>NC_072799.1:35308125-36515312 GCF_028583425.1 Eublepharis macularius | reverse complement strand
AGCTGTAGACAGCTTAAGACCTGAAATTCATGTTACAGATAATAAATACTTTGATTTCTGCAAATAATGCATTAAAAATATAATTTACCCTGCTCTCAATGACTGTTTTCTCTTGAGACAAGTATCCAATATAGTCACATTTGTGCTTTGATTACAATTTAGAACAAGTGATATTTTGAGTGGCTTTGTATCAGTACAATTGTGATAATTCAGCATGGCAGCTGTTCAGTGGGCCATTGTTGGTGCATGCTCACAAGGGAATGCACACAATTTGCAATCAAATCCAGATAAAAAGCAACAAGTGACCGTGCTTTGTTAGTTATGGACCATAGCAGTGAATACCTTTGTATCATTTCTTTCTTCTTTTTTTAATTTATTCCACATTAACTTAAAACATAACCATACAAAACCAATTTCACATAAACATATCTTTCTTGAATGTTACACGGGGAAAGGAGTTCATAAACGTATCATTTCTTTCCAGTAACTTGTAGATCTCACCATAATCTCTTCAAGATTCCAGACCATACATTTGGCATCTTGAAAGATTTTAAACAGACAAGAAGAAGAAGAAGAAGAAGAAGAAGAAGAAGAAGAAGAAGAAGAAGAAGAAGAAGAAGAACTTTCTAAGAAGTTTCAAAAAAATCTTTTGCTTTTCTATTGAAAACACCCCATCAGACAAAGATAAGGATGATTGGTGCTTGTGTCTAATATCAAGTTCTTCTAACACTGCCATCTACTCTGAACAGGGAGAAAATCTAATCAAGCCCAAATTTCAATCATAAAACAATTTACATGAAACACTGCTGTAGTAAATAATTTCATTTTTGTCTTCAGCTTATTCTGGAGAATTGTTTTCTTTGCTATCCTCTGTGGGGCTAATTCAATTTTTGCAACACAGAATTTTCCCTCTCATCAGCGTGGTCATATCAAAAAAGTAATATCAAGTAGAAGGTTTAATTAAGAAGTCCAAAACATTGTAGGAAAAAAAGAGATGAAGACCTTTATAAAATATTCCTTTTGAAGCAAATTATGCTGTATCTCTTTTTCTCTGTTCCTCTCAGTGTGTTGTTATTTAATGGCTCAGTCTTTTATTGCTAAACCTGTTCCGTTGTTTATGAGCTCTAAGAATTTGATGGGAATAATTTAGTTAAAATTAAAGTTCTTTGGGTGATGTGAGAATAAAACTTGTGTTAATTTTAAAGTGTTTTCTGGAGTCACGTTATTCTTTTCTGCAAGCAAGCTAACCTAGAAGGGTGAAAGTTCTGGAAAAATAAATCTCTTCATTTGTAAATTGATACATTCCTCTCCTGGGAATGGGTCCAATACCGAACATCTTGGTAAAACAGGCAGTTGTGCTTGCTTGACTTGTGCTGAAATTAGTGGGACTACTGTATATATCTGTGCAGCCATGGGCCATTTTCAAATTGGACATTTGTTCTTGGGAACTGATTGCCACATATATTTCCAATGAAAAGAAGGGACACCAAGTGTTAAGCTAGAGTGTTGTTGTTGGCTGTTCTACATTATTAAATCACCAGTAAAACATTACCTGCTTTTAAGTTCAGGTTGGGACTAACAGGTAACCTCTAATGAGTAGCAACATTACCTGCTTTTAAGTTCATGTTGGGACTAAAAGGTAACCTCTAATGAGTAGCAGCATGGTGGGCAAATCCAACCTGGATCCAAACTTGGCCAGCATTACCAGTGGCTTTGTTTATGCCAGCCTACATAACCAAACTATGCCAGGAGGAGTGTGCTGGAATGCAGGCGGGGAGTCTGCCACGAGCCTCTCTGAACGTCTGGAGTTCAACCAAGCCGATCGGGGAGCAGGCAGGAAGCATAGTCCAAGGAGCCGAATGCAAGGGTCAGAGCCAAAGAGCAGTCAGAGCAGAACTGAGTTGCAGTAGATCCGGGCGGGTCTGTGCACAGGTGGTTCTGCAATGAGGGAAAGGGCGTCCTGGCTTAAGATCTCTCACCGTCAGGGCAGTGCTGCACCCTGTTACAACTCAAGGTCATTACGTCATTGTTTGAGTACCTGAAGCCTTGCACGTTGCCTCCTTTCCTGTGCAGCAAGACGCTGTCTCCCTCTGCGCTGCCTATCAGGCTCAGGGGAGCTGGGTGGAGATTCTGCCCTGGACTCAGGAGCTGGTGCAGGTAAGGGAACAGCCTCTGTCCCTGAGTCTGCCCTGGATTCCTCAGCCTGCTCTGGCAAGGGTTCCTGCTGCTCCATTCCCTGCTGGTCTTCCAAGCAGCTGCATCTGGAGGGGCTTGGAATAGTCCCACTCCTGTCGTCCTCCCCGAGGTCTTCATCCTCTGAGGACTCAGAGGCCACAACAAGGACTCATGCTTGAACTCCTTTCCCCATGTAACATTCAAGAAGCAGAGGGTTTGGTAGATGCTGTTCAGCACCAAAGGTATCTCCTCCTTACCCTACTTGGCTGCTCCAGCCAAACATGGGGTCTCTTGGAACCAGCTAATTCTACATTATTCTAAATGAGTGGGTGGCCAGCTCATAGCAAAAAGCCTGTTTCAGAGGGGGAAGCTGGTTAAAAATACTTCTTCCAAGATCTTCAGTCAGTTGGCTTGGCTAGTCAATAATAACAACAACAACAACATTTGATTTATATACCGCCCTTCAGGACAACTTAACACCCACTCAGAGCGATTTACAAAGTGTGTTAGTATTATCTTCATGACAATTAATCTGTGAGGTGGGTGGGGCGGAGAGAGCTCTGAAAGAGCTGTGACTGACCCAAGGTCACCCAGCTGGCTTCAAGCGGAGGAGTGGGGAATCAAACTTGGTTCTCCAGATTAGAGTCCTGCTGCTCTTAACCACAGCACCAAATTGGCCTAATAGGATCCTTGTGCTCAAACCAAAATTAATATGTATTTTGTATCCCACAGTTTCTTTCCTCAAAACCAATGGTTAACATAACATAAAATATACTTTACAAGCAGAGGTAAATCCCGGATTCAAAACTGAAGCAATTTTTTTTCAATGCACACTCCAAATGGTGGGTAGCTGATTGCTTCAAACCTAATTTGCAGTCTGTACAATGGGAGTCTGTACTTGGAACCAATTCTTCCCCAAGTGGTTGCATGGGTGGAGCCACATGATCACTCTTCCCACCTCTGACTTTTGTTTGAAATGGAGGCAGAGTAGAGAAATGGAGACAAAGGCAGAGAACAGGTACCCAACTCAGCCAACAGAGAAATGAGAAGAAAGCACCTACGCTTCCATATGTTTCCTCCTACAGTAAGAAGTAATTAGGGCTACTGTTGTGTTTTAATAGCTGCTTTGCATGGTAATGCATTGTTAAAATTTGGAAGTTTGTCCCATTAGGGAGAACATGGTTTGTTGCTAGGCAGACCAGGTCAGAAGATAGAATACCAAAATTTACCCCACCTACTGGTCCTTCTTGCATGATATCTCCTTGTCTGCTTTAGGCCACAAGAGCCTTTCTGATCTCAGCTCCACCAAACCATCCAGGGCCATTTCCACACAACTTAGCTTGTTCCGGAAAACAGCGAAATCTCGCGTGATTTCGTGTGAGATTTCACTGTTTTCCGGAACAAGGTAAGCCATGTGGAAATGGCCCAGGTCACTTTCAGGCCAGCAGAGGCAGACAGGCAAGGTTGAAGCTGGCAGCACCAAGAATGGAATAAGACTGGGGGAGATTAAAATAAAAGCACTGTGGTATTGTGGTCTAGGATTCCAGCGGTCCAGCTGTACTACTTGAGGTAGACAGTGGCTGGTACATGCCAACCATTGTTGCCAAGTAGCCCCCCCTCTCCTGCATCAAGGCCTGCCATGAACTGTGTTTGAGTTTCCTGCGTTGCTATTTTACTGCTACACCAAAGACTGCCTTGCACGTGTGCACTTCTAATACATGTGCCTATTCCCTGCCTGTTTGGACTCTGCCACATGTGTCAGTTTCCTGCCTGCTTGCTATCGACCACGGACTGTGCCTGTGCTCTATTCCTGCTATGGACTGTGTTGTACATGCTGTTTCCCTGCCTCCATGGAAGCCTGCCTCACCCGGGCCCAAGCCACGCTGTTAGCAGCCAGGTGCCAGCCAGGGAAGCCTCCAGCGAGCCTGACCAGGCACCCCCTGGCCGGTTCCCATCTGGAGCCTCCCGCGGGCTGGTTGCCCAGCTTGCCCCCGCTACTGGGCAGCCTGCTAGCCAGCCCCAGCCATGCCCAGCCAGCAGCCATGTTCCCAGGCAACCAGAAGACCCAGAGAAGCAGCTTGCTGAGAGAAGCCATTCCAGAGAAGCGAGCAGACCACGTCCGCAGTGGCGAACCTCGCCCTGCTCTGCATATCTTAACAGCTGCCCCAGAGAAGAAGCTAAGTGCTGACCATCCCAAGCACTTAGAGAATGCATCTCAAAGCAGCCTCCGCATTCCAGAGTTGATGACGTCGGAACAAGCCCTGTCCGCTGGAACATCCATTCAACACGCCCGGATCTCCCCCTCCCTCCTTTGTCCCCTCTTCCCAAGGTGTCACAATAATACAATCAGATTCTAAGATGGCCCATCTAGGGTAGTTGTAGAGCCATTAAAACCTTTGTTTCGCCCGTGAGAACCACTAGAAACTGCAACAGCCCCAGGGTACATTTTGGGGTATTTAAGCTGGTCTCCCAGGCCACATGGTGAGCGTGCCATTCCTATCCAGACTCCTTGCTGTCACTCTATTTCGGATCTAGTGCAGGCATTAGACCACCTCATCTCACTGCCACATCTTTGCTCCACGTCAGGATTGTGAGTATACCCAACTTCATCGCTCTCAAGTGGGCTATCCCGCTAATGCAACCATCTCTATTTTCCTACTCTGTTTTCCTAGCTCTTGTATGTAACCTTGTATGTGTGTGCTAGTTCAGGCATACGCTACATTATTTAGTAAAACATGTTGTATCTTTATTTAGTCTGCCTCTTTATTGCATGAGAGTCTGGAGAGGGACCCCGGTATATATTGGTTAAAAGATCCACACTAAATTTAGTTCCAGACTGCTAGCTAATTCCCCATTCAAATAGAGCAGTTCTGGTAACACCACAGATTCCTATGATCTTTAATTGTCCTTGCATGTAACACAGGCATGCATACAGCTGCTAAACCCCCATCCCCACTGCACAGCCTAAGCAGCAACATTGTGTGCCTGAGCTGCAACAGGAACCTTATGCAATAGCAGAAATGTTAGTACTGGGTTGCAGGCAAACGGACAAATATACTTGTTTCACATTGGAAGATGAAGAGTAGTGCTCCAGGAAGGAAGGGGGAATGGTGCTGGGGAGGGGTGCTTAGGCAGCAGGCAGGGAGAGGTGAGCCATAGGTCCTTCTCACTTTCACTGCAACGTGGCAGCAGGCCTCCAGGACAGTGGTCCACTAGGAACTTTCCTGTAACTTAAATGGCCATTTGACCCCTGCTAAGCTTTCATCTGTAGCTTGTGATTTGGAATTCTATCAATTCCAGACATTTTTTAAAGCACAGACAAAGCAGACAGAAAGTAAGAAGATAAATTATATAGAATTATACATTTACTATTTTAAACCTTAAACCTTAGTCCAAAAATATTATACGAGTTCTCTTTTGAACATCCATAGTCACAGAAATTATTTCACTTTTCTGTGTCAATGTCTGTAGGTAGAATCAGTTGGAATCAACGTTAGTTTTGTTAAACTCCCTTTGGTTAAGAACTCTATAAATTATCTCTCTCTCATTATGGCACTGAATTTTAAAAAAAGAATACATGAGTGATTAAACCAGACTCTATTACTGGCCCCAGTACAAAAAATAAACGAGCATTAATTTAATTGAATGCTGGAGGAATCTAATGGTATAGTGGTCTCCGATAATGGAGCAATTATATAGAGGGATCAATATTTTCCTAAGAGAAGGACTGATGGAATCTTTTATTGCACCATAATTTTGGCTTGGGGTTCATTTTTTTTTGCTCTCTTTTTATAATGGAGGTCAAAATGAATATGATGGCTATTCAGATTTGGAGTTTAAAAAGTGAAATTGCTTAGGATAACTTGCATACTGTGCTACAGTGATATACACCTCCTTTTTATACATGCTGACTAAGACAAAAATCATGGTAGTATTAATATGCAAATTAATCCTCCCATTGGCATTGTTCTTCTTAGGTTAGTAATAAACCTACAAGACATTACTTTGTATACTCAACCTGGATGTTCATTGCAAAATAAAAGTGTTTTCTCAAATTCCCTCTCCATAAGTTTTTCTTTTTCTATGTGCAGGCAGGATAGCTCACAGGATGGTGAGGGGAGCAATCCTAAACAGGTTTGCATGGATGTTATACAATAGTGCTTACTCTCAAGGAAGTGTCTCTAGAACTGCAACTTATGATTGAAGTCTGCATATTCTCCCTTCCAAATTTTCCAAAGCTGGTAGGTGAGGAGGGGTCTCCCTTTGCAAGGACCTGAATGACAGGGAGACAATGTCATTACTAGAGATGAGCACGAATTGCATTACTAACTTCAAAATCCCATGAAATTGGCAATTGCGCGATCGCAATCCAGCGGCTCGTGATTGTCCACGGCCAATGAACCAGCGTTCGGAAGAGACCTGGTTCGGTGCATTTGGCCGTGGTTCGGGAAGCCAGACACTCAGGCGCCAGCAATCAATCCCCTGCCAACGGAGCTGGGGGAATGCCTGAACTCTGCCTGCGCTCCTTCTGTAGCCCTGGAAACCCGAATCGAAGCCCAGCTTACCTTGATCGGCAGGGCTTCCTTCCAACCACGGAGCTGCAAAGCGGTTACAAGTTGGGAGAAGACACCCAGGGGAGGGAGGGGGAAGGGGGTGTTCTGTAGCCATGGGCACTCCAATCTCATCCCTGCAAACCCTGATAGGCAGCTCTGATGGCCAAACACAGACCTCCTGTGTTGCTCAATGGGACCTGTGCTTATAAATAGCCATGGGCTCCCAGGCTGGGTTTCACTTTCAGCAAGCAGTGGAGTGGGACAGAGCTCTTGCTTTCCACTTGCTAGCCTTTGGGGAGAGAGATTGAGAGTATAATTGAGCTTGGATTTTTGTGAGAGTTTCCTGGGGGCCTTGGATTGGAGAGGGTATAACTCAAAGATCCCTTTTGCAATCTTGTCCAAACTTGGGTGATGGCTGTAGGAGAGCCTGCAAAACACTCCCTCCAACCCAACGAGGTTACTTGCTGGGGCTGGGAAGCCTCTTGTAGCATGTCAGGGTGTAACTTAGAATTCTTTTTATCCCAGAATTAAGTAGAGGAAAAGCAGTAGCCTACATCTTCTTTAAAATGAAATGGTATTAGAGGCTAACTAAAATTCAAAAAGATAACAGCAGGTTTATTCAACAGGCAGTGTTGATATATAGGTAGGCAGAGAAAAGAAAGCTGAGGTAAATTTTGTTTGTTGAACAGAATACTTCACAAGCATTAGGCACACTTAAAGCTTAGTTTCAGTAGTTACAGATCTTAGGAGAAGTTGGTAGTTTCAGACTTAAGTTACTTACAGTGAAATTCTAAGGAGAGGTACTCCAGTCTAAGCTCATTGAAGTCAATGGGCTTAGACTGGAGTAACTCTGCTTAGGATTGCACTGTTAAATAAGGTTCCATAGATTTCAACTTCACAGCATAGATGTTCTGACTTCAACACAGCACTCTTTCCCTTCTACTCCAGACCCAGGGTACTCCACAGAGCCAAAAAACCCTTTCCAGACACCAGGCAGGAATTATTCTTCTCCTAAAGACGTAACCCTGTTCTCTTGGCTGAAAGGGAGTCTCCCTTTACTACCCACTTCCTCTGCCAATCATATTGTTATGACCACCTTTCTTTTTCAGTTAGATTTTGCCTTTAACCCTTCTCTTACACCACTGGGTAGATTTCTGCCACCAGGAATTATATTCCAAAATAAGTAATTTGAATTTCTCTTTTAATAACATGCCCAAGCATCAGGCTCCTTTGTGGGTCTATGTGGCCCTGAAGATAGGAATGGGATATATAGGAATAACAGATACCCTGGGACTAAAAATAATAATAATAAATTTTTATTTTTACAAAAAGCTTATCGGTATCACTCTAGTACTTAAGCTTGATGGTTTCAAAGATAGTTCTCAGTTCTTAAAGTTTCCTCATGTAGGCTCAGTCACACAAATTTTCATAAACTTTCTCTCTCAGGTGCACACACAGTTTGCCTGCTTCAGATAGAATGAAAGTTCTCTCATAGACACACAAAGGTCAGGCTTCCATACAGGCTGCCTTACTGAACTAGAATGAGACTCTCCCTCAGGCTTCCACACAGACTGCCTGCTTTGCCCAGACTGAACGTTCTCTCTCTGTTTAATAACTACAAACTGCAGTTCACTCCACCCACACTCTGTCATCAACCAATCATCTCACTTGCTCATCCCTCTCTTTCACCACCCACTCTTCATCAGTACCACACCAAGCATTTAAAGACACACACATACATTCTCAGTTCTATCTTGTCTGAATGAAATTAGTGCTGTCTTTCCTACTTTAGTTCATCAACTAAAAGCTTTTCATAAAACTTAAGCTGTCCCAGTTAGGGCAAACTTTCTTCTTTTCTTTACACAGAGGATTCTCAGTCTGACCTTCCCTGGTCAGAGTCCAGGTTTCAACTCTCTCCTGACAATCCTGTCAATACTAATTTGTTACTTTCTCAATGGCTAATCATGGAGAGGGAGGAGCAGCATGGTAATCATCCTCCCTTCAGGCAGTTATTTTTAACCCTTTACCTTCCATTCTCTGGATACAGCATTTGGTAATCCTTGTATTTAAAATGCATTCTGTCACACCCTCCAAAGCAGAAACCAGCAACAATCCATTGAGGGCACTTGACAGCATAGCTAAATGAAGACAGACAAAATGGGATCTGATTTCCTTCCCAGCTCCATTGATCATCATATGCCTGTCCCTCCCTTCCTGTGTTATTCTGAAAGCACATTTATCTTTCCCTTACAGTTTCCTGGTATAAAGGTTCATGACCTGGCCATAGCCCTAAGTGATTAATCTTGCAATGGATGCTGGTACCTGCAGCTGCCAATATTAGGCAGTAGGCTGATGTTGCAGGTGCAAAAAGGAGGTGAACTCAGTGCTCTGTCCATTGTAATGACCTGACCCAACCATGACCCAGAGGAAAAAATGATTTTGACTACTGTATAGGTGCCAAAGTGGTTACAACTTAAGACATAAAGAAAAAGACCTATAGCCCATGGCTGCAGCAGAACCACAAGGCTGCTCATCTCAGTGCTTGAACTGGGTAAACAAATATCTCCATTTATATTACTCATCTTTAAAACTGAGACTAAATAATGATTCCAGATGAAATAAAGATGAATGAGAATGATTACTATGGATTATTCACTGGGCTATGAGTTTCATTCTTCCACTCATAATTAAATACATTTGTAAGGTTGATTAAGGGTGTGCATTCCAAAATTTTAGAGCTGAAAGTATACACGAAAATCACTGTTTCAGGTCATTACTTTGATTTTCTTGAATGGTAACAGAAATCCAGGATTCATTGGCATTACAAAAAACACACATAGACACACACAATCCATATTGTTTATTGTGTCCAGCGCCTGATAATCAGCACAGAAATTCCTTCTCTGAGGCTTGTCTCCAAAGGTTATTGGGAATGCTCACCTCCTGATCCATTGCAAGGATGCAACTGGAAGGGAGAAATGCTACAGCCTAGGAAATTTGGAGAAATAAAGATAAACAAGATGCCTGCCCTGCAGCTGACGGTAAGACCCTGAACTCCCTGAGACAGCCCAGCTTGAGGAGTGACCTATCTTTGTGATTGTTTCACCATAGAATAATGGGAAAGTGTTGTATAAAGGAACAACTAATGGCCCAATAAGTTGATGAACGGAGGCAAGGAAAATGATGTAAGCTGCTTTAGAGTCCCCTTTGTGGAGAAAGGCAGCATATTTTATTTATTCTTCTATTTGATTTCATAACAATTCTCTTGGGCTAAGAGTTTGAAGCAATACAGATTAAAATCAATTACATCTGTTAAAATTAATATATTTATGAAGTAAGTAAATTAAGAAATACAGATGAAAGGGGGGGCAAAAGGTAAGTTGTTTAGTGGGTTTGAAGGAGAAAAGGATGTAGGGAAAGGTGAACATATGGCATCTGCCAGGAAGAAGGAAAGAGGATATAGTATGGAGAAGCAGGGCTCATTTGGAGATGGAACGCACAGGAACAGCATTCCGGTAGATCTGAAAAGAGGTCATGTGGGTTTTGGCCCTGCCCACGTGATTCCTTTTCCTCTGAGTGCAAGCCGAGTGGTGCTGGGCTCCAAAGGAAAGTAAACTGCTTGGATTCATTCTGCTCTGCTGCTTTACTTTCATTTGTGACTCGTGAGAGGGGGGGGAGAGAGTGAGAGAAAATGAGTGAATGAGTGCAAGCGGAGTGGGGCTGGGCTCCAAAGGAACGTAAGCTGCTTGGATTCATTCTGCTCTGCTGCTTTACTTGTGTGAGAGAGTGAGTGAGTGAGTCCGTGGGTGCAAGCAGGGCTGGCTCTCCAGAGGAGGGTAAGCTGCTTTGAGTTCATTCTGCTTTAAGAAAATACTTGGAGATTTTTGTAGAAAGGAGCCTGAGGAGTGGATGTTGCCTTCAGACACACTTCCGGTGATGTCAGGGGGTGTGGCATATGCGAATGAGATATGCTAATGAGTTACGCTAATGAGTTCCTGCAGTTCTTTTTCTAGGAAATGACCTCTGTGAAGAAGGGAATACAGGGGGAAGTGAAGTGTCCCCTGCAAATCCTTGCAGGTTCTGCACAATGCAGCTAGTCGCAGCTCAGCAAGCAACTGCATCATAAGGGAGAGGCTGCTGGTGATGAGGTAGGAAAAGAAGATGACTGAGGGACAAAGGTGAGTGGGAAGAGGAAAAAGAAGCAGGAAAAGAGGGAGGGGCTATAGGAAACAGGGAAGGGAAAGAGGACATGGTGGTGGAGGTGAAAATGAGATCTCCCTGTAAATCCATGCAGGTCTCCACTTCTTCCAATTGTATCACCAAACATCAGAAGAACCATCTCAGGTTTCTCCTCTAGTCCATTTCCGGGGGCCCTTCAGGTACCCTCTTCTGCAATAGAAGGATTGAATCATTTGATCATAGCCGGGATCCCGGTGTCATACCAATGGTATCCCAGATTCTAAACCTGCACCAGTGAGAATGCAACCAGAAGTCCACCAATAAGCAGCCAGGTTTGACTCAATGCAAGTGCAGATCCTAATTCTGTACTAAATTGAGTTAAGAGCAGACTTTCCTCCGTGGGCACCCAGGTAAATCCGGGTGAACAAGAAGGGCATTCCAAGTCCTCCATTTTTGTACTTGGTTTCCCTTCAGAACCTTCTTCTGCCATCAGCACATAATCATTGACCCTTTCTGTTCAAGACAAGACAGAGTATGTTTCTTTTCTCCCATTTTGCTTTCTTTCCCAAACAAAACCCTCCCCAATCTTAGCTTGACCTGAGGAAGGAAAGGAGAGAGGAAATAATCTCCATTTCAAATATGGAAAACCAGTTTAGGTCACAAGAATGAAGTAAAATCTATCCACTAAATCTCCAAGGGACAATGTTTTGAATTGTAAGTCCACTTAACTTTTCAAACTCTCTAGCTGTTTCAATCCTTAATGTAGTGCCTTGCCACTTTTCCTTCTCTAGTAAAAACTTTAACTCAGTTAAGGAATCTGCTTGAATGAAATTTAGAACCTAGTTGATTTCAGTGGAAACTGGGGTCACTTAGGGCTTTCTAGGATTCAGACCTTGGGCCTTTAATATTATTTATTATTATTTTTTTCTCATAGAAAAAATATTTAGAGGAAAATGCAAAGCTCAGAGCTGTTGCTCTTGATGATTAAATGTTAGATACGTTCAAAAAGCTAAAAGTTAGATTAACATGTTAGCTAGCTTTGATATTACAGAATTCTTTTTTTCTTTTAATTTAAAAAATGTTGAAGTCAGCCTTTTTATAGCAGTTTTCAGCACAGCAAAATGAGGGATAAGGGATAAGAGCTAATAAATTTCTTGTGCATGCTTTTTTCCTAGATGAAATTTAGTACAATAATCTTAGTGTGAATTCTGAAAAGCAATATAACCTTCAATTTATTGCACGGTATTTGATTTCTGGCAGGAGAAAATAATGGTGTAAACAAGATGTTGTTTAAAGGACATTTAATGGTCTCATTTGTGGATGTCACAGACATACACTATTCCTGCTTTGATCTAAATGCTTAGATGTCTCTCAATTAATTTGGATCAGATCCTTAAGAAGTTGTAGAACTCAACTGGGAGCATAGAAATATCCAAGGGAAAAGCAGGGTTTTTTATCCTATGGGTTATCACTATGCTAATTAAAGGAAGGCAGCTGTGTCTGTCCTTGACAATCATGTAGACCACTGGAGACCAGCGCAGGCTAAAGAATGTTCCAAATCTAAACTGTGATGAATGGAAGAGTTAAAATATCACATTGAATCTCCACAATTAGAATTATATGGGCAATATTCTACAATTAATTTCCAATGAAAAGAATAGGGTTGTTAAGTGGAATTCTTTTAATTCCTTTTTGCTGAATTTCTCCCTGAAATCCAGCAAGCCATTTCTATTCCTCTTTTTAGGAATTTGAGTCAGTTTTGAATCAATTCCTCTAGTAAAGAGGAAGATTCTATTTAACTCATGTATTCCAATCACCATGCCATACAGTCTCTGATGGCTCAGGGAATATGTCCCCCCTCCACACCAGTCATATAAAGGATGGGATATTTTCACCCTCTTTTTGCCTTCTGCCTTTCTCTCCAGCAACTTATAATCTGTTCTCAATTTTTTTATCCTCACAACAACCCTGTGAGGTTGATTAGGCTGAAATGTGTGACTGGACCAAGGTCACCCAAGAAGAGTCTGTGGCAGAGGTGGGAGTCAACCAAATTTGACATCTTAACTGCTACACCATGCTATCTCCATTTTTATCCTCACAACCACCCTTTGAGTTAGATAAGGCTGAAAAAGCGCATAAAGCACCATCATGCAGTATAAACAGTAAAATAAGATGCACTTACCTGTAACTGTTGTTTATTCTATGAGACTCACTGAAGCAAAGAAGGCAAAGCTCATGCTGATCAGTTTGAGTCATTTTGGTAGAACAATGGACGCATTTCTTGAACAAGATCTTTTGTGCCATGAAGAAGTCTTCCACTGAGATAAACAATGGGCAAGAATAGTGTTATTTCATTTAAAGAAGGCGTGAACTCTTGCTTTTCCCCTAGCAAACATTTGGGCTGGAATATAGGCAAAAATATATACGTTTAAAGTGTGGGACAAAAGGAACTTAAAATTATACCCAGAAACATGCTACCAGAGGCTGCCCAGCCACAGCAAGCTATCTTGACAGTTTTCATGGGAAAATCTGCCTCATAATGTGTGAGTGAGTGGGGCTTACATCAAAGGCACCTCTCCCTCATGGCACATTATAGTTTTGGCAGTAAACCACATTACTCTGTGCCAGGGGAAGGAGTGCCCTAGGAACCTTCTAGAAGGTAGGCAGTTCTCTCCATGGCTGACCTACACCTGCTCAGTCCCAATGTATGGTTTTGGATTGACTCAATAAAAGAAGCCATGTCCTCCAGTTTGTAGGATCTGAGCAAGTCTGTTAATGATAGGAGGTCTACATTCATAGGGTCTTCATTCATTTTGGAGGTCTTCATTCACAGGGTTGCCATAGGTTGGAGTTGACTTGATGGCACATAACTAGACATGGGAATGAACAGCAATATGAACGGAAAAAGCCACGAACATTGGGTTCAGCTGTTCATGAACAAGCCGTTCGTGAGGCCCCATTCTGAATGAACAAGTGGTCGTTGCAAAGCCTTGTTCTTGCATTCGTCGGCCATTCGTCAAGCCAGACAGTCTGGCGCCTTTCAATCAATTCCCCTGGCAACAGAGATAGGGAGGGACTGAACTCTGTATCAACTCCTTCCGGCTTTCCTTTTGGTTTTAACCCTTCAGCTTCCAGCAGACAGTCTAGTTTTTGCCACTCTGAAGACAAAATGACAGTAAAGGGGGCGGTGCTGGCTCTCCCGGTGCGAGAGGGACTGAGAGAAGTCTCTGCCGGCTCTGCCTGCTATCAGATGGACAAGGGGAGTCCCCTCATCCCTTTGACACTGGGGAGAACAAAGCCCCACGGTGGCGACTCGAGGAGAGTCCCCTCGTCCCTCTGACAGTGGGCAGAAAGAAGCCCCGTGGTGGTGGTTTTGCCCACTGTCAGAGGGATGAGGGGAGGGGAGTCCTCTCATCCCTCTGACAGTGGGCAGAATGAAGCCCCACAGCGCCTGCTCTGCTCACTGTCAGAGGGACGAGGGGAGTCCCCTCCCCTCATCCCTCTGACAGCGGGCAGAGCCACCACCGCAGGGCTTCGTTCTGCCTGGTGTCAGAGGGACAAGGGAAGGGGAATCCCCTCGTCCCTCTGACAGCGAGCAGAACGAAGTCCCATGGTGACAGCTCAAGGGTAGTCCCCTTGTCCCTCTGACAGTGGGCAGAATGAAGCCCCACAGTGCCGGCTCTGCCCGCTGTCAGAGGGACGAGGGGATGGGGAGTCCCTTCGTCCCTCTAATAGCGGGCAGAACAAAGCCCCACAGCACCGGCTCTGCCCACTGTCAGAGGGACGAGGGGAGTCCCCACATCCCTCTGACAAGGGCCACGGACACCGAACACCGAACATGTTCATTAAGGGGACAAGATCACTTCTGTTCGTTGTTCGATGGCAATGAACAATGAACAGGGTGTTCAGATTTTTTTCCCCATTCATGCCCATATCTACAGATAACACACACAACTAGAAACTACTAGAAAGCAGTTTGACCGAATGGTCAGCATGTGACGGTGGTTGTGAAGTAAAAAAAGGATTTTTTTAAAACAAAAGTATAATTTATTTGTGAGTACCTAAGTGCAATGGTTGAGTTTTGATAAGCATATTGGTTTCAGAATTGTTCTCAAGCTTGGTGGTTCTAGGACAATATATTCTAGGACAATAACATATTCACAAACTGAGTCGCGCAGATTGATTTTCCACAGAGATCTTCACTAACAGAATAAACTTTCATCTAATCTGTACAGACATAGATTCAGGCCTTTCTGCACAGCTTGCCTGAACTAGATGGATCAATCTCTCACTCATATACACAAAGACTCTCTCTCTCAGGAGTGTACACAGTTTACCTAACTTAGACATAATGTCTCTGAACACCACACAGATTCACTGAACTTAGCAGAACGATATTCCTTTCTGGCTTTTACACAGGTTGCTTGACTAGAATAAATATTTTCTCTCAGAAACACCCAGACACAGACTGTCTTACAGGCTCCACACAGTTTGCCTGCTTTGCCCAGAATGAACACTTTTCTCTCAGCACACTGCAGTTCACTCTGCCTCCTAGGCTACAGCTACTGTCTAGTCAGCTCACACTCCTTCTTTCTTCAGAGATCTACATTTCCAGTCACAGCAACAATTTTAAAAACATCTCACAGTAGCAAGCAGAAACAAAATACTCTAAGTTAATTATACACAAAACATTGTAGTTCCTATTATCTAAAAAAAAAAGAGCAGAAAATGAAGTTCCATACCGTGTAACAACCTTAGGAAAGATACAGTGCTGTCCTAAGCACGTCTACTCAGAATCCTACACAGGTCTATTTTATGGAGCTTTCTCCCAAGAAAGTGTTCTATGAGTTGTGCTGAAAGATAGTAATTCTATCTTATTCTTGTCAGCTGTACCCAGGAAAGATCTGGTTATCAAATGTGTACATTATGGAGATAGTAGAAGTGAATTATGCATTGTGTTTACTTGAAAGAGAATGACCTTTCAAGTAATGTATGATCTTTCAAGTAATGACCTTTCAAGTAATGCACGATGACCCCTTAAAAAGAGGTTATACAAAAAGCAGATGACTGAATTTTAAATGACACATCCTTTAAAAAGCAGCATAAACAAACAAACTCAACATACACAGACCAAAAGAAAATAATTTCTTTCACTTTTTGTACTCCTTTGCATTGTAACTGTTCACAAATTGTATTGAATCACACTGTTTCAGATTTAAAAAGGCAGACTAGCTTTTTAAAATCTCCTTTTTATATATATTTGCAAAGTTCCACATCCTGTAACAACCTTAGGAAAGATACAGTGCTGTTCTAAGCAGGTCTACTTAGAATCCTACACAGAATCCTACACAAGTCTATTTGATGGAGCTTTCTCCCAAGAGGAACCTCTGAGGGCCAAGCTACACATGACGAATGACACTTGAATGGCAAGTGTATTTCTCCCTGTTCACTTGCCCTCCACTCAATCCACTTGCCGTTCAAGTGTCATTCGTCATGTGTAGCTTGGCCCTCAGTTCCCTTTTCTGAATAGCTGTGTGCTATAGCTGGGCGAGGGGAGATACATTCAGCGAACTGCTTGCTTATCTGGTGGAGCTTCTGGAAGAGGAGAAAGGAGACCTTATGAGAATTTGGGTCAGAGCTCTCTGTTTGCTGTAGTGGAGGCTAGACAGATGGTGTGTGGCAGTGGGCTACCAGCCTTTACTTGCCTGGGAAGCCCCAAACCTGTAAAGGGGTGGGTGGGGTTGGGCTGGAAGGAGTGTGAAAAGCTTATATGTGTCTGTGAGGTGTGTGGGGGGGGGTGTTTATCCATCCCCACCATAGCAACTTTGGCCTGAAGCACAAGGAAAGAAGCAAAAGCTGGCATGAGGTACTATTCTGAGCCAGAAACATGGTTCAGTAAGAGGAGTAAATCCCCCCTCACTGTTTCTACAGCTTCTTACAATTTGCCAGACAAAGAACTGTGATTTCTCAAGTTAGCCAGCAAGTCCTCCCAACTTTTGCTCTCTCCACTCAAAACTCAAAGCAGCTTGATAGGCAGTATTTGCAGATTCAGAGTTGCTTTCATGATCACTCCTCTCTGCTGGTGAATGAATTGCCAGGCTTTCTTCAAAGCACTCCCACTCACCCAATGTGCCCAGAGTAGGATAGACAACCTCTAGGTGTGGCCTGGAGATGTCCTGGAATTACGAATGATCTTCAGACTACAGAGATGAGTTCCCCTAGAGGAAGCAGCTGCTTTGGAGGGTGAAACGTATGCTATTAAACCCTGCTGAGGTCTCTTCCCTCCCCAGGCCATATCTCATATCTCCAGGAATTTCCCAACCCACAGTTGATAATCCTAGCACAGTGAAACACCTCTCAGTGGATCTGTATACCAAGTGGAAGATGACCCCCCCTTTTGTAGAAAATCAAAAAGGTAAAAAAAATCATCTTCCTTAGAAGTAAATATGGTATATATAGTATATATACCATATATACTATGATGTCAGTCTCCTGAATAGTCTCCTGAAGTCTGTGAGCCGGCCACAGGTTTCTTCTTCTCCTTCCTCCAACTTCCTCTCTCTGGTTATTTACATAAAAGCAAACACAACTTAACTAACCATAGTTAGTAGAGTGGCCTTGTTCAGACTCCTGAGGCCTGATCACACTTAGCATTGTTTAAATAAATCATGGCTTTGTGTTATGATTGTACTAAGCCAAATCTATCAAAATATGTTTACATACATAGAATCTGTTTATATGCACATCATTATAGAATGCTGTTAGAATCAATTGTGTCAATATTTTGCCATTTTCCCACTATTTTGGTAGAATGAAAATTACAGGTTCTTTTGAACTGCTATTATGTTATCCTAATGCTTATTGCAGCCAACACATTTAAGGACAATGTCAGCCTGAATAGAAATCTTAATGTTAGATTTTCCCCCTTCCTTAGCTTTCAATAAGAGTTTTTGATTGTTAACTGTAGTGTACCCTGTGGGCTTTTTGTTGTTTTTGTTGTTAGGTGGAAACTATGATGGAAGACTTATTTGGTATTCTGGAGTCCTGTGGAAACTGTTAAAGAAGCCCTTGGAACCAAACCAATCTCTCTGAGAAAGCTTTATTGATTACACAGAGGAAAAGACCATTTTAAACATTTCATAGCTGCATTGCCCGAGGAAGCAAAATCTATTAAACTCAGATTATGAACTTTTTGTTTATAGACTTAGGTTTTTTCTTAGGGTAGGCAAAGAGAGAAATGGACATTATTATCCAGAATAGATATCACTATCCTACTTTTTAAAAAGAGAGAGAGAAATAAAAAATCACATATCTTAGCTGGTGGCTGCCTTTTTGAAACCTAGTTTGAATTCATGTAACTTTTAATATGAAGATTACTTATATTGAACCATGTTGGTTTGGGCAGCTTGGCATTACTGTTATCCCAACTGGTATCCCAACTTGGCATTACTGGTGTCCCAACTGAAATCAGCATAGGAGTAATCTAATCTAGTATTAAGTAGCCTCTCTATCTTTCCTTGATCTATTTAATCACAGTGGACAAAATCTCTTTGGCTTGGTATTTAGGAGTATTTGGCAGAGCTTACCTATTTTAGAGAGTTCTCTCCTAGCTTGTACTGTTGTTAGGTGTATGCTGATGTTTTTATGTGTGCACCTTATCATATTATCCCTTGAAATTGTAGTTCCTGACACTAGTCATGGCGAAGAACTTACTGAAAAATTCAGCTGTTCTCTTCTCCAGAAACAAATTCATGCAGGAACAAGAGGGAATTTTAGATTTGGATTATGTGTGACAAGTATATAACATGTTTGCAAGAAACTACTGAAAAATTGATTGAGAGAGACACTCAAATCATCTTGATTTCTATAAGCCAGGTATTTAGTTCACAACTGTCAATGAGTATCATTAGGATTAGGGGTTTAACACTGAAGAAAAAACAAAGTGACTAGATTTGGGTACTTTATATACTGAACCAGATGATATATTTGGAGGAAAAAAGACCACTCAGTTTGTAATATATCTGAGTATTATAAGCAATACAAATTTGGAGTTTAAACCAGTAATTATGACCCTGCTTGTGGGGAGGGCAGGATAAAAATCTAAGAACAACAACAATAACAACAACAACAACAACAATATCCACCTCAGTGACCTGGTCCCAATTTCTCTAAGGCTACACCCTCCTTAGCTGTCATCTTATGTATTCATATGCTGTCTGAGGAAGAAAATGCAGATAATATGACCAACTAGGGTAAAATGTATATGATAACATTAAAAAACTGACATATAACAACAACAACAACAACAACAACAACAACAACAACAACATTAGATGTATGTACCGTCCTTCAGGACAACTTAATGCCCACTCAGAGCAGTTTACAAAGTATGTTACTATTATCCCCACAACAAAACACCCTGTGAGGTAGGTGGGGCTGAGAGAGCTCCAGAGAGCTATAACTAGCCCAAGGTCACCCAGCTTGCTTCAAGTGGAGGAGTGGGGAATCAAACCCAGCTCTCCAGATTGGAGTCCTGTGCTCTTAACCACTACACCAAACTGGCTCTCTCATACCCTAATCCTCCACCAGTTAGGTGGTGACATACCCTAATCCTCCACCACACCAAAAACTCCCTAGCAAGCAGAATGAACTACTCAAGATATAAACTGTAAACTCTTCAGAATATTTACTATAAAGTACTAATCTTAGAAAAAGTGCAACATGCTTCTAGTAAATATCATACAGTAAATACAATTCAAAGTTAATCAATATAATAAATACATAAATACATGTCAATAACAATACTCATATTCCAATACATATTCACAATAGAAAATACATCACAAACCATGAAACCACAATACAATCTGTATATTACAAAAAGTCCAAGATGTCTCCAATAGGCTGAAAAAGCTCCTTGCTTTGATGATGGGACGACTTGAGTGTAAAGGTGTCCCGCCTAAAGTGAGGCCGTTACAGTAGTAGCTTTGCTGCAGCTCTATCACATCATTATAGAATAGTCAATCGCAAGAGCAGAGCACTAAAACGGCTAGATACAAAAGCCCGTCCCGTCTAGAATCAAGGTACTGGTTTTCAGACGTAGCCCGACAAAATGCTAGCACTCTTTGTTTCACTTTATTAGCTTTTTCAGGGGCTGTATCATCTAAACAAAATAAAGACGTTTTGCATAACACCATATTGAACAATATATCAATTCAAAGCGGTTAACCATTTCTCAATTTGTACTCACTTACATTTCAACTCAATCACGTTAACTGGAAGAACCTGGATAGACATGGACAGAAGCAATGTCCGTGAATAATAGTAGTATTACCTGACATTTACTTTCTAATACTTATAATGATTTCGTCATGAATCTAAAAGTCACTGGGTATATACCACACTGACTACATGATCTGTCAGCAAGACTCATGTCATTGCCATCTGGATATGCTATTGCTCTGATGTGTAAAAGCAGTTTTTCAGCAGCACTCACATCACCCTACTAGGGTTCGGCAAGTCAGATAATGATCTGGGGTAATGATCTTGTGGTCTGAAATGGGTCATGGCCCTCAGTTCCTTCATCTGACATGGAGGATCAGTGACCTAATTCACAAGAATCCATTGCAGTGGGAACTGCCACATAGATATGACATTCTGCTTACACAGTAACAGTTGTAATATGAACATACAGGGTTTAGATATTTAGGTCCATCCCAGTAACTGACTCATTGCACTCACCTGAGCAGTAATCACTTACTTCACTGTACCTTGACACTGCAAGGACACAGAGAAATGTGGCTTTGTTGTTTTAATAATGAGTCACAGACAATGACTTAACTCTCTAACTTAACTCTGAATGACTTAATAGTAAAGAGTAGACATGGGCACAAACTGAAAAAAAAAGAACCACGTGATTTCTGGTTCATCACATTCCACGAACCAGAAACCATGAACTTCTATGACCTTTTCCCAGGTCACAAATCGGTTCATGGTTCGTGGAATTTCAAATGTGTTTGAAATAGACAGCCCCCTTCTCCTGCTGCTTGCGGCGGCAGGGGCTATCAGTTTCACAGACAGGTTCAGCTGATGGGTTGAAGTTAGTGCAGAGTGTGTGAAGCTGACAGCCCCGTTGGCAAGAGAATGTGGCTGTTAGCTTCACTCACCCCGTGCCAGCTTCAGCCCATAGGCTGAACCCAGCGAGAAGTCTGTGAAACTGACAACCCTAGTCTCCTGCCACCCGTGTGGCAGGAGAAGGGGGCAGTCAGCTTCATTCACATTGCATGGGCTTCAGCCCATGGGCTGAAGCTGGCGCGGGGTCTGTGAAACTGACAGCTCCCATTCTGCTACCCAGGGGAGCTGGAAAGGGGGAGAGTTTGAAGGGAAGGAGGTTCCCCATCCCACTTGCAAGCGGTGCGGGGAACCTTCTTCCCTTCAAACTCGCCCCCCTTCCTCCAGCCAGCTGGAAAGGGGGAGAAAAGGGGGAGACCCCAGCGCAGAGTCTGTCAAACTGACAGCCCACATTATCCTTCCACTCAGGGCGGCAGGAGAACAGGAGCTGTCAGTTTCACTCCTGCCACTCAGGTGGCAGGAGAAAGGGGCTGTCAGCTTCATTCACCCCGTACTGGCTTCAGCCCATTGACTGAACCCAGCACGGGGTCTGTGAAACTGACAGTCCCATTCTCCTGCACCTGAGTGGCAGAAGAACGGAGCTGTCAGTTTCACACATGATCAGCAGCGCCAGCCTTTCTGGCTTTACAAACCACTGACGACTTGCATGAATCGGGTAAAAAAAGTCGTAGAGTTCATGGAAAACGCGTTCCCATGAACCGCATTTTCACGAACTACGAATCGCCCTGGTTCATGCAGTTTTGTGCTTCATATTGTGATTCGTGCTCACCTCTAGTAAAGAGTCCAGTAGCACCTTTAAGACTAACTAACTTTACTGTAGCATAAGCTTTCGAGAACAACCGTTCTCTTCGTCAGATGCATCAACGAAGAGAATGGTGGTTCTCGAAAGCTTATGCTACAGTAAAGTTGGTTAGTCTTAAAGGTGCTACTGGACTCTTTACTATTTTTCTACTACAGACTAACATGGCTAACTCCTCTGGGTCTCTGAATGACTTAACTCACTTTTCACTTTAAGGTGCAGTACTGACCATGCAATCCTAAGCAGAGTGGCATTCTTCGAAGTCCATTGACTTCAATGGATTTAGAATGATAGAGCTTTGTCTAGTATTCCACTGTGATGGTCCAATAACTGACCAACAAAATTTTTAAGGGTGTCTTCTCTAAAACAAACTTTTTGTGTACGTGTTTGCAGGACTCATATAATCCATGGCCTGTCCAATCCATCTATTTTATGATCTGGGGTAGTTTACTCACACCCATTTTGTATAATGTTTTCTAATCCTTTCATTACAAGCCACTGGTCCCTAACTCATTGGGGCCAGAGTTTGCTGACGACAGTCGTGGGTGAAGGCAGGCCAGCTTTCCTCTTCCTGCTGGCTCCTTCGTGCGGCTCCCAGGGCTGCACAGAGAGTTGCATAGTTTAAATCTTAGCCATCCAATCCGGCCTTCTAGGTGAGGGAGGGTGGGCTCCATTTCCAACCTGAGAGAAGACGTTTCCTTCCTTCCTTAAAGGGAAGCTGGCTGGGACATGTGGCAGTTGGGCCTCTGAACAGCAAACTCTCCCACCCACCTTCTTTCATAGTTTAACTGCAAGTCTTGTTCGTAAAGTTACATTTGGTATTAAAATTTCGCAAGGCTTCTGCTCATTATGGAAACTTGTAATTACTATCACAACTATGAGGTGATCGTGAGTTTTAACTTGTTAGCAACATAGGGTTGTATTTGGGTTGGAATTTTACTGTACTGTTAACTTGTCACAACTTTGGGCTGGCTGTTTTGGCATTGGGCATGTATCCCCTTTGGGGGGAAACAGGGCCTGCATGCACAGTTTCCCCATAGATGGGAATCCCCATAAGGGATCTTGGATCAGGCGTGGGGAGTGGCAAGCATAGCTCGGGGGCTGCCAGAGCATGCCTGCTTGCAGGTGACAAGGGAACCATGTAGAGGCTACCACCTAGTGTGGATCCCACTGATCGTCATCCTGCAGTTCTCCCTTCAGCAGGCAGGTTGGAGGGGTGGCCTTTTTTCTCCACATAAGGTCTCATGCGTGTTTATTGCCTGCCTAAGCACCTTCAGCCTTTAAGCAGGTCCCACAAATTACTTTTCTGTTGTGCAATAAGAATCTAAGGCTGAAATCCATTTTTGTTTGCTTGCTCTCAACGTTATAATAAAAAGTGGTTAATGGAGTAACTCCTTAGAGCAGTATTAATTGGTTTTAAGACACATTGCAATCCTATGCAGAGTTACTCCAATCTAAGACCATTGAAGTTAATAGCTTAGAATGGAGGAACTTTGCACAGGATGGAGCTGTGAAACTTTCATTAATATTTTTGTACTGCCTGTTTTGGTCTATATTGTTGCTATGACTTATGTTTGTCTGTAACTAGAGTTGTTATGGAATTTCTTTTTCTGAAATTTTCTTTTTTAGACATTGTTTTGTCTTCTCTTTTCCTCTTTCAAAAAAAGGATTCTCTTTGGTTTCTTATTAATTTATCTTTGATTTTTTTAAAATCATGTAACAGTGTAGATTTCCTTACCTATGGATTTCTGTCTGTTGTGCCACAGTAATATGATACAAAGCGTAAAAGTCTGATGCAGCAAGGATATGTTCAGACAAGTCCTGGCTTGTGCTTAATGGTTTCTTTAATGGTTCCCCTTGTTTTTTAAGTTTTCAATTGTTTGTAATATATAAGTAAATAAATAATTTCTTAGATATCTAAATCAAACCTTTCTCTTCATGAAAGAGGATTTGATTTGAAACAGACTCAAACTCTTAAAAAGAGGACTAGAAAGGATTGCTGGATTTCAGGAAGAAATTCGGCAAAGAGGAATTAAGAGAATTCCACTTACCAACCCTATCTGTATCATTGCTGTGACTTACATTGGATGTGATCACATTTTGCAATATGCAAGAGGTTTGTGTTAGAGCATATGTTTAACATGCAGAAGGTCTCAGGTTCAATCCCTAGCATCTCCAAATTAAAAGACAGGGTGGGGGAGGAGGTGATGTGAAAGACTTCTACCCTGAGAACCTGGGGAGCTGCTGCCAGTCTGAGCAGACAATACTGAAACTAATGAACCAACAGTCTAATCCAGTATAAGGTAGGTTCATGGGAGTGTGATGATTTCTGGAACACATTGGCTATTGTAGTCCTGGGCTTTGCTTCTCCATGGCAGTGGCAGGTTGGCCCTTTATAGGGTTGCCAATGTTAGGTTGGCAAATTCCTGGAGATTTGGGAGTGGAGCCTGGGGAGGGCAGGGTTTGAGGAAAGGAGGTACCTCAATGGGGTATAATGCCATAAAGTCCACCCTCCAAAGCAGTCATTTTTTTCCAGGGGAATGCCTCAAAATTCTGGGAGATTACCAGATCCCACCTGGAAGCTGGCAAACGTGGCCCTTTACCATAGTTAGTAGATGATGCAAAAAATATCCCAGGACTCATTTCTCCTCTATAGAACAATAGTATGAAGATTTGGTCACAAAGACAGTCTTAAGCCACAGTATATGCAGTGGTTAGTGTTGGATTAGGATCTTGGTGGCCTCTGCCATAGACGCTTGCTGGGTAGGCCAGTCCCTCTCTCTCTCTCTCTCACACACACACACACACAGAGCGCCAGATCCAGGTGCGTGGGCGCCTGGGGCAAAGCTTGCCCGGGTGCTCCGTGCACGCATCGCGCACGCGCGTGCTCCCAGTGCTGCGTGATGACGTCACTTTTGTGACGTCATCATGCAGGGTGGGAGCCATGCCTGCCTGCATGGCAAGCCGGCCGCTCCAGCGCCTGGTGAACCATGGAATTGGCGGCGGCGTGGGCATGTGCTGGGGCAGCTGGCTGGCTTGCCGTGTGCGCAGGACCTCTCAACCCTGCGCTCAGCCACCCACGCGTCAAGCTAGCTGCCCCAGCGCACGCTCTCGCTGCCGCCAGCTCTGTGGCTCATCAGGTGCTGGAGTGGCCGGCTTGCCGTGCGGCCAGCTGAGAGCAGGGCTAGGAGGCCCCCTGCACAGTTAGCATGCCCCACTGCCCTGTGCCACCCACGCGGCAAGCTGGCCGCCCCAGCCCACGGTGAGCCGCGGAGCTGGCGGTGGCAAGGGCGTGCGCTGGGGCAGCTGGCTTGCCACGCTGGTGGCTGAGTGCAGGGCTGGGAGGTCCTGCACGTGCGGCAAGCCAGCCAGCTGCCCCATCGGTGGGGCTGGCGAGGGTCTCCCAACCCTGCACTCAGCCTCCCGGGCAGCAGGCCTGGTGACCCCTCTTTGGTGGTGCCGGGGGCAGGCTACCCCCCTGCCCCCCTCGATCCGGCCCTGCGCGCACGCACACACACACACACACAAATATACATACACAGCCTAACCGACTTCCCAGATTGTTGCTATAAGGATAAAAGAAGAGGGAAGAACAATTTTGTAATCTGCTTTGAGCCGCCATTGGGTACAAACATATTTAAAAATACATATTGGGCAATGATTGCTATAGATTTAAGCTGTTATAGAGTGCTGCTTCAAAGTGCATGCTACATCAGCATGAGGAATGGAGACTATGCTCACATTTCCTTCCTGTCTATCTTATTTTTAGATGACACAGGGTTGTGCCAGGCAGGATGTGTTCTAGTGTTTTCAAAATGATCCTCAAGTCAAATGAGTACCTAAGTAATTGGATTTGGAGGAAATGGAGAATTAACCACCACAAATAGAGTGCTTTTAAATACAGCATAATTAATTACACGTGCAAATGCACAAGTTAAATGTGCTTATTCTGCTTTAGAAATAATGGTTTCTTTAGAGAGACTAGATGTTTCGTCTCCATATGTAAATACACTTTTCCTTTCACCTTCAGCTTCTTTTAGCTGACTTCTAGGAGTTTACTGGTTGGGTAATTGAGAAAAAAAATCAGTGCTATAACAAGTGTACCCCACTAACAGAAAGCAGAGATTATACACAAATTGTAATTACCTAGCTGATTAAATTGGATTTCAATTAGGCTGTATTTATGCTTCCAGTTTATAGACTATCTACACATAGCTAAATAACATGTCTCAACAGTTTCTGGAAGCCTTTCCCTTGTCTTTGTCACATCATTTCCCACACAGCTGTTTAAAGGCACAGGTAGATCCCCAATAACTCTGAGAATGGACCCCAAACCATCAAGTGGCTTAAAATATACATCTTGCTATGCTTAAAGTAGCAAGGCTAATCATTAATCTCTAAATGTCACCTTTCTCTGAGGTAATTGGCTATACATAAAATATCCATTAAAAAAAGGACCAATATAACTGTAGTGCAGTTCTAAGCAAGCAACACCTGTCTGAGTCCATTGAACTCAATGGTGGGCTCAGAAATGTCATCATATAATCCTGTTTATATAATGGTAAATGGAATGGCAGGAAGTTAGATCTGATTGATGATTCTGTAGAAGCGTTAATTCTGTTTACAATTTCATATAGATATAGATATAGATATAGATATAGATATAGATATAGATATAGATATAGATATAGATATAGATATAGATATAGATATAGATATAGATATAGATATAGATATAGGGTGTGTGTGGAAATGTGTTTCATAAATATTTACATAATGAAAGCATACTAGAATGCAAGGAACTTGTATGAGGTGATATGTCCATGCCCCCCCACAAGTTCTTTGGGGTCAGGGCCCAAATAATTGCCAGTCTTGCCTGTATTCACTATTAGAGATGGGCATGAACCTAAATATGAACCAAAAAACCCCACGAACCAGGGCTTGTGGAAGCTCGTTTCCATGAACTTTCACGAACTGGACTATTGGTTCATTTGGTTTGTATTAAAAGGCCAGTTTAAATGGCCATTTCCCTGGGGGAAATGGCCATTTAAACTTTTCCTGCCACTTGCAAGCAGCAGGTCTCTTTAAACTATCAGCTGGCAGGTCCCTTTAAATGCCCCAACCCCTGACCTCCACCCCCCAGCCCCACCCCCCAGCCCCACCCCCCAGGCCCAGCCCCTCACTCCCCTCCCAAGCCCCAGCCCCACACTTACATTCCATTTGATGCTGGGGTGGTGGAGGCAGCGGAGGAAGCTGAAAATGTCCGAGGCTGCCATTTGAGGGGTGGGAGGGCCCTTTTCCTCCTCATCCGATGCCCTGTGGGCACGCAGGGCACTGAAGAAAGCCAAAAATGGCAGAAAGGGCACCAGAGGAGGCCTCCACCACCCCAACATCAGATGGAAGGTAAGTGGGGTGCTGGGGCTGGGGCGGTAGGGCTAGGGGCTGGAGGGAACTGCAAGTGGGCACTGGGGTCTGGGGAGTTTAAAGGGCCCTGCTGCTTGCAAGCGGCAGGTCCCTTAAAACTATCAGGCGGCGGGGAGGATTCCCCCACCTGCCAGCTTCCTGCAAGCGGCAGGAAAGGGCCCTTTAAACAATTAAATGCCCCTTTCCCTGCTGGAAAGGGACATTTAAAGCCCACAAACCACGAACTGGTTCATAACTTGGCCCAGTTCCGTGCCAGTTCATGGTTCCTGGTTTGTGGAAACCCCACGAACCACGAACCCCATGGTTCAGGTTTTTTCTGGTTTGCGCCCATGTCTATTCACTATATACATTAATATCTGTTTATACTACATTGAATTGGTGAAGGAATTTACCTTATGGGAAATTAAACATTAACATATATCTATGCTTTTGCTGAATCATAGAAGACGTAAACTCACATTTTAGTCTTCTTTGTAAGATTTCCAAAGATGGAAATCTTTGTAAATTAATGTAAATTGAAGAGGCAGCACTGTGGATGACTGATCCTGAAAAAGCCTAATGATTTCTTTATGAGTACAAATTTTTGTTCTGATATTTCCCATCCTACCTGACCTCGAAGCCAACTTTATATAAAGTAGGTAAATAAGAAAATACCTCCTATTCAGAGAGGTATTGGCAGTGGGAAAGCACAATTGAGAATCTAGAATTTTTATTCTGAATAGAAAGCTGCATTTCTTTCGTTGAAGAGATTAGAACTAACAGGTCACAGAGTCGTAAACTAGTTAAATTACGATAGTATTCAAATGTGTCATTGGGACTTAATATGGTAAGTCATTTAAATCAAATACTGAAGTACTCTGGCATGCAATGGAAATAAAGAAAATTGGTGATTTGGGCTGGGTAAACAGATGCTTTTCATGTTAGTACTGTATATATGTAAGTAAAGTGTGCAACTGACTCATGGCAACCTTGTGAAGTTTTACATCATAGGGTTTTCAAGGCAAGAGGTTATTTGCTATTGCCTTCCTCTGCATAGCAGGCAGAGCCTTTCTTCATAGTCTCCCATCCAAGGACTGATCTTGTTTAACTTCTGAGAAGATTCAGCTATCCTGGACTTTTAGGGCTCCTGCACTGCATATATATGCAAGAAAACCAAATTTAAATCAAATGCCATATCTATGGCGGAATGTCACTCAAATATGTTTCTTTGATCTGCCTAGTGTCACCATTAAATCAGGCATACCTGGACTCTTTCTGACACCATATACATAATAACATATAACAGCAAGATTCGGGTCCAGTAAAGGTTGATGAACAGAGCTTTGACTCTCAAAAGGTCATACCATGGAAATGTAGATGGTCTTTAAGGTGCTGCTGGAATTTTGCTCTTCTACAGACCAACATAGCTACCCATCTGAAACTATAATAACTTATAGAACTATAGCAGATATACCATAGCTCTGCTGTTTGCTTCTTCAGATGTTACCTAGGTCTATATATGGAAAATATATCTAAATATGTAGGTAGGGACATTTATTCTTATGAAGATATTCTAATATATGTTTCTGCCATGTCTGCCATTTTCTTATTGTTTTAATTATATAGTTATATATCAGAAATCAATCTTATAATCAAAGAGGCAAGTAATGTCCAGATTATAGTTAGTGAGTTGACAAAATGTCCTGGAATTAAAGAACTGCATTTGGCATGTGTGTCCAGCATTGATAAAACACAGCCTCACCTGTTCTGCTGTTGCAGCAAACACGTTCCTCTGCCTGTTCTCTTTGCAGTATGCACTGTCATCCAGATGAAATCATTGCAAGTAATCTTTGAGTTAATCAGCTGATAAATCACACAGTGAAACTGCTCGATAGTTTTGGGATAGCTGAGTCACACAAAGGGAAAAAAAGAAATCAAGAGTGGATGAAATAAAAGGTAATTAACTTCTAAAATTAATATGAGAGGAAACAAGGTTAATGCTCATGGCACAGTGATTGGCTATAATTTAACATTATTTGTAATTATGAATATTGTAAGAATGATGCTAACAACAATGTACTTCATATTGTTTAACAGACATTCACAATTGTTGGAAGCCATAGCCTAAAATGAGCACGATAATTGAATTTTGCAACTTTCATTTGGGTTGGATTCTGTGAATCTGTTCTAGATCCTCTGGCAGAAGGAGTCTTCCCCTAAAGCAAGACTCCTAGAAGTGCATCTTGTAGAAGGGAAAGGATCTTCCTTTGTAGGAAAGTGCCTACAGAAGTAGACTGGATCAATAGGGTCCAACCTAGTGCCAGCAGAAACTGATATAGGCAGCTCCATCTTATGGCAGATCAATGTGCCTGCAGACAGTATCTCGGCTTCCAATCTGTTGTTTAGTATCCCAGTATTAGAAGCACCAAATCTGGTTTAAAAAAGAAGCAGAGGCCAAGATTAAATGACTAAGTAGTTCTCTGGGTCCAATAGCTCAATGTAAACAATAAGAATGTAAGCATTCTCCTAGGTCATATAACAACTGGTGGTGATACCTCTGCACAGAATGTGGCTCTACCCACAACTGATAATGGAGCACTTAGTGCAGTGATATTCAGTGGCTTGGGAGCCACATGTGGCTTTTTGACACACCACCTATTGCTCTTCTGAGCATCATTTCCCATGGCACTCAGCCCATGGTCAAAGTAAGCAGGCATTTCCTTTAGAGATTGGAATAATTTCATAATTTCTAGGGGCTGAAAACAAATGTTTTTAATGCAACACAACTTGATGATGATGATTATATCAAGTTTATACAGATGTTAAGGCTCTGAGGCTAGGTAAACATATGCAACTGAATAAGATGGAAGCATGGGGCATATCACTGTTGAATGCTGACCCATAAAATGAACCAAATAATAGTGGGGGGAAACATGCTTCGAAGTACTTTGGAAATTTAAAGGGGTTTTATTATAGTTACATTATTGTTTGTGAATTATTAGGTCAGTGTGCAGGGCATACAGTAGTCGTGTGGCTCTTAGTTGATGGGAATTGCAAGTGAGGCTGTCTGCAATCGACAAAATAAGTAAGATACCACTTAGTGTATCTAAAGAATGTGCTTCATTTTTGTGCTTCATTTTCAATTTGGAGGAACTTAATTCATTTTAATTACATTCATTTTTAGAGGAAAAAATCTTTGTTCTGAATTTTTAAACAAACACTGAACAATAATAAACTAAATTCCACAAAATCAAAGAAAGAATACAAGAAAGGACAAAAAAGGGATGTGATTTCAATGGAAAATTCATTTACAACTATAATTTTTTGTTTATCCGTCTGGGACTAAATTTGGGGGATTATATATTTTCACTCAAGATAACAACATCACTACCAAATTTGGGACAGATAGGAGGAAGGGCCCTGGTATAAAAGATGAGAGAGGTATTTAGCAGCCCAAGAAAGCAGACAGCATGGCCATAAATGGTTTGGATATGTTTTCCAGGAATGTAGTATTGCAACATGCTTGTTAAGGAGCAAACTTTAATAAAGGATTTCCAAGTGGTCTCCATCACAGAGCCAGTTTGGTGTAATGGTTAAGAGCAGTGGGATCTAATACTGCTGCTCTAAAATGCAAACATCTCACTGAGAATCCCCAACACCTTGGGTGTACTTGAAATGAGCTCTTAGGATAATTGAATTAAAGTTTTGGGTGGGTAGCTGTGTTGTTCTGCAGTAGAGGAGCAAGATTCAAGTCCAGTAGCACCTTAAGGAACATCAAGGTTTTCAGGTTATAAGCTCTCAAGGGTCAAATTCTCATTTGTCAGATCTGACAAAGGGAACTTTGACTCTCGGAAGCTTATACCGTGGAAATCTTGTTGATTATTGAATTAAATATCCACCAAGGAGAAGAGCGATGTGAGGGATTCTCCCTCCCTCCCTCCCTCTCGCAAAAAGCCACTCTGGATTTCCTGCCTCCTATTACATGCCCACCCGCCCATACTCCCGGAGGAAAACCCGAGCCAAGGCTTTTTGCAAGAGAGAGAATCCCTTCCATCGCTCTTTCCTCACTGGAGAATTTTAAGACTACATTACCTAGGGAAACTTGTGGGACCTGACATGTGAAGAACATGTGTCTGGCATCTTGTGTAGTTTGGCTCTGAGTGTGGCACTAATCTGTCCAGAAAGGAGGAATATAACCACATTGTTATATTATTATTACTATAATCACACAGCCAGGGACCAGAGTAACAGTTCAATGTGAATATTATCAATTATTTTTACAAACAAAAACAACATTAAGAATGGGGGGGGGGGGTTTGTGTCAAAATTTGATGCATTAAATAATAAAGAATTCTCAATATATTTTTCTCAGTCAGTTTAGGGAAGTTCACTGAGCTTGATTATTGGAAAGCTTCCCAGACGTTTGACTGTTCTGTCCTTTCCAAGGCTCAAGACCAGCTCTTAGCCATGCATAGTGAGTATTCTAGGGATAGTCCAGCTACTCAGAGTTTTAAAATTATCTGTTCCCTCTGATCATCAGGGTACAGTATCTAGGATGAAAAAGAGACTGGGATTTTAAAAAATGAAAGAACATTTTACCTTTTACATTTGCATATATATGCCGTGAAAATTTTGACTTCAAAATTAAGACGTGCAGAAATTCTGTTTAGCTCTAATCATAATCTTCAACCTGATTAATTTTATTGTACATTTGAGGAATATATGTATTTGAAATAAAGGGAACAATAGTGTCCTTTTTAAAAAAAGATGGAAAATGGCTTTACTTTCTTAAGTATTCATTTTCTAGAAGAGACAATTAATTCTTACATCAAAGCTTACAGTTCTCCCCCCCACCCTAAACTGCTTTTATATTTGATGGTGTGATGTGTGCTAGACAAAAGAAGAATGGAGCTTGTTATGTTAATGAAAATATTTTTTCAGTCTAAAATTCATCTCCAAGTACCTAATGATATGCTCCATTGTAGTGCATCCTGTGGCTTATACATATTCTTTTCACAACAGATTTCTCTTGCCATAAATCTATGCACATATAATTTTAGGAAGAGATCAGCAAGTAGAGAACTTTGGGTTTAAAACTGATAATGGTGGACATATCTGGCTTATTCCAGAGACAGATACAAATTGAAGCAGACACTCCACAAAGAAAACACATAGTATCCTGATACATGATTATACCCCATAGCTTTCTCGTTTGTTTTTCAAACAAGTATAGTACTATTTGCACAGTAAAGATAATAAAGGGGAAAAGAAGAAAATGATAACCTTTCCAAGCTAGGTGTCACCGCTTTATGCTTCTGAATATGAAAAAAGAATAAATCTCATAAGTAGCTGTATGGATATTTTTTTTTCTTTTTGCTAAGAAGAAAACACAGTGTTTACTTGTCTTGACCTGACAAAAGGTTATTCCTTCCCCACACTTTCACTTTATTTTACATTCCACAGAAAAGAAATAATATAATGCATTTTTGTAAAGAACATCCCAATATGTTTTAAAATGTTAATATCAAAAATAATGGGTGTGTTTTGTTCTTTTTACGACTACTCTCAAAATATCTTCTTCACAAGGCACAATCCACTAGCATGTGATCTTGTGCTACTTTGTTGAAAAGAAGAGAAAACTGCAAGAGCTGAATAGATAGTACCCTAAATCTGCAACAGAATAAATGGCTCAAAGATAAAGAAAATGCATAACCTTGATGGTCTATTACATTATCTGCTGTCTAAGGGTTGAACTAGGCAAGATGCTGGGAGGTTCATGATCAGATTTTCTCAACATTTAAAAAATATTAAAAGTAGGCTTGCCTAGCAATTTGCCTCTGCCCAGCAATCACTGACAATTAGTGGGAAGAAGCAAACCACCCAGAGATGGCCCACCATCAGCAGGCAGACTTGGCAAATGGCCCTATGTGTGTGCTCCCATGCCCTATGCAATGATATCGCTTCTGGTTACATAGAGTTTGGGACTGATTCTTAAACAATTGACCCTGGCAATTAGCTTGCCTGCACACGCACAGCCTGTACGATGATGTTGGTTCACATGTAACCAGAAGTGACATCATCTAGTGGAGCATGGGAGCAAACTGCTTTTAAGTACCCCCCCCCCAACCTTCCGATAGTTGCCAAGACGAGCTGGCAATCATAATTAGAAGACAGGGGAATATTTCAGTTCAGTTCAAGGCTGTGTTGCGGGGGGCTCCCATCCTACAAACTCAATGGGGGGGAAAAAGGACAAAGACAGATTACCCATCTTTTACCCCCTTGGCTAATAATGACATAGTGGAGTCATTTTCTGTTGTTGAAGCCATACAGGGTGAATTGAACTATCTCCCACTCCCCAGCCAGCCTGATCTGAATGCCTATATTAGCCAATCATTTGAAAATGTCTGAACAAACAGATGTCAATTTGTGTATGCTTCTTTCTTTCAGCTGCTCCTCCTCCCCATCTGCCACTGTCACCTTCTTCGATTTTTATTTGTAAAAAATCAAAATCTATTAGAGGTTTTTTTTCAGTTGAAACATACTAATTAGATGTATCTGTGTGTCTTCAGTGACCCTCAAGGAGTACAGCTAATCCTGTCATTAGTTCTTGTGGTTACTTTTTGAATAGATGGCAGAAGCAAAAAAAAAAATCTATGTTGCTCATTTAAAGGATACATCTGACTATTCAGGCACAAAAAAGGGAACAATCTACAAGTGATTCCAGACCTTGGTCTCTTTAATGACCAAGAACGTGGGGATATATGTGCTTCATCTACATCTATCAAGAAAATTTAGTTTATGGACTTGGCAATAGCAGCCAGAAGCTGCAATGATGTGGCCCTGTAGCAAAATATCTATTGCTGTGGCAGAGATGCTTTAGATAAGAACTGACAACAACCATTGAGGCAATCTGATAAGGAACTCATCACACATATAGGATTTGAGTCCAGTGGTACCTTAGAGACCAATAAGATTTTTAGGGTATGAGCTTTTGAGAGTCAAATCTCTCTTCTTCAGATACAAGAATGATGTATTTGAAGAAGGTAGCTTTAAGTCTCGAAAACTTATACTATAAAAATCTTATTGGTCTCCATGGTATCACTAGACTCAAATTTTGTTGTTCTACTGCAGACCAACATGACTACCTACCTGAAACTATCACACATGTAATCAAGGGAGTTTGAACAAGATCTGGCATGTTTTTGTCAGTTTTCAGCACACCCAATCTTTAGAAACCATCCAGTGAGAAGTTCTGCTGTTCAAGTCCAGTTGAAATAAATGGGAACTAGCAAAAGAGCACTGTAATGTTTTGCATATAAATTAAGTTTAAATATTTTATTTCTGCTGGTTAATATGGATTTTTAAAAAAATATTGGTTACTGGAGGTTTCAAGGCAGTCCTCTGAGGAAAGGGGGGGGCTGATGAGTAAATAGTGTAATCTGATTGGATGGTAGCTGTACCCTAGGGGGCAGAATGAACAACAGTCTTTAGTCAGAGTGCTGAGAAAAAATATTCATTCCAGCCAAATCAGTCAAACTGTGTGAAGTCTGTATTGTCTGTGTGTATCTTAGAGAAAGTATTTATTCTGCCTATGGCAAACTGTGGAAGCCTGAAAGGGTCTCATTCTATCTAAGTCAGGCAAGCTGTATGGAAAATCCTGCATGAAACAGTCTGTGAAGATGAGAGGAGTTTTTGTTCTGTTAGTGAAGATCTGCGAGTACAATATTTCTGAAACAGTGAATATATAACTGCTTTTGAAACCACCAAGCTTAAGAACTATTCTGAAACCAATATGCTTATCAGTACTCTGCGACAGAGATGGGCAAGAACCAGGAAAAAAATGAACCATGTGGTTCATGGTTCGTCAAATTTCACGAACCACAAACTTTCATGAACCTGCCTCTGGTTCACGAACCGGTTTGTTTTGTTCATGAAAACGGCACATCCAGGTCAGAAAATCGTCACTTCCAGGCCAGCAGAAGGTCACTTCCGAGTCAACAGAAGGTCTGCAGGGAGTCCATTCCGTTGCCTACAAAACTGATTGATCAGCACCAGGCTGTCTGTAGTGACGAACCAAAAGTCGAATCAAATGAACCAGCCTAAAGTTTGTGACGTTTCGTCAGAAATGGGATCTAACAAATCGCTGGTTCGCAAACCACAAACTGGCCTGGTTCATCATGAATTTTGGTTCGTATTTTGGTTTGTGCCCATCTCTACTCTGCAATAATCACACTTACATACTTATAAATAAATTCTACTTTTTTTAAGCAAAAAAAGTTTTCTTTTTACCTTACAACCTCCCTCATGTGCTGATCGTTCTGTCAAATTATCATTTATAAAACAGGCTTCCTATAATACCAGTTAAACAGAGGAGCTTTAAGGCATAAAACTTTGGTGGCAGCAAAAAAAATTTCAGCGAGTCAGGGAGGCAGCAATATATAGGTTACTCAAGCACAGGCAGTATTAGCAATGGGATTCAAACACCAAAGGGAAAATGCTCCCCAGATATAAGCCAGGGTAACACAGAGAATACCTGAAGTTCTTTGTGTGTGGAAATAAAAGGAGTGTTTGTTGTGACCAGGGCCCTACTGAGGTAAAAATTTCAGGTAATGTAAGGAGGTGCTGAATTAAAGGTACAAAGGCAAGGTTTTAAAAAAGGAAATCACTACAAATATCATCAAGATAATTTGAAAGTGGCCTTTAGTTATATCATCAACATGCCAATTGTGCATCGAGAAAGCACACTGAGAGACATTCACAATGGCTGTTTCACCACTACCTTTCCCAAAGACTCACTTATGATGGGCCTAGAAGCCTAGTAAGATTTTGGGTTTGGGCTTCCAAATGCTAATGATTATGGGTAATTTTAATTTAATATTCAATCAACAAGATTTTCAGGGTATAAGGTTTTGACAATCAAAGTTCCCTTTATCAGATCTGATAAATGGGACTTTGACCCTTGAGAGCATATACCTTGAAAATCTTGATGCTCTTTAAGGTGCTACTGGACTTGAATCTTGCTTCTCTGCTGCAGATCAACACAGCTACCCACCCAAAACTTTAATTCAATATAGTATTTCCGACAATTATCCTGAGAGATCATTTCAGGAACACCCAATGTGTTGGGGATTCTCAGTGAGATGTTTGCATTTTGTTTTCTTGCAGCTCACCTCTAATAACAACAGCAGCATTCAATTTATATACCACCCTTCAGAACAACTTAACACTCACTCAGAGCCGTTTACAATGTGTGTTATTATTATCCTCACAACAACCACCCTGTGAAGTGGGTGGGGCTGAGAGAGCTCTAAGAAGCTGTGACTGACCCAAGGTCACCTAGCTAGCTACAAGTGGAGGAGAGGGGAATCAAACCCAGTTCTCTAGATAAGAGTCCTGCCGCTCTTAACCACTACACCAAACTGGCTCATGTCATATTGCAATTTATTCAGTTTCAAAACTCGCTTGCCAGGTCCCAAAAATATAAGTCCTGACCCCCAACACACCCCTGTGAAATTTTTGGTCAGTTCTTTGAATGTTGGCTTCATATTTTTTTTTAATTGGTTGGATCCAGACAACTGTAAGTGGAGTGGAACTTGTGGACTGGAGTGGAATTTATTCCCTGCTTCTTGCTGTCCATCTTTTGTTTGGAAACAAGATATTAACTGAACAAGAGATAATAGAGCAGTGGGAAAGAAAACAAAGTTATGTACCATCTTCAAAATGAACAGCATTTCTTCAGCAGGAACCTCTTTGTATGATGTCTAGGAAGATGGTTTGCAATTTCTGTGTGTGTTTGCATTACATTGAAATCCTTTCTTTATCCCACCCATAAATCATGCAGCGCAGCTTGCTGACTGTAATCCTGCTCACCCCGTGCACAGTTTTATTATCTTTATCTATATACTTATACACTTTATATTTCAATCAAAAATCAGAACAATGCCAGTGATTCAAATGATCATTTTGATGTATTGGCTGCAGATTTTCTATGATCAAATGGAAGTTTGTTGGTACAAAATGTCTCTCTTCTCCCTAGGCATTCTCTTCCAGGGGCTGAATTCCTCAAGCATAATAATAAACAAGTGGAAAAATAACTGCAGTAATAACATCTGACATTTTATGCTGCTGCTTTTATGCCCAAGGGGTCCAAAGTAATTTACAAATGAGAGGACTGATTCTGTAATAACTAGAGTTCTATGCATGGATCTTTTATAGCTGGGTGCATTGGGGACTTCACCAACTTCCTCTTATTAATTATATTTATGATGGTGGAGTGTATGAGCCTCCACTCTGGCCTAGGACCTCATTGTGCTTCCACTTGTATGAATTACAGGATTACACAATGCATAGAGACTTACAGCATCTTCACTTTAATGAGGATATTTAGGGTGACAATGTCTGTGAACTCCTAAACTACAATGCAACTATACAAATCACTTTACCTCAGTAGAGATGATGATGATGTTTTATTAAATACCAAATGCCAGAATGAGATTTTGCCAGGCTGTTATCACAACCGAAGAAGGCAAATGTTAGATCTCTTATTATTTGTAATTTTTCCTCAGGAGAAGATCTCTATTTCCACTTTTGACTCCAGACAGCCTTGCATTTCTTATGCATTTCTGTTCAAGCTTTTTGTTACTATGTTATAATTATCAATAATTTTATTAAAATGCATTTTAAATGCTTTTTAACATCTGAAATGTTTCAGTGTTTGGGGATTCTGAACCAGATAGAAAGGCAGTACAGAATTTCTTAAATAAATAAATAAATAAATATGGTTCATACAAAAATAGCATGTTCGCTTGTACAAGTAAATGTCCCAGAGGAAGTTGTTATAAGAATATCCGTGTTGTATCTACGGGATGCTAATAATAATGTGCAGCTAATTCAACTGTGCATGAATTATATAACAGAGATCCAGATTTGCAGCATACTTAGAAAGATGTCAGTGCCTCCATATCTGAAGCATAATGCACAACTCCATTCTTGCCTCTCCCTTGTTTTGGAGTAGTCATGAAGGTGGCCTTTTGCATCGTTCAAATGTGAAGGGATATAGGTGCATACACTGGGCCCTTTCATATTTCCATTTTAACCCAGTAGTTATTCATTGCTGCCCCAACTCTGTGTAAAGCAATGTGTGGATGGTGGTTTCAAACAGCGTTTATGAACCACATATGAACCCCATTTGAATCACTGTAGCCAAACAGCACCACTTTTTCTAGCAGTGCCATATATTTTTTCTTTAATGGTTTGAACTTTAGCACTATAACAATATAGCATCAATACACTAATATTGTGATACCATGCCATACGCATGATACCAATGTTTGCCACTATATCACTTTAACAAAAATCACTTTCCTTTCGAAAAAGTGAATGGAGAATATGCTGGACATAGAAGGGATAATAAAAAGGCAAGGCTAGGGAGGCACTGAAGCCATTTCAAACAGTGAACCACAGCAAATAAGAAGAACACAGAATACTTGAGAATGAGACAAAGGGGTTTTCAAAAATACTGGCTCAAACCTGGATTTGCAGAGAAGACTCAAGTGGCTTTGTGTGAAAAGGTTTTTTAAAACATCCATTATCAACCAGCAGCCAAACTGGTTGTGTCTGAAATGACACAAAAAGCCTTATGTCTGCATCTTCATTCTGACTAGGGTGGCAATGTGGCAACCTTGGCTGCAGCCATTGGCTGCTATGGCTGGGCGCCGTCCTTTACTGCCCTGGAAGGAGAAGGGGCAGACTCTCCTTCCTGGGCATCCAGACATTGTGAGAGGGGGCAGAGCCAGATACCTTATTAGGCAGCTCCCCCCCCCCTCAGTACTTTCAGTCTGTGCCTCATGCTTGGCCCATCCATCGCACCCTTTAGCAGGGCAGGTCTAGCCAGTCACCATTTATGGGGCCAGGTAGGAATTTTTCCCCCCCTTTCACCAACTTGGCATACGGTGAGGGGTGGCTTTTCACCTACCTTGCACTGCAGACAGAGGTTGAGGTAATTGGACTTGGTGGAGCTCTAAATAATTTGGCCACTGGCAGGTTAGAGATGGGGAAATGAGAGCAGGCCAGTGAGCACCCTTGGCATCTCCCCATTGGTGGGGAATTGGGATCTGTCAGGAGCAGCTGTGGCTTCACAGCCCAGCTACGAGGGCAGACTGCCTCATGGGACCTCCTGGACAAGTCCTTCCCTCAGGATCCACGGCTTGGGTTTTTTGGAGCTTTAACCATTTCACCTGGCCGGCCTGACCCAAGCCATACCTTATGGATGGCTTGCACCTGGGGCAGTAGGTCTCGCCCAGACAGGTTCAAGGAGGAGGTCCCAGTGTGTCTGCTGGCTTGACCTGTACCGTTAGTTAGACCCCCTTTGCCACGTTAACTGTTTATGTTGTTGCTTTAATAAAGTGGCCCTTTAGTACCGAAGCCTTGTGTCTGCCTTTTCATTCTGACTAGGGTGGCAATGGATAGATTTCACAGGACTGTGGTTATTGACCATATTAAATGGAAAATGTGGCATGGATGTACTAGGCTTTTCCTTCCTGAGATGTCCTTCGTATTCATTCATTCAATGCAACCGTCTTCGAGAATGTAATCATTCATCTTGAGAGAAGTTCTATGAGATACTTCTTAAAAACAATAGCAGTAATGCACCAATATAATTTTTTCATATGTTTCTCATTGTTCATGTCTCACAGTCTCATAAGATATATGTTTCACTGAGAAGTAAGTTCCATTGAGTTCACTAGACTTATTCTCATATTACAATGCCCACGTGATTTGTGGGGATTTTTGTAAGCCATGTGAAAGAGAATAACGTTTTTCAGGTTTTGGAGAGAAATGGGAGAATCAGATAGCAACATAATGTTTAATTTATAAATAACAATGTGCTGCCTCCTATGTTCCTCTCTTCAGCTTGACTGAGAGGGTCTTTGGTTGCGCCCTCTTCCATTGACCTATATGTCTTCCCTCTACACGGACTGCTGCCAAACATCACAAAATATAAGGCCACACTGTTCTTTCTGCTTATGTTAATTGAGAAAGCAATTATTTTTATGAAAATAAAAATGTATCCTCCACTTTTATTAAACATATTGTAGCCAAACCTTTTAGAATTCACGGATCATCTGGGGGAAATCTTATAGTGGGTCATATCAGGTAAATCTTCAGTTACTTGTTGTTTTTATTGTGCATAATGGTATTTATGACCATTGAAACTTCTGAGTTATTATCACCTACTACTCAGCAATACATTTTTTATGTTAAGAACGTATTTCTGTTTCAGGGCCACTAATTTTATTTCTATAATCCAATATGCAATATATAACATTAAGTACCAAATTTCCAAAGCCATTTGGGCTGTCACCCATAATTACAATTTGTTGGTGTACTATTGGATTGGTTGTAATTTCTTGTTTTGTGGTGTCAGCTTGCCAATGGTTGCCTGCTTGAACCAACAGATTTTTGCAATTAAAATAATACATTAATTAGGTGTAATTAAGTAACATCATAGGCTAGATTTCATGTTGAAATCAGAAAGGAACTTGAGGCAATTAAGGGAAACCAGGAGTCAGAAAAGCAAGAGATCCAGGGCTCTCCCGCTCTCCCCTCAACACACACCTTTTAATATTTGGCCCAAGTTAGCCTAGTTCAGCAAAATCTCTGTATACAGCAACCACAGTAGCCCCCATTCAAATCTGTGCAGTGGTATGGGGAAAAGGAGGCTAAGAGTGCAGCCCTAAACAGAGTTACACCCCTTTGTAAACCGCTCTGAGTGGGTGTTAAGTCATCTTGAAGGGTGGTATATAAATTGAATGTTATTGTTGTAGTTGATGCAGAGGAGTTAGCCATGTTAGTCTGTAGTAGCAAAATCAAAGAGTCCAGTAGCACCTTTAAGACTAACCAACTTTATTGTAGCATAAGCTTTTGAGAATCACAGTTCTCTTCGTCAGATGCATGGAGGGCAAGAAGAAACTGGCCAGATATATAGGTGGAGAGGGGAGGGTTATTCTAAGCCCATTGACTTCAATGGATTAAGAAGCTGTATTCAGGATTGTAACCCTGTTTAGGATTGTAATTCATTTTTTCCTCATACATTTTTTCCAACTTTAAGGGGTTCCATGGTGCTGCTATTTTTCCACTGGGTTAAATAAACAGGCTGTAAGTTTTCTTCAGGATAACAAATATCAGCTATGGGGTGGGGAAGGAAAAGCTGTTTGAAGCTGGGAAAATGGTGAAAGAGGAAAGGATTAACCCCATCTCTCCCTCTGGGTTGTGGTCCAATTCCTGATAGAAGCTTCCAATTCCTGCTGCTTGCACAAAGAAAATTTGCTGGTGAACTGGTCATCTCCTTGCACAAATGAATCCTCAGAAACAGCATGGTGCAAAACGTGTTTGTGTGCAGCAGAACTACCACATAATTCCACACCTTCTAAAGTATTCAGAATGTATGGTTGGGTACAGGGCAGTGAATGGTGTTCTAGAAAAAAGAAGATATTGCTATTTCTCCTGTGTTGACTGATATTTGAAAATCAAGCCAGACTCATCAACTCATAGCATCATAGCATCATAGATAATATGGTGCTTGGCAACAACTTGTCCATCAGGCAGTGCCACCAGGAAAGAGGGAGTTTTAGCTGGGACACTTGCACAACATCTCAGAAATGTCTTGCCTTGCATGCAGATTGGGTTCCACTACATCTTCCTTCAATCTGATAGTGTAACTGGGAGAGGTCACCATTGCAACCAAGTGTACTACCAGAATACTAGCCTGACCAACTAAAAAAAATACATGGCAGCTTCATACTGTTGCCTGATGATGTCTTCTCTGAACAAATTTTCACTCTTCTACTATAACATTTAGCATGGTTCATTATGTGTTCATCCACATTGGATGGACTTTTTCATTCCACAGCACTACATGGATCTGGTTTTGGCAGGCACTATCATAAGAACATCCCACATTATAAAAAGAGTGGTTATTCTTGGGTTCCTCACCAAGTATATTACAATCTAAATATTGAGAGACAACAGGAGAGGAGATACAATAAGGGATGAGTATAAGCACATGCATTTACATGCATTATAGATCCACTTTAGCCAAGGATGAGTATGAAAGTATTAAACCAATGCCATCATTACTGAAGGAGGATTTGAAGGAAGAGAGGGCCAGCATATTGTGGGAAGATGTTTCAGGCATAAAGGACAACAAAAGAGCAAGACTGAACTTCTACTAATTCCTGATCTTGACACTGTCTTGATTTAAAAATTTGCAGCTTTATTTCAATTTCCCAATTTTTTTAAAGAATGCATTTTGGGAAAAGAGGGAATAACCATGAAGAACTATCAGATCTCAAAATCAACTGGATTGTTGCAAAATATATAGAAATTATAACTGTTCTTTATATTATGCATTTTGCTTTAAAACACATATTTCACAATATTCAACACACAGAGATAATGTAGCAGGATGATCGTGGGCAAAATGTTATAATGGGTTTTGTTTGCCTATCATTAAAAATCCCAGCAGAGTAAGCCTTTAATTGAGGAAATAAGGTTGATAAAAGAAGAAGTACTTGTTTCCCATTGGGGAAATATATAAAATTCCTCTCCTCTGTCTGAAGCCAGAGAAAGGCACTCAATTAAAAGAGAATTGTATTTCTGACATGAAAGAGCATATATAATTTAAAGAATTAGTTCTGGTTTCCTCCCTTAGCCCTATTTATGTGAAGGTCAACATGAATAATTTAGAAAATTCTCACCTCTCTAAATAGGAAAAATATTGGGGGTCTCATTCATGTTAAAGTACCCTTGAAAGAAAACATTGGTAATGTCACCTACAACATTAATCCTAACAGAAGTATATCAGAGACAATAAAAGATCATTGAAGCAGGGAAACCTTTGCCCCTTTCCAAAGATATGGGGACCTGTCTACATTTTTCTAGTCCAAATTGAAGGATTATATTCTCATCTAATTCAGTGCTTTTGTGATCTAACAGAATCATAAAATTGTACATCTGGAAGGAGATGGAAGGCACAGAGAAATATCGACCATATCCATCCTTCTCTAGAATTGTCTAAAAAGCAAGGGATACATTTTCCAAATATCATTTAAGAAGCTTTATTTAATACAGATGTGACTCAAGTAACACTCAGCCTAAGCTTAAGCACCCTCTGTGTGATTCAGATCTCCAAAAAGTTATGTATAATGGCACCTGGAGTATTTTAGTGTAAGTTTTAAGTGTGTTTTTAAAGTTGATTATTAACTTACTGTATTTCATTGATGATGTGAGCCACCTTTAGCCCATTTGTGGGGAGGGCGGGATATAAGTCAAATAAATCTAACTGACAGTGGTTTGATAGGGTTGCCAACCTCCAAGTGAGGCCTTGAGATCTCCCAGAATTATAACTGATATCCAGGCAACAGAGATCAGTTTTCCTGGAGAAAATTGCTTTTTTGGAAGGGGGACTCTATGACAGTATGCCCTGTTAAGGTCCCTCCCCAAACCCTGCCCTTCCCAGGCTCCAACCACAGAATCTCCAAGAATTTCCTAACTGAGAACTGGCAACCCTTTTATGTGACTATTTTACCATGCTGTTAATTTTATACAACAAGACTTCTAAATAGAAAGCTCCTCAGACCTTGTCCTGTCTCTGGTGAAAATAGTCACATCTCCAGATGGGGGGGGGGAGCACATGGTAATATCATGAATATCATGGATTCATTTTTGTTTTCCTGGCCATGTCGGACGCTCCTCTCCGCAGGTCCGGGAGGAAATGTCTGAGCAGCCTGACCGGGCAGTTGACCCGCGAGGGTTAACCTCCAGGACTCCCAGTGAGGGAGACAGGGTCCGGAGCGTGGCGGGAAGAACCCCCTGAAAGCAATGCAGGGGGTAAATTGCCCGTTTGCTCCAACGGAGGCTGGCAGACTTGCGCAGCGCCTCGCGTGCTGCCGGGCCATGGAGAACGGCAATAAGCAGATTTAAGGTGAAAACCTGTAAGTAAGCGAATCCCTTCTGACTTCTAAGCGTATGCAAAGGATTGGTGGGAATTGAAGCTAAGAAGGAGCGGATTTCTTCCCCTTCACGGAGTTTCAGAACTTAGTTGGTGCCCCCCCCCTAAGATGGCGACGAGAAAGCAGAACTCAGCAATAAGTAAATCGGTGATGGCGACGTTACAGGGGAAGGGGGAAACCTTGGAAGAGATGGTGAGGAGAGCAGTCTTTGATGCTGTGCAGCCCTTTGTAGCGAAACTAAAAGAAATGGGGCAAAAGGTTGATTCAATGGAAAGCGAAGTGAAAACCATCAAAGAAACAGCGACCAGAGCAGAGCAGTCTGCGCACGAGAACGCAGTACTCATGAAAGCAGCAAGTAAGGAAGTGAAGTTTTTGGAGAATCAAATAATAGGATTGCAAGTGGACCGTGCCCAAATGGTACTGCGTCTTCAGAATGTAAAAGAGGAGCAAAGTGAAAATCTGAAAGATCTGGTGTCTGGACTTTTGGCGCCATTCACAAAGGCAACTAAAGAAGAGTTAAAAAGTGATATTTTGGAAGTCCGGCGGACATCTTCAAAGTATGTAATGAAGTGTCAGCTGCCTCGCGAGATTATTATTGACTTTTCATCTAAGAAGACTCGGGACACCATTTTATATAATTCGTATAATGTGGACTTGGATTATTTGGGCAACAAGGTTAAAATATTGAAAGATGTTCCATTTTTGGCTCGTAAAAGAAGATTCAAGTATAAAGGACTTGCGGCTTCCTTGAGGAAATGTGATGTAAAATATAAATGGTTGTTTCCAGAAGGCGTCTGGTTTAGATATAAGGATCAAACTTACAAGATTACATCAGAAGTGCAGCTGACAGACTTTTTGCTCAACCATCAGGAGTTTCAGCAGGAAGAAAGTTCAAAATCTGAAGGGGAAAGTGGGGGGGAGGAGAGAGCGGGCGCAGCTGCTCCAGCCGCGCAGAGAGAACTGAGACCGAGACGTGGGGGGGGGGGGGGAGCCTGATCCTGAATACAGTTTGTATTGTATAAAATCTACCAATCTGATAGCATATTAGAAAGTTAACTTTTAAGAAAAATTACAGCATGAAGGGAATACAAGACATGTAGTGTAGCATTTGTTGTTTATGTGTTGCCTTTTCCCTTTTCCCAGTCCCCCCTTCCCTTTTTTCCCCCTCTCTTCCCTTTTATATTTTTGTAGTTTTTTGTAGTTTTTTGTTAGATTTTTTTTTTTAAAAAAAGTAATATCATGAATATCACAAAATAATATTAGGATAGTTGAGGAATTGCTTGTAAGAATTACTTAAGGGCCCTTTTCACGCTCTTGGTCAAAATCACTATTACTCAGCAGTTGGCCCGATCAGAAGCAGTTGGCTTCTGATTTGCACCTGTGCATTTTACACTGTCGGCTGCCTATTTGATTGTGCATCTGTTTGGTCCAGTTGTGGGCTTTGGATGTAACATCACTCTTTTTTTTAAGTTTGAGCATGCACTGTAACGATGTGACGTTGCTTCTTCATTTTACTACAAAATCCTGCCCCCTCCCTGTGTTCTTCATTAGTTCATTGGCTCTATATCTCCCCCTAAAGAATTCCCTTGCAGGGAGAAATCTGTTTGGGGATGCAAAAATCCTCACAGCCTCTTCCCAATCCCCCCACCCAGTCCCACACACTCAGCTTCTCTGGGGCGGCATGGCAGTGGGCAGGTGGGCAGGCGGGCTGGAGTGACGCTGCCTTTTCCCCCTGCCCAGCCTCGCAGAGTGAGCGCACCCGGCTTCTCTGGGGCGGCATGGCAGTGGGCAGGTGGGCAGGCGGGCAGGCGGGCTGGAGTGATGCTGCCTCTTCCCCCTGCCCAGCCTCACAGAGTGAGCACACCCGCCTTCTCTGGGGTGGCGCAGCAGCAGGTGGGTGGGCTGGAGCATTGCTGCCGCTGCCTCTCCCTCCCCCCCCAGCCCCACAGAGTGACACAGCTCCAGGCTGCGGCCCAGCCTCGCAGCACAAGTGCACCAGGCTCCTCCATTACATGCGATTACGGAGAAAGGATAAACAGTGCAGAAACATTACTGCATATTTTATCTATTTAAAAATAAATATAATCGTGCAAATGCATACAAAGTTGAGTTGAGGATGGGAGCAACTTTGGGGTCTGCATTGACCAATCAAAAGGCGAGAAAGAGGAGAGGGTGGAGAAAAGCGAGAGAGGCATTCATACTGACATTAATCGCAACAAGCACGAATGGACAGCTGATTCAAAATTAAAATCGCACTATGTGCGCAGGGAGAAAAAGCAGACAAAGAGTGTGACTACCTTGACTACCTTGGTAGTCTGAAACTGCTGAAAACATGGAATGCAAACTAGGTACTGAGATGATGGAAAGACTGAGTGTGAAAGAGCCCTTTGCTCTCAGGAACAGGGTGGGGGGAGGAAACATTCTTTTTAAAAAGAGTTTTTCCAAGCACTCCCTTTCCCAATTTTTCCAATGGAAAATTTAAGAAATTTTGGGGACCACTGAAAAAATTCCTATGAAATAATTATTTTTGAAATGAATGAAATACTTTTCAAGAGAATGTTTTACTCATTCAGAAGTAAGCAGAAAATCGGAGACAGAGTTGTTTTTTTAATAATCCAGTTTTTCCAGTTTTGAGGAACACTGGGGGAAAAAAGATTTTTTTCATTTAAATAAGCGAGATGTGTTTTAAGACAAGGTTTTAATCATTCAAAATATATAACATTCATGACACATGAAAAAGTGTGAAATTTGGGGACACTGAAAAAAACTTGAAATTCACTTGAAATTCTAAAGAATTCCCCATCCACCCATTTTTCTCCTGGAGCACACACACAAAAAAAACCTCCTATGAAATTATATATCATTTGGTGTAAGTGAAATGTGCTAAGACAGCATAGAGTGCAGCAGTTTGCAGCTCTTTCTCACTTTACTTTTGAGCAAAGTTGCAATTTTGCTTGTAGAAAATGAAGTCATTTATGCATTTAAATTACTTAACTATTGATATTTTATATGCTTTGTATGTTATAAATAATGTTTTCTGTTGTTAAACAATAAAATAAGTTTACTCTGGATAAGAAAGTCTTATATATATTTCACTTTTCCTCAAAATGTCCTGTCCTCTCACAACGAAATAAGTCCCCTCAGAATGAAATTTCCAAAAAAAATTATGTACACATGATTTGGAGCAAGTGATAATTACTAAGAGGTGTCCTTTGGGCCATTTTTCAAAGAGGACATTTCCATCTATGAGGAGACCTAGCTCTACACACAAAGTTCAATATTTCTGGGTTTTAAGAAACTTTTCTCTGTTTTAATGAACACTTGATTAAAGTGTTTCAGATATCCTACATCTAGTACTAACTCATAACCCCGGTTCAGATGTATTCAGAAAAGCACTCCATTTTTTGTTACGTACTTGTGAGCACAAAGCTTCCCCCAGGAGAGCAATCCTGAGGCCCACTGGGCCACCAGCAGCCTGTGTAATTGCGGTGCTGCTAGTCCACTCCCTAAGGGTTTTGGACGGAGAGCTACATGGGATGCCAACCCCATCAAGGTGCAGCAGGAGAGAATGCAGCCTGGTTGTCCTGGTAACACTGACAGAATCCACCAATTTCAGGGTGGCTGCAGTTGACAGCACCATGAGTGGAAGGGAAAGGCATAGTCACTCCATGGGCTGGGCGGCATTTGCCATCACCAGCTGCCAATGCTGTTCCCCCATCCTGAAGAGAGTGGGGTGCACAGGGCAGAAAGACCCCCACAATTGGATTGGTTGTATCCCAACAGTTGTGCCTGCCTCAAGAGGAACCCTAATGCATGGGGGGAGTTACACTGAAGGTGCAGATAGGGTGCCCACCCACCCACTTGCTCAACCCGCATTCCTAATAAGGGCTATGCCAGCAGCTGAAGCACTGCTCGCTTGCAAACTTCCCCCATTACCACTCTAAGAAACATGCACTCCCTCCTTGAAAGGTCAGACTGGAAAGGCAGCAGGATCCAGTGAGAGTTGCATCTACAGCTCTCGGCCCTTAGGATCAGACCTCCAAGTCTCAGAGAGACAGCTCCTTAGAGACAAGAGGGGGAGGGAGGGCAGGTTCCAAAACAAATGATGAGAATGCCCATTGGAAACAATGAGAAAGGGCAGAAGGCCCATTGGATATGATGGGAGCAATGAACGCCCATCAACCTGCAGTGGCTCCATTGAAATACATCACTGCATCAAAAAAATGTGAGAGGATTGTGGGGAGGACCTTGAGAGCCATGCTCACGTGTCAGGATGACAGCCCTGAGAGTAGAATAGTGGTTTCCGGGACCAGAGAAACTGCTCTGGAGGTCGTCATCCCATCCCCAGTGCAAGATTCCCAAAGTGCATCCCTGCCTCTGCAAACAGCAAAAGGGAAAATGGTAGAGCCTTGCGGGGGAGGAGCCCCAGAGATCCCAGGATATTGGTCCACATCCTCCCACTCCCCACATCCCAGCATCAACCTTGTCCCCCACATGCAGCAGTCTTATGCCTGGCTTATCAGACAGCGGCAGTGCTGTCGCAGAATGAGAATTCTCTGTGGTGCACCCCTCCGCCAGACAAACACAGGCAACACTCCAAGTCCCACCCTGCTGCCTGCAGTGAATTTGAGAGGGGAGGAGAGAGGGAAGCTGGGCAGGGCTGGAGCTTCCAAGGTGCCAGTAGGCACCTGTTCCTTTTGGCAGCAGAGCCACACAAAGGCACAGAGGCATCTGGAGCCTTTTTGGGACCACTTCATCTATACCAGCCTAGAACCAGAGAATATCCACTGGGATGTGTGAAGTGGCAGCCCTACAGGGAAGTGGAGGGGGGCTACCATCATGCACAGGTAAGCAAACAGACAGGGAGGGAGTTTGACACAGACTTTATTGAACTGCCAAAAGTGAAGAGGATTTCTGGACACATGCTGCCAGCTTCCCTCGCCCAGGTAGGGATCTGTGCCTGTTAGCACGGCAGTTGGGACCAGGAGAGCAATTCCTTGTGCTGCTTTCCCAGAAGTGGGGTTGACCCATGGGCTACCCAGGAATTGGCTCCTGGAGATGGTTCGAATGGCAGTCAAGAAGGATTACTGGAGACTGGAACAGCCATGCTCCTTGGCCTCCCTGACAGGTCACAACCTGCTTGGAAGAGAAACAGAGACATATGTGATGACAAGCCTCGCCTCACGCAAGCCACAGCCAGGTCTGCCACATCCTGGGAAAGTATCCATGGCTGGTGGTGGTGGCGGCGGCTCCATTGCCACAGGTGCTGCTGGCAACCAGATGATTAATGCCCCTTCAGCAAGAAAGTGCTCCTTTGTGGCAATATCATGAACCTCTTTTTCCTCATGTGCCCTGAGCACAAGACATACTGCCTGGCTAAGCAGAATGATTCCCAACTCCACCAGAGTTGGAAAATTACTGGAACATGAGTCACAAGGCAAGACTGGCTAGCTGCCTCACACCCCAAAGATGTGCAAAGACTTAAGACAAAAGAGGTCTTCCAGGAGTTCCTGAGTTAATCTCATCTACGCCCTTCTGATTTCCCCTTCTACCTTTCTAATCAGAGTCATTCAGGGACCTGATAACTCTTCCCTTCTGCTAATTGTGGGTCATCAATCACTTTTTTACCTATAGTTTCATCCAAATATGATCAATCAAGCCTTTCCCAATTTATCATCTCACCTCAGGTGACAGCCCTTAAGCCATTGTTTTGGGGGCAGAAGACGCGATCCCACCCCAGGGTACGTTTTACACTATAACTGGGCTGCCCTCAGCCATAGCGGTGTGTGCGTCCTGAACCCATTCACGTACCCTCAGATATGTCTGAGCCCTCCCCTCTTTTCTCCATGAAGTGCTGATCATCTTTGCTGCTGCCTCCATGGAACCTTCTTCTTCAAGACTGGTAATTATAGCCTTCCCTGAAACTGCTGTCCCAGTTCCTCACTGTTTTCTTAGTCAATCCTGTGTGTTTGCTGTGTGTGTTTTCTGTATGCTTGCCTTTTATTTCTCTGTTAATAAAGAAACCTTTCCTTTTAGACATCTGCCTGTTTACTTGAGAGCTCTCTAAGGGAATGATCCTGGTATATATTGGTGTAGATCCTGCAGTAACCCCTTCTCGCTGTGTCTCTTTGAATGCTAATTCCCCCAAATCAGAGATTACCCCATTTAGAGTCATTTTTGCTTATGCAGCTGGAAGTAACAGCACAGTACTGTGGGACATCATTTTGGTAAGCCTCTGTCCCTCTGCCTCCATGAGTAAACCTTGTCCGCTTGATCATTGGTTGTATATGTACTGAATCTTGTTTTTCTAAGCCAGATGACTTTCAGGGGAAATGACACTTTTTTGTAATACAGCCAAATGTTTCAAGCCAGAAAAATGTTTATTTTGAACTAGGTAATAGGTTATTATGAACCTCATTCGCATCGCTAATATCCACACATCAGTAATATTATCAGTACTGCGTTCCAGGTAAGATATGCATTAAAATCCTTGATACTGATTCCAGAACTGGCAACCAAATGTGCTATATGCTAAATTGTGCAAAAACAACACTTGCACAAATGAAGTAAAAAAAAATCAAGTAGGTTTGTAACAGCTGTGAAAAACCACAACATTCTCTCTAAAAAATTCTTTCCAAATACATATGATTAAATTTTGTCTTTTATTTTTAATTTAGCGATGGTATATTTAATTTAAGAAATGCTCCACCATATGGCTGGGTCCCAGCCTGGCCAGGTGAAGTGGTTTACCCCTTTAAAGTTCCACCACCTAGCCGTAAAGCTGGGGGAAGACTGGCTTGTCCAGGGGTTCCCCACCAGGGCCGCTGTCCTCGCAACTGCGCCGTAAAGCAGCCAGCCACTCCTGACAGACCCCAATTCCCCACCAATGGGGGATATGCCAAGGGTAGTCACTGACCCGCTAATTTCCCCCAACTTCTAACCTGCCACTAATAAGGCCAAGTCTCTTCTTAGGCCTCCATGCCCCATAGACAGCTTAAAGCCAACCGAACCCTTGCCATGTATCCTCCAAAATGTTGTTTCTTCCATCCCCTCAGTAGAGGTCTGCAAATTTAGCCCTGATTTGTGGATGGGGGTGGGGGGGGATCCCAGTCTCCTTTCCCAATACTATAAAGAGAACTCTGTGGCTTTTGCCTAGCCCTTCACCCCAATTCCAAGCTCCTTGTGCACCACAGGTGGGGAGCCTTGGATTAAAACCTCAAACTGGGGCCCAAGCTTCTTGCACGCACCTGGCAGGGAAGCCTTGGGCCCAAAACAAAGTTCCAAATTTCATGCACCCCAGGAAAGGAAGATTTGGAGATCCAGTGCACCTAGGCAGAGGTCATGGGCCTAAAACAAAACCACATTCCAAGCTTCTTGCACACACTCGGCAGGGAAGCCTTGGATTTTCTGCACACCTAGGCAGAGCCTTGGGTCCAAAACAAAACTACATTCCAAGCTTCTTGAACACACAAGACAGGGAAGCATGGTAGTAAATCCATAGGAATACTCAGCTTCTAAAGCACACACTGCGGAGAAGCTGTAGGTCCTGAATCTGCAACAACGAGTAAAGCCTCAACAAGGTTTATTAATCTCCTGTGACTGTCTCAAAAAGCCGGAGACCCCCATGTCCACAGGTCCTCACTAGCCCACTGACAACTGCACCTAAGGAAAAAACACAACCAGTAACTGCCCTCAAAAACAAGGCAAGAAAACATAGCATTAACCTGTCCAATCAATCTTGTGACAAAGCCTCTTTGCACACCTGCTGCTCGGTAGGCCCCACCTGCTCCTTGCAGCATACCCTGTCCTTGGTGCCTACAAGAGAAAGGTAAAGACATCCACGTAGTCCCCTTTAACAAGGGGTCACAGACATCAGGTGGCCCCCCAGGGCATAGCTGTATCTCCAAGGGGCTCCATAGACCCATTCCCAAGTTTGAGTCTGAGTTGCCATAGGCGACCAACCTGTCATTTCAGTCAGCTGACCCGTAAAGGCAGGATAACCCCACTGTGACCATACACCCCCTAAACCCGTAGATTGGGATATGCCGGCCTGGGTGCATGGAGCCTGAGGCATGGGGGCTCCAAGGCCTCCACAGCCATACGTACCCCTGTTGGGGCCATAATGACTTACCCTTCTTCGGCTATATCCATGTCAGTTTCCACTGTCACCCCCTCTGGAGGTTGTTTGCCAGACTCATTGCTGCTGGTGGCGCTAAATGATCCTTCCAGGCCAGATGATCCAGATTTGGACAATCAGTTCAACTGCCACTGCAACAGGACTGGATTAAGGCAGACTAGCCCAGGTCAGCTACCATCTGTCAGCTGCACTGATCTGTTAGAAAGGTCAGATAACATCTTAGACTTCTGTGCCCTGCGTGACAGCTTTTCAGGTTTCTGCACTCCCCCCAGAAGATTCCCCATGTAGCCTCCTCTTCTGGGCCCTGGCCTTTCCTGGCATCTAGATGTGCCACTCGGTCCCTGATACCCCTCGTACTCAGAAGATGAGGAAACTTGCCTTAGGGGTCTCCTAGTTTTGGTGCGCATACATGCCCCCCCTTTCTTTTGGGTGGCTTTTAGAAGGCTTTCTTTGGTGGCATTCCACCATGCTGTTACAGCAACCTACAAAGCCTGACACCTAGTAGCTGTGATGATTGTCCTTCAATATCTATTTGTTCTGTTGTAAATTAAATGCTATTCATGAAATCCTACACACTGCCAATCAAATGGTTAACTTCTGCTCTCCCCTTCTGCCCCTCTCTTTCTGTGCACAAAAACTCTGTTCTTGCTAAAGAAGATGCAATAACACAATAATAGCAGTTCTTTAGGCCTTAAAAAGGCAGAAAAATTTCTGCTGGAAATACGCCTTCCCAATAAAGTGAAAACGAAAGGTGGAAGAAGCTTAGACTGGGGGAGAGCCATCAGCATCCATCCTGGGAATGCAGACACCTGCTAGGCCAGTAACAATAATGTGTGAAGGAATCCACCCCTCAGATGGCTGCAAGCCACCCCTACGAAACCTTTGCTGAACCTACTGTAAGTACTCCCTCCCAAAAATGTGAAAATGGGGTGGGGGGAGAAGCCTAGGTAGGCCATAGGCCTGCAGGGGCTGGGTCTAACCCTGCTGGATCTAACCCTGCAACTGAGAGACAACAGGTCCCAAAGGTAAATAAGAAACAGTCTCTGCCAGACCAGTGAGCCTGGTGCTGGTCCCTGGCTCTCATCCTGGAGTTTGAAGGTAGCAAACAGGGGAATACCACAGCTTCTCCAAGGCAGCTACTGCTGCATAGACCAGAGGGCTTTCAGTAAAACCAGCCTCAGAGGAGCTTGGCTGAGAGAGCTTGAGGTGTGCTCTGCTCAGGCCGAGCACAAGGCGCAACGGCAGCACCAAGGGGCGGAGTGACCTTAGAAGGCCTCTGGCTCCACCCCTCACAGCGATCCTGAATGGCCAGGAAAGTGCCGCTGCCTCTACCTCCTCCAGGGAGGCAAATCATGGACCCCCAACCATAGCAGCTGTTGCCGCCAGCTGGGAGTGCTGCATTATCTTCAATTTTCTGGAAATGAAGACAAATGTTCTTATTGAAACATGTATAACCGTTGTTGTGGTGCAAGAGGATCACATCCAGACAGCAAGCTAACCTTTATTCCCACAGACTCTTTCTCTCCGTATATAGCACTAGATAGGTGTAAACATGGCTAAAAACATCCACAAAGAAGTTTCTGACTGGGCATTAGCCTGCTGTCCTGAATCAGTACTTCACTCTTTTAGACATCTGATGAGTCTCAACTTATTCAAGAGACATTTTAGCAGTCTGTGTTGGTAGCAGCAAATGACATTTATAGGTCTCTGCTAAGAAGCTCTCTAGGTTTGAAAGCAAATGACACAATAGCAACATGACAGGATCTGAAAGATCCTTCAAGACTATCTAATCAATCACTGTATTGTGAGAGGGAAGCAAAAGGCAAACTCTTATTACATCCTGGTAGGCTGTATTCTGACACCATTAGTATTCTTATAAATCTGATTATAAAGCCATTTTAAATAATGGATTGAAACCAATGCTACACTGGTATTAAGAGATACAGATCTAGGCCAAGGTTTCCCTCTACTAGCATATATCATGCAGAAAGCCAAGAACAAAAACACAAACCAGCTGGTCAAGCAATGATTATTTGTCTTCAGTTTTATGGGTATTCATTTAAGGCTTGTACCATTGATAGTTTTGTGCCAGCCTTTAAATCAAACATAGCACCAGTCAAGAGTCTGGTTGATCAACAGTCAGTGTCGGGACTGGAACATTAAAGAGAAGTTATAAGCAGGCTCCGCCCTTTCCATGCACGCATTTGTCAAAATCTGCTGATCCTCTCAGTTGGACCAACATGGGATTAGCTGATCATTGTTAGATGCCTAGAAGGATTTTTAAAAATATATCTTTCAAGTTGAGGATCTTTTCTTGCTTGCAGTTCCTGCCTGTGGTATTATAAAAAGGGCTAATATTGAGACTGTTTAGACAGTTAGACAAGTGCAAGGGGTGGAAGGGGGAAAAGTAACCTCTACTGTTTGCTTGTTTTATTTTTAAAAAATCTCTATGCCATCTTTTGATCCAACTCAGTGCCCCCAAGGTGGCGAACATTAAATTATGTCAAACATTAATACATTTCAAATATTAAAAACTATTTAAAATACAATTATATATAGAATATTTAAAACAGTTAAAACACATAAACACACAATCAGAGAGGATGGCTAATAAGAATTATTGAGGGAATGCCAAGAGGCAACGATCGATGGAGATAGATGAATAAAGAGAGCCAGTTTGGTGTAGTGATTAAGAGAGCAGGACTCAGGTTTGATTCCCCACTCCTCCACTTGAAGCCAGCTGGGTGACCTTGGGTCAATCACAGTTTCTAGGAGCTCTCTCAGCCCCACTCACTTCACAGGGTGATTGTTGTTGTGGGGATTATAATGGCATATTTTGCAAACTGCTCTGAGTGGGTGTTAAGTCATCCTGAAGGGTGGTATATAATTCGAATGTTATTATTGTTATTATTAAAATATCTGAGGGGGATTAGGAATCATGTTGTCAGGTGACCCTTACTCTGGCTTCCTGTATGTTGGCAACTGGAATACACTGTAGATACACTGTTACAGGATTACCCTCTCCTCTAAACATTCAGCCTTCCAACGAAGGGTTAAAGGAGCTTCAGTACATGACCTCGCAAACTGGCAGATGTTTCCAGATCTTGGGAAGCCATGACTGATAAGTAGGGGCCAGTATAAAGGGAAAAGAGGAAGATACAGGAGAGGAGGAGCCTTCATGGGATGTATGGAGGTGCTCATGGGTGTGCTTGGTGCTGTATGGAGCCCCCCAGAGGTGCATAAGGGAATGGTTTTGTTTTCTCTGTGTTGTGGGCTGTTTGTTTTCTGTCATTAAAGGGATTTATCTTACAAAAGTTTCTTATCTTTGTGGGTTTCTTCAACATTCCACATCCCTTAGAGAACCCCTATCTCAGGCAGAACTCTTGTGAAGAGAAATCTGAAGTTTCAGTACCACAACTGAGATGGCTTTCTCGAATTGCCGCTTCAGATGGCAAGGGCACCTGAAACAGGGCTTATGAAGACGACTAGAGAGGTCAAGTAGGTTTAGATGGGAGTAGGTTGTCCTAGTATGCTGATCCCATGCCTAATAGGACTTTAAATGTACCAGTACTTTGGATTGGGCTGGGAAACAAACTGGGATCCAGTGTACATGGAACAAGACTAGAATAAAATAATCCCCATGATCCATCAGTCAGCATTCTGACTTCAGCATTCTGTACCAACTGAAGTGTTCAAACAGTCATGAAGGGCAGCCCTAAACAGAGCACACTAGTAATCTAATCTACATGTTACCAGGGCATGCACCAGTGTAGCAAGATCTCTTCCTCCCAAGAAGAACTGCAGCTAGCTCACCAGATGAAGCTGGTAAAAGGCACCCCTGTCTACAACTGCAACCTGTTCATTCAACAGGATCTAGTTCCTGAAGCCTCCCCGCAAGCTATGGCCCTTCTCCTTTAGGGAGAGTACAACCCCATCAACAACAAGAGGCACCCCGATTCCTGGGTCAGACCTTCCTCCCTCCAGTAGCACCTCCACTTTGTTAGGATTAAGTTTCTGCTTGTTAGCCCTCATCTATCCCAAACTGCCTACAGGCACCTGTTCACAGTTTCCACAACCTCCCTGGGATCTGCTGGAAGCATGAGATAGAGCTGAGTATCAACTGCATACTAGTGCCAACTCAGCTCAAATCTCTGTATTAACTCTCCCAGTAGTTTCACCTACATGTTAAAAATCATCTTACTATATAACTGAGTAAGTGTATTTCAGACAACTCACTTTATACCCTGGTACACCACCAAAGGGCACTGCCATGGAGGGAAGCCTAGGCAAGGCATTATGTCCCTCCAGAAAATGTGCCATGGTGGGAAGCCCAGGCCAGGACCAGGATGGGAGCAGGTGGCAATGCCTGCCTCCTGCCTTCACACAGCTGATATTAGGAGTGGAGCAGATGGCAATGCCCAACCCCTGCCTTCACTCAGTTGGTATTAGGAGCAGAACAGGTGACAATGCCCACCCCCACCTTAACACAGCTGGTATTAGGAGTGGAGAAGGTGGCAGGACCCACCCCTCTGCCTTAACCTAGTTGGTATTAGGAGCAGAGCAGGTGGCAATGCCCTCTTGCTGCCTTAACTCAGCTGGTATTAGGAGCGGAGCATCCCTAATTTCAAGCACCTTTCTTACTCTCAGAGCTCATTTGGAGGGGGAACGCTCTGGAATGGCATTCCTGTAGATCTGAAAAGAGGTCATGTGGGTTTTGGCCCCACCCATGTGATTCGTTTTCCTCCCCGCTGCCTCCCAGCTGCCCGTGTCTTTAGCAGCAGGCAGTGGCGGAGGCAGCAGCAGCTGCAGCACCACCACCACCCATCATCATCTCCTGGATTCCCTGGTAGGAACCCGGGGTGGTGGCCGTGTGGGGGGGGTGCATGGGGGTGCATGGGGGGCAGCCACACTGCCCCTCCTCCAGGCCTGTAAGTGGTGAGGACTCTGCAGAGGGGGGGTAAGCTGCTTTGAATTCATTCTGCTGCTTTATTTTCAGTCGTGACAGTGAGTAAGTGAGTGAGTGAGTGAGTGAGTGAGTGAGTGAGTGAGTGAGTGAGTGAGTGAGTGCAAGCCAGGCTACTGGAGCTGGCTCTCCAAAGGAAGGTAAGCTGCTCTGAATTCTGCTTTATTTTCATTCATGACTAGTGACTGAGCAAGTAAGTGAGTGAGTGAATGTGTACATGTGTGCATGCAAGCGGGGCTGCTGGGGCTGGCTCTCCAGAAGTAGGTAAGCTGCTTTGAGTTCATTCTGCTTTATTTTCTGGAAATACCTGGAGATTTTTGGGGAAAGGGGCCTGAGAGGTGGGTGTTGCCTTCTGACACACTTTCAGTGATGTCAAGGGGCATGGCATATGATAATGAGATATGCTAATGAATTACGCTAATAAGTTCCTGCAGTCCTTTTCTACAAAATGACCCCTGCTTACTCTTATGTTATTTTTATACTAATCCTGGCTAGAATCCATAATGTGATTATTTACTTTAGTCATGACTAAGTTTTATTGCTTCTGCTTTTGTGAATAATGACTTAAAATGAGTAAAAACTGAAATTAAAAATGAATCACAGAGTAATATGTTACATGACATTTTTACATAAAAATCTCATAGAAGTTTTGACAGTCAGGTATCATTCTGACAAGTATCTATAAATAAAGCAATGAAATGAAGCCACCCACAGTCAAGAGGGGCAGCTGCTGCAAACTCAAGAAACTTCACAGGAATGCATAATACTGGTTTGTTTAAAACAAGGAAGAAAAAAACCCCAAATGGTGAAATGAAAACAGAGGATGTTGCATGAGCCATGGATACTGGGAGCAATCAAACATCAGACAAAGGACAAATACAAGTAAACAGAGAAGGAAGGCTAATGAAATCGTTCCTCAAATATGGTGTGCAGGACAGAATCACTTTGAGCACTTTTGCACATTATAACAATGAGCCTCATATGGTCTTAGGAATTCCTAGGACTGACTTGAATACGTTTAAAAAGAAGACCAGAAACGCCATTAGGAAGCCAAAATCTTAATCATGTTGATTAAATGGGATCACAGAGTTTTGTAATGACTATTCAAAGTTATAGAAAAGTTAAACTGGATAATGTTGCAAAGAAAGAGACTATACGTTTTTCTCAGACAGACATCAATCATATTTCAGAATAGATATGTGTTGGATATCCAAAATCTTAACTACAAAAGTTGAAAAAGCAGAGATCCTTCTGAAGATGTTGGCGCACCATAACTTGATTGAGCTAACTTGGCAAAGTGGAAGTAAGAAAGAAAGAAGATGGAAATTAAATGATACTCTTATTGCTACAAGACGAAGTAGTGTAAAACTGTAAGAAAGAATTGATGGGATATTTTAAGCTGAATAGCACAACTGATGTTAACTCAATAATACTACGGGAAGCAAGAAATGCCTTTATTAGAGAAATTCTATTGGCAATAGCTGCACAGAAGAAAAATAGCAGGGAGCTCTAAAGAATATAACTCAACAATTGAAGATATTAGAACAAGAACACAAGACTACTGATAAGAAAAAAAGAAAGGAAATGAAGCAATTAAAAACCAATTAGATTTATTGGAAGTAGAAGTCCAGAAAAAACTGAAATATTTAAAACAAAGATATTTTGAAACTGTGAATAAACCTGGAAAATATTTAGTGTATTGTTTAAGAAAAGAGACAGAAAAAATAATACCTGGAATTAGGAAAGGAAATCAAGTAGTTTATGCAGAAAAAGAAACAGAGCAATTTTTTTTTAAGGCAAATCTTTATTAAGAAGAATCTATAAATGATGGAGAAAAATTTATCTGAGGTACCAATTAAAGAATTCACATCCAAATATAGAAGAATTTTGAACCAAGCAATAACAATGTAAGAGGTTATGCTGCCATTAAAACATAAAAAGTAGGCAAAGCGCCTGGTCCAGATGGATCGACAGCAACTTATTATAAATGTTTTGAAGTTATATTAATAATACCCTTGCAAAAAGTAATGAATGAGATACAAGATTGGAAGAATATATCACCAATGTGTCAAGGTGAACATAACCTTAATATATAAAGAAGGGAAGATCACATACCACATTTATACAGGCCAATCTCTATTGAATATGGATTATAAAATTTTTACAACAATAATGGCAGAGAGACTAAGAAAGTGTATTCCTGAGTTAATACATGAAGATCAAACAGGATTTGTTCCAAAGAGATATATGAGAGATAACTTCAGATGCCTACTTGATGTAATTGAATACTCAAGAAGGAAAAGAGAAAACATGGTATTTATTTTCCTGGATGCAGAGGAAGCTTTTGATAATGTGTCTTGGAAATTTTTGATGAAAGTACTACAAAGTAAAAACTGTGGAATGAATTTTTAAATTGGATGCAAAGTACTTATACTGATCATCAGCAAGCTAGAATTTTAGTAAATGGAGAAAATTGAAATAGCAAAAGGAACTAGACGGGGATTTCCAATATCACTACTATTGTTTATTATCACATTAGAAATTTTGGCAGTGAAAATCAGGCAGGACTCCAGAATTGTTAGAATAAAGGAAGGAAAAGAAGAATATAAAATGAAAAGTTACCAGGATGATGTTGGTATATCAGTGACAAAACCAAATGCTTCCCTGAAAAAGATAATGGAACATATATTAAGATTTGGTCTGCATTCTAGATATAAACAGAATAAAAAGAAGAATAAGATACTGTTATTATCGACAATCAGAGAGGATCAAGAGGAGATAGAAAAAACAACAGATTGTATTATTACTAGAAAACCAGTCAAATACTTGGGAATAAATGTAACGGTACACAATGATAATTTATATAAAAATAAGTATCAAAAAGTTTGGACAAATATTACTGAAAATTTGCAAAGATTAGAAAAAATAGATATTTCATGGCTTGGGAAAATCTCAGCTGTCAAAATGAATATATTACAAAAATTGAATTTCTTATTTCAAATTATTTCAAAGATTTTAAAGAAGTGGCAGAAAACGATACATGATTTTGTATGGAATGGGAAGAAACCGAGAATAAAAGTTAAAATATTACAAGATGAAAAAAGACGAGGTGGATTGGCGGTACCAAATATCAAAATGTACTGCCAAGCAGCCGCATTAGTTGGATATCAGATTGGATTATAAACAAAATTGGAGGCAGGATTTCATAACTACTTATGAGTTAAGAAATCATTAAAAACTATTCAAAAGCAAGATAGTACCCATATTTTGAGGGATGAACTATTAAGAGTATGGTTCCAATGCAGAAACAGATTAAGTCCATCAATTTTGGCAATGACATCACCTATAGATGCCTATTATAATGCTACTACAAGAAATAAAATAGATTATGTAAACTATGACTATATGATGGATAAGCAAGGAAATATAAAAACGTGGCAAGAAATTCATGCTCAAGGAAAAAATATTCCATTGTTGATGTATTGTCAAATGGTGTCCAAACTCAAAGGACAATTATCCAAAGAAGATGGCCAATTAAGAGAGAAAAAAGTGTTTGAACAACTAATCAGCAGCAATTCAAAGCACTTATTAGGATAAGTACAAAATTAATTTCTAACTCAGCAAAGCTGATGTTGGAATAAACTGTTTCAATTCCATAGGTGTGGCCATGTCAGTCTATTGTACAAAAATAAAACAGAAATCTAGTGGCAATTAGAGATGGGCACAAACCGCATTACAAACCATAAAACCCCACGAAAATGCGATTGCACAATTGTGACTCGGCGGATCGTGGTCGGCCATGGCCAACGATCCAGCATTCAGGAGAGGCCTGATTCAGGGCGTTCAGGCTTGGTTCGGGAATCCAGACACTCAGGTGCCAGCAATCTATTCCTCTGGCAACAGAGCCAGGGGAAGGCCTGAGCTCTGTCTGCCCTCCTTCTGTCGCCTTGGAAACCCGAATGGAAGCCCAGCGTTCCTTGATCAGCAGGGCTTCCTTCCAACCATGGAGCTGCAAAGCAGTTACAAGTTGGGAGAAGACACCCAGGGGAGGGAGGGGGAAGGGAGTGTTCTGTAGCCATGGGCACTCCAATCTCATCCCTGCAAACCCTGATAGGCAGCTCTGACGGCCAAACACAGACCTCCTGTGTTGCTAAATGGGACCCATGCTTATAAATAGCCACGGGCTCCCAAGCTGGGTTTCACTTTCTATGAGCAGTGGAGTGGGACAGAGCTTTTGCTTGCCACTTGCTAGCCTTTGGAGAGAGAGACTGAGAGAGTACAATTGAGCTTGGCTTTGGGGGATAGGGATCTATCTCCTCTGGTTCCAGGGCTGCTGCCTGGCTCTGGGGCCAAGCTCAGTGGGCACCTCGGCTGAGGGCTCACATTGATTATTATTCATCAGTGCCTGGTCTGTGGGAGCAGTGGGCTAGGGCACTAGTCCATTCCTCCCTCTGGTGCCAGGGCTGCTGCCTGGCTCTGGGGCCAAGCTCAGTGGGCACCTTGGCTGAGGGCTCACATTAGTGCCTGATCTGTTCAGGTCTGTGGGAGCGGTGGGCTAGGGCTCTAGTCCCTCCCTCCCTCTGGTGCCAGGGCTGCTGCCAGTCCCTGGAGCCAAGCTCAATGGGCACCATGGCAGAGGGCACACAGAGTCTTCTCCTTTCCTGTCCTCCTTAATTCTAGTTTGGTGACACAATGAGTCTTCCTGTGTTGGCTGCCAAGGGATGTTGTGGGATGAAGTGCGATGGCAGTCTTCTGGGTTCACTTGTGGAAAGCAGTATTGGGTGTGGCTCAGGGGCCGCAGGGAGTCCTGCCGCTCCCCCCAATTCACCTATGTGGGCTGTGGAGGCCCAAGAGGTCTTTGCACAGGAGGGAATCTCTCTCAACATTTTGAGGAGGGGTGGGCGGGCGATGGATCCCTGGAGGAATGGTATGTGCGTTACAAAAGATCCCTCTAGTCCCCATCCTAAACTCTTGGTGGTGTCCCCTCCCACAGTGCACCTCTCACCCCATCGTCCGTGTCCAGCCCCGCAGAGCAGCCTGTAACCGTTCGTCCTCCTTCCCCTGGGACAGTTAGCGGTTGGCGTTACAAGGCCTCCGTATGGAGGCACTTTCGGGCCCTTCCTGATGACCCCCGTGTGGTGCGGTGCTGTGCCTGTGATGTCCTGGTACGCAGGGGGCAAAACCCCAAAGCACCTGTCTTCAACAGCCCTGACTCGCCACCTGAAGAGGCACCACCCGAGCCTGTCTCCCTCCTCACCCAGTGAAACATCCATTGCGGGGAGAGAGGAGGCCACCTGCTCTTCTGAGCGGGGGTCAGTGGGAGGATCACTTTGCCCTGAGGGTGATTCTGGTGAGAGCAGAGTGCTCCAGCAGGCCATGCTGGTGGAGGTTTCCCCTCAGGGTCCGGGACAGTGCCGCTTACAACCTCGAGGCTGATGGCTTAGGAGGTGGCTGCCGCCGCACTGTTCCTCAGTGGGACCCTCGGGTGAGGACCCGCGGTGGCTGGGGGATCAGGCCCCCGGTCCGAATGACACGTCCTCTCCCTCCCACACCAGGAATTCCAGCGAGCTCCTCTTTGGCCCGGTGGTTGCGGGGAGGATCTTCCCACTCCTCCCCCCACATGACAGGTCCTCTCCCTCTCATCCTTTCTGGAAAGGCAGGAAGGTGGGTGATGCTGCTGATGGCAGCCTCCTTTGGGCACCTGTGCAGCAGCTCAGGAACTGTTGCACATATAGTTCAGCCACATGGTGCCCCCATCCATCGCAAACACAGAGCCCTCTGCGCAGGGGGGAAAAGGTCACTCGACTGATGTCCTTCCCGCAAAGGCAGGAAGGTGGCCGATGTCAGCTGCTGCTGCTGCTGCTGCTCCGTTTCCATCTCCCCCTCTCAGGACCCACTCTGACCCGTCCAAACAATGCGTCCTATCCTGCCCATCCCCTAATTTCTGCAAAGGCAGGACGCCGGTTCAGGTCAGGCCTTGCTTCACGAGGGACTATCCCATTACTGCTCCCTTCTTGGTTACACAGCTTGGTTGCGCTCACGCAGCCAATTGTATTGTGTATGGATACAGTCGGTTGACAATGTGGCAGCTCCCCTGTCAACGGGATTAATGGGACCTCTTTCAGCTGGGTGGGAATGTCTCCCGCAACTCCTGTCCTTTCCGTCAAGGCAGGAAGGTGGGTACCATCGGCTGCCACCGTATTACTCCTCAGTGGGACCCTTGGTTGAGGAGCCGTAGCTGCTGGGGGATCTTCCCCCTCCCCCTCCTCATGATGACAGGTCCTCTCCCACCCACTCCAGGAATACCAGCGCGCTCCTTTTCGGCCTGGCGGGCGGGCACATGGTGGGTGCTGCCAGTGAGCAGCCAGAACCCCCGCCCCCTGAGGGGAGCCACTTCCCCATGCCTGCCAGGCCCGGCCGCTGCCGCCAGTACCCACCTTCCTTTCTTGCTGGGAATACCAGCGTGCTCCTTTTTGGCCAGGCGGGTGGGCACATGGAGGGTGCCGCTGCCGAGCGGCCAGACCCCCCACCCCCTGAGGGGAGGTGGCTCATTGCCGCCTCCCTGTGCCTGCCAAGTTCGGCGGCTGCTGCCATCACCCACCTTCCTTTCTTGCTGGGAATATCAGTGTGCTCCTTTTTGGCCTGGTGATTGGGCACATAGGGGGTGCCGCTAGCAAGCGGCCAGACCCCCCGCCCCCTGAGGGGAGGCAGCTCATCGCTGTCTCTCTGTGCCCGCCAGGCCCGGTGGCTGCCGCCAGCACCCACCTTTCCACATAGCTGGGAATACCCACTATTCACGATCTGGTTCGGTTCGGGAATGGGAGATGTCCATTGCAGATTGTTAATTCGGGATCGTGGTTGGCACCGAACCACGATCTGCAGGTTCTTTTTTTTTTTCTTGGTTCATGCCCATGTCTAGTGGCAACTAAAAGACCAATATTTATTTCAAAAGGAGCTGAAAGCTTACTTCTTCAGACGCTTATCAGAAGGAAGTCATTAAAAGACAGCCATTTAAAAATCACAGGAGGTAACAACAACAACAACTTTCAATTTATATATCACCCTTCAGGCCCATTTAATGCCTCAATTAAAGCGGTTTACAAATTGTGTTATTCTTATTCTCACAACAATCACGCTGTGAGGTGGGTGGGGTTGAGAGAATTTGTCAGGCTATGGGTGACAGGATATGGTAGACAGATCCCAAGCTCTTGGTTAAATGGTTTTATTCAGAAATCAAATCATATATATGTCCGTAGGATTACTCAGAAGCAAGAAAACATCTAAGCAGTACCCATTCCTTGACTGGAATAGAAACTTGAATAAAGTACATCTCTAAATACCCACTCATTCCTCCCTTCCACCTAAACCACAGGTTTGCGCGGGAAATGTTCTGGGAATTTCTACCAGGGTTTATACATCAGCCTAGACAGGACAAAAGGCATAAGATTAAACTGTAACATTTCAGACAGTGCAAGGTCGCTTCTGGGAGGTTCAAAGGAAGGCGATAAGACAGCTGTGTTCTCAGGATGCTTGTGAAACAAAAGTGATGGTTAAGGCATTTGCAAAATGATATGAAGGTACAGCATTAGCAATGGTTCAGTATGAGCATTGGCATAGATGGGGCTCAGACATGACAGAGCTCTGAGACAGCTGTGACTGACCTACGGTCACCCAGCTGGCTTCAAGCAGAGGAATGAGGAATCTACCCGGTTCTCCAGATTAGAGTCCTACCACACTACACCAAACTGGCTCTTTTGTTAGTCTTTAAACTGCCACCAAACCTGTATTTAGTTTTGTTGTAACAGAATAACATGGCTACTCCTCTAGAATTACCTTCTTAAAACTGTATCACCATGTTTGGAAAAGCTTCACATGTTGCATTTCTTCTGAGCAGCTCCTAAAATTATGGGAGCCCCTGTCCAACAAAAGTGGTAACCTTGGTAAAATTATGACCAGAAGACAATCTCTGTAACCTAATACATGAAATTGCTGTTGTCATCTTAATTAATCTCTCACCATGTTCTTGTAAATCAATCCATATCACAAATAATTGATTGGGGACTAAAGTGGGAATGAACACTTCAGGCGGTTGCTTAAAGGGAATTAATTCTTAATTAAGTTGGCTTTCTTTGGATTTTCATCTTTAGGGAAAATCAGCTGCTGCTAAGCATTTATGATAACTTCAGCTGCTCAAGTATTAGGGAAAGCTTTTATAAGATATTTTAGGCACTTGGCATGTTAAGTAGGTCAGGAAAAGAATATCTTAAACTGATGATTGAAACAAAAATTCATATTGACATTAAAAGGATGTAGCATGTTATGCTTCCTTCTTTATTGATATAAAGTTACATTTGAAAACTGCAAGGGACCAAATATTCAAATGACTGGCTGTTTTTATTTCATGCTGTCTCCTTTGTGAGGAGAATTGCAGAAAGGTACTTGTGTCAACAGCACCATGCCTAGCAACCTGGAAATCATTTTCTTGACTGTGGCCTGAAGCAATGACAGAGATGATTGCTCTTTAGTACAGGTCTGGATATTGTCATATACAATTCAATTCTGTATGTGATCTCAAACTTGATCTCTCGAGTAATCATTGTGTTGACCCCCACTTCTGCGCCCTGCAGTTATTCCAAGGTGCATGGGATGGGACAAGTGGCTGGCTGTGCAAGTGTGGGAGGGAGGGCAATGGATGGGGTTTCTGACTGCCCATTCCTCACTGCTGCTGCTCGAATCAGATAGCAGTGGCCTGGGCAGAAACCACTGTAGGAAGGTGGAAGCCCGCCCCAGCCTCACCCTTGCCAAGCCACCAGAGTTGCAGCAAGAGCTTCTACCCAGAGCCTCATCCAAGATGGAAGCAGAAATGGTAAGGAAGGTGGTTGGGAGGGTGGGGGGGAAGTATCTCTGACCATGGTATAAACTACTGTGCTCCAGCTTCTATCCCTTGTTGTGAGTGTCAGCAGTGTCCCAGCTTGCCCACAGCTCTCTCTGCCAGTCCTAACAGAAGCCTAAGCTCATAAGACAGTAGCTGCATTGATCCTTATCACCACTGGATCTCTTATACCAGATCCCCAGTGTTAAACTAAACACTCTGAGCATCAGGAAACCCCCGCACCCTAGGTTAGGGAGCTGCCATGAATTTCCTCTAGCTAACCCTAAGCTCAGTGACAGAGGAAATAAGTCTAAAGCCATACTGGGTGCTAATTTGGAAGCCAGCCTCACAAAGTAAACCACTTGCCAGTTGAATTCCAACAAAATACTTATTTGGTAGCTGGACCTATTGGCCAAGGAGTTGGTTTCACATTGAAGCCCAAACCACAGAAACACCACACACGGTTAATGAATAAATCATTTATTAAAATTGTGCATAAATGATTAACCATTTATAAAGTGTGCAAGATAGAACAGGTAAAATAACAAAGGCTAATTAAACTAGAAGTCCTAAATATACCTGACCGGAGCATCTGCCAGCTATACGAGATCATACCTTGTAAAGAATATGCTGCAGTCAGCAACAAAACTCCAAACAGAACACCATGGCCAGGGACCAACACCATACTGAAAGTCCATTTTTACTCCGTATTAGCCAGCAACATGGGCAGACTCTAAGATTCAATCAGGGTCTTGTAAGGACATGTGGTCATGGCTCTCTGCAGCTCAGGGCCAAGCTACAAGTGACAAATGACGCTTGAATGGCAAGTGGATCGAGTGGAGAGCAAGTGGAGGGCAAGTGAACAGGGAGGAATACACTTGCCGTTCAAGTGTCATTCGTCACTTGTAGTTTGGCCCTGAGTCATGCCCCCACTATCAGAGCAATTATCCTGAAGAGGGTTCTGATTAGCTCAATGAGATGGAATGCAGGAGATAAGCATCTATTTGGCCACTTGGCATTGGTGCCGGTATGATCTCACTTGCATTGTTTTCTGTAAAACTTGTCTGGGCATATTTTGCTGGGAAATGCTTTTCCTGAAATTTCAGTTAGGTATCCAGAAACCTTCTTTGGGCCCATTCAGGCAAGCTTACCTCACAATATACTATGGCCAAGAAGCAAGTAGCCAAGAAACAGGCCTGGTTCTTGACTCTCTTCAGCCCTGAGGCCAGCCTGGGACAGCTGAGTTTCACCAGTAGCCTGAGACCCTTCCTGTTGCTGCCTCACCACCTTCCAGGAAGTGCTCCAAGGGTATGCCTGGCAGCAGCAAAAGACGGGTGGTTGGAGGATGCCCCCAGCCTCCATTTCTCAGCTTCCATCCCACACCTGCCACCTAGAAGAGCTGCCAGAGTGATATGGCAGTGATGACAGATGATGTAGGTGGCAGCAAAAGGATGGAGGTCAGGGGGGGAGAGGACAGCTGCTCCAGTTGCCTGTAACTAGGGCCACTCCTGTGTGGTGCTCCTCCATGGCTGGATCAGTTGTCCAACATACTGCCATCTTTGCCTACCCTGAGGGTGGCCTGCAAGACATCAGAATGGAAATAGGAAAGGGCTCCTTGTTCCTTCTCTGCTCTGTGATGCTCTGCCCTCTACTTAAACACCAGGTCACTCTTCTTCCCTAGCTTGCTTCCAAGGCCTCCCTAAATAGCTATCCCACATCCTCCCTGGGAGGCCACACACCCACCCTCTCTTGACCAACCCCAGAAATCTGGCTAGAGCCAGGGCTAATCTGCATCCAAGGCACTTTCATCTCATTCACTCTCCTTGACTGCCTGCCTCCATGGTGGTTACTAATCATTTCCTTGTCTAGCCATTGCCCTTGCCTCACCAAACAACCCCCTGTAGTTCAGATTCACTCCTCCTGGGCTCTCCCAGTTCAGGTTGCTGCAGCTGTCAGTGGCACATGTGGACCTCAGCTGTTGGAGGACATATAGCCATTTCCGTGATGTTGATATCATCTGTGTGTGCCAGGACTCTGCCAGTGGAAGCTATGCCATTACTTGTTCCTCCCATTGCATTTCTGGCTCTGTGGCAGCCTAGGTGTGTCTGGGGTGTCCCCAGGGAAGCTGAGAATGTGCTGCTCTGCTGGACAGGAGATATTCACATGAAGACTAAATATGACCATTTTAACCAGTCCTCTGATAATCATGCAAAGTATAGAAAAAACATTCAAAAGCCAGGAATCTAGTTGATGATATAATTGAACAATGTTTTAAGCTATGCACTTATAATTATTTCTTTCTGTCAGACAGGAAGTATCAAGATGTTCATTATACAGTGGCTGCAAAATCTCTAACAGTCAATTATAACAGCAGACTAGACTAATGGTACAGTTCTAAGCAAAGTTCGACCCTTATAAGCCCATTGGTTACACCCTATCTCTGCTTGGGATTACACTGGAAATAGAATATGAAAGACCATTTAGAGAGGAATTTAAAATGTTGACATTAATATGTGATCTTTTTTAATATAATTACTGAAACATCTTGAAATTATGGCCATGATGTATTTACTCACTTTCAGTATTCTACCAAAGGGCATGACATTTCTCACCATTATGATATGTATTTAAGCAAGCATTATTTAATTTGAAATTCAGTTACAAGGTCTGAGGAAAGCATATTCCACAAGAATAACATGCCTTTTGTTAACAAATAATAGCAAGCCCAGTTCCTACCCATCCCATAAAGTGATGACAATAAGCCCTGAAAAGGAACATGGCCCAGAGCCTCCGATTGTATTGACTCGTCCAATAAAAAACTATTTTACAAAAAAAGGAACATGGCCCAGAGCCTCAGTTCCCAGCCAATGGAAAAGAGATGGCATGATCTGTCTTGTTGTATCAGACACTTGCCATAGGAACTTGAGTTGGCATTAGTGTTTTCTTGGAACTTGTGGTGGGTCTTCTCTGTGACCTGTTCTTTGGCTTTATTCTCCATTCACTGAAGATGGCATGACCTTCAGTTATAATTATTCATTGGCGGCAGTGGAAAGCTTACTAGTTGCCTGCCCACGGTGTGAAATCTTCCAACCCTGTACTGCATCCCCCATGCTCGCTCACTGGAGCAGTGGGAGAAAAAATGGGAAGGGGGAATGATGTTACAGGGTTCGTGGTACTTTACGAACTTTCTCAAAGTTGAGGGAATTCCTAGAGTGCCATGGATGTTGTGATTTTTCCAAATAGTTGAATAACCAGATAAATCACCAAAATTATTAATCAAGCTCATTGATGCTGGAATGGAAAACTTAGGTGCTGAAATAAATAATAAAATAATAACCTGCATATGAAATAATTTTAAATTCTAAAGAATTATGTATAAAGCCGTGTATATTATTCTGTCTAACAGCAGAAGCCAGAGGTTGCGAACATAAATTAAAAATAAGAGGAGAAAGAGGACAATCTGGTCTAGTACCCCTCTCAAGAGGAAAAGGCACAGAAAAGACTCCACCCTAATCCATTCTAATACATTTGAAAAATTCACGAGGCAAGCAAAATTTAGTCAATGTTGCAAAAAACAAAATATCCAGTATATTTTGTTAAAGGCTTTTTCAGCATCAAGTGAAAGAATGGCAACTTGATCAGATCTCTTTCTCTTTAATGCAATCACATCAGTGACCAACCTACAATTATGAGAACCTTGCCTATCTCATTTAAATCGTACATGGATTTAAATGTATCAAAGTTCTAATAAGTTTTTGAAGTCAGTTGACAGGAATGGCAGTTAATATCTTAGCATCTACACTCATCAAAGAAATTGATTGAATACATTGCTCACTGAGTAAAGTCTTTGCCAGACTTTGGAAAAACAGAAATATAAGCATCCTAAAGCAAAGTTGGCAGTAAACCAGATTAAAAAATCTCTTTGTACAGTTGATACAATTCTGAAATTGAGATGATTTCATGTCTCCTTCCTTCTTTTTCAGTCGGAAAGATTTTGCCCCCCTATTTGGAATGAAGACACGGAAACAAGGCTTGGGTGAAAACAGGGCCATTTATTGACCGACAATAACTCAGAACTTAAATAAGAACTAAATCATGGCAAGGGTATAACTAGCGGTACAGGCGAGCAAGGGGCAACTGGACCTGCTCGTCACCTGCTTGGGCAAGCACCCCCTGCCCCAGGTGCCAGCCATCCCGTGCATGATTTTAACCCAGCCGGCCAGGCGAATGGTTGCCCCCTTAAAGCGCCATACACCCCAGCCGTAAAGCCCGAGGGAAGGCCTTTCCCAGGGGGTCCCAAGGGCAGTCTGCCTTCTCAGCTGGCAGCCATAAAGCCTGCTAGCCAGACCCGTTCCCCACCAAGCCTGCGAGACAGACCTGTTCCCCACCAATGGGGAGGTGCCACCAGGTGCTCACCGGCCTGCTCTGCCTACCCAAACTAACCTGCCAACGCCAGAGCCAAGCCTCTGCTTAGGCCCTGGCGCCCCACAGCTCATGTAGGGCTAACTATAACCCTTGCCGCAAGTCGGTCAAAAAGATCCTGTTACCCTTTATGGACAAATCATTCCCACCTAGATGGATAACTAAAAAATGAGGGGGAAAGGCACTCCTCCCCTCAAACAGGAGTGGCAGCAGGCCCGGCCACCGTAGGCCCCGATGGCCCTGCCACTCAACCTGGGCCCACCGACTGAGGCCAAGCTGGAACCCAAAAGGCATCCTCTTGGCCTGATGGGCTGCCCAAAAGACCATGCTGTGCCGCATATGAGGATCCAACACTCCATGGCGAACCACAGCACCTGGAGAAGGGGCTGGCAGAGGACGGACATACCCCTGGTAAGCCACCAACCACCACCATCCAACTCTCTGAATGGTCGGCACTGGATAGCCCATCGCGGCAGCAGTGCAAGCCACCCCAATCCTGAATGAGTGGGTGCAAAATCTGAACCCCACCAAACCCAACTTAGCCAAGGCTCTCTCAGTTATCAACCAGAACTGGTACCAAGTATGTGGGGTTTCATCCGCATGCCGGAACAAAATCCCAGCGCAGCCTCCCCTCTTCTCTAAATACTCGTGCAAGGCCCGCACGGGGCAGAGGTCGGGCACATCTCATGGGCCCAACCTCACTACTACACCCCTCTGACGTTGGTCCGTCTTGGACTTTCTGATACAGAGTGACATACCATCCCTAGAAAACTGCACATCCTGCGCCATAAGCGCACGATTGGACGTATCCAAATGTGACTGTGCCACTAACTTCCCAATTCTAAGGGCCCAAAAGAAGGCAGTGAGTGATGCCGCTTGGAACAGCGCAGCCTCATACCTAGACGAGCACACCAGCCCCCAAACCCCACCCAAACCTTGAAGGATAGATGGAGAAATGGCCTGGAGCCACTTTCCCTGGACCACCCCTCCAACGTCTTACGAACTCTGAAGTCTCCAGTGACCTCTGCAAGGCCCTTGGCTTTACTAGCAAAGGCTAAGGTGGCCAAAAGCCCCCTAATCGACTTAACAGACAGGCTTTTGACCTTCCTATCAATGCAGAACTGCATAGGATGTTCCACAGGGATAGGCCATGTTTGCTCCAGCCGGAAACTGGCGAACTGGCGTACAGCATGATCATACGACCTTCAAGTGCTAGGGGCAATGGCTAGGCGGATAGCTCTTTGTGCTTCGGCCCTCCAAGCTTCCACAACTCCAGGGGCATCAGAACAGGCATCAGATCGGCTTCTGGGGGTAAGCTGACAAAAACACACCATCTGCCGACAAGACAGAGCATCTGCCATGCCATTGTCAATACCAGGGAAATGTTTAGCTCTGAACAAAATGTTCAGTCTGAGGCACCGCAGTGTGAATGCCCTGACTAGCCTCATAACCCTAGGAGACCTGGATGTAAGGGAGTTGATCACCTGCACTACTGCCATATTGATGCACCAAAAGTGGACCGTATGGTTGGCACGCTCATCACCCCACAGCCAGACCACCACCAGGATGGGAAAAAATTCCAAAAAAGGTAAGGTCCCTGGTAATGTCCCCATTGAGCCAACCTGCTGGCCAGTGCTCAGCACACCAGTGTCCCCGAAAGTAGACCCCAAAACCTGTGGACATGGAGGCATCTGAAACAACCCACAACTCAGCCTCAAGCAGTAGTTCCTCCCTCCAAAAAGTGACTCCGTTAAACGAGGAGAGGAAATCTTCCCACACCTTTAAGTCATCTCTAATCCCCTGTGATAACCTGACCCTGTGGTGGGGCCCTTTATTTACTGGAATAAAGGGACCGGCCACTGAGACTGGGCACACGCAATGACCCCAGCATAAATTAACATGCCAGGTAACCAATTATGCCAAGTACGGTCAACCTTGCGCCGCTTAAGCCTTTCCTTGTCCCAGTTAGCAGGCGCAAGCCAAGCCACACAGCTGAGCAGGCACCATCGGACTGCCATGCAACGGCTGGGGCACTAAACAACCCTGATTGCCTGCAGAGCCAAGCGAGCCCCAAGGCCAGGTGTGGGTGTCGTGTAATGCAGGCAACTTACCCTCAGGCTCAGTCTGGCCAACAGCCACAGCAATAGGTGGTGTCTCCACTGCCTCATTCTCTTTTTGTTCCGCATGGCTGACCGCTGCCACCAACTCTAGGTCCTCAGAGCAATCACCCGCTACTTCCACCGCTGGACCAGTTGAACCTTCAAGGGCAGACAAATGTGCTAAGACATCCCTTTGGAAAGTTGCATCAGAAACTTTCTTAGCAGACCTACTGCCCCTACCACCAGCCAGCTGCCCACGCACGGCACCTCTGGCCCTTTCCAAAGCAGCCAATTTGGCCAAAATCTCTTGCCTTCCCGACTGATCATCTTCCTCCTCCGAGGAATCCTCAGGCACCACCCATTTAGCCAGGGGGCGTTTAGCAGGCTGCTTGCCCTTACTCACCCCCCCGCACCTTTTTTGGGAGGCATGGCTAAGTAAAGAGGCACACCAAGGCCAGGGACAATACCACCACTAGGCTCTCTGGACACTCACATGGATAACCTTAATCTCCACCCCCCAAAGACTGGCCTGTAAAAGAGATCCGCGCAAGACACCTATGAGAAAACCCCCAGAGGAAATTAAGGGGGGGGTCTCCCTTGAATAAGACAAAGGCCAGGGAAAGGTTGATACCCCCAAACCACCAGGTAAATGAACCCCCCATTAAGGCACCAATCGACCACTGGGGGGGGAACCACCCTCCCCCGTAAGGGCCCGACTTATCAGGCCACAGGGAACAGGGGGGGGGGGGCGCCTCGCTGCCAAGCACCTGCTCCGGCTGCCGCCGCTTCAGATTCCTGCTGCCGCACCGGGTACGCAGGAAACACGTTGCCGCCGCGTTTCAGGCGCCGCGATTGCCACAGTGCGAAGGCCCACAAGGAAGGAAGCAAGGGGAAGAAGCTTCCTCTGATGTCTCCCAACCAGTCTGGGGCTGCTCACCACCAGCGCTGCCGCAGCTGGCAAGGTAATGCCCAGCAGCCCAGCAGTCCCAACAGTCACCTCCTTCGCCTTGCAAGCCGAGGCTGGAGAGAAACAGCTCCGCAGCGCTCGAGCTTTCAATGGTGACTGCACGGAGGATGAAGGAAGGGCCTGCCTATATAGGCCAGGACCCTCCCCCTTGAGATGCCCAGATGCCTGGGAAAGCCCCCATCTCTTCCTCTGTGCAGGAGGGCAAATGGCGGCACCCGGGTGAGCGTGCTGCGTGCGCACTGGGAGTCCCATTTTGATTCAATTCCTCTTGCCCCCTTTGTCAATTGAACATGTGAGTGTTTTTGTATCCCTTTCTAATTCTTCAGTTTTATCTTGTGAAATATACATATTTTTACAATGCCATTTGTAGATCAATAAATCAGCTGTATGCAACCTTAACTTTTGTATACTTATAAGTGATGTAGAAGTTGTACAGATACACACACCAATAAAATTGCATATGCAACCCATACAACATGTGTAGAAAATCACAATGAACCTACAATACCAACACAAAAACAGAAAATCAGAAATGTTGACTCCAAAAAAAAGAATATTAGAAGTAGCCAAACATGAAACATTTGTTGATCCCTAGTTAACAGCTTGATTCTTTTGTGTTGTAAATGAATCCTAAATATTTTTATGTAAGGGAACCCAACTATGTGAGGGACCAGCATGGATGGTGCCAGATCAAACAGGTATTCTGTTTTCCATCCCTATATCTGTGTAACAGGAAAAACTGAATCTGTTGAATTTCATTCTGTCATGCAGCTGATAAAGACACAGGAGTCTTGCCAGAAAAAAGGTGAAAAACTGAAGATTTAATTAACACTAAATGATTCTGGATGTACACAAGTCACAAAGCATTAAGACAGTGGAGAATTAAATTGTGTAGTCCTACCCTCTGGCACACCTAATGTTGTTAGAAAGCAGCCCTTAGTTGAAGGAAATGTGCTCTGGCAAGACAATGTATTAATTAAGAAACTCTGGCCAATTAAGAAATTCTAGCCAATGTGTTATGATACATGGAAGCAGAATTATTTCCACCAACTTATTTCCAAGTGAAAAAAGAAAACAAGCCCCACCATAAGCTACATACACAATATACATTTTCACTGCCTTTATTTTTCACTGTGAACTGAATACACAAAGGTGGGGGAAAAGGTTTTATCTTTGCACCAAATGCTCAATTTGTTAAATTAGCAAGAGTTTGACTTTTGTTTGCAAACTGGACTTCTCTAATTGCTAATAGCAACGTGCTTCAATTCATAATGAAGAACAGTTCCCAGGATGGGTTAAACCACTGTCCTCAGTTACTAATCACAGAGAGCTAACCTATTATTTTCTAGCTGGCAAGATATTAGAAGGATTATTGCAGCTAGTAAGGCTGTCATTAATTACAAGGGAAGACCAATCTGAAATTTGCGTATAATCTCTCTTGTCTACCTAACTAGAAGTAAGGATTTGAAATTTGTCAGAGGATCAAGCTACTGTCAGGACTGTCCTAGGCAAAGCTATCAACGCAGTTCCCACCTTTCTAACTCAAAGTCAAGTGGAAGAGATGAAGTCGTGTCTTCAGGGCTCAGCAAGTAGGTATTAATTTCTATTCAACTCAAGAAATGATTGCCAGAAATACATTACAGAAAATGGCTTACTGGAAAATCCTTCTCCTTTGAACTCAGTCCTATTCTGACCCACAAGTGCAGTGACAAGGCTGCAGAATTCTTATCACCTCTTTGTACATGTTCATTAATTTAAATATATGAAAAAAAATTGATTGCCGGTTGAGGTTAAGGATTCAACAAGCTGACCCTGATCAAGCCGGTCAAAAAGTTGCTAAAAGCAGCTAAAATATTCTGGCATGGGGTAAAAGCTTCTAAAAGGCTTGTCACTTGGAATTTTTAAAAAATTCCCCTCATTAGTAAATCAAGTGAAAGTGCCATACTGGGCACTCTGAAAAAGTTGTTTTCATCCGTATTCAAGAGTGACACAATGAGGACAAAGGGCCTGTGGGAGATCAGAGGCTCCACAGCTGCAGAGATAGGCAACAAGAACATTAAAAGCCAAAGTGGATTGGAATAAAAATTCCTCTGATTCTAATCATGGCCAGATGCTTCTTGGAAGCCCACAGACACTATGGCATCATCTCTTCCTTTTGGTTTGTCCTCAATATGTTTTATTCAGAAGATCCTGAAGAACATCTGCTCACACTTTGGAGCCAGCATTGGTATTTTACAATTCCTACCACACCACAGAGAGGGTGGGGGGGAGGACACAGAGTAAGGAACTGAAGCAATTCATCATCGATTTGGATTTATTTGACACCGTGAACAACAACTGATATCTCAGAGACAGGTTGATTAAAGAAGACAGTCATCTCTCTTTGCCTCAGAAATAATCTCACATTAGCAAGGTATCAATCAAAGTATCTTCTGTAATGTTTAGATACACTTTCAAAGTGTTCCACCATTATGAGACTGATACTGTCTACCTATCAACTGGTTCTATTATTGTGAACTGCTTTGACAACCATTGTTGATGAACAGCAGGATTGGAGTCCAGTGGCACCTTACAGACCAACAATATTTTCAGGTTATAAGCTTTTGAGCTTATACCCTTGTTGGTCTCTAAGGTGCCACTGGACTGTTGTTCTACCTACATGAAACTATCATTATTGATGAAAAGTGCTATATCTGTACTATTAAATAAATAAAGTAAATACATAACCATGACCATTCCAATTAGCTGATAGCTGTTGATAGATCTATCCTCCATGAATTAGTCCCAAACATTTTGTAACAGCAAGTTTTATAAGTTCATTATGGGCGTTGCAGACACTTGAGCTGGCAAGAAGGGCTCCCGTCCAGGAAATCCTTGTTGCTATTATTCCAGGTGACATCCCACAAGACACACAGATATTATTCAGCAGCTCATTCTTTTCTACCTGGGACATCATTAATAAGGCACTTCTTGATAAAATATTCCAATGTATTTGAAATATGAAATATTCTCACTACATCATCACATCCCTAGGAACTAGGCATCCCTAGTCTATTTTTTAATACATTTTGGTTTTTCACCTAGACTGTCAAAGAAAGGTCCTCTCTCTTTTTAAGAGCACATCAGCCTACTAATGTCTCCAGCTAGAAATATTTTAACCTTTAATTAAAATAGACATTGAGGGCTTTTTAAAAAAAAAATGTTAATGAGACACCCAGAATGATTTTTGCTGAAAGAGGAATATATATTTTGGCTTTACAATGGTGAAAGTTAGAGCCTCATTAGTAGTTAATTATGCAGAACACAGTATATAAATAAAACTGTTATGGCATTAAAAAAAAGTCTTGGTGCATTACCTAATGACATAAAATGTTTACAGTTTATGTAGGTAAAGCAAAATGTCTTACTTAAGTTATTAATATTATGTTTAACAGGCAAATTACCTGACTCCAAACTGCTTTACAGGTGCTTGACTGCAAGACTAAAACTTCTAGTCATTTTCAGGACAAATGATTAGTATTCCTTAAAAAGAAGTGAGGATATCAGAATCTGGGAGAGGCAGAATGCAGTGTGCGGGTTCTGCAGCAAGAAGGAAGAATTGGTAGAAAACTCCCTGCCCAACATGTTATCCAGGATTCCCTAAGAGGCATGAAGTTGTGCTGCAGCAACAATTACTTCATTGAACTTGCTTCAGTTCTGGAAGGACTGAATCCAATCTAAAATAAAGCAGAGTGTATATAGTTGCAGTACCAATGCACTGCACTGTGGAAGTATGTAAGAATAAGGCCAAACTTCTCTCAGTTATATACCACTGATTTAGACATATCTTATTTATAACTCTCAATACAATATAAGGGGGAGGGGAGGGGAGGTCTATCTTACTCCCAAAGAGTTTGGCAAGTGTACCAAAAATAGTTTTGATTGAAAATAAAATTGTAGACAGTCGAGGAGATAGATGGAAAGATGTTTCTGCAAATTCAGGGGACTTATAGAAGAATTTTAACATCCCTCCTAATAAAATCCCCATTGCCATTAGTACTGATTAGAAACCACAGCAGTATTTAAAGGCATTTACAAATACAAAAAAAATAACAATATCCAGACTCAGAGTGGTCAAGGGAATTATTTTGGTAAGATGACAGAAGTGGAGGACTGATGCCTCTGTCCAGATTGTGTGAACCAGAATGTTGTCTCCTCTGATGCAACACATTTTTACTGCACAACTTTTGTTGAAAGAAACAGAAAGACAGCGAGAGAGCTATATTCTCTGTTCCTCTTCAGAAGTTTATATGTTTAATTATTGATGAGTGAAATAAATGGTCTTAGTGACTGTTAGCAGGTCTTCATTCATGTTTTTTTCCAGTCTAGTTTACACAAGACTACCTCATGCCTTTTGCTATTTTACCACATGCCTATGCGGCATGTTTGCACTCTGGAAGTAAAATTACATGGGCAAATCACCATTTAGGAATCTGTTTGTGTGGGCTGGCTTCATGTGCGGTGTTACCAAACTGATCCATGCTCTGTATTATTACTGCCTCTCTCTTGAGGTCATATGTGCTGAACAAGTTATTGCAGGCCCAGTGTCAAAGTGGGTGAGGTGAGGGCAACGTGACAGAAGACACAAGACAAAGTATTGGAATTAAAAAGGCCACAACTTTATTGGCTACAGCTTATGAAGCCTTGATGTAGCACGAGGCACAGACCCAAGCTCCAGCTGACCCACCTGCCAGTCGATGACCCCCTTGCCTCCTCAGCTTGCCTTCTAAGGGGGGAAACCACAAGATGCCAGTAAGTAGGATTCCACATGGGTGTGCACTTCTGGGTGGATATCTTGCCACTTGAGAGTAAGCATACCCCAACAGCCCCCAAACTGGGCATGTCTCTGCCATGTATCATTTCCTTATGATCCCTTATGGGGATCCCTAATTATGGGGAAACTGGGTTCGCAGGCATGTTTCCCCAAAAAGAATCTGTGCCTGAATGTTAAAACCAGGGCTCATTTCAAGGGGAAACGTGCAGAAACGCAGTTCCCCAAAGAGGTCATATGTCAGGTGGCCCCGCCCACCTGATTCTTAGTCATTTTGGGCCCGTTTCAGCCTGGATTGGGGCTGAAACGGCCCGGATTGGGCCTCTGACAGCTGCTGGATCACTCTCCCACTCAGCAGCAGCCTGATCCTGACCATTTTGGGCCCAATTTTGGGCCTGAATGGCCAGGATTGGGTCCAAAACAGCCAGGATAGGTGATGTCAGGGGGTGTGGCATCTGCAAATCAGTCATGCTAATGACACACTTCCGGTAATGGCAAGGGGTAGGGCATATGCTAATGAGTTATACTAATGAGTTCCTCCAGCTCTTTTTTTACGAAATGACCCCTGGTTAAAACCACCTTACCTCAAGTTGTGATAAAGCAAGAACATTTAGCAGATGCAAATCCCAGTGAAGGGACAAGAATTGAAAGCCACCAACCAAGGAAAATCATCCAACCAAACAACAAATTTACAGAACCCCCAGCCACCAGCAATACAAAGAGGGAGGGATGGGTAGGAAGCTGGTTGAGAGCCAAGTGCCAAGGGGCCTGGTTGGCTCCTGAAGATATACTCAGCAGGTGGACCTAAGGGAAGACTGCATATTCCAGGTCTGCTGGCTTTAAGGCCCTCCTCAGCACAAGCCCAGCCAACCCACTGCTGGTTTACTGGCCAGTTTTTTTGAATTGCAGGCTGCCTGTGCAGCCCCAAGGAAGCTGCTGGGAGCCATTGGTCCCAGGAAGCAATGGCTCCCGGGGGGGGGGGGAGCAGATGGCAGGTGATGCAGGGGAGGTGGGCGGGGAGATGGCATGGCAGCCACCATGTTATGGTGGGGACGGGGAATAGCCAGCGGCCAAGGGAGCACACCCAAGCACATCTGGTGCAGGCCCCTGGTCTGGGAAGCTGGCCCCCGCCCCCTCAGCACTTGGCCCATGTCGGCAGGTAGGCAGGATGTGCCAGGGGCCTGCTTGCCAAGGCCAAGCAAATGCTGTGGGCCTCGGCGGCGATTGCAAATAGGTCGTGTGAGGCCTCAGCAGCGGCATGAGATGAGGAGACCATGAGGCGAGAAGGCTGCGAATGGTCCGCGAGGTGAGGAGGCCATGAGGCGAGGATGCTGCGAGTGGGCTGCATGAGGTGGTGGCAGTGGCAAGAGTGAGTGGGCCGTGCAAAGCTGTAGAGGCGCAGCAGCAACATCAACGGCAAGAGGGTCACATGATCGCCATACCGCCAGAGAAGGGAATAAGTGGGACCAGGCGTTTTACACATGCCTGGGCCCTGGTGGTAAGGAAAGGAGCAGACGCTGGGCAAGGCAGGTTCCCTACTTCTGTTTCCTTCGGGTACAGGCCAGCTGAAGACAACTTCCCTTCCTTCTTTGGGGGTGCACATCTTGAAACTGTCTTCGTGGAAGAATACCTGCTTTGCATGCAGAACGTTCACTGTTTAGTCCTTACAATCTCCACTAAAAGGTGATGGGACAGACCTCAGCCTGGGAAAGCTTAGACAATAGTGGTCCTGGGGGTAGCATTATAAAGAGGTGGTATTAAATAGTAATGGTGTGTGTTGTGTTTATTCTCTGGGAGGTCTTCTGCAGCACAGTGATTAAGAGATCCAGCACTATATGAGTTGAATCCCAGCAATCTGCCTTGTGTCTCAGTGAGTAGGGCAGACCATAGATGACATAAATGTAAAAAAAAAAGGCAAAACAAAACAATGAAAACTGAACGATGCCAGGAACTCAGAGGTGGTGTTGGGTGAGCCACTCCTCTCAACCCCAGCTCCTCAGTGGTAGTGTGGGGGTAGTGATAACACCAACTTGTTCAACACCCTGGGTGGGGCACTATCCTGTCTAGTAGAATAGTATGTATGAGCAATTATTTCACTAGTGTTATATGGGCAGTAAGCTTGAGAGATAGGGCAGACCAAGAAGTGGGATCTCTGGGTGGGTTCCTTCTTTTCCTGGGTCCCAGTTAAATCTGCCATACCACATTGGCTCTGTCATGACAAAAAGCTTTCTGGGGTTTGATTGGCAGAGTTCCAGTCTCATATACAAATCATTCTGTGAAACAGCTTTCTTTAAACAGAGAAAGCTGTATGTGATAACCAGTTTTTAGTTGATTGAGTTCCTGGCATAGAAGTGATGTTAGACGAACTTTACATGCTGAATTCAGCAAACGGCTGTTAAAGGCTTAAATGGCTGGCCAGAGGAGAGAGGGGTACGTGGCTGACTCCAGTTGAGAATGGTCTGCTGGGCAGTTGAAGCATTTGTGGGGTTGCCAACTGAGACAAGGTCTTATGCCTGATATGTTCCCATTCCCCAGAGGTATTATGTGAGGTGGACATACCACTTTCTACTACACCCTACAGTGCCACACTCTGTCACTGCACTAACTCATAGAATAGCACACAATATATATAAACAATGTGGGGTGGGTGAAGCATGTTGACAATTGCAGTTACCTCAGTTGACATTGTTGGGGCTCTAAGCGCTTGCAGGTGGCTGTTAACTGCATAACAGAGAGTTCCCCGAAAGTGCCTGGGCATATGGCAAGCTCCTGGGGAATGGCATAGCCTTCACAATCTCGAGTTCTGAGGCTTGTCAAGTGCCTAGCAGTGGTTTTAGGTGTACATACGGCCATGCAGGTCAGCCAGAGGGGCTGCATCTTCATGAACAATATTCACTGGCAGTTGGCATTCCAGAGGCATTTGAGATGATCACCATGCATGAATTTGCAGTTCTTTCTTGCAGTCGGATAGTTCTATATGTGAAGGCCACACCACAGTTTCAGCAAGCTTGTAATGGCAGTTGCCTTTGTTTATAGGTCTTAGAAAAGGGGGAGTTCATACGAAGTCTTGAGGTGTCCTACCTGGAAGTAGGGGTACAGAGAAAGAGTAATGTGCAGTCGTGGTGTGACTCAGAATGTGCAGATGTGGCCACTTTTTCCTTAAGATGGAGCCTCCAAGCACAGCAGGAGTATAAATCAAACGGACAAGAAGTCCTTTCAAGCCTCGTTTGTTCCTGGGGCCTGTAGAGTCCACTGGTTTCAACACAATTCAGCCTGTGCTATAGTTTTCAGCTTTCTCTCACCCCAACCCCAAGTTGTCTCCAGAAAAGTCACATTGCAAGCTCTCCAACCTGGAAGGAGGCGTTACGGTAAGCTCGTATGAAGGAATGACACAGCATTTGCTGCTGTGGCTGGAAGGGCAGATTCTTCCTCATAATCAGACGCTGCATTTTCTTGCCTCTGTGTAAAATGGGAATAATGGAATAGCATGTCCCATACCCCCTTCTAGTGATTTAGCGGTAGGCACTTCTGTGCTCTGCGTTCCATAGGAGCACATAACACTGGTAGTGAGCTCATGCCTTCGCCTTACTTCTGTTCTGTGGACATATTCCCGACAGAACAGGTGCAAAATTTTAGTCTGATGTTTGGAATATGAACATTAGATTGCAGTTACAGCAAGTGTCCTGTAAGGTGCTTGCCCTGGTATATAGTGGCTGCTTCCACACACATTCGATAATCCACTTTCAATACTCTTTAGTGAACATTTGGAACTGCTTTTCCATGGCTGCTTCCACACATGTTGGATAATGCACTTTCAATGCTTTTTAGTGATCATTTGGAACTGGGTTTTTGTGTGTGGAACACAAAATCCACTTCTAAAGGATAACTAAAGTGCATTGAAAGTGCATTATTCAATGTGTGTGGAAACGGCCCATGTGTGGAACAAAAAATCCACTTCCAATGGATTGCTAAAGTGCATTGAAAGTGCATTATTCAACGTATGTGGAAATGACCAGTATGTAATATACATATAAATAAATAAAAGGAAGGATGAGAGTTCACACAGAGTGCAGGGATTTTTCTGCCACTATATTCATTCCCTTCCTTGCACTTCCAGTTCTCATCATTCTCTGAGCACAGATAAATAATCCCCAGCTTTCTTTTCTCTCACCTCTGAGTTTCCTTTGAGGATCAGTAAAATATATAGGAAGATGGATAAATAATATAGGGAGATGGATAGATAGTTATAGAGATGTGCAGATACAGATATTCAATTGCAGCATGCGTTAAATTATTTACTTTTGAAATGGGATATCGCTGCAGCGAAATGCTTTTGGGGGGTCTGGAACAATTTGACGCTGTTCAATGGTGCACATAGCGTATCAAGCATTCTAAGGAGGCAGCCCTGAATTTTATTTCATGCACCCTATGCACATGTTCACCTTGCTTTGTCAGCTAACAAGTTTTTCTTCAGCCCAGTATGCTGCAGGATGTGGAATCTGCACTGCGGAACCCTAAGGGACTGGTTCTTCAAGTGTATCTTGGACAGAATTATGGGTCAGACCTGTTGCCAGTGAACTGTGGAAATTTGTACCACTCACAGGTTCAAGAGAGTTTTTGGATTGTTTGCTTCCTCCACCCTGCACCTCTTAGACGGGGCTTTAGTATTTGGCATTAGTTACCTGACGTCTGTAGCCATAGCTGTGCATATGCTGATCTTCCTGGGGAATGGGGCCTCGCCCCCAACATCTAGAGAGGTGTGTGCAGGGTCTAGCTCATGGGACCCCTTCTCACATGCCCAGGGTAATGCCGATTGCCAATTTGGGGTCAGGACGGAATTTTCCTCCAGGCTTAATTGGCTCTGGGGTCCTGGAGGTTTTTCACCTTCCTCTGGGCATAGAGCAAGGCGTGGATGGGGGTGTCATCCAGGAGCCCCCTGCTTGGGGGCATGTCCTTGCTATTGGTGTGGTCCCCTCCCCCCATTTCCTGGAGGAGGTGGTCACCAGCAGGATGGACTGGGGTCTTTTCCCTGCCGTGGACGGGAGGATTCATACAACCACAGGCACCAAGCAACACTGATGGAGCCCAAGCTCTCCGCTGATTTTCTCTTTTTATCTGCATGTTCTGAGCTGGTTCCAGTGAAGCTTTACTGGAGGAGGATGGCGGCTGCCAAGTCTGGTGATAGTGAGGTTGTCAGGACCAGGAGGGGTGCACCAGCACGGTGGATCCTAGCAGTGGCTGCGTGGGCATCCTGCAGTTCTTCAGGATCAGCAGGGGGGGCTCCTCAGGATGAGCCTCCTTTGGACAATGGGCTGGAGCGGGTCACAGTGCCCAACCTTAATTGAACAGGACTCAGGAGGTAGAGGCTGTGGAACAGTCGGCGGAGTCCCGTGGGGTGACTATTTCACACTCAGCTATCATGGAATGGCAATGGTTCTCACCTGGTGATGCCCAACCATCTGGGATATGGACGTATGATAATAGGACACTGAGGGGCCCACTTGGTTGGTTTTGCAGCTCTAGAGCATTGGCAGTGAGCCATTTTGTGGCTCTTCTGGTGGATTGGCATTGAGTACAGATCAGTTTTGGGGGAAACAGGGCCCTCAAGCTCAGTTTCCCTATTATGGGGAGTCCCATAAGGGCTCTGGGGAGTGAGGGACAGCCGGTGCATGCCCAGTTGGGGGCTGTCAGTCCACCTCATTCCCATGTGGCAGAAGATGTTTCACACAGGGGTGCATACCCACGCGGCATTCCACTGGCTGTCATCCTATGGTTCCCCCCCCCTCACCAGGGGTCTGAGGGGCCGTGTGTGTCATCAACTTTGCAGGTGGGTCAGCCGATGCTCAGATCCATGCCTTATGTGCACCTTCACTCTCTGAGCTGTAATCTCAATAAAGCTGTGGCCTTCTTTACCTCCAGCACGGTGTCTGTGTGTTTTTTGTCGCTGTGCCCTCCCCGCTTTCCTCTCCCACTTAGCACTTGCCTGTAACCATGGTGGCCACCTTGTGCCACACCTCATACCCCGCATACCAGAGCCTCAAGCAAGTCTGGGACCAGTACTTTTCATTAGGCTGAAATTCTAGGAAAGAATCACTTCTTATTATTGGGCAGCTCCTATTTTATAAAATAATATTATGTACCAGTCAAGACACTATGGTAGCTAAGCTTTATATTCCTTTCTCCTGTTATGAAGTAATTTATTTTTTAGCTATTTCAGTTGGAAATCTTGGAGAATTTGCTATGAGAATTTTGAGAATTTCCTATAACAATTTATGCAGACACTTTCAATGGAAAAGGCTACAATTGATATTTCTTTCTTCTGTTCCTCAACAGAAAAGCTTTTTAATTTCCTGAGGCTATAGCAATTCATGTAAATTTTGTACTATTTTAATGGTACCTGCTGCTGTTGAAAGAAAGCTTTCTAGATTAACATTAATGGAAATAGTTAAGGATAGACATGAAGTGAGTGATTTCTTTTAACATGTAAAGTTGCAAATCTTATCTTCATTAAGAAAAGCAATCTACAAAAATCAAAAACCTTTCTAAAGCCATAAATCAGAATCTTTCTCTTTTGCCTTGTCCATCAAATAATTTATTCATTAAACAGAAAATATGTATTTGGGCTATCTTCTGAACTAATGTTCATTTCCAAGCAAAGGTAGATAGAACAAGTAGACAGACTGAGAAATGAAAATTCTGGCTTAAGAGCCTTGTAGATCAAAAGAAAGTGTTTCATTTTAAATTGCTAATTTGACCATACACTCTTGGCGCAACATCTTATTTGCTATTCAACAGGGATAAACATATGCATTTAGAAGGATGCAATATTTCTTGTAATCTAGCTCTGCATTATATAAAAATAATTCAGATACTTACTGGATCTAGGTTCAAAATGAAGTAGTAAGTGAGCAATTAACAGCCTCTACAATGCCATATGCCCCACAGTTATGAGACAAAAGAGGTACCCCCGGGTATACAAGCTGCCAAACACTAAGAGTAAACCCCACAACCAGAGGTATATACTGAAGCCACCCAAATAGGATTAACACATTCCAATGATATTCAAAAAGAGTCCAGTAGCATCTTTAAGACTAACCAACTTTATTGTAGCATAAGCTTTCGAGAATCACAGTTCTCTTTGTCAGATGCATCTGACAAAGAGAACTGTGATTCTCGAAAGCTTATGCTACAATAAAGTTGGTTAGTCTTAAAGGTACTACTGGACTCTTTTTGACTCTGCTACTACAGACTAACATGGCTAACTCCTCTGCATCAATGATATTCAATATGTAAAATTTTATGAAAGTTGTATAGAAAGGTGCATAACTATTAGTCACAAGTGCTGATAATAAATAACCATTCCTCTATCCCTATACAATAAATAGCTATGAACATTGAATACAAAATATTATACACTTAATAACAATACAATAGTTATTGGCCATATGTCCACTAGCTGTAGTGGCTACCACTGCCACCTCTTTATTCAGCAACAACCACAAGCAATGAACCTTCTCCTCAAGGGAGAGTGCAATCCGCTCCAGATCCCCTTTTCCCCTCACAACTACCCTCATGGGCTGACTGTTCTGTCAAACTACTATCTAAAACAAGCTTTCCTGTATTACCATTTTAACTGAGGAGATGTAAGGCAAAAGCCTTGCTGGCAGCAAAAACCTTTTGAGGGAGTAAGGGAGGCAGCAACATATAGGTCACACAAATACAAACGGGAAGGTGTTCTTGAAGATATAAGGTTGGGTAAAGTAGAGAACACTTGAAGCTCTGAGTGAGTGGAAATATGAGAGTTATTTGTGACCAAAGACCCCCTGATGTATAAGGTTAAGGTAATCAAAGGAGGAGCTGAATTTAAGGTCCAAAGCCAAAGGATTAACAAAGTCAAAGGTTTAAGGTTAAAACAAACAGCAAATGATTACAGGGTGGTTCAAAACTGGGTCAAACGTTACAAGTATCAAAGTAAGCAAACCATTACAGTTTCTTTTTCAACTTTTAATTAAAGTAATTCAAAGAAACTTACATCATTTCCTCCATATTATGCTTACCACAGCCCTGAGGGTAGGGTAGGCTGAGAGTGTGTGACTGGATCAAAGTCATCAAGTAAGTTTCCACAGCACAGAGGTGATTTGAACCTGACTCTCCCAGAGCCTACTCTGAAACTCTAACAACTACACTATACCAGCTTTTGTGGGGGAGCTGCTGTTGAACAGTAGCATGCAGCTGGATCTGGGTGAGTCATGCAAGTCATGTGATATCAAGTTGCCTGGTGGTTGCTTCTCCAATGAGTCCTTGCTCAAAGGCCAAAAACGGCCCTGGAAAGGGGCTTGCCCCCCTCCCACTGCCTTTTACTGACAGCAACCAAGCCAGGAATACTAACTTAACTATTATCGTTACTTAGTAACAGCCACTGAGAGCATCCTGGTTAAAGCTACAGATGCTCCTTTTTATCATTTTGGGATTTTTTAAACCCTCCCAATGTTTTGGGGGGGGGCAGTCCAGATTTTTCTGCACACCTGGGACATTTTTCAGGTGTATAGGAAGACCTGTCTTGTCCATTCATAGCTCCAATCGCTGAATTTAAGTATCCTCAGATTCCATCCATTTGGCTATTAACGCATAAGATGGGTGTTCTCAGTGGTCTCCCATGCAGGTACTAGCTAGCCCCACATATACTTAGCTTCACACATGGCACTTCAGACCTTCTGTCTCTGTAGTACCAGTTTCCTCTGAAAAGGCATTAGGTTGGATCCAGCCATTCTAACACCCATCTTACCCAATACTACAAGCTTGCCCCCCGTGGCTTTTGTACATGAAAGTCCATGATTCTCAATGCAGCCTTTTATAGGTGGTCAAAGAGGACTTCTCCTTACGGTAATGCTTCATTTCCAGCCACCCTCCCTCTCATTAGATCCTCTCATTGGTGTGAAGCTATGGCCAGGAGACTGGCAGCAGGGTGCTGCCCTTTGGTAGCTTGCCACCACCTCTAGATATATGTTCCACGCACTGGGGACACCAGTTGTACCCCAACAACTGCCCAGGGTACAGTTGTAATGGGTTCCCTTGGTAGCATTGGCTAGCAGCCAGATACATTAGTTTGGAATCAAGGCAATACATCTAAACTAAAATAATTATATTACTACAAAGACACAACTGTACAGTAAATACAGCACAGATCTAGGATGCAGGCTAAAGAAATAAAAGGCATGGAAAAAAGATTACTAAGCTAAACAGAGACTTACAGTTTCTACACACACACCCCACCACCACCTCAGTGTAGAAGTAGGTGAGTGTCAGTATTTCATATACAAAAGCCATGGGGGCCAAGCTTGTGGTATGGAGTGGAATTGGGTAAGATTGGTTTTAGAATGGCTGGATGCACCCATGGTTTTACACACGCAGGATCACATACATGCATATATCTTCACACACAGAGACACACAAAAAGCCTGCCCAATTCACTTGCCCAATAGCAAAGTATTAGCACATCAAATGGCTGTTGTTTTCCCACCAGGCTGTAAAAGGAACACTGTGGCTAGACTTGGAGCCAGTCATTAGGAGCATGTGACCCTGATATTACAGCAATTACACTGGCTACCAATCTGCTCCCATATTGGTTATCTGAAGAAGTGAGCTGTGACTCAGAAAAGCTCATTCCCTACCACACATTTTGTTAGTCTTATAGGTGCTACTGCACTCTTGCTCTTTTATTCTAAATCTGCTCCCCAGCAATTCAAGATGTTGTTTTCAGCCTTACAGGGTTTGAAACTGGGGTATCTGAAGGACCGTCTTCTCCCACATGTTCCTGCCCAGGAATTAAGATCACAGGGAGAGGTCTTCCTGATTGTCCCATCAGCTAAAGAAGATTATCTGGTGGGTATATGAGAGAGAGATCCCTTTTGGTGGCAGTCCCACAAGGATGGAACAACATTCCTAGGGAGGTATGCCTGGCTCCCTCACTACTGATCTTCAGGTGGCAGCTAAAAACATTTTTATTTCGGACTCCTTTTAATTAACCTTGTTTTTATGTTTAGTGGATTTGTTTTAAACTTTGTTTTATTCATTTTATGATTCTTATTTTATTTATATTGTAAGCCACCTTGAATTCCTGCAAGGCTGACAGGCAGCTAATAAATGTTATAAATACATAAATAATAAATAAATAAACACATCCAGGATGCAATGGCTGTTTCCAGATCCACTAAGTGACTTTATCACAACAACATGTCAGTCTTCTCCATCTGTCCACCTTCTACCCATTCCAAACGCTTCCTTTTTCACCAACAGAAAAACTGGTTGGATCCAACCAATTCCTTTTAAATTATTCCTTTGTCAAAGTAATGGAACTTTCTGGGAAACTTACTTTTCATGTTACAGTACTAGTATATCCATTAGAAGATGGAACACCAGCACACAGTTATTCCAGAGTTCCTGCATTGTTCACACAAATGGCCTGTAAAATCCTTGTGCAATTATCCTGAAAATATTACATGGAGGTTTCATTGGTTTCAGTGGAATTTACTGCTAGCAAAATGTGCTTTTGTACTGACTGCAATCTCAGACTACAAAGCAAACATGTATATGGAATGTTGCAATTTACTGTGTTACCCATGAAATTAATAAATTTGTGTTCCAGAATTTACAATCTGATATCCCTTGAAAGTGTCCCACCCACTAGTGAGCAGATGTTGTTATTTTATTTGATAAAATTGCTTCAGCAATTTAAAATGTTACTATGCTATTGGACTGAATAATATCCTGGGGAAATGAATTCTATATGTTTATTTGACACTGTGAAATAACTCTTCCATTTTGTCCATATAAATTATTTTTTCCATTTACAAGCTTCCCTTGTTAATCTTTTCTCTGAAGGAGGATGAAGAATAATGGGAATCCCACTAGAATGAAGCGTGTAGTTTTATTCCTTTGCATGGCTCTTGTTACTTAAAAAAATAGAACTAGATCAAGGTATATCATCACATAAGGAAGTCACGTAGAAAAAACAAAAGCTTATAGAGAAAATGTTGTAGGAGGATGAAAGATCTGGAGCTGTTAGTTCTGTCTTGGTACCATATTTCTCCTATTCTTTCACTGTAGAACAATTGCCACATACACTTACAAGTGAGAACAATTTTTTACAAGAGTTTGTAAATTTTACAACTCAGGTTGAAGATTTTAGAGGAAATTAGTAGAAAATATACCCCTTTTCTTTTTCTTCTTTGAATACCAATGTCAGGAACAATTTCATATGTCTGGAATAGAGATGGGCAGGAACCGGGGGGAAAACCCCAAACCATGTGGTTTGTCGCATTTCACAAACCACGTACTTTCATGAACCTGCCCCGGTTCACGAACCAGTTCGTTTGGTTTGTGAAAAAGTCACATCCAGGTCAGCAAAATCATCACTTCTGGGTCAGCAAAATCACCAGTTCTGGGTCAGCAGAAGGTCTGCAGGAAGTCCATCTCCTGTTGCCTAGGAAACCGATTGATCAGTGCCAGGCTGTCTGCAGTGACGAACCAAAAAACGAACCAAATGAACCAGCCTAAAGTTTGTGGTGGTTCGTCAGAAATGGGTACTTCTGACAAACTGCCGGTTAGTGAACCACAAACTGTTCTGGTTCATCATGAACTTTGGTTCATATTTTGGTTCGTGCCCATCTCTAGTCTGGAAAAGTCAGAAAAATTTATGAAGGGCATCTTGTGATCTCTGCTCAGATGCTTCATTTATAGCTGTCTTTGATTCAACATTACATTTGAATCAGGCTCACAGAAGGGCAAAAACAGCAGATCTAACTTTTCTTTCCTTTTTTGAGGAATAGATTGTGTTAAGCACAATACACTTCACTGTTGTTTTGAATCAGGTAGAAAGTAGCATGTGCCTTGTGTCTCAACATGAAAGGTGGACAAGAAATGGACAAGAAATGGATAAAGAAAGTTAGATACCTTGAAAATGGAGCTCATGATTGGTCTGATAACTTTCATATCAAATAATTAAATGTGTGCAAGTATGTGTTTACTCATCCAAATGTGAGCTGGTGGCATATTGTGTAGTTGTGTCATCAGGTGATACACAGGAAGGTAAAGCTGAAGCTACGGCAAAAGGCTCAAAGATACAGATGTCACAGTTGTTGATATGGTGAACAGATGAATAGATGAAATAGATGGATGAATAGATGGAAAGAGATTAAGGATGAAGCACAGTTTTACCCAGCTAGAGTTTATGCTAGAACCATGCCATTTGAGTAGGATAGATGCATTTCCAGAAATGGTGCAGGATTCACTAAACTACTTAGTTGCAGGTTGTTATCCCTACCATGATGACAGATTGCTTCTGTTGAAGTGGTGTTGTGGAGCTACATCTGAGCTGAGACTTGAATGGCAGGAAGCATATAAACAGCATCAGGTGGGTCATAAAACTAGCAGCTGAGGAGCCAGTCAAAGCTTCAGTCCTATATGCCTGACCTTGTTGTATGCCATTAAAGCTGTGTTATTAAGACCTCTATGTTCCTTGTATTCCTAACAGCAAGTTCAGAACACTTTCAGCAATCTAATTATTTCTTAGGCTGGCAGTAAGTGTGTTTTATATGAACAGCAAGAGTATTTTTCTTTGGCATAAAAGGATAAAACTTGCCAAGAGAATAACTTTCCAAGGACAGTGAAAATCAAGGCAGTTTGTGGATCATATATTAAAAGACAGCAAGCTTGTTAGATTCTATAAAAATCTAAGTAAAGATAATAACAAGAGGATATAATTTGCAATTAAGAGAAATATAGGAGGAAGATTAATGAAAAGATCTCATTTTCAACAAAACAAAGCAAAAATATATTACATTTGCATTTAAAAATAAGTTTTTCCCCAGTTGCCACTCTCTTTACTCAAGTTTTTTAAATTTCTGCAGAAACAAACACTTTTCACACATGCACCCACATGAAGCCGCCTTCAACAGAGTCCGACAAGGGTTCTGTTCAGGTCAATATTTTCTACTCTGACTGGCAGCAACTCTCCAGTATCTCAGATTGTAGCTCATTCATATCACCTACTACCTGAACCCTCTAACTGGAGAGGCCAGGGATCAAACCTGAGATTTCACTATTTCAAAACTAATAGAATGTTTTCCACATCAGTGCACATTGTATTATATCATTGTTATTTAATCATAACAATATCATTTGATTTATATACCACCCTTCCAGACAACTTAATGCCCACTCAGAGTGGTTTACCTCACAACAGATCCTGGGAGGTGGGTGGGGCTGAGAGAATTCTGAGATGCTGTGACAGACCCAAGGTCACCCAGCTGGCTTCAAGTGGAGGAGTGGGGAATCAAACCTGGTTCTCTAGATTAAGAGTCCTGCCACTCTTAACCACTACACCAAACTGATTAAAGAAGGCTCTGATCTTCTATTTTACTACTTCTTTTTGATTTTTACTTATATTATTTACAGACTGCCTTTCTCACCGAGACTCAAGGCAGATTACACCATATGTCAATACGATCATCAATTGGGGTGTTCAATAAACAATTTGAAAAATTTGAAAAAAAGGAGAAGCATAAATTCAGTGCAGAGCTGAAACAATGCTGAAACAAATTGATATGAGATATTAACCACACAGAAGGTATATCCAGTAGGAGAATACTTGCAGCAAAAGGCAGTGCACAGTGGTGTATTACATCTCTGAACCGTTTGCTTAGAGCACTGCTCTGTTTCCTGTGTAGCTACCTTTTACAATCAGTTAATCAAATCTGTAAACTATTGTGACATATTGTCCTCTATACAAAGTATCCTCACATGCCAAAAAAGGTTGGGGAGGAGCTGAACCTTTACATTAGGGTTGTTACAAGGGATAGCATTTCTTTTTTAGCTACAGCGACTGGTTCCTCTTATTCTCTTTTCTTCTTTCAAAAGATGAATTCTCTTTGATTTCTCATTAATTTATCTTTGAGGTTCTTCGGGTTTTTCTACTATGTGATAGTGTAATTTCTGTTTATACTGCATGGTAGCACTCTATACACCCTTTTGTAACTTCAGTCTTTCAGCTTGCACTCTGGTTTTTGTGTAATCTTGGTTGGTCCAAATTAAAGATATTATATGGATTGTGAAGTTTGGGGGGGAGGGCAGGATTGCAACCTAACATGCCCTATGCTTTTATTTTACTGTCCCCTCGCAGTGTTGTCCAAAGGCTAGAGTGCTGGATCAGGATCTATAGGAACCAGAATCACCAAACTGCCAGGGGAAGCTTGATGGGAGACCATCGGCCAGTCACACACCATCAGTCAGACCTACCTTGCAGGGTTGTTATGAGGATTAAGTGGAGGAGAGGAGAATTATGTAAACTACCTTAAGTTCACATTGAGGGACATATCATTTGTCACTGTCATATTTTGTAACCAACCCAGAAAAAATGCTTTGAAGGCAATCCAGGCAGATAAAGCTTTATCAACATAAACATGACTTCTTTTGGATTGAATCACATCTCCGTTTTCACAAAAAAGGAATTGATTTGAAACTGATTCAAATTCCTAAAAAGGGGAATAGAAAGGGATTGCTGGAGTTCAGGGAGAAATTCGGCAGAGAGGAATTAAGAGAATTCTACTTAAGCCTACTTTACATGAGATCACTCTGCCATGCATTTTTGCTATGAAGTCACAACTGACTTATAGCAACCCCAGCAAGGAGCTTTCAAGGCAAATAAGACGCAAAGGTGATTTTGCCAGTGCCTTCCTCTGGTCACCAAGTGGGGCACTTACATGCTCTGAGCATAACCTACCTTACAGGGTTTTAGAAGAATAAAATAGAAGAGAAGGGGTTGATGTAAACTGCTTTGGGTTACCATTGTGAAGAAAGATCGTGTATAAAGGAAATAAATAATAAATACAGCTGAAATACACCACCCAATGAGCTTCTTCAGCAGAGTGGTGATTTGAACCTGAGTCTCCTAGATTCTAGTTGGAAACTCTAACCACTGTACCATTGCGGCTTTTCTGTGCTGGCTGCTATTAAACAGAAGAAGAAGACCCATGAATATACCTAAGGAGGAGTGGGATGCTGATAGAAAATTATACTCCCAATCTTCAAAGAGAAAGCCCTACATGCACAGGGCTCATGACTCATGATCAGAGACCTGAAAAACCAGACTGTCAATCACATGGAGTTATATATGTTCCAATATATGCATATAAGCCAAAGGCAGAGTTTACCACCACCCTCTCACGAGTATTCTCCCATGAGAATATCTGAAAAGGTCTAATATTTCATGACAATGAAACTTTCCATGCATCTTCATGGATACATCCAAGTTAGTCCTACCAAAATGAATATAGGAGATTTTTAATGTGTCAGAAACATATACATTATACAAAGAACCAGACCATCCATCCTAACTTCTTGGTCTCTAGAGCTTATATCCAAAGAGATACCTTGCAGCGCTGGAATTTTCTTCCTCTCACTACAGCCCACTGAGTTCCCCCCAAGTTTTGTTCCTAAAGTCATCTGACCATCATAAATAGTATAAGTAGCACAATGCAAGTCTGCAATGGGAGAGGGTTAGCAGTGGAAACCGTGTCTCCCTCTTCTACACACAAAGAGCAATGCCAAGACCACGGCGATACAGCCCAGAAAATCCACAACAACCGTCATTCTTCGGCCGTGAAAGCCTTCGACAATATAATAACATACTTTGTAAACCGCTCTGAGTGGGTGTTAAGTCATCCTGAAGGGCGGTATATAAATCGAATGTTGTTATTATTATTATTAAGTCTTCAAAACTGTGTGGGTGGATAGTGCTAAAATATCTCAATATGCTTTTAAAGGTATGTATTAATTCACATTTCTCTCTCTTCTAGCTGGAGATGGGGCAGGCAGCAACAACAGTCTTATTATGAAATATCCCAGGCCCTTGATTTGTTCATCTTAGCTCAGCTCTGCATTGGAATTATAAGAAGGCAAAATGAAAAAGAGGGAAAGAGAACTTCAGCAGTTTTCATTTCCTGTGAATGAGATTAATCAGGTCTCTTGAAATACCAAAGATTAAAACAAAGAGCCAATCGATTATGGCAATATCCTGCTGCTTCCTGCTGCTAATGTCTCAGAGGGAGAGTGAAAGCCAAAGAACCCTGAAGTCTTCAGTCAGTCTAAGTCACACTGATTTTAAAAGGACACGGGGAGAACGTGTTCCAGAGGAGCTGTTATTAATATTTCAAATAAGGATTTTGTTCTTTATATTGTGAAAAGGCAAACATTTCCCCACCCTGAGCTGAAGATTGTATTATTGCAGAGCTGCCACTGCTTCTTCAGAGGCCTAGCAGCAATTTTAATATGGGCCCAGTAGTTGCAGTTCAGGCGGGGGAAAGCGTTTACTGGCTTGTGTACCCACTTCTGACCCATGTTCTCAGAACCCAGATCTAACCTCTGGTTCCAGTTTCTGTTCCATGCGCATCCTGATGTCCTCTCTCTTTTCCTTCCATGCTCTTTTGGCTGTATTGTGGTAGCACAGGTATCTTTCTGAAACAGAGTGCATAAACATTTGACAAGATGGTGCCATGGGATTCAGGGATGCAGTACAGTCACTGTTAGAGACACAAGAAAAGAAAGCCTACCTGGATAAGACATCCCTAGCAGGAGGCTGCCAGCCTAATCCATATCCATCTGGGTCTTAACTAGACATGGGCACGAACTGCATTATGAATTTCAAAAACCCACAAAATTGGCGATCATGCGATCGCGATCCAGCGGTTTGTGATTGTCCATGGCCAACGAACCAGCGTTCGGAAGAAGCCTGGTTTGGTGCATTCGGCCGCAGTTCAGGAAGCCAGACAGTCAGGCGCCATCAATCAATTCCCCTGGAAACAGGGGTACTTTGTCTGCACTCCTTCTGTCACCCTGGAAACCCGAATCGAAGCCCAGCTTACCTTGATTGGTAGATCTTCCTTCCAACCATGGAGCTGCAAAGTGGTTACAAGTTGGGAAGACAACCACAAAGTGGTTACAAGTTGGGAGAAGACACCAGGGGGAGGGAGCCATGGGCACTCCAATCTCATCCCTGCAAACCCTGATAGGCAGCTCTGATGGCCAACCACAGACCTCCTGTGTTGCTCAATGGGAGCTCAGCTTATAAAAAGCAGTGGGCTCCCAGGCTGGGTTTCACTTTCAGTGAGCAGTGGAGTGTGACAGAGCTGCTGCTTGCTACTTGCTAGCCTTTGGGGAGAGACAGAGAGAGTATAATTGAGCTGGGATTTTTGGGATAGGTATCTATCTCCTCTGGTTCCGGGGCTGCTGCCAAGCCCTGGGGCCAAGCTCAGTGGGCACCTCTGCTGAGGGCTCACAGTATTATTACTAATGCCTGATCTGGTCAGGCCTCTGGGAGAGGTGGGTTAGGGCTCTAGTCCCTCTAGGTATCTATCTCCTCTGGTTCCAGGGCTGCTGCCAGGCCCTGGGGCCAAGCTTAGTGGACACCTTGGCTGAGGGCTCACCAAATGATGATGATTATTATCATTATCATAATCATTATTATTCTTATTATTACTATTTTTATTATTAGTCTCTGTGCCTGTTCTGTCCAGGCATCTTGGTGTGCTGGGCTACGGCTGTAGCCCCAGCCTCTGGTTCCAGGGCTGCTGCCAGGCCCTGGGGCCAAGCTCAGTGGGCACCTCAGCTGAGGGCTCACACAGTATTATTAGTGCCTGATCTGGTCAGGTCTGTGAGAGTGGTGGGCTAGGGTCCTAGTCCCTCCATCCCTTCTCTCTGGTGCCAGGGCTGCTGCCTGGCTCTGGAGCCAAGCTCAGTGGGCACCAGGGTGGAGGGCACACAGAGTCATCTCCTTTCCTGTCCTCTTTAATTCTGGGGCCAAGCTCAGTGGGCACCTCGGCTGAGGGCTCACAGTATTCTTACCAGTGCCTGCTCTGGTGGTCAGGCATCTTGGTGTGCTGGACTAGGGCTCTAGCCTCAGCCTCTGGTTCCAGGCTGCTGCCTGGCTCTGGAGCCAAGCTCAGTGGGCACCATGGTGGAGGGCACAGAGTCATCTCCTTTCCTGTCTTCTTTAATTCTAGTTTGGTGGCACAATGAGTCTTCCTGTTGTGTTGGCCGCCAAGGGTGGTTATGGGGTGCAGTCCGATGGCAGTCCTTCTTGTGGAAAGCAGTATTGGGTGTGGCTCGGAGGCAGCAGAGAGTCCTCCCATTCCCCCCCAATTCCCCTGTTGGGGCTGTGGAGGAGGCCAAAGAGGTCTTTCTACAGGGGGGAAGAGAATCTCTCTCAACATTTTGAGGAGGGGTGGGTGGGCAATGGATCCCTGGAGGAATGGTTTGTTATGAAATATCCCTCCCGTCCCCATCCCAAACTCTTGATGGTGTCCCTTCCTGCAGTCCACCCCTCACCCCGTCATCTGTGGCCAGCTCCGCAGCACAGCCTGTAACTGTTCATCCTCCTTCCCCTGGGACAGTTAGAAGTCCATGTTTCAATGCCTACGTATGGAGGCACTTTCGGGCCCTTCCTAATGACCCCCATGTGGTGCGGTGCCATGCCTGTGATATCCTGGTGAGCAGGGGCAAAACCCCGAAGCACCTGTGTTCGACGGCCCTGACTCAGCACCTGAGGAAGCACCACCTGAGCCTGTCTCCCTCCTCACCAAGTGAAACATCTGTTGGGGGGAGAAAGGGGGCAACCAGCTCTTCTGAGCAGAGGTCAGTGGGAGGGTCACTTTGCCCTGAGGTTGACGCTGGTGGGAGCAGAGCGCTCTGGCAGGCCGCATTCGTGGAGGTTGTCCCCTCAGGGTCTGGGACAGCGCCGCTTAGAATCTCGAGGCTGATGGCTCAGGAGGCTGGCCTTTGTGTCTTGGCAGAGACGATTGCCCTACATGGCTTGCCCCTATCCAGCGTGGAGTGCGTGGGCTTCTGCAGGCTACTAAAACATTTCGCCCCTTGGTTCTCCATGCCGTCACCACACACCCTTGCCCATCGAGTCCTGTGGGTATCTTGAATGAGGCTGGTACGTTTGGGTCAGGTTTAGCCAGGTCCAGTCCCACTGCTAACAGGCTTCCGAGACCTTGATAGGCCTTCCTAGCATAGCCAGTTCATCATGACACCTCCTTTCTGTGAAGGCAGGAAAGTGGGTAATGCTGGAGGCAGTCTCCTTTGGGTACTTGCGCAACAGCTCAGTAGCTGTTGCACATATAGTTGAGCTGCATGGTGCCCCTATCCATTGCAAATGCTGAGCCCTCTAAGCAGGGAGGAATGGGTCCCTTGACTCATGTCCTTCCCACAAAGGCAGGAAGGTGGCCGATGTCAGCTGCTGCTGCTGTCCCGTTTCTGTCTCCCTCTCTCAGGAACCACTCTGATCCATCCAAGCAATGTCTCCTGTCTTGCCCATCCCCTACTTTCTGCAAAGGCAGGATGGCGGGTCATGTCAGCCCCTGCTTCACAAGGGACTATCCTGCTGCTGCTCCCTTCTTGGTCATGAGGGACAGCTCGGCTGCGATTGCACAGCCAATTGTATCATATACAGATACAGTTGGTGCACAGTGTGGCGGCTCCCCCGTCAACAGGACTGATGGGAATGTGTCCCACCTTTCAGCTTGGTGGGAATGTGTCCCACAACTCCCGTCCTTTCCGTCAAGGCAGGAAGGTGGGTGGTGCTGGCTGCCACCAGAGAAATCCTCAGGGGGACCCTCAGGTGAGGCCCTGCAATTTCTGGGGGGATCTTGCCACTTCCCCTCCAAATGACATGTGAACATGACCCATCCATGGATAAAAGGATTGAAAATCAAAAACAGAGAAAGATACAAACATTACAGAATGTATAAGTAGAATGAACAATACACTCAAATTTATGTGCACACCTTAGAGAACGTCTGTTAACAGTGAGAGAATGGTATATATTGGGAGAATTGTATGTAGAAAATGATAGAGATAGAAATAGAAAGAGAGGGGACATCACCTGCCCTCCGGCCCTTGCTGGGAATAAACGTGTGCTCCTGTGAGGCCAGGCAGTTGCAGGGGGATCTTCCCACTTACCCTCCACATGACATGTTCTCTCCTTCCCATCCTTTCCGGCAAGGCAGGAAGGTGGGTACTGTCGGCTGCTGCCGCATGGTTCCTCAGTGGGACCCTCAGGTGAGGACCCGCAGTTGCTGGGGGATCTTCCCCTTCCCCCTCCTCATGATGACAGGTCCTCTCCCTCCCATCCTTTCCAGCAAGACAGGAAGGTGGGTACTGCCGGCTGCTGCTGCACGCTGCTGCTGCACTGTTCCTCAGTGGGACCCTCGGGTGAGGACTCACGGACTCTGATGACAGGTCCTCTCCCTCCCATCCTTTCCAGCAAGGCAGGAAGGTGGGTACTGTCAGCTGCTGACACACTGTTCCTCAGTGGGACCCTCGAGTGAGGACCCATGGTTGCTGGGAGATCAGGCCCCCATCCGAATGACATGTCCTCTCTCTCCCTCGCCGGGAATACCAACACGCTCCTCTTTGGCCTGGCAGGTGGGTACATGGGGGTGCTGCTGGCGAGTGGCCAGACCACCCGCCCCCTAAAGTGGTGGTGGCTCGGCGCTGCCTCCCCATGCGCACCAGGCCCGGCGGCCGCTGTCATCACCCACTTTCCAGCCTGCGCCGGGAATACCAGTGCACTCTTCTTTGGCCTGGCGGGTGGACACATGGAGGGTGCTGCCGGCAAGCAGCCAGACCCCCCACCCCCTAAAGGGGAGGTAGTGTGCTGCCGCCTCCCTGTGCCCACCAGGACCGATTGCCGCCAGCAGTACCCACCTTCTGGCCTGCACTGGGAACACCAGCGAGCTCTTCTTTGGCCTGGTGGGAAGGCACATTGGGGGTGCTGCCGGCGAGCAGCCAGACCCCCTGCCCCCTAAAAGGTGGCTCGCTGCTGCCTCCCCATGCCTGCCAGGCCTGGTGGCCGCTGTCAAAACTCACCTTCTGTACACTGGTCCAACGTCAACCGGTGGCTCTAATTGTATTGAGTGGGCCTTGGATTGGAGAGGGTATAGCTCCAAGATCCCTTTTGCAATCTTGTCCAAACTTGGGTGATGGCTGTAGGAGAGCCTGCAAAACACTCCCTGGGAATATGGGCTCTCTAAGTGCAACGGGGGCTGTTCTGAGCCCCATGAACCGCAAACCAGTTCGGCAACGGAAAAAGTTCATTGCGGTTCGCGACATTGGGATCGTTGGTGGCACCGAACCACAAACCGCAGATTCATTAATTTTTTTTTGGTTTGTGCCTATGTCTAGTCTTAACCATACCAGATTCATATAAACAGCCTGCTGCTTGTTTTTAGACAGCCAAGCTCTTTAGGAGAATGTGTAAAGCTACAGAAAATAAAACATTCAGGATAATGATGTCTGTTTCTCTGGTTAATTGAAATATTATAGGGTTATGATACTGCTGTAGGATTGCCTGGTAGTTGTGATTACAAACTGGGTGCCAGCTGAGCTTTGTCTTCTATTCCGTATATCACCACATCCAGTTGCTACAAGAGTCAAGAATGTATTTTCTCCCTTAGATTCTCACACAGTCAAATCTTTTAGACCATCTGTGTCCTTTTCCTAGTCTAATACTCTTAATTGTATATATTTGCAGCAGTGTCTGATGGAGTCAAGGCCAGCTTTGCAATGAAGCAAGGAGAAGCAGTATATCTGTGGGGGGGGGGGCAGCCTCTGCCACTTCTGTCACCATTGTCTCACACATTCACCATCTTCCTTCCCCCCTCCACCTCTGTCTGTTCCTTGCCTCCTCTACCTAAGAGCCAGAGTCACTAAGACTCCTTCCATCCTCTTTCCCTAGGCTTCCTGAAACACAATTCAGCAAGCCATATATGTCCAATAAGGTTTCCCAGATTCTCACAAGGCATCCTCAGACAATACCTCCTGCTAAGAAAGGTTTTGCTAGTTGAGAACCACTGAGATAATCAAGGAAGGAGCAGTGATGAAGGCAGAAGTCGTCTCATTCAGCCCTCGCAAGTAACTGATCTTTATTGGATAGCTGCCAGTTGATACTGCAGCCTGTATCTATATATCAGGGAAAACAATCCAATCAGCATTGAAGTATTTATTGATTGAGTGCTTCTGTTTACAGGTAGGGGAAGAAATTCCCCTTTAACCTACCAGTTGCAATCAGGTTTTTTTCCTTTTTTTCCTGGCCAGTCTCCCTTGCATATTTGCTTTAGCACATTTTCTTGCATCAGAATCAGAAATCATTCTCCTTCCATGCTTGAATGCATTGCAGACATATGTCTTCCAGGCTTATATTTATGGTATGCTATAATATTACACTTATTAAGGACATGGAGAAGGAGCAACACAAATAACTACTATCCACATGTTCACCACAATAATTTTCCCATTATATTTCTGAAATGTGTTATAATAAGTCAGCATTTACTCAATCGTTGTGCCGCATCCTTGTTCATTATTACAGATTGGATGCATCAGCAAATGTATGTGGGCTTCCAATAGGCAAGATTCATTAAATCATGCACCTAGCTTGTCAATCTACCTTGTTGGAGAATTTTCCTGTCTGCAGTTTCATGGAAACATCAGAGTTATCACAGTTAAGTGAAAAGGACAGCTTCACTGGGTGACATACTCCAATTTCCTCCTTGGCAGACTGCAGAAGCCATAATCGCTTTAGTGACTTCTAGAAGGGTTTTTTCATTATGCCTTCTTAATAGATGTATCTTTTGTAGGCATATTCCTCAAAACACAAAGTGTAGTCATGGAGAAATGCCCATCATTGTTCAAGGTATGGCCTTGCCATGCCGGCCTTCATTTTTAGCAATCCTGTTTCTTGACATATGTAAATTTTGCTGACTTTGAAGTGTTCATGACAAAAGGGGATGTGAATGCCTTGTTGAATAAAATTGTAAAATTAGAAGTGGGCCTGAGAACCTTTCAAGATCATATTTGGTTATTTTTAAGCACTGATAATTTTGACTGAACAAATGGTTCTACCTACTGTCTGACGAAAGGGAAGGAAAAAAAGAAGGCCTAAATATGAAGTTTATATGCCTAAGATACAAATTCTATTGCTTAAAATATGATTATTTCCCTTGTATTAATGAGATGATTATAATTAGTAAGGGAAAACATCCACTCACAACAAGTTATCTTAACATGTTCTGCATTTTCACAAAAAAATTAATCTCGAATATATTTATGTAGCATATGTTAAAACCTGGTCGAAATCACTCTTCCCACTATGCACTCTGAAAGTAGCTCTGAGCTGGAAACCATGTTTTTTTGGTCACCCCAGGACTTCCCAGACCATATGCTGTCTGAGATCCTACCTGCTACCCTATGGTTGGTCTCCTCTTGCTGACATTACTGAGACTGATTTCAGACTGCATCTCACACTCCCAATGTGCCTGTTACTGAATCCTTCTTTCTTCCATCCTGATTTCTGCACAGAATAGGAGAGGTATATCTTTTACTCCCTGTCTTAATCTATCTCCTTCTATTTTCCAAACCATGTTAGGCCTCACAGAGAGCTAGCAGGTTGCTCCTCTCTTCTTGTTAGGACCTAATATGTGGAAGACTAGACACTTGTCCTGTTCTCCATTTCCCATATTTAAATCCCTAGCTCCTACTTGGAATAGCTCTGGTTGATATTTTCTGGGTGTTGTTAGGAAACGTGCTTGTGATTTGATTTAATATTTGCTTAGGGTTAGGAACTATTCTATCTGCTTTGATTTAGTATTTGCTAATATTTGCTTAAGATAGGTCCCCCCATAATTGTACCAAATCCCTCAATTAACTTTATATTTCATAGCCACCTCTTTAGGGAAAAGATCTCTGGTTCTGCACCCTGTGCAAACATACAAGCCAGTTCCCCAGGTTAGACTGAACACTCATGTTCACATGCTTACAGGAGTGTGGTAACAATTGAAATCTGGAATGGGAACCTGGATGATATTTTCAGAAACCCAGGACTGTACTTCAAGGATTCATAGATGTGTGGGGTCAAGAAAGAGCATCAGAGAAGTTATAGACACAATTAATGTACTTTAAGAAAGTTGTTATAACTGTTTGGTGTGGTGTTGTAGGACCAGTTTGGTGTTGTGGATAACAGTGTGGGACTTTAATCTGGAAAACTGGGTTTGATTCCCCACTTGTCCACTTGAAGCCAGCTGGGTGACCTTGGGTCAGTTGCAGCTTCTAGGAGCTCTCTCAGCTCCACGCACCTCACAGGGTGATTGTCGTGGAGATAGAAATAACACACTTTGTAAACTGCTCTGAGTGGGTGTTAAGTTGTCCTGAAGGGTGGCATATAAATGGAATGTTTTTGTTGTTGTCATTACATTTGTATTTAAGAAGATAAAAATAAAGTTTAAAAATCAGAGAAGTGAAGACATGGTGTGTAAAGTTTGAATGATAGGGCTCTTGGGAAGTGAATGGCAGCAGCAAAAGTGATGGATGTGGCAGAAAAGACATTTGAGAAGATCAAGAAATTGGATCTTTGGCAGTGGCCATGAGAATATTGCTAAATGAATGTCTTGGGGCTAGTTCATATGCTGGTAACTTCAGGATTAAGTAATGATTTGTTTGTGTGAATGGGTCATCCCAGATGTACCACCACAGCTGGATTTTTTGTCTTGTTAAAAAGGCTTTTAAATTCATCTGCAAATAATCAAGTTTAAAGTAACAGGGTTGGATCCAACTAGGATTTCTGTTGGTGTAAAAGAGGGGGGGGTTCCTTTTGACCACCAAAAATGTTATGCTGGGGATCCTGAGGCTGGCAATCATCAGGAGAGTTATATGGTAATGCCACTTACAGTGCAACCTGGAAGTGACACCATCACATCACTGGCAACTATTTAGAATTCACCCCAAACTTAATGGTTTAACCATAGGGTTTGGGGCAAATTCTAAAATTTTGCCTGACTGGATGATGTCACATCCAGGTCATGTTAAAAGTGATGTCATGGTATCAGGCAACAATGATTACCTGACCTCCTATTGTCCCCAGACATTTTTCTCCAGCTGTCCAGGTGAGCAGAGAAGGTAGAAAGTGGGAGGTCTCTGCTGAAGCAGGAGCCCAGTTTCTTTAACTGAGGATCAAGGAGCCTCAACAATTAAGGTCATGTGGGACAGAAGCTGTAGAAAGAGTGGAATTGTACAAGATTGGGTGAAAACGTTGGCTGGATCCAACCCACAAGTGGTATACAAATAGGTGTGCACTCATTTTTGGAGGAAGTATATTAAAATATTGTCAGATGGCCCAGTTTTGGTGGTGGAACTGTGACTCAGTGATAGAGCATCAGTATTGCATGTAGAAGGTCCAAGTTTCAATACCTGGACTTTGCAATTAAAAGACTCCGATAATAAGTGGTATGAAAGGGCTCTACCTGAGTCCCTAGAGATCCATTCCAGGCTTCAGAATAGATAACACTGACCTTAGTAGACCAAACGGTCAGATTCAGTACAAGTCAGCTTAATGTGTAAATGGATGAGTTACATCATCAATACAATACACAAAACACCTGGCAAAAAGTGTCTGTGGCAACAGTTTGGTTGGAACTGTTGTTAGTAAAAGGGTAGTATAAATACTGATACCCTACATGATCAATGGAGTGAAGCAATTACACTATTTACAGACATAGATCATATTCATTCCAATATTTAGGTGTTTAAGGGGAATCATAAGCCTGTGAAGCACTGCAGTTAGAAGACATCACAAAAACATATATCAAAATGCAGCTACTGGGAGCAATTCTTTTCAGGCACCAAAATGCTCAGCTAGCCAATAGATTATTAGTAAGATTAATGAGTTTTGTAATAAAAAACATTCAATCCATACTTTATTCAGTTCACTGTAGCTTAAAATTGCATTTTGTATTTTTATTAGCTACGTTGCTTCATTTTCTTCAAATGGATTATATTCTTTACATTCAAATCGATTAAATAGGTGTTTGCTGGAGACAAACACTGGCCATAGTTTTCACAAGGAAAACTTTAAAAACAGCTCCAAAAAATCATACGTTGTTGTACCAATGACAAATCAATAGAGGGATATGAGGGATGCCTTATAGGTAATTTTGCTCAACATTTCTATCATTCCTAAGCAAAAGTCTTTCCTAGCTCTACCACCTAAAGCAAATCTTTTAACCAAGGCATGAGCTACTTGCAGTGAGCCCTCGAGTCATTTACTGCAGTCTTCCAGATAACTGACAAGCCCCCTGAATTTGCAGTCACAGGCTGGCAGTAAAAACAGCACACTGTGTGTATTTGTCAGGCATCTGCTAGGCCACAATAAAGGGTTTGTAGGCTATACTCAGCTTGTGCGTCACAAATTGTGCAGACATGTAAAGCCTTTAACTCTGACAAGGTTGTTTATTATCCCACTATAACCATATTTGTGAGTACCTGTGTATTTACAAAGCATGCAAATATAGGGCAAGTGAACACATCTGTTTGTGAGTGAAGATCTAAGTAGAGCTCTCACAAATCTGAGTGAAAAGTGGATCGATCAAACTTTTCTTCATCTTGGTCATTTTCACACTCCTTAACATCATTCAAAACTCACAGAATAAGGGTGTCTTCATGGCACGATTTCTGATGTCACTCTATTCATGATTCCCTCATTGTGATGCGATGATGTCAGAAATCATGGTGTGAAGATGACCTTGTTCCATGAATTTTGTGTGATGTTAAGGGGTGTGAAAATGGCCCTTATTTCCACTTCACATTTTTATCCAGGCTTTTTGTGATTCTTAATTTTTGCAATTAAGAATACGATTGTAGTTTGGGTTTTTTTAAAAAAAAATGTATGAAGGACAAGATGATACTTTGGATTATTTATTCCCTTAAAATGAATCAATAGACTATGATCCAGTTCCCCTGTAGGCATAGATATTCAGATGCAAAAACTCTCCATAGGGCTCAGAAAGCTTCGCAATCTCCATAATGCACACACAAGGCAACATGATGGGACATTTTCGGGTATAGTTGGTCTGTGATACCTCTCTTATGTTCATCCAGACTTCTTTCATTTCTGGATAATGTTTGAAGATGTTCATATACTTTTTATTTCTATAATCCTTACCCTTGGATGGCCCAGGCTAGCCCTATCTCATCTGATCTCAGAAGCTAAGCAGCACTTGGCCCTGGTCAGTACTTAGATGGGAGACCCCCAATTAAGGCAATGGCAACCCACTTCTGTTTGACACATGCCTTGAAGACCTTATGGGGTCGCTATAAATCAGCAGTGCCTTGATGGCACTTTCCATCACCAATCCTTATCACAAACTGTACGATAGGTAAGTATTATTGCAGCTAGGGGACTGTGGCTTAAATCCACCTGGTTAGTTCAAAGTAGAGGTGTGATTTGAATGGGAGAATACCCTGTTCCATAATTCTGTTTCTTAGCCACTAAACAATACTAGTTTTAGGTACTCATACTCAGAGTATCTTATAATTCACTGCTTAAAGAAGAAATGCTGAGTGGGAAATGGGAAGCAATGAAGACATCATGTTTCTCTCAGACTATGTATACACATACTCATTAATTTGAAATATTTATATTTCACCTCCAAATTTGGTCTCAAGGCAGTTTACCTTGATCAATAAAATCATCAACAAAAACAGCAATCAAAATTCAAAACCCATTAAAACTCTTAGAGAACAAAATAGACTTGCACCTCTTTCTGAATACCTGCAAAGGAGAAGTCCTTGTTACTTCCTTTGGTAGATCATTCCACCTTGCAATGCAACAATGGACAAAATGTAAGTTCTGACAAACATACAATCTTGGTGGAAGAAAAGAGAAGCTGAGCTGAGGAGCATATCTGGTACACAGGTTTGTATAAGAAGAGACATTCCTCAGTTAAGTGGATCCCAACTCATGAAGGGCTCCGCACACATTCAGAGGAAGGAGAGAGGAATGTGATTTTGTTGTGAAATTTTCTCATTCAAGCACTGCACCTATAAGGAAGAATTTTTCAACCCCTCAAAGTTCAGAAGAAAAGTTTTGTAAAGAAATTGCAATTTGGAATACTAAAACTGATTCTTTTGGCTGTATTTTTGATTTGTTAAAAAAAAAATCATTCTGATATTTTACTGCCTGCCCAGTAATTGTAAAGAACAGCTTTGGTCCTACTCCACTAGGTTTTTGTATACATTTACATCTGGGTAATTGTGGGGTAAAATCGTTTCTAAAGAGATCCAAATTCTTTTGAAAAGTGTCCATGTGTGACTTTTGTAATTCTTTGTGTTAACATGCAGTTTACAAGTCAGTTAATATTAATAAAGATAAAATGGGTGATTATAAATAAAGGCAGAAATTTGGCATAATTAGAACAGATGTGCATTGCAAAGTTTCAGGTACTAATAATGTTTATTTTTATGATAATCTTATAACGCACAATGAAGCTGTTGGGGCCAATCAGGGTTATAACCTAACAGGCCACATCAAACAAAGTAGTAGCTGAACGAATACTTTGCAATGTATGCTCATTCTTCTTTCCCTAATAAACTGAGTAACGGCCATAGTATTACTGTTTAGCTGAAGTTTATTTCCCTTGACTATCAGTTATAACAGAACTTAAGATTATAAAACACAATGTCATGTATAAGTTTCAATGCAGGCAGAAAGACAAATTCACTTTAAACATATGGAAGAGTATAGTAATGATCTCAAAATCATTTACAAGGAAGACTCCTGGAAGCTTGCTTATAAGATTCTATATAGTGCTGCTGACCTGCAAGGTCTCCACCATGGGGCTTGAGGAGAAGTATGACTTAGTGCAATCCTTAGTGGAGTTACTCCAGTCTAAGCTCACTGCAATCGAGAGCCATTCTGGGCCTGCAAGGAAGGTTTCTAGGAGCTACTTGTAACTCTTTCATCTTATGCCTCTTCCTACATACTGCTAGCTGGATCTAAGTTGAATGGATCTTCTTGAACACTAACCCATGCAATTTGGATCTGGTCAGTGGCTACCTCTTTCCCTTGCAACACAGCAAGGTAAGGGGCTAGAGACTTTTTTAAAAATGTAGTTGAAATTGTGGCAATAGATTGTAGAATGTTTGAACATTAGTGCACACCACCATAATATTACAATTTTTAAAAAAATCTCAAAAAAGCCTCCTGTGAAAAATAGTAGTGGAAAAATGCAGAGCAATAATGGCTAATTGTGTAGATGCAGCCATAGATAAGTTTGTCATAAATCAGTCATAAACAGATGCCATGTTTATAAAAATTCTACCCTTTGTTGTTCAGCTAATTCATCCTTAGCAACATTAATGGCTGTCAGGTTTCTTTTAGATCTGCAGTGTTTTGCACATGTACAGTTCTTGGGGGGGGGGGGGGGAAGCATTCAAATCTGTTTGCAGACTTGGTGATCAGCTCACAGCTGATTATTGCATTTGAACACAGCAAGTTTCACTATCATACTTGCTCAATGTTAAATCCATGACAATGAGCAAACTGACATCTGTGATTGCTACCACCAGCTAGGTCCATGCCAAGCAGTCTCTGTGGCTTTGACAATGAAGCTCGGAGTTAGTCAGGCATACTGGCTGCTAATGAACTGAATGGATGCTTAAAATGCAGTCTTTAAAGGCCTAGTGCAGTTATTTTTTAAATTCTTCTTCTTCAAGAGGGAATATTTGGAGTTCTGTAGCGCACACTCTGGCTTGATGCCATCTATGATCCATTATTGGATGTGCAGCCCAAAGGTATCAGGGCTCAAACAGCAGGAGAAGAAGCATATTTTAGGTGTGCATAACAGGAAAAATGAGTTGATAATACAGGCAAAAATCACTGGTTCAGCTCATGACTGCTGCTTCCAGAATGACTGCTCATAACTGCTGGCAGAAGAAATCAGGAACCCAAGCTGTAACAACGCCACAGAAAAGAGTGTGTGTTTTGCTTCAGTTTGTTTCTTGCCATGCAGCGTGTAGGCAGGCAGTTTCAAATAGAGATGGGCACAAACAGCAATACGAACTAAAAAAACTCACGAACAGCCCAATCTGCTGTTCACAAACAAGTTGTTCGTGAGGCCCCATTCTAAATGAACAGGTGGTCCTTGCAAGCCTCGTTCGTTGCTGTTTGTCAAGCCAGACAGTCTGGCACCTGCAATCAATTCCCTTGGTAACTTAGGCAGGGATTGTCTGAACTCTGTCTACACTCCTGCTGTTGCCCTGGAAACCCCAATCTAAGCCCAATTTAGCTTGATAGGCCGGGCTTCCTTCCAAGTATGGACTGGAGCTCCTAATTTGTCACAAGAGAAAAGACCTGGGGGGAGGGGGGCTTCCAGCGCTGGCTTTCAGGGAGAGACAGCTGTTGTTAGAGAGACAGGGTGAGTGCATTGGAGCTTGACTTTTCTTTGTGTGTGGTGGGATAGGGATCTACCCCTTCAGGTTCCAGGGCTGCTGCCAGGCTCTGGGGCCAAGCTATTATTTATTATTGGTACATTTCCTGCTGCCTGTTCAGGTAGGGTTTCTTGGAGTGGTGTGGTAGGGATCTTGATAGCTGGAGGAGAGCCTACTGGCCTCAACAAACAACGAAAATGTTCATGAACAGGATCATGTTCGTCAATGTTCGTTGTTCATGGATGGCAACAAACAACGAACACCATGTTCGGTTTTTTTTCTGTTCGTGCCCATGCCTAGTCTCAAGTGTGGCAGGAAGTATAGAGGCTGGAAGCATTGTGTCCAATCACATTTGCAACTTGGATGGGACTGAGGGAAAATGTGCATTTAAAAATAGGGTTCCCCCCCCCTGTTGCCACTCTCTTTACTTACGCTTTTTAAATTTCTGCAGAAACAAACACATTTCACACATGAACCCACATGAAGCCGCCTTCAACAGAGTCCGACAAGGGTAAATATGGTAGTGGAAGTGAACAGAGAAGCTGTGTGACAGCTGTAAACCAAATCTAGAATACATTGCCACAAATAATGCTGGAAACTTTGTAAAGGGCCAGACTTAAAAATTGCAGAATTTTACCAAAAGTTTCAAGGGCAACTTCAATGAGTTGTTGCTGAATTGGAATTCCTATGCAAATTGGATGCTATCAGACTATTTTGTAAACAGGGACTTACGATGGTTAGCTTCTACAATTTTTTGTTGTTGATCTTTACAGGTTTATGTGATTTATCTTACTTTGGTAATTCACCCGGCATGGGAAGTCATTCACATCATTCATTCTAAGTATTTTAATTACTCTCTTGTTTTCGTCTGTGCTTTACCATGCACCATTTCATACCCTTGTCCTGGAAAACTGGATTTCTCTAGGTAATTCCTTGACCCTGTTCTTCTGCTGGTTGGTAGCCAATAGCAGGGCTCATTTGGAGGGGGAACGTGCTGGAACGGCATTCCTGTAGATCTGAAAAGAGGTCATGTGGTTTTTGGCCCCGCCCATGTGATTCCTTTTCCTCCCCACTGCCTCCCCTCCCCTCCAAAGGAGGGTAAGCTGCTTTAAATTCATTCTGCTGCTTTATTTTCATTTGTGATTTGTGAGTGAGTGAGTGAGTGAGTGAGTGAGTGAGTGAGTGAGTGAGTGAGTGAGTGAGTGAGTGCAAGCCGGGCTGCTGGGGCTGGCTTTCCAGAGAAGGGTAAGCTTCTTTGAGTGCATTCTGCTTTATTTTCAGGAAATACCTGGAGATTTTTGGGGAAAGGGGCCTGAGGGATAAATGTTGCCTTCTGACACACTTCTGGTGATGCCAGGGGGTGTGGCATATGCTAATGAGTTATGCTAATGAGATCCTGCAGTTCTTTTTCTACAAAATGACCCCTGGCCAATAGTAAATACTGCATGCATTTGATGAAGTAGGATTTGCCTCATGAGAGTGTATTTTGCAATAAATTTACAGGTCTTGAATGTGATACAGGAGTTGGTGATTAGGTAACACCAAGTTATTTTAATACTTGCTCAAACCGTTTCATATCGTGGTAGGCAAACTTGGTAAGGAGGAGGGGGGAAATTAACAGAATTAATTGATGACACTTCCAGAATTGATGACATTGTATTGGGATGACACGCTTAAGATTTCATCCAAATTTTCAAAGGTTCACAAGAAACAATGTCTCACTAATTTCTACTGCTGACACTTTAAAATGTTAAATGATATGTTGGTCCACTCTTCCCCCTTTCCTTTTTCTTCATAACCCTTCCTTCCATGCCCTATGTACTCACGCCTTGAGAAGAATACTATCATGGAAAATTTCTTCCACTTCCCACTTATAACAACAAATTGGGACTCTATATTCTGAGGAGAGGGTTGTAGCAATTTAACACACTATTTGTATCATAAAAACATGAATTCTGGTAAAGATAACAGTTATAAAGTTGAGTTCATTGAAACTAGTACCACTGTTTCAAGAAATCTGAGGGGTAGGGAATGCTCAATAAATTTGAATATATTCCCTAAATTGTAATTCATTAAAAGATCATTAGACTTTTCATTATTCATAACAGGTTGTTTTTGCTTTCTTGCCCAGGTATTGTGGCATTTTCGGTCAAATTTTTTTCCCTGAAGAATACAGATTTACCAGGCTGTTTAATGGGAGATACATTATGATGTTCCATCACATGTCTGGAAGATGTATGTTTTTTATCAGCATAATGAGAAAATGATTCCTTCATAAGTCTTTACTAAAAGGGGAACAGGAGATGACAAGGCATTTTTGTGTGCTGATAAGAATGCATTCAGTATATACATATGCATAAATGGTCCTCTGTGAAAATACACCATTAGAGCAGGCTGCTCTGAAACAAAGATACCTCCATTATATTGATGTGATAAATATCTGCCAGCCTGGCTAAAATTATCAAAGGGATTGATTAAGGGATTGATTTGAATACAAACAGTATAATTGACCCAGGAGGAAAGATGAACTGATATGGACAACAAAGCTTTTGTGAATAGGCTTGTTAGATTAGGCAGTATCTTGGGGAATGTCAGCAGCTGGGATATGTTATTTTGTAGTCATAGCTTGGCTGAAACAGGGAATTTGTTTTTATTATGTAGCTGATGTAATATTTTATGTTCATGCTATGCCAATTTCAATTATCCCCAGGAAGCTTAAACAATGATGGGGGGTGCATAGCATCACACAAAAGGTACACCTTGTGTACTTGTCTCTATAGGACAAATTAGGACAAATGGATAGTTCTGTGGGATTATATCCCAACTGGAAAACAGCACAGGGAAGGCTGTGTCACAGTCCCTTCTGAATGTCATGACTCCCAGCACCTTTTTTGGTTTGTTCTTTGTGAAAATTCTTTGTACAACCACACAGTAATCACCAGCAGCCTTAAGGTCTCAGAGGAGACTTCTTCACTCCTCATCTGACTATTTCAGCTGAAGGGATCCTGGAGTACTCATTCTAGTGAATTTAGGTGACTTTTCCTAATCTTTGCCGCTACATTTCAGCCATTGTAGTATAGTGGTGAAAATGTTGTAGTAAGATTTGGGAGACCCAAGTTTTAATCCCTGCTCTACCAGAAGCTAGCTGGGTGACCTTGGATAAGTCATACGCTCTTGGCCTGACCTATCTCACAGGGTCAGCTGTTCGAATGCAGGTGAGCAAATTGCCAAATATTCAACTGTGCTGCTGGCAACTACTAAACAGACTATGAGAGGACTCACCAAGTGATCGAGGGACATTCAACGGAATTAGGCAATGATTTGTGTTTGGTCTATGAATGGTGCTAAAACACTTAAATTATTTACTCGTCCTCTGCGAGGCATTTTAAATAGTTCACCATCTATGACAATCACAAAACAGTGACTTTCTGACATTTGCTCTATAAAATTTTAAACCACAACAGAGGTGATAACTGTGGACGGGGGGAGGAGGTATGTTTCTGAAACTTCCTCATCAGAATTTCTCCTTGGATCTTGGACTTTCAAGTAATTCAATATTCTGTTTGATATGGAAATGATGAGTTTAGAATTTTTCATAATTGCAAATGTATACATTTTTGAACTGTACACATAATGTTGTGCATGAGGCACCACACTTTCTAGTGTCTTTTCTAGTTTGTTTTACTCTTCCATGTGTATATCCACATTGATAAAGCATTATGAAAAAATGTGGTCTTAGTGTGATTCTGCATAACTGTTGCATCAGGCTTTATTTGGCGGGGGTGGGGGAGTTATTATGTTTTACTAAAGCTGTGCATATCTGTGCTTAGTATGAATTGAGGGGACTGCAAACCATGGAAAAATCTTACCAGATTTTGTGCTCTGATTTGAAAGTTCAAATTTTCATTATGGTTTCTCCACACTGTACTCATATACTTTTTTCAATATTTTAAGAAAATTATATAGAAATATTGCTCTAGCTATTAGATGCTTGTTTTTGAACCTGTTGTGTATAAATTGTATATAGATGGTACAATCTCCCCCTTCCCCCACCCTGTAATATGAACACAGTGAATGAACATGAAATGAACAAAATAGGAGATTGGCCAAAGAAAATAGGCAGTAAGAACCATCAATGGATTTTTTTTTTAAACTGGAGGGGGTACATATTTGCATGTCCCTATAAAACTGTGCATGATCCAGTCTTAGAACTGGTGCTGTTTTTATCTTATGAGCTGTTTTATATTAATGATTTACACTGTTTGGATACATTTGCAATTTGTTGCTGCCTTGTTAGTCACCCCAAGTTCAAGGAGATAAGGTAAGATATAATAAATAAATAATTTTAGAAATTCTCATAAAAAATATAAAGAGGAGTGGAACAGAGAGAACAAAGAAATGAAAGTATAAAATCTTTTCATCCTTTTTTGTAGCACATGAATGCCCTTAAATCTCTATGAAAATATTGTCCCCAAAGTAATAAACTTGATTTTTTTTTTGAATTGTACTGGAACTGGAATACTTATAAGGTGGAACTGAAATGGAGCTACAATAGAGTTTTTAATCTAATGAAAATGCATGAAACCTAATTTATTTTGAATTATCCCTTTAAGAAGCGTCAGAGTATGTTGCTTTGTTTGTTCACTGGGTTTCATTTAGAATAAATTGCTATTTAAAAGCTTATTATCTGTTTCACACCTGGAAACAGTCTTTCCTTGTACTACAAATACAACACGCCTTCATGAAAAACCATCTGTGGCTTATTATTACAAGTTTTAAAATAGCAATGCAACTCAAGTTCTTTAACCAGGAGTTTCATTAGAATATACCCCCCTTCTAATAGCTCCAATAAGTGGATGATCTTTTTTAGCATTAATCTGTTGCTCTTTGTTTATTGCCTCATTTCAAAAGAAAATCAAATACATCTTCAAATATTTACACTGTGCTGTTGGTCATTAGTGCTGTTTATTTTTAACTAGAAAAAGATAGCAGATTAATTGCTGATTTTGATGAGGTCTGCTTCCCCCAATAACAGGTACTCTAGCATAGATCTGAGGTGGCTGCATTCAGGCCTTACAAAAATTCTTTCAGTACTGAAGTGATCTCAAAGTAGATTTTGATTTTTCTTGTTCAATAAAAATGCATGAATAGAAATAATCAGAAAATGGCTGTAGATTCACATCCTTTTCACCTGGAAATCATTAGTAGCAGATTTGATACATTAGTTACGCTCTGTTTTCATATCCCATATTGGGATATTTTGATCAATTTTGATCAGAAAACTGGCCTGTAAGGAAAAGATTAAGAACTCCTTCCCCTTGCAACTGCTCTGATATAATACAAAACTGCTTGCTCTTGTAATTTGATTAACATACCCACCACAACAATTACAAACTGTTCATGTGTCTTCCATGTTACATATAAGTTGTTGTCTTTATACTTTTCAAAGTTTTGGCTTTGATTTTGTGACTACAATAAGGTGGCATATAAAGAGGCTGACAGAATTACCAACAGGCCATTCCCGGAGAGCAGAGGAGGAGGAGAGACATTTCCCCCCTCCCTCCTTTGGTGCAAGCTGCTGCTGGGGTGCTTGTCACAACTTGGTGGGGTAGTTTCAAGGCAGAAGTCTGGATCTACTGGGGAGAGTCATGCTGGCTGGGCAGCTAACCCCCTCCTTTATATCAGGGTCTCCTTAAGGGATCTGAGGGAGGACAAAGGGTACATGCCCGAGATAGTCATTGCAGGTATCAATTGGGGTGGCTGGGACTGCCAGGGAACATCTTGACAGCTGCTACACTTCCCGATTCCCAGCAGGCAGGGTGGGGAATGCATGCTATCAAGTGGCAGAAGGCCGTTCAATGCAGTGGATCCATTGCCCTTATCTGGGCTAATGCTCCCATGGTTGTAATCCATAAAGTTGTGGCTCATTTACATCCTTTGCACAGGGGCACCAGCCTCACACTCAGCCTACACGGATGCAGTGAAGACATCATATTTGTTACTTGCAATGAAGGTTCATAGAAAAGTAGCTATTTAAACTGAATGAATATGTGAACATGCATTTTTCATACTCTATAACTTTAAAACCTATATCTTTAACATACAGAGTTAAAGATGCATATTATGAATAGTTAGTTGTCTTTTTTGAAACTGGAGAGTGCGGTATTGCAAGAACACAAGAAAATGTGAACACATATCACATGAACATAGGGAATGGAAAACTAATTAACTTCTAGTCTTTCTTGTGAAAGTGGACTCAATGGACAAATTTAAGTACACTTTAATTGAATTTAAGCTCCATTGAACTCAATGGGGCTCACTTCTGAGTACACACAATGAGTAAACATGAACTGTATGTTGTAATCCCATAGCTAAAAGTTTCACTGAAAAATAGTAGGATTTTGTTCATGCCTGAAACCTGAGACAGACCGCTTAAATGTCTAGGTGAAATTCAAGTAATCTGGTTAAAACAGATATAATTACTGTAAGAACAAAGAAGAAGTAGATGGGTAAAGAAGCTAAAGAGAATATTTTCTCAGTGTTGTTTAATAAATTGATGTCATCAATTTAATCACTTCATTTATACCCTACCTTTCTCCCTAGTGGGGATCTGTCATGATCTGGCTGTGCCAGGAAGGCCTAGCAAGGCTTTAGAAGCCTGTTAGCAGTGGGAGTAGGCCTGCCTACAATTCCCAGGAGCCCCTGAGCCATTTTGGCACTTTTTTTGGCCAATCAGAACATAGGGGGCTGGTGCTATATAAGTCTGGGAGGAAAAAAAAGCCTGTGTTCTTTCTCCCAGGAAGCAGGCCAGAGGAGGTTTCTGCTGGGGAGAGAGGCCCTCATCCAGGTACGGTGAGAAGACAGACCTGGCAGACAGAAGGACAGTGAGTTCAGTCGTGCTAGGGCCTTTTGTTTATTTTGCTTTTACTCATCTCTTGTTGCTAATGCACCTTGCTTGTTTGTTTGATATTAACTGACCTCCTTGTAAATAAACCCTTTTGTTTGTTGTTACTCTGCTGGGTCTTCACACCTGTTTATTGGCCAAGCTACGGAGGTCAGGAGGGTCGGGAGGGTACTCTGGGCCTTCCCAAGGGACCCTAAATCCCAGAGTGGTGGCAGCATAAGGTGGCTCACCCCACCTGAGGCACGACAGGATCCAAAGCAGCTCACATCATTTTCCTCTCCTCCATTTTATCTTCACAACAACCTGTTAAGTAGGTTCAGCTGAGAGCATGTGATTGGCCTAAGGTCACCCAGCAAGCTTCCAAGGCAGAATGGGGATTCGAACTTGGTCCTCCCAGATCCTTATCTGATATTCTGACTATTATGCCACACTGGCTTTCTTATAGAGAGACAATGGATTTAGTGGTGAGAATGTATGAAAATCAGACATGGGCATGAAACGGAAAAAACCCGAAATGAGAGTTTCGTGTTTCATCGCGATCCACGTATCGCGAATCATGAAATTTCACAAAATTGACAAGTTTGCTGAAATGATTCTTTAGTTTTGTGATTGGTCAGAACCCGTGGCATTTCAATGGCCTCCTTCATACCAGGAGATACCAAACTTGCAGGGAGACTTCAACAGGATATCCTCCAACCACCCTTCCAGTTTGCAATACATTGATCAGGAAGGTTAGCGGGAAGGGTGGGAAGGGAAGTGCTGCCAGACTGCATGACTGAAATGGGGACTGGGAGTTGCTGGATCAGAGGAAGATGAGGGACCGGCTGTGATGTGGAGCTGGGCCAGAAAGATGGAGTGAGGGGTGGACAGCAGGCAGGGACAGTCCCAAGAGTTTAGGATGTGGAGGAGGAGCTGAATTTTTCTCCAAAACCTCACCATTCATCCCGAGATGTGCCCTAAGGGGTGCCCAACAGAGACAGAATGTGGGTTTTGTTGGTGGCTGGCTCTGCTCGTGGTCCTGGGAGGTGGTCAGCCTCCCTTCTGCTCTCCGTGGGCAATGGGCTCGGGGGTGGGACTGGCCTGCACCCCCTTGTGCCCTAAGAGGTGGCCCCCCAAATACGGAATTTGGGTTCTCTTGGTGGCTGCCCCTCCCTTCTGCCCCCCTGTGGGCAATGTGGGCCCACACCCCCTTGTGCCCTAAGGAGCATCCACCATATCATGCCTGCCAGATATGACACCAGTGACAGATGCCTCCCCCTCTTCAGGGGGAGATCCAGAGGAGTTAGCTGTGTTAGTCTATATTTGCTGTACATGGCAGCAGGGAATGGACGGATGGATGGATGTCTCCCTGTCTTAGGGGGAGGTTACTCTAAGACCCACTCTTACAGGGGGTCTTCTCCCCCACCCATGGGCTCAGGGGGTGGCCTGCAGTGCCCCCTTGGGCCCTAAGTGGTGCACACCATATCTAGCATGTGGGTTATATAAGTCCCATTCTTGAGGACAGCTGCCGATGAAACCCACCAGCCGGACATGGCAGCATGGAATGAACAGAGGTTGAGGGGATGGTACTCTGATGGAATCGATGGATGGACTCTTGCCTGCTGCCTGTCTGCAGAACCCACCTTACAGACTTGGTGGCACCTTTGGATACCGTCCCATATTTATTGGGGGAGAAGCATCGAGGATAGAAAAAATGCCCAGCCCTCGTTCTGAGGAGGACTGGTGGTGGCTGATGAGAACCCACCTGCCAGATGTGGCAGGAAAGCACAGATGGATGGACAGATGCCTCCCCCTTTGGGGGAGGAAATTCTACATGCCCGGGGTGGCATCTCCCTCACCCCGGGATTTACATGGGAGGGTGGGATGGGCGGATGCCTCCCTCGTTGGGGGAGGAAATTCTAAATGCCTGGGGGGATATCTCCCTCACCCCGGGACAGCAGAGTCACACAATGGAATCATGCCCTCTGGTCACACCTTTCCAGGTGGCACAATTCTCAAAATAAGGCCTCTGCATGGAGACAACAGAGCAGCACAGCTGAACTATGCTCTTCTCCCCTGCTAGGGACCAATGGGGACCTACGGAACCCACGTGCCGGATGTGGTGGCACTGGCAGAACTCCTCCCCCATGTCAGGGAGCGGACTGTCCCTTGTATGGTGACAGCAGGGCAACACAGTTGAGCTTTGCCCGTCCCTCATACTGAGGAGTCATGGCTGCCAGTGCCCACAGAACCCACCTTCTGGACATGGTGGTATGATGGATGCCCTCCACACCCTCTCAAGAAGGACCAGTGTTCAAAATAAAACCCACCAGTTAGAGTTGGTGGCATTGACAGTGCCTCCCACTCTTTGGTTTGTGGCAGTACCTACCGCAGCACACAATTGAAACAGCCCCTGCTCCCATGAGGAGATATTTGACAGTGCTACAGACTGACTGACATGGCCTTCCCCCTCAAGGATGTGTGAGTGGCCCAGACAGAGCCTGACAGTGGACCACTTTATTTTTGGCACAGGAGGGACATAACCCACAGACCCCTTACAATTCAGGACAGGTGCTCCAAGAAAGAATATCAGTCCTGTGAGCCCTTGGGTGAGGATCCCATTAAGCTTGGCCCCCGAACCAGATGGTGGCGGCCCCGAGACTGGCGCCCAAGAGCGCACAGACACCTTGCTGTTCAAGACAGGTACTCAAAGAAAGAGTAAGGAGGAACACAAACAAAAGGTTGTCCTTTGTGAGCCTCCAGGGGAGGTGCCCATACTTAGCTTGGCCCCAGAGCCAGGCAGTGGCTCTGAGACCAGTGCCTAAGAACACACAGACACCTTGCTATTTGAGACAGGAGCTCAAAGAAAGAGTAAGGAGGAACACAAACAAAAGGTTGTCCAGGGAAGATGCCCACACCCAGCTTTGCCCCAGAGCCAGGTGGTGGCCCCGAGAATGGCACCCAAACAGCGCACAGAGACAGGTGCTCAAAGCAAGAGTAAGGAGGAAAACAAACAAAATGGTTGTCCTGTGATCCCCCCCAACAAAGGTGCCCACTCAGCTTTGACCCAGAGCCCCCTAACAAATCATCACTAGAACTCAGACACCTTTGCATGCAGGGAAATGACAGAAAACAAGAGTGAAGCAGTAAATAAAACAAAAAGAAGAGTGAGTGACTGAGCCCTTGCAACAGGAGCACAGGAGGAAGCTTTTCCCTGGAGCCTGGTGGTAGGTGGGCAGACACACATCGATCTGGGGTGGCTCAGGGCCCAGAAAAGTCCAGGTCCAGGGAGGGGTACCCAAGCAGTGGGAGGTTGACCTTAATAAAAGAGAACATATCCACCAGGTCTGGGTGCAGACATGAATGGCGAGGACGGAGGTCTCCCAGGTGGGCGAATACCTGCTCACTCTGGACACTGGTGGGAGGGCAGGAGAGGATGTTAGTGGCCACGATGGAGACATCCGGCCAGATGACAGATTTTCATGCCCAGTACTCCAGGGGGTTGGTGTGGGGGGGCTCAGTGAGCTCAGCAAGGTACTCTCACACCATGGCCCCTACTGAGTCCTCCGCCCTGAGAGATGTGCCAACCCTGCTGGCCCTAACCAAACAGCCCACCACATATGACCAGAGGTCCCTATTGGGAGGGGTCTCATGACTGGAGATGCCTGGCTTGTTTACAGCCTCCCACTCCTCCTCCTCCACCCCCTGCTGCACCCTCAACACTCCATCCCACTTTTTGTGCCTGATACCTGTGCATTGCTCTGCGCAGGACCTTCTTCCAGTCCTGCAGGTGGCCATCCCGCATGGCGATGCTACCCTTTATCCGGAGGTCACATATGTAGGCCAGTCTGTACGGCTGCTCCTGGCAGAGAGGATGCAAGTGGGCGGCTATGCCTGCCTACAACCTCTTGACCAAGTCTCTGACCTTGGGGAAATATCTTCCTCATTTGCCGGCTCATCGATCAGCACCCAGTCCAGCCCATAGATCAGGGGGATGACCTGTCCCAGACTGGACTTGTACGAGCATAGGAACTCTGTGACATCCTTAAAGGGATTAAGGACACATACAATCTTGGGGAGGGCCAACCAGTCTGCATAGCTGATGCTGACCTCCTCTCCCTCCCGCATAATAGCGATGGATGACATAATGTCCTGGACTGAGGTTTTTTGCTCCACCACACAACTAACCATGTCATAGGTGGAGTTCCAGCGGGTAGGTATGTCCTGGTAGAGGTAATACTTGGGATCACCCCCCTCCCCCTGCCTCTGGAGCAGCTCACGTGAAGACTTCACACTTTGGGAGAAGTGCGAAGCCAGACACCAGCAGTTGTCCAAGTCACGCAGGGACAATGTTGCCTGGTCCCAAGTGGCCTTGACCTTGCTACCTAGCCCAAGAGCATCCACCACGATCAGGTGCAGCTTATGCACAGGCAGACAAGGCCATCGAGGGATGCCTGTCTCTGGGCTGCCAGCATGTTGCTTCCCGCATCGGTGATCATGATGCCACGGACAAAATCACCTCCTGGGCGCCTACTTCCTCAGCTCATCCGTGATCATGGTGGCGAAGTTCCTCCCTGTGTGATCATCATCCATCCCCTGTGCCTGGAGCATAACCACTCTGTACCCCAGCTGCAAGGGCAGGAGCTCACCCTGGGGCCCTGGTGTTTTCCTGGGGCAGTGGAGATCCTCTGGTTGCCACCAATGGGCAGTGAGAGAAAGGTAGCCATGATGGCAACCGCTCCACATAACTGCAGTGAAGAGCACGGTACGACCTTTGGTACATGACAGTTCCCTAGCAACCATCTCTTGCACACTGTGGTAGAGGGTGGGAATGACTCGCCGGCCAATGGTCCACCACGATGGCATTATGAATCAGGGGGTGAAATGACGCAGCAGCCTCCGAAAGCCCACACCGTCCATGATAGACAAAGGGAGTCCTTCCAGGGCAATCATTTCCACCAGCAAACAAGTGCCTGCCTTCTGAGCCCCCCCTGACTCTTTTGATAGTCACCGTCCCCGACCCTGAGGGGACAACCTCCTGCAAGGTAGCCTGTCTGAACATTCCTCTCCCATCTGCAGCACCCTCGGAGCAAGGCTTCTTGCTCAGGGTGGACCCTGGTAACCCCCCATTCTTTCTGATCAGGAGCCACCCTCTTCCACCTGTCAGATGACTTGTGTTGCTCTGGAGGTAGCAGGCTCAGGTGGTGCCTCTGCAGATGCAAGCGGAGGGTAGTTGATGACAGGTGCTTGGGGTCCCAGCCCCTATGCACCAGGGCATCACAGGAAAGGCACAGCACCACACAGGGGTTGTTGGGAAGGGGCTGGAAGTGCTGCCACAGTGCCTGACCGAAACAGCAACCAGGAGTTGGTGAGTCAGGAGGATGAAGGATTACCGTCCACGGTGTGGCATGGGGCTGGGAAGATGGAGTGAGGGGCGGACTGCAGGCAGGGACAGTCCCAAGAGTTTGGGATTTGGAGGGGCTGGATGTCTCTCCAAAACCCTGCCATTCCTCCTGAGATTCCCCCTTGTCATCTTCCTCAAAAAATTTAAGGCTATCCGGTTCCACTCTGATGCCCCCAAGACCTCCCCCCCCCAGTATTGCTGGGCTCTGATGAGCAACCAGGACAAGCTGTGCACTTTCTCCCCCCCCCCCCCCCGACCACCCTTGCCCTTAATTCCACACCTCATAGTGCTGCACACAAAAATGAGTTAGAAACAAGATAACTTTGAGGAGTTTCCGCCCTCAGGCAATGAAGCCACGCAAGTCTGTGCCCAAGAGACAGGCAGTGGCCCTGGAACTGGCCTTGGGGGGAGAGCCCCTAAACACAACAGAGACACCTGCCCAGGCAAGAGAGGTGCTCAAAATAAAAATGAGATGCACACAGTGGGGTGCACAAAACAAGAGTCAGCTGAGCCAAACAGGTGCATAGCAAGCAAGAGAGAGAAAGCAAACATTAAAGGAGTCATGACCACAGGCGAGGAAGCCACACCAAGCTGGGCCCCAGAGCCAGGCAGTGGCCCTGAGACTGGGGTGGAGGGGAGAGCCTCCAAACACCACAGAGACACTTGCCCAGGCAGGAGAGGTGCTAAAAAAAAATGATATGCACACAGTGGGTGAACAAAGCAAGAGTGAGCTACATCAAACAAGTGCACAGAAATAGAGGGAGAGGAGGCAAACAGAAGAGTCAGGACTAAGGGTGTGCAAGGCCAGCCTGTTTAGTTAAACCTGATTCGGTTTTAACTGAATCAGGAAACCGTTTCAGTATTCAGAGAATACCGAAACAGCAAGCCAATTCAGTATTCACGTTTCGGCTTGATTCGGCCATTGTTTCCAATGAGAAAACCTCCCAGCTTTCCGGGAGTCTGGGGGGGGGGATTTTCTGTCCAAATCTCACCAAACTTGGTGGAGACCTTCTCCTAACTCTCCTCTAACTACCCCCCAAGCTTCAGAAAGATTGGACTTTGGGGGGGGCATGTTATGCCCCCCAAACAAGGTGCCCCCCTCCACCTACACTCTCCATGGTTCTCGATGGGGAAAAACAAGTCATTTTTCTAGGTGGCTTGGGGTGGCATTTTGCAAGCAAAATGCAACCAACTTTCAGGGGACTTGCTCCCACCTGTCCTCCCACCCTCCACCAAGTTTCAGGCAGATTCCACTTTGGGGGCAATTTTACGGCCTCCCAAAGAAGGTGCCTCTATCCACCTCCACTCCACTATTCCCTACGGGGGTAATAAGAGAGGCTTGTCTGGCCAAACTTCAGAGGACCTCCTCCTACCTGTCCTCCCTCCCTCCACCAAGGCTCAAGCAGATCTCACTTTGGGGGGGCCATTTTTGGCCCCCCAAAGATGCTGCTCTTAGCCCCTCCCTTCACCATTATTTCCTATGGGGGTAATAAGACAGGCTTGTCTGGCTAGGGGTGGCATTTTGCATGCAAAATGCCCCCACCCTTCAGGGGCCCATCTCCTACCTGTCCTCCCACCCTCCACCAAGGTCCACGCTGATCCCACTTTGGGGGGCCATTTTATGCCCCCCAAAGGTGGTTCTCCTGCCACACCGCTTTGGCTTTCTACTGTGGGGAAGACTTCCACACTGTAGAAACACATGGGATTGGGGCTGCCAATGGCCACTGCCACAGTCCAGCTGCACCCAAACTGGCAAATACCACACACACCCTCCCCAAAACCTAACCTCCCCTGTCCTGTGGCCAGCCACTTTCTATTGATTCCTGTTATGGGAAAATCTCCCAAAGCAGAAACCCACGGAATGTGGCATCTATGGCCACAGGAACAGTCCCCCTTTTAAATCCACCCCCCCACAACCCCACACTGACCTAAAGACACCCTCCCCAACATTCCCACACCGGCCACTATCCCAGGAGCAGGCTGGCCACCCGTCCACCATTGTTCCCTGTGATGGGAACTTTTAAACTCTCTTTCCCAGGGCAATTATGCACAGCCCAGGGGTGCCACAATGGTGGGCAAACTCCTGAGTGCGAGCTTGTCCCTGTGAAAGAACACCTGAACCACAGACACCCTCCCTCAAATTCCCCCACCACCTACAGAGATGGCTGACCAGCCAGCCCCATTGTTCCCTATGATGGGAACCAACTGCACAACAAAGAATAAAACACAAGCACACACTGAATAAAGTTTTTTTTTAAATATTTTCTCACTTTCAAAGTACAAGTAGGCAAGGCATTGTGACACATTACACCAGCAGTCCATCACACAGAAAAATAACACAACTCACTTAACATCAGAGAATCACAAAAATACAATTCTTGTCAAAAACACTTTATTTCTTGAACAGCTTTAGGTTGCACAGCAGGGGGGCACACCAAAGGGCATGCCAGCAGTATCTTACACAAAAATAACACAACTCACTTCACATTAAATAATCACCCAAAACACAATTGCTGTCAAAAACACTTTATTTCTTTAACTGCTTTAGGTTACACAATAGGAGCCCCTGGGGATGGACAGTATATAAATTGAAATATAAATAAAAAACAAAAAAATAAATAGGAGGGCACAACAGGGCATAAAAGCAGTCTACTACACAAAAATAACACAACTCACTTCACATCAGAGAATCACCCAAACACAATTACTGTCTAAAACGGTGAAACAGCAAGAATGAGCCCTCAAAAGAGCAGAGAAAGAATTGAGAAGAAACAAAGACAAGCACATTAAGAAAAAGGGGAGGCCTAGGCCCCAAAGCCAGGCTAAGGCCTGAGACTAGGGTGGGGTGGGGTGGAGGAAAAAAGTCACCCTTGTCAGGGCTTGCCGCCGCCGCTGCCGCTGGGTGTGGCACTGGGCGGTCTGCTCCTGACATCATAGGGGGGGCAGGGATTCTGCAGGACCCTGCTCTGTGGAAGGAGGGGCGGTATACCTCATCCAGACTCCCTCTCAGTCCACTTGCTGGCTTGCTCAACCTGGCCTGCTTACCCTCTGCATCCTCTTTCACTTCTTCCTCCCAGAGCTCTCCTCCAAACCTCCACGCTTGCATCACACCACTCTCACTCCACATCATCACTCCTTACTCACACCCACCACCACAGAGCTCTTCCCAGCCAGCTTTTATAGGGCTTCCTTCTACTGCCCCACCCCTCTTCCAGCCTGGTCTTGGGCTGCACCAAGCAGTTGCAGCTGGGGTAGCTGATCTGGCCCCACTGACCAGCACCAGCTGTGCCTTGTTCCCTGGCTGCCCAGCTTCCCTGCCTTGGCTGATTGCTGAAGGCCTGTCCAGCTGCAGTCCCCTGGCTAGCAGCCCGGCCTCCCTGGCTGAGCTGATGGCTGAAGGTGGGTCCAGCTGCGGCTCCTTGGCTGGTTGCCCAGGGCTTCCTGCAGAGTGCCTCCAATAGCCCCACCTGGAGTGGCTTGGCTTTTGGCAACTCCTGGGCCAGGCTACTATTTTCTAGCTGGGGCGTGGCTTTGGGTTGTTGGGGCTGCTGCTGCTTCTCCTCCTCAGGTAAGGTCTTTGGGTGGGTGACTGCTGGGCTCCCAATCCCTCTGCCCTTGCCCCCTTCTGCCTTGCTTAGTCCCCTTTCCTTCCCTAGGGGAGTGAGACTCGCTGGCCTCTCTCTGTCTCCCCCTGCCTCCTGAGGCCCTGGGCTTTTGCCCCTTGCCCCTGGCACCGGCAGGTTCTGGCTCCATTTGCCCGTGGGAGGGGTTGACCTGCTGTCCCCCGGCTGCCCCCTCTGCCTGCCAGTCAGACCGGTTGACCTGCTGTCAGCTGGCTGACCAGTTGACCTGCTGTCAGCTGGCTGCCCCCTCGGTTTGCCCGTCAGCCCGGCTGACCTGCTGTTCCCTCCTACCAAGTCTGGGGGCTGGGACCCAGACCCCGGACAACCCTCACCCAAAGACCTTCCCACAGCAAGGCCAAGAGCTGGAAATAAGAGGCTTCTTTCAGTCTCTTTAAAGCAGCAGCAGCCAAAAGCACAATCCCAAATCCTTCCACACACTCTCTCACTCCAATCCCAGCAACAGATCCTCCTCCCTCGCCCTATGTCTACTGGGACTGAAACATGAGGCAGAAAGAGGTGCCTTTTATAAAAAAAAAAACCGCTGACATAGAGCAGAACAAGAGGTCTGTGTTTGGCTGACAGACCTGCCTTATAGGGTTTGGAGGGGTGAGATTTGTGTGCCCATGGCTACAGAAGGCCCACTTCCTTGGTTGTCTAGGGGATTGACCCCCAGCTCCTGGCTGTATAGGGCAGAATAGAAGCTCTTCAGATGGCTAGGAGAGCTGCCAATCAAGGGTAAGTGGACTATGATTGAGGTTTCCAATGGCAACAAAAGGTCCTGGCCCATTGTTGCCTAGGGAATCAATGGATCGGCACCAGCCTGTCTGTAATTACGAATCATTCATGAAGCTAACAAAACAGGCCAAAAAGTCATGAATTTTGTGATAACCGTGGCCCCACAAAATGCCACGGTTTTGTGGCGTTTCTCTGCTTTGTTGAGGGCTCATTCTTGCTGTTTCATCGTTTTAGACAAAATTTGCTTTGTATTCTGATTTGTGCCCATGTCTAATGAAAATGCATTTGTCTGAGGCACCTTCCCTTAAAATGAAGACATAAGACAACTGTATAGATTTAACTATTTAAATGGCTGATCATCATAACAATTAATTCTATTTTAAGATGCTGGCTGCGCTATGCAGCCTATTAACAGCTGCCTTTGTAGGGCAGATCTACTGTGGATCCAAATGTGCTTGTCCTCCTTTGTCATCACCTGCATATCATGAGTGGAGAAGTTCCTTCCCAGCTTCATCACCATTCCTTGATATGCCGTCAGCCACTCCCAGGTTTAGGAGGTGCTCTCAACACCCACTCCATCCAGCAACCAACCCCTTTCTGAACCCCAGTGAAAAGAAAGTTTTCCACAATTCTGTTAGGGGGCCCCCCCAAAATTCTTTTTTGGCTTTGAAGCAACTTGCCCATCCCATGGGAGTAGGAATGGATAGCAGCACACAGCAAATGCCCATGTGGGAGGAGTAGAGATCTTTTATTATCCTCAGCCCCTTCTACTACTGGCTGGAGAATGCTGGGACCAGCCAATCTACCCCGTGCCTCATCTGTACTGGGGAAGGGGCAGGGAAAATAGGATCCACAGCAATGTTTCTGTGAATACATCTCCCCCATTTCTTTTAACTTCCATGCATGGTCAGGGAGACCATTTGTGTTTTGCCTTATTTCCCTCATTCTTTTGTAATGCAGATATTAGCACTAGCTAGATAGTATTTAACGGGGATTGGAGACAAATTCATGGAAGATAGGCCAATCAATTGCTGTTAGTCGTGATGGGTAAACAGAACCTCCATGATCAGAGGCAGCCAGGGCCGGCGCGCCCATAGAGGCCAGGTAGGTGGTGGCCTCAGGCGTGAGGGCCCTGGAGAGGCGCCGGAGGGGGTGTCTGGGGCAGAGGTGCGCACCATAGAGCTGGCGTGGCTGGCCCGCAGCTGCTGCAGCCAGCCAGCCCCATGCTGCTGCTGCCGCCGCCACCACATGCCCCCAGCCGGGTGCAGCAGCTACGAGCCGCTGTCGGGGCGGTGTGCAGAGCGGCCTCCGCCCGCCACCCCAGCCATCCGCTGGTGAATGTCCTGGCTTGCACTGTGCAATGATGTCATTGTGCGATGACATCATCACACAGTCTCTGGCATGCGCGCACTGCACGCGCGCGGGAGGGGGGTTGCCACAGGCACCAGAGACCCTGGTGCTGGCAGTGGAGGCAGCACACCAGTTACGGAGGTGGCAACAAAAAAGCCTTTGACTATGACATTCATAACATGTTTGTGAGTTTTCAAGAGGCAACAGATTGGCTGCTGTAGGAAACAGGATGCTGGCCTAGAGGGACATTGATGTGATCCAGCATTGCTGCTCTAAAATTGGTATATATTTAACTCAAAACTTTAATTGACCTACCAGACTTTGAGTATGCAGATTAATTTATTATTCAAAAGCAGGTTGTTCCCTTTCACATGACAGATTGCTCATTTGGATTGTATATCATGTACTCAATGCCAGTAACATTTTCATGCCCAAAATTCACATTTGAAATAAAGAACTATGCAGAAGAGTTCATTTTTCTTTACTAATTATGTCCATCCTTGTTGGGTCTACAAGGTGACTAACCACCATAACATCTGAATCACATGGAAATGAAATTCCATTTTAGAACTTATTTCAAAATACAAACAAAAACTGCAGAAACTTAAAAAAAGGAATCCCCAAAGATCATTTAATCATCAAAAGCATGAGATTATAACCACATGAACGGGTTAATCATGCATCTCAAATCCATCCTTAAAGTCCATGTCAATGGGAAGTCCACTGATATGGGAAGCCTCAGATATTCAATACCCCACAGGTAAAAAAAGGAAAGGAATCCAAATACTATTCTGCCAGTGAAACATCACTTGTCAGTTCTGACTGTATAGTCCTTGATTTATATTGACCTTTCAATAGCTGTTCGGTATTGAGGCCCCTCACACATTCTTTCCCTCTTGATTGACACTCAGCAGGTGATCGCTTCCTTTTCCAGAGAGCTGCCAGTTCCCTTAGTTGATGCTGTAGCACGAAGCATCTGTCAAAGTCAGTGGTAGGTAGCAATTGACATCAGCTGTAGCTCATTACTGGAAAAGAGGATTGCCATGCTGTTCAAAACAGAGTGATCCATGATTGGAAAGCTTGGCAGTGATCAGTGAGACAATTTTATTATCACATCCAAACTAAGTAATGAGGCAGTATTAATCTGTACTATATAGCTCCCTGGGCTACTCAGTACAGATTTCTTGGCATGGGATGGATAAGCTTTAGGGAACTCCTCAGATGAAAAGAAATAACATACTTGATTTCATAGGAAGCTCAGGTGAGTCATAAAATATCAGATATGTGAGAATGGGAGAAGAGAGAGAACTAAAAAATTTTTCATGATCTGTATAATATTTACAGATTTTTCCACAAAATAGTTTTCAGAATTTTTCTGTGAAGTAATTATTAAAGATACAATTATTATTCAGATGTGATTGATAATTACGTAGTTAAGGATGGAAAGAATGCATGGGTTGAATATTTTTAGTCCAATCACTCAGGGGATCTTTGCCAGAAACTTCTCCAACTCCTACCTTGATCAGATCAATTTGGAAGCTGGAGAAGTTTCAGGCTAAAATCCCCTGATGAAGCCTATTGGAAAATGTTGGATCTAAAAGAGTAAATAAACAACTCTCCATTTGCACCATGCTCCTCTTTTCTCCTTACTGTTCCTGCTGTTAAGGCCTCATTTTTTCCTGACAAGCCAAATCACTCATCTTAATGGATGAAGTACTATAAATTTAATAGAATGTTTCACTAAACTTTCACGTAGTGCATGAGGTAGTTTAAAGATGAACATGGAATAATTTAATATATCACTTTTTCTTTTAATAAGCTTCTTTGGTAATGTAAGCCAACTCTTCATACCCCCAAGATTTCTTAGTTTTGTGTCCATAAGCAAAATGCACATTACAGAGAATGAAGTGGTAGGTGGTGATGGTAGACATTAGAAGTGTGTCCAGAGGTAAAAAATCATAATTTCAGATCTGGGCTTCAGGAGGGATTTTTTTTTACTGAGATTGTTTATTTTCTAGGGGGGGGGATTACTGGTTCATGCTTCAAATCCATGTGGGTGATTATTTTCTGTGGGGAATATATATGAGAGTCTGGGGTGGCTTTTATAAAGATAACGCCACCAAATGTGCACAGAACATAGTCCTCCCTCTAATTTAAAGACTCTCTAAATTTCAACTGGTCAGGGAGAAGGTGGGTGAACCACCACTTTCTCTCTGCCCAGGTCGTCTGTGGGCAAGGGGGGGCAGGCTATGCTACTCAGCTGGGCAGGAAGAAGGCTTTCTCCCTGCCAAGCTGATCCATGAGTAAGGGGGGATGGTGGAGCCCACCACTCAGCTGGTCAGGAAGAATGTGGGCTCCCTTCCTGCGCATTCTTCCCGTCACCTCCTTCAGCAGCAAGGCCACACTATGCCTCCCCGCTGGCTCTGTGGCTCTCAGAGGTCTGCCTGTGGAGTCAGCGGGCAGGCGCAGCACACAGGGTGCTCCCTTCCCACGCAGCTTTCCTGCCACCTCTGCCAGCTGCAGAGCCTTGGGAGGGAAGCTCTGGCATGGCCCTTCCAAAGCCCCGCTACTAGAGCCCGTTATATTTGTTTTTACAACAGGCTCAGTTGCTAGTCCACCATATATGATAAAATGTCCCTTCGTTTTATTCACATTTTCAACATATGTCCATTATACATTTTAGCTAATTTTTCAGGTACCGTTGATACATCATTTTATAAAAATTCTCTTTAAGACTGGAGCTTAGTGTAAATTTAAGATCCTTCATCCACATATTTTTCCATTGTTCCATTTGCATAAAAGTAGGTTTGTTAAGAGAAATTCTCTTTAATTTTTCTTTACCCAGTTTCTCCCTGAAATCTAACAATCCTTTTCTTCCCCTCTTTTCAAGAGTTTGGACTCAGTTTTTAATCACTGAGAAATTTGGAAGGGCAGGAAGGGATGTTCTGCAAAATTTCAGAATTTTACTCTCTAGATCCTCAGAGGCAGGCAATGTCATTCCGAGCCTTCCTGTTTTCCTGCTAGAGCAACACCCTGGGGTGTCTAACATAAAACAACTGCAAGGACTGAAGTTAAAAAAGAGCACTTTGATTTCTATTTGAAAAGAAATGAAATTGAAATGACAGTTCTTGTTCTTAAAAGTGAAACAGAAAAGAGAAATCAATGGCTATATCTAAAAAAGTGAATTTCAGGGGAAAAAATTTTCCCCACCTCATGACAACCCTACACAAGAGTGTGGGGATGATTTCAGACAATTCCTCTTATTTGCTGCAGTCCCCTTTCCCCTGGTATATTAGTTTGGAGGACTAATTATAATTAGTCTCCCAGCCCTCAGCAATAGCTTTTGGAACTCGCTCACAGAACTGAAGATGATAAAAGTCACTTCCATAAATTCACTTGATTCAAAGATTCTTGGTTCTTTCCAAACTAGTCTTAAGTGACAGCACATAGCAATTAGTATTTGGAAATAGTATTTTTAAAGATAATAGGAAATTCAATGGCAGAAACCAACTTACTAGAATTCAAAGTTTAGCAAGGGCCATGGTAGCATTAGTTCATTGATGTAATACGAGGCGATACAAAATATAAGAGGTAAATTACTTTATACACCAAGATAATTTCTGTGATATGGAAATGAAATATGTTTAGGCTATGTTTCAGAGAAGATTCTCTGGAAAAGTCAATAATGCTAGGAAAAGTAGAAAGTAGTTGGAAAAGAAGAAGGCTTAAAACAAGATGGCTTGATTCAATAAAAGAAGACACATCCTCCAGTTTCCAGGATCTGTTAATGATGGGACATTTTGGATGTCTTTCCTTCATAGGGTTACCATAGGTTGTAGGCAACTTGACGGCACATAGCACACACACACAACAGAACCTTTACTTTTTATTTCAAGTCATTGTTTTATGTAATCATTAAATCATTAGACCTTAACTACCAGATCTCAAGGACACTTTGGAATATTCCTTTAATTATATTCTAGCTTCCCCAAAGTGACTGGTTGATTGTTTGAACATTACATAGTTCAGCTTTCAGTCCCATTGTAGGAATAGACTTGGATGGATTCTCCCAAAATATTCATTTGTTGAAAGGATTTCCACCAGTGGAACATAACATTCTCACTTCCTTCCTCCTACTGTAGCTCTAGATGCATGCTCGATTTCACATGGTTCTTCTGGAAGACAGGAGAACCCCAGGAGCAGCATGAAGGGAGAACTGGAGGACTGCCATGGGAGTGGGAAATCAACAAATATTTATTCCCACTTCCATCAGTGGAAATCCTCTACAGGATTTAACCCAATATCTTCTCTTACATTTCATGAAGCAAAACATGCAAATGTGGTATTTTGCTTAAGGTTGCTATTCCATGTGCACTTACAGGAGCACCTGAGCTACTGAAAACACAGGGATTTACTTCTAGGCAGGGGTCATTTCATAGAAAAAGAGCTGGAGGAACTCATTAGCATAGCTCATTAGCATAACTCATTAGCATATGCCATGCCACTTGACATCACCAGAAGTGTGTCATTAGCATAACTGATTTGCATATGCCACATACCCCTGGGATCACCTATCCTGGCTGTTTTGGACCCAATCTTGGCCATTGAGGGCAGAAATTGGGCCCAAAATGGCAAAAAAGGGGTTGAAAAGGGCCAAAAAGGGGCCCAAAATGGTCAGGATTGGGCCGCTGCTGAGTGGGAGAGTGATCCACCACCCGTCAGAGGCCTGATCTGGGCCATTTCAGCCCCAATCCAGGCTGAAACAGGCCCAAAATGGCTGAGAGTCAGGTGGGCAGGGCCACCTGACATGTGACCTCTTTGGGGACCTGCTGGAACTGTGTTCCTGTGCATTCCACCTCAAAATGAACCCTGCTTCTGGGTAATAATACTAGACTGCAAGAGGAGTTAAGAAATATTCTTGAAGATAAACATTGGGCGCTGACTACTACTTATGTTTGAGCTTAAGTTAATGGAAATTAGTATTAGAAACAAAACGAATCAAGCAAAATCACTCCCTTCAAAGCCCATTTAATTCAATTCTGCATAGGATTGAACTGGACATTGTTATAAATGTCCCCAAAACAGATCAAAATTAAAATGGTTTGCCCATCTCTATCAATGTCAGGCTTTTTATAAATAATGGTCTTTTGGGCTTTTCCCCTTTGGTCAAAAATAACTAAACTATCTACCACTGATGGAAATTAAATTGGCTGAGTGACTTGATGATTAAAGTTTAAAGAGAGACCAGTACACTGTCCTGTATCCAACCTCTGTTTAGCAAAATTCCACTGGAGGAAGAGCTACTTTCAACCTCAGGCTTCATGCTTTGCTAGACAGAATATCTTAACAAAGAGCAATTTACTCACTTGAAAAAATCCCACTTGCAGTAACATCAGAACTCTTGTGAAATGCAAATTGGATCCTTAAAACCCTATAGAACGATGACTTAAATGAGGCAAACTAAAAGTACACTAATTCAGCATTCCAAAGAATGACATTATGCCATCGCTGCACATAATTAATCCATATTTACAGTCAAATGGCCAATAACTCAGACCAGAATTGGTGCTGAATGCTAAGATCCTGAGCTGTGATGTGCCTTATGAAGTATTTCTATTGAACACTGAAGTATATATCGACAGTCTTAAGTTCCCCACTATTCCCTGTGTTCTTGTGGCCAAATAATATAGACTGTCCCCACGTATTGATTGGACTGGGTGCCTTTTCTAACCATTCATCTCCTTGTGTGGACAGAAAAATCAGAGAAATGAATGGTCATGAAGCTGCCCTATACTAAATCAGACAATTGGTTTATCAAGTTCAATATTTTGTACTCAGACTGGAGGATGGTAGAGGTCTTTTACATCATATACTACCCAATTCTTTTAACTGGAGATGCCAAGCACTGAATATGGGACTTTCCCCCATGCACATCACTGAGCCATGGCCCCTCCCTCATACTTTAATATCAGAAACAAAACATTGTGAGCCACATACACTGTTGTTGGCCGAGTACTTCTCATCACATTTAAAGACTGAAAAATTTACCATCTATTCTATTTCTCTGGAGAAAGAGTGACATCTTGTGGATTGATCATATGGTTTTCCCATCTGGAAAATCGTAGTAGTTTCCATCTCCACTCCCTCGCTCCCATTTCTGTTCAAAAGCTGGCAGTCTGTATTCAAGAGGCATCTACTGCCATCTGTTTAGATTTGACAGCAGGATTAACTGTTGGACTCCAGGATTCCTCCTAAATTATTATGCCACAAGCATGCAAAGAAATATAGTTACTGGCATATTTGATTTGGAAAGTTGTATTTTAACTGAAAATTGCCTTGTTAGCAGGTATTGTCATGTCCCAAACAGCATGAACAAGTACTTGATTGCACTTGCACAATTAGGACTAGAATAATCTGTCATTGCATTTACTTATACAGCTCCCCATGTCTCTTCTGGAGAACAGATAATAGCTGTTCAGAGACTTGTCCCTCTTCTAGTTACTAAAACTTTCTTTATGGTGTTTTTTGTAGCTTATGTATGATCTAATGCAATACTGAGGCTGAGTTTAGATCTGATTTCTAATTTTCTCATGCATTTGCAGATACATGATACCTTCATACCCAGACCACGTATTCCCTATAGCTGTTCATAAATTGAACCTGAGCAGATTAGGTGTTTATGTTTACAAAATAAGTTATCTGGTACTATGGATTTAATGAATGCCCTAGTATTTGTTTTCATTTGTTTTAATTACCTTGTTGCATGGTTTAGTTGTATTTGAAATGTACTAACAAAATTAGTGGTAGGGTTAGTCTTATAAGTGCTACTGGACTCTTGTACTTTTCCACTGCTTCAGACAAAGATGGCTACCCATCTTGAAATGAAGGAAAGTCATTTAGCCAAATAACAAATTTATGAAGAACTATATTTCTAAAGAGCTGCATCTTACCAACCTGTATTGTTTCATCAAGACTTTGAATAATGCCACCTTACAAACCATAGCCATAGACACTGATAGCCCAGTATTTCCTTACTCCCTATGGCCACTTCATCATCCTCAAAGGTTAACTATGCAGGTAAGGCTGCTTTGCAGGATACGTATTGGGTGGCTGTTTGCCCTTAGCAGAGCTGCTAGCCTTTTTTTTTTTTAATAGTGGCATGATGGAAATGTACAGTAATGTAATGTACTGTAGTAACCCATAACCCCCCCCCCCAAAAGGCAGCCCAAACACTGTGTAAGCTGCAGAGGCCTCTATAAAATGGCTGCCAGTGCTAGGAGGCTAAGCAGGCCACAGGGTGACACGCTCAAAATGGCCACCCCAGCACAGCAAAAGCTGTAAAAGCCCCACCAAAATGGCCTCAACTGCCAGTAAGCAGGAGGCAAATCAGACCATATAAAACCCACACTCAAAATGGCTGCTGTTGGAGCTGTGCATATTGTAGATGCCTTCTCAATAAGGCTGCACTGCCAGGAGGCAAAGCAGGCCACTGGTGCCACACTCAAAATGGCTGCACCCAACTGAATCAACTGCCAAGCCTTTGCACCCCCTGCTGCCTGAAGGCCTTAAGCCGAGCTATTGCTACTAGAAATACTCCCTCCTAAGTAAGTATAAATGGGGGAGGGGAAGCCTAGACAGAGACGAGGCCTACCAGCATCCACCCTGCTAAGCCAGTAGCAGTAATGTAATCCACCCCTCAGATGGCTGCAATTCACCCCTGCGGCCTACAGAAAAGCCTATTGCTGTGTCTGCTGAAAGTATTCCCTTCCAACAAAATAAGGGGGAGGGGGGAAAGAGCCTGATAGACTAGATGCCTGCAAGGACTGGATATAACCCTGCTTTAGCCCTCCTGACTGATAGACAACAGTCCCCAAACGTTAATTAGAAGGGGATAATAATGATAATAATAAATCTCTGCCAAATCACTGAGCCTGGCGCTGGGCCCTGGGTCTCCGCCTGTTGTTTGAAGGTATCAAGCAGGGGAATATCACAGCTTTTCCCAAGGCAGCTATAGCCACCTAGCCCTGAGGGCCTTCAGTAAAACTGGCCTCAGAGGAGCTCGGCTGAGAGAGCTTGATATATGCTTGAGGCGGTAAGTGAAGGCCCCTTGAAAAGGAAAAAAAGGCATCCAGATAATGAACTCAAGCATGAGGCAACAAGTGCTGATGCAGAGGCAGGGCTGTCTTGTTAAGGCACTTAGCCCCGCCCCCTTCCCATGTGATCCTGAGAGGCCGGGGAAATGCTGCCGCTTATCCTCTGCGATGGCAAATGCGGGCCCCGGCCTCAAGCCCTTGGCTGCCGGCTGGGTGAGGGCCGAATTATGTTTACAAAATAAGTTATCTGGTACTATGGATTTAATGAATGCTCTAGTATTTGTTTTCATCTGTTTTAATTACCTTGTTGCATGGTTTAGTTGCATTTGAAATGTACTAACAAAATTAGTGGTAGGGTTAGTCTTATAAGTGCTACTGGACTCTTGCTCTTTTCCACTGCTTCAGACAAAGACGGCTACCCATCTTGAAATGTACTGTAAGAGCATATAATTATCTTGACTGTTTATAAAAGCTATTTTGATTAATAGCACAAAACAGAAAACACCTGATATGCTTTTAAAAACACATTGCATTTTAACAATACAAAAGCATAAAGACTTCCTTCCTGGATTATACCAAAATTTCATCTAATTCTGTACTTTGCTCACAAAGTGACTGATCAGATTCCTACAGAGAGGAAACAGAGATGCAGATGAAGAAAGGGTTAATCAGATAGATGGGTTCTTTTTTAAATTTGTGTGTGTGTGTGTGTGTGTGTGTGTGTGTGTGTGTGTGTGTGTGTGTTGACTTTACAAAAAACATCACCCAACATTTCTGATGCAATTTTGATTTTTTACCAATTTGAACCATACTGGTGCCATACATGTGGAAATGTGGCAAGAGGAAAATAGGGATAGCCTATTATTTTTCTTCTATTAAATACTAAAGCTGAATTTTCTCTCCTTCATTTAATGGTTTTCTTGTTAACATAACATCTGCAAAAACATACTTGCTAGAAGTTTTGAATATGAATTATGTGAAAGGTAGTTCGAATCCTGTAATCTACTAATCTTCTAAAGTGGTGATTCATCAACAGTGCTACCTTTTAAGAAAGCTTATAAATCGGGTACCTTTACCACCTAATAGCATTTACAAAGCTGGCTTGTTGATGTTTTTAATCTATTAAAAAGAAATTAAGGAAAATGATATTCAAGCAATCTATCAGTTACAGCGGCACACTGCATAGGACTTCCAGCAACTGTTCAGTGTTATAGATACCATCTGTAAATACTGCATTTCAAAAATTCCAATCAATACTGTCTTTCTGATAGATTTTAAACATTATACATGTTACTTTCTTGCAGATACACAGTCAATAACAGCATGATAATGTATAAGCATAAGAACATAAGCAAAGCCATGTTGGATCAGGCCAGTGGCCCATCCAGTCCAACATTCTGTCACACACAGTGGCTAGAAATCCAGTGCCATCTAAAGGACTGTCAGTGAGGCCAGGACACCAGAAGCCCTCCCACTGCCTTCCTTCCAGCACCAAGACAACAGAGCACCACCTCCCCACAAAGAGAATACCATCTATCTCCTGTGGCTAATAGCCACTGATGGACCTCTGCTCCATATATTTGTCCAGTCCCCTCTTGAAGCTGGCAATGCTTGTAGCTGCCACCACCTCCTGTGGCAACGAATTCCATGTGTTTATCACCCTTTGTGTAAAGTAGTATTTTCTTCTATCTGTTCTAACCCGACTGCTCAATAATTTCATAGAGTGCCCACGAGTTCTTGTATTGTGAGAAAGGGAGAAAAACACATCTTTCTCTACCTTCTCTAACCCGTGCATTATCTTGTAAACCTCTATCATGTCTCCCCTCAGTCGTCTTTTCTCCAGGCTAAAGAGCCCCAAGCGCCTCAATCTTTCCTCATAGGGAAAGTGTTCCAACCCTTTAATCATTTTAGTTGCCCTTCTCTGTACTTTTTCCAGTGCTATGATATCTTTTTTAAGGTGTGGCGACCAGAACTGTACACAGTACTCCAAATGAGGCCTCACCATCGATTTATACAGAGGCATTATGATACCGGCTGATTTGTTTTCAATCCCTTTCCTAATAACCCCTAGCATAGCATTAGCTTTTTTTATGGCAGTCGCACACTGTGCTGACGTTTTTAGTGAGTTATCTATCATGACTCCAAGATCTCTCTCTTGGTCAGTCTCCGCCAGTTCAGACCCCATCAACTTGTATTTATATTTTGGATTTTTGGTTCCAATGTGCATTACTTTGCACTTGGCTACATTGAACCTCATTTGCCACATGGATGCCCACTCTTCTAGCCTCGACAGATCCCTTTGGAGTGCCTCACAATCCTCTCTGGCTTTCACCACCCTGAACAATTTCGTGTCATCTGCAAATTTAGCCACTTCACTGCTTAATCCCAATTCCAAATCATTAATAAACAAGTTAAAAAGCATTGGACCCAATACCGACCCCTGTGGCACCCCACTGCTCACCACCCTCCACTGTGAGAAGTGCCCGTTTATCACTCAAATAGTAGATAGGCATTTGGAAGTATGGCCTGAGGAACGTTGATTCAAGAAGGCTCAACAGATCAATGTTTCACATTGCTGTTTGATCTTCTTTGAGTCTTCACAAATGTTTCTGACTCCAGTCATGTACATCTCGAGGCTTAGATTCCATACCTTCTTTCTGCTCGTACTACTCTTCATCTGTTGCATGGCTTTCCTATGCAGAGCTTCTTTCCCCTTGTGCTCGGCATTTTCACTCAGGCAAAACCAATGTGTTTCACGGAGCTAAAAAGTGTCTACAATGAGAGGAACATGATCCACAACAGAAGAGTGGCTCCTTAATGGACAAACAAAAGAACAAGTGGAAAGAAGGCATTGAATTCAAGTCTTTGTTCTTACCCCTTAAATCAGTAAGTTGAACATTGAGGAAGAGAAGGTTTAATAACATCTCATTTCAGAAGATGCTTTTCAAAACATACACAAATATGCACTCCCATTGCAGGATGCTGGGCAAAACTGGAAGTCAGTTTGGAGCACAGAAGCTGTGAATGTGAGAATGTTCAGCATCCTTTGCCACTGCTTTTCCATCATAAATTTCTGTCTTCTGAAGCAGCATTTTCTTTAGAAAAATGGCTGACTTATTTACGTTTGATGGGGGACCTACAAAGAAGACCAGGTTTGCAGAGGCAGGAAATGGCAAACCACCTTTGTTAGTCTCTTGCCTTGAAAACCCCAGCAGGGGTCTCCATAAGTCAGCTATTGATTGATTGATTGATTGATTGATTGATTGATTGATTGATTGATTGATTGATTTATAGTTCACCTTTCTCACTGAGATTCAAGGCAGGTTACATAATGTGCAATTAGTATAGTCAATATCAAGGACATTTCAGTAAAAATGCCAAATGGTATATAAATGCAAATTTACAAAGACATAACATCAGCAAAAATATAGAGTTGAGGAATGCTGAAACAGAGCATAAGCAATTGTAAGACTGACATTAAACAACATAGAACTACTCAGTAGGATCATATTTAAAGCAACAGGTAGTACATAGGAGCACAAACTTGAAGCAACAGCTATGACTTGATGGCACTTTCCACCAAAACATCTGAATTTAAATTCTAAGCTAAGATCTTTCAAATAAAATAGTTAATGTGCTCATGTGGACAGATTAAATGGACAGATTCATGTAATAATTTTTATCACATCATAACAATAGCTTTCCAATGGAACTGTGTCTGCTCTGTGATAACTAGAGATGGGCACGATCCAAAAAAAATTGCCAATCCAGCTGATCATGGATCAGCGAGGGTGACGATCCCAACTAAACGATCCACACCAATCATCTCCCGTTCCGTGGATCGTGGATCATGGAGGCCAAAGCAGGGCACGCTGCTATTCCCAGCTATGTGGGAAGGTGGGTGTTGGCGGCGGCCACCGGGCCGGGTGGGCACGGGGAGATGGCGACAAGCCACCTCACCTCAGGGGGCAGGGGGTCTGGCCCCTCGCCGGCGGTACCCCCATGTGCCCGCCCGCCAGGCCAAAAAGGAGCACGCTGGCGAGAAAAGAACGGTGGGTGATGCCGGCGGCATCTGTGTTTGTGTTTGGCCGCCTGTGTTTGGCCATCAGAGCTGCCTATCAGGGTTTGCAGGGATAAGATTAGAGTGCCCATGGCTACAGAACACCCCCTTCCCCCTCCCTCCCCTGGCTGTCTTCTCCCAACTGGTAACTGTTTTGCTGCTCCGTGGTTGGAAGGAAGCCCTGCTGATCAAGAAAAGCTAGCTTCCATTCGGGTTTCCAGACGACAGAAGGAGGGGAAACACAGCTCAGGCATTCCCCTGGCTCCGTTGCCCCGGGAATAGATTACTGGCGCCTGAGTGTCTGGCTTCCCGATCCAAGCACGATCCAGCCCCCCCCTCCCGATCGCTGGATCGTCGGCTGTGGCCGATCATGATCCGCTGAGTCACGATCGCGCGATCGCCATTATCGTGGGGTTTTTTGGATCATAATGCGGATCGTGCCCATCTCTAGTTATAACCTCTGATACTGCTACGCTTTCAAGTATTTTTGAAAGAAGCAAGTGGTATTACAGTGTATGCTGGACTGCTTTGTATAATACTAAAAAGAACTGATCTGAATTCACCTTCTGATGGTTAACCTTCAATCTATTTGTGTATGATATTTAATACACATTCATCATATAACTATAGCAGAGAATGAAGATTAATGAATCTTGGACTACCACATCTTCTAGAGAGAAAGAAATGAGCAGCAGGTTTTGAAAATCAGATTTTCATAATTAAATGACTTGATGAAAATTCTTTAAGGTCAGTAATAATTGCTGGGCATTCAGTGCTAGCATAAATTAGGACATATCGATTCTTTTGTGAGAGTACTTCCTGAGGAAACTAAATGTGAAAAGTGACTGCATTATAGCATCATTGGCCTTCAGAAAGGAGTGCAGAGTCTTGGAGCTAAATCATGCATACCTTTGTTATGTGAACCATCCTGTACTGTAGGTCTCATTCTGCTCAACAATCATTCGCTTTCTGTATTAGTTTAAGGGTACTACTGGATTTTGCAGTCTCATTCTTCTTATGCAAAGATTCTCATTTAATTTAATTTTTTCTTTGTGACAAATTTTTGCACTAGTTTTTAACATTAATGCAGCACCAGTTGCTAATAAGGAGCATATAATTTATACATGGTGGAAAAATAGTTTAAAATTACTGTAAAAATGTCAATAAAATGCTGCAAAAGGAACAAAAGAATTGGTAACTCCAGGAGTAAAAATGGACAAGACAAAAAGATTGATAATGACAATGATTTATAAAAACCACTGGAAATATATATATTTGAACCATACATGCATGAACTGAGGATAAACTAAGCTAACAAGATGATAACTGATGTTCCAGAAAATGCCAGAGTACTTTTCAGACCTTTTAAAATGGTTATATGCTGAGATAAACACTGTCCCTGACCTGTGTGTTCATTACAAGTGCCTGCCCCCACAAAAAGCAAAGTTCCTGATCAGATGGAGAGAGTTGCAGGAATGTATTTTTTCTATGCAAGTAAATTCTATGTATGAATTAGCTGCCTTGGGCTGATACTGATTTCATGTACAATATGGCACCTGCAGGAGACCTTGTTCAGACGAGTGAAGCTGCCATAGAAGAACATAGGGAGGGAGGCAGTCCTGAATGTATGCTGGACCAAGGCCATGAAGAGCTTTGTATGTGATAAGCAATACCTTGAACTGAGCATGGTAACTGATAGGTAGCCCATGGAGTGACTGTAGGATGAGAGTGATGTTCATACTCCTGCTCGCTCTTAATAACAATCGAGCCACAACATTTTGCACCAGTTGGGGTCTCCTTGTTAACTTAGATGGGAGACCTATGTAAAGTGCATTACAATAGTCAAGTCTTGATGTTACCATAGCATGGATCCAAGTTGGCCATTTCGAGGTAAGAAGCCATCTTGTAGGCTAGAGTGAGATTGTAGAAAGCATTTTTGCAGCTGCCTTGTTTTTCTAGTAGTAGCACAGGATGCAGTATAACCCTAGGCTCCTAACCAAGTCTGCAAGGGTCAGACAGACTCCACTGAAAGTGGGGAGTACAATGTCCTTCAAGATCCAACAAACATCACTTCTGTCATGTCTGGGTTCAATTTCAATTTGTTCGTTTTCAGCCATTTCACCACAACTGTCAGGCAGCGATCTAAGATCTCTACTCCATCCTGTGGGGACCCATTCCCATTCAGGAATGGGGGCCTTGGCTCAGGAGTAGAGAACATGTTTTGCATGCATAAGGTCTCAAACTGAGCCCCTACCATCTCCCGTTAAGGATCTTGGATACCAAATGTTGGGGAAAACCTCTCCCTGACTAAGAGCTATTGCAACCCCAGCCAGAATGAAGAGACAGACACAGGCTTGGAATTAAAGGGCCGTTTATTAAAATGACCATAACATAAACAAGGCAAGGGCCAACTAAGCGGTACAGGTCAAGCCACGGGATCAGCCCACTGACCACCGCCTTGACCTGCCTGGGCAAGCCCCAATGCCCCGAGTGTAGGCCATCCCTTGGATGGCTGCAACCCTGCCAGCCAGGCAATGGATCCCCCCATCAAGCACCTAACGCCCCAGCCGTACAGCATGAGGGAAGGCCTTGTACTTGCGGATCCCCGCAGGGATCTGCCAGTGCTACGGTAGCTGTCAACAAGCATACCGCACTAAATGGAAGACCCTGTTCCCCACCCCTGGGGAAGCGCCACTGGGTGCTCACCGGCCCGCACCCTATTCCCAAAATCTCCTGCCAATGACAGACCCCCACAGCACCACCTCAAAATGCCTTACACACTGCCATTAGTGCAAGGTAGGCGAAAAAAACCCTTTTCCCACAGCCAATTTGGGGGAAAAGGTACAAAATTCCTACCCGGCTCTGTAACAGCAGCCAGCTAGTCCTGTACTAAAAACAGGGAGAGGTGGGTGGGCCGAGCGCTTTATGAACTGTGGCCAGGGGAAAGCAGAGCTGCCTGAAGATGGCACTTGGCTCCACCCCCTGGCCAAAGCCCTGGATGCCTGGGAAGGGAGTCTGGCTCCTTTCCTCCGGGCAGGGCTGCAAAGGTGACTCCCTGCTCAAGCTGCTATGCAGCAGCAGGGTGAGTTGCACTCCCAGTCAAAGTAGACAATGTGGAACTACACAGAACATTAGTGTAAAATGATTTCATATTAACATATATTTAAAAGATGTAAAGTAGTTGACTCATTGTCCACCAAAAGATATGACATGTGTACAGTATCTGCTTGCTTCTGTTTTACTGCCCCACAACAATACTTCAAGTTGAAATCATTCATAAGGGTTAAGATAATTCAGCTTTTTGGCATTTCAGGTTAAAGCTGTGTTATTAAACATTAAAATGTTCTGGACATATTAATCCCTAGCTTTATCTCATTAATGGCTATGGAATTATGCTGAAATTGGATTTGTATTTATTCTGCAATACCAGACCATTTCCTCAGAACAAAGCAATTGATGCGGCTTATTTTCTCCTGATGGTTTAACTCCCATTCTTATCTTCCTGGGTTTTAATCTTTTGTTTTATTTCTTTCTCATTTCTAATAATGTGTAAAATTGATTTTGTCATCTTCTGATTTACTAAGCTTGCAGCACTTCTAAGGTTTCTACATAGTGAAGGCTGAAGCCATAAACCTCATGAATAATTGTGCTAGAGCTATGGATCTATTTCAGAAATCAGGCTTATTAAAGTTGCAATCCATTGAACATTTGATTAGAAGGAAGCATCATTAAACACAGTCAAGTTACTTCTGAGTAAACTTTCACACATAATGGCTACATAAATTTACATGCAAAGTAAATGATTAGCTGAAGCTTTAAGTGAGTTGGACAAATGATCAAATATCATAAGGGAAATATACAATTTACAAGTGGAGAAGCCTCAAGGACTTGTGGAGGAACATCTCATTTTCCCCTTCCCCTCTATTTCCTCCTTCTCTTCCCATTCCGCTTCACATTCATTAAGTTGTATTAAACCAAAAATCACAAGTAGTAAATTTACCTTTAAATTTTATTTCAGCGTGATAGCATAAATAGAGGCAGTATGTGTAATAAGGTGAAGGTAGGTGAAGCTGAGACTATGTGGCTGGCTCAAGGTCACTCAGCAAGCTTCCATGGCAGAGTGGAGAATTGAACCAGAATTGCCTAGATCCTAGTGTATCATTGTAAGCACTATATCACATTGGTTCACACTATTTCCTCTTTCCTCCCTCCTGAAAGCCCCCACATCATCTTTCTTTGCTATCTCATGCCATTCCCACCCACAATCTGCCTCCATCTTCAGCTATATTTATTATTTATTTACTTCCTTCTCTACAGTAGGGACCCAAAGCAACTTACATCATTTCCCTTTCCTTGGATATAACCTCATAACAACCCTGTGAGGCAGGTTAGGCTGAAAGAGACTGATGGCCCAAGGTCACTGAATAAGCTTCCACAGCAGAGTAGAAATTTGAACACGGGTCATCCAGAACCTAGGCTGAAACTATCACTACTACACAGCACTGGCTTTTTGTGGTGGTTGATGTTGAACAGTAGGAAACAGGTGGGACTGGGTAAATCATGGAAGTCACATGGGCAGGTTGCCTGGTGGTTGCTACTGGCACTAGCCCAGATGAATCCTCTTTCAAAGGCCAAAACAGCCCTGGAAAGGACCCGACAGGAACCAAGGCTTCAACTGCCAATACTGTTACAGTTGCCTAGCAACAGCCATAGCATTTGTTTCTTAAAGCTACAGGCACTGATTCTATTATTTGAAGGTGGATTAACATATATATATGTATATGTATATATATATATATATATATGTATATATATATATATATATATATGTATATATATATATGTGTGTGTGTGTGTGTGTGTGTGTGTGTATGTATGTATGTATGTATGTATATTTTCTAGGTGCAAACCTGGATGTAGTATCTTTGCACAGGAAGTGATGGCTATTTGCGTCCCCACCCCTCACCCCTGGAAGTCTTCCACTGGTTTCCAGAGCTCAATTGGCAATCCTAAGGTATTTATTTCTGGACAATATTAAACAGAGGGCTAAGCTACACATGACGAATGACACTTGAACAGCAAGTGGATTGAGTGGAGGGCAAGTGAACAGGGAGAAATACACTTGCTGTTCAAGTGTCATTCGTCATGTGTAGCTTGGCCCAGAGTTACACGTTTCTAAGACCACTGAGGTCAGCATGCTCAGAAGTCTGTAACTCTGCTTAGGATAGCCCTGTTAATGAGCAACACAGTCCATATACTATCTTTAATGCCCTGTCCTCGTCAGCCTGTGTAGAGGTACTTCACTTTAGATGTGTTAGACTTTTAATACATTTTAACAGCTAATGATGCACATAAGATGCTTTTACACCATTTACAGTACCATCTTCTTAGCTTCAAAACTATTCACTGCTTCACTCATTGTAGTGTCACACCCACTGGCTCTGTATCTACAGTACTGCCTGTGGAGTCAAAGGATTTGAATCCTTTGCTCAGTTTCGAAACCTCATATTTATTAAAAAGTAGCATAAACCATTCTGCTTCACATTCATTAAGTTGTATTAAACCAAACATCACAAGCAGTAAATTTATCTTTAAATTTTATTTCAGTGTGATAGCATAAATAGAGGTAGCATGTGTAATAAATAAATTATCATATGACTCTTGTGTGAAAATCCAGACAATGTTTGCATGAGTTTTTATTTCAGTTAAGCATTCCCAATGTAGTAACACTCCTGCAGTGCTTTGAATACTCGCTTGTGTGCAATGTTCACATTGCCACTCAGAACTGGAAATGCATCATGTATACTTTGAGGTGTGACTTTTATGGAATATTTATGTACATTCAGGTATCAGTGCATGTCACCTTGAGCATAGCACCTTCTGCAAAGAGATGATAAACAGTATTCATACACACAAGGAATTCGGCATACATATTGCTACTTTTAGACATTTGATATCTCTACTTTATGGGCAAAAGAGAAAATGCTGTGCAGGAAGTTCACATTGGTTTCCCTAAAGGTTCATGTAGCAAGCTGAAGAAAATAATGGAAAATAATAAGTTAAAGTGAACTGTTACAGGAGCACCTGTTGTATTGTCAGTTCCAGGCAGGCACCAGTGGCCAAAAGAGAGCAGCTATGGCGATCAACATTTATCATACTGACTTAGGCAAAATTAGTGTAGAAAAAAAATGAAACCAAAAAGTTGGAGACCATTCTCAAGAAAGCCCAGGTGTAAAGGTTTATATTTAATTTTGGCCAACTCGGTCATCCAAAAGGAGGAGGTGGTATTGGAGAACTGAACAAGTGCGTACACACAAATGCATTTGCATTGTTCCTGAAATCCTCAGGTCTATCCAGCTGTCACAGAACACATGTGTACGAATCTAAGTTCATTGTGCCAATGCAAATTTCTGAGCCAATCACTCAGCCTGTTTGATTCATGCCAATCAGCTGTGAAACCTGCTGAACCAGATTTTTGCAAAACTGCACATGTGCAAAGATGCTGCTGATTCAAACTGATTGGCAAAATCTTTAGTATCATTAGAGACTTCTTCGATGATGATTGAAGTATAGAATATTATTACTAGACAGTATTTTTATGACTAATGTATATGATTTGTGACTGATTTAATTGATTATTTAAACAATTTACTGTTGATGGTTGTTGGGGGTTTTCCGGGCTGTCTTGCCGTGGTCTTGGCATTGTAGTTCCTGACGTTTCGCCAGCAGCTGTGGCTGGCATCTTCAGAGGTGTAGCACCAAAAGACAGAGATCTCTCAGTGTCACAGTGTGGAAAAGATGTAGGTCATTTGTATCTACTCAGGAGGGGTGGGGTTGAGCTGAGTCATTCTGTAAGAGTTTCCCAGGGTGTGGAATGCTAATGGCGGGAGGCTTCACTGTATCCTGAGGCGGTTCTTTTGCATATGGATTGGTGCTTGATGTGCTAATCTTCTCTGCAGGGCTATTGTCGGGTGTGGAGTGTTTTGTTGGCCTGGTGTTTTTCAGAACTGGAGCCCATGCTCTGTTCATTCTTAAGGTTTCTTCTTTCCTGTTGAAGTTTTGCTTATGCTTGTGAATTTCAATGGCTTCCCTGTGCAGTCTGACAAAGTAGTTGGAAGTGTTGTCCAGTATTTTGGTGTCCTGGAATAAGATACTGTGCCCTGTTTGAGTTAGGCTATGTTCAGCCACTGCTGAACCGGTTACTTCCAATGGGACAACGAATTCTATGAACAGATGGATGGGGTGGCCATGGGGAGCCCACTCAGCCCAGTTATAGCAAACTTCTACATGGAACATTTTGAAAAAACAGCTCTAGAATCAGCACCCCACAAACCCAGTGTATGGTTCCGGTTTGTGGATGATACATTCATCATTTGGAGCCATGGGGAGGAAGAATTGAGGGAGTTTTTGAATCATCTCAACAACATCCACCTGAACATACAATTCACAATGGAGAAAGAAAGTGAGGGAAAACTCTCATTCCTGGATACCTTGGTCATCCGCAAAGCAAACTTTCAGTTAGGTCACAAGGTCTACAGGAAACCAACTCACACTGATCGGTACTTACACAAAAACTCCAATCACCACCCCCGACAGAAAAGAGGCATAATGAAAACATTAGTGGATCGTGCAAGACGGATATGTGAGCCGCGCTTTCTCAATGAGGAAATTAATCATCTAAACCACGCACTTCAGGCAAATGGCTACTCCAGAAATGAAATCCGAAGAGCAATCAAACCCAGGATGAATCAAACAACCAAAGAAAAACAGTCTCCCACAGGAAAAGTGTTTTTGCCATATATCAAAGGAATTACTGATCAGATGGGAAAGCTTATGAAAAAGCATAACCTTCAAGCAGTATTCAGACCCACCCGAAAAATACAACAGATGCTACGATCAGCAAAAGACAGCAGAGATCCCCTCACCTCTGCAGGAGTATACCGTATACCCTGCAGCTGTGGACAAGTTTACATCGGGACCACAAAGCGTAGCATCCAGACAAGAATAAAAGAACATGAAAGACACTGCAGACTTGGACAGCCTGAAAAATCAGCAGTGGCTGAACATAGCCTAACTCAAACAGGGCACAGTATCTTATTCCAGGACACCAAAATACTGGACAACACTTCCAACTACTTTGTCAGACTGCACAGGGAAGCCATTGAAATTCACAAGCATAAGCAAAACTTCAACAGGAAAGAAGAAACCTTAAGAATGAACAGAGCATGGGCTCCAGTTCTGAAAAACACCAGGCCAACAAAACACTCCACACCCGACAATAGCCCTGCAGAGAAGATTAGCACATCAAGCACCAATCCATATGCAAAAGAACCGCCTCAGGATACAGTGAAGCCTCCCGCCATTAGCATTCCACACCCTGGGAAACTCTTACAGAATGACTCAGCTCAACCCCACCCCTCCTGAGTAGATACAAATGACCTACATCTTTTCCACACTGTGACACTGAGAGATCTCTGTCTTTTGGTGCTACACCTCTGAAGATGCCAGCCACAGCTGCTGGCAAAACGTCAGGAACTACAATGCCAAGACCACGGCAAGACAGCCCGGAAAACCCCCAACAACCATCGTTCTCCGGCCGTGAAAGCCTTCGACAATACAATTTACTGTTGAATGGAACACTTATGCTGCAAGAATGGGGGAGGGGGTAATAGAAAGAAATCAGGTTGTGTGAGAATGTGCATGCATGAAAAGCCAACTACACTGTACTGTGTGGTTGAAAAGGAACAGTGAAGAAATCTGAACAGGGCTGTGAACAGCTGAACCGATCATCAAATCTCAGCTGTCTGTTTGTGGCCAGTGAACAGGACATGAGCCAAACTAACTAGTGGCTGAGTATCACTATTAGCCAGTGCCTCTGTTTTGCAGACACATTGTATAAACCCCAGCAGTGAATAGTCTTCATAGTGGCAGGATTAATAATAGAGTTGCCAAACCTATCGTGTGGACCAGCAATGCAGCTTATACAGGGGAATGATTCAATAGGCTGATATAAAAGAACACATTGTCCTACCTTGCTAAGTATTTGTAAGCGATATTTTGTAAGCATCAGTCTCAAAACTCTTCCACATGTCTATATAGTGGAAATTTGGACTGCTAGTTATTTTATTTGTATTCCATGCCAAAAATATGTGCGTGATATTTTAAATCTTGTCAGTGCATTATACTACATTTTACAGCGTTTCCCATAATCAGGAAAAAAATTAAAACGTCAGTCCAAGTTTGTTTGTTCACTCATTCATCGTCTTAACATACAAAAGGTTCCTATAACATATAAAGAGTTCCTACAAAATCATCAGTTTTTAAGAGAATTCAGCATGGGAGATGGCAATGTTTGCCCCCCCCCCATTGGAATTAAAAGGCAGACACCAGTGTTGGCATTAAAGGGCCACTTTATTAATTTATAACAACATATTTGTCAACATGCAAGGGCCTAACTAGCGGTACAGGTCAAGCCCTGAGGTCACTCCTGGACCTCCACCAGCTGTATGGGCAACCTCCGACAGCCTCGGGTGCAAGCCATCCATGGTATGGCTGGGGCCTGGCTGGCCTGGCTAAGTGGTTCACCCCCTTAAAGTTCCCCCACCTGGGCATACAGCTGCAGGTGGGACCAGCTTGTCCAGGGGTTTCCCACCAGGGCATCTGACCTCGCAAATGGGTCATACAGCAGCCAGCCACTCCTGACAGACCTCGCTCCCCACCTATGGGGATATGCCAAGGGTGGTCAACAGCCTGTCAATTTCCCCAACTCCTAACCTTCCAATGCTAAGGCCAAGCCTCTGCTTAGGCCATAGTGCATCACATAAAGCCACCTAAGCCCTTGCTGCATCTCCTCCAAATGTTGTTACTTCCGTCTCCTCAGTAGGTCAGCAAATGTGGCCCAGCTTTGCAGACAGTGAGGGAGGGCAATCCCTCATTCCCAAAACTATAAACAGAGTTTAGGGCCTCTGCCCAGCCCATTAACTAATTCCAATCTCCTCGCACAACCTGCAGGAGCCTAGGAAAAATGCAAACTGGGGCTCAAGCTTCCAGCACACACCCAGCAGGGAAGCCTTGGGCCCCAACAACTACAGGCGTCATGCCCAACAGGCAGATAAACATGCACACCCAGGCACGCAGGCCATGGTCCCAAAACAAAACAACTCCAAGCTTCATGCACACGCCCGGAGGGGAGGCCTTGGATCTCAGAGCACCCACAGCACAGGCCGTGGGCCCAAAACAAAATGACTCCAAGCTTCTTGTGCACACCTGGCGGGGAGGCATTGGAGTGTACGTGCCCTTGTCCTGCACCCACAGCAAGAGTCTGGGTACCAAACCTGCAACAAAACAAAACAGTCCACCATCCAAGCCTCAATAGGCAGTCCGGCTCTCCAGCTGCCCCTAGGGAAAGAACACAACAATCAACATCCAAACCAGGCAACTGAATCAAAACCGCACCGCCCCCCTCATTGCACAGAAGGGCCGGTACCCGCCAGCTGCTGAGAAAACCCAGCACCATCAGGCTCATGCCTCTTGCCTTGCCCTGTCCGCTTGCACGCCGTAAAGGCATTAGGACCCGCACAAACAGGGCAAGCGTGTTGGAACTTACAAGGTTCCCTAGAACAAACCCCTTGGGACACAAACTCCCAGCAGAGCATGCATACCGATGTGCCTGCTCCCCAGAAGGGTGTGTAGTAGCTAGTGTGGAAGACCTCTGGACAAAGTGCCCACTATCCGATCAGTCACCTGCATTGGGCTTATCTGGGGACATCAAAGATGCTGATGCACTTGGTCCCCAGGCAGGGAAGCATTAAGCACAGCCCACATGCAGAACTCTTCGTCGTATTGCAGCCAAGCTGCACCGACGAAGTCAGTATCCCCCCTGTATATTATGTCCATATACTGAAACAGGGGTACCGCCCTCCAAGGCTGGGTGCGTGCTATAACCCCAGCAAAGATAAGAAACCCAGGAAACCAATTGGCCCAAGTCCTATCCACCTTACGGTGCTTAAGGCATTCCTTATCCTGCTGCTCAAGGTTCTCTTTATCCTTCTTCTCCAGCTCCCTGAAGAGAAAGGTAAAGACATCCACATACTCGCTCTTAAGGATCTTTTCCCTGGTTGCTGGGGTCAAGTGGTCCCCGAGAGGCACTGCCATATCCCAATAAGAATGCCCTGTACAGAACTGAACCATAGTTAGCCCAAGGGTACCCATAGAAAGAACCCCATGGAGCTACCATCCCCATCGTAAACTGGGGAGCAATAGGCTGCCATCCAGCCGCCCCCAGGAACTGCCCCGTTGAGGGATGGCTGACCCCACTGAGGCCATACACTTCCTGAAGCCACAGATTGTGATGTGCCTGGTTGCTCATACGGAGTCAGAGGCTTGCAAGGGGGTGTGGGGGTAGTGGCCTAACCCCAAGGCCCCCATGGCCACCCAGTACCCTGCTGAGGCAAGTGAAACTTACCATTTAATTAATTAATTAATTAATTAATTAATTAGATTTATATTCCACCCTCCCTGCAATAGCAGGCTCAGGGTGGATTACATACAATATAAAACATGAATATATATATATATATATATATATATATATATATATATATATATATATATATATATATACATACATACACACACACACACACACACTTTAAAACAGAAATAAAATCATGTAAGTATTATAAATATTTAAAACACCGTGGCATCAATTCTCAAAAAAGGGATATGCCACCCAGTCCTCTCCACAGATGTTTAACAGAGAGGCTGGGCGAAGAATGCATCTGATAGGGAGGGCAGATTTTCCTCTATTTGGCTGGTGGGGAGACCCTAGCCAGTGTCAACTGTATGCCTGGTGGAACAGGCCCGGCGGAAAGATAGCACATCCGCCCAGTTCCTAGTCTCTTGCAACAGAGCGTTCCACCAGGCTGGAGCCAGGACCAAGAAGGCCCTGGCTCTGGTTGATGGCATGGTGGTCCTCCTTGGGGCTAGGGATCATTAATAGCTGTTTATCACTGGATCGGAGTGTCCTCTGGGGCTCATATAGGGAGACGCGGTCCTGCAGATCCGGCTCTGGAGGCTAAACCACCAGAACTACCTGTTCAGGCTCCCCAGAACCACCATCACATCCCTCTGCTAGGCCTGCATCATCCAATGAAGCCTCTGGTGCTTGACTGGCGGATGCTCTGGCCGCTGATGCGCCAGCTGGCCCTCTGTAACAGTCAAGAGCAGAAATGTGGGAGAAAATTTCATTAATACAGGCTGCCTTCAATGCCACCCTAACCGGCCTCTTACTCTTGGCCCCACGATCAACTTTAAGAACCCCGCGAGCTTGCTCCAATGCTGTTAGGTGGTCTAGCAGGTCCTGCCGACTTGGTACTGCGTCTTTATCATCAGAGGACGATAAGGCAACTACAGGCCGCCTTGGGGCAGGGCACTTCATGGGCTGTTTGCCCTTAGACCGGCCAGTGCCTTTTTGGGGAATCACGTTAAATTCCTGTGCAGGGACTGACAAGGGTGGCTTACCCAAGGCAACCACCAAAGAAATGGCATTAGTGGGAATCTTACCAGCAAGTGCTGATACCCAGCAAAAACCACGCCACCACTGTCTGTGCTCACAAAATGGCGCAGATAGCACCCCCACTCTATATTTATTATTATTATTATTATTATTGCAAACCCAAACAATGCAAACAAAACGGCCAATTGGAATAGCTCCACAAAATGGCCGCCCAAGAGGAAAGCCAGTCTAGGGGCCCCTTGACAATGTACTGCCTCCATAGCCGATGGCAATGGGGTGGGGGAACCCCAAACCTGAAAGCTACAAGGGGCCTTATAACCCAAAATGTCACAGGGGAGGGAGAATCCCTGAACTGAAGCCTGCGAGGCCTACCAACCGGCAACCCTGTCCCCCACTAGGCAACCCTGTCCCCCTACAAGCAGTATTCAGACCCACCAGAAAAATACAAAGGATGCTACGATCAGCAAAAGACAGTAGAGACCCCCTTACCTCTGCAGAAGTATACCGCATACCCTGCAGCTGTGGTCAAGTTTACATCGGGACCACACAGCGTAGCATCCAGACAAGAATAAAAGAACATGAAAGACACTGCAGACTTGGACAACCTGAAAAATCAGCAGTGGCTGAACATAGCCTAACTCAAATAGGACACAGTACCTTATTAAGAATAGGACAGGTTATCTTGGAGCAAGGACATGTAAGAGAATGCAGTTTTGCTTGTATTCATATAAATGTATTTGATCATAGTCAGTGACTTAATGAAGATAGTGAGGTCTATGTTACATGGTGAACATCTGGCCTTGACATCTTGTAATCTCAAATTTCCATACATCACTTCCAATTTATTTGATGCTGACATTTGGGTGGAGGACTATCTGCCTCCCAAAGCTGGATACTTGCCCACCTGATTGCAGGAGAACTTCGTAGAGAGAGCCAGAAGAACAGCAGCTATGCCTGCAAAGGGAAATGTGGGGAGCATATGGTTTGGCAGAGTTCCTTTACCTTGGACAGACTGAGAGCTTGTTTGGGGAGGGTCTAGCAGCTGTAGGCCTGAAATTGAACAGTATATATTTCAGCTTAGACTGTTCCAGTAACATGTTAAGAAGTTCTTGCTAATAAATGTGGCTATTCTATTTAATACTGGTGAGGGTTTTTTTGTTGTTGTTGCTTCTTCAAGATTAGATTGGGAGCCTTTTTAAAAAAATCAAAACATCTATCAACTAAATATCAAATTTATGTTGATATGGCACAGATGGATTATTTTAATATACATTTTATCTTTCAACATATTTTTTTAAAATATAGTATGTTACCATTTCATACGATCTGGGTTCAAATTCAAACTTCTCCATGCAATCACTGCTATCCTTTTGCAAGCCACAGTCTCAGTGTGATGATGAATTTACATTTTCTGCTGAGTTTCAGAAATTGTTCTGATACACTGTACACTGTGAAAGCTGCTTTGGGATGCTGCAAGTGTGAATAAGTTAAAACTATTTCAACCACTATTTAGAATGTAAATACGGCTTCTCTCCATCTGTAAACCAGAAATGCCTACATACCGTAAGGGAGCTGTTTTACTTGTAAATTTATTTATTTATTTATTTATTTAAAGCATTTGTATGATACTTCCCCACCCAAACAGAGTTCCCAAGGTAGCAAACATTAATATATTAAAATTTTAAAACACTGTAAAACAATTTCAATGCCACTCACTAAAAAAAGAAGATAACATCAACATTCTAAGGTATTATTATTATTATTATTATTTATTCAATTTATATACCGCCCATCCCAGGGGCTCTGGGCGGTGAACAGTTAAAATTGATAAAAACAAAACTAAAATCAATATACAAATAATAAAACAAATTAACAAGGTGCAGTGGTGGGGAGAACCTTCCCCACCCCAAAGGTGGGAGGCCGACATGGCACCGCCCCCTTCAATCACCAAACGCCTGGCGGAACAGCTCTGTCTTACAGGCCCGGCGGAATGATAATATGTCCCGCTGGGCCCGGGTTTCCATTGACAGAGCGTTCCACCAGGCTGGGGCCAGGACTGAAAAAGCCCTGGCCCTGGTTGAAGCGAGGCGGGCTTCCTTAGGGCCGGGGACCACAAGTAAATATTTATTCGCTGATCGGAGCGATCTCCGGGGAACGTACAGGGAGAGGCGGTCCCGAAGATATGCCGGTCCCAACCCACTCAGGGCTTTAAAGGTAAGAACCAACACTTTGAACCTGATTCGGAATTCAACTGGAAGCCAGTGCAGCTGGCGCAGGACAGGTGTGATGTGTGACTGGTAAGGTATACCAGTCAGGACCCGTGCCGCCGCATTCTGGACCAGTTGTAGTTTCCGGATCAGGCCCAGGGGTAGCCCAGCGTAGAGTGAGTTACAGTAATCTAGCCTGGAGGTGACCGTTGCATGGATCACTGTAGCCAGGTCCTGGGGCGTCAGGTAGGGGGCAAGTTGCCTGATCTGACGAAGATGGAAAAATGCAGACTTGGCAACCGCCGTGACCTGGGCCTCCATCGATAGGGAGGCATCCAGGAGCACACCCAGACTCTTTACCACTGGCAAAGTTGCCAGTGGTGTCCCATCCAGGGCAGGGAGCTGGATCCCAACATCTGGCAGCCCCCGTCCCAGCTGCAGGACCTCCGTCTTCACTGGGTTCAATTTCAGCCTGCTCTGTTTCAACCATGCCGTCACAGCCTCCAAAGCTCTGGCCAGATTGTCTGGGGCCGTGTCTGGCCGGCCATCCATCAACAGAAAAAGTTGGGTGTCATCCGCGTATTGATGACAACCCAGCCCAAACCTCCGCACCAACTGGGCGAGGGGGCGCATATAGATGTTAAATAACATTGGGGAGAGTATCGCCCCTTGGGGAACCCCGCACACCAAAGGGTGACGGGCCGATAGATCTCCCCCAAGCGCCACCCTCTGTCCCCGACCCTGGAGAAAGGAGACCAGCCACTGTAAGACTGTCCCCCTAATCCCCATGTCGGCAAGGCGGCTGGCCAACAAATCATAGTCAACCGTGTCAAACGCTGCTGTGAGATCAAGTAACACAAGCAGCGCTGACCCGCCTCGATCCAGATGCCTGCGAAGGTCGTCTGTGAGGGCAACCAAGGCTGTCTCCGTCCCATGGCCAGGACGGAAGCCAGACTGGAATGGGTCCAGGACTAGAGCATCATTCAGGAATTCCTGCAGTTGTACCGCCACCGCCCGCTCAATCACCTTGCCCAGGAACGGGAGGTTCGACACTGGGCGGTAACTGGACGGGTCAGTGGGGTCCAAAGATGGTTTTTTCAGGAGGGCCGCACTACCGCCTCCTTTAACACTCCTGGAAAAACCCCAGAGCTCAGGGAGATGTTAACAATGGCCTCCAGATGGTCCCGTAGCCCCTCCGAGCTGGCCTTCACCAGCCAGGATGGGCAGGGGTCCAGAGGACAGGTGGTTGGCCTCATCCCCTGCAGGATCCTGTCCACATCGTCCTGAGAGAGCAGGCTGAAATGGTCTAATACGGACCCAGAAGACGGCCAAGGGGTCTCCAGTTCCCTTACTGTATCAACAGTGGGTGGCAGGCCACGGCGAAGGGACAAGATTTTACCCGCAAAATAGCTCGCAAAAGCCTCGCAGCCAATAGTTGAATTAAGAATTTGGTGGTCTCCCTGAGAGAGGGAGACCAAGGACCGAACTGTTTGAAATAATTGAGCCGGGCGTGAGCTAGCGGATGCAATGGAAGCAGCAAAGAAATCCCTCTTTGCTGCTTTCACTGCCACCTCATAGGCTTTCATAAACGTCCTATAAGATGTTCTTGCCTCTTCGTCGCGCCCCCGCCTCCACACTCGCTCTAGTCGTCTCAGAGACCGCTTCATCTGGCGAAGCTCCTCGGTAAACCAAGGAGCTACCCGTTTGCGGGCTCGGAGAGGACGGCAGGGGGCAATAGCGTCGATGGCTTCGGAAAGACGGCCATGCCAATCATCCACCAGCTCATCTAACGTACTGCCAGGGGGCATCGGATCCCGCAGAGCCGCCTGGAAACCAATTGGATCCATAAGCCTCCGCGGGCGAGCGTAAATCCGCTCACCGCCCACCCGGGAAAGGAGCGGCATGCTCAGACGAGCCTTCAGAACAAAGTGATCTGACCATGGCACTGCATCATAGGCATCCAAGACCACCATCATCCCTGCCCCCAAAATCAAATCCAGCGTGTGACCTGCTTGATGTGTGGGAGCCGAAACAAACTGGGAGAGTCCTAGGGCCGCCATGGAGGACACCAGGTCAATGGCCTGCATGGAGGCATCGTCGTCAGCATGGACGTTGAAATCCCCGAGAACCAAAAGTTTCGGGAATTCCAAGGCCCAGCTGGCCACCGCCTCCAAGAGGCCAGACAGGGAAGATGCAGGTGCAGTAGGCGGTCAGTACACCACACATATTGCCAACCTCTCCTCGGCGTCCAACACTAGGCCCACACAATCAATGCCAGTAATTTTTGGGGTGGGGAGTGGTCTGAAGGAGAAAGACTCCCGAATGAGCAAAGCCACGCCTCCCCCCCGACCACTTGTCCGGGACTGGTGGAGGACCGTATAACCTGGGGGGGCTAGTTCTTTCAAAGCGACCGTCTCGCCCTCCCTCACCCATGTCTCGGTCACGCAAGCCAGGTCCACATTCAATGCTGCAAGAGGTAAGATAGATCCTGGTTGGTAAGGTTGAGATTCTGTAGGAGTCTGTACTATTCAACATGGATAGTGTTACTTTACCATTAAGAGCCTCACTTAAGAGCAGCCCTTTTGGTAGTAAAGCAAGTAAAAAATGTCAAGCATTGCCTTTTATCAATTTCAAATGGCATAGAATTTCCCCCTCCCATTTAGACTACTCTGACAGTCACATTATTTCATACAGCAGTAACTTTGAGAGCAGATAGTTGTAACACATTTCACATTTATTTATTTCATGTATTTATGTTATTTACAGTCTCCCTTTCTCACTGGGACTCAAGTTGGATGACAAAGAGTAAGTCAATACAGTCAACAGGCTGAGATGCCTAATAAACAATGCAACAGGATTTTGATTGCCAAAATCTGGAGCCAACCAGAAATCAAAAAAAGAACTGAAACAAAGCACAAGTAATAACACAACACATTAAACAATGCACGATTAACACATTAGGACCCCAGTTATATCTGATGATGGTCTGGCTCAACCCCAGATGTCCTGGAGCATGCTTTTGAAGCTGTGACTGGTTGACTGAAACAGAGTTGACTGAAATTAAATCCTATGAAGATGGAGGTCCTGTATTTGAGTCACAAGAGGTTAGGTACCAGACTCCAACTCCTGACCTGTGATGGGGCGCTGCTTGCACCAGTGTCGTCACTTAGGAGCCTGGGGGTGATTCTGGATGCCTCCTTGAAAATGGAGGCACAAGTCACAGCAGTTGCCAGGTTCTCCTTTTCCCACCTACAATGGACCAGGCAGCGTATCCCTTACTTTTCGACTAGCAACTTAACTACAGTGATCCAGGCAATGGTCATCTCTAGACTGGACTACTGTAACTTGCTCTACACAGGGCTTTCCTTGAGTCTGACCCGGAGACTGCAGCTGGTTCAAAATGCAGCAGGACGTGTTATCAAGGGAATGCTGAATGGAGTGCATGCAACACCTATACTGCGCCAGCTGCATTGGTTACCAGTGGAGTACCGTATCAGATTCAAGGTTTTGGTATTAATCTATAAAACCCTATGTGGACTGGGACCAGCGTATCTGCGAGATTGCCTCTCCCCATATGTGCCACAGAGGATGCTCCGTTTGAGAGAGAAACATCTATTGGTGGTCCCTGGACCCAAGGAGGCCCACCTGGCCTCAACCAGAGCCAGGGCATTTTTGGTCCTAGCTCTGACCTGGTGGAACTCTCTGTCTATTGAGATCAGGTCTGGCAGGATTTGCTATCATTTCGCTGGACCTGTAAGACAGAGATGCTCTGCCAGGCATATGGTTGAGGTCGGGCTTGGCCTCCCCCAGCCAAAAAATTGAGAAGAATATAAGACCTGAACCCTCCCTATTAGAGCTGTCCACCACCTTAGTTTGTTGAGCTGCATGTTCTATTGTACTGATTGCCGCCATCTGGCTATTATATATTATTGTATTTAGTGTATATTTTATAAGTGAATCTTTTAAAATTTATTTATGGATTTATATTGGATAAACTAATTTTAATGTTTTTAACTCGTAATCCACCCTGATCCCTTTGTGGGGAGGGCAGAATAGAAATTCAAAGTAAATAAAAATAATAAAATACAGCAACAAACAGTATGAACTATGCACAGTATTATAGTTGACAAACCCTATACCTTTACCCAAGCATCTTTCTGAGACATTTTGTTTTGTTACAGTACAACCCTATTATCTGTATTAAAAGCTCAGTTTTGCATAGGATGTGGAAAATCAAGAGAGTGGGGGTCTTCCTGGCCTCATCAATAGAAGTGGGCACGAATTGTAATACGAATTAAAATTCTGCACAAACCAGGCCAGTTCGTTGTTTGTGATAACCCGGTTCATGGGGCTGTGTTTCCTACGAACACCACGACTTTTTTGCCCGGTTCATGAGAGTTGTGAGCAGTTTGTGAAGCCAGACACGCTGACACCGCTGATCCATTCATTTCCACACGGTGTGTGTGAAACTGACAGTCCCGTTTGCCTTCCGCCTGCGAGTGGCAGGAGAAGGGGGCTGTCAGTTTCAAATGCCCTGTGCTGGGTTCAGCCAATTGGTTGAAGGTGGCGTGGTGTGTGAGAAAGTGACAGCCCTGTTCTCCTGTCACCTGCAAGCAGCAGGAGAAGGGGGCTGTCACTTTCACACACCCCATGCTGTGTTCAGCTGATCGGCTGAAGGCGGCATGGAGTGTGTATAAATGACAGCCCCCTTTGTCTGCCTCCTGCGAGTGGCAGGAGAAGGGGGCTGTTTCAAACACCCTGTACTGGGTTCAGCTGATTGGCTGAAGGCAGCGTGGTGTGTGTGAAAGTGACAGCCCTGTTCTCCAGCCAGCGCTGGGTGTTTGAAATGCCACGAACCAATTCGTGAACCAGTGGAAGTTCATGGTTCATGGAACGCGATGAACCATGAATCATGTGTTTCATTTTTTTCTATTCGTGCCCATGTCTACTCATCAAGCAACTATAACAAAGGGTAAAAAGTGGGAGTACAATGAAAACTAGAACAAAAGAATTCCCAGTACAGGTTATACACAACCACTCTATGAAAACTCATATATATATTTAAAGTTCACAAGTGCTCAAAATTTACAAAAATATATACAATCAATCACAATCAATGAACAATGCATAAATCTAACACATAATGAATGCTCAGGAATAACACTAGTCCATGCTAGACTCTGAGTGATTTTCTAGCATGGACTAGTGTTATTCCTGAGCATTCATTATGTGTTAGACTTATGTATTGTTCATTGATTATGATTGACTGTATATATTTTTGTAAATTTTGAGAACTTGTGAACTTTAAATATATATAAGAGTTTTCATAGAGTGGTTGTGTATAACCTGTATTGGGAGTTCTTTTACTCATCAAACAAGCCAATCCATAAGGTGGAGGCCACAATAGAGAACACATGTGTATGGGTAGCTGTTGATTTTGCCCATTTACAGAAAGTGCTGTTCATATTAGCAAAGCTGCATCGTCAAGCATGGGGGAGAAATGGTCTCACAGATATGAGAGACCAGGGCTATGAAGGGCTTTGTATGTGATAGCCAATGTCTTAATTGAGCCCATTAACTGCTGGATAGCCAAGGGAGTGACTGGAAAATGAGAGTAATCTGTATGCTCTTTCTAGCTCCTGATAATGGCCAAGCTGTGGTGTTCTGAACCAACTAGAGTCTCTAAGTCAAGACCTCTGTAGAGTGTATTACAGTAGTCTGGTCTAGACATTACAGCATCATGGTTCCAGGTTGCCAGATTGGCTGTATCAAGGTATGGGACCATCTTCTGGCCTAGATCAAGTTGGTAATATCAGATACGGAATAATATCAAGGCTGTAAACTGACGTATTAAGTGTCAGCTGAACCTCATCAAAAATGGACAGTATAATGTCCTTCAAGATCTCCTCTTCAATAATAACTTTAGACCCATTCACAAATTACAATGAACAGATATACAAGCTATAGACAGGGTACGCTTGACTTTTCTTTATATATGTGTTGAATAATTCTCATGTTACATGCAACACATATATAGCTGAACATGTGATTTAAACACATTTCTCCAGGTACTGGTGTCCAGTTTCCTGTGTAAAATGGAAGTGTGTTGGCTCTTTCTTACACACAAATATGCACACTTACATGAAGTGTGTACAAATGTTCTCTGTAACATGAACAAGGCTGCTGTCTCTTATGAGAACTTCATTTGGTGTTGGTAATTTGACCCAATAGCATTTCAGTTGTGATATTCTTTTTTGATGGCACAATCTGAATCATGAGCCTCCATTCACCACCATTTAATCTTCTTCAGTAAAATACATCAATTGATTAATTTAGACTGGCATAATTGATAAACAGTGTATTCTGTATATGCAAGCCCACAAAAAACCCACACCATATTCTCCTTAGAGAATACACTGATAAGAAAATGTATTACAAGCAAACTCCAGCAGATGCTTACTCCCAGTGCTCTTTCTTAGTGCTGCATGCCATCTATTTCATTTGAGCTTCTGATCCATTTTGACAAGATTTTATATATTTTGCTTGTAAAGGTCAAAGCTTCCTCTCCCTGACAAATGAAAATATTTGTGTTTAGAAAAATGACATCCGTAATAGGTTAATCTAATCTTTATCAACTGTGCTTGATAGAATGCTCTCAAAAATGACTGGGGATAACCATGGGAAGAATCATAAAGTTTTTGAAAAGCCTGGATTAAATCTCCCTTTAAAAGACAGTAAAGCTAATCAATCTGAAATCTGAAAAAATATGAGTGGATCAAGGGGGATGGCAGGTTTTTACGGTGAAGGGCTTCTTTTAAATTAGTCTGGCCAAGTCGTTGATTGCATAAACAATCTTCAGACATGCTTTTCAGAAATTCAACTTTATATGTTCTTTATAGATGTATCACAACATCAAGATTATTTTAATACACACTGAAATAGTCTCCCCAAAGAAATATTTAAGTCTCAGTAGAAATCTATAGACCATACCCAATTGAAAACATATTTGGCACATGTCAAATTTATGTGGCGTTTTTCTTCACAGCAATTAATCCATGTTATATTGCACTTGACTGATGAAGTGTTCACAAATATTTTATCTGTTGAAGTAACTGCCCAAATGCTTGTAGTCCATCTTATGCAAGTGAAAAGAAACTTATAATGATGGGCAAACTCCCATTCCACCATTACTGATTGCTGTTGAGTCCCATCAGGTCATTCAGGGTGGTACTAATCAGTGCTCAAATTTTCTTCTTTGCTTCTTAGACTTCCTTAAATATGCTTACCTTCATGTTCCTTTCTTCTTTGTTCTGTCATCAATACACACTATGTCTGGAAATCAACACACTCTGTTGCCAAGTAGGCCCCCTCCCCTGCTTTAAAGCCTGCTATGAACTGTGTTAAAGTTTCCTGCATTACTGTTTCACTGCTGCACCAAAGACTGCTTTGCACGTGTGTGCTCTAGTACACGTGCCAGTTTCCTGTCTGCTGTTTTATTACCTTGCTGCTGCAACAGACTGTGCAGTTTACTGACTCCATGTTTGGTTAACTGCACAAAAGGACTCTCTTTCTGGGCAGCCCTGACCTGACCTGTATCTGGATTTCCCCGTGTGTGCTTTGGACTCTGTTACAAGTGTGCCCCGTGCCTGCATTGCCATCTGCCACGGACCGTGCCTGTTCCCTGCTTTGGACTGTGTTTTAAAGTGTCGTTCCCCCTGCCTCCATGGAAGCCTGCCTCATATGGGCCCAAGCCGCTGCTAGCAGCCGGGCGCCTGCCGGGGAAACCTCCAGCGAGCCTGGCTAGGCGCTCCCTGGTCAGTTCCCGCCTGGAGCCTCCCGCGAGCCGGTCGCCGAGCTTGCCCTCGCTACCGGGCAGCCTGCTATCCAGCCCCAGCTATGCCCAGCCGGCATCCATGTTCTCAGGCAGTCAGAAGACCTTGGGAAGAAGACGGCTTTGGGAAGCCATTTCGGCGAAGCGGGCACACCACGTCCGCAGCGAGAGCACCTCGCCCCGCTCTGCATATCTTAGGAGCCGCCCAGGAGAAGGAACTAAGTGCCGACCATCCCAAGCACTTAGAGAATGCATCTCAAAGAAACCTCTGCATTCCAGAGCTGATGACATCAGGACAAGCCCTGTCCGCTGGAACATCCTTTCAGCCCACTTGGATTTCCCCCTCCCTCTTTTGTCCCCACTTCCTGAGGTGTCACTTATCACAATCTGATTACCAAAGTGGCCCATCCAAGCCATTCAGTAACCCATTAGAACCTTTGTTTTAATCTGTGGGAACCACCAAGTACAGCACCTGCCCCAGGGTACGTTTTGGGGTATTTAAGCTGGTCTCCCAGACCACTCGGTGCTTAGGCCATTCCTATCCAGACCCCCCCCCCCTTGCTGTCCGTGGCTTAGGCCATTCCTTTCCAGACTTCCTTGCTGTCCCCCTGTGGTTCCAGTGCTGGCATTGGGCAACCCTCGCTGTTGGGTCTCTGCTTCGCTTCAGGATAAGTGAGTATTCCCCCTATCATCGTTGGGAACCAGCTAATGCGAACGTCTCTGTATTTCATACTCTGTACTTCCTAGATCTTGTGTGTTTCTTGTATGCTTGTGCAAGTTCAGGCTTACGCCACATTGTTAAACAATACACGTGTTTGGAACCTATTTGTAGTCTGCCTCTTTTTCACTAGAGTGTCTGGGATCGGGACCTCCGTAGACATAGGTTAAGATCCACGCTAATTTTAAGTTACAGACTGCTACAGCTAATTTCCCCCTTATAATAAAAAGCAGTTCTGGTAACAGTTTACTGGTGGAGAATGCGGGCATAACCCAGTTCGTGTGAATGCACGTGAGTCGACACGCGTGTCTTCAGCGAACTGACTTAGAGAAAAATTTTCCAGACCGCAGTGTAAGGAGCGCAATTTAGCTTAGGGAATTAAAAGTGTGAGTGTGTGTGGCTCTAGCGAGCATTTCTATCTTGTGGGTTGGCTTTTCCCCATTTCCTCCTTCAGCCAGCTTTGGACTACTTGCCTTTTGTGGTGCACCGCGAGGCCCTCCAGCCGTTATAACCGGTGTACTGTGGGTGAGGACCTCTGAACTGGTGAAGTTCCTGGCCACCTTCCGGGCCGCCTAAACGCGTCTATGTGAGTGGGATCCCAGAAGTAGGCAATAGATATATTTATACATCCTGAAGCAGCACATATAAAACTCTTTTCCGCCCTCCCCCGTCTCTCCTAAGTCCGTCCAAACCCCGTTCCTGCCAGCACTTAGGCTTCAATCCCCGCTCCGGAGGAAACGTGAAGGGATCGATAGTCCGTTCGTTCAGTCAGTATAGCTTTGGGAATCTAAAGCCAGGTTCCTGAAGCCCCGCGGCAGCCGGCCGCACCGTGCTTAAGAGTTTTAAGGTAGACTCTTGGGCGCCTTTCCACCTGCGAGTTTTAAGTCAGACTCGTGGGTGCACCTCGCTTGAGAGTTAGTAGGACTCTTGGGCGCATTTTTGCTTGGGAGTTGTTTGAACTCTTGAGCGCACCTCGCTTGGGAGTACAGTAAGCTTTACTCTTGGGCACTTTTGCTTGGGGACTTGCAGAGGCAGTCCTTGAGCGCTTTAGTTGTTTGGTCTTGGCTTGGAGACAATTTAACCGTTTGTCTCTGAGCACAAGGCCTGGGGACACTTTGAGTTTAGTTCTTGGGCTTAGAGAGCTTGAGAGCATTTGTAGCTTCTGAGCAGAGGCTTGGGAGCATTTCAGTTTCTAAGCAGAGGCTTGGGAGCATTTCTGGTTGCCTGAGCAGAGGCTTGGGAGACCCCTGAGCTTTGGTTTTCCGAGTATAGGCTTGGGAGACCCCTGAGCTTTAGCTTCTGAGCAGAGGCTTGGAAGCACTGAGAGTTTTGGTTCTTGGGCTTAGAGAGCTTGGGAGCACCTTCTGAGCCAGTAAACGTTTCCTGGTCCCGAGGCTTGTAGGCAAGCTTGAAACGGGAATAGGAATTTTTCCTTCTCCCCCGGTGGAGAAGAACCGAGTGTAGGACCCTTAAAAATACCCTGGTAAACCTAAAAGTAGGACCTTTGAAATCACCCCTGGTAAAAACCCCTGTGTAGTACCCAGTTTAAAAATCCTTGAGGACCTGAGGGAAGGATAAACCTCCCAAAAGGAACATAGAGAGGAAGAAGTTGTTAAAACCCCTGAGCAGCTTTAATCGCCCCACCCCTGGTGTCGCTGATCCACTCTTTAACCTCCCCCGAGATCAGCCCTAAACGAAAAGGAAAAAATGTACCGGGCAAACCCCACCGTGCCCCGCCTGGAGAAGTGGCTAGTGAAGAAGGGAGATTGCCCCTGGGAAGCCGGTTCCTTCAAGGGACCCGACCCGCTCCAGATAGTCAGAAGTGCCTTCCAGGATTTTTGCGAGAAGGAGAAACCCAAGTTGAGCAAGAAAGACAGATACGGAGCTTGGGCACTTTTCACTGCCTTACAGGACAGCATGCCCCTGCTAAATAAATTACAGATAGCGCAGGAAGATAGTGAGCAGGAAATAGAGAGGCTCAGATTAGCCCAAGACAAAGAGAGGAAGGAGCTAGAGGAAAAAGCAAAGCGAGAACAGGACGCCCTGCATCTAGAAATCCAGAGTCTCAGGGCCAAACTAGTCGAACAGGAGAGAGACCATGAGGAAAAGGCAGTTGAGTGGCGCGCTGAACGCGTCAATTTCATATTAGAAAAACAAGGACTAACTACTGCCCTCCAGGACGCCCAGCACAAGGCTGAAGCGGCCACCGCTCGTGCCAACATGGCTGAGCATGCAGTAATCGAGGGACAGGAAAGAATCGCTAAGCTAACCCATGCTGCCCAGTTCATGGCAGAGCATAACCACTCCAAGGTAACCTCCGCTGACCACTCCGCTTGTAAGAGGGAGCTAGAGGCCCTAAAGCAGCACCTGGGAATGCAGCAGGCCGTAATTTCCGCCGTGCATCCCGCAGCCCTCTTGGTCCTCCCCGAAGGTAGTACCGACAGCTGGTCATCCCCTTCGCCCCAGCCCGAGGAAGCCCCACAGCCCCTCCATCCGATACCTACTAAGGAAATTGTATCCATGGACGAGGACGGCAGAAAGGCAGACCGGGTCGTTAAGGAAACACGCAATTGGAGGCCCGATGAGCTCCAAGCCATAGCAGATCGCATGGGGCCCCTAAACCGAGACACGGCTATCCAATGGTTCACCCATATGACCACCTCCCAGCCCTCCGCTAGTGGTTCCGATGTGGCCCAACTGACCCGCCACTGCGCCAGCCCCAAAATAGTCACAGCCCTTAATGCCTACGTGTCCAACCGAAGGCTAGCCACCCGCAGTCAGTATGGGTCCATCAAAGAGTTATGTGCATTCCTATGGCCCACTAAGAGTTTAAAGGCCCTGTACATTGCAGAATCCCAAAAGCCCGGAGAGGACCCAGAGGCATATTTAGCTAGAAAGCAGCTCCTCGCTGAACTGGCGGACGAAGTAGATTTGGACGCCAGCGATGTACCCGACTTCGATGAGCTGGAGTTCAGAAGAGCTGTCATAGATGGTCTCAATAGCACCACTCGCCTGGCCCTGGCAGGAGTAGAGCCCGGGAGCATCTCATGGGGAGACCTGGAAGCTCGCATCAGGAGCATTGCTGGCCTGTTGCGAGAAACCAGCGCCATCCGCCATGTGAAGTCCCCGGCCTCCCGTAGGAAGGAGAGCGAGCCGATAAGCGCAGTCACTTATGCCAACCATGGCCCCCACTCCCAGTACCGACCGCCGGGACGCAACTCGTACTCGGAGGAGAGGGGAGGAATCCTGCGGGGAAGGAGTAGCAGTTTCAACCGGGGAAGAGGGCCAAGGGACTACCGCCCGGGAGTTTCCTTTGCACCCACCCCAAGTTACGGTTCCTCCTCCCAGCAGGGACCCCACGAGCCCCGATCACAGGATGCACCCCTAGCCCCTTCTCACTCTCGAGCATCGCACCCGTACAACCATCAGGTCTACCCACCTCCAGATCAGTCTAATGCTTGGGGAGCATCACAGGGCGACCACGAGGGCTACCGGGACCGCGGCAGCATGCCCCAGTCCAGGGACCCCGTCCGTTGGGAACTTTGGATGCGCCTCAAAAACATTGGAGCGAACATGGAGCTATTCGATGGGAAGCCCACGTCCGTTCTATTGAAGGCGATCATGGAGTGGGAGGACCAGCAGCAGCCCCCAGTACCCCCGTCGATGCCCCCTTTACCGCCAGACCCTCCCTTCTCGAGTCCCCCGATAGCTGCAGTCCGGGAACGCCCGAGCCCCAACAACCCCTTTAGAGAAAGTGCCACTTTCACCGACCAGGGCGCAGGATCAGAATAGGGTCGCCCCGAGTCCCAGTCTCCCTCCGTGGGCATAGTTGCCAAACTAAAGCCGGACACATGGGGGAGACCGACAGTGAAGGCAGGGATCGGGACTCCCGGGGAAAAGAAGAAGCCTGCCACCCTCCTCATAGATACCGGAGCTTCACTTAATATACTCCGGCCCACCTTACTTACAAAGGGAACTCAGACCTCTACTACCATGCAGCTCGCCGGTTTCGGAGGCGGCATGCAAGAATCCCCGGTCTGGCAGGACATCCCCCTCTCCGTTGGGAACCTGGCCACCAGGATTTCGGCATGCGCAAACCGGGGAGAAGATGATGGACTTTTGGGCATGCCATTTTTCCGTGCCGAGGGACTGACCATTGACCTAGCGAATGGGCTCCTGTGGCGCATCCCCGGAGGCCCAGACTTTGTCAATGCAATCCATCGGTGCGCTGCCCTTAAGGCCCCCCTTCCTCTTGCCCCCATCACCGGAGACCCCTGGGTCCAGGACTTTCCCGAGGTTTGGGTGACAGATAAGGCCGAGTGCGGGACAGTGAAGGGCGCCTGCGTCCTGATAGAAGGAAAGGACCCCCCTCCTCAGAGACAGTACAAGTACCCAGCGGAGGCTGAAGCAGGGATAGCCAAGACTATAGAAGGACTCCTTGAGTGGGACGTCATACTCCCGATGCAGTCCATCTGCAACGCCCCATTATGGCTAGTTCTAAAAGCAGATGGAGTGACCTGGAGAATGATGGTCGACTTCCGTGCCCTGAATGCCACCACCCCTCCAGTTGCCCCGGTTGTGGCCAAGTACAACGAGATCCTGACGGCCATTGCCGCTGGGTCCCGGTTCTACTCGGTCATAGACCTGGCCAACGCTTTCCACTCCATCCGGTTGCATGAGTCTTGCTGGTACAAGTTCGCGTTCACTTTCCGCGGCCAGCAATACGCATTCAAGCAGACACCCCAGGGTTTCCACTCCAGCCCCAGCATTTGTCATGCCCATGTAGTTCAGATGTGGGAACGCCTCCAACCCTCCTCGAGGCCCCATGTTCTGAGCTACGTGGATGACATTTTAGTCCATGCCCCTACGGAAGAACTAGCCCGCCAAATCACCAGGGAAGTCCTAGAACTCCTCCGCGAGACTGGGTTTAAGGCAAGCAGGGAAAAGGCCCAATTGGTTCAGACCAGTGTCAAGTACCTGGGTCTGACCCTGGGACCCGAGGGTCGCACCCCGGACGCCCAGCGAATGGAGGTCATTTCCAAGCTGCCTGCACCCACCGACGTCCCCTCCCTTAGAGCCCTTCTAGGAACCTTTAACTTTTCCCAAGACTTCATCGAGTCCTTTGCAGACAAGGGTCGCCCCCTTTATGCTCTCCTTAAGAAGAACACTCCCTGGGAGTGGGGACCGGATCAACAGACAGCCTTAGCCGAACTGAAGCGCAGCCTGGCCGCAGCCCCGGCCCTAGCCCATCCAGATGTTACCCAGCCATTCTTTATTCAGTTAGCCATGTCAGATAAAAGCGTAGGAGCCACGCTCACCCAGCAGCAAGCCGGGACCGCAAGAGTAGTAGCCTATGCCTCTCGTAATCTAACTCCAGTCGAGACCAAGTTCAGCCCATGCGAAAAGACTTGCCTTGCCCTGGTTTGGAGCCTGACCCACTGGGAATTTATCATAGGTGGCTCACGCACAATAGTTCAAACTACCCACACGCTCCTCAAATATATTCTGTCTGGCAAAATACAAGATGGACAAGTGTCAAACGCTCGCATAGCACAGTGGACCCTGGCCCTGGTTAACCGCGGAGTAGAGTTTAAAAAGGAAGCCACTGAGCCACCAGCCCCCTATGGCCTGTTAGTAACCGGGACCGAGCACGAGTGCCCCCTGGACCTGCCACCGCAGGTTGTTTGGCCAGTCACTTGGGGAGTCCCGCTAGAGGAAGCCCGACTGAACAGCTTCACATGCTGGTTCTGCGATGGCTCCTCCTTTCACGTTGGAGGCTCCCCTCGGACAGGCTACGGCGCCGTGCGAGTGAGCGAAATATGCACTCTAAAGGGTCCAGCCCGCCCCCATTCCAGCCAAGCGGCTGAGGTGCAAGCGCTTCTGGCAGTGCTTGAGTTTGAGCCCCCAGAAAGCCCACTCGCCATTTACACAGACTCGGATTGGACGTCCAAAGCCACCGCGGTCTGGCTCCCGGTGTGGCAAAATCAGGGGTGGAAAGCTAGTGATGGGAAACCCGTAGCCCACCTACAGCTATGGCAGCAAGTAGCCGCGCTCCTTCAGTCCTGCACAGGCCCAACGCAGGTTACCCATGTTAAAGGACACCAAAAGACAAACTCAGAGACCGCTTATTGGAATGACCAGGCAGACCTCGCAGCCAAGGCAGCCGCCATAGAAAATGCTCCCTTACCGGAACCAGCCACCGATTGTCCCCTCCACCCTGTCACCACCCGGGCACTAGCCCGCAGCCAGGCTCAGGGATTTGCAGGAACACTAGACCTAGCACAACTGCAAATATCTGACCCAGAAGTAGCTGACCTCCTAGCCGCAGGAAGAGATCAGACAGGAAGACTAATGATCCGAGAAGAGGAAGGCATAGTTTGGGCAGTAGATGCAGCCGGTGAACGCCACTGGGTAGTGCCACTGGAAGTCAGGGCCGACCTGATTCAGTTTGTCCACGAGCAGGGACACCGAGGCAAGGATCTGACTCTGGAGAGGGTCAAAGAGGTTGGTTGGTGGCCTAGCATGCGTACCGAAGTAGCACAATGGGTGGACAACTGTCTGTCTTGTGCTATGGTCAATGCAGACCCAACTGGACCTAGAGCTCCCCTCCAGCATCAGAGAATTGATGGACCCTGGGCGCGTATACAGATTGACTTTATCGGTCCCCTTCCTCCCACTCCCCGCGGCAATCGCTACTGTCTCACTGTCATAGATCCCTTCAGTAAATGGGTCGAGGCATTCCCGTGTAAACATAACACTGCCGCCACCACGGCCAAACTACTGTTCAATAATGTGTTTTTGAGATGGGGCACTGTGCGAGTCATGGATTCCGATTTGGGCTCACACTTCATTGGAGAAGTAACCCAGGAACTTTGCAAGGCGTTAGGCATCCAACAACGCTTTCACATAGCCGGCCATCCCCAGGCTTCCGGCGCCATAGAAAGAACCAACCGGACCCTCAAGGAGGCTCTCCGCAAGATGGTTCGCTCCTCTGGGAGAGACTGGGATGAAAAACTCCCCATAATTCTAATGGCCATCAGAGGCACCACCGCAGTTCACGGACTCACGCCCCATATGGTCATGACAGGACGGAAAATGCAGCTCCCAGAAGCCTTCTGGCTAGACACGCAGCTCCCTTCTGATATGCAACCCGTAGTAATTAATGACGCCTGGGTTCAGGACCTCATCTCATCCATACACGCCATCCACATGCAAGTGGCCCAGAAGTTAGGCACAGCTCAGAAGGATATGGACCGCAAACTAGGATGGGTCAGGAACCCCAGGCAGTGGGAGGAAGGACAGCTTGTTTTATATAGGAAGTTCTCACAGAAGGCACACTCACTAGCGGCAAAATGGCAAGGTCCCGTCCCAATCACGAGAAGAGTCTCTCCAGCCGTCTATCAGGTAGCTATCCAGAGGAAGACAGGAGGCACTTGGCTAAAATACTTCCACGCCTCTCAATTAAAGGAATGGAAAGGGAAGCCGCTCCAAACCGCCCCGCCAGTATATGACCCTGGGGGAGCCGCCGCCAGCCCAGCCCCCCTCTGCCCAGGTTCGCCAGATATCCCTTCACCCTGGGCCAGAGATACCCTGTGTCCCCTTAGACCAGACCTTTGTAGCCCTTGTATAAAAAGAAACGGCAGAATATATATATATATATAGGTAAAAGTTAAGAGTTTTTTTTCAGTTCTATTCTTTAACTTCATTAGGCGGGCCCCATAGTTGGTACCCTTGGGGAAACACGGCAACCAAAGCCAAATAGGACCACCACCGAAAGTGATTCTTAATTGGATTTCAGAGCCGCGTGTTCGGAAAAAATTGCACAGGCAAAAGAGATTTGCTGTGTGTGAAAGTGTTTGGAGAGGCTTTAGCCCAAAAGTGAATGCAGTCTTCCAACGTTGAAACCACCAAATAAGGTGATTTCTTTGTTTGAAAACATTTCACAGCCGTGCTGGTGAAGATCCCGCATCTACGTAGATTCGGGGTCTCACCTGCCAGACCCACGCTTTCGCATGATGGTCGGCTTTGGCTTTGAGGGCCGTGCCTCCCCTGGAAAAGGAGCCCCAGATAGCCCAACATCCCTCTTTTACTAATGTCCATATTCGTCATGGTGAGTTGCTATACGGCGCCACCATCTAGTACGCTTTAGTGCAAAGGTAAAAGACCCGCCAGTATTTTGTAAATATGTTACCTCTGGAATGTGTTATTGGGGTGCGTTCGCTACGCACAAGGGGCAGCGTGCCTCATTTACATAGCCAGGATCCCCCGTGCCAAGATGACACCCGAATAACCCAGACCCAGTGGCGCCGGCAGATCTCGGCCGCCTCCGCTGCTTTTCGATAAACGCCGCCGAGCACCCTCGGCTCCACTTCGGCCCTTTCCGCCAGCAGCCACCCGCCCCACGTAATCTTTTCCCTTGCCCGTACCGTATAAGGGAAAAGAAGGGGGGGAGACATATTGAAGATATAATGAAGCCCTGCCAGGCACCCCAGGTAAGGGCAACCTAAAAGTATCCCACACCCGGGAGCTTCTGCTCTGTGTATTTTTCTTTTTGCTCGGTGTATTTTCCTTTTTGGTGTATTTTTTTTAAACCAGAGAATGGGGCCTCCCGAGGGAGTCCCTCCAAAAATTGCTTGTCCTGCAAACATATGACGAAGGCCTATTTTTGAAAATTAAAGCGAGGGCCCCCCGTCTGCAGCAACCCTTATAGTTAAAGGAAACCGCTCTCTAGTTTTTAGTCTTTTTAAAACGGCAAAGCCAGGCCGAGCCGGACCGATAGCTCTCAGCCCGTAAAATAAAAATAGCCCGCCGCCAAGAAAGGGGCACCTGAAGGCCACATAGCCTAGGCACCCAGGGACCCCTGGGGCGAGTTTGCATAATCCCGCCTAACGTACAGCCGACCCTTGCCCGACGCAAAGACGTTTCCCCTCTGAAATATACATGCTTTCGAAAGAAGCCTCCGCACAGGAGTTCCCCAGAGCAACAAGCTGGAAGGCTCGCTTAGTGCCCCTGGGACTTCTCGTTCGAACCCCGCTTAACATACAGTGCTGGCAGAAAAACACCCTCCTTTTCCCCTGCTTTACTTCATTCATTTTGCTGCAACAAACTCAGGGAACCTGTACTTATATCCGCAGGTCTCCCCAGGATATTTGCACTACAGAAAGGAAAAGGAAGGCCAGGAGATGAGGCACCTGGCTACTCTGTGTTTGCTCATGCTGGCAGGCACCCTAATAGAGGGACGCCCGTCCAAATTAATGCCCTACCCCCACTGGAGATGTATCAATACACTAGCAGGAAACGAAATGATGGTCTGCAAGGTAGTGCAGCAGATTAATATGACCACCCCCATGGATCGCACAAACTTCCGCAGTTGCGAAGAGCAGTGGATCCGAGCCCCAGAGCTTGTTATTTTACGTGTGGGAGTGAAAACCATGTCCCAAGAGCTAGTGTGCTACTCGCCTACTGATACGGTTTCACCACTTGCTCCAATTCCATGTATGTTCCTTCCCCGTATCAGGCCAGCCCCCACCGCAGTCCCGGTGGTAGACAAATATACCACCCCTGCCAACTTCGAAACCTCGCCATTTGTCACTGAGGCTTTCGGACCATACTGTGAAGTTATTTTAGTGTCGGCCGCAGTATGGAAGGCAGGAGACCCCTTTAGAATGACCATCCTACTAGGCACTACGGCCACTGAATCTGCATCAGTCACTATCACGCCCCCGTCAGGCGCAATTCTCTCCTTTGCTATAGAACACTGGGAGAACCTGACCTGGATTGTAAAGGAGGAAGACCTAGCCAAACATGGCCCACCTGATTGGATACTGGTTCAACAGACGCCCGAATGCCAAACCAAGCCCCTAGTAGAGAAATTTCACTGGCTTGGGCTGCTCTTTGTAAATTTGACTCACGAACCAGGCAATTACTCCCTGCTGATCCGGACCCAGGAGACCCACACCATCCAAATTGACCCTTTGATTGCTAGCAATGAACAATTAAGCCAAGGCGGCACGCATATAGTGGGCTCCCATGTTTTGAAAACTGACATTCGAGAGAGAGTTCTAGTCCGCCCGCAAATGTCTTTAAAAGAGATCCGCATAGACTTAGCTGAGCTAAATATAACCCAGAGGCTGCCGCAGTGCGCTCCCTATCTGGAGGCCGGTAGCAAGGGTTGGAATGCATGGCTACAACTGTGGATCGATCCCTCTCCCTCTCTCTCGCGTGCCAGACGAAGCATCGCCGACTGGACTGCTCCTGCAGCCGGAGGCTTAGCAATCACGGATTCGGTCAATATTGAGACTCTCGCTAATAAGTTTGCCCATGTCACGACTAGCATCTCCGACTTAGGTAAACCGGTGGTGCAGTCCCTAAATTTCATTTCAAATGGGCAACACGAGATCAGCTCCATTTTAGTTAACTGGGAGAGTCAAATTGAAAGAGATTTTTCTCTGCTGCTCAAAGGAACACAGTCTTTTGAACGCAACGTGTCAATAGCCATGGCATGTATGCAAGCCCAACAATTAAATCAGGCTGTGGCCATGGGGCTAATTCGGCAAGCCACAGACGGGCACTTGCCCCTGGAAATTAAAAGATTGATTACGCCCAAATTGTCACCCATTGAACTGGAGCTTGAATCCTGGTGGTCTCTCGTAAATTCCTCATTCTCACCGACCACCCAGGAGCTTAAACTATTTTTATTAACGGCCAGTGCGCACGAGTCATTCCACATGTACCCAGTCGTGCCTCTGGGACTCCAAGTCAGCGATACCGAAGTCCTCTACGCCCGCCACCCCGACCATTGGGCCTGCTTCACCCCGACCGGATGGCAGCTCGTCAGTCTCCAAGGGTGCCAGCATCGAGACCAGACCGGCTTCATCTGCCAAGACCAAGCCTTTGCACCTCATCACCCCTGTGTAGCCCCGCAAGTCGACGCCCTCAACGAGTGCTCCTTTGAGGTCGTCCGGGAGAACAGCTCCGCTGTGGTCTACCTTGGGAAAGGATGTGCCTGCGTGCGAACGGCCTGCGACTTTGTGATCCTGAACTCGTTCCAGCTCAAGCCCGTGATCCCGGGAGTCAACCGCTGCTTCTGCAACCTGTCTTCGGTGGCAGCCTGTGACTTCACCTACACGGTACCGGTCTGGACCCAAGAAGAGATCCTGGTGGCACCCTCCATCTATCGTTATGTGAAGCCCATCTCCCTTGGCATCGGTCTGGAATTAATCCACGAGCTCCTGACCCACCTGCAGCTCCACCGCACCCTCCAGAGCATCCAGAGGGACGGGGATACTACTGCTTTGGTTGTGTCCCACAACGGCAAGGAGATTTCGGATCTTGCCAAGCGGATTAAGACCACCGGTGAGCACTCGTGGTGGGAAACCCTCTTTGGCTGGAGCCCCACTGCCACTGGAATTTACAATTTGGCTTTGCACCCGATCATTGTTATTTTGGCCTTCCAAGTTTTGTTGTGTGCCTCACTACTTTATTTGGGCTGTTGGAGCCGCCGACAGCTCCAGCAACTCCAGCTGTCTTACCGCCTGGATCACTACAATCCAGACCTCCTCTTGCCTTAATGGGTGTACTTGGCGCCCCGTTTAACCCTTGCTTGTTTTGCTACTTACATTGTTTTGAGATACGCTTATGTGTGTGCTTAATATGTATGAACTCTGCACCAGCCCCATGGACGCTTTGCTGCTGGACACCGCTCCGAGGCCCTCTTGTGGACTAGGGGGGGGACCTGTTTCTCTGCCTCCCAGCCAACGGCCCGCCTACGAACGCCTGCCAGCAGCGCTACCTCCATGAGGACTAGAACTGTGTGCCTGAAGCCCTTCTCGCCGCCTGCCGACCCTGCCCTGCGGATTGACGCAGACAGCAAGGGCGGGTGGAAGTGTGTTTTGGAACACATGGATTAAGTTTGCTTGTTCCTGTATATATGCAACCCAGTCCAGCAGCTGTACTGCGGACTGAGCCGTCTGTGATCTGTGCCACCCTGTTGTTTTAAGTCTCTATGAATTTCTTGCTATTGCTTTCATGAATTTCCCCCTATGAATTTAGCCCCGAATTAACCCCTCACTCTATCTATTGCAAGTGCGCCCATGATCTTCCCATGAACTGGGATCTTTTAATCACCCCCTATCAATTTTTGCTCCTATGAATTTTCTTTTAAGCTCTATGAATTGCCTTTTAACCTGACTCCCCCCGCCGAAGTGATTTTAGCCTATTTATCACCCTATGAATTTGGTTTTAACTGAGACCCCTCCTGAACGGTCTCTTTTATTGGGTATTTAAACATTGGTTTTAGCCTGTATGAATTTGGTTTTAATCTGACTGTATGAGTTGGTCTTTTAATTGCAAAATTTATTTTTCTGCCCCCATGAGCCCTTCCGCCGCTTACCCTCATGAATTGTTTCCTCGCACTTGCTTTTATTGCTGCTATCTCTATGAATTGGTTTTAACTCCCTAGATCATTGCTTTTATCCTATATAGATACATGTATTTATGTTTTTAACCATCTATGAATTGCTCCACCCTCTATGAGTTGATCTATGCCTGACTTGCACTTCTTCACCTTATATGAATTGTTCCCTCACCTATGAGCTTTGTTTTAACTTCCTATGAAGTAGCCTGCTTTTACTCTTGCATTCGTGAATGTACCAATGAATTACCTCTGCTTTTAATCCTATGCCTATGAATTAATCCATGTATATGAATTGCTCCTGGTTTTTAGTGTTTTTAACCACTCATGAATTACGAATGAATTTCCTCCAACTATGAATTGATCTATGTACGCAAAATATGAATTGTTGCTGCTTATATACATGAATTACTCATTGCTGCTTATATCACTGTGAATTACTATTGCTATGAATTATTGCTATTTATTCTGACGATTGCACTTAGCACACCCCCTGGTGTGAACCCAGAGACCTGCAGCCCATTGGCTGATCCAAATTGCACTTATTCGGTTAGGTGGTTCTCCAAACTAAATTTTTGAGTGACGCCTCCTCTCCCTTCCCTTCCCACTCCTCTTCCGCTCGAAGCTCGACCACCGGACATTGCCGACCACCTCGCCTTTGAAGTCAAGTTCGGAGACCCGCGCGCCTGACGTCACGGGGTCTCCGAGGGGGGGAATTGTTGCCAAGTAGGTCCCCTCCCCTGCTTTAAAGCCTGCTATGAACTGTGTTAAAGTTTCCTGCATTACTGTTTCACTGCTGCACCAAAGACTGCTTTGCACGTGTGTGCTCTAGTACACGTGCCAGTTTCCTGTCTGCTGTTTTATTACCTTGCTGCTGCAATAGACTGTGTAATTTACTGACTCCATGTTTGGTTAACTGCACAAAAGGACTCTCTTTCTGGGCAGCCCTGCCCTGCCCTGTATCTGGATTTCCCCGTGTGTGCTTTGGACTCTGTTACAAGTGTGCCCCGTGCCTGCATTGCCATCTGCCACGGACCGTGCCTGTTCCCTGCTTTGGACTGTGTTTTAAAGTGTCGTTCCCCCTGCCTCCATGGAAGCCTGCCTCATATGGGCCCAAGCCGCTGCTAGCAGCCGGGCGCCTGCCGGGGAAAACCTCCAGCGAGCCTGGCTAGGTGCTCCCTGGTCAGTTCCTGCCTGGAGCCTCCCGCGAGCCGGTCGCCGAGCTTGCCCTCGCTACCGGGCAGCCTGCTATCCAGCCCCAGCTATGCCCAGCCGGCATCCATGTTCTCAGGCAGCCAGAAGACCCTGGGAAGAAGACTGCTTTGGGAAGCCATTTCGGTGAAGCGGGCACACCACGTCCGCAGCGAGAGCCCCTCGCCCCGCTCTGCATATCTTAGGAGCCGCCCCGGAGAAGAACTAAGTGCCGACCATCCCAAGCACTTAGAGAATGCATCTCAAAGAAACCTCCGCATTCCAGAGCTGATGACATCAGGACAAGCCCTGTCCGCTGGAACATCCTTTCAGCCCACTTGGATTTCCCCCTCCCTCTTTTGTCCCCTCTTCCTGAGGTGTCACTTATCACAATCTGATTACCAAAGTGGCCCATCCAAGCCATTCAGTAACCCATTAGAACCTTTGTTTTAATCTGTGGGAACCACCAAGTACAGCACCTGCCCCAGGGTACGTTTTGGGGTATTTAAGCTGGTCTCCCAGACCACTCGGTGCTTAGGCCATTCCTATCCAGACCCCCCCCCCTTGCTGTCCGTGGCTTAGGCCATTCCTATCCAGACTTCCTTGCTGTCCCCCTGTGGTTCCAGTTCTGGCATTGGGCCACCCTCGCTGTTGGGTCTCTGCTTCGCTTCAGGATAAGTGAGTATTCCCCCTATCATCGTTGGGAACCAGCTAATGCGAACGTCTCTGTATTTCATACTCTGTACTTCCTAGATCTTGTGTGTTTCTTGTATGCTTGTGCAAGTTCAGGCTTACGCCACATTGTTAGACAATACACGTGTTTGGAACCTATTTGTAGTCTGCCTCTTTTTCACTAGAGTGTCTGGGATCGGGACCTCCGTAGACATAGGTTAAGATCCGCGCTAATTTTAAGTTACAGACTGCTACAGCTAATTTCCCCCTTATAATAAAAAGCAGTTCTGGTAACAACTCAGCCTACAACTCATCAGTAAGTTTTTCTCACACTAACTACTCACATCTAGCTGGATCCTCCCAGCCCACCTGCTTTGATACCACAAGCAGGTTGCTCTTTTGGCTATGGTTTTAGAACATAAATTTCATTCAGATGGAACATTGAGATGAAAGAAACAGTGGTTAGGACTAGAGGTGGGCATGAACTGAATTACAAACCAAAGTTCATCATGAACCGGGCTGGTTTGTGATTTGTGAAGCAGCAGTTCGTGGGAGCTCATTTCTCATGAACTTTGATGAATTTGGTTGTTTGGTTCATATTTCGGTTCGTCACTGATCAATCAGTTTCCTAGGCAAAGAGGAGGATGGGCTCTCCACATTCATTCTGCTGACCTGAAAGTGACGTTTTTACAAACTGAACAAACTGGTTCATGAACCGGGGCAAGTTTGTCAAAGTTCATGGTTCATGAACTGTGATGAACCATGAACTGCCATTTTTTCAATTCATGCCCACCTCTAGTTAGGATATAATAGCAAACTACAATATGTTTTGAATCAGGAAATTTTAAGTATCTGAGATATTGAAGGAGAGGGGAAATTATGTGTGTGAAGAGAGGGAAAATAAGAGCATGAACTTGAGAACTGTCTAAGCTCATTCTTGTAGGAACAAACCATGGTTTGGTGTTATCATCTGAAAGCAACCATAAGGCTATAGTACTGTAAGCTTACAGAAAAGTATAAGGAAGTCAAAATTTTGTTGTGAATTATTCCCCCCAAACTCTAAATGACAGATGGGGAGTAGGTTTGTTTTTTGTGAAGATAAGTGTTTTAAAAAAACAACACCTATAAAAATGTTCTGCCCAGTTTAATTTAAAATTGGAGTCCTTATAGCATGGCATTCAATTACATTTCTTGAAAAAGCAGGCAACAAGAATTTGTCCCTCTCTGGCTTCCTTCTGTCATCACTTTTCAGCGTTGTTTATATATATATATATATATATATATATATATATATATATATATATATATATATATATATATATATATATATATATATATATATATATATATAAGAAGTTATATGCTCTGATGAAATGTTTTGCATTATAGACAGTTTTAGAAAATGTTCAAAATAAACAATAGATTAAACTGGTTAATCTGTTTCAACACTGCAAGTTTCACTATCCATAACACTGTATGTATCTCAAAGGACAGAATTTGGGGGCCAACAGAGTAACAGAGACTGACATAATTTATTATCATATGGGCACCTTATCCGTGCAGTTTCCAGGATGATTTCCATGGTTGGGGAATTCATTTCCAGGTGGACTCCTTTCCCATAAAAAAGAAAGGACTAGGCAACACGTAGCTGTAATTTTCAATCTTTCTGAAAGCATCTGGTTATCTAAAACTAAGTCAAGTATATAGCAACAGGGAATCTGAATATAACTCTCTATCATTTTAATTTGCTCCCATTCTTGGAACACACTACAGGAATACCTCTTTATTGCCGTGATCTCAAGTTCATGAATACTATACCAAGAATGGTTCTGTGACACACAGGAAAAACAATATTAGTAGCCATTTCAGTAACTTGTTGCTAAATCTGGCAGCCATATAACCTATGGGTGTCATTTTGTATTGCCATTCTGTTTCTTAATGAATCACCTAAGAGTCTACATAATCCACACAGGACATTCTCTACCATATTTTCCTGCTATCACTGCCTGCAGAACCCATTTTCTTCATCAAATGAGGTGTCTCGATCCCAGTTACTTAAAAACAACAATAACTATAATAACAGCAGTATATTCATACGGTAGCACCTCTAATAGGTTTGGGAACTAAAAATTCCTTTTTTTGTTTTTCAGAACTGCAAGCTGATATGGTTTCCATTCAGCAAGAAAAGCATCAATAGGAAAGTATGGGTACCCAGCTGTTGGAAAAATTAAGCAATGAGTTGAAATAATTGTTAGAAATTACTGCAAATGAGCCTTGATCACAAGCCACAAAGCTGAGAATCCTGAGGACCATATTTGCATTCTCATGAATGTACATTAATGTATTGTTGTGTACCCCAGTCTATATTTGTGTATTGAATTTATCAAATTTAAATGTTTGTGATACCTCGCTGAGCATGAAATGTAGTTACTTGGTTGCACCTGTTCATAATAATCAGATTCCATATTCATAAAAAAATGTTGAGCAGCCATATGCATGAAGAGCGATCATTAAGGCTAGCTTTACTCACAGTATCCCAAATGCTGTTCTGTGAATGATCCACAAGCTCCATTGAAGCAAATGCTTGGTATTTTTTTAAAAGCAGCAGACACTTTGCAAAAATATGCCCAGGTGATTCACTTAGCAAAGGTAATAAAGTGCTGACTGTTTGCAGATGAGGCACCACCTCTGTGTGGTAATTAGGGATTATGTCAGGTGTTGGAATGGAATGTTCTGTAAGCTGAAAAGTTTGCATCAAATAACATGAGTATTCTGCTGATTTTGAAAGGGAAAATGCCTGGGGGAAATGCACATATTACATTTGCTTCACAGTTGGGGAAATCTGGTAATTTTTAAAAATGTCCCTGCAGTGGGATACTCTCCTGTATGACTTCAACCCATATTTCTCCAGTAAAATTTGGAAAAGGGTCTAGAATGGGAATGTCAGATACTACGTATCTAGGAATACTGTGAATTTTGCCATAAATGGGTCCAATAGTCAAACTAATCATGTTTGAAAGTGTTAATCAGACACAAGCCAATCATCCAGTATGTTTGGTTCATACTAAGCAGCTACAAAAACCTGCCAAACAGATTTGCTCCAGGTTTTTGGAAAATCGTGCATGTGTCAATTGAAACCCATAAGCAGCCATTATCACCACTAGGAACTATTTAGATGAAAAGCAAAAGGCTGGATTTACTAAAACACAACATTTATTTATGACAGATTTATTTGCTTCTGGATGATTTATCTGTTTAATTAATTGCCTGCTGAGTGGAGCAGTCATGCAGCAAGGACCAGGGGGCAGGAGGGCTGCATAAAATGTGCATGTGTAACCCTTGCCCACTAGAGGGAGATAGACAGTTGGGGTATTCCTTATAAGGAAAAAAAGGCGCAATTTTTTCCCTGAGAGACTGGAGGGCCTGAAGCTGCAGGGAGAAGCACTCTCTCCTCCTAAACACTCCTTTCTATGTACTCTGTATTAATGTTATAGGACTCCTGTGAAGAACAGAAGACATCTCAACGTAGAGCACAGCTACAAGTTGCTGCAATTCAAGGGACTGACCACCATACAGAAGTCAGAAAGACTGAGATCTGGGTCTGCTTGAGTAAAACAGGCCTGTTTTGTTACATGATTGTTGTTATATGTTTTATTATTGTATTGTTCCAAGTAAGAAGTTTTTTCTCAAGTTTGTTCATTGTTAATCTTTTATAAATGCAAGTGTCACAAGGCGGGATCACACTGTCATAGACCTGAACTCTCCCAGTTCTCAGATTAGATACATCTATTTGATATTGCCCTTCAACAAAACAGGTTACACATGCACAAAAAACCAGTTGTGCTGTTCTGCATTGGCGGGGGGGGGGGGGCAGTGAAGCAACCTACTAAAGAGCCACAAACAAGTCAACAGTCAAACTGATTATCAATCGGCTCCCTGTGACCAGAGAAAAGGATGTAAGCTGAACTGGAAAACATTTGAGATATAAATGTAACTGCTGCTAAATGTAGATGCTTCTCCTTTGGATTATGACTACTTCTCATGTGAATGCTGCATAGCTGATGGAAATATTCATGTAGGAGGGAACCTGTATAGTTTATACTATGCTTTTATAATGGCTACATCCAAACATTACCAGAATTCTTATTTTTTATTTATAGCCTGCCTTTCTCACTGAGATCCAAGGAGGATTACAATATTGCAAGTGAACATAATATATTCAATCGCGAGGACATTCACAGAGCAGCATACAACATACTCAACAGTTAGGACATTAAATGAAAACTGATATAACAGGGTTTGATAACCACAAAAATGAAAACTAGTAGAAAACTGATCTCATAGATGAAACCTTTCTGAATTTAAGTGTAAGTGATTAACATGACATCTTTAACAATGTTGAACTACAGAGTAGGAAAGTATCTACATCAGCAAAGAGTACCCAATAGCCTAGTCCCTGTCCCTTACCAAGATACTAGAAAGCCCTCCTGAATAATTCATTTGCAGAAAGCCAGGAGAGTGGGAACTTTCCTGAGTCCTGACTTCCTCAGGCAGGACATTCCAGAAGGTGGAGGCTACTGTTAGAAGAAGGGACTGGTGGCGATGTCTCTTGCTCAGGCCTTTAGGACTGCCAGCAGAGAAGAAGGAAGGCAACAACCATAGATGTATTGTCGAAGGCTTTCACGGCCGGAGAACGATGGTTGTTGTGGGTTTTCCGGGCTGTATTGCCGTGGTCTTGGCATTGTAGTTCCTGACGTTTCGCCAGCAGCTGTGGCTGGCATCTTCAGAGGTGTAGCACCAAAAGACAGAGATCTCTCAGTGTCACAGTGTGGAAAAGATGTAGGTCATTTGTATCTACTCAGGAGGGGTGGGGTTGAGCTGAGTCATCCTGTAAGAGTTTCCCAGGGTGTGGAATGCTAATGGCGGGAGGCTTCACTGTATCCTGAGGAGGTTCTTTTGCATATGGATTGGTACTTGATGTGCTAATCTTCTCTGCAGGGCTATTGTCAAGGATAGAATGTCCCAGCCATGCCCAGCCGGCATCATCTAAACCACGCACTTCAGGCAAATGGCTACTCCAGAAATGAAATCCGAAGAGCAATCAAACCCAGGATGAAGCAAACAACCAAAGAAAAACAGTCTCCCACAGGAAAAGTGTTTTTGCCATATATCAAAGGAATTTCTGATCAGATGGGAAAGCTTATGAAAAAGCATAACCTTCAAGCAGTATTCAGACCCACCCGAAAAATACAACAGATGCTACGATCAGCAAAAGACAGTAGAGACCCACTAACCTCTGCAGGAGTATACCGTATACCCTGCAGCTGTGGACAAGTTTACATCGGGACCACAAAGCGTAGCATCCAGACAAGAATAAAAGAACATGAAAGACACTGCAGACTTGGACAACCTGAAAAATCAGCAGTGGCTGAACATAGCCTAACTCAAACAGGGCACAGTATCTTATTCCAGGACACCAAAATACTGGACAACACTTCCAACTACTTTGTCAGACTGCACAGGGAAGCCATTGAAATTCACAAGCATAAGCAAAACTTCAACAGGAAAGAAGAAACCTTAAGAATGAACCGAGCATGGTTGCCAGTTCTGAAAAACACCAGGCTAACAAAACATTCTATCCTTGACAATAGCCCTGCAGAGAAGATTAGCACATCAAGTACCAATCCATATGCAAAAGAACCTCCTCAGGATACAGTGAAGCCTCCCGCCATTAGCATTCCACACCCTGGGAAACTCTTACAGGATGACTCAGCTCAACCCCACCCCTCCTGAGTAGATACAAATGACCTACATCTTTTCCACACTGTGACACTGAGAGATCTCTGTCTTTTGGTGCTACACCTCTGAAGATGCCAGCCACAGCTGCTGGCGAAACGTCAGGAACTACAATGCCAAGACCACGGCAATACAGCCCGGAAAACCCACAACAACCAACAACCATAGAGTCAGATAGGCTGCTATCAGTCTCCTTCCTGCCAAGAGAGCTTCCTTCCTTCCCTTCTCTCCCCCTCCTCTCTCTCTTCTTCCCTGCATGCACCAGGAGAGGCAGCATGATGTCTCCTCCTGAGAGAGATGGCCTACTTTCAATCTAAAGCCATCCTAGCTAGTTAGATCAGTTACTAGTTCTTTCTCTTCACTAAACTTATGTAAATATATTTCTTTAGATAAAATTGTTATTGTATTGTCGAAGGCTTTCACGGCCGGAGAACGATGGTTGTTGGGGGTTTTCCGGGCTGTATTGCCGTGGTCTTGGCATTGTAGTTCCTGACGTTTCGCCAGCAGCTGTGGCTGGCATCTTCAGAGGTGTAGCACCAAAAGACAGAGATCTCTCAGTGTCACAGTGTGGAAAAGATGTAGGTCATTTGTATCTACTCAGGAGGGGTGGGGTTGAGCTGAGTCATTCTGTAAGAGTTTCCCAGGGTGTGGAATGCTAATGGCGGGAGGCTTCACTGAGTCATTCTGTAAGAGTTTCCCAGGGTGTGGAATGCTAATGGTGGGAGGCTTCACTGTATCCTGAGGAGGTTCTTTTGCATATGGATTGGTGCTTGATGTGCTAATCTTCTCTGCAGGGCTATTGTCGGGTGTGGAGTGTTTTGTTGGCCTGGTGTTTTTCAGAACTGGAGCCCATGCTCTGTTCATTCTTAAGGTTTCTTCTTTCCTGTTGAAGTTTTGCTTATGCTTGTGAATTTCAATGGCTTCCCTGTGCAGTCTGACAAAGTAATTGGAAGTGTTGTCCAGTATTTTGGTGTCCTGGAATAAGATACTGTGCCCTGTTTGAGTTAGGCTATGTTCAGCCACTGCTGATTTTTCAGGCTGTCCAAGTCTGCAGTGTCTTTCATGTTCTTTTATTCTTGTCTGGATGCTACGCTTTGTGGTCCCGATGTAAACTTGTCCACAGCTGCAGGGTATACGGTATACTCCTGCAGAGGTGAGGGGGTCTCTGCTGTCTTTTGCTGATCGTAGCATCTGTTGTATTAGTGGAACATTAGTGGATCGTGCAAGACAGATATGTGAGCCGTGCTTTCTCAATGAGGAAATTAATCATCTAAACCACGCACTTCAGGCAAATGGCTACTCCAGAAATGAAATCCGAAGAGCAATCAAACCCAGGATGAATCAAACAACCAAGGAAAAACAGTCACCTACAGGAAAAGTGTTTTTGCCATATATCAAAGGAATTACTGATCAGATGGGAAAGCTTATGAAAAAGCATAACCTTCAAGCAGTATTCAGACCCACCCGAAAAATACAACAGATGCTACGATCAGCAAAAGACAGCAGAGACCCCCTCACCTCTGCAGGAGTATACCGTATACCCTGCAGCTGTGGACAAGTTTACATCGGGACCACAAAGCGTAGCATCCAGACAAGAATAAAAGAACATGAAAGACACTGCAGACTTGGACAGCCTGAAAAATCAGCAGTGGCTGAACATAGCCTAACTCAAACAGGGCACAGTATCTTATTCCAGGACACCAAAATACTGGACAACACTTCCAATTACTTTGTCAGACTGCACAGGGAAGCCATTGAAATTCACAAGCATAAGCAAAACTTCAACAGGAAAGAAGAAACCTTAAGAATGAACCGAGCATGGTTGCCAGTTCTGAAAAACACCAGGCCAACAAAACACTCCACACCCGACAATAGCCCTGCAGAGAAGATTAGCACATCAAGCACCAATCCATATTCAAAAGAACCTCCTCAGGATACAGTGAAGCCTCCCGCCATTAGCATTCCACACCCTGGGAAACTCTTACAGAATGACTCAGTGAAGCCTCCCGCCATTAGCATTCCACACCCTGGGAAACTCTTACAGAATGACTCAGCTCAACCCCACCCCTCCTGAGTAGATACAAATGACCTACATCTTTTCCACACTGTGACACTGAGAGATCTCTATCTTTTGGTGCTACACCTCTGAAGATGCCAGCCACAGCTGCTGGCGAAACGTCAGGAACTACAATGCCAAGACCACGGCAATACAGCCCGGAAAACCCCCAACAACCAAAATTGTTATTGGTTGTCTAACTTGGACGAAAGCTTTCTGTGTGCAGTTCATTTAGTTAACGTGCCCGAACTAAAACCCTATAGCTATCACAGAGAAAGCTCTGTTCAGATGAGAGGAGCTGCCTTGGCGGAACACAGGGAGAGAGTCAGTTTTGCAAATATGAGGGGCCTAGGCCATGAAGGTCTTTGAATTGAATTGAGCCCTGTAAACCAATGGAGTGACTGCAGAATGGGAGTGATATGCATGCTCTGTCTAGCTCCAGAAGGTAAACGAGTTGTAGCATTTTGCATGAACTGGAGTCTCCAAGTTGTCTTTAAGGGAAGACCTATGTAGAGTGAATTACAGTTGTCTAGTCTCAGTGTTACCATGGCATAAATCCAGGTGTCAAGGAATGCTGTCAAGGGATGGGTGACCTTCTTCAGCCTTGATTTGGAATGGGCTCACCTGAATGTATTTCAATTCAAAAAGAATTTTTAAAGATGGTAACTTTAGCATTTGAGATGGTAGTGAAAACTGTTCATTAAATCCAAGAGAAGCAGCAGAGTCAAGCTTCTGTTGTCTCTGTCTCCTGGCAAAAGTCATAAATGAGGACATTCAAAACAGTTTCTCTTCCAAAAATGAGCCTGAAGTTAGATTGAAATGGACTGAGATAATCAGCTTCATCCGAGAACACCTGGCATTTTCTGGCCACTATTCTCTAAAGTAACTTGCTTTTTTAAAAAAAGGAAAATTCAGGACTGACATGCAATTACTAAGGTCAAACAATATTTTTCTTCACAGAAGTCTAACACTGTCTCTTTTATGGCTGAAGGCATGCACCCTTCCACTAAACTGATCAAACCAGCCAGTCCTTAAAGCATTCATTATACGAGTATGTATGTGTGTGATGCTATTCCAGTTCTTTGAAGCAGGTGAACATTCCTCCATAAGGTCCTTTATTATTTTGTGAAAAGATTATAGACGATGGATTGGGGATATATTCTCTCTAACACAGCATATTGTACTGACAGCCTCATGCTTTTAATCTTCTTAGGAATAACATGTATTCACTGAAAATATGAGACAGTTTGGTAGACTAATTATAACATGCCATTTTAAAATCTCTGAAATTATATTTGCTTGAAGGCGGACATTCACACCAATCGGAAAAATATAGACACTACAATATTGCAACACCAACTCAGAAAATCATCTCTTCACAAGACTTGTTAATGATGTGCTACTAAAATTGTGTTAGGTTTAGGATTAGATTTAAACTTCCAACTACTTAGTCTATATTGAAACAAAGCATGAGACTGGACCTATTAAAATTAAAACTTCCTGTGTATTTAGAAGGCCTGGCCTCTTATGTGCTATATCTCAGTCTAATGTGTTTCTTTTTTGCATTGGCAACATATGATATGTATTTCTGTAGGGTATTAGATGTGACTTATCAAACCACATATTGTGTTTTCAGAAGATTGACAGGGTAGGTCATATAGTTTTCAGATCTCGCAACTCACCAGTCATCCTTATAGCTCTTTCTGTTTATATAGTCCTGACTGTAACAATAATCGTGTTCCATTTGGATGCTATCTCCCCCCTCCCTTATCTATAAGATTACGCAATGCATTACTTCCTGCCCTCTTCTTTGGCTTCAAATATAACAACATAATCAAACCTTGTTGGCTATATGAAAATGACCCCCCTTATCCCACACCGGCTCAAAGTGCCAAGGGGGTGGCAACGTATGACTTACCATTCGTGGCTGTCGTACGGCTAAGTGTGTTGGGTTGGGGAAAGCAATGGTGAACTACCCTGTAAAAACTTCACTGAGAGACTCTGCGGATCTCTCTCGACGCGCTGTTGCCAAGTAGACCCCCTCTCCTGCTCTAAGGCCTGCCATGAACTGTGTTAAAGTTTCCTGCATTGCTGTTTCACTGCTGCACCAAAGACTGCCCTGCACGTGTGTATTCTGGTACACGTGTCAGTTTCCTGCCTGCGTGTTAATTACCTTGCTGCTGCAATAGACTGTGTAGTTTACTGACTCCATGTTTGGTTAACTGCACAAAGGACTCTTTTACTGGGCAGCCCTGCCCAGACCTATATCTGGATTTCCCAGTATGTTTGGACTTTATTGCAAGTGTGCCCCGTGCCTGCACTGCCATCTGCCATGGACCGTGCCTGTTTCCTGCTTTGGACTGTGTTTTACATGCTGTTCCCCCTGCCTCCATGGAAGCCTGCCTCATATGGGCCCAAACCGCTGCTAGCAGCCGGGCGCCTGCCGGGGAAACCTCCAGCGAGCCTGGCTAGGCACTCCCTGGTCAGTTCCCGCCTGGAGCCTCCCGTGGGTCAGTCCCCAAGCTTGCCCTCACTACCGGGCAGCCTGCTATCCAGCCCCAGCCATGCCCAGCCGGCATCCATGTTCTCAGGCAGCCAGAAGACCCAGAGGAAAAGACTGCTTTGGGAAGCCATTTCGGCGAAGTGGGCACACCACGTCCGCAGCGAGAGTACCTCGCCCCGCTCTGCATATCTTAGGAGCCACCCCGGAGAAGGAACTAAGTGTCGACCATCCCAAGCACTTAGAGAATGCATCTCAAAGAAACCTCCGCATTCCAGAGCTGATGACATCAGGACAAGCCCTGTCCGCTGGAACATCCATTCAGCCCACTCGGATTTCCCCCTCCCTCTTTTGTCCCCTCTTCCTGAGGTGTCACTTATCACAATCAGGTTACCAAAGTGGCCCATCCAAGACAGTCAGTAACCCATTAGAACCTTTGTTTTAAACTGTGAGAACCACCAAGTACAGCACCAGCCCCAGGGTACATTTTGGGGTATTTAAGCTGGTCTCTCAGACCACACGGTGCTTAGGCCATTCCTGTCCAGAACCCCTTGCTGTCCGTCCGTGGTCCCATTGCTGGCATTGGGCCATCTCGCTGTTGTGTCTCTGCTTCGCTTCAGGATAAGTGAGTATTCCCCACCATCGTTGGGAACCAGCTAATGCGAAAGTCTCTGTATTTCCTACTCTGTGTTTCTTAGATCTTGTGTGTTCTCTTGTATGCTTGTGCAAGTTTAGGCTTATGCCACATTGTTAGCAAATACACGTGATTGAACCTATTTGTAGTCTGCCTCTTTGTCACTAGAGTGTCTGGAATCAGGACCTCCGTAAACATAGGTTAAGATCCGCGCTAATTTTAGTTACAGACTGCTAAAGCTAATTTCCCCCATTAATAAAAGCAGTTCTGGTAACAGCGCTATAGGACAGAAAGGCCTGGAGGGGGACGATCTACGGAGTAGCCGAGGGTCGGTCACGACTGTGTGGCTTGGATCAGATCAGATATGAAAATGACATCAGAATTCACATGCTTCCTATCTTCAAAGAGTGATCCTAAGCAGGTCTACTCATAATTCTTCTAAAGTCTATTCAATGGAGCTTAGTCCCTTAGTTCTTAGGATTGCATTGCCAGTCTGGAATCTAGGGTATAAAACAGAGAAAACAGCTCTTGGGAGCAGTTGGGAGTGTGATCACCATTGCTGCAACCAGGACAAATGCATCGATGGCAGCTGGTAAGTGAGGTGTACACTATGCCCATTCATGTCCCATCCAATTGCTGAAATGTCCCCAGCTTTGTAACTTGTCATCTGCCTGCAAAGTAGAATTTCTAAAGAACAACAGTTTGCTAATATGTCATATTTCCCCCTAAGCTGTGGAAATGCACTCCCTGGCCACTCATATTTTCCTCCAGTGCCCTCAGGCATTAGACAATAGAAAACTTTAGTAAACATCTGAATCTGCTTTTCCAGAGATCTTTGAATTACAGGGTCCAAGAAGTACATACTCACTGTATTTTATTTCCCCCCCTGTATCTAGAGGATCCAGGGAGATAAGGGGGGATATTTCCTTAGTTGAGGAGGGACAACCAGTTACTCTTTAGTCTTTAGTGCCATTCTGTAAACCTCTTTGAAATTAATCAAAATATCATTAGGCCAAAACTACAGAAGTACGCATAGATAAATTTCCAAAATGGCAGAGCAGGTAATCGGTTGATCAGTAATCACTATATACTGGACTGTATGAAATAAATCTCAATCCCAACTGCATGAAATAAATCTCAATCCCAACATGCTAGTTTAATTAAGTAATTGGCACAAGCCTCCTTAATATCAGACAGGTCAGACAGTTTCCCATTTTGTTGTGTCTATGACTAAAGTTTTAAAGGATATGCTAAGTTCTCCCCTCCCCTGATAATCAGAGAAGACAATTTTAAGAAAAAATGAAAATATGCTGCTTCTTCTCGGAAATGTAGCCCTACCATTTCTCTATTGCAGTTTGCTATACGTGCTGTCAGATCATTTTTGACAATTTAAATCTAACATAAAATGTAGGTTGCAAGCACATGACAGAGCCTAAAGCTGCTATGTAGGGACTATTTAACTCAAGCAGAAATTGCCCCAACAGCAAGACATCTGATTCTTCAAGGATTCACTGAAACATCTGTCTCAATATTGCCACTTACATCCCTCCTAGGAAGTGACATGGGCCGTTTCATTACGGCAGGATGACCCAAGAATGACTGACTAGGCAAGAGAGAGCAGATGATTGGGGTAAAATATCTGAGGCAAAAATGTTGTGGATGATGCATTATGGAAAAACTTGGATAAAGGAGACAACCTGCCCTTGAAAGAGTACATGTGTCATAAAATAGGTCGGCATGCTGGCTTAGGGAAAGAAAATAAAAAATCAGGAACACTACAAACCCACATTAACTTACTATTAATTTACAAGACCATTCAATCAACTACCAAGACTAAACTGGGAAGAAAAAAGAAAGTATACATTTGGCAGATTAAAAAAATCATACAAAACAGAGGTCAACTGGAAGAGCAATAATAAAGAAAAGGGAAGAGATGATGATGATGATCTGGTAGTTTCAAGAGGGAGAAAAAGACTTATGCTAATAAAGTCTGTATGCTTTCAGGTAAGTTTTAGTTTGAGGGTATTTGATATCTCTTACTAATTCTTAGTGTAGTCTGCTTTGAAGGTTACAAAACAAACTCTGACGGCAACAATGAACCTAAAAATATTAAATACCTACCGATCTACCCCATGGCTAGGTAATTTCTGGCATTTTTAATAATCAAACAGTGGCACCAAAGAATCTGTTGTTGCCCAATAGAATAATCAACAGTATTAGGTAGATCTGGCTGATATAGTTTGACTGACCCCCTCCTCTTAAAGCATCAGAAACAGAAGAAGAAGAAAGTAAATTTGCTCCTTGCGGATAATCTAAGATGCCCAAACATATTAGGAGAATCTTTGTATTCAAACCAAGGGCACAGCTAATTATTCAAGGATCAACAAAAAATGCACAAATGTCATTTCTTATAGTCATTTTGCTTTAGTTGTCTTTTGGTAAGCTTTGGGGGGATTTTTTGCCTCTTCTCATATAAACCTATTAAAACAAACAAACAAGAAAGGATTCGATTAAGCTATGTAGAATTTTGCTTCTTGCTGTTATGAAAAATATCTCCCAGCTATTCTTCAGAAAATAAAGATATACACATCTTTGACATAAGTTCTCCCTCTCCAAGACTGAGTATGCACTTGTTAGTCTTTAAAGTGCTACAATATTTCTGTTTTTCACTTATGATGAAATGATGAAAACAGATACATTTAGGAATCGATATGCCAAATTCCAACTTCCTAGATATTATGGAAGTAACTTAATTTTTATACATCCTTGCTTTATTGATAGTGAGTTACACCCTTTAATGCCCATTTATTTCAATGGAAAGCTGTAACTCTACTTAGGACTGCACTGCGAGTCAGTCAATCAGTGGGTTGGATCCTACCCATTTGTTTGGTTATACAGAAAGGAGAAGTGGATACTGTTGACCCTTACCTGCCCCTCACCATGGGATGGGGCTGGGGAATTGGATGAGATTACCCTTCCTCTCTATTGTGCTAGTGGAAATGTTGATAGGATCTAATTCTATATTTCTCAAATATCTTTCTAGTACTACAAGCTACTTAACTGACTAACTGATGTGACACTTATAAATCAAAATGTCTAATTCTCAACATGACCCCATCTGCAGATGCTTAAATCTGTGAATTGGGAACATGGAGAGAGGAGATTTTTCTTCAAACCTGAGGGGAGATCCAGGTCTGCAGGAAAATTCCAAGTAAAAACAAACAAACAAAACGAAAAAGTGGGTTCCCAAAGGAACAAAGAACAGTTATCTGCTGGTTCAGGAGAAGAGATAAAGAAGGGGTGGAAGGAGAAAGAAAGTGAGGGGAGAAAAGTGATAGAGAAAGGATAAGGGAGAGGAGGAGTGGCAAAGGCAGGGGGAATGGGTGCCTCCTTTCTTCAAGTCCCTACAATAATTGCATCAACTATTTCTCCTTCCTTATTGTACTTGAAAAGGTAACCAAAAATTCACCTGGCAATTGATTATGTAAGATACATGGAAATCACCTGGTATCATTTCTTTCCTACATTTCTCATTTAGTTTAACTACTACATTTGTTCCACTCATTGTTATGAATAAGCACTTGGTCAGTTATAAATCATAAAGTAATCATTCCCCATGCCAGAGTCATATTAGGAATTGCTTCTGTCAGCAGCTAACAACAGGATTTGATTCCTAAGCAAATGTGACTAAATGCAGAATTGCAAGTAATAGAGCGGTAAATGTCCTTCAGGCAATGCTTTGTCAATGCTTGTCATTAATTCTTCGAGGTATTTGGTACATGGACACAGGGCAGAATACTTGGAGTGTTAATGCCTACCATATCCTTATTGTATCTGCCTCTCTTGTGATTAATTATATCTGAAAGAGGATGCCTGCCTTCTATGAATGACAAGTACCAGTGCATTCTTGACAGAATGGTCAGTTCCTCCATCACTTAAAAAGCCAGTTGTTTGGACATTAATGAAGAAATCAGCTCTAGATCCAGGTGGCTTGAATCCACTCTTTTGGAGCAAGGTTTGAAAAAATGGTGCCCATGAAGCTCCAGGCATTTCTGGAGGAAACTGGTTATCTTGATTACTTTCAGTCTGACTTTCATGATTCGGAAACATCTTTGAAACTCTTATAATGTCATCTATGCCATTCCTCCTACAGGACGTGCGTGATCCTGTAGATTTTCCTGAACTTCTGGGTAACTTTTGATACCATGATATGCTTCTGAACTGCCTGTTAGAGATGGGCTGATTGCTGTGTTAGACTGGCTACCGTCCGTTCTGGAATGTAGGCTTCAGAGATTGTCACCCTAGTAGGAATAAAGAGACAGACACCAAGTTGGATCTAAGGGCTACTTTATTAACTATATACACCAACCATAAAACACACAGCGGCAAGGGCCTAAAGCGGTACAGGTCAGGCCACGGGATCCATCAGGGACCTCCGCCCTGACCTGTCTGGGTGAGCCTCGAAGCCCCGGATGCGACCCATCCACAGGATGGCACGGACCTGGCCGGCCAGGCAACGTGGTCACCCTCCTCTTGAGCTCCTAACACCTCAGCCGTATAGCAGTGAGGGAAGGACTCACAAGCTGGGGTTTCCAAAGGCAGCCTGCCCTGGACTGGCAGCCGTCAAAGCAGTACCAGCCCCTCAGGCAGGCCCCTCTTCCCACTAAAGGGGGAAGCGCCAAGGGTGCTCACCAGCTCGCACTCTATCTAACCCAAAACCTGCCATGGCCAAGTCTCTGCTTAGGCCTTGGCGCCCCACTGGTATCCTAAGGCCAGCTGTAGCCCTTGCCACAGGTCTTCTAAAAAGATCTGATTGCCCTCTTCCGATAGGTGCACCCCATCGCCTCTGTAGAGGTCGGGCAACTCAGCCCTGATCCGAGGATGTGGCAAATACACTCCTAACCCTCCTTCCAAGGCCTTCTGAATATCCCGATTGGCCTTCATCCTTGCCCGTTCAATGGCCTGACGACTCCCCGCTTCCCTCCATACCAAACGAGGAATCATTGCTGACCATATTATCAACACTCCTGGCCAGTGACTCGCAATAAGTCGCAGGTCAGACTGCGCCTGAGCAGACAGGGCCTTGCCCTGCAACATCCCCAAATCATTACCACCCAAATGTATAACTAGGATATGGGGGGGCTCATGCTGCCCCATTCCAAACAACAGAGGCAACAGGCCCAACCATCTGAGGCCACGGCGACCTTGCCACTCAACCACTGCCTTTTCGCTCAATCCGAGCTGGGACCCCACCGACATCTGTCTTGCTTGATGGGCTGCCCAAAAAATATAACTGTGCCCGCAGATCAGAATCCGTTGCTTGGCACCATGCGCTCCCGCACCTAAGAAAACAGCCGGTTAACAACGTTCAACATGGGACAGAGGACGTACATAAAAACGGTAGGCAGTAGATCTCCACCTACCCACCCGCTGAATTGTCTGTACAGCATACCCCATGGCTGCTGCAGTGGATGCAGCCCCAATACAAAATGAGTGGGTACCGAAATTCACACCCTCCAAACCTAGCCCCAAACTGGTAACGGGTAAGAGAAGCCCCTCCTTGGTGCAAAAATAAATAACCGTCCCTAGTTCCTTGCACCCTCAAATATCTATGCAAAGCCCGAACAGGGCACAACTCTAAGTCAGCGCATCGGCCCAACCGAACCATGGCCCCTTTCCTCTGTTGATCTGTCTTAGATCACCTGATTGTTAGTGTAACGCTATCCCCTTCAAATTTCAAGTCCCTAGCCATCAAAGCACGACCAGAGTCGTCCTTCCGTGAGCGAGCCATGAGCTCACTTACCCGTAAAGCCCCCCAAAAGGCCGTCAAAGCGGCCGCATGAAAAACTGTTGCCTCATACCTTGAGCTACACACCTCTGTCCACACAACCTTCAGCCCTTTAAGTACAGCTGGAGAGATGGTTTCACGAGAATAGACACTCCTGGCGCTCTCCCTGGCCCAGCCTTCCAGCATTTTCCTTACCCGGAAATCGCCCGTGGCCTCAGTCAGGCAATCCCTGGGCTTTACTAATGAAGGCCAATGCTGCCAGCTGTCCCCTAATGGACCTAACGGCTAACCCCCTACCTTTTGCCAGATACAAAATTGGAGAACATGCTCCACCGGTACCGGCCAGCTATCAGCCAAACCTGCTACTTTCCTAAACACCCCATCAGGCCTACCGCTCTCCGGTATGCTCGTCGCGTGCTGGGTGCAATGGCTACTTGAATAGCCCGGTACACTTTGGCCTCCCAAGCCACCACAGCTCTGGTGGCATCCGAGTTGGTTGCCGATTAGCCTCCGGAGCGAGTCTCCAAAAACGCTTCATCTGTAGGTGAGACAAAGCGTCTGCCAGACCATTGTCCACCCCAGGTACGTGCTTGGCCCTAAACAGGACATTCTGCTGTAGGCACAGCAAAGTAAATTCCCTCACTAACAGCATCACCCTGGGAGACCTAGAGGACAACGAATTAACCACTTGCACCACCGCCTGGTTATCGCACCAGAAGTGGACCGTGTAGTTAACAAGCTCTTGCCCCCACAAATGAACCGCCACCAATATTGGAAAAAACTCCAAAAAGGTGAGATCCCTTACCACTGCAGATGACCACCAATCAGGCGGCCATTGCTCCGCACACCAATGTCTCCGGAAATAAACTCCAAAGCCAGTGGATCCCGACGCATCAGACATCACCTGGAGCTCGGCCTCGAGAAAAAGCACCTCCCGCCAAAGGGAAACCCCATTAAAGCCAGCGAGGAAAGACTCCCACACATCTAGATCAGCCTGCATGCCCTTGGAAACTCTCAGGCGATGATGGAGGGCCCGCAAACCAGCCATCGCATCACATAAGCGACGCAAAAAGGCCCTACCCGGCGCCACAGCCTTACAGGCGAAATTAAGGTAACCCACGAGCTGCTGCAGCTCTACTAGGGTGACCTTATGCTGATGCTTAATCCTCACCACCCGAGCCTGAAGCTCCTTTACTTTGTCCAATGGCAAGTGAAAGGATTGCTGGACAGTGTCCAGCTCAATCCCCAGAAAAGTCAACACCTGAGAAGGACCTTCGGTCTTCTCATGTACTAACGGGACCGACAGCTCCTCCGCCAAAGCTGTAAATATGTCCATGAGCCTAGCACACTGACCAGACCCCACCGGCCCAACGAACAAAAAATCATCCAAATAATGGGCCATATCGCGGCACGCGGCCCTGCGCCGAACCTTCTATTCAAGGAAGGAACTAAAGCGCTCAAAGGCCGCGCACGAAATTGAACAGCCCATCGGTAAAGCCCTATCCATATAAAACTGACCATTAAAAACGAAGCCTAGCAACTCAAAATCATCGAGGTGAACGGGATGAAGGCGAAAGGTGGACTTAATGTCGCATTTCGCCATCTCAGCCCCAGCCCTGCTCCTGTGCACCATCCTGACTGCCTGGTCAAAAGAGGTGTACCGCACCGAACATAAGTGCTCGGGTATGGCGTCATTCACTGATTCCCCTTTGGGAAATGACAGGTGATGTATTAAGCGGAACGCCTCTGGTGCCTTCTTTGGCACCACGCCCAAAGGAGAAACCCTAAAGCTAGGGGTCGGAGGGGACAAGAACGGCCCCAAAACACGACCCTCCGTGCACTCGTTATCAATCTTCCTTTTAACTATGTCCTCCTTCCCAATAACTGAACATAAATTGTCAGCCCTGTATGGAGCCCGCGTACCCTGGAACAGAATCCTAAACCCTTCCTTGAACCCCTGAAACAAATAAAGCGCGTCGCCCCGTCTTGGATAACCATCCAAGAGTCGCCTAAGGACCTTCAATTTTACCGGGCTGGGACCCTTTGCCAGGGGGGTGCTGACCCCCTGTACCACTACCCCCTGACTTTTTGCCACCCCATCCCTGTTTTCCCCTGGGACAGGAGTTATACGGGTGGGAGCCCCCACAGGAAGGACACTCATGCTGGAAGCGGCAAGGCTTCCGCAAGCATGAACCCTTATATGCAAACTCCCAGCACAAGAGCCAGGGTTGAACCGACTGACCCGCAACACTGCGGGAGCTCTGGGCTTGCGAAGAGCGATACACCACATGGCCACTATCAGACCTGTCCACTACATTCGGCTTAGTGGGGGACAAGACGTGAAGCCACAACTCTTGGTGAACCCTATCCCAGGGAATATTAGGATTCATTGCCGCCCGCATACGGAACTCCTCGTTGTACTGCATCCATGCAGCACCTGAGAAGCCCGTATACCCCTTGAAAATGATATCTCGATACTGGAACAACTGTACAGCCCGACTGGGCTGTGCCCTGGCAATAACCCCAGCATAAATCAAAAAGCCAGGCAGCCAATTATTCCAGGTCCTGTCAACTCGTCTCCTCTTAAGCCGCTCCTTGTCCCTCTCATCCATCTCATCCTTACTCTTCTTCTCAAGCTCCCTAAAGAGCAGTGAAAAAAGATCTACATATTACCCTTTTAGAATTTTGTCCTTAGCAGCCTGTGTCAAATGGTTGCCTAACGGCAAGGCTGTGTCCCCAAAAGGCATGGCATTGAATGGGACCTGGCCATAGGCTAATCCTGGGTGAGGGAAGAACCCCCACAGGTACTCGTGTACCCTGGCCATCCCATAGGTAAACTAGGGAAGGGGGGCACTCCACCAACACCCCAAGACGCTGAAGCCGCAGGCAGTTGTTGGTTGGGAACGGCCGCTGCCGACCACGGCGCAAGACTGCCCCCCGCCATTGTCCCTACTAGCGAGGGGTAACTCCCATGCAGCAGGGCTGGCACTGTGTTAGCTGCAGCGTGTCCCCATGGCCCCCAAGGCCAGTGATTACCCATCTGTGGTGTGGTGTCCTTACCTCCAACCTCCTCTGGCTCAACAGCCACTGCCACAGGAGATGATTCCTCAGGCCACTCCTGCACCAAAACCTCTCCTGAGTCCTGATGCTCCGTGCCAGCTGTAGCAGTCCCGCCGCTGCTTTCACCTGTTGATCCTCCAGCTGCACCTTCTAGAAGAGTCAAGCGGTGAAGAACATCCCTATTAATAGCATTCCTGGATGCCCGCCTAATAGGCCGCACAGCGTCAGCCCTCTGTGTTGGTACCCTGGCAGCCCCTTTAGCCTGCTCCAACGCCACCAACCGTTTTACAATGTCTTGTTGGTTAATTAAATCCTCCTCATCTGAAGATGAAACTGCAGAAAAGGGGCGCTTAGCAGCTGTTTTCTTTGCCGGTTGCTTCCCTTTAGAGGGCTCCTTGCCTTTCTTTGGAGGCATCCTTGCAGCCACCACCCACCAGCCAAGAGATGCACCCCCTTACACAATCCCAAAATGGCCACCCGTAAAAAAGGCCTACACAAGATAGCCACCAATGAGCTGCACCACCACCCAAATGCACCAGGCCCCTTTCTTGCCAACCAACAGATTAATAAACGAAGCCCTGCAGGGCATAAACGCACCCAGCTCTCTACAACTCAGTTCCCCCTGTAAACCCCCGCCCTTATGACACTCTGGGAAAGCAGGATAGGAGGGGTTGATAATGATTTGGCCACTGATCACACAGAATTCAATAAGGTGGGGGGTGCAGCCAACTGCCGCAAACGGCCGGGCCCCGCTACTCCCCCACCCGCGACTATGAACAAACCACCAACTGGGCCGCTCTCTCTACCCCCGTGCCAACCCGGGGCCTGCAGCATGGAGGAGGGGAAGTGCGTGGAAGGAGCCCCCCGAATTCCCCCTCCAGCACCCGTTCTCCTGGGATAGGAAGGCCCGAGCCCGCTTACCAAAGGCCCCCCTCCCCCGCGCCTTTGATGGCGCCTCAAACCGCCGCCGCTGCCACCACTGCCGCCGCCACGCGCAGCCGCTGAAGAGGACTTGTGCCGCTGCTGCTCAGGAGACGAGCCGCGCCACCGCCCCGCTGGGCCGGACTGCCGCTTCGTCCCCAGTGCAGTGTCGGGCCACCGCCTCGTCCCGAGGTGCGTCGCACACAGCCTCGGCTCCCATGCCGTGCACCGAAGGCAAAGCCACCGCCGCCACCGTGTGCAAGTTGCTCGGAGCCAGGTGCGTCCGACCCCTCCGAGCAACGAACTGCAACTGCGGCTGGGTTGGGGCGGAGCAGCCTCTAAGGCTTGTGCTCCGCCCTGCCCAGCCAGACCAAACACGGAAGGAGGGCGGGGGAGGTGTTGCCTCCCTCCTTCCAGGGCGACAATAACAGCACCCGGCTCTGCAGCTTGCTTGTCAGCCGGGTAAGTGCCGCATTAATGTTGGGAAATTTTGTCTTAGCCACTTGAACATTGGCCTTTGAGTCCCAAAAAGATTTGTCTTCCATGATTTTTTAAACATCTGCTTGATACTGCTATGACAAATTATCTGGATATATGGAGTAAGTAATCAGATGACTGCTTACTAGTAAGCAGATTACTTTCAGCTCTAACTCTCTTTTATATCAAGATCCAAGAAAGCTGTCTATACGTAGGTTTGACCAGTGCCTAGACCTTGTACTGGATGAAGGTGAACATACCAAAATGAAATTCAAATACCGTGGAGCTTCTGTGAGTGAGGAGTAAACATGATCCAGGAACAGATGTACAACTTGCACTGCATAGGGTTGTACTCCTCTTGAATAAGAAAATTCCAGTTTGGTGTGTTCTTGGAATCATCATTGACTATGAATCTACATGTGACAGAAGTAGCAAGGTGTGCATTTTTCCAGTTCAGGTTGGTTCACCTTCTGCATTCTTTTATGGAAAAGGAGAACATGTCATACATGACTTTGGTAGCATCCAATTTGTACTATACTTATGCACTGTGTCAGCCTTCGGCCTGGGTGTAGCTGCGCATGGCTCCAGTTCGCCTGAACTGCGGCTCTTGGCTGCGTACAGGGACAGCACAGGTTCCTGCTCTGTGGAAGGAGGGGAGATATACCTCACCCTTGCTCCCTCTCTACCACTCGGCCTGCTCAACCTGTCAAGAGTCCCTGTGGCCTCCTCCTACTTCCAGCTTTCCACAGCTTCCACCCTCCTTGCCTCCTCCTGGCTAGCTCTTCCTTCTTCTCTTCCTCTCTCTAGTTCTTCATTCTTCGTCCTTCCACCCTTTCTCTCACTTTCCTCATCTCCTCCTCACTCCTACACAACTCACCTCCTGCTCCTAACTCACCACCCCACCTTGTGGGTGACCTTCTCTTTTATCTCATGCCCCAGCCCCCTAGCCATAGCCCTGGCTGCCCTAGGCAGTCACACCTGTGCTTTGCTGGCTGCTCTGGGAAGCCACACCTGTGCCTTCTTTGTTGGCTGCCAGGCTTTCTCTGCTGATTGCCTCGGGCAGCCCCACGTGTGGTTGCTTTGATCCCAGCCTCACCTGGTCCTTGCTAATCCCTTCTAGCCTGCCTGCAGGTTGGGACACGGCCCTGTGCTACCTTTGCTGCCTTTCCTCCACTGCTGGTAAGGTTGCCGGCTGGCTTGCTGCTGGCTGGCTGTCCCTGCTTCTTGTGCCCTCTCCCTCTAGTCGAGTCCCTTCCTGGTTGTCCTCCCCCTCCCTGCCTGGGCTCCTAGCCTCCCACCAGAGGGTGGAGCTAGGTGGCTTCCACCTGCCCCATCTGGCCCTCTGAGGCTTGGGTGCTTCTTTCCCTCCCTCTGTTGCTGGTGGGAGCTGGACCTGGGTGCCCATTGTAGAGGCTGGGTAGCTGTCTCCCGGCTGTCTCCCATCCCCTTCTCCCGGTAAGTCTGCGGGCTGAGCCTCAGAACCCAGACACACTGTATATGGGACTAATTTGAAGATGCAGAACCAGAAGCATCAACTGTTTTAAAACATGGTGGCCAGGGTGCTTACAAAGACTGGTCATAGTGAAACATTACTCCCATCTTGTGCCAATTTCCTTGGCTGCCAGTATGTTTCTGGAGCCTATACAATAGGGTTAACCTTTAAGTCCCTGAACATCTTGGGTTTAAAATACCTACTGGATTACCTCCTTTTGTACCTAATGACTTATACTCTGAGCTTAGTTGAGGAAACCACATTGCAAGAAGCCCACTGGAAAAATCTGATTGGTGGGAACCCTGCGGTGACTGCTCTTTGGACTATGCTCACCTGTGAGGCCTTCAAGCATTAGCTGAAACTTGTTTTTTTTTCCCTCTTGAAGAGATCTTCTTGTTAAATCTGTTCTAGGTACTTGTAAATTTTTAATGGCTGCTAGCTATTTTTAACTGTCATGCATGGATATTAATATGGTAAACAACTTTTTTAAATGCAAAGATGGGGTATAAATATGCAAATAAATAATAAAATTCATTGACAATATAAGCCACTTTTGTGCCCCCCCGTGCCTAACAATGAAATACAACAGACAGTTCATTGGGTGGTATTCTTAGAATCAGAGAGTTGGAAGGGGCCTTGCAGACCATCTAGTTCTACCTCTTGCCCAATGCAGGAACAGTGTTTCAGAAGAAGTGTTCCAGAAAGAATTAATGTTCTACAGATAAAATGCTGAGATATTTATGTATTAAGTTTCTATACCCAGGAAGAAAATTGATTCATTTGAAATGTGGTGCTGGAGGAGAGTTTTGCGGATACCATGGACAGCCAAATAGACAAATAAGTGCATACTAGATCAAATCAAGCCTGAATTCTCCTTAGAAGCTAAAATGACAAGACTAAGGCTATCATACTTTGGTCACATCATGAGAAGACAAGATTCTCTGGAAAAGTAAATAATGCTAGGAAAATTGGAAGGCAGCAGGAAAAGAGGAAGACCTAAAATGAGATGGCTTGACTCAATAAAAGAAGCCACATCCTCCAGTTTGCAGGATCTGAGCAAGTCTGTTAAAGAAAGAACGTTTTGGAGATCTTTCATTCATATGGTCGCCATAGGTCAGAGATGACTTGACAGCACATAACACACACACACACAAACTTCTATATTACTAGACACATTTGCCTGACAAATAGTTCTAGTGACTTACTGCTGTTTAAACACGCATTAGCTTATGCAGAAAAATGCCATTCTGCAGCTTCTGGAGATGAACATCGCATGTAACCAAGGTGTTAACTGAAAGCACTTTAGTAGCATCGCTAGAGACTCCTGCAGTTCACATTCCCACCATATCTAATCTGACATACGTGACAGATTCCATTCTCTGGAGCCCAGCTAATGTGGAAGAAGAATTAGTCCTGACTCCTTGATAGAAGGCCAAGATATTGACGAAGCAACAAAGGAATGCTGCATCTGTTGGTAAATTAACAACTTCACATTACAGACTTACTTTTTTAAAAAGGTAGGTTCACAACAAGGGTTGCTGCCATGTGACAGTGAATAAATATGAATGTTATAACATTTCACAGACCCATTTTAATTTTTCTTCTCTCTTTTGTGCATCAAACCTGTGCTTCTTTATTTTCATGTAATTTTCTGTTTCCTCACACCAGATTGTTCTTGTTAAATGTAGCACATTTCTGCCCAAATACTAGCAGGGACACTTTTGCACCCATCCCCCTTAGAGAATTGGAGGTACCAGACATTGAAGGTGGTGAAAGAGAAAAGGCTGCTTTGTGCATTGCAGCCAATTTTGTTTGTTAGTTTGTTTACATTATTTATAGTCTGTCATTCTTACTGAGTCTCAAGGCAGATAATATAGTGTAAGTCAATTTGATCTATGGCTGGGACTTTCAATAGACAATGAAATAGGGTATTGGACAGTAGGAAATTTGAAAACACGCAGAAATTTGATACAGAACAAAAACTAAAGCACCACTAAGCATAAGCAGGCAGAAAACTGATACAGAACTAAACAATACTAAAATAAAGTATAAGCAATTGAAACATGACATGTTAAATCATGCAGAAATTACCTAGTAGGAACATACCTGCAGTGACAGACAGTACAAGCTCATTGTGGGCAGGTTATATAAAATTAGTTATAATTTGAGTTCACATACGCTTTTTTTACCTGTGCAATCAGCAACGTTCATCATACTGCCACATGTTCAGAACTTATTGGATTAAACTATGTTTTCTGTGTTGTAGTATGAAAACATGCCATATTTGCCATCTGATTTAGAATACATGACCACCAAGAACATGCTTGCCTTTGGGAGTCAGGCTGGCTAAATTGGAAGCCTGGAATATTAGAGAGACATTGTTCCCACAAACACACTATCCCCACACCAGGCTCAAGAGATCCAAGAAATATAGTTTTCCTTCTCTGTCAGGTGTGTTGGGTAGATGACAGATGGAAAGAAGGAAGAGGGTCGACTATATGAAAGCAGTATGTGAATATGTATGCACAAATATTTGCAATATATATATATATTAAAAAAGAAGTTTTTAAAAAAAAACTGAAGGTGCTGTGTGTAAGCTGCCGTCAAATGGTGATTCAAGCAGAGGAGTGTTCATAGTTTACAGAATCTTGGCAGGTTGACGTGTCAGAAATGTTAGAACACAGCTATTGTGTTTCTCTATCATTTCAGCATTACTTGTTTATTGCATCTGAAGCATATTTTATCTGTTGCCATCAAATTCAATGAACTGATGGACTCTGTAGGGGGCATGTTGTGGTACTTGGCTTGTTAGGACAGACAACAGAATCCTGGGCACTGATTATTCCATTTGAGAAAGTATCTGCACAGATCTATTTAGAGTACAGTGATTGCACAAAACTTCCTTTTTTCTTGTCCTCAAGGTGATGTTTCAACCAAACATGAAGAATTACAGATTATTCAGACAGCAGATTCTCTTGAGTTAAATTCCATGATAGTCCATTTTTTTTTAAAAAGAGTTTCTTCCAACTCTTCCCATTTGTGGCTATGATATTACAGAAAGTCCTTCAGTGAATCTGGAGGGAAGGAGAAAAAGAGCCTGAAGCTTCTGTTCTCCAAGTATCTGACAGCTTTTCATTACCTTCCACTCACTTTAAGCCAAAAAGAACATGTGGCCATCTGTTAATAAATCTCGACAGGGTTTCCAACAAGTGTTAGAAATCCTACACTCATGAAAATTTTGATGAATGTCATTGTGAGAATGTGGGGAAAGTGATTTATGTTTAAAATAACTTCAGAATTAAGCTGGTAGGGAAAGAATTTCAGGAAATGTGCCTTTATTATTTAAAGGAACAATCTGAACAAAAAATAAGCAACTTAGAATGTTCAGAAAATTTTAAATATATTATCGCAATCAAGTTTACAGTAACCTTTTAACATAAGTAATCATTATAAGGTAAGGTAAGAGTATGGATTTCAGGCTGAGATCTCTCTATCCTTCTAACACATTTTTATCCCACCTTTACTTCAAGTAGTTTAGGGTGCCATACATTGTTCTTCCAACTGCTTGACAGTGACTTTCCTAGGGTCACCTGGGGAGCTCATGGATTGAGAAAAGAGTTGAATGGGGGACTTTATAACTCACAGTTCAGACCTGTGTAGACAGGTTACATTTGTTTAACCTGGCAATGGTGGAGTTGGGGGTGAGGCAAATTTAGTCTAGATATTCTCCTTTGCTTCCCTGTGGATGGAGTTCCAAAATTCATGATCAAGAAGGCCCTTTCTTGGGTTGCCTCCTGACTAGCCTCAGGTGGCAGGGGCACCCAAACCAAGGCCTCTGCCGAATCTTCCACCTGTTCACTTGTCTGACAGTTCTGCTCTGAGACAAGGAAATAAAAGATTTGTTCCCAGTCACAAGACATTATTCGGGATACATGAACACAAAACTGCCTTATATTGAGTTTGATTTTGATATGTTGAGATCAAAATGATCTCTTCTGTTGGGCAACAGCACTTCATGGTTTCAGTCAAAAGTTTTCCAGATCACCTACCACTTAGTCTTTTAAATTGGGTATCAGTGATTGAAATAGAGACTTTTTGCATAGTAAACAGATATTCCATCTCTGACCACAGCCTCTTCATTGAAGCAAGCATCTTGCACCAAGGGAAGGTTCTTTCCGATACACAAAAGCACTTCAACTATTGAAACAGATCCATGGAATCCAACACTTAATATGTTTTTGAACTTTCTGCAGCAAGGTAGTGAAGGATGTTAAAGAGCAAGCATTGCATTGTATGAAACAGTTGTATGAAATGTTGTGATACAGCCAGAACACTGCCTATAAAGTGATGTGGCTTATGAAAGTTATATATCCTCAGGTGTGCCATTACTGCAAACTGTCGGATGCAAGTTTTATTACATTTGCCTGCTCCCCAATAAAAAGGTTTCCAGTAAAACACTGACAAAAAAGAAAACGTTTCCAAACAAAATCATCAATGACACATCTTAAAATGAATGACACAAAGATTTTAAAAGACAAGGAGACCACATGAAGACGTTTCCAGGTAATGGACATAGCCACGCAAGACTAATGGCTTGAGTCTGTTATGGTACAGCTGATTTTAATTGCATGGGTATAGTCAGAACTATTGATGAGGGCAAGGAAATAAGGGTACAACTTGCATTCCCTTGGCAGGAAGAAACAACATTTAAGTAATATAATTATGTGATTACTTGTTTGTTTTATATCCATACTTGACATGTGTCATTACATTGCTCATCATTCTCCTTTACACCACATCCTCATCACTTGATCAGTGTTATCTGTTTTTGAAAGAGCAAAACTTTAAAAAAAAATTATGGGTGGCAGAATCATCTCCTTTGTTTCTCTGATTCATCTCACAATTCCAAGATAAAAGCAGAGAACCGCATAGCATTCGCTTTTCTAGTGTTGGGGGGAAAGAATTGGGCTAGTTTATTATTATTCTTTATCTACCCTCACAAAAAAGTCTTCGCAATAAATTAGTAGTACCTACATTTTAATAGACAGAAAACTGAGACAGGCATTTGCCCTAAGCAACCCATTCATTTCACATCTGATCAGGAATCCAAATGCAGGTCTCTTGGGTCAAAGTCCACCAAGCTATGTACAAAGTCAAACTTGCTCCACTAGTAGCTTACTAATATCAGCACTACTTAACAAAAAAGATCACCCTGTTCTGCTTTTTCCATATTGCCATATGTATTTGTCAACGTAAGAGGTTAAAGAAAAAAGAACCTGGTTGCATGGAAGCTTTCCTGTTATCCTGGTTCTTTCATTCAGCAGGAAAGAAGCACATGGGTATATAGCACAATGCTATCTTGTTCTTCATCCCACACATCAACTATGAATAGCATTGGTTTTATGGAGCTTTAGGGGGAGGGGTCAACCAACTCACTATATTCGGAATATTTGCCAGTAACTGACATGTCTCTGTGCTAAATTCTAACACTTTGAAGCCTTCCTCCAACCTAAGAAGCCTTTGTCTGGTAGAAAAGCCACTTCTGTTGGAGGAAGGCTTCAAACTTTGCTGAGCAAAAAGTTAGTATCCCAGCCATTAACATGTATGAAAATTAGTAGATAGTAAATGGTTTGGGAATTTCCCTTTGTTTTACTGGAATTATCTGAAGTATTTTGTACAAGGCACCTGCTTTCTGCTTCTGGTGTGACTCAGACTGTTTATGGCTGGATGGGTAGTTCCTCATTGCTTCAGACGTTCATTCAGACATTTATTCTTTAGGGGTTCCTCTACTTCTGGCCAATTTAACACACTATGGCTATTCAGATATCATTACAAACCAGATTTTTTTTTGTGATGTGAATGACTCTAATTTATTCTTGGGCTCTTATGTTTCCTTTCCTCTCTTCACACGCAAAGCTGATACTGAACACTTCCAAGTTCAGAAAGACTTTGATCTAACCTTACTATGTTTTGACATCCAAAATCAAGCAATTTGTTGGCGTTTGTTTCTTGCACAAAAACAGGGATTATAAACAAGGATTAAAATGTGGTTTAGAATCCCTGTTTATGAGCAAGAAAAAACTGCAGTCTATTGAAGTGCTTTGAACTGGATGTTACAATAAATTGAAGTTAGACTAGGAAGTCTTCAATTGTGACTCAACACATATGAAAGGGAAAGATTATTAATATAAACTATTAATATAAAAAGTGGAATGGATCTATGTACTAAGTGCCAAAGGAGATGTGATGAAGATCATAGATCACAGATATTATTATGATTATTATTATATTTGTTGCTCAATAAACAAACCTGCTTAGCATGGTTCCAGTTTGAATATGGATAAGACAGGAAAAGGAAAGAGGATATTCTTTCAACTCCATCATGGGTTGCTACCACCACCATCTTGCACTGCTATAAAAACTTTAATGGAAAAGATGGAATATTTAAAAGACCATCTTTTTATGTGCTAGTAACAATGCAAAGGTTTACATTAATGAAATCAAGAAATGAAGGGTTAATTTTTCTTTCCCATCCCTGAGCGTATACTATATTATATTTGTTATATGTGTTTTGGCACTGAAGTGCAAATTCCACTCCTTCAAGAGAAAAGGAATGTGGGTATACATAGCTGATTGTGCTACTAATGTTGCTATGGTTACATTAAAAAGTGACCTCAACTCTCAATACATTTTTCTTTCTTGTCCTAGTATCCCAGATATATTTTGCCATTAAATCTTGTGGAGAATATTGCCTTTCTCTGTTAAACTCTCTTTTGCCTCCTTTCCAATAAAATGTATACTACTTATAAACAGTAACTTACATCCAGGATGTTTTTTGTGAATAAATTTCAGAGGGTTTCTGGTCTTTATTTTCCACAAAAAATATTGCTGCTTAATCTATTGTATATTATAGAACACTGTCATATAGAAAACAGAGAAACATCTAACATCTTATATCCTGAGGGACATCAGGGCTGTGGTAGTTTTTCAATTTTCTGGGGGGGGGGGAAACCATTTTGTTCCATTTGAGTTTGAGAACTGGGACTTTTTTATTTTCTGGCCTACTTTATCATGTTGGTGCCAATATATCATCAAATGGTATGAAAATATAATCCATATTGTGTGTGTACATACACACAATAACTTTCATCTGAACTTTATCCAAAACTCCATATTCTATTCCAGCCTGTGCAGAAATTTATGGCTGCATATAGTCTACCTGATTACTTTATATACAGTCTACCTTGTGTCCATACAGAAAACAACTATCTTGTGTGTGAATATGTGTGTGTGTGTGTGTCGATTACTGTTTTCTGTAAAGGATGAATCAGGATTGGCCAATATGAAATTGTTAGTTGGATTTATGTAATGCTATCTCAATCTGCCCATAAATTCCCAACAAAAAATATGGTGCTTGGACATAATAATGAAGTATTGACACTCATAATACCTTGAAATGCCAATCTAAAATTCACTCATATGAGAGTTTAGATCTGTACCCAAAGATTGAAACTTTGTGTCACTTCAGCTTTATTTACTGAATTTATGCTAGAACATGTTATTAAATAAATGACTGCCTTCCTAGCTACCCTGTTCAAGAGCACATCTCAGCTGATTAAGGTTTTAATATTGTTGACTGATACCTTTACTTGCTTGGACAGTTCCTCTACAATTGTATGTAGAAAGGGCAATAGTTTGTCAAGACAGTGAAACCCATTCCATCTAATTTATTGCAAACACATAATGAGGTTATAGGGGACATCTTTGGAAAGGGCTGATCTATAGTCATCTAATAGCCTCAAGTTCAGTCTCCATAAAAAAGTTTCTTCCTGCCTTAAATCTGAGTCTCATATTCATCTTTTGGGATCTGGACATGAATTATTCACAGTGGTTCAGTTAAGTGTTAATAGACAGCCATTCACCACACTTCGAAGAGCTACCGGATGTACAAGGATCCACTGTACCTTGACAGGAGCTGACCCATTTGACATTGCTTTGATGAGCAGCTATATAAAATAATAAAAAGTGCATTTAACAGACAATTTGCAAGGAAATAGTTTAGCACAGAACAATTATTGCTATGCCCTCACCAGTTAGCTTTTACTTATTATTGAACAGCAGTGTAGTTTGTTCCATTAATCATGTAGTTTTCTTTAAGAAAAAATGGGATGTATGTTCCTTTTGTTGCTTTTAATTTCAAAGGGCGATGCGATCTAGCATGGCATGGTTGACTACATGGTTTTAAGAAAAATAAATTAAAAGCTGAAAGGGAGTTAAAACTATTTAAGATTTGCAAGAGAGAGAGAGAGAGAGCGCCTTGAATTGTTGAACTCTACATGACACAGGGATGCACCCATCTTTGTTGTCCTTTTAGCAGCTTAGGTCCTAAACTGGCACCATGTTTCCTAGAAGTCTTGGGTACCTTTTACAGACTGCCATTCTATTAACATAGAAATGGCACAATTTCCACATAGAAGGCTTATTGTCTACTTTATATGAACAGGAGCCGTTTGTTGCCCTCCTGGAAGGAGGGAGAACAGAGGCAGCTTTCCTGGGCATCCGGGGCTTTGCTGGGTGGGCGGAGCTAACAGCCTTTTCAAGCAGCTCCGCCTGCCTGGCTTCAGATGCTTTCAATGCTTGGCCCACCCTCTTCACCCTGTTTTGGTTCAGGATTAGCCAGTTGCTGTATTCAGAGCCAGGTAGGATTTTTTCCCCTCATCTCTAATTGGAGACGGGTTGAGTTTTTCACCTACCTTGCACCAGGACTCGAATGGGGAAATTGGCTTAGGGTGGTGCTTGTTAGTGGTGTCACTGGCGGGATGGAGTTCGGTTAGAAGCAGCGGGCTGGCAAGCACCCTTGGCACTTCCCTATTGGTAGGGAAGAGAGGTCTGCTAGGAGCGGCTGGTACTGCTTGTGACGGCTGCCAGCGCACGTGGGCAGACTGCCTGGGGGAGCCCCACATGCAAGTCCTTCCCTCACTGCTGTATGGCTGAGGCTTAGGAGCTTGGAAGGAGGAACCAATTTGCCTGGCCAGCTGGGTTTCCTAGCCATCCACATGGAGTGCTCACACCCGGGGCTTTGGGGCTCGCCTAGACAGGTCAAAGTGGAGGTCTAGGGATGACCCTGTGGCTTGACCTGTACCACTTTACCCTTGCCGCAGTTATGTTTAAGGCTCTAATTGAGGTTAATTTAATAAAGTGGCCCTTAGATTCAACACCTGTGTCTGTCTCTTCATTCCAACTAGGAGGCCACAGGTAAGTATTGTGCTTTTAACAAAGTTCAAGTCTCATTTAGTTCTTCTTCCTTGCTTATAGGTTGCTTATAGAAAACCTATAAGCAAGGAAGAAGAACTAAATGAGACTTGAACTTCGTTAAAAGCACAGTACTTGCCTGTTTATTGGACGCAGTGTTGGCATCCTGGTTCCTTGGAATGTATGAGAGGGGAATGTATGGTTCTTAGAACCTTGTATTTTGTATTTAAAATATGATCTTTGGACTTGTATGAATTTGCATGTTGTAAATGTATATGAATTTGGTAGCACTAGCACTTTAAATAGATTATATTTCTGTCTCTCTAATTCAGGGTGGTTTTTTCCACTCTGTTTTTGAGCTGTTGCTCTGGGATTTGCCCTGTTTGTTTGCTGTACAGTAGGTGGGGCTGGCTTCAGCTGAGTGCAAACAACACTGGGATATCATGGATGCTGTAAGGATTGAAGAGATAATGCATGTGAAGCATTTTGGACACTCAAAATGTGCCACATAAATGTTTGGTAATCCATATTGTGTTTCCTGTTCTCTCATTGTATCTTGTTGCTGGATACTGTATGCATTTTCACTTTCTGAAATAGTCTATGAAAATGTTATCATAAGCATAATTCTTTCCTAGCTCGCTAAAAACAAAATCAAAACAAGTCCTTTCAAGTGAATTTCCTTTTGTGTGCTCCATTGAACTGAAGACGATCTTTAGATATGGGAATTTCTTGCTCCCAGGGTAGCAGTATGACAATTCATAAACATCTGCAATCACAGTTGGTTACCTTTCCAAGCAATGAGCTGGGGATACCGTCTGTGCAGCACCTGCTCCTGAAACCACTTTTCAAGATGCACAAGTTACAGCCAAGTAGATAATCCCAGTGGGATTTGTTTTGGCTTCCCATTTCTCAGCCCCTATAAATTGTCAGACATTTTACATTTCAAACCAAGCAAAAATATAACACATTGATGTCAAACAGAGACTGTCAAATGGGGCAGAAGTAACTTGGAGGCTAGAGATCTTGGGGAAAGTGGGACAAGTAGATATAGCATATAGGAAGCCTTTCACTATGAATAACAGAAAGAGCAAGAGTCCAGAAGCACCTGTAAGACTAACAAAATTTGTGGTAGGGTATGAACTTTTGTGAATTACAGCTCACTTCTTCACTTCTGAAAGCTCATACCCTACCACAAATTTTGTTAGTCTTATAGGTGCTACTGGACTCTTGCTCTTTTCTACTGCTACAGACAGACTAACATGGCCACCCATTTTGATCTATAAATAATGGTCAATGTAGACTTGCACATTGGAGTTTGGTTTTTTGGGTGTGTGTGTGTTATTAATCCCAAAGGAGATTGTTTCATTATTGACTTGTTTTGTATGGGTTTGTTTCATTATTGTTTCTTCATTATTTTTGTTTCCATTTAGTTATTATTTCCTATTGTTTTCATGAAAGGCATGAGCCCTTCGGTCCATACCTTCATGATTTTTCATCCAAACAGGACAAAAGTTATAGGGGTTGTAGTATTCCCAAGGGCATCCACACTACCAAATTTAAGTCAGATACAATAAAGGGGCCCTGGTTTTTGAGGCAATGAGACATCCATGTTTCACATTAAAATCTATGGGAGAGCTGATAGGAAAGATTCCAGACAGTAACACAGACAGCACCACAGCTATGTAGTTTAAAGAATTGTAGCACAATGAAGAGGGAGACTGAGGCAAGGGCATTTCATGCACAAGGAGGGTAAGGCTTGTGGGCAAGCAGGCAGACAGCAGCAGGAGGATCTTCACATAGATCTGCCTGGATGGAAGATGAGGTATGGAAAGCAGCAGGCAAGGAGGAGAGTGAAAACTACTTGGCTCTTACTTGCAGGGAGTTGGCCATATAAGAAAATACTCCAAGTACAAAAATCAAAGCCATTTTGCAGAAATAGGAAATTACTTTAAGAGGAGAAACCCTTCGGTCCAAATCAGGCAAAGAAAGACTTACAAAAAAGAGTGTGGTTACGGATGGCAAGTCTAAAGGAACTGATCAAAGGAGAAAGCTGTATGAAGAAAGGGTAAGTATGAATGGGTTAGAGAGTAAAGGAGAGTGAGCTGGAACAGAGAGAGAGCAGTAGACCAGAAAATGGACCGAAATTTGACTCAGACTGGCCCGGTTTGGTGTTCGCAAACCGGCAGGTTGTGGGACGGACATTTTCCACGGACCCAACGACTTTTGGGCCGGTCCGTTGGTCTGTGAATCCAGACTAGGATTTAAAGTTCCTGTTTCTGTGCCCCTCGCTTGCAGCGGCACGGAACCAGGCACTCCCCAATGGAGCTGGCTTCAGCTGACAGGCCCCGGAAGTGACGGACCATGGACCGACGAACTGATACACAAACTGGGTGGGTCCATGAAAAGTTCATGGGCCGTGAAACACAATGGACCACGGCCGAACAGCCTGTGTTTTTTTCCCGGTTCATGCCCACCTCTAGTGGACTCAAAGGCTGAAAGGAGATAAGGAAACAAATCTAAAAAGGAAAGCTTATGGTTGCCTATTTTCGCAAAAATTAGATCTACTGTGAAATCCTAAATAGAGTTACTCCAATCTAAGCTCATTGATTTCAATGAGCTTAGACTGGAGTAACTCTTCTTAGGATTTCACTGTTAATGTTTTAAACATTTTAATGTTTAAATGTTTGAATGTTTTGATTTCTCCTCCTTGGGGATACTATTTGGGTGGAAAGGTGGCATAGAAATATTTAAAAATACAAATAAATAGAGCATGCCATTTGTTAGAAATCTGGTGAAGGCTTAACAAGGGAAAGAAGGAGTAGAAAAGAGCAAAAGTCCAGTAGCACCAATGAGACTAACAAAATTTGTGATAGGGTATGAGCTTTTGTGAGTCACAGCTCACTCTTTCAGATAAGGAAGGGAAAGAGGAAGAGTTCTAGTTTTTCTCTTTGTTCCTCATGGATGTTTGAAGGTTCTACTGCAATAGGGTGTTAGCTTTGGTTTGCACATGCAGAAGAATATGATGATACAATGCTGAATAGGCAAAATGAACTCTAGGAGGTGGATTCCAGCATTTAAAACTCTGCAATTAGCAACGTAGCTTGGGGATGGAGTCTTCTACGTTTTTCTTGCTTAGTGTGCCAGTTCACTGTTCACAGAGAGTTTTTGATAGAGATGAACATCGTATAATGTGATGCTCCATCTATGGTCAAATGCTGTATACTCCATTATACAACCTCAGCACTTTTTCAGGACTCGGGGAACAATTGTAAACAGATCTATTTAGAAGAATGTCCAGTGAAAATGTCTTTAGGATTGCAGCTTTAGACTCTTAGTGTGAGGAGACTATCACTCTTGTCACTTTGGGCTAAACTAGACATTATGGCATCCATGGATCCAACCTGTAGATACTGATGCTGTTTTAGAGGTGAATCTAGCCATTTAAAAATGCTGAGAGGGTGGCACGGTGGAATCAAGTGACCTTTCCCCCCCACCCCATGCATCTTTTCTTTTCTTTTTTTAATAAATTTTATTTTTAATTACTAACACTACAAAAAGGGAAAAATGGGAACAGGGGGAAAGGGAAAAAACAACATATAAAAACACACACACTGCATCTACAGGTATTGCTTTCCCTTCATACTACAATTGTTTAAAGTTAAAACTTTATAATATGCTATTAGATTGGTAGATCATATAAAAAACAAACTACAATCAGGATCAGGTCTTCTTCCCCCCCCCCCCCGCATCTCGGTCGCAGCTCTCTCTGAACAGCTACAGTAGCTGTGCTCGCTCCCTCCTCCCCCCCTTCAGCTTCTAAGTCCTCTTCTTGTTGGAACTCTTGATGATTAGACACAAAGTCCCTTAGCTGTGCTTCCGATATTATCTTGTAGGCTTGGTCTTTATAACTAAACCAGATACCTTCTGGAAATAACCATTTGTATTTTATTTCACGCTTCCTCAGAAGAACTGCAAACCTTTTATATTTAAATCTTCTTTTCCGAGCTAAAAATGGAACGTCCTTCAATATCTTAACCTTGTTACCCAGAAAGTCCAAATCCACATTGTACGAATTATATAAGATGGTGTCCCAAGTCTTCTTAGATGAAAAGTCGATAATGATCTCGCGAGGCAGCTGACGCTTCGTTGCATATTTTGAAGATGTCTGACGGACTTCCAAAATGTCACTTTTTAACTCTTCTTTAGTTGCCTTTGTGGATGTCGCCAAAAGTTCCGACACCAAGTCCTTTAAATTTTCACTTTCCTCCTCCTTCACATTCTGGAGATGCAATACCGTCTGAGCACGCTCCACTTGTAGCCCTATCAGTTGATTCTCCAAAAGCTTTACTTCTTTGTTTGTTGCCTTCATGAGTTCTGTGTTTTCCCGAGCAGACTGTTCTGCCCCCGAGGCTGCTTCCTTAATGGTTTTCACTTCACTCTCAATTGAGCCAACCCTTTGACTGATTTCATTCAGCTTATCAACAAAGGGCTTTATAGCTTCGACGACCGACCGCTTAACCAGCTCTTCAAGAGACTCTCCTTTCCCCTGCAAGGCAGCCGAAACAGATTTGCCCATAGCAGGGCTCCGCTTTTTCGTCGCCATCTGGGGGGGGGGAATCCGCCAACTAAGTTCCGAGACTCAATGAAGGGGAAGATATCCAAACCTTCTTAGCTTCAACTCCCACCAATCCTTCGCATATGCTTGAAATGACACAAGGGATTAATTACTTACAGGTTTTCACCTTAAATCTGCTTTTTGCCGTTCTCCATGGCCCGGCAGCACGCGATGTGCTGCGCAAGTCTGCCGGCCTCCGTAGGAGCAAACGGGCAATTTACCCTCTGCATCGACTTCAGGGGGCTCTTCCCGGTGTGCTCCGGACCCTGACCCCCTCACTGGGAATCCTGGGGGTTAACCCTCGCAGGACAACCGCCCGGTCAGGCTGCTTGGGTGCTTCCTCCCGGACCTGCGGAGAGGAGCGTCCGACATGGCTGGGAAAACGAAAACGAATCCACCCCATGCATCTTTTCAAGTGCTGAAACAGCCCCCCCACCCTCTACCACACACACTGTTTTGGCACTTAAAAAGGAGAGGGGAAAACAAGATTGCTTGGTCTCGCTGCACCAGGGGCCTAATCAAGACTAGGCCCTCAAGGCATTTTTAAATGGCCAAATTCATCTCTGAAATGGTTATCAGTATCCATAGGTTGTACCCATGACCTCCCTAACATCTAGATTGGCCCTGAGAATCTGGGCTGTACCCTTACTTTCTAAGCCTAACTTATTACAAATTTTGGACCTGCTTAGCACTCTGAAAAGGAATAATTCCAGAAATTAGCTCTCTTAAAAGAGTAATTCCAGAAATTATTCAGGTAGAGGTAATTAATAAGGCCTCACTGTAAAAAAGAAACCTTTTACCTTTAGACAAATATGCACTTATTCATGTAAATTGTCAAGGGTACCCTGGATACAAATTGAGGTGGAACTGAGCCACATAATGAATTTGTGTAAGAAGTAAAAAAAAAAAAAATCCCAAAGATCTAACAGACTTATAAAAGTATTCCCAGCATGGCACAATCTTTTAGAAAAAGGATAAATCATACTCTATCTTGTTGTAAATTGACCTGTAACTTACTGGCAGCAAATCAATAGGGTACAAATGAAAAATAATAATGCAATAACAATGCTGTGTATTATCTTGAGCCAAGATAAAAACTGGTAAAATGATCAATATGAGACAGATTCAGTGTTGCTACTTCTTAAAAGAAATGACAATGTAACTAATCCATATTAAGACACCATTGTTAAAAATAAATTTAGCCTTTAAAAGGAAGAAAAAAGACCTAAATATTTATCCATCTGGATTCATGCCTGACAGGTTGTTCTTTTTTCTATACTTCACATAATACTGCTGTCATTTTTTTTTTGTTAGACACACTTTTGAGAATGGCAATTATTCATTAAACCATCTGGCTGATTGCATAACAGCTAAAGGTAGTGAAACACACTTGTTAGTTACAATCAACACAAGCCAGATCTTGCGTGTTCTCTAGCATGTACAGCTGAAGTTCTTTTGTGCGCTGAATTCCCCACTCAGGTAAATGAATAAAAAAGCAACACATTCCCCATTAACAGAGGGGGCTATATCCCATTTTCAGGTCCACTAAGGAGTCCAGAGCTGGACAAGGTGTTGCAAATGGATGGTTAAAAAAAATTAGAAAACATAGAAAGACCGAGCTGGAAGGGACCCCAAGAGTCATCTAGTTCAATTCCCTGAACAATGCAGGAAATTCACAGATATCTGCCCCCCTCACCTCCGCTAGTGACCCCTGTTCTATGCCCAGAAGAAGGCAAAAAACTTTCAGGATCCTCACCCAATCTGGCCTGGAGGAATATTCCTTCTTGACCCCAAAGTGGCGATTGACATTACTGTGGAAATATAAGAAAAAGCCACAAGAGCCTAGCAACTGCTCATTCCTTCTTGTCCTTCCTCTCCTGATCAAAACATCTGTTCTAAACAAGTGTGTTCTTAATGGAATTGGATTCCCAAGGAGGAGTATTTGTCTGCTGTCATGATGGTGCTTGGCAGCCTTATACATCTGCTGTAATTAACTGTTCACAGAGAATTTTCTCTATCTCTCTTAAAACTAAAATTTGATGTGACCACTTGAATAGGCTTGCCAACCTCCAGCTAGAGCCTAATGTTCTCCTGGAATTAAAACTGATCTCCAGACTACATAAATCAGGGAACATAGAGTCTTAGCAAAAGGTCCTAGACTGGCAACATCAAGTGAATTTTCTAAGAATTCAGTTTCTCCTATGAAATTGATTGATGGTCACCTTTAAAGACACTGAAGGCTAAAGGCCAGTTGAAGCCTGAGAGAAGGATGGGACTGCTGTTGGCTGGTATCACCTTGTGAGTCTTCAAGTTGTATATTTCTTCTTAACACTGAGAAACAATTGAAGCCATTTTTAGAAGGTTGAGTGATATGATATGGAATTTAAATTTAAAAGTAAAATTTTGGCAGGAAAAAGTGATTTCACAAGAGGGGTAGGATTTTGGTGGAATGGGGGGAATCAATGGGACATGGTCATCCCTCGGTATAAGCTCTATAGAGCAGGACAGGGAGGGAGACATTGGAGAGATATCACATTGTATATCAAAGAGGCCATAGAATCAAGTAACAGTAATCAAGTAATCAAGAAAACATTAGAGGAATGAACTCCCCAACAGAAGTGATATTGGTGAAAATACTGGACCCTAAGGGTTACCTAAAAGTGGGGGTTGATAAAATCCTTGAGGCTGATCTTGAGATTGGAAAGGAAATAAGGGCAGTGACTAAAGCAGATAATGTTACGATAATGGGTGATTTTAACTACCCTCATATTGACTGGGTAAACATGTGTTTGACTCATGCTGTATAAATGAGATTCCTAGACAGGGTAAATGACTGTGGACTAAAAAAGTTGGCCATAGAACCAACCAGAGGGGTAGTGATCTTGGACTTAGTTCTGAGTGGGGATTCAGGACCTGATGAGAGCTATAGATAGTGTTGTACCAGCTGGGAACAGTGTCCACAATACTATTAAATTCAGCAATCTTGTCAATGGATAGTTATCCCTAAAGTCCAAACAGTAGTAATTGATTTCAAAGAGGGAACTTTACTAAAAAGTGGGGAATAGTTAAAATGAAGCTGAAAAGAAGACATAGAAGCTATTTAAAACCGCACTAAGCCCTGGTAGAATGCATTCGCCAGGATAGGAAAGGTACTACCAAATCTAAGAGAACGCCTGCATGCTTAACAATCCAAGAAAGCCATAAAAAGCAAAAAATCTGCTTTTAAAAAGTAGAAGTTCTGCCCCAATGGAAGGAACAGAAGGGACCACAGGCTCTGGGAAATGAAGTGTACATTCAGGGCTCATTTGGAGAGGGAACGCACCGGAACGGTGTTCCTGTAGATCTGAAAAGAGGTCACGTGGGTTTTGGCCCCACCCACGTGATTCCTTTTCCTCCCCTCCAAAGGAGGGTAAGTTGCTTTAAATTCATTCTGCTGCTTTATTTTCATTCATGACTCGTGAGTGAGTGAGTGAGTGCAAGCTGGGCTACTGAGGCTGGCTGTCCAAAGGAGTATAAGATGCTTTAAATTCATTCTGCTGCTTTATTTTCATTTGTGACTCATGAGTGAGTGTGTGTATGTGAGAGAGAGAGAGAAAGAATATCAGTGGTGATTAACTGAATAAACCTTTCATGTGCAAAAACAACATATCTCTGAATAACAGGGGCTCAAGGCAAAACAACAGAAAGCTACTTGTACTCTCCTTGTAACGTTCACAGAGGCAACTTGCTGTCTACTGTTGGAAACAGAATTCTGGGTTAGATTGTGCAGGATAGTTTCTTATTCAGAAGAACACTGATCTTTATTTTAGGTACTTCAGTAAAATACTGCTTCATATAACTTTTAATTTTCCCATGATTAATTTTACATCCTATTACTTTTTGGGAGTTCAAAGTTTTGCTTTTTCATTCCTGTGAATTTAAGCTAGCCCTTGGACAAGTTAAAAGATCCAAGTTTTATGATAAATCTCCTTCTTTCCCAGTGATTCAAAAATTAATAGCACATGATGCAAAGGCTTTTATTTAAAGATCCTAATATTTCCCAGGACATTATCACATTAAAATGAACTGTGAAATTGTATAAACCTAGTTGTAGCTTCATATTAATTTAGATTAAAGATTCTTGAGGACTCCAGAGCTTTATATTTATTAGAAAATAATTACTAGCGGCAAAACAATCTATCAAAACTTCTCAAATAAACCCACAGAATTCACAAAGGGCCAGCTCTAGCTTCTTTTAAGCTTGCTGGAAAACTTTCTGACCATTACTGGAAGTATTGGTCCCATGAATGTTGTTTTTGAGTTGGAATAGATTAATCGTAGATTATTTTGCATAATAATCTTCAGGTTCATTGAACTCATGCTGTTGTGAATTGCTAGAGCCAGGGTTTTGTAGCAGGTGTTCTTAAGAAACTCTGAGCTTCTTCAGAAGTGTTCCAGAGGTACCCCAATGGGGACCTAAATGCACTTTACAAAGACCTTGGAACTCGTCGCAATCAGATTTCAATTGTGAGTTCCCTGCTGGTTATTCATTTCCCAGGCTTGTACAAAGTTGATTTGGGTGAGGAATATGGCATGCAGGGAGAGTAGTGCAGCTTCGGTAAAAATATTTACAAAAACAGTGACGTGGTAGTCATGTGACATTTTAACACAAACACACACCCCAATCTTTATTGTTTTACCATGGAGATAGGGCACACTGGAGTGTCACATAGAGGCATGACATGATCACTTTCAGATACGTGGCTAGAAGTGACAATGTGGCATCAAACAACACCAAAGCCCACCCCCAAAAGCTCATACATAGGGCTGCCAAGCCCTCAGTGAGGGCAGAGGATTCCCCGCCCCAAGCTTCCATTGACTTCTGCTGCTCCAAGCAGCGGAAGGGTAATTTTTAAAAAGGCAGTATCACAGATGTGATGATGTCACTATCAGGAAAAACCCAGATACGGCAGCAAGTAGCTCTAGGAATCTTTATTGTTTTAGTACAGAGTCTGCTGCAATACCTAGAGCTACCAGGTTTTCCCAGATGTGATATCATCACATCTGTGACAACACCCCCACCTACTAGCCCTAACCCTACAATGTCTTCATCTCCAACGCTCCTGCCAGTTGCCAAGCAGCCCCAATAGCAAACCACACATGCCTTGATTCACACAGGGCAGAAGCAAAATCAAGATGGGAATTTTCATGCTAAGAACAGTAGGGAGGGGAAAATAAAAATCATTCCTGCTCTACATTTGCTTAAGGCAACAGCAAAGATACCTGTGGCACCCCAAAATCTAAGAAACTATTTATGGCATCCCATAGGCCAAATTCTACTTCATCACATGTAAGGGTGCTGCTTACAAAAGTTCATGTCACAATAACACTGCTGTCCTAACGCAGAGTAGTTGACTTTAGTGGACTTAGAAGGGTGTAACTCTGCTTAAGATTTTCCTGTCACTGTATGAGTCTTTTCAGTGTTACAAGTCTCCTTGGTTTCACCACAATAGATTAGCACATTAGACACATTTTACGCTATTTACAATGGTTTATATTACATAGCCTTTGGGCTTAATAAACATGGGCTCCTATGGTATCTTATAATTAAAGACAATCATAATTTCTGTGTCCAAGGGGAAAGAAATATTTCAAGCCATAAGCTTAGTTTCTATTTATTAAATGTTTACAACCAGGTCTTCAACATTAAGCAGTCACCATTCCTACCTATGACGAAGACTGCTGCTGTTAAGAACTGGGGTGAGGAGGAACCCATCCAAGATCCAGACCAAGTTACGCAGATGGTTTTCTTCAGCAATGAGTATGAGACTTTGAAATATTGGGTGCATATATTGTGTATTTACATTTAAACAGACATTTAGTGCTGTGTAACTGATTAATGAAAAGGCTGCTAGTTAGAACAGGGTATCCACTGTTACTTTGTGAAATTATACTTACATTTATGGAACCACATTTATTTTATTTTATTTAGAAAATGTGTATCTTCAGAGCCCTTCTCAAGGTGGCTCACAACTAAAACAATACAACAAAATCAACAACCCCATTAAAACAAGCCTGGGCATAAAGACAGCACAGAACAAACACTGAGCAGCCTAAAATGATATTCATAAAACTGTCCTCATGCTAGAAGCAGACCATTAAAAAGTCAGAAGCCCTTAGTTAAATGTGTGGGTAAAAAGAAATGTTTTAGCTTGGCACATAAAGGGAAGTGAGGTAAGCATCAGGTAATGTGAGAATGTTCCAACAGTGAAACATTGGCCCCACCTCTGCAGACAGTATGGTTCACAAGGAAGATCTTAACTGGCAGGCTAGACAGTATGGTAGAAGGTAGTTCTTTCCCAGTACACCAGCAGCATTCTTCAATTCTTGCAACTAGTGTAATGGATGGGCAGATGTCCTGCCTTTTTCTGTCAGTTACCAGTCTTAGGGCCAAGCTACAAGTGACGAATGACACAGGTTGGACACTTGTCAGCTTCCCTCAAGTTTTGATGGGAAATGTAGGACACCTGGTCTTGCAGCTTGGCTGTCCGACTGCTGTCCAATGGACTTTTCAACTGTCACTTGTCAAACATTCCACCAAGCTGCCTACATTTCCCATCAAAACTTGAGGGAAGCTGACAAGTGTCCAACCTGTGTCATTCGTCATTTGTAGTTTGGCCCTCAGAGTCTCTTTTGAGTGCAAGCTGGCTAAAGTTGCAACTGGATTCTAATCTTGGCAACACACAGTTGCCAAGAAAATGTAGAATGGATTTTTCCCCTGCCGCAAGTTCTCCTCCGGGGAAACCCCCAAGAGCCCTGCTCCTCCCAGCACTCCTCTGACCCTGAAGGCATCCTGGGGTTTTCCAGAAGGATGCCTTCAAGGGGCAGGGGGAAAACCAGAATCTGCTTCTGAGTCAGGAGCATAGAGATGCTGTCAGGAGGAGTAGGCACAGCATGTGCAAAAAGAAAGGACAGGATTGCCCACTGAAAATAACCTGAGCGGATTGAAGAAACTGGGAGCCGAGATTGCAATTCACTTGCATGGCTTCTATTTAAAACCATTACAGAACAAAGTTGCAAAGAAAATATGGAATGGATTTTCCATAAAGTTCTCTGGATCCAGAGAGATCCCCCCCCAAAAAAAACTGCACACAGCTCCGTAAAGACCTCTCCCCACCCCCGTGCTAGACAACATGAGCCAGGGAGAGATGCACCATTGAAAATAACCAAACTTGGCTTGAAGAAAACCAATTTACATGCATGGTCTCCATTGAAAAGCATTACAGCACAAAAATAAATTGCAAGGAAAATGCGGAATGGATTTCTCATACAGTTCTCTTACCCAGATAAGACTACTCTGAGGACCAAGCTACAAGTGACGAATGACACAAGTTGGACACTTGTCAGCTTCCCTCAAGTTTTGATGGAAAATGTAGGCGTTCTGGTCTCGCAGCTTGGTTCTCCGACAGCAGTCCAATGGACTTTTCAACTGTCACTTGTCCAACATTCCGCCAAGCTGCCTACATTTCCCATCAAAACTTGAGGGAAGCTGACAAGTGTCCAACCTGTGTCAGGCGTCACTTGTAGCTTGGCCCTGAGAGTGGTAGGAGCAGCAGAAATTATCTTGGACTGGAATGCTGGGTTGCAGCGTAGAATGACTGCTCCTGTGAATAGTTTCCCCCATAAATCCAGTGAGAATAGGGTTGCCAGCTCCAGGTTGGTAAATTCCTGGAGATTTTGAGAGTGGAGCCTGGAGGGAATGTAGTCTGTGGAAGGGGAAGGAACTCAGTCAGGTACCATGTCATGGAGTCCACCCTCCATAGCAACCTTTTTCTTTAGGGGAACTGATCTCTACAGCCTGGGGATCAGTTGTAATTCCAGGCGATCTCCTGCCACCACTTTGAGCATGGCAACCCTGAGTACAGCACTGAAGCATTTTGTATTGCTTTCCTACTGGCCTGCAAGGAGGGAGCCACCAAATCCATTTTCTAGAGCCCATTTTATTTGTTCACACAATAGGCATTGTTTCTAGTCTACCATAAAAATAAGTTGCTGCCTTACATCTCTAAGGAAGCTGTAAATAAATTATAAATAATTTCCTTCTCCCAACTCCTTCTCCCCCTCCCCTTTTTAAAAAAGCTAGAGGCATTTATAGCTGCTTTATATAATTAGATGTATGAATAAACACGTAGGCTAAACTGAGGCGTTACTCAGTGTGACAGGAAAGTGTTTAGCTCTACACTGTCCTAACTGAATATAAACATAGTTAATTTGAAAATCTTTGATCTGATGTGTAATTACAAGCACCCAAATGCCACAGCTGAGGTAACTGATCATCTCAGTTTTCTGCCATAATACTTCAAGTCAAGTGGAACATTTTCTTAATTTTCATTTTGGTCCTCAGGTGTTAATATTTAGTCAACAAATTCCAAGCTCTTTTTCCCTTTATTAAGCAACAGGCAAGTGTCCAAAATTTAAATAAACGTCTTGTTCATGACAGCAATGAAAAATGAGCAGTCAAAACAAGTGGAATGTTTCCAGAGGTTAAAGCTTGTGTATATGTGTTAGTCTAGAGCTTCATTCTAATGAATTTAATAGAGCAATTTGCCAGCCATTATTTAAGGATAATGGATGCTCATCTCTTTCCCCTACCAAGTAATATCTGGTTGGGTTTTTTTCATGAAATGTTTACCAGTGTATGGCTGTATTGCTACACTGACTCTATGAAGGTTTGGAAGGAAGACAGGATGCCATGTTGGCAGCAAAAGGCTGAATAAATGCCACCAAGCCAATTTTGGTTAAGTATCCACTGGCGCCACGATATTGGCAGTAGAAAAAAATGTCACCTCTGAACGTTCTCAGAAAAGACTGAGGAACAGCCAATGAGGTCACTGGGGGGGAAAATGAGAGAACAGTAAATGCAAGAGAGGGTGAATAGTTAGCAGAGAGTAGTAAATTTTTATCAAATGAAACCAAAATGAGCATATGAAGCAACCTTAGATTGAGCCATCCCTTGGGAGGGTGGAGAGTCAGGCCCAACTAGTCAACAAATGAATGGAATTTTATGTTCCCATACTGGCTTGTATTATCCTTGCATTGCGAAATGGAGGGGAAAGATATGCTACGCTTCCTTTAGAGTGATAAGCAGGAAGGAGATATAATGGTAGCTCTAGGAATTACCATAGTGCTTTGCCATCCAGTTGTGATGATTCCTAGAGATACCATGGTACTGATATCAGCAGCACAGGCAATGTCACATCCCTCCCCACCTGGGAACTCTATATGTGATCCTTTAACCTGAGATATCAGTGATTGAGCCTGGAACTTTCTGATTAGAATGTGTGTTTTACTATTGAGCTGCAGCTTCCTTCTGAGTAAGCCCATCACCCACCCATTCATTCTCAGCCCAGGAAACAGGGAAAATCTTCTGCCTGCAAGAGCATCCCTATGTGAGCAGGCATCTGAGCATCTTTCACAGTAATCACAGTAATCTTCATTAGCTGATATGTTGTTCCACTACAGCTGTAACATTCTTTGTTCTTCCCCTGCTAACTCAGAACAGGAGAGTTCTTCATGGATGTGCAAAAATAATTTATAGGGTTTTGTTTTTAATTTATACATTTATTGTTTCTATTCATTTTTCTTATTATAGCTTCTTATTATAGCCTCTTTATCACATGCCAAAACTAGCTCTAAGATGCTTCTTGTTTTCTGTATAAGCTTGTAAACCACTCCTTGGAGTGTAGGCAATCTTTGACCCATGCAGCCCAGCTTCTAGGAGCCTAGGGATATAGGGGTTTTTGCTTCAGCTGCCTCTGGCAGCTGCTGTCGCTGGCTGTATAACAGCTTGGAAACGGAAGGGGTGGCATCAGCACTGGGATCAGGTTTTTTCAACAGCTGTCCATCTGCAGAGTGACAGGAGAGGTTTAAAGCAGAATGCATAAAGACTGTAGGACTATGCTAGATTTGGGGCGGGGGGGGGAGAGGTGAACCTGAATAATAAATAGGACCAGGTGCTTTGCTCAGGAAACAGAAGCAGTGGGGAGGGGATTTGACAGGGAGGGTCTTTGGTTTGGGAGACCAATAGTAAAAGTCAGCAGGCAACCCAGCCTCTTTTTCTTTATGGCTTGATTGCCAGCCTCCAAGTGAGGCCTGGAGATCTCCTGAAATCCCAAATGATCTTCAGGCAACACAGTTCCCCGAGAGAAAATGGCTGCTTTGCAGGGTGGAATCTGTGACATTATACCCTGGTGAGAGTTCTCCCCTCCCTAAACTCTGCTCTCCCCAAGCTCACCCCCAAATCACCTGAAATATCCCAACCCATTCAAGGCAACCCTAGGGACCCCCAGCCCACTTCATCTTGAATCCTAATTGTGTTGGGTTTGCATGCACTCGATGAAGCCCCCAGCCCTGAACTTACTGGGGCTGGAGTTTGTGGGCTCCAAGGTGTGGGGCTGGGAGCAGGACCGGTCTCTTTCCGGGCCCTTCTGATGTGGCTCCTGCAGCTGCACAGTGAGCCACAGGATTCGAATCCCAACTGACCAATCAGAGTCGGCTGGCTATTTAAAGGAGACTGGGGAGCTGTTACTGGATTTGAGAGGCAAAGTTTCCTCTCAGGTTTGCCTGCCCTTCATATCAGGAGAGGTTGGCTGGGGTGTTCATCAGTTGAGTCCTGAACAATGATCGAAGCACACACTGTCAAATGCTGCGACAAGCAGTCCTGTCTGCTGGCTCGCTTCCTCGCACACACACACTGTCTTCCCTGATCCCCTTTGAAAGAGGCCAAGGAGCTTCCCAGAGAACTCGGGACAGAGGTGTGGCAGGGCTGCAAGGTGGCAGGGGGCTTTTTGTTTTCTGTAGCATGGCAGCTTTGCGCCCCCCCCCTCACTTGCTGCACTTGCTGGGGAATGGACAGGCAGCTTCTGCTTCCCAGCCTTGGCCTTGGAGCAGCAGTATGCCCTCCAAACAAGCAGGTCAGGCCTCTGGAGCCACAGGGCAGCCACAGCAATGTGATGGGGCCTCAGGAGGATACAGGGCCACCAAGAGGGTGCTGCCGAGCAGCAGGTCAGCGTGGCCTGTAGCTGGGATGGGGGGTGTCAGTTTTCTGCGCCTGCTGCTGGAGCCACAAGACATGCTCCTGCACATAGTGAGGCGGGTAAGGCTAGGCCTTCTCAGCTGACGGTGGCTTCAGTCAGAGATTCCCCAGCAGCCCATTTCAAGGGGGAAGCCAAGCCATCAAGTTCTTCTAGCAAGGGATTTTCAGTAGCACGGGGGCCTTCACTGAGGGGCCTCATCAGGGCCTTACAGCAGCTCCCGGAGAGGGTGGAGCAGCTAGGGGCATCAGGGCCTGGGGCAGCGGTTGAGACTGTTACCCTGGAGACTGTGAAGGCCTCTACCCGGGTGGCAGGTAAGGCCTGGGCATGCCAGGTGCCTCTGGGCACCATGGAGAAGATTCAGACAATACAGGATCCTCAAGTGAGCATCCCCTATGGGAGGAGGAGAGATACTTGGATGGGGATTACTGGTGGGGGGTGGCTCACATTCCTGGCATACCAACTTGGGCCACCCAGCAGCACTCAGGTGAGGGGTCTGGTTCTTCTGACCCTGGGACGGTTTGGGCAGTGGACAATCTGAAAGGGGCAGATAAGGCATGGTAGCAGTAAGCCCAGGTTGGAGGCTGCCAGAGCATGCCTGCTTCCAGGTCATGGGGGAACCATGTAGAGGCTACTGCCTGGTGTGTATCCCAGTAACTGTCATCCTATGGTTCCCCTTACAGGTGAGCTGAAGGGACAAGGGGGTCATCAGCTGACAGATAGGTCATCTGATGCTGGATCTGCATCCTACGCAGAGCCAATGTTCTGTACGGTAAGCAATAAAGTTGTGGCCTTTTCATGCATATTTTGTTGACTGTAATCCTTGAGCTGGCCCCCAAACCAGAGGTAGAGATATTTAACCAGAACGCTATGAGAGGGTTTCCACATTCCTTATGCTGGCCTTGCAGGTAGCTTATGACAGAATCTGACTTCTCTTGTAGCACTGGAGAAGAGGATAAGCTGGAGAAAGAGTACAGACAGGAGAGTATCACTAACTCCTTTTGATAGCCTGCCAAAGACACCTGCTGAATTTCATATAATTTACCACTTGTCTTATCCCGGTGTCTCTGGGTTACATATGCAACCTGAGAGCTCCAAGGTGTGAATCAGATCATTGTCACCTACGTCCAGGCTACAAGTGACAAATGACACAGGTTGGACACTTGTCAGCTTCCCTCAAGTTTTGATGGGAAATGTAGGCAGCTTGGCGGAATGTTGAACAAGTGACAGTTGAAAAGTCCATTGGACAGCAGGCGGAGAGCCAAGCTGCGAGACCAGGATGCCTACATTTCCCATCAAAACTTGAGGGAAGCTGACAAGTGTCCAACCTGTGTCATTTGTCACTTGTAGCCTGGCCCTTAAACAGAATGACAAGGCTTTGAGCTTGGGATTGGGGGATAGTTGCCTAAATGCTGGTAGCCAGTGCAGACTGCCCTTTATTAGTAACCCAAATTTAAATTCTGGAGATATTTGATTAATGATACGGATCACCCATAGATCAATCCACATTCCAACCTATCCCAGGGAGTTGGGCCAATTCTTACATTTTGGATAGAAACAGTTTTTTAAAAAATAATTTAATTCTATTGATCTATTGATCAGTAGATCCAGAGGAGTTAGCCGTGTTAGTCTGTAGTAGCAAAATCAAAAAGAGTCCAGTAGCACCTTTAAGACTAACCAATTTTATTGTAGCATAAGCTTTCGAGAATCACAGTTCTCTTCGTCAGATGCATCTTACGAAGAGAACTGTGATTCTCGAAAGCTTATTCTACAATAAAATTGGTTAGTCTTAAAGGTGCTACTGGACTCTTTTTGATTGATCAGTAGAATTCTCTTGATCTGATCAATGAGGGATTTCTATTTTTAAAAAATGTTTGCGTAAGCAAACAAGGCTAATGCAATTTTTTGTGTATCAGCCGTTTGGATATAACTATACAATGCCAAGAATGATTCCTTGGACCTCAGGCTACACAGTGAATACCATTCTAACTAAAGGCCTAGATGACATGAGACAATTTAAGCTCTGAGCTAAATCCCTCCCTCATCTGCTTCATCATATGAGAGTCCAGCTGTGCAGTGCGAGAAAGGGAAGACCGTTATACAGATGAAGTTTGGAGTGTGGAAGACTGACAATCCGGAATCGGGTCTGCTATAAGGTACTCAGGTTCTGTAGTGTTTAAAGGAACTGGAGATCTACCTTGACTTGACAGTAGTCTACATGTTAGACGGTTATATGGGGGGGGGGGGAATTATAATGCGATCCCATACAAACATATTTATCTAGGAAAGTGTTTGATTCTGTCTGCGCTTCTTTGGAAAAAAAAAACTTGGAAAGGGTTATTATTAGAACATAGCAAACTTCAACCTTACAATGAGGGATTGGTTCCAGAAAACTACTTTATCATAACCTCAGAAATGGTTGTCTGGCCTTGCTTTGGAGATGGACTCAGACATCCAGGATTTTCTTCTCTTCTTTGTTGGCGTTTATAATCAAGTGGCTGAACAATGAACTCTACAGAACTCCACTAACTGATCAAGCTAGATTTTAGTAGCTCATTCAGTGGGAGATGGCTCTAGAATTCTTCATTCAAGAAATACCTTCAGACAACCTAGTTCTGCATATGTTCATCACATATGGATTGGGGACAAAACACTGTGGAGAGAGTAAGCTCATTCTATGAATTCAAATGAGCACGAAGGGGCAGACTGGAAGAGTAATATGAAGCATATTTACATTTTGAGCACTACGACTGGTTGCATTTCAATAAATACATTTCAATAAATACTTATACTTTGTACTGGCCTTATTTGACCTTGATTGGGAATTGTGAAGGCCAGTATAGCATAAACTAAAGTCTTTGTCTCTTGTGGAATGAAAAATGCACCCTGCAAAATATGAGTTAGTTTCCAAAGATAGCTCTGCTGCAATTCATGAATGAAGCTGTGCAAAAATAAAAAAAACAAGTTCTACTGCATGCAATAAAAAATAAAGACAGAAATCTGATTACAAAGCACCAGCTTTATGATTATTTTGATTATGCTTGTTTGATATTCCAGCGCAGCATATTTTATTTTTATGGAAACACACATCTTCAATGGGCCTTACAGCCTAAGATAAAGTACTTTTGGAGATTAAGGTCAGTTAAGAGAGAAGAACATGAACAAAATTATGATTACAATCAATATATTATTTCTGAATTGAGGAGAAAATGGACCGATCCAGCCCCATAGTGATTACCATCTAAACTGGATATCCCTGTTCCCTTTTTGCAAATGTGTCAATACTTGGTTGAGGTTATTCAAGTGTGAGGAAAAAGTACTGCCATACTTAATGAGAAATCAATCCCTTCTTTCTTGCTTCGTCTGTTTTCAAGGGCTGGCTCATAACACTGAATGAAAGCATGTTCTGAGTAGGCATGAACCAATATTCCTTCTTGTGCTTCTGTTTATATTCATTTTTTATTTTTGTCATTGCTTTGCTTTTTTGTTTTTATTTTTGTATTTATTATATTTTTAACCCGTTCTCCCTGCAAGTGGGTCCAGGACAAGGTACAATGTTGATCAAAATACAACATAAAAAAATAATCACAGCATAAAAACAGCAATCAATAAAACCATTCCAAGACGGGGCAGTCCTACACTCCTGCCCATCAGCATACAAAAAGGGGAGGTAGTAGCGGCCAGAGAGAATACTGTACCCCTTTTTGGGGAAGCCAGCAGTGGACTCTCTATAACCCCTCATAGAGGGAGACCAGTGGAAGGCTTAGCACTGATGGACTAAAATTAGCCTCCACCATATGCCTGGCGGAACATCTCTGTCTTACATGCCTGCCTAAATGATACAAGATTCTGGTGGGCCCGAGTGTCCTCAGACAGAGAGTTCCACCAGGTTGGGGCCTGGACCGAAAAGGCTCTGGCCCTGGTAGAGGCCAGCCGAGCCTCCTTAGGGCCAGGGAGGCTGCTAGGTTGCCTTTGTGAAGGTTTATGCTAACATTCTACCCACTAGGCTGTGCCACCCCTGAAGGGTACTTGCTCCTGCAGGGGTGTGGCTGGATATATGTGTGTGTGTGTATATATGTATGCATGTATTGTACAGTTTTATGCATGATTTATACATACAATCTAGCAACAATAGATAGCAAAAGATAGCATAGATAACAATAGATAACAATAGATAGCAAAATAAACAAAAGGCCCTAGCATGACTGAACTCACTGTCCCTCTGTCTGCCAGGCCTGTCTTCTCACCCTACCTGGATGAGGGCCTCTCCCTCTAGCAGAAACCGCCTCAGGCCTGCTCTCTGGGAGAAAGAACATAGGCTTTTTCCCTCCCAGACTTATATAGCACCAGCCCTGTGTTCTGATTGGCCAAAAAGGGCACCAAAATGGGGAGGGGAGGAGTATTGCTGACATAGCAACATAACTTTGGTCACCTGGGTGATGATCACCTCCATATGCATTCACTCTGCCACTTCTTTAGGAATTTTCCCAAGATCTATGGTAAAGACTAGACATGGGCACGAACCAAAAAAAATTAACAAACTTGTGATTCATGGTCGGTGCTGCCGACAAACCCGAACAAATGAACCAAAACAAACATTTCCCGTTACCAAACCAGTTCGTGGTTCGTGGGACTCAGAACAGCCCCTGTTGCACTTAGAGAGCCCATATTCACAGGGAGTGTTTAGCAGGCTCTCCTCCAGCCAGCATCCATGTTTGGTCAAGATTGCAATAGAGGTCTTGGAGTTACACCCTCTCCAATCCGAGGCCCCCAGGAAACTCCCACTCGATACAATTAGAGCCACCAGTTGACTTTGGCCCAGTGTACAAGGGGTTGGCCATCAGAACTGCCTATCAGGGTTTGCAGGGATGAGATCAGAGTGCCCATGGCTAAAGAACACCCCCCTTCCTCCTCCCTCCCCCCGTGTGTCTTCTCCCATGTAACCAATTGTAACCAATTTGCAGCTCCATGGTTGGAAGGAAGACCTGCCGATCAAGGTAAGCTGAGCTTTGATTTGGGTTTCCAGGGCGACAGAAGGAGTGCAGACAGAGTTCAGGCATTCCCCCAGCTCCGTTTCCAAGGGAATTGATTGATGGTGCCTGACTGTCTGGCTTCACGAACCGCAGGTGAACGCAATGAACCGGGCTTCCAACGAATGCTGGTTTGTTGGCCATGGACCCTCACGAAACGCCAGATCATGAACAGACAATCAGGCGGTTTGTGGGTTTTTTGGGTTCATAATGCGGTTCGTGCCAATGTCTAGTAAAGACCATAGAAATTGGGAGTATTCCTAGAGTGGCAACTGGAAATGACATCCTCCCTCCATTTTCTCACACTGTGAGTGTGGGTGAGAGAAAAGGAAAGCTAGCAAAGACAGGTGGTTGTAATCTGGTAGGCCTAAACTGTAGTGATTATCAGAAATAGTGGAGTTATAGGAAGTGAAATTTCTTTTTCTAAAGTTATTTTTATATAGGTATTGATCCTGATTCTCTTTCACAAGAAGAAATTATCTTTAATTTCTCTTTGTAGTTTCCTGTTACACCACTATGTACCCTTTTTGTAACTTCATCCCTTGCAGATAGTCTTCCAAAAGTGACTGTTGGATTTCATGAAGAAGTTGGGCAAAGAAGAATGAAAAGAATTCCTCTACAATGCTAAATTTAGGGTTTTGTGGTAGAAAACAACCCTCATACAAAAATCAGGCCAAACAATTCATATCGTTTATAGAAATAGCTGCCCCTGGTTGGTCATAAAAATAGGTCTGGCATTTGGAGATATGACAGATATGAAAGAGTACACTTAACTATAAAGGTTTGAAAGTAAATAAAGCTGAAATCAAAAGACCTTCGGAGAGATTAAAAAGCAAGCGTGACCAAGCTCACCAGATTGTAACACAGAGGTTCTTGCTGTATCTTTAAATTTTTTGTTGAGTTCAGAGATGAAACAGTGACAGTTTTCTCCACCCATTTTCTTTCTGTTCGTTTTCTTTGCCTGTCCACCACTTGCTTCAGAAAGCAGGATTCCAGGTATGCTGCCAGTAGATGGGAGAAAACAGCCATAAAGGAAAAATGTCAGAAATCTGCCTTATCTCCTGGTTGAGGGTTGGCCTCCCACTTGGACCTGTAAAACTTACATGCAGCTGAGGTAAAGGATGATAATATGTCTAACATAGAAGAAATGCCATAATCAAGAATTATGTAGTTTTTAGGACAACATTTGGTTTTATAGAAGGGAGAAATGATGGATGATCTTAGTTTGTTTTCTACCACTAAAGACAACACTGAACAGCAACAGTAATAGCAATTTACAGAAATGCAAATGAGTAGTATCAAAACATCTCAAAGACATATTAGAATTGCACCAGATAAAGGTGCCACCATTAGTGGACTGCAGTGGTAGGATACAGTCCAGTATCTAAATGTCCAATATTGTGGGTTTATTATAGCAATACCCAAAAATCCATGAAGAATTCTTATAGCAAAATAAATTAGGAAGAAGATGTGTTACATTTTCTTTTCTGATTAGTAAAGGTCAGGTTAAGACATTTCAAGCATATTTCACCCACAAAAGAAGTACGCTTACGATCACAATCTTAATGCTTTTGGAAATATTGTAACTGTCATCAAGTCGCCAGGACTGAAGTACAATTATTCATAAGTGAATGATTCGTTGAACTTGGCAATTTGATATTGATTTGTATTTGATGCATTATTTTTGATGTTTAAGAAATGTTGACTGAGTATAAAATGTTGGCTGCTTTCTTCCTTTGTTTTTGGGAATGCTACACACTCAAATATATATTTCCCATATGAAATAACTTTGCTGAAACATCTGCTACCAGGACGTATGTCTGGAGCCAAGCTATGATGGATGAATTTTTGACAGGTAATTGCAATTCAGATAAGATGCAGGCAGATTTAGTACCTAGAAACCCCTAGTTTAATAAAATCACTATTGATTTACAGAAGACCCTCCTTTCCTCCACTTTTCAACATTATTCAGAGATTGATAACTTGCAGAAAGTCTCTAGGGCACATCCAGAATCTAAAAATATGAAATGTATTATCTTATATTTCTTAACTTTATCCCTCCCATCAGCATTTTTGATATGTCTATTACCACATTAGCCATTACCAAAATTTAAGTGTCCATCTGAGATTTGAGAGATAAGCATAACCAATTGACCTATTGAAACTCAGGGTTGGTTTGTGTTCTTAGTTTCACTCACAGAAGAGGGAGAGGGTGATTTTCACCAGTTCCCCCTTCTCAACTGAGGGCCAAGCTACAAGTGACGAACGACACTTGAACGGCAAGTGGGTTGAGTGGAGGGCAAGTGAACAGGGAGAAATATACTTGCCGTTCAAGTGTCATTCGTCACTTGTAGCTTGGCCCTGTGCCTTCCCTTTAACCCTCATGATTAGTCCAATGGATCACAGGGGCATAATTTCTGGAGTATAGAAGACTGCAGGGCATGGTGGTCAGAAACTTCTCATTAACATGTACTGTCCTACTGGATAGGGTATATGTTGTTTAATAGTTTACATCTATGGATCCTACTGGATAGTTTATATGTTGTTTAATACGTCAGCCTTAGAATTGCTTATGCTCCATTTTAGCATTTCTTCAACTCTGTATTAGATTCTTGCTAGTTTTAAAGCTTTGCAGATTTGCAGATATACTGTATTATGTATTACATTGTCTACTGAAACGTCTTTTAAATTGACTGTACTGACTCTCTCTGTGTACACCGTCTTGAGTCTCAGTGAGAAAGGCAGACTATAAATAATGTGAATAAATACAATTCAGACATGTACTTTATGTACTGTTCTCACAATATAATACTCTCCATCCTCCCCAGCCTTGGCTGCTACAAGATTTCCTCCTCAAAATACATGTTCAGAGAATGGGAGATGAAGGAAACCAGCACGGGAAGGAAACTTGGAATAGTCAAAGGCTGACAGGGGGCTTTTCCAGGCCTGATCTTTACCAGAATTTGGAGTATCCTCAAGAAAAGCTCATACATTCTCCAAGAGTTCTCTGAGAAAACTCAGAAAGACCCAAACCAGAGACAAGCGTTGAATGAGCAGCATATACGAGGTATTAATTTTTGCTTCTCAACTACTGTCCACTCTGGCTTGTGTGTGTCTATGAGAATGACTCTAGTGAACAGAAGAGTAAACAACTGGTTATAATATGGTATATTCGGAATATATAAGCTATTAATATCTGTGTAGATACAAATACTAATGATAAAGGCACAGATAAATGATCAGAATCCCAGAGATATACATAAAGAAGCTTGTGTGTTATGCTTTAATGAGTAAAATTAAATGTTTTAAAGAAGTCTGCATTCCTCTTTGGATTATTCTATTCTGCATATTCATCAGTTCTTTGGAGATTTTAATTAGACTAAACAGGAAGCATCTGCTGCATATAAATACTGGCTTTAATTTTATAGAAGTGATGTATTTAAAACACACACACTTAGCATGTCTAAGGAAGCTGATTACCAATATCAAAACAAAGATTTTCCCTTTTTAGGAAGAATAGTTGCTACTGCAGGAGGATCTATAGCCCATTTAGAAATCCAGTGATTCATGAGGAGAGACTACAATGATTAATTTGTATGAGCAACTCAGCAATGAAATCTGTAAAACACAATGTATTTTTCCCTGTGAGATTAATGTGACTTGTATTTTATTGAAGAAAATATACAAAGGAAAACAAGATGAAACCTTTATTTAGAAATGAGTTATTTTACAAAATGAAGAACAGAAAATCTTAATAAAAAACACAGAAAATCACTTTTGTGAGTATTGAGGGTTCTGTACGAGCACTTCTGATCCACAAAATTTATGAGTTAGAAAGCATAACATCCATGAAAATTTTATCCCCAGTAGAGTATGCAATGAAAAGTTACAGGCAGCAACATGTTTCCTATTCAAACCAATGGGAGGACTACCAGCATTGTTCAAATTCATGTCACTGCAAATAAAATTATTTTAAAAATAAAGGGCTGAATCCTATGGCTCCCTTCTGCCCAGTTCTATGACTATTTTTACTAAGTTTCTCTTCAACAAGGAAAGACTTCCACCAGCTGAAAGTGACTGACTCTTTTCTGGTGGAGAACATCTTTTTAGGTTGAAGGAAGTCTTTCTCTGTTGCAGGAAGATGTTGGATCTAACCCCAAACAACGTTAATCTAAATCTAATTAAAATGCTTGTATATATGATAGTTGAATACAATTACAAGCCAACCTAATTAAGTCTTGTATAAAAAAAGTCTGCATGTGTGGGAGCTGAATTACAACACAATCAGTGCAATCCTATGCAGAGTTAATCTATATAAGCCCACAGAAACCAGTGGGCTTGGAGAATAGAATTATGCTGAGTTATCTATTATGAACCAATTAACTATTATAAATTAAAAACTGGATATAATTTTACAGTTTCTGGTCCAGAGAGTTAAACCTGAGTATTGGTTGGTATAACTTTGCAATATTTTAGTAAATCCTACAATTCTTTAAATTGTTTTACTGAGTGATATAAATAGTTGTTAAAAATTGTCACAATGATATTGTTTAGGTGGTAACAGTTGGGCTGAAAAAAATATTGTAGTGCTTTATCACTGAACTGTGTAAAAATATATCAATGTTTATTGTCTGTTCATCTCACTGAAAATGGAATGGGACAAATGTTATGAACTATCTACTCAACTTGTTACATCGATTTTAGAAATGTAACTAAGTGATTGCATTTACTGAAGTTTGAAGTTTGTATTATACGTGAGCACACACAAAAGTGTTTGGAAACTTCAGTTGGTACAGAATGCTGCAGCAAAGATGTTGAGTGGAGTGGATCATAGGCACCATCTCACTGTAGTCTTATCTTGTCTTCACTGACTCTGGTGTTTATCTTTAAATTCCTATATGACAGGGGTGGCCAAACTTGCTTAATGTAAGAGCCACATAGAATAGACACCAGATATTTGAGAACCGCAAGACATGATGGATTGAGGTGACTTCAGATGAAGGGGCAAATTTGGGGGAGTGTCCAGAAAGTGACATCACAGGAAGGTGTGGGCTTTGGGTACAATATGCTGGAAGAGACATCATTGGAAGGGGTGGAGCTTGGGAAGAGCCATCACCTGACCTTTGACTTGGAAGTGACATCACAAAAGTAATGTCACATCCTTGCTAGGCTTCATCCCCAAAATCCCCAGGTATTTTCTGAGTCAGACCTGGCAACTTCAACATTTTTATTGAAAATATGAAAGACATAGAAAGAAAGAAGGAAAAAGGGGAAAGGGGGGGAGCTATGGAAAGAAAGAAGGAAGAAAAAAGGAGGGAAGGGAGGGAAATAAAATAAAATAAAATGTATGGCCACAGCAATACTCAGAGACCTCCAGGAACCACACAATATGTCTAGAAGAGCCACATGTGGCTCCCGAGCCGCAATTTGGCCACCCCTGCTATATGATATGGCGCCAGCATATTTTAAGGACCACACATGTCCCAATTATACATACCTGACAACTACAGTCATCTTCTCAAACCCTACTTTGGGTGGTCATGCTTTTGAGGCTAGATGGCTGGCAACCAAATAGCATTTTTGGTCATGGAGCCAAGATATGACAGACCCTCCACCCTTCACTCTCCCCACTGTGAGGCAGATTTCCCCACCAAAAGTCAGTTTCCCTGCTTTAACTGAGCAGCCCCAAGTAGTGAGCTAATATCTGTGGTTTTGAAAGTCACATCCTTGCTAGGCTTCATCCCCAAAATCCCCAGGTATTTTCTGAGTCAGACCTGGCAACTTCAACATTTTTATTGAAAATATGAAAGACATAGAAAGAAAGAAGGTCATGGAGCCAAGATATGACAGACCCTCCACCCTTCACTCTCCCCACTGTGAGGCAGATTTCCCCACCAAAAGTCAGTTTCCCTGCTTTAACTGAGCAGCCCCAAGTAGTGAGCTAATATCTGTGGTTTTGAAAGTCTGTTTGTCCCACCCTGACATGCAGATATAATTTTGGCTTTTTAGACCAGCCCAGAAACTTAATGGGGAAAAGCAGGAGCCCCCTTTCTTTTTGTTAGAAATGGCACTACAGACTGTATAACATTCAAAAAGAAATAACTTTATTTAACAGGCAGGGATTGAGTACGTGTGGCCAAGGGATGGAAATGCAGAGGTAAAATTGTATTGGTATTACAGAATATACTTCATGTTACAGGCAAAATAGTATCCTTGAAGTTTATCCTACTATAGAAAAGGATAAGTGTATTCAAGACAACTAACTTCCTACCCTAGTGCACCACCAGAGGGTGCTGCTGTGGAGGGAAGCCCAAACAAGGCAGCCAGACCTCCAGAAAGCGAGCCACGGCGGGAAGCCCAGGCCTGGATCAGGCGCGGAACAGGCGGCAATGCCTTCCCCCCACCTTCACAAAGCTGAGATCACGAGCAGAGCAGGTGGCAATGCCCACCTGTCCTTCAGCCAGCTGGGATCAGGAGGGGAGCAGGTGGCAATGCCCACCCCCTGCCTTCACCCAACTGGGATGAGGAGCAAAGCAGGTGGCAATGCCCATCCCCCACTTTCACCCAGCTGGGATCAGGAGGGGAGAAGGTGGCAATGCCCATCCCCCACCTTCACCCAGCTGGGATCAGGAGGGGAGCAGGTGGCAATGCCCACCCCCTGCCTTCACCCAGCTGGGATGAGGAGCAAAGCAGATGGCAATGCCTATCCCCTGCCTTCACCCAGCTGGGATCAGGAGTGGAGCAGGTGGAAACACCTATCCCCTCTTTACCCAGCCGAGATCAGGAGTGGAGTAGGTGACAATGCCCGCCCCCTTCACCCGGCTGGGATCAGCCATGGAACAGGAAGAAATGCCCATCCTCCCTTTACCCAGCTGGGATCAGAGGCAGAGCAAGTGGCAATGCCCACCCCCTTCATCCAGCTAGGATCAGATGAGGAGCAGGTGACAATGGCCACCCCTTTCACCTGGCTGGGATCAGGAGTGGAGCAAGTGGCAATACCTGCCCCCCTTCACCCAGGTGGGATCAGCAAGGAGAAGGTGACAATGCCTTCCCCTGTCACCCAGCTGTTATCAGGAGCACAGTATGAAGCAATGCCTTTCCCCCCTTCATCCGGCCTGGAGCAGGCCTGGAGCAGGAGGCAATGCCCCCTCTTCACCCAGCCGGAATCAGGTGCAGAGTAGGAGGCAATGCCCATCCCTTCCTCACCCGGCCAGTATTAGAAGCAGAACAGGTGACAATGCCCACTCCTGCTTTGCCCAACTAGGATCAGCAGGAGGTTGTCATGCCCACCCCCACCCCTCGCCTTCATCTGGCTGGGATCAGTGACAGAGGAGGACAGAATGCCCGCCTGGCCACCCTCCCCTTTCTAGAGCTCTTTCTATTTTTTTCCTACAATGGGCTTTGTTGCTAGTATTTTAATAAACTGTATCTAGATCAGCCATTAAATATAGATAAATCCATACTTGTTAAACTTGTGTCTTTATGTTGGGGGGGGGTGCCTCGAGTAGTATGCCAAGTTTGGGAAATACACATTTCTTTTAGCCACAGCAGTACCTGAATGCCTGGAAAGAGTTACCTGTCTGTGAGCATATGTTTTTGTCATATATCTATACCAATGTTAAAGCATGTCTTCAAATTTACTGGCTGCATTTTATCATGTTTCCTTTGAAAGTATTAATAATGAAGGCCAGAGTCCATCAGTCTTTGCTTAAAATTAGACATACATTAAGGAGACATTCCACAGAGTTCAGAAATTCTTCTGCCTTTTAATGTCCACTCTGTTGACAGCTCCTGGACTTCAAACATCCTGCATTGACCGCTCATCTTGCACTGATCATAAATTACAACCTTACGTTGCTACTCTTCTTTCTATACCTAATATTCTGAAAAACAACAAGAAAAAAATGACATTACAATGAAACTAGACAAATCTAAAATTCAAGGTACAGTAAAAGTTTCAACCTCAGCTTAGAAGTTACAACTTCTGAGATGATTAAAACAAAAGGCTGTCTGTTCTCAAGTGCCTTGACCTGTGACTTTCTCTCTATGCCGGAAAGTGGCTATTTTGGCATATTAATGACATGCCTGCATATTAATTTTAAAAAATGTGAATTGTCCCATCTGATTCATATAAAGATATGATTGTGTGAATAGTCCCAAATGATTCATATAATTAATTTCAAAAGAGTATGTTAGTAACCTGAATCTTTATTTGTGTGCTGCCCCTGCATTAAGCCAATTGGATGAATGTGTGGATTGGGCCAGACAGCAAATTGAAACAATACAGCATAAAGAAATACAAAGACAGAAGACTTTTCCATTCCAACAAAAGCATACTGGCTGCTTAAGAGCTGCTGTAACACAGTGGTTAAGTGGTTTGGCTGCAAATCAGCTCTCTACTGGTTCAAATCCCACTACTGCCACGAGCTCAGTAGGTGGCCTTGAGTAAGCCGCTCCTCTCAGCCCCAGCTCCCCAGCTGTATTGCAGGGATAATAATAACACTAACTTGTTCAGTGCTCTGGGTGACACACTAATCTGTCTAGAAGAGCAGTACATAAGCACAGTTATTATTTATTATTATTACTGGGGGGATGGTAAAGATAAAGACTACTGGGTTGTGGTTAACATTCCACCTTGTTTTTGGCATCTCCTGCCCTTTTTGCCTGCTTATGCCACATAGCAAACAGTCCAGGGCTTGTTTCTAGACATCATCCATAAAACTAAAATGGAAGACAGTAAAATCCAACTGAAATATCTTGCTCCCCATCCACCAATATATGGTCCAAGATTTAAACATTGTTCATGTCACAGTACAGACTTGATGTAAAAATATTTGAAAATCATATTCCCATATGAAAAAGAAAACATAACATCGTGATAGTTGATAACACTAGATTGATGTTGAGATGAGGCATGTACAAATGCTCAATATAGTGCATTATAGTGCATTATTTTAGGACTTTAATAAACAAATGTTTCAATGAATATCAAACATCTTTCAAAGCCTTTTTTTCTCAAACAAACTAAATTTGTAACAGTAATATTTATTTTCTGTCTAGTCATCCTTAGACATGGGCACGGATGGGAAAAAAAACCCGAACAAGCTGTTCGTTTTTTGTTGCATCCATTAACAACGACCAACAAGCAGTAATGAACATGACCCTGTTCACAAACATGTTCGTTGTTTGTTGTTAGTGGCCCTTTAAAGATCCCTTTAAACTATCAGCTGGCAGGCAGCAGGGGGGAATCCTTTCCTGCCACGTGTAAGGGGCAGGGCCCTTTAAACACCCCACAAACTGACCTTCCCAATGTCCAATACCCACCCAATTTGCAGCGGACATAGTCCTCACTGTCCTCCAATGACCCCCCCCCCAAGTTTCAGAGAGATTGTACCCCAGGAAAGGCATGATACATGGGCCTCCCCTTTTGTTGTCATTTTCTCTTCACAATGGCAAGAACTGGACTCTCTGCTGGAAGCTACTTTGAGGGATTACAAACTGACCTTCCCAATGTTCAATACCCACCAAATTGCACCCCGGGAAAGGCATGATCCATGGGTCCCCCCCTTTGCTGTCATTTTCTCTTCACAGTGGCAAAAACGTGACTCTCTGCTGGAAGTACTTTGAAGGGTTAAAGCCAGAAGGAAAGCCAGAAGGCGTTCAGACAGAGTTCAGTCTCTGCCTCCGTTGCCAGGGGAATTGATTGAAAGGCGCCAGACTGTCTGGCTTGACGAACGGCTGACGAAGGCAACGAACAAGGCTTGCAATGACCACTTGTTCGTTTAGAATGGGGCCTCATGAACGGCTTGTTCATGAACAGATGAACGGGCTGTTCGTGGGTTTTTTCTGTTCGTAATGCTGTTCGTACCCATGTCTAGTCATCTTTATTAAGATATTGCCTCTTCTGGCATATTATGTGCACGATTTGTTAGCACAGGGACGAACTGATATTGTCTATTTTTATTTCTTTTTGATGTAATTTTATTTATTTTGAAGATTTAAACCCTGCCTTTCAGCCCAATCAAGGCAGCTTACAACTATAAAGAGTAGTATAAAAGCAAATTTTAAAAAGTACTAAAATACATATATATATATAGACACTGAGACATCAATGAAAAACATTTGGAGAGGGGCGAGATTATTGAGGGAACAATGCATAGAGGTTTTTACCTGCTGATGGAAAACAGTTATAAAAGGGACAAATGAATATACCTAGGATGGGAGTTCTTCACTCTTGCGTGATGGACTACATTTGATAGCCAGATTCTGAAATGTAGCAAAATCAGACAGCTGGGAGGAGAGCTAGAATGGAGCACTTGAGTGACAGGCTGCTCCTTCTTCTCTGATTGGTCAGTTAGAACCAGTCTGAAGGCAGTCAGTTGGATTTCTGACAGGATTTGGAGTGAGAGAGCTTCCCTCCTCCCATTTCATATTCCAACTTTATCAAAGGCTCACAAACAGTTGTAACATACAAGTTGGAACCAAGTTCAGTACATATCACCTAGTCAGTATGAATCAACAGTTAATTTCCAAAGCCTTTGATAAAGTTGCAATACGAAACGGGAGAAGGGAAGCTGGCAATGTCCGTTAGGCTTCGCTCAACAACAGTAGGATTGCTTTGTGAGCCTTTGCTTCTTTCTTGGAGAATCACCAGCAAACAGAAGACTATCCAACCATCTATAAGAAAAGTAACATTAGTGAGAAATCAGTGGATTTTTCTTACTTACCTTCAGAATATTTCTGGAATACGTCTTCCACTTTGTGATTATAAGGACCATTGTGTCTGATTGTTCTTTTATGATAGTAGCATTTTGTAATATATATTTATTGTTAATAATACTTATTAAAGTTATATATTGCACTTTCAGCACTTAGCACTTTTAAAAATAAAAATTATAATAAAACTCAGTACATGATATATCTTATTGGGTTGATCCTCTGGTAGGTTTTTCCTTTATTGGTAATGGTTTCAGTTCCAGAGAACCCCCTTCATTGGTTTAGCAGTTGCTCCTCATCCCAGCTGAGTGAAGTGGGGGGCTGGCATTGCCACTGGCTCCACTTCTAACCCCAGCTGGGTGAAGGTGGGGGATGGGCATTGCCACCTGCTCCCCTCAAAATTGAGCCCAAATAAGTACAGAAATAAAAATCTAATGGCACACCCCTGGACGTTTTTCTAGGAAGGCACCACCTTGGTTTCACCAGTCAGATTTCTACCTCCTCTGCTGCTGTTCAAGGCAGGGAAGGGGGGAAAGGACAGAGTTGCAGATGGAAACTTTATAAAAGACCAGACTGGATGTGGATGGTCAACAGGGAACAGCTTGCCCGTTGCACATGCTTGGAGGAAACAGCTGCCTAGGTTTCTGAAAATGTGCAAGCGCCCGTTCTGATATTTCATCCACACATTTTGCATCAACCTCCCACCCATAAATCACAAATAAAGGAGAGTTGGAAGAACACAATTAGAGTGAGCAGTTAGACCATGGCTGAATTTGAGTTGGGAAAAAGCAAAGCAGCAGGAACAAAGTCTTTGAGTATGTACAGAATGCAGGAAAAAAGGAAAAGATTGATCTACACAGATGGTCATTAATCCTTTTTTTTTAAAGTACACTCTCAGTTTCAACATGAAATCATATATTATAGCAAGCCTACATACTGAATGATAAAAAACACAGATCCAGTGTTTTGTGGGGCAGCAACATTTCAAATACATGGATCCAGGGCATGAATCCTCATGAATTCATATGCTTTTTTCCTGAAACCAAATCAAACCACTTTGATTCTGTAGCTCATGTAGCAGCCACTAAAAAGCACCATAAAAAGCATGGAGCTACCCACTTGGTGCATTAACGTGGCACAAAAACATGGCTCTAAGGCCCAGAACCTCATGGATCATCAGGACTTTACATGGGGTCCCAAAACTCACCATCAAATCACATATCATGTTCATAGCCGCAGATTGCACCACAAGAATCATGCATCTACTCCCCTGTGGTGCTGCTAGGGTGCAAAAAATGTGGTTCCAAGGAACGGATCCTCAGGATTTTTACTTGAGTGCGATTCGATGTTGGATTTGGGGGTGTTGTGTTAAAAAACAGAGGATCCATGAGAATCTGTGTAACTCTTTCACCACCACCCCTATGGCTTGATCATTCTGGATCATTCCTGGCTCAGTCACTGGAGTAGCTTGAGCTCAGGGAATCCCTGTATAGAATGCTTGAGACACAATGGCAGGTTCTGTTGTGAGGTTGCCATGGGAATGTTGGTTGAAGGAAACCCTTTTATTCTTGACATCTTTCTCGATGGTGAGGGTAATGAACTCTAGCTCAATCTCTTCCAAAGACTGGGCCAAGGGTGAGAGTGGGTGGGCTGCACACACACACCTCCCCCCAGAATGATCTGGAAAATAAATGGAAGCAGAAAACATGAGGTGGAGTTGAGGATGGAAAAAAGGAGACTTAAAGCAGGGGCATCCAAAATACAACCTGGAGGTCAACAGCGCTCCCCTCTTCAATTGGCTCCTCCACTCTTGTGCCCAACAGCCTCATTCTCCTTCCTTCCTGAGTTTTTGCATCCCCCAGGAGCCTTCTTGTGTGCTGTGCTGATCCCAGCAGGCCCTTTGAGTGGGGAAGGTGAGCTTACTGGCTCCCATCATTCCTGCTGGTAGATCTTGCTCACTTTGTGGTAGCTGTGGAGAAAACATAGGACACAGCTGACCCCAGATCTAGCTCCCAGAGAAAGCTCAGGGCAACCTTGAGTACAAGGAAGATGCAGATACATCTTCATGGGAGGGGAGTGTGGGGTGGCTAGAAACAAAAATTCCATTCCCTGTGCTATTGATGGATGGCCTATCCTGTGCAGTTAAAAATGCTGCAGGTATTGTATGCAATTGCCAATCGTGGGGGGCCCTGACAAAGTGCCTTTAGAATGAACTCCAACTGCACCATATTTTTCCGAACACCTGATACTTGCACTGTGAAATTCTGAAAGTCACGCTTAGCCTCTGCTTTGAAATCCTATAGGTGGTTAAAGAGAGACTGTCTGGATGGCAGTGAGTCTTAAGCAAGTTCTTCATGAGGAAGGTAGTGTTAGTAGATACATGGGTTGGAACATGCTGGGCACTGCTTGCTGCCCACAGGTATGTTCTGCATTTGCCAATCGTGGGGGCCTTGACAAAGTGCCATTAGAATGAACTCCAACTACACCACATTTTTCCCAACGTCTAGTGGTTGTGCTGTGAAATTCTGAAAGTCATGCTGTGCTTCTGCTCTGAAATCCTGCAGGTGGTTAAAGAAAGGCCATTTTCACATGCGCCCGTGAGATCACACGAAACTCATGGAATGAAGCATCTTCCTAGCACGATTACCCGGCACAATCTCCTTTAATGGTGCGATGACGTCAGAAATTGCTCCATTAAACGGGATCGTGCCAGGAAATTGCGCTAGAAGACGATTCATTCTGTGAGTTCCACGTGATCTTTTGGAGGCTTTGGCCGTGTGAAAATGGGAAAAGACTGTCTGGATGGCAGCGAGCCTTAAACAAGTTTTTCACAAGGAAGATAGTGTCAGTAGGCACATTGGTTGGAACATGCTGAGTATTGCCTGCTATCTGCACTCAGAGCCCTTCACTTTCTAGGGACTGATTTAAGCAACTAAGTCAATATGCTCTAGAATCCAGTTCTTAAGATCATTGGTGAGTGTGACAGTCTGCACATAACAGCAGGTTTCCATACTGCAGCAAATTCAGAGAGCTGGAAGGAGAAGCATTAACTATTCCCTAGAATGAAGAGCTTGATTGACAGGCTGCTCCCTCTTCTCTGATTGGTCACTTAAAACCAGTCTGAAGGCAGTCAATTGGTTTTCTGACAGGATTTGGAGTCAAGAAAAGTCAGACAGGTTCACCTTTAGAGTGAGGAGAGAAGACTCCTTTGCCCTAACTGTACTATTACTGTTCTGAGGAAGAATTCTATCTAAGAATTCAAAGTCTAAGTTTCAGCATAAGCTGAACTATGCTTTACACAGACACCAGAGAACTGGGAGTATGTTTTGGTGATAGTGAGTGGATAGTGGGTTGAGACTCCCTTTCAAGCCAAAAAGAAGAGGGGTTTATCTTTGTTCTTCTGTGCAGTCCTATTTTGGGACTGTGCATGCACAAGCCTGCCAACCAGAGAAGTTTCAATTGCTTCTATAGAGCTCCATTAAGAGGTTGCTTTCTAATCATGTAGTGGCTCATTTTCCCTCCTAAATGCGTACATGACTAACTGGAAGGAGCAACCCCTTCCCCTCAGTTCTTTCTTAGCTGCCTTGAGAAGAAGAACTTCATTCGTGAGCTACTTCATTTTTTTCTCATCTCATTATAGTTTTCAGCTTGACTTTTTGGATTCCTCCTGACTTCTCTTATAGTTTTGATTTGGCTGGATTATCTTTGACTGTCTTTGCCCCAGTTTGTCTGACTTCATCTCTGTCTGTGTTGATTCTCTCAATATGTCTCAAAGAGCACTTTCCAAAAAGTGTACTAAATGTGGCACCAAGGCGACTCAAATGGATGAGCATGAGCTCTGTCTGCTAAGTTTGGGTGAAGGCCATAATGTACTGGCTTGTGTTGTCAGCAGTTCACTCCCAAGGCCAGGAAGGAGAGTGTGCTCTGTGTTAGTGTTGTTTACACTAAGAAGGTTCTTTCTGGTGCCGATACTCTGGCAGCTAAGACATCTGCCATGAAAGAGCACCCATCAAGCTCTGATTCCCAGGCAGTGAAGTTATCTGCCAAAAGGATCGCTGTCCAGAGCCATGTCCGTATCATCCATAAGATCAGTGTCAAGGTTGGATCCGATGGGGAGGAAATTGCACTTTCCGAGGCTCTTCTCAGATCTGAGGCATTATTTGGAGCCACCCTGGAAGAGACCAAAGAAGACCAAGTCTCATTCCAAATCCAAGGCTCATCATAGCCAATCCTCCCCTACTGAGGCTGAAGTCAAGGAAGTGGCCCCTAGTACACCCAGGACCCCTTCCCCCATCTACAGTCCCCAGAGAGGTTGCTTTCTGAGGGTGAGGTCGAGTGTCAAGAGTCGGGGATGTCACAACCTCTGCTATTTGAGCATGAGGACTGGAGACGGGAATTGGCTTTTGAACCTGACAAAGACCTTCAAGTAACCTCAATTCCTGCACCAGATTTGAGGGCTACAAGGGTCTGAATGGAGTCCCACGAGTTCATTTGCTGACTCTGAGAGAGCACATCTATCATGGATCAGATCACCATTCAACATCGGAACAGATGACTCATGATTACATACATCATCATGCCTTTTGCATACCACTGCCTTATCTCTGTCAAAGGTCTGGACAACCTAGCAGCCAGATCTGAGACCATTGACAACTTTAGGTCGAGGATGGTTGCCCACCCTTCCTCTCCCAACTGGAGTATCCATACAATTTGGATTATGAGGAAGAACCCAGAGCAAGTTTCTCTGAAGGATCTGAAGCAGCTTCAGATCCATTGCCTAACAACAATGTCAGTTCAAGTTCAAGCTCTCCATACGAAGTCCTTCGGATCTTATCCAAACAAATGGCCATGGAGCTGGAGCTAGACATCTCTTCATCAGATCCAAAGTCTAAAGACAAGCTTCCAGCAGCATTTATGTTGATTCTCCCTCTGTTGTCGTCTTTCCTATCCTTGAAGGCCTTGAGGAAGTGATTCACAACATCTGGAAAAGATCTGCTGAGCTACCTGCTACTTCGAAGAAGGTGGGACTCATGTATAAAGTGAAGCACAATACATGGCTGGCCCTGCTGAAAAACCCATCACCTTCCTCACTAGTTACTGAGTAGGTGCAGCACCATCACAGTCTGTGTGATCATTCTGCTCCACCTGACAAAGAAGGCAGGAAACTAAATGGCATGGGTAGGAGGCAATACTCTATGTCTGCCCTAAACCTATACATACCCAATTACCAAAAAATGATGGGTGTCTACCAACTGAGAGAAGCTCTCCTCCTACATATCCAAGTTACCTGATGACAAGAGGGTGATGGTGAACTTGTTGCAAATGGAAGCCATCCATTTATCTAAGCAACAAATGAATGCTGGATGGCATGCTGATGACACCTCTGCCAGGGGCATGGCAGGGGCAGTACTGATACATCAACACTGCTGGCAAGTCTATTGCTCTCCCACCTGAGACCAAAACAAGCCTTCTAGTGTCTTTTTCATCTCTTTGGCCTTGCACCTTCCTTCAAAACTCAGACTACTAGTCCCCAAAGACCTGAATGTTCTCCCTACAGACTTACTGTGTTCTTATTGTTACCCACATCCACCCTGGGGTCACCAGAATTATTTGAACTGGAAGATGACAAATAGGAGAGAGAGATGGAGGAAGAGGCCAGTTATAGTGCAGGAACCATCCACAAGGCATGTGTCACTCACACTGTCACCCTCTCTTAGTGAAAATTGTGACAGTTGTATCGGAACATGCCCTACACTTTCCACAGTGAACACAGAAACAAAGAATCCATTGAGCTTCACTGCCAGCTCCACATCTTCCCTTAGCTATCTATTTATTCACTGGTCATCCAAAGGCCCAATTGCTGCTTTGGCTGGTTTCTAATCTGCATATATTTAAGACATTCTTATTGTTTGTGTTGATGCTTTTAGCAATTGTCTCTTCAAATTCTCTTTTTGCAAGCCTAATTTTTAACTTACACTACTTTTGCCAGACCCTGTGCTCCCTTCTGTTTCCTTCATTGGGACAGACCTTCCACTTTTTAAAATAGACTTGTTTTGCTTTTCATAGCTTCCTTGACATGGATCATTAACCATGCAAGCAATTCTCTTACATTTCCTTGTAACTTTCCTAACTTGGGGAATGCATTCTCCCTCGGCTTCAAATTCATGTGTAACCATTTGCCCAGTTAATTTAAACGTTTTGTTAAACCTTCAGCTTTGGACCTTAAATTCAGCTGTGTTGCTTCTGTTGTGGAATCCCTTTCCTTAATGTTTTCTATCTCATTTGAATCTATGCCTTCTTTGATATACAACACATCAGCTGCCCCAGCACATCCCTCCCTGTCCTGCCAATAGTGTTTATGTGCATGGATGATCATATCCCACTGATTTCCCCCTTTTCATCATGTTATTGAGACACCTACTATACCTAAATTGTCTTTTAGACCCATGTTTGCTCAGAGGTTTCTAGCATTGGCATACAGACATCTGGAACACATTTCTTTCTCCAACAACCCATAGCCCTTCTGTCTACACATACGGCCTTCTTTTGTGATCATATTCTCCCTCCTACTATTGTCCCTTTGGACTGATGTCCCAAACTGGTGGCTCTCCAGCTCCTGTCAGCTCCCCTCCAGGATGAGTTTAAAAGCTGGTGTGACAGTGTTTTGATATTAAGTACCAGCAGTGAGGTTCCCTTTTGGTTCAAGTGGAGCCCATTACTTTTGTACAGCTTTGCCATTTTCAGTAGTGGCACCCCCTCCCCCAATAAAAAAATCAACAGGCTGTTGACTGTTTTGTTAATATGTGAGAATTAAAGAGGTGCAAGCAGAAGCAAGATCTTACAATTTGGACATGCAGTCCAGAGAGAGAAGCAGGGCTCGTTGTTCACAACTTCCAGAGGCATTTCTGGAGAAAGGAAAAGTGTGTGTGTGTGGGGGGGAATCTTACTTTGGAAAAGGCCTTGAAAAAGATTCAAGATAACTTTTAGAGGCAGACACACTCTCAGCTCATTGAACTGGTTAACAATCTCTTAGATGCCACTTTTGGACATATTTTGGTCACTGAATTTGAAGAGCCTTTGCTGCCAAACCCTCCTCCATCACCTCTAGTCCACCATAGTCATAAACAGCAAGCATCACCAATGGACATGTACAAGTCAGCAATTAGGCTGCCATCTCTAACTGGGATATTAATACTTCGGCAGACAAACAAGTGAAAGGCATTTTCCAGAACATCACATATGCTACCCTAACCAATGTTCAGAGCCCCAGAAGGAAGATGCAGAACTGTCCAGAGATTTCTGTGGAATCAGGAGCTCTCAAACCACCAATGACAATCTGAGCCAAGTCAGCCTGAGCCTTCCATCTTCCAGCATGGCTAATAATCTCATACAAATTCCCTTAACAAAACTGGAAGCTTTTGCTATATTTGAAATTGAATCTCAGTTCCACACAGATGTGCAGAACCACAAATCTTAATGGACCCAGATTCCTGGCAGGTTTTGTCAACTCCATACAGTTATTTGCTGGACTTCTTTCATACCAATGAGCTCCCATTGTCTTTATTGAATTTAAAAGAATATGCATAGGAAATTGTGTTTGCAATTCTGCACAAAATCGAGGTAACCGATAAGTCAATGGAACTGCCAGCCATTCACAAGCATCTCTTTTTTCAATGTCAAGTTCTCAGTATACTTTCAGCGATCCTCTGTGATAACCATGTAGTCTTCTCAAATAATCTCACTACTTCCTTTCACCAGCAGTGAGTATGAGTGCATACTAGCTTCACCTCCAGGTGTGTTAAGTGACAAGTCCTAATCCCTTTATAGATCAGTCTTCCAAGATCCAGACTGTTTCCAATGGATGTTAAATAGTATCAAATATTAGGTGACTGACTATTCAATCCAGATTTCAAGAACATTAAGAGCAGCTGGGGAGGGGTATATTTTTGGCTTTGTTCTTGGGTTTTATAACTGTTACTTATAGCAAACCCTATGGGGTCTGCTACCTACCAGGGCAGCAAAAAGCCCCATCTGGAGGGTAACAACCCGGCAGAAGGAGGCTCCTTGTGGGGGAGCCATGTGCTGCGACTCAGGCTGAAGTAAAACTCAAGGAAGGAGAAGGAATGAGGCTGGAGGCTCAGGGCAGAGGGAAGGTGGAAGCCAAAGGAAAAATGATCTTAGGGCTGTTGGTGGCTCCCAATTCCCTCCCTCCAAGATGAGAAGTTTTTGACATCCTGAGGGCCAAGAAAGGAAGGGCCAGGTGCTGCTCTGCCTCAGATGGTAGAATGGCAGTGGTTTATGTGGTGGCTCTCTAGCCCCTCATCCCAGGATGAGAACTCTTCAGTGTCTTGGAGGAGGGCAAGCAGAGAAGAGGCAGGTGCAGCTCTTCCTCTGAGGTAAAATGTTTTTCCTGGCAGGTTCATTTTCCATGTTCTCACTCCATACATTATTGTATGAATTTGTCAGCCAGCTTAATGGCTATTTTAGCAGAAAAATGGGATAAAACAAGCAAATATGAGTATTGTGGTCTGGGGAACTGATCTGGATGTTGTTTAGGCTAAACTATAATGGGCAAGACTGCATAAATGCCACAAGTGTTGAGGGAAGCCAAGTTGGGAAGTCACCCTATGGAAAATCGGGCTTCTATTTTATATTTAAAATTCACAAGACACTAGCTGTTCTGTCTGGAAAAGTTGAGGTATGCCCCAGGCCGGTTCAATGCATTTTGTCACCCAGGCTCCCTCCCCTTGATGCCCCACCAAGTTCCAGTGTAGTGGGGTTTAAGAGGTGCTGGGTAGTCCATCTTGCACTGGGGCAGCAGGGGCACAAGTGCAGGAGCAGCTTGGAAAATGAATGATGTGTTCATGCCTTCTGAAATCTCAGAATCCAGGAGGAATTGGAAGATGGCATAAGAATCGCCAGCTGTGGTGGCAACTCAGAAATGGCAGGGGGGAAAAACAGTGACTCAAATCCTGCAACAGTGGACCCAGCCGAAAATGACATTGCAGATCCCATGGTGAGGCGTCTTCCTGATTATCCACTGGCAGCAACCTCTGTTGCAGCTGGAAAAGCCTTTCTTTAAAATGGAATTGGGAATTGTTCATTATCCTGCCAGCCAAAGGGCCCCATCTCCTTTTCTGGCAAATGTGGAGAGCTGGGAAAGTACAGGCAAGAATCAAGACTCCCACAGGCCCCACCTTAGGGAATGCTGAATAAAAGGAGTGGGGAAAGACCCTTCTCAGACTCAGGCTGATTCTGCACACATTGGATAATGCACTTTCAATGCACTTTATCAATCGTTTGAGGAGGATTTTTTGTTCCGCACACAAAAATATCCATTCCAAATGATCTATAAAGAGGATTGGAAGTGCATTATCCAACATGTGTGGAATCACTCTCAGACTGGGAACTGCTAGTCAGAGCAGATGAGATGGAGCTCAATGGACCAATGGCCTAGCTAGGTAGAAAGCAAAGTCAATTGATTAAACTATGGTGGTGATATGCAAGTTTCTCTCTCTTGGAATAGGCCCTGATCAGAGAGAAGCTGCAAATATTCTACATGCAGAAGGTCCCAGAACCCCTGGCTGTTCCCATAAGCATGACAGTAATTTCACTTCCAAGGACTTTGTGCTTGTGCTTCCCTTCCTAACCGCACAAGGTATTAAACATTTCTCCTTGCCCAGAGTTTTCTTCTTGACAGCCCCACCCCCCAAAAGAAAACTCAAAACTTGTTATCAGGGGGGCTTTTGCAAAGAGCCAGAATCTCCCAAGCCAGTTTCTAGGAGACTGTTATGAGTTGGGAAGTCCGGTCTCCAAACAGCAGAGGAGTGAAGAGATACAACTTTCTGAGGAAGGGTGTGCCCTTTATGTGGCTGATCTTCATTATGCCTTTCACGACTTAATAGTCAGCAGGTGGGGCAAGAGGTTTTCAGCTAAGCTTGTGTAGCAGAAATAGGGTGGGCTGCTCAGAATAGGTAGGGTCATGCAACTACCCAGAGGCACGACAGCGACAGGGGGCATGTCTGGAACAGGCCATCACAGGCTGTGTGGCTGGGAAGTGCCGTGAATGAGCACTCTTAGTGCTGAGCATCATCTCTTGAACCTGGTAGGTGCCTTGCAACCCATCAGGGGACATAGATAATTCTGTGTATCTTTTGGCACAGAATGACTGTACAGGCTGGGTGCCAGGGTGGAGTCGCCTCGTGGACTCCTAAAGAGGCGACTCCTAATGCAGCCTGCTCTCAAAATAATCAGTTTATGTTCAAATAAGCAATGATGTAGATCAGCCATTTAAATAATTAAATGTATGAATGTATAAATAAAAAACTAGTTGAACCCATATAATTGGGGTGCTGCAGCAAATGATCATCCAAATATAATAATGATGTAGAAACAGAATTAAGGTTGCATTTGTTCATCACTCATGCATTTAATGCCATACAATTCATTGAATGAAGTACAAAAATACAGAGAGAACAGAAAGTAAAGCGTTAATGAGATGTACATTCCTTGATTTTCATTCTATAAGACCTCTGTGATCTGTACTGGAGGCACATTAAGGTTAAAACTCCACAGGATTTTCTATAGCTCTGCCAGGTCTATAAAAATGATAACATCATTATGCATGAAAGCCATCATTTATTCACATGGCTTGGTGAGAGGTAATGGTTATATACAGAGCAAAGCTGAAATCTGATAAAACAAACATAAGAATATATTTCATTCATTGATTGCAATATTTGTACACTTCCTTTCCTAAGCCTGATGAAGTTTATGAAAAAAATAATTTTAAGCCATGAAGGTTTGTGTATATGTGGTGTGTGTGTATGTGCCATAGTTGTAGCTGACTTATGGTGAACTTGTAGGGTTTTCAGGACAGGAAATGTTCAGAGGGAGTTTGCCATTGCCTGTCTCTGCATAGCTTCCTTGGTGGTCTCCCATCCAAATACTGACCAGGGTTGACCCTGCATAGCTTCCAAGATTTGGCTACCAGGATCATTCCGGTAAAGGCAAGCCATGGCTACACATCAATAATAAATGATTACATTCAAAATAAAAATAGCATAGCATCTTCTTCAGTTCCTCTTTCATATAAGGTAAGCACTGTTCCTGGCCTCAACAGAGAAGTTCTTTCAGAGCCTCAGAGGCTTTTGCTGCAGAGGTCCTGTTCCTGCCCATTTTGTTGATTAGGTTACCCGTTCTAATGAAGGTAAATAGAGCAGACTTCCATCAGAGAACTTTAACCACTGTGGGAACTTTCAACTCTGTGAGGTTTATAGAAGGTTGTAAAATATGTTGTTCCCAGGCTGCATTAATCCCAAGGACATTGAACTGGACTCGGAAGCCCATAGTTGGTATGATTTAGAATTTCTCATCCTGCTGATTGGACCAGAAAATTTGAGTTGGCCTTCCACTTTTGTTAACTGAATTTGTTGGGTTTTGTACCATGTTTTGTATCCCGGTACCCAGTAGCCCATCATAAAAATATATTAATTTCTAACATTGTGCTTCAAATTAGCATTATGCCTATATTATACATACAAATTATGCCTACTGTTTGTATATTGTATTTAAAAAGTACAGCTTGTTCATAGCAAGGCAAATGAATCCACAAAAATTGCAGTGAAATGAGGTGAACTGGAACAGTGGACAAAAAAATCAAGACAAAAAAAAAGAAATAAGTATTGGTTCATCTGCAGTCCTTAGCCAGTCAGTATTAACCCGCGTCTCCACCTCCCTAACCACCATATACATCAGGAGTGAAGTATCAGTGTTCTGTATCAGATGTAGATTCTTGGTTTTTTCAAGGGCAGCTGTATGTAAAAACACAGTACAATAGTCAGTCCTAAATACTATGGAAGAATGGATAAGTAGGCTGCCGCAGTAGCAGCCAGAACATGTTCCTGGTCACTTCCACTACCCGCTTTCCCAGGAGCAAAGAAGAGTCTAAGAGAATCCCAGGCTCTAGAGCTTTTCTAGTGGAACAAGTACAATTCCACTCCAATGCAGACAACACCTTAAAAAATAAAGAGAGAATACGATTATACCTCTGTAACTACATTTTATACCCCCCCCCACCCCATTTGCTTTGAACAGGAAATATATGCAGGCAAATGTGGAATATACTGTTACACCACCACAGGATAAAGAAGCAGGGGATACCAATGAATGGAAAAACCGTTTCTAAATCTGAACCAGTATAAAGATCTTTCCAGCCTATCTGCTAAGACCATACAAATTCTCAGTGTAACTAAGGTCATGCACTTACTAAGCCTATGAACGCTAAATTGATTGCAGTGGGACTATGTGCGTAGAAAAGGTGACAGGAGCCTGCACTAAGGTCCAAAAAATGGATAAACTTGTAATGGCTTATTCCTTTCATTAGATTTTCAGAGGGGCAAAGAAGTGCTCCCACATCACTGTAAATGGGGAAAAAAATCTACAATAAAGTTCTTACAGCCTATGTTAAAAACTTCTGGTACATAAACCTGCATAAGAACTAAGAACATTGTTTCCCCGCCTATATGGCTGGAATTCTCTTTTGGGCCAGTCTCAATTTTAAATCAGGTATAAGAGAACGATTGGCTCTTGCGGAGCCATTTGCTGCCTTGTGTGGAGCAGCCAACTAGAACTCTGCCGGAGAAACTGTTAATCTCTGCCGTGCTCTCCACAGCTGGCGTTTGCTGAGGACTGGCCCATCACCCTTCCTTTGAATAATGTGAGAGTAGCTAGTCACTGTTTTAGGAGCTGATCAGGGATTTTGGGGTCTCCTTCAAATTGGATGGGAAGGGTGTCCTTACTCATCTGCTTCATAGTGTCATGGGGAGTGGTGGGATTCTCTATTTAGCCCTGATCTTTTAGGCACAACTAGTTTTACAAGAATACCATGAGTTGCTACAGTATAAGTAGGGATAATTGGTAAGTACCATGAAGCATCCAAGAATGGGGCTATTCCCAGGGTAATAATAATAATTGTGCTTATATACCACTCTTCAAGACAGATTAGTGTCCCACTCAAGAGCACTGAACAAAGTCAGTGTTGTTATTACCCCCACAATACAGCTGGGGAGCTGAGAGGAGTGGCTTACCTAAAGCCACCTGCTGAGCTCACGACAGTAGGGGGATTCGGACCAGCAGAGTGCTGATTCCCCACCTGGTGGATGGAGAGGGAACATCCTTACTGGCTGAGCAGCATCAACAGACCCCTTAGTTGCTGGAGTAGCATGTGGAAGATGAGGCTTATCACCTCTCAACACTGTTTTACAGACAGGTGAGGAGAAATGAAGCCAGTGGCAATGCTACATTGGAAGCTAGAATGTGTTTGCTCAAAATACTCTTAGTTACAGTAGGCTGCTTGTCGGCAGAAACTTGCGACAATTCAGGGATGTTTAATTGAAGAAGATCAGCCTTCAGTAATCTAGTTAACCTGCATCCTGGTGTGTCATGTTCTTATTTGGGGTTACTAGTACAAAGTATAAGACATGTTACTTTTATAAATGTTTAGGATAGTGCTGCTTCCAAAATTCTCCATACAGAATTTCTTTCCAAATTATAGAGCTCCAAAGGATTTCCTTTTTAAAATGAAGTAGAACAAATACTTTAAGATTCATCCATAGATATGTTTTTATTGTCAAATTTTGTAAAGCATATATGTCCATCTTTCTCTCTATATGACTACAGCGCTAGAATGATATATAATTCTAATGAAGTAAATATAATTCACTGACAAAGTGATATATAGTTCTGATTCACAGAAGCTTAAAATTGAATAATTTTGTTAGTCTTGGAGGTACCACAGAATTTGTGTGCATGTATAGCTTACTGTATTTGTGTCTCCCCCACATCTAAATGTCAACGCTCATGCGTGCGCTGATAAAACATAGAAAGAAAGTAATCTTGATTCGATTACAGATATATGACAATATTTTTGGTGTGGTGTTTTACTAATATACAGGAGAATATGTGTGCATCGATAAAACATTACACCCAAACCCCTTGATTTAATGATATCAGAATCAATTTAGAATGTACAGATGCATATCAGTAATGAGGATGCAAAAGATGCCAATGAAATAAAGGAACTAAAATCTTTGACAAACTGCATATGATCCAATCTGTAGTATCCTCCTAATTAAGCTACAATTCAGGAACAGTATACTGCAGGGCAGAACAAACTCATGAAACAATAAATGAATGGAATAAAGTAAACCTTTACATCCACTGTTTAAACCAGGAGAAAGTAGACATTTTAAAGCATGATTACTCAGAAGTAACTCTCATTGATTTCAATGGGATTTATGGCCAAAAAAGTAAAGAGTCCAGTAGCACCGTTAAGATTAACCAACTTTACTGTAGCATAACCTTTCAAGAACCACAGTCCTCTTGTCAGATGCATCTGATGAAGAAGACTGTGGTTCTCGAAAGCTTATACTACAGTGAAGTTGGTTAGTCTTAAAGGTGCTACTGGACTCTTTACTGTTTTGCTACTACAGACTAATATGGCTAACTCCTCTGGATTTATGGCCAAAAAAGTGTACTTACAGCCCAATACAGGGTGGGGGGAGCACCCTGGGAAGTGACTAGGAGTTGTGCCGGTGTATCCCAGATTTATGCCCGCATAAATTCCCCTATGCCAGCACAGTGGCCCGGCATTGATCTGCCCTGATCTTCCACCAATGCCTGTCTATGGCAGCTGGATGTGGGCCTAACCAGGGCATAAGTCCCTGTACCGGAGGCAGCAGCAGAAAGTTACACCACAAAAAATGACAGTTTAGCCCATAGGTGCCCATTGTACAGGAAAAACTGCTCATCATGGGGAGGGCATGGCCCAAGCCTGCTAAAGAGGCAGTCACTCAGAGAGCTGTGCTCAACTCAGCTGTTCTAGGGGGAGGGCCCCAAGCAGCCCATGCCTAATCCTTGCCTCAGACAGAGCGTGGCCATCAGTTGAGATGACTGAGCAATCACTTAAGAAACTCCCCCACAATGGCAGGTGCATGTCCCCTTGACTGTCTCCCTCACAGGGTCACAGCTCCAAGCACTCATAGGAACAGAATAGCCAGATGCAGACAACTAGCACCTTCTCACCAGAGGGGCAGTTGTCATCTGGTTGCCGGAAGCAGCTGTGATGATGGAGCCGCAACTGCTGCTCCAAGATATGGACACCCTCCCAGGATGTGGCAGACCAGCTGTGGCTTGTGCGACACCCAGCCCCTGGCTGCACATGTGTCTGTTTCCCTTTCAGACAGGTCGTAACTAGAGATGGGCACAATCTCCATTACGATAAAAAAACCCCACGATAATGGCAATCTCCCAATTTTGACCTGGTGGATCATTGTCTTCCACGGCAAACGATCCAGCAGTCGGGGGAGGGGGCTGGACTGGGGCGATCGTGATAGGACCGGGAGGCTAGACATTCAGGCGCCAACAATCTATTCCCCTGGCAACGGAGGCAGGGGAATGCCTGAGCTCTGTTTGAAACTTGATAATATTTCCCCTAGCGAGGAAAAGCAAACAGTTGTGAGTGAAAAGGTGGCTTCCTGAGAAAAATATAAGCAAAGTGATTGGGAGAGGAATGGGTTAAGAGAGAGAGAAAACTTTTGAGTGAAGCTATCAGAAGCTGTTTTGCGCTTCATTCAGTGCGTTGAAAGAGTTAAGAAGAGATCTCTTCTCAGTGTTAACTCTTTCAAAAACCCCTTGCTTTGAGAGCAGCTATCAAGCTGTTTTGCGCTCCTCTCCTGACTTTCAGTGCGTTGAAAGAGTTAACTGAAAAGAGATATCTCTCTCCTCCTGGCTTCTCAGCCCAGTGCCTGCTTTTTGCAAGAAGTTGGTATGTGATTTGATGTTTCATTTGTGTTTTTCCTATTTAAAAAACCATAGGATCCGCGAGGATCCATGTGGATCCTGGTTTTACTTTCTTCCTGTTTAAAATATGCTTTTGGAAAACTGGCTGCTTGCTTTTAAAATCGGATGGGATGGAGGATTCTATCCCTGCTTTTTTTAAAAAGCTGGCTGAAACTTGTTGACAGGGTGTGTCTCACTATCTCTATTTGGAGAGGCAGGGACTGGTTAAAAACTTTTTTTCTCCCCTCTGCTCTAAGTGCGTGTGTGTGTGTATGTATGTGAGAAAACGTCCCCTTCCGGCGGGGAGGCAGCTCGTCGCCAGGTTAAACCCCCCCCTGCTCTAAGTGTGTGTGTGTGTGTGTGTGTGTGTGTGTGTGAGAGAGAGAGAGAGAGAGAGAGAGAGAGAGAGAGAGAGAGCGTCCCCTCCCTGAGGGGAGGCGGCTTGTCGCCGGGTTAAAAACTTTTTTCCCCATCTGCTCTAAGTGTGGGGGGGGGGTGCCCCTCCGATCCCGGATCAGAAACGGGACTTGATCGGAGTGAATCGGTGATCTGGGGTTGTCACCAGAGCAGATCTACAAACAGCTTGATCAGTATTTTTTTTTGGATCGTGCCCATGTCTAGTCGTAACCCATTAGGGAGGCCAAGGAACATGGCTGTTTCAGCCCCCAGTGATCCTTCTCAGATGCCATCCAAACCCACAGAGTCATTCCCTGGGCAGCCCATGACTCAACCCCACTTCTCAGAAAGCAGCATGAAGAATGGCTCTTGTGACTCTGCAGCACAAACTGGTGCAGCTCCTGTCCTGGGTGAGGGAAGTTGGCAGTACACAGGCAGGCAGTCTCTTCACTCTTGGTAGTTAAATAAAGTCTGTGTTGAACTACTCCCTCACTGCCTGTTTGCCAGCAGCTGACAGTAGCTCCCGCCAATCCACCACTCCCTCTGGGGCAGCTCCACAGCACATTCCTGGGGATAGTCCCCTGCCCTGGCCCGCTAAGGAAGCAGCGGCCACAGAGATCCACCAGTTGCCTCTGTCTCGTTGAGTGGCTTGGTCCCCAAACAGACTGGGAGCCATCACAACACGCCACCCTCGTCCCACCCATCCCTCACACCTCAGCGTAGCGAATTGGGTGAGATGTGTTGTCTTGGCCATGTGTGGGGTAGGGCTGTGAACCCCCCTCTGCTCCACTGCCCCCCCCGGATAGGTGCTTCCACATGAAATACTGGTTCAGGGAAGTGGAACCACACACATAATGTATAGGCACACTCCAGCACCCTAGCACTACTTTCAGGGTTAACAGTCCCAATTGGACCGGCCCAGGTAGTCCAAACTCCACCCAATGAGTCAACCCCCCCCCCCCGGCCTCCCTGTCCACCATCTCTGGGAGGCCTTTATGGTTACAGAAAACCCGCAGTGAGGGAAAATCAGCCTGAGGGGGGCCTGGAGTGGCCACAGCAACTGCCAAAGGGATTCTTGTGAGCACCTCCCTGACAGGGCACAACCTAGAGAAGTTGTCACCAGGACAGCCCCATCTGCATAAGGAGATCCTTTGTGGTGGCAGGGGGGGAGGTTGGGGCCAGGAAGTGGACCCACCCCCCTTGCACCCACATGTACATGGGCAGGTGGAGAGACCTGCCCTGTCCAGCAGGTCGTGCGATGTCAGCATGGAAGAGTGTTGTGAGGCTTCAGGGGAGGTTGCAGGCCTGCGACCTGCCAAATTAGTAACGGGGGCTGCCCCTGTAGCACCAGGACTCCCTGCAGACAGCTTCCCCTGGGCGTGTGCCCTGAGGCAGGTGCCGAACCCACAGGGGCATGTGATTCCAGTCTGACTGCTCTCTGGCAGATGGTGGTGGAGGTGTCAGCAAGCAGCAGGGATCACAGCCCCCACGCATGGCTGTGCCATTGCTTGCCATTTGTGCGCCTGTCATGGGAGTGGCAAGACCATTGGGGTAGTCTGGCAGGGTTGTCAGGGGAATGGTGGGGAGGACACTCTTGGCAGCCGCCTTGCTGTGCCTTGCTGGGCTTGGCTGCTGGTGTAGCTCTCCAATGAGAGTCCTTAGGGAGTGGATGAGCGGCACCTTAGGCATGCTAGCGCATGAGCTCCAGCAATGCGGCAGGCCTCAGGATTGCACTGCCCGGATAGTAACTTTGTTCCATTCAATGGATTTAAAACCTAGTATTTTGACTGATTTGGGTTTCTAGACTTGATTGTTTTAATCTACAGCATTAATGTGTGTGTGTGTGTTAGGTGCTTTCAAGTCACTTCCAACTTATGACAACCCAGATGTTAAGTTTATTTTTAATTCCTCATGATGAGTAAAAATGGGTGAGAAGAAACTTCAGCAACAAAAATAATTAATTGTACATTTTCAGATATTACATCTGTTCTGTTTTTTTTTTTCCTCGGGACAAAATCTCTTTGTATAATTATCATCAGAGAATGGGGCTTCCTGTGATGGTTTTACCAGGAGCCATGGCCTCTGTTGTGGTATCATATCCCCCCCACTTCTTCAGCATGGACAAACCAACTCCAGGGAGTTGTACAGATGCTACTTTAATTGCTCCATCACATACAACAGCTAGCTTATGCTGTTCATAATCTTACTCCAGTCACATGCACCAGTTATCTCCATTTACTGGTTTCTTCCAGTTCCTGCCTGCCTTCGCTTGCTCATGAGGAGATCCTTTCTTCCAAAGAGATCTCCATACCAGAGGAGGCCTTTGTTCTACAGGGAGTTGTTGATGGCTGTCAGACCTGCATCTATTTCCTAGCTACCCCTGCAGAACCTTTCTGTCTTGCAGCTAAGCCACATTCCCTTAAGCCTGCGCCTTTACTCTTTCTCCTTTCTCCCCAGGGATTAGGATTCTCTTGGGTGTGACAGACCTGCTCTCCCCTTTTGCTTCTATGGACCACTACATTGTACCATGCACTCGGTAAGCCGCTCCTCTCAGCCCCAGCTCCCTAACTGTATTGTGGAGATAATAATAATGCTGACCCTCTAAGTGGGGCACTAATCTCTGTAGAAGAGTGATAAATATAAGCACAATTGTTATTGTTGTTGTTATTATTATCTGTATAAATGTACTGTTTTATTTATTTTTTGTGTGGTTTTGTGAGCGTATAGTAAAAGCGTGCCTCTTCTTCCGAGTATAACTCAGATCCAGAATTTAAATGTATATTTATATTTTTACTCAGTTGTGAGAGATTTGTTTCCAATAAATGAAAAGCGAGAGTATGAATCTTGCATGATAGCTGTAAATTTTAGAAGCAAGGAGCTTTTTTAGTGCTGCAAAGGCCAAGCAGCTGTGGGGTTTTCTTGTGATGAATGCATCACTGTCTGAACCCCCTGGTGGAAATATGGATTCAATCTTTTTCTTAAAGACATGGATCAATCATCATTGCCCTCACCCATTCTTTTCTGTCAGATGTTTCAATTATTCTGAAGCATCTGCAGAAAGTTGTGCAACTGCTTTGGCTGCCCATCTTACTACAGCATCCAAGTGGGTTACTCTCAATAAGACATTTTATTGCAAAGGGTCTTGTTTATGGTCGTATTTGACATATAGACAACTTTGGAGAACTTTTTCAGTAAATGCAATAGAATAGATTGGCTAAGAGCTGGAATCGGGCAGTGCTCACTAGAGAGCACTTAGAACGCCTTAGAACGCAGGGCAGAGTGGCACAGTTGGACATTCCCCTAATATTAACAATTCCCTATATGTGAAACTAGCATGGGAGAGACAGAGATTGCATCTAGTGCTTCTCCAGGACCAGCTAGCTATTAAAATTATTCATAGGAGATTGTTTCTCTTGCGTTTGTTATGAATTCCAAAGAGGATTCTTTTGTTATTGGGGTGTTTTGTATAATTTTGTTTCATTATTTTTATTTCATTTTCATCGTTCTATTTTGTCATTATTTCAAATTGGTTTCAGTAGAAAATCCCATGCTTTCTTCTTGGGTCTGAGCCTTCAGGAAAGGCGGCACGCATGTAAGTGATTCTTCTGTGTTAACTCAAATCTATTTCATTGATACCAATTGCTGACCATTGTTCCAGTAAGCCGTGAAAGTCCAAGGGTGCACGACAGACTAATGCTGTGTTGCACCTATAATAACTACAGACTTCATAGCTACACCAGCTTTTAAGAGCCACAGCACCCTTCGTCCGATGCATGTCTGACAAAGGGAACCATGGCTCTCAAAAGCTGACACCACAGTACCGCTGTCTAGTGCCACTGCTGCAACAGGACCATTTATCAGATACCTAAGAAATGTGGATTCTGTGAAAAAAAAAAAATCCCCCTGGTTCACAAAACAAGGAAGTCTCGGTCAGATCCACAACTAATAAATTTTTTCTGAGTGTATGGAATGTTGAGATGGCAATGCACGCCACTGTGTCCGTGGACCGTGACCCATCCAGGAAAGGTTTCCCCTTTTTGGTTCTCCCTAGGAACCGTTCCCCAGCGGAGTTGATGTCATCTTTCAGATTGACACAGTGCTGCTGGAGTGAGTAAGTGGGCTTCCTTGTGCGGCTGTGGCCTTCTGATGAAAGACTTGCATTACATGGACACTTGAGGTCCAAAACCACCTTCAGTTAGATGTGCCCCATTGCAAGGAAGAAAGCCCATCAATCACATTCCATGGATGCCCAAGGAAATTGTCTACCGAGTGTCCTGTTGTGCATACTGACTCAGTTCACCCAGGGCTTGTGACACTCAGAATCCCCATGCCTCTCCAGCAGTAAAATGTCTCTTCATCATTAGAGGTACTATCAAGACAGCACATAAAAACATCATTGTACAACCCTTTTACAACTGTTTTGAGGGGGAGAGAGATACTGCTCACAGAGGGGTCAGTGTCAGGAAATGTTCAATGGAGAACAGAGCCAAGACAGGGTGAAGAAGATCCAGAGGACGCAGTCCCCCCAGAGTCCACCGAGGCTCCCCAAGGTAAAGCACAATTAGCTAGTCATGAACCGTCATGTTCTCCTGCCAGACAGTTCCTCTGAACCACCACGATGGCATGTGTCACGTCATTGGCTGGTTGAGCCACACCAATGTTTGATTTACCTATAACCATTGTTTCCACAATGTTCACTGTACTCTGAAAGAAGAGACATCTTGTCAGAAAAAAATCATATTTATTTAAATCAAGTAAACGTCAAATAAAACCCAAATTTCTTAAATAGCTCTTACTATGAGCACATAACTGGGCTGCATCTCCAACAATTACAGAGTAACAGTTTGGTGGGGGCATCAACATTGATCTTTGTATGGTGTATGTAATAATACCTCAGTGAGTTGTCAGTCAACAAATAAACTTTTTTTGTAGTGTTAAACAGTCCGCCTCAGGTTGCAGAAATATGTGTACTGAGACTCTGTGACAACACAACAGAAACAGATGAACAAACACTTCAAATAAAAATGCAGATTCATATTCCATTTTTAAGCTCAAGCCTCGGGGGCCTCATCAGTGAGGGTGAATACTATGTGAATACTTTTTCGAGCAGCTGATGCAAGCTTCCCTTTTAGAAAGTATACCAAGCAGCACCCGACTCTTTCATTTCAGATTATAGTGGTAAAGAAGACTGGGGAACTGCAGAGCAGGAGCCCATTCCATCCTCCAGTGGGATGCCTGGCCAACCGCCTGCCGTTGACCCCCCCAATATTGAGACCATCCTCTCTGCGGTCCAGGCATTGGAGGACTGGACAATGGCCTCCTTTTTTATTAAATCCTTTTTTGGAACTTCACTGTTGCTGTCTTGCTGCCTAACATTGACTGAATCAGAGACCATAGGTTGGTCCTGCATAAGCATTGCCTCTCCTAGTGTTTTCAGTGTCCCCACAGCGGTACGCATAACCCAGATTCTGTGTCCAAGCTTCTTGGAACATCCTGTGCTCCTGTCTGGTCTCCTCCATAAACTCGGTGTGCTTGCGGCTCTCCTCCTCACGCCACTTCCTTGTTTCCTGCTCTTTCCTCCACTCAGCCATCTCCTCACGGTGCTCCTCAGATGACTGGGTCATCCATTTGTCAGCAGCATAGCTGATCCCTGAACACCCCCCTTTTCGACATCTGATATTAGCCAAGCATGTTCCTGAAGAGAACTCGGCTGTTGTCATGGTTGGAGTTCCTTTAAAAATTTTTTTTTAAAGAAATTGGGTACAGCATGTGTCACACACCATTATAACCCATCACAGACATGATGTAATGTTGCAATCAAAAGTGGGTGCCCTTTTCCTGTGAATAAACTGTGAGAAAGGATGCAGCCTGATCTCAATAAAAGCAATTACAGTTTGTTACAGGCTCACTTGTACACCTGCTGGATAATGAATGTGCCACCAATCTATGCCATTGTCTAATTTGATTGGGGTACGTACTTATAGCATAGGTTCTAAGCTACATAGTCACGACATCCAGCAAGGGTTGATGTGCTTCTTCTGTCAGAAGTTCACCACCATCCTCTCATTAATGCTGCCAGGAAGCAACACAGATGACATCCCTGTTGTGTGCAAGAGCATAGACAACCTACCATGTCCTCCAGCCCGTGGCGAGGATGGGCAGTTCTCCTTATTCAGCAAGTTCTTCTGCATGCTTCCAAAGTGATCCTCAGTCTCTGCTGGTAGAAAGGGAACAGGAAAGTCATATGCAGTGACGATTACAAGGTTTTTTTTGCAGAGGCTGCAGAGGCCCAATTTTTTATTTCGAGAAGGACACCACCAACTCCTCTGGATCTACTGAAATGGTCCACGGCTAACCAAACGCAAACATCCTTGAACATTGATTTGGCCAACACCCCAATGAGCACCCCAGAGTCATCTGTTTAGATGAGGCATTTGTTTTCATATTAATTACAACACACCCAACTTTTAAACCATTGTGAATAATAATGAAAGAAATGCATAAGTCTATTAGCTATCTACTTGCAGGCAGTTTTGATATATGGATGCTGTTTTTAAGCATGCTACAGACCACTTGCTTCTACCTGTGTGTTTTCTGAATGTCTGAATTAATCTTCAACATTTTAGAATTGCAGTATACTTTTCTTTCTAGAAGCTATTTAAAATGTTTCTTCTGCATAATACATTGCACTTAAGAATTAGTTGTTGTAAAATGCATTGGCATAGTACCTTTTATTTTAGTAGTGTATAGAACAAGGCACAAAGATATATTAGTTAATTCCAAGGGACAAGAACATTGAGTTGCCTGTTCCTATGAAAGGAGGCGCTAAGTGTATTACGCCAGCTAAGTTATCATGCTGCATGTGGCAAGCCGAGCTTCCTATTCAAGTCAATAAAGGCTCTATTCAGACATTATGAACACATTTACACTTACTAATGGTATATTTTTCAGCTCATATGCTACTTTCCTCACTTGAAGTGCAGAGCCAAGACTGAGCACTTCCTGGTTTAGTCTACCCAACTGACTATGATAACTGAATTTGGGCACTCTGAGGTTTGTGCCCAAAATAAGGGCACAAGACTACAGCTTGGGATGAGCTTTCTCCTCCTTATTGATTGATTCCCATTCAGTTTTCCAGTAGTGCCTTTTGTCTCATTTGAAGCGAAAGAGGGCTGGGGCAAACAGATCTCTGACTATAAGGCTACGAATGCCTTCTTTGCTGTGCACAAATCAAATATTAAAACCGGATTAAAGCAGGGAGCAGAACTAATCTATTAGTGTGACAAAATGTCATCAAGCTAGCCTATCCACATGTATTATTTTGGAAAATAATCCTTTTGTGTGCAACACCAGAATCTATCAATTTCTAAAGGATCATATGATATTCTTAATATTCAACTTAATAGTCTACTTGTTACAGCATAACTTCAAATGTGTATGCCATATGGACTCTTCAGTATTTGCTTTTGCATCATAACTCTCCATAAATGAAGTAGCATTTTTTTAAAAAAATATGAAAAGTTGAAAAGCAAACAATTCTATCAGCAATCTCTGCCAAAACAAGGTTATTAAATATGCAAACTGTTCCCCCTAAAAGACTGAGGAAAATATGAATCGGTGCCACAAAAAAGCAGACCACTGGGACATCATATCTCTGATGCATCCATAACCCAAATCTTTGCTACAAGCATGTGTGATTGTAACAACAGCTGTGAAACTCTATCACAGGTGAGCTTTACTGTGAAAGATATCACAGGTGCATGTAATCCATAAATAATAGGACTAAGGCCTATCAGTGATATTACCACCTGCAACTTTTTCATGGTGTATCATGGTGATGCTAAAGGACTGCCAGTGCCAGACCCTCAGTGAGATAAGATGGCAATGATTATATTAGAAGAGAACCACTTCTAGGCTTTGAGGATAGAGATGGGAAAGTGAGTCATTTCATGATTTAAAATGACCCTATCATAGCAATAGTGTTGCGGGGCCAGCTTAAAGGCTAGAGGGTGCCCTGTGCAGGAAAACAAATGCACATAACTTTGTTGAAGAAAAACAGGCCACAACTTTATTGGTTACAGAAGAAAGGAGCATTGGCTCTCTGTAGGGCATGGATCCCAGCATCGGCTGACTCACCTGCCAGCCGATGACCCCCTCACCCCTTCAGCCCGCCCGCTGAAAGGGGAAACCACGGGATGGCGGTAGAGGGAGCCACACTGGGCAGTAGCCTCTCCATGGTTCCCCTGTCACCTGCAAGCAGGCATGCCCTGGCAGCCCCCGATCTGGGCTTGCTGCCACCATGCTTGGTCTAAGATCCTTTATGGGGATCCCCATCTATGGGGAAACTGTGCACACAGGCCCTGTTTCCCCCCAAGGGATTGGTGCCCAACGCCCAAACCGCCAACCCCGAGTTATGACAAAAATAAATCCTTAATAGTACCTCCATGAGAAGCCAATTCTGTTACATAGCAAACTATTTTAGATGTACATAAATATAACTGAAAATCAACAAATGACAACTAACCCTATGCTAATACAGAACAAGTATTTGACCTAAACTTGAAAACATTTGACACATCTGAACAAGTGTCTATAACCTAAAGAAACTGGAGGGTGGGTGGGAATGGCTGTTCCGGAGCCAATTGCTGGGTCCCTGGCGGGCCCCAGCATTTATAGAGGGTGGAAGGACCTGATAGGAGACCTCTCCCCTCAGGTCCAGCAACGGCTTCCCACCCTCCTGCAACCAGCCGGCCGCACTGATTGGCCGGTTGAGATTTTAAACAGCGTGGCACAGTGCAGAGCCAGCCAGAGAAGTGGCTGCTCCTGCTCTTCCCCTGCCTTGTGGGCCCACAAACTCTGGTCCTGTTGAGTTTGGGGCCGGGGGCTTCTTAGAATCTATTTCTTTCCACTTTTATGTGATGACACAGATAATATTTTCACCTCCCCACGACAGCATAAAATGGAGTGCATAAATTACATAAGACATAATCCTCCTCCACTACCTAAGTAAGGAGATAAAGAAACTAGACAAAAAAAATCCCATTACCTGAAATTATCCCCATGATAGGATGAACTAAGAAAAGGTAAAACAGATTGTGAGGAAGGGGAAAGATCTGGCTTCCATACAGCAGTCTTTCTAAACAAATTCATGTCAACATTTAAAAATAACTGTACTTTTTGGGGGTTTTTTGCTTCACTAGATTTTCATCAGATTCTTCTGATGGGAATGGGGCAACAGAAATAAAAAAGAAATGTTTGGACTTCCAACAAATCAGAGCTGAGCCTCCTAAAATTTGAGAAATCTTCCCTCAAAAACAAGGAAAATCTCTTTTCTCTGGCTTACAATAAATTTAAAATAGTCATGACAATGGAAGGTGTGTTAATCTTTGTTTTACTTAAGGCAAAGAAAGACATTTAAGGTATAAGTCATAAAATTAATATGAGAAACGAGTATCTCGCATGTAAACAAATCACTCAGAGAGAGATGCAGAATTGCTCTGTTCAGTGAAAAAGGCTTGTTGGTTGTACTATTGATACCAACACAGAGCAGGGAAAAAATAGAAAATATCTATTCTGTGATTATGTAAAATGCCTACTATGAGTTATACATTTGGAATTCTGCTAATTTCATTTGAGTTTCATAGCTATAGCTCACTGTTGAATTTAGTTCAGCTTTCCCTTCTGGCAAAGTTTATAATATTGAAATTATATCACAAATCTGTAAACCAATTACCAAATGTAAGAAGGTGTTTTGATTAAAATACACGTTTGCTTGAACATGCCATATTCATAAATTGGCTATGTGTTATTTATAGCAACTTCAGGCACTATAATGAAGGAAGTGGTAATAGAAACTGAAAGCTTGTTATTTTAAAATGTGATTCCCAGAGGTTTATTGGTAGGCTAGAGCAGTGATCCCAAAAAAAAGTTTTCTTTGATTTTTTTAAAATAAATTTCATTTTAAAAAAAATCATGTACATTCTTACCCCTTTTTTCCAAATATCTCCAGACAATTCAAAAGTTATATTTCTTACTGGTGGATTGTTATGTATAGTGCTTTTTTGTTTTTTAAAAGGTGCTAATTAGAGATGGGCACGAACCGCATTACGAACCTCAAAAACCCACGAAAATGGCGATCGCGCAATTGTGACCTGGCGGATCGTGATCGTCCACAGCCAACGATCCAGCGGTCGGGAGAGGCCTGGATCGTGGCATTCAGGCTCGGTTCGGGAATCCAGACACTCAGGCGCCAGCAATCTATTCCCCTGGCAACGGAGCCAGGGGAATGCCTGAGCTCTGTCTGCCCTCCTTCTGTCGCCCTGGAAACCCAAGTGGAAGTCCAGCTTTCCTTGATCAGCAGGGTTTCCTTCCAACCACGGAGCTGCAAAGCAGTTACAAGTTGAGAGAAGACACCCAGGGGAGGAAGGGGGTGTTCTGTAGCCATGGGCACTCCAATCTCATCCCTGCAAACCCTGATAGGCAGCTCTGACGGCCAAACACAGATAGACAGCGAGTGCCGCCAGCGAGTGGGCAGACCCCCACCTCCTCCCCGTGTCTGCCAGGCCTGGCGGCTGCCGGCAATACTGGGAACAGCAGTGCGCCCCGCTGCATTTTCCACGATCCATGATCTGGGTTCGGGGACGGGAGATGGTTGTTGCTGTTCGGGAATTCGGGATCGTGGTCTGCACCGAACCATGATCCACTGGTTCAATATTTTTTTTTGGTTCGTGCCCATGTCTAGTGCTAATTCTCATATATATGGTTGCACCTATTTCCACCAATTCCCCCAGAAGGACTTGGTCTAGTTTCCTCCAAAGGTGCCAGTACTCAGTATAGGTGAGTACCACCACCACCACCAAATAAACCCCCATCTGGTTATGTAGCATACTCTTTTCAATAAAGCATTGCACACTCAATGCGCACACACACACTGCTCATTTGTAGTGTTTTGTTCATGTTGATGTGATTGTAAATAGGTTTGCATTAAAATTCTTTTTGTGTATACACAAGAGCCAATTTGTGCATAGCAAAACACTACACAAAACATCCTTGAAACAATTACACCATACAATTTCTTTAATAATCCTATTTTACAGGGTTGTTTTAAATAAATCAGTGCATATGTGCACACTGGTAGAATACAAAGAGAAAAGAAAGAAATGAACTGAACACTTAGAGGAAATGTTGTCTATTTCCAAACATGGAGCTTGGTTTTAGAATTTTTCCTTGTTAAATGGGAATTAAGGAGTGACATCCAATACAGAATTCCAGAACAATAAAGGAATGTAACAAGATGTATCTCTTCATTCCCACATGTAGTAGAAAAGAGGTCTACATCCGCTCAGTAAAACAGTAACAATTACTGATGCATCAAAAATGTTCTGTATGCAAAAACAAGCCGCGGCATACAGATCACCTTGCTGAATGCAATCAGTGGCAAAGAGGCGCAAAAGCTTCCCCTGGTTTCTGTACCTCTCTCCTCACTTAAACACTAACTCAATTGTCACCATTTGTTTTCTTTGTTTGAAAGGAAGCATAAGTTACTGTTTGTCACAGCATTCCAATCCCCTCATTTCCATGTTTCAAGGATGACATTTTGCTTGTTGCAACTGATGTTCCTGCTGTTCCTGTTTATTCACCTTAATGACACAGACGATTTTATGAACCATGCAAGCATTACACAGAAACATCTCTATTCCTCGGCAAGCTGATGTGATTGATTTGTCATATGCTTGCATACAAAATAATGTTGAATGAGAAATCAACTAAAGCAGCTAGATTGTATGAGATGCATACAAGAAGACAAATACTGGAGGGATCTCAAAACAAATTTTTGTCCCCATCTGGGCACAGTTATCTTATGGAATGAATTTACATGGTTAGTTCAAAGCAGGAAAAGGAGCCAGTAGGGTGTAGAGTTTATAGTGATGGACGAGCATCTGGGAGACCCACTTTGCCAGGAAACTTGCTGGATGACTTGGGCCCTCATTCTCTCTCAACTTAAGCTACTTCAGAGGATAAAATGGAATGGATGGGAGAATGGTTTACAATGCTCCTTTGAGGAAGGGTGGGAAAATGTACTAAATTTTATTTATTTATTTTATTTGACTTATATCCCTCCCTCCCCCACGAATGAGCTCAGGGCGGCTCACATCATTAATAAAATACAGTAAGTTAATAATCAACTTTAAAAATACACTTAAAACTTACAATAAAATACTCCAGGAGCCATTATAAACAGGCTACTTTAGATACTGATCAGAAACCTGCATAGGTCGTAGTTGTGGGCAGAATGCATAGCCGAGGGCAGTCATAGAAGAGGTGGTGATCTTAGGTGGAATAAGCGGGGGATGCTCGCCAGTCCTCAACCAAAGGCCCAGCGGAACATCTTCATTTTACAGGCCCTGTGGAACTGTAATAGGTCCCACAGGGCCTGGATCTCCAGCGGGAGAGCATTACACCAGGCTGGGGCCAGGGCAGAAAATGCAGACAGTTCCACTGGTAGATGTGATGTTTAGTCAAACAGGATGCAATGGTCCATGTAGTGGAGCTTGCACAAAACTTGTGTTCTGCTGCAGCACCTGGTCTCCATAGATGAACAAAGGTTGAATAAGAAGCAAGATAATAAATAGTACATGTGCCAATCAAAACTTCTAGTCCCTAGGAAGAGGGAAGGAAAACTCATGGTGGTGTCTTCGAAGAGAGGCTGCATAGATCTCCAGACCCCACCTGTATTTTGTCAACCCTAATTCCCCTAAAGAAAACAGCTGCTTGGGGGGTGGATTCTATGGCATCACATCCCTGCTGAACTCCGCCCTCCCCAGGATTCCCCCCTACACAAATCTCCAGGGATTTCCCAAGCATGAGTTGGCAACCCTAATAGGGCCCCAGAATTTTGTCTCTCCTAGGGCCCACTGCTGTTGGCAATTTGGGCATCCAGACATGCAATGGAGGTAGGAAACTGATTTTCCAGCTGTCTTGATCCATATTTATTCACGTTCACACTGGGGATTGGAGATGAGTCAAAGTAACACAGTTATTTCTTTATGGTTTTATTTTCTTTTAAGGATTAAGCAATGCTGATCCTAAAAGCAGAGCCTTGCCTCTTTATTTCCAGGTAGGGTTCCCAGGTGCCCACCAGTAGCAGGCAAATTCAGGATGGTTTGTCCCTCTGCCCACCAATCACTGGCAATTGGCAGGAGGTGGCAAATCACCCGGCCATCACCTGCCCCCAGCAGGCAACCCAGGCTAACGTGCCCAGCCAGGCGTAATGACATCATTTCAACTTCACACTTGCCATGGGAGTGCTTAAAGAATCAGCCCCACGTGTAATGCGGGAGCACAATGATGCCCCCCCCTTCCACTTGTTGCTAGGAAGACCGAGCAATCCTGTTTCCAGGGTGTGCATGTAATGGCCTGATTAGCTCAAGCAATGACTTTTCTCTATTTAGTTGCACGAATTCGTTTGTTAAACAGTATTTCTGTGCAGAAATAACCAGTACTTCTCCAATGTTCCATTGACTACACCTGCATAGCAGGACACACTGGTTGTGCCTGCAAGCCTCTCCTTTGTATATCCCTGCATGTGGGATGCAAGTTGAACAGAATGATTAAAACATCAGATTTCTGCATCAAGCTATTTTTAACCAAGAAAGTTGGGCATATGCTGAAATCTTCTATCCAAGACATATTTGAAATTCTATAAAGGATTTGAACTCTGCTTGTGTTCAAGAAGAAAACAGAGAGACTGAAGAGTAAGCTTTAGTCCTGTGAAGCACAGCAGCAATTTCAAGTGGTATAACAGTTGCCCAAAGGTGTTTCAGAAAATAACAGCAACAACAGTAATAGAGCAGTGTAGGGGAATGTTTCATCTTTTTCAGTATTTTTTTCAGACCTGAATCTTTCCCAGAAGGTAAGCAGATGGACAAGTAATGCCAAAGCACATTCAGAATTAAACAAAATCCTATTGGCTCTGTCTGTATTTTGTTGGCAATGTAGTATGCTGACCCCAGGAATGTTCCTGCCTAGAAATAATGTAAAATATCGTAGCTTAATTTTGTCTATTTTAGAACTATCATTTTAATAATAGTAGTAATGATGAGTCCAGTAGCACGTTTAAGACTAACCAACTTTATTGTAGCATAAGCTTTCGAGAACCACAGTTCTCTTCGTCAGATGCCGAAGAGAACTGTGGTTCTCGAAAGCTTATGCTACAATAAAGTTGGTTAGTCTTAAAGGTGCTACTGGACTCTGTACTATTTTGTGACTACACACTAACATGGCTAACTCCTCTGGAATAATAACATTTTTAATAACAACACTAACTTGAAAGTACCTTGGCTTATAAGGATATTTCTTTCTACCATTCCCTAAAGGTGAATATTTCCATCTCCTATATCAGCTCCTTGATATAAATGCTTTGGCTCATTCTGAAAGAGAAGGTTCAACCCTTTGACACTGTTTGTTTTGTCCAATCCTCTGTCAAAGGACATAGAGGCAAGAGAGGATAAGTATTTTCTTCAGGATGACTCTGAGTATCAGGAAACACTGTGGTCTAAAACTGTAAGTGTAAACTTGAAATTATATACCATAGTGATTGATTCATGGTCTTATGGAACTGTGGGCACACATACATCACACGTGGCACAAACATACAGACCCCTCTGACACCCTCAACACAGAAAGACTTCCTCAGGAAGAGAAGCCAGTATGGGTGTCGGACCCACTCTGCTATGGGCAGTCACACACTCTCGTCCTAGCCTACCTCATGGGGTTGTTGTGAGAATAAATGGATTATAATAAGTTGAGTATACTTTTTCTCTCCACTGAAAGAAAAGGTTGAGTCTAAACAAACAAACAAAGGCATCCATGGAAATGAGAACAATGTAAGCCACATTGGATCCCCATTGAGAATAATGCCAGGGTATGTTACTGTCTCCCTCAGTTACACACTTTATTTAATCATTATTGAATAATTTTTATTTTCATATATATATATATATATATATATATATATATATATATATATATATATATATATAAACATGCTGACTTTTTTATATATATGCAAAATCAGTGTGTTTACAGAGGAAAATGATCTGTTTGAGTTTCAAGTACATGGCTGAGATGCTGCCCATCACCCCTCGTTTTCCTGCCATTGTCTCCCTTCCCTCTCAAGATGAGAAGTAGAGGAAGTGCCTGCTAGCTACAGGAGAACCCCTGCCACCAGCAAGGAACATGGCAAGCCTGTTCTATTCTGATGGAACTGTTCTGTTATACAGAGTTCAATCTAATCCCATCCTACAACACACATTTGTTTGAGTTTGAGAACCAGTTTGGTGTAGTGTTTAAGAGTGCTGGGACTCTAATCTGGAGAACCAGGTTTGATTCCCCATTCCTCCACTTGAAGTCAGCTGGGTGACCTTGGATCAGTTGCAGCTCTCTCAGAGCTCTCTCATCCACACCCACCTCACAGGGTGATTGTGGGGATAATGATAAAATACTATATAAACCACTCTGAGTGGGCATTCAGTTGCCCCAAAGGGCGGTATATAAATCGAATGTTGTTGTTGTTGTTTGTTATCTTGGCAGAATCTCCTCATTTCTGTCCTCCTCAAAGAAACTCGACAACTTTTTAATCTTCTGCTGACTCAAGGCTAACTGATCTTGTTGCTACTGTGCTGCACAGTGGGGATAGGTTACAAGATCAGTCCTCCTCAAGAGCAGAACCCAATCAGAAGGGGCCACTTCTTGCCCATAGCATACTACATGATCATGGCAACAACAGGCGCAAAATAATGACACTGATTCTTTCTCAGAGATTATATGTAACCAAGCAGTGTTACCAGAACTGCTCTTTTAAATGGGGAAATTAGCTCAGCAGTCTGGAACTAAAATTAGTGCAGATCTAACCAACGTTTACGGAGGTCCTGATTCCAGAAACTCTAGTGACAAAGAGGCAGACTATAAGTAGATTCAATAAACACGTGTATTTGCTAATAGTGTGGCATAAGCCTGAACTTGCACATACATACAAGAAAGCATACGAGAACTAGGAAATACAGAGACGGTCGCATGAGCAGGTACCCACGATGATAAGGGAGATACTTACAATCCTGAAGCGGAGCAGAGACACGGCAGCGAGGTGGTTCAATGCCAGCACTGGATCCACAGAGAGACAGCAAGGGGTCTGGATAGGAATGGCACGAGCACCATGCGGTCTGAGGGACCAGCTTAAATACTCCGAAACATACCCTGGGGCTGGTACTGTACTTGGTTCTCACGGGTTAAAACAAAGGCTTTAATGGGTTACTGAATGTCTTGGATGGGCCACTTTAGGAATCTGATTGTGTTATAGTGACACCTCAGGAAGAGGGGACAAAAGAGGGACGGGGAGATCCGAGCGTGCTGAATGGATGTTCCAGTGGACAGGGCTTGTCCTGATGTCATCAGCTCTGGAATGCGGAAGTTTCTTTGAGATGCATTCTCTAAGTGCTTGGGATGGTCGGCACTTAGCTTCTTCTCCGGGGTGGCTCCTAAGATATGCAGAGCGGGGCGAGGTTCTCTCGCTGCGGACATAGCGTGTCCGCTTCTCCGAAATGGCTTCCAAAAGCAGGCTTCTTCTCTTGGTCTTCTGGCTGCCTAAGAACATGGCTGCCGGCTGGGCATTGCTGGGGCTGGCTAGCAGGCTGCCCGGTAGCGAGGGTAAGCTCGCTGACCGGCCCGCGGGAGGCTCCAGGCGAGAACTGGCCAGGGAGCACCTGGCCAGGCTCGCTGGAGGTTTCCCCGGCAGGCGCCCAGCTGCTAACAGCGGCGTGGGCCCAGATGAGGCAGGCTTCCATGGAGGCAGGGAAACAGCACGTAACGCACAGTCCATAGCAGGGAACAGGCGCGGTCCGTGGCGGATGGCAATGCAGGCACGGGGCACACGTGTAGTAAAATCCAAACACACACTGGGAGGTCCAGATATAGGTCTGGGCAGGGCTGCCCAGGAAGAAAGTCATTTGTGGAGTCATCCAGACATGGAGTCAGGAAATTAACACAGTCTATTGTAGCAGCAAGGGAATTAACAAGCAGGCAGGAAACTGACACGTGTATTAGAGCACACACGTGCAGGGCAACCTGGGTGTAGTGGTAAAACAGCAATGCAGGAAACTCTGGCACAGTCCATGGCAGGCCTTAAAGCAGGAGAGGGGGCCTACTTGGCAACAGCAGGTCTCTCATTGTGATATACTGAAAGTCATCTCTTAACAATTTGGGGAGTGAGCCTATGACTTATTGGCAGAACACATGCTTTACATTTATAAAGTCCGATCTCTGGCATTCCAGCTGAAAGATCTTATATAGCAAATAGGTAAGCAAGCTTCTGCTTTGCTGAGGTATTTCCTGTTGGCACAAAGCTGATGTCTCTGAGACACCTATGGCTCTAGTGAGGTGAAGAAAATCCAGAGTTTGTTCTCAGATTTGGGGAATAAGACCATTGGAACTAAGAAGCACCTAAGAAGATGCTATTGTGCTCATGGGTGCTATGCTTGGGATAATTGGAATAGACAATACTGTACAGGTGGTATAAGGCAGTTTCATATGCTCAGCGCCAGTTCAAATCTCTAAACACTACCTCCCACTCACACACAAGTTTGAGGAAACATGCAACTTGTCTTTTTATCCATTCTTAGTTCCCTTTACTACTAAAAGAAACACGCAGGAAAAGGTGCCACAACGAGGGTGGCTTGGGGTGTTTGTTTTACTAATGCTGATCCTGCTAGTTTGCCTTATGAGTAAGCAAGGACTGGCAGTGTAGTTCCCATATGGCCTGTGGGTATCAGACATGGGATGACTCAATCAACACATTTGACCCCCTAAGCCTGGAATTACCCTTATTATGTTATCTAAATATTACAAATAAATTTTACACTTAATGTTTCAGATATCTACATTTCTCTGATTCTGCCATTGCCATTCCTTTCTGGGTGAGCCAAGATGACGGGTGGTAGAGTAATTGTCTTCTGTTGCCAGAAGCATACTCCTTACAAAAAATTACAAGTTATTATATTGTTAAGGTTATCTTGTCTTCTTTAGTGACATGTGCCCGTTTCCCTTTTTTATTGATGCCTTACTCTAAGCTATTTCACTTTACCTCTCCTGTGATGGAGGCTATAATATGTTTTCATCAAGATTTAGGAAATGTTGGTGAAGTCTTTGTACAGATGTTTTGATGGTAGAAAAGGGGGCATTATCTTCTCTTTTGCTACCAGCCACCTGTATTCCAGGTGACTATGAGGAAATGGTTGTGTAAATCTTAATAGAGCCTGGAAAAAATTGACTTGATAATTGCATATTTTTATTATCTGCATGAATTGTTGTAAACAAAAACATCTTGCTTAATGCAGGAAAGAGTATTTTTAAGCCTCCAAATTAAAATAACCTACTTTAAAATCTACTGGTGGCACTAAGCCTTTTAACTGATAGATTTAAAAAGGTTAAGTCACAGCTTTTCCATTGTTAACTCAACTAAAACCTCCATGGAGATCAGGTCTAGTTCATAATGGGCTCCGTGGTAAATTTAACTGTACTTGGGGGGGGGGGGATTCAGGAACCTTGGTATCTGGGGCCTCAATCTTGATGCTACCATTGTGCCCCCCCCCGAGAATTATACCTTTTTCCATCTAACTAGAAGTATTTGAAAACTATATATCCTAGGCAGCGAAGGACAGTCTCAAGCATGCGGAAATATTTAGCTTAGTTTTGATACCACCCTGTAATGATTTGTTGTTTATTTTAACCTTTTGTTAAGCATTTGACTTTGGACCTTAAATTCAGCTCCTCCTTACATTGCCTTAAACATATACCTCAGGAGGGCTCTGGTCGCTGCCAACATACTTTTTAATTCTGTTAAAAATGTCAGTTCAGTTTTGAATCCATGCTGGAATGTAAAATCTTTTTACGCCTTTGCCTTTAGACCTTTAATCCAGCTGCTCCTTACTTTACATTAAAGTTATACCTCAGGAGGGATCATCTGATAACAGCCAACACACTTTTTAATTCCACTCACAAAGAGCTTAAGTGTTTTCTACTTTCCCCAAGCTTTTACCTCAAGAACACCTTGCCTTTTATGTCTGTGTGACCTGTATATTGCAGCCTCCTTGACTCCCTCAAAAGATTTTCACTGCCACCCAAAGCTTTTGCCTTAGACCTGTTCAGTTTGACTAGTAATATAGGAAGGCTTGTTATATAACATAGTTTAACTGCACAACCAATATGTGAGGTTGGTTGTGAGGCTAAAAAGGATCTTTTTTTTTCTTAAACAGAAGTAGAATTTATTTGTAAGTGTATTAATGTGATGGCAGCAGAGTTTTGATAAGTGTATTGGTTTCAGAACAGTTCTTAAGCTTGGTGGTTTCACAAAGAATTATCTCTTATAATGGTATATTCACAGGCTCAGTCACACAAAGTGATTTTCCACACAGGTATTCATTAAAAGAATCATCTTTTTTTTCACATCCACACAGACATACATTCATTCAGTTGTTTTCAAGCAGCTTGCCTGTCCGACTCCTAGATAGAACAAACTTTCTCTCAGATATACACAGACTCTCTCTCAGCCACACACACAGTTTGCCTGACTTAGAATAATTTCTCTCTCTGAGAAACACAGGCTCTCTCAGGAACACACGTTTTCATTGAACTCGGCAGAACCCAATGCTTTCAGAAAAACACAGACTGTTCAGGCTTCACACAGATTGCTGGACTGAACTAAAATAAAACCCCTTTTAGGCTTCTGCACAGGTTGCCTGCTTTGCCTAGAATAAACACTCTCTCATAGCACTCTCAAAACTGCAATTCGCTCTGTCCCTTTGGTACAGCTCGCATCCAATCAGATTGCAGTCCACTCACCCAATCAGACCCCCTTCTTCTTTCCTCAGAGGCCTATATTTAAATTCATAGCAACAACTTTAAAAAACCCCACATTAGCAGAAGTAAAATACTCAAACTTAATTATATGCAAAACATTTCACATGTTCATAAGTATCTTCCTTGAAAACAGGGAACTTAAGAATGATGTCTCTGCCACCACCAGTTGCCTCCCCCACCCCAACAAAGCAAATGAGAGGAATAATGATGATAGTGAAGGGCTGTTGATACTGGAAATTTTTTCCAAGAGTTATCTGAGAAAGCTTGCTAAAACTGAGCTAATTACAACCTGAGACAGCAGATCCTTGCCTATAAAATCAGAAGATGTATTAGAAATACAGACTTTCACTATTATTACCCACTGTTGGACATCAGCTATCTAAACTAATGATAAAATGCATTCCAACTATGGGATTATTACAGTATCTCCACTACTGCACATCTGTATAATTCATGGTTTGGGAATGAGCTGTCGCCAACATGCTGATAACACCCTGCTCTACATTTCTTTATGCAAAATTGTCTGGTGACATGGTAGAGGTCTTGAGCCTGACATGATGGAGGTAATGCTGGTTGGGGAGGCTGAGGTCTTGAAAGACATTGTGCTTCCCATATTCTGTGGGGTCCAGCTGACTTTTGCTGACCCAGTTAAGAAGAGCCCAGAGGTTATACAGGATCTAATATTATTGCTGGAGAAACAAGTTAACATACTGAAAAAATGCTTTCTTCCATCTTCATATAGCCTGGAAGATGGCTTGATTTATTCAAACTACATGTACCCTTGAAATCAATTCAGAAACTCCAGATGGTACAGAATGCTGCAGATCAGTTTGTATCAGGATCTACACCCATTCTGTCATCTTTCTATTGGCTACCTATCAGTTACTGGGTTTAATTCAAGGTATTGATTAGCACCTAGAAAGCCCTTCATGGCCTTGGACCCTCATATCTGCAAAACCACCTCCTCTACTGTGCTCCACTGTGACAGCTTTGCTCCTGTGAGCAAAACTTTCTGAAGGTGCCTCCCTGCAAATTGGTAAAATCAATAGATGACTGTACTCCAGCATTCTCTGTTATGGTCCCTACCATGTGGAATGGCCCAGCTGAGGAGGTTAGGGAGCCTCCCACACTTCTGTCATTCAACTAATTATGTATAACTGAATTATTCAAGAGGACAATTTTATAAAGTTATTAGGACAATAGAATGAAAAGCTCTTTTATAAAAAGAACGGCACTCTAGTCTATAACACTGTGTATAGTATACATTATCTATCGTTTCCTACTTTTATAATTCCATTTTCTGCATTGCTTGGCATATTGTAATTTTTTTCACTGTTCCTTTTTTTTGAAATCTTAGTCCTACTGTGTTGTTTATTAGACCTATTTGGTTACATTGTTGTATACCAGGTGATCTGCCTTAAATCTCAGAAAGGCAGACTATAAATAAATGTCATCGAGCATGGGGTCTTATGGAGGCCTAGTGTCCCCTCTCAGGAGCCCACTACCCCCCCCCCACACACACACCTTCCTGTCTCCTTCAGCCTTGGAGCAGGCAAGGCCCTTATTTTGACTGCTACCACTCTGGTTTGGGAGTTCAACTAGGGAGCGCCTCAAGTACCCCGATTCCTTCACCCTTCCAAACAGCACCCCTCTATTGTGAAAGATGTTGCCAGATGACCAGGTTAGATACATGAGAACCCAGGCAGAAAAAAAACACAGCCTCCTCCCCACCTTCTTCTCCAGAACCTGGGGACTACTTAGGTTGCCAGTCTCCTGGTGGTAGCTGGAGATCTCCCAGAATTACAACTGATCTCCAGGCAACAGAGATCAGCTCCCTACTATCTGGCCCTACTTTTCAGGGAGGGGGGAACCTATTTCTTGTGGTGGTGGTGGTGGCGGCGTGGATTTGCAGGCGCACTAAGCTGTGGCCACCGACCTGGCCCTCATCGGAAATGGGGGCTGGACAGGTGAGAGGGTGGGTGTTTGATGTGGACCTTCACCGTCACCTCTACTCTCCTCCCTGGCATGGATGCCTACTCTCTGAAGGGGGGCCTATTGGTGGCAGCGGGGATTGTGGCCTCCCCATTGACTGCGCCACAGCTTGCCCCTGGATATCAGGGGAGGGGTGTGGCCATTGGCTCGTGTGAGTGGGGTTGTCAGGGGAACAGTGGGAGGGTGCTCCTGGCAGTGGCCGCACCTCGCCTTGTTGTGCTCGGGTGCTGGGGGGACTCTCCTGGAAAAGTCCATAGAGAGCTGTGGAACAGCGCCCCATTTACGTCGGCGCATGAGTGACAACGCTGCCTCAGGGCATAGGATTGAGCTGCCCATCTCAGACTTCGTATGTGCTTTAACTAAGTCTAAATAAAATATATTTTAAAACCACAAACACACATTATAGTCCCATATTTAGGCTAGAATGTTATTTGCTTTGATATAAACCTGAAGGCATTCACTATTCCATATTTATAACTATTAAAATAGATCACGATGCGACTTCCGGTTTGGGATTCATGGAGGTCTGAAGCAGCTCCATTCGCGGAGCTGACCGGACTGCCGTTTTAAGCGGCCGGCGGGGGAAATTTAGCCCGCGGCCAACTGCTCTCAGGCGGAGAGCAGGCAAAGAACGCTCAAGACCTCAGGGCGCGTTGATCTCGGGCGAGGGGGGCTCTGCGCAATGGGCCCCCTCCCGACCCTTGAGGTCCCACCCTGCGACAGGTCGGCTAAGATCTCTGCGGCAGATTCAGGGCCAATGCGGTTGGCATAAGACCTACGTACCCAAGCTTCAAAAGGGGAAAGAAGTGGAGAGGAGAAATTAAGATTGAAACAGCGATTACAACCCAAGGAAAGTGAATGAGAAGGTAAAGATCACTATCTTCTGATACGGGACAGATTGTAAAAAGTAAAGAAGAATTAAAGTAGATTTTCAAACTGCAACAGGCTAGTAAAAAGGAGGGGAAGACTCGGCAAGAGTTGCATAAGAAAAGAGACTAAGTTTAAGGAGTTATTAAAGAAATTGGACTATTGTTTTGAATACTTGCGGTTACGGAGCTGTGAGAAAAATTTACCATCGCAAGAGCTACTGTGGGAAGTCGGGAAACAGGAAGTACGTAATAACAATAGAGTTGCTGGAGAGAAGCGGCCCTTGCCGAAGGGCAGGAAGAAGGGAATCGCCATCTTTGAAAGGGGAAGGGTCGCGGCTTCAGCGGAAGAGGAAGTAAGCCATTTTGGATTACAAAAATCATAGAAAAACCATAGAGAAAAGACGCCCGACATTTTGGACTTTTTAAAAGCCTTTTTTTTTGCAAGAAGACCGGGATATTTGAATTTAAAAAGAAATTAAATTTTACGCCACGGAGTTAAGGAAGAGAGCGGACTCGTGGGAGCGAGCTAAAGCAATGATGTCGAAAAAAGAGTGGCAATCGGCAATAGAAAACCTGGATAAAAAACTTTTAGAAGTGATTAAAGAACTTAAGGACACGAAACTGGAGCTGATTAAAGAGGTTAAACAGACAGTGAAAACTGAGCTGTCAGAAGTGAAGAAAGGTATGGAAATAATACAAAACGAATTGCAAGGGACACAGCAGAGAGTCAAAGTAGTGGAAGGTGCGGTGGAGAACTTAGCTGACACGCAACAAACAGAGATGAGACTGATGAGGGGAAGAATGGCGGTTGCGGAAAGTAAACACATGGAGAAGCAGCTGAGATTTCGCGGCTTGCCGGAAGTGGAAGGAAAGACAGCGCAAGAACAGATGACTGAGGTGTTAGCTGAATACCTGGGAAAGGAGGAGGAGGAAGTTGTGGCTATCCTTGATGTGGTATATCGTGTAAATTCAAGAATTGCGACCCAGAGGAAATTACCAAGAGACGTGATTGTGCAGTTCACGACTCGAAATATGAAAGAGAAGATTGTGACTAAACAGTTTCAAGATCCATTGGAGATTGATGGCAAGACGATTATCATCATGAAGGAACTACCCAGATCGGTGTTACTAGATCGGAAAAAATACAAAGCACTAATTCAGATTCTGAAGGACATGAAAATCAGGTATAGATGGGAATTACCAGAAGGTGTGTCCTTTGAATTTGGAGGGGCCAAAAAGCGTATCAGATCTGAGAGAGAGATGGAGCGATTCTTAAGAGACAATGAAAAAGACTTACCAGCAACAAGACTATGAATATGGAATGTAAAGTTTTATCTTGGAATGTAAATGGACTAAATTCACCAAACAAGAGAAAAAGTATTTTCCACTGGCTATTAAAACAAAAATGTGATATTGTATGTTTGCAAGAGACCCATATTAGAAAACAAGATGTAAAATATTTGAAACTGAAAAAATTGGGTAATGATTTTGCAGCAGCCTCTAATAAGAAAAAAAGAGGAGTGGTGTTGTATATAAAAGAGGAGCTGCAGCCAAAATTTGTAATGAAAGATGTGGAAGCCAGATTTATAGCAGTGGAATGTATATGGAATCTAAAGAGAGTGCTGGTAGTCGGAGTTTATGCACCTAACGGAGCAAAAGAAAGCTTCTTTGAGGATTTGAGGAGGCAACTAGATGAACTTTCATATGACCAGATAATTCTTGCTGGAGACTTCAATGGAGTGACAAATTTGGAACTAGACAAAAAATTATCAACGACACAAAAGAAAAGAGGACTGTTACCAAAGCTCTTTTTTGAATTGATACAACAGGAGACTTTAGAAGATGTATGGAGAAGACAAAACCCCAAAAGTAGACAATTTACGTTCTTTTCTGCAAGGCATTCTACACTATCGAGAATCGACATGATCTGGGCCTCAAAAGACTTAGCGTTATGGACTAAGGAGGTGGAAATAATGCCGATGGTAGGCTCAGATCATAATCCAATCATGTAGAAATTGGGGAGAAGGAGAAAAAGGAAAGGATGGAGAATAAATGAGGATTTGTTACAAGAGGGAGAGAACTTGGAAATGTTGAGAAGAGAGACAAAATTCTTCATACAATATAACATGAATAAAGAAGTACCAACCAACAAGGTTTGGGATACCTACAAGGCGGTAATTAGGGGCATACTAATGGACTTAAATTGTAGAGCCAGGAAAAAGAAAGAAGAGAAGAGACAGGAGATTGTGGAAAAAATAAAAGTCAAAGAAACACAGTTAAAGAAGAGACCAGGGAAAAAGAAAATTTATCAGGACATTAAAATACTTCAAGAACAGCTGACAGCAATGAATAACAAAGAATTGGAGTGGAATCTTAAAAGACTGAATCAAAAAGCGTTTGAAGGTGCAAATAAACCTGGGAAATACCTGGCATGGCAACTGAAAAAAAGAAAGGAAAAGAAAACTATAAATAAAATATGTGAAGATAATAAAACATATTTGGAACAGACAGCCATTAGTAGAGCCTTCTACAAATTTTATGCTAAATTGTACAACAAGAAAGAGGTGAACAAAGAATTAATAGCGACATACTTGGATAAAATGAAACTCCCAGTAATTTCAGAAGATTGGAGAGATAGATTGAATAATGAAGTAACGGATGAGGAAATAAGAAAGGCAATACAGTCAACAAATTTGGGAAAGGCGCCAGGGCCAGATGGACTTACAGCTAAATTCTATAAGGTAATGGCCAATGAACTGGCACCATTCCTAAAAGAGGTGATCAATGGAGTTTTAAAGGATCAACGGACTCCAGATACTTGGAATGAAGCTAACATATCATTGATCCCTAAAGAGGGTCAAGATCTGACTAATGTGAAAAACTACCGACCTATATCGTTACTTAATAATGACTATAAAATTTTTGCGAAGATACTGGCGGAGAGAGTGAAGGGATGGCTTTCGGAAGTTATTGAGGAGGAACAAGCAGGCTTTTTGCCAGATAGACAAATTAGAGACAATTTAAGGACAGTGATTAACGCTATTGAATACTACGACAAGCGTTGTGATAAAGAGGTTGGTTTCTTCTTTGTTGATGCTGAAAAAGCGTTTGACAATTTAAACTGGGACTTTATGTTTGCCACTATGGAAAAGCTACAAATGGGAGAAAGATTCATAAGAACAATTAAGGAAATTTACAGAGACCAGAATGCAGCAATTGTAGTGAATGACGAGACGACTAAGAAACTGACTATAAGCAAAGGAACAAGACAAGGTTGCCCGCTGTCTCCGCTGTTATTCATTTTGGTATTGGAGATCCTGATGATACAAATACGACAAGACGAGGAAATTCGGGGAATAAAAATAAAGGACTTTTCTTACAAGGTCAGAGCATTTGCGGACGATATAATGTTAATTGTAGAGGACCCAATGGAGAATATGCCAAAAGTGATAGACAAGATCAAGGAGTTTGGAGATTTAGCAGGTTTTTATATTAATAAAAAGAAGTCAAAGATATTATGTAAAAATATGACTAAGCAAAAACAACAATTGCTAATGGAAATAACAGATTGCGAAGTAACAAGTAAGGTGAAATATTTGGGAATTGAACTGACGGCTAAGAACATAGATCTATTCAAAAATAACTGAAAAATTATGGACTCAGATAGAGCGAGATCTGATTAAATGGAATAGATTGAATTTGTCATGGTTGGGAAGGATTGGAGCAGTTAAGATGAATGTGTTACCAAGAGTAATGTTTTTGCTACAGACAATACCAATTATTCGGGACTCTAAGCAGTTTGAAAAATGGCAGAGGAAAATATCAGATTTTGTCTGGGCAGGCAAGAAGCCTCGAGTGAAAATGAAAGTTTTACAAGATACAAAAGAAAGAGGCGGAATGCAACTGCCCAATCTAAGACTTTACTACGACGCAATCTGCCTAGTGTGGTTGAAAGATTGGATGACGCTGAAGAATAAGAAATTATTGGCCCTAGAGGGATACAAAAAAATATTTGGATGGCATGCATATCTATGGTATGACAAAGTAAAAGCGAATCCGATGTTCTTACATCATTATATACGGAGAAGCCTATATGCAACCTGGAAGAAGTACAGAGACTATTTACAAGAAGGAACCCCTCTGTGGGTGGTTCCATATGAGGTAATAGATCCGAGAGCTGTCGATACTGAGCAACAGTGTTTAACTTACAAGGAGATAACCCGAATAGAATCTTCTAAACTTAAAATAAAGACACAGGACGAGTTATCACCAAATTATGACTGGTTTCAGTACAGACAGATCAGAGATCTCTACAATTCGGACTCTGCAAAGGGAGGCATAAGAACAGAGAATTCGGAACTAGAGCAGACACTTTTAAAAGATGACAAGAAGGAAATTTCTAAGGTATACCAAGTACTGTTGAAATGGTATACTGAAGATGAAACAGTTAAAGTACAAATGGTGAAGTGGGCCATAAATTTCAATAAAGAAATAACAATGGAGGCATGGGAATACTTGTGGAAGACTACAATGAAGACTACGACGTGTACTAATATCAAAGAGAACATTTACAAAATGATTTATCGTTGGTACATGACACCAAAGAAGATTGCGCTAGGGAATTTGAACACCTCTAACAAATGCTGGAAATGTAAAAAACATGAGGGTTCCCTGTATCATATGTGGTGGACGTGTGAGGTAGCTAGGCAGTACTGGGGGGAAATAATAAGAGTAATAAGTGAGATTTTACAATTTCAAATTAATAAGAACCCAGAACTCCTGCTACTGAACTTGGGAATGGAGGGCATTCCAGCTCAACACAGGACATTGTTATTTTACATGACAGCAGCAGCTAGACTTTTGTATGCGCAAAAATGGAAAGTACAAGAAGTGCCAACTATCGAAGACTGGACTTACAAATTGCTGTATATGGCGGAAATGGACAAAATGACAAGAAAATTGAGAAACCTTGACCCAGGACAGTTCAACACAGACTGGGAGAAGCTGAAACAATATTTGGTGAAGAAATGGGAGGTGGGAGGAGAACTGTGGCAGTTTGAGAACTATTGAAATACAATAAAATGCAGAGGGGGGTGACTTTACCGGGGGGGGGGGGCGAAGAGGTAAATGAAAATTTCTAAGCAGTTATGTCATTAGATTATTATATGTAGAATAATATATAGAATATTGATAGAAAATAATTAACCATAAGGATTAATCATAAGGACGGACTAATTAACATTATTTTTGGTAAAATTTGTATAATGTACCAAACTGAATAAGTTTATCTGAAGATATATATGAGTCAAATTGATTGATATTATATGATGATAGTTATATAGATTTATAATTGAAGGGGAACAAAAACAGTAATGTAATTAAATATAACTAAAGCAGAAAGAAGAAGATATGTAGAATGAGTAACACATAGAGCATAAGTTAAATTGGTTGACTTATATGAATGTATGGTTTATATGGTTTATGATCTATAGAAATATTTGAAATTATGAAAAATGGGATAAATTGTTTATCCAACATGGAAAAAGGGACTCAAAGTTAGGGTACAGAGTATCAAAAATAGTTAAAGAATTGTTGCTTAGAATAAAGGGAGAATATATATTTGTTAGATAGAGGAATATAAAAGGAGTAAGGGAAAAGGGACAAAGGGTTGGAAAACTGTTGGAAGTCAACAAAAAGGGGGGGGAGGGAGGGGGTTAGAAATTGGGAAATGGGAGAATTGATTGTAATGTGAAAATAATTGATCCTAACCCAATAAAAAAATTTTCAAAAAAAAAAATAGATCACGATGCATGCATAGGGTGTGAGTGGGGGGGAGACATACTTTCACTACTTTGATAGCTTCTTGGAAAATGATATTATCTTGACACGCGCACCCTTTCTGAACATAATACAGACAAAGGTTTTCTGTTCTACTATTAAGTGTATGTTTTAACTCTCTAGCCAGAGTAGGAATAATGAGTAGAGATGGGCACAAAATGGAAGAAAACAAAACAAGAGTTTCGTGTTTCATCGCATTCCACAAATCACGAAACACAATCTTCCAGGAAATTGTCCCATTTTGTGATACAATTAGTTAGTTTTGTAATTCGTCAGAACCAGGGGCACTTCAACAACCCCCTTCATATCCAAAGATGCCAAACTCCCAGGGAGACTTCAGCAGGCTCTCTTCCACCCACCCTCCCAGTTTGGCCAAGATTGGAAAATGTTGAATGGCATCCACAAAGCTGGGCCCCAGAGCCAGGCAGTGGCCCTGAGACTGGGCTTGGGGGGAGGGCCCCCAAACCACCATACAGACACTTGCCCAGGCGGGAGAGGTGCACAAAATAAAACCAAAGGAAACAACAAGAGTGTGAGCCCTCAAAAGAGCACATAAATAATTAAGAAGAAACAAAGATAAGCAAAGAAAAAATAAGAAAGGCCTCAGTCAAGCTAGGCCCCAGAGCCAGGCAAAGGCCTGAGACTAGGGTGGGGTAGAGGAAAAAAGGCCCCCTCACCCAAAGACCTTCCCAGCAAGGACAAGTGAGGAAAATAAGAAAAAGCTTTTCAGTCTCTTTTGAAGCAGCAGGAAATCCAGCCCAAAGCTCCCAACTCCACTCTCTCTCACTCCAAATCCCAGCAGCAGATCCTCCCCCTCTCTCTGTCTACTGGAACTAAAAGCACAAGGCAGAGACAGGTGCCTTATATAACAAATGCTCACATATTGCAGAACAGGAGGTCTGTGGTTGGCAGGCAGACCTGCATAAAAGGGTTTGGAGGGATGAGATTGGTGTTCCCATGGCTACAGAAGGCCCATCTCAGTTGCCTAGGGGATTGACCCTCCTGCTCCTCGCTGTATAGGGCAGAATGGAAGCTCTCCAGTTGGTTATGTGGGCTAAGATTGGGGTTTCCAATGGCAACAAAAGGTCTGCAGACATTCTGGGCCTATGTTGCCTAAGGAATCAATGGATCGGCACTAGACTATCTGGCATGACGAATTGTTCATGAATCAGGTCAAAAAGTCATGAATTTTGTGGAAACAGCAGCCCCATAAAACATGTTTCGTGAAACACAAATCGGCCCAATTCATCAAGAAATTTGATTCATATTTCAATTCCTGCCCATGTCTAATAATGAGCCTGTAAAATGAGGGGCATTGAGGCATACCAGTTGGGGGATGAAGGCATACTAGTTGATTGATGAGCCCATGTTTGCCTTAGCCTCATTGCAGCCACAAAGAGCTTTCTCAAAGAATAAAATAAAATCAGTGTGAAAAAGGGTAAACAGGGTGCTAGGAACACAATGTCTGGCTGTTAGGTGGGCTTAGCATTCCCTGTGCCCCTGTTGGCTGCAGGCAGAAATGCACTGCTTCAGATGTCCTCAAGCTGACTTGGGCTCAGGGAATTTAGTTCCAGACTCTCAGCAGAGCTGCTTAAAACCTTTAAAATGGTTTTTGCAGCCACAGGTTGGACCCATGGCTGTTGTAAGATGCAGTTTGGGCAAAATGGGAGGAAGCAGTCCCAAGCTATTTAGAGCTTGAAATATAAGAAGCAGCACTTTGAATTATGCCCAGAAACAAATGGGCAGCCAGTGCAGATCTTTCAGCCCTGGTGTGATCATATCCCAGTATCCCCATACCCCTGACGATAACATTTTGGACGAGATGAAGTTTCTAGATCATTTTCAAAACCATCCCAGCATAAAGTGCATTACAGTAATCTATCCTGGACATAATCAGAGCATGGATCACTCAGGCCACACTTCAAAGAATGGATGTGGCTGGTGTAAAACCCAAAGCTGATAAAAGGCACTATGAACCAGAGAGGAGATCTGGGTCTCCAACTGTAAGCCAGGATCCAGCAGTACTCCCAAGCTACAAACCTGTTTCTTCTGGGGGAGTGCAACCCCCAACAGAACATGCTGAATCCACAGTCCTTAAACAACTTTGTTATTGACTAGTAGCACCTTAGTTGAGTGTATTTTGAGCTTTGCTTTAATGGCCCTTGTCCATCGTACTAATATCTGCAGGACATTCACAAGCTCACCTATTCAGGACTTTCACAGGCTCACCTGACTCAGCTATTAAGCAGAGTAGAACTGGGTGTCATCCATGTATTGGTGCGGTGGCACCTTATTCCAGATTCCCTGATGACCTCTCCCAGTGGTTTCATATAGATATTAAACAGCATGGGGATAAGATGATGCCCTCCATAACCCCATAGCATAAAACAAGTAAATATAAAATAAATATGTACATTTATCGTGACATGTTTTACATTAACCAATAACTACATGCCAAGTTATTGCTCTGATTTTGATATCTTCCTTTTATAGTTTTATTTGGCTGTACAAGCAAACATTGAAGCACTTGCTGTGGTGGTAGATAATTGTACAAATGTGTTCCCTTCCTGAGTAAATGCCTCTGGAGTCAATCATGCAGGAGATGCAGGACTAAACATATAATGCTCCTGCATGTTGGTATGTTTCCCATCTCTCCACACTTATTATTTCTTAGTGCAAAATGTTAGACTGCCATCCTAGCTTGATTGAAATATTATAGCAACTAATGAAAACTATATGTTAAGAGTACATAATAGAAACCAAAGGGAGTTTGAATGTGAGTACCTTGTTTTGTTCGAGCTATAAAAAGGGAATTAATTAGGCTTTTCAGTGCTCCCAAAAGAAATCAATGACTTTTATAACCTTTCCTTTTGCCTTGATATGTTCTAGTTAATGTTAGTGTATAGACTAGTAGCTGCTTATTGTAAAGTAAAGAATAGTGTATGGGGGGGTAGTTGCTCTAAATGTGTGAAAACTCATTTCCTATTCTAGCACAAGCTGGGGAATAGCAGGATGCTGGCCAATCAATGTCAAGGAGTATGCTTTTTATCTTTATATGCTGATGACATCGAGTACCAATTTATGGTGCCAAAGATTTGGCTGTTGTGTGTTTTGAAAGCCTACTGAAGACTAATGAGCAAGCAACCTCAATGACCTTTCTCAATGGCAAGTATCTTCCAGCCTGCAAGTAAACAGTGTTGTAGTCTTAATACCCAGCACTGTGCATTTCCCAAGAGAAAAACAAAGAAATCAATTCTGCCTTCTTTCCCATATCCATCATCTTATACCGGGGATTTATTAGTTTGAAAGACCCCCCTATCATTGTTTCCACCAAATGTCCATAGCTGACAGTTTCTTTTCTGACATGCCACGTCTGCCTCTGTCATTCACTGGTTTTCATAATGAGCTATCATTATCTACAAATAAATGGGTTTTAGCAGCCCAGGCTATTGTTTTCTTCCTAAACCAAGAACTGTGTGCTTCTTCCTGAGCATCAATTGACTGCTCTTTAAAAATGACTTGTAATAGCCCAGGAAGCTTTTCAGGTCATGCATTTGCTATGTAAATTTTCCATTGCGGTTGTTTTGTTTTAGATGTTGTTTTCCAGAATGTAGAATTCTCAGGAGATAGCTGGAGCTCCGAAGCAAGTGTTTGACATCTGGTTTGTTACCTTGTGCAGCACCACATGGTTACTTAAGTAGGTTGTTCAATGCTGTCCTTGTCTCCCAGATAAATTTCTTCCTAATGCAGGTCTGTCTTGAAGAACAGAGGTATCTGCTTCTTTGGTTACTTAAAGCCAAGTATGCCTGGGTATCGCTTCTGCAAAGATATGAGCAAAGTAATTTAAAATAGGACAGAAATAATACATCATAATAGGCTATGTAAGACAGGAAGGGGGAAAGGCGACATCCATGTTTTAAAAAAATCAAAAATTTTACTTGGTTTTCCATATTTCCCACTAGAATCATTCATAACAAAAAGGAATAATTTACAATGCATTACTTTTAGCTTTAGAAAGTGATGCACGTCAGGGTTCTGAGTGGCAGGTTGCTCATGGTTGGATGTCTTATCAGATCTCCAGTTTGCTCCTGTTGGCACACAGGCTGTTAGGAAATCTATGCTAATGTTGAAAAGGGGGGACAACTACAGATGACATCCGGATATGCATAAACACTTCTCTGGATCCTAAGTAATTGCCATCTGTAGCCGCAGTATTTGGAGAAATAAGGTTCTTTGGACTCCTTTCCATGCCCAAATTCTCTCCGTGAGTCTGTTGATTTAGCAGGCTGGTGGTTGAGCCTCAATAGGCTGTATTTTTTTTTATCAAAAAAAAAGACCCTTGTATTGAGCAGTAGAGTTGGCTTGGCCTTCAGTCTATGTTCCAAACGGTACTTGAGCCTGCCTCCTTGTCTTCTAAGTATCTGGAATATGACACTGTAGCTTGAGAATGAAAATTGGTACTTAAACATCTAAGAAGTTTTTCCCAATAGACTTTGGAGCTGGCTATCCAAGATGTCCTTGTTTTTAATTATGTGGGGTCATTTGGATATCTAGACAGATCAATAAATAATTTGGTAGAAAGGAATACTTTTATTTAGGCAGTTTACCCCATTGGAACAAAGTACGTTTAAATCCTAATATTTGTATAATGGGTTAGTGATAGTGAACAGGGCTGCCACTTGCCTAGCACTGGCCATATGCCTGGCACAATAGCTCCGTCTTGCAGGCCCGGCAAAAAGATAACAAATCTTGCTGGGCCTTTGTCTCATTAGACAGAGTGTTCCACCAGGCTGGGGCCAGGACCAAGAAGGCCATGGCCCTGGTCCATGCCAGGCAGGCCTCCCTGGGGCCAGGGACCTTTAGCAGATGTTTCTCACTGTAGTGGAGAGTCCTCTGGGGTTCATATGGGGAGAGGCCGTCCTGCAGATATGCCGGTCCCAGTCCACATAGGGCTTTATAGGTTAATACCAAAACCTCGAACCTGATTTGGTACTCCACCGGTAGCCAGTGCAGCTGACGCAATGCTGGCATTATATGCTCACGCATCAGCAATCCTGTGATGACACGTGTCGCCACATTCTGCACCAGCTGTAACCACCGGATCAGGTTCAGAGGAAGCCCTGCACCGAGCATGTTACAGTAGTCTAACCTAGAGGTGACCGTTGCCTGGACCACGGTAGTTAAGTCACGGGACAAGAGATAGGGGATGAGCTGCCTGGCTTGTCAAAGATAGAAAAATGAGGACCTGGCAACCGCCGTGATCTGGGCTTCCATTGTCAAGGAGGCATCCAAGATCACTCCCAGGCTCCTGACTCTCAGGGCCGGCGTAAGCACCGCCCCATCGATTGCAGGAAGCTGGGGTCCCGAATCCACATTTCCATGACTCAAGTACAGGATCTCAATCTTCACAGGGTTTAACTTCAGCCAACTTTGTCTCAACCATCCAGCCACAGCTTCAAAAGCATGCTCCAGGACATCTGGGGCAGATCCAGACTGGCCATCCATCAACAGATATAGCTGGGTGTCATCCGCATATTGGTGGCACCCAAGCCCGAAACTCCGCACCAGCTGTGTGTGGGGGAACATATAGATGTTAGTAGTAGGGAGAGTATTGCCCCCTGTGGCACACCACATACTAGTGGCTGATGGGACAATAACTTATCACCGAGCGCCACCCTCTGTCCCCAACCATGAAGAAAGGAGACAAGCCACTGTAGTGCTGTCCCCTGAATTCCCACATCGGCGAGGCAGTGGGTCAAAAGATCATAATCGACCATATCAAACACTGCTGAAAGGTCTAATAAAATCAGCAGCGCCGATCCACCTCGATCCAGGTGCCTGCAAAGATCGTCTGTGAGGGCGACCAGCAATGTCTCCGCCCCGTGTCCCGGGCGAAACCCAGACTGGAAGGGATCTAGGGCCGAGGTCTCCTTCAGGAAATCCTGCAGTTGGTTCTCTGCCACCCACTCAATCACCTTACCCAGAAATGGGAGGTTTGAGAGCGGGCGGTAACTGAGCAGGTCGGCTGGAGCCAATGATGGTTTCTTTAAAAGAGGCCTCACCACAGCCTCCTTAAGTGCTCTGAGAAAGACCCCAGAGCTCAGGGACAAGTTGACAATGGCCTCCAAAGGATCCCGTAATATGTCAACACTGGCTTTCACTAGCCATGACGGACACGGGTCCAGAAGACATGTGGTAGACCTCATTCCCCGCAGAATCCTGTCCACCTCTTCCCTGGAAAGGGGGCTGAAATGATCAAATTTCACCCCCGAAGATGGCCAAGGGGCCTCTAGTTCACATACCTAATAAACAATTCTTTTGCCTTACCCTCCTGCCTGCCCAATTCACTGGCTCTGGAGTTGCTACCAACTCATTTTGCAGCGTAGCATGAATTTTAGCAAATTCAACTTCTCCAGTCTTTCTAATCCCAGCTTATTAATGGATTTAATATAGGAGATGAAGGAAGTATACTGTCTTACCTATTAGCCATCCTCTACAATACAAAGGTCTCTTGAGAAGTGACAAAGTTTTTTTGGGGGGGGGGGTATCACCAAGGAATTATACAGGTGACACGGAAACATTATTGATTAATTTTTAAGGTATATGCAACAGATAGATCATGACTGAGAGCACATATATTTGTCCCTGTGCTCCTTAAAAATGGTTCTGTTTAACAAGCACACTGAACTTCCATTTAAGTGTACTTGACACATTGCAAACACATACAATGAAAAAAGCTGCTCAGAGTTGCCACTACAGAAACAATGCAGTTGACTTTCTGATTCAACAGATTTACTTCTAAAAGCTTGGCAGATGGCAATGACAACAAAAGCAGGCATGTACGCTTGTCTCTTTATACTGTTCTTCTGCAAGATACTCTCATAAATTGGCAAGAAAAGAAAGCATGGAAGCTGGCAGGGCTGCTGCTCATGTCCTAACAACTAAACATAGCCCCGGGGCAGAAGACTTTTAGCCATTAATATTGGTTTCCCCAATAGGCTTTTATATAAAATGACATTTCTGGCAGTGGCCATGACAATGGCACACCCATCACTGGATGCCTCTGAAATTTCATTAAAAAGTATAATGTATTCCAGCTGCAGAGTACTGTGATTTAAGGTGACATAGTTTCATACTTTGAATATAATCAAATAATGTGCATGCCTGGTGCTGAAATATTTCCAGCTTTCATTTGCATAACACGTTTCCATTTGCTTCTAGATTGTCTCACTGCTTGACTTGAAAAGAAACAGATTTTGTCCTTTGCCCCCTAGAGATTCTAGTTCTCTATTTTTGTAAGACTCAGTTAAGGAATCAATATAACTAAGCTGGAGAATGGATAATTTAAAAGGAAAATGCCTGCTATAATTCGAGGTGGCTGCCCTAAACTATCACCCATTTTCACTTTCAACAAATATTATTTTGCAAGATTTTATGCTGATAGTCTCATCCAGGCTGTCTTGGGCATGAGATTCATGGTAGATTCTGTTCCAGAGGGATCAAAAGCATAATTTTATCAGAACTGTATAATTTTATTTTTTATTTTTTTATAAATTTTTTATTTTAATTACTAACATCAAAACTACAAACAAAAAAAGGAAAAAGGAAACAAGGGGGAAGGGGAAAAAAACATAAGAACACAAACTACAACTACAAGTATTGAATTCCCTTCATAATACAATTATTTAAAGTTAAACTTTCTAATATGCTATTAGATTGGTAGATCTTATAAGATACGAACTACAGTCAGGATCAGGTCTTCTCCCCACCCCTGCGTCTCGGTCTCAATTCTCTTTGAACAGCTACGGTAGCTGCGCTCACTCCCTCCTCCCCACTCCCCCCTTCAGATTCTGGATCTTCTTCTTGCTCGAACTCTTGATGATTAAGCACAAAATCCCTCAGCTGAACTTCCAATATTATCTTGTAGGTTTGGTCTTTATATCTAAACCAGATGCCTTCCGGAAATAACCATTTGTATTTTATATCACGCTTTCTCAGAAGAGCTGCAAACCTTTTGTATTTGAATCTTCTTTTCCGAGCTAGAAATGGAACGTCCTTCAATATCTTAACCTTGTTGCCAAGAAAGTCCAAGTCCACATTAGTCGAATTATATAAAATGGTGTCCCGAGTCTTCTTAGATGAAAAGTCAATAGTAATCTCGCGAGGCAGCTGACGCTTCGTTGCATATTTTGAAGATGTCCAGCGGACTTCCAGAATATCGCTTTTTAACTCTTCTTTAGTTGCCTTTGCGAATGACGCCAAAAGTTCCGACACCAGATCCTTTAAATTTTCACTTTCCTCCTCCTTCACATTCTGTAAACGCAATACCGTCTGAGCACGATCCACTTGTAGTCCTATCAATTGATTCTCCAAAAGCTTTACTTCTTTGTTTGTAGCTCTCATGAGTGTTGCATTTTCACGAGTAGATTTCTCTGCCTCGAGCGCTACATCTTTAATGGTTTTCACTTCGTTTTCAACTGAACCAACCCTTTGTCCGATTTCATTTAGCCTATCAACAAAGGGCTTCATAGCTTCAACGACCGACCGTTTAACCACCTCTTCAAGAGTCTCTCCCTTCCCCTGCAATGCAGCCGAAACCGATTTGCCCACAGCAGGGCTCTGCTTTTTCGTCGCCATCTTAGGGGAGGGGGGGAGTCCGCCAACTAAGTTCCAAAACTCAATGAAGGGGAAGATATCCGAACCTTCTTAAGCTTCAACTCTCACCAATCCTTCACATACACTTAAAGTAACAGAAGGGATCCGCTTACTTACAGGCTTTCACCTTAAATCTGCTTGTTGCCGTTCTCCATGGCCCGGCAGCACGCAATGTGCTGCGCAAGTCTTCCAGCCTCCATAGGAGCAGACGGGCTATTTACCCCCTGGATTGACTTCAGGGGGCTCTTCCCGCAGCGCTCCGGACCCTGACCCCCTACCTGGGAGTCCTGGGGGTTAATCCTCGCAGGTCAACCACCCGGTCAGGCTGTTCGGCTGCTTCCTCCCGGACCTGCGGAGAGGAGCATCCAACATGGCCGTGAAAACGAAAACGAATCAGAACTGTAAAATTTTAGAGTGATCTCCCTGATTGGACAAGAGTATGGGAGATGAGAGGGCCACCAACTTGCAACTTGTCCATCTTGATTGATTGAAACTTGCCAACAGAAACTGCAAGTGTTGTTGGCTAAAACCAGGGCTTTTTTTCAGCAGGAACGTGGTGGAATGGAGTTCCAGAACCTGTTGAAAATGGTCACATGGCTGGTGGCCCCGCCCCCTGATCTCGGAGGGCAATCTAAGCTCCCCTCTGTCTGGAGATCAGGGGGTGGTGCCACCAGCCACGTGACCATTTTCTCCGAGGGCAACCCACTGAGTTCCACCACCTCTTTTCCAAGAAAAAAAGGCCTGGCTAAAACTACTAGAGGTAGAGAAAATTTTGTCCAGGTGGTTTCAGGAAGTGACTGTAAGACCACTGTTGCAGAAAACATCTTTGGCAAAAGAAGGTGTACTCAATTATTGGTCACCTTCTAATCTTCCATTTTTGAGCAAGGTAATTTAGCAACTAGTGGTAGACCGAAGCCTGGCATACTTGAACGACACCTCAGCCCTTGACTCTTTTCAGTCTGAAATCTGGATGAATTCTGTGTCAGTTATGCTCCTCTCACTAGCATCTTTTTGTACTATCATTTACAGAAATATGCCTTTCCTTATATCACTTGTAGGCTTTTTCTGTTGTGGCCCAAACTCTTTGGAATGGCCTTCCAGAACTGGCCATAGGGATACAGTTATTATCAAGATCCAAGAAGGCATATAAAGCTATAATTTGTAAAAATCCTTTTCCTTAGTTCTTAGGAGGTTGTTGAATTTTATAATACCATCATAGCTGATATTTTTTTCTGTGTGCAGTCTAATGAAGCTGTTATTGTATTCTGTAGTCTTTGCTGCTATGTATTGTTTTAACTTTTTGTTGTAATCTGCTTTTTCAGTATATATTTTGTAAACTACCTTAAGTATGAAAAACACATTTATTTATTTGTTTTCAAATAAATAAATAAATATTATACTGACTGTAAAGAGCTTTGCAAAGCATGATATCAACAGCAAATCTTCCAAATTAGAAGGAAAAATAGGAAGTACACAGACATATACCTGCTCCTCTCTGTTCTCTGGCTGTAAAGACATTGCTTCACTTTATTGTATCATTGTTCTTATTATCAGTGCTTGAAGAAAACTCTCATCATGTTTCAAAAAGCGTCTGACTTTTTAAAAAGTTGGTACAACTTTTGGTCTTAACATCTTATCACGAAATGTTATTTCAGAGCTCTGACAACCTTCCATAGCCTGAAGAAGTGATGATGCATGCTGAAGTGTTCACAATATTTAAATCAGAAAATAAAACTGCAGAAGAGATGCTGTTTCAACCATAACCAATTTTCTGGCTGAGGACACTTTTTGGCTTTGTCTCACACTGGTAGTAATAGTAAATGTGGAGATCCTGCAGAGTCTTCCTGGTTGTCTCTATCCTATTAAGTGACAGAATACTGTGACATCATCTCGTCAGCAATTTGCCCTGCCTTGCAAGCTGTGGCTGGTGAAATAGAGTGAGGTGTGGGAAAAGCCATTGTCTGCATTGACAACATTTTGCAGCAAGTGGTATGGACAAGTGTAAGTTTGGGACAGATTGTTTGAGGTAAAACTACATTTTGATCCATGGTTTTTTTTTTTCTTTTACCAAATGCACCCCCTGGATCTACAATTTCAAGGGGAAAGCAAGCGTGTTGGGAGAGGGCTTTCAAACCTTTCCTCTCTTGCCACTTTCCTCCTGAAAATCATGATAGCTGAAAATCATGACAGATCTTAGGAGTACCCACAAAAATCCACATTGGGGACTTTTAATTGAAAGGTGGTATATAAACTAAACTAAACCACTATTTCCTGGCATGCATAAAAACATATTGGCCAGAGTGATTTGGGGGATGGGGTGGGGAAACAGGGTGAAAAAACAGGGTTCAGTATTGCCTTTTCGCCTGCACAAGTCTCCTCCTTAAAATCTCAGTTTCATGGGTGGCATTCTGGTGAAAAAGTCAGGAAAAAAGATCATAGAACTACACATAGCACACATTTCTAACCGACCGTGCTGTTGCCGCTTTATTTTTCTGCTAATAGTCTAGAAGGATGCTGTCAGACTGCTCCCATGATTATAGTCTCTTTCTAAAATGGTAATTTTCCTATCAGGGGCTCACTCCTCCTTTTTAAAAAGCCCCTTCATTATTTCTAAAACACAGAATTACATTCAGGAAGGCTTACCTCTATCCTGTGCCCTCAGGGGATAATTACTTAGGAAAGTACAAGTTGCCTGTGGTCCAGCAGGTGTATTGTCAGTAACCAACACTCTCTGAGATTTCTTTTTCTTTTCATTTTTAGGAATAGAAAAATGCACTCCTTGCAATGGGAAAGGAAATATTCTTTCTAGGTTTTTGTTTTTGTTTGTTTTTGGCCCATGTTATCCCATTCCTCTTACAGTCTTTAATGACAAGCTGTCAATCCTGATGTAGACAGATGTAAGAGGTATTTAATGATAAGGAACCTTTGAGATTTGGTAGAGTTGCAGTGGAATCCTAAACACAGCTACACACTTCTAAATCCATGGAAGTCTATTGAATGCCTCGGCCTCAGAAGGGAGTAAATATACTTAGGATTGCACAATACATGATGTTTCCTGAGTTAACTCACAAAGTTTACTATATTATAATACTATAACACAACATGCCCTGTTCAGTAGGAAGGAATTTGTATAGGCAGAGTTGGATTTTGAACTGGAAAGATCATTGCTTGAGCATTATATTGCATTATACTGCATTATATTGGCCAATAGCCTAAGAAACTTCATAGGATTGCTGTATGGATGAAAAATGGGATAACCCTATCAGTGTATGCCATTTTATGTTACTTACAAATGTGAAGAATTACTCAATTCTGTTTATTGTTATTAAGTTATTGTATGGGACCCTAATCTTAAGAATTAGATGAAATCCCTTTATATCTGATTAATAGGCTTACTAGTTGCCCACTCATGGTGGGCAATCTTCCGGGGGTTTGCTGGCAATCAGTGGGAGGAGGAAAACCCCCAGGGATCGCACTCCAGGAGAATGCAATGGTGTCACTTCCTGAAGTGACGGGCATGCTCTTGCACTTTGTTTGGGCCAATTTTGGCCCCAAACAGGCCAGAATTAGCCCTGTGTAAAGCACAGGAACACACCCATGCCCGGCATGATGATGTCACTTCCCAGAAGTGATGACATCATACCTCTCAGAGGAGCACAAGCACGCAAAGTACATGAACAAAGAGGCCTCAGAGGATAAGTTTCGGGTCCTCCACCTCCCACCAGGAGGAAATAGGGACCTGAGAACCCTACTGATTAAAGAAATAATGTTGTAATGCCCTGACATCTGATACAAAGCTAGCATCAGCTTCAGCATACAACAAGTAATCTGGCAGCTGGATTCTTTCTTGCTCAGAACATTTGAGCAATGTAACCATTTTATTTGGGGAATTTTTATTATTAAGAATGTTTTATGAGTTTCATATTCACATAAGCAAGCATTTTGGTTAGATTATGCAAAGAAAAACATGTAGGGTAGAACAATGAGAAAACAGTAGCAAATGATTAGAGGAACAGGGAGAAAAGGAGAGAATAGATGTGTTTCTTTTGTCATTATAATAATAACAAAAATGTGGTGTTTTGAAACTATCATAATTAATATGAAAATGAAACAATTTCCTCGTTTAAACAGCCTGTAAGAATAACAACAACAAACCCCCGTGTTTTCCCCTCGCTTTACTCTGGTTTCTTTAGTTACTGCAGTATCTTATTCTATTGCTTACACTTTTTACAATGCAAGCAGGTATTTCCTAATAAAGCCATAGAGAGAGCAAAGTATTCTTTAGGGGGAGGGAGGATGGCTTTCTTGATTGACGGCAAGCTGTAGCCACTAGGATTGCATACATTTATGAAGTATTACAAGCCTGCACAGTATGGGGTGCATTCCTCTCTTCTCCCAGTGCCTGCCCTGCTAGGCCAAATGTTCCTTTGCAGTTTAGATTCCCTTGCTTGCCTGCTTTTTTCCAAACCTTATTCCCCATGCAAGCAAAGCCAGCCAGCTTTTTTCCTCCATCTTAGTCATCCCTTATGGCTTTTATTCATGTAGAATTTTTTTTTGTAGTCAAAGGGGACCCCTTTCTTCTTTTTTCACCAATGAAAAAGTTGGTTGGATCCAACTCATTATTTTCAGGCACAGGAGAAACAGCTATATATACCATTGCCTCTTTTCCTAATGTTTACAAGGCATATTGCCCTATAAAATATCTGAAAAGCACCAGTTTTAATGCAAAGGGCCTGTTTTTTTTACTATTACTATTATTATGTTTTGATTTTCCATTCCTTGCAATTAGCAGAGCAGCTGGGAGAAATATGCTACCAAACTCTTTTCTAGTTTTCAAGATATTTTCCATTATATTCCTAATGGGATCTTAACTATTCAGATCTGATCACCAGATGAATTATTCAGGTGCTTGCAGCATTTCTTTAGGCTTGATCTCATCAGAAAAGGATTAACATTCTCCATATCTCCCTAATCCACCTGTCTTCATTATTTCTAACATAGGCTGAGTTTAGAAAATGTTTGGTATTTATGAGATGTGATGATATAATAAATAGATCAGAAAGTACAGGCCTACTTTATTTTAAGGACTCCATGTTTAGTTTCCATTTTCTTTTCAATTGTAGCTGTCAAACATATTGTATTGGCTTAGGTTTTAATGTCTGTATGTTAATTTTTAGTAATGAACGATTATCACTAAAAACCTTCCATGACCTTCACAGGAATGTTGGTTTTTATCCTATCAGTCTCCTCAGCTAAGCAGGTAGCCTTCCTCTGGCCTAAGAAGCCTTCCTGTGATGGAAGAGGCTCTTCCTTTGGAGCAGTAAGATACAAGATACCAATTCTGCAAATGTATGCATGGAAGAAACATGAGAAAAATCTGTATTTCAAAATTACCAGAATGATGTTAAAGAAGCAAAGTTTTGTTAACAAAATCATTGTTAATTATTGACTATATAATAAGATTGCAAGCTGCTTCTTAAGAACTTCCTGTAATAGTAAACAGTTTGGCTTAATCTAGCAAAGTATATAAACACAGGCTTCATCTGAATCAAATTAGATCCATGGTGGTACTCCAGAGACTAATGGTCAGTTTCAGTTTAAGCATTTCACTTGATCCGCCTAGGGATTATTTGACATGGCCATTTAAAATTAAGTTTTATTGTTAATTTCAAGATATGGAAACTTGATACAGTAGCGCTGTTAATTTATTGCAGCAAAAAAGAGTTCTATGGCTGCTTAAAGACTAATTTGTTGTAGCATATGTTTCGTAGGCTTCATCGCACTTCATTAGGTGTAGTGAAGTGAATTGTTAGGCACAAGATGTTTATAGAGAAGTAGATATATAAAGTGTTAAAATTGGGTTAAAAGCCTCATTTGTGGCAGTTCCAAGCAAAGATGAGTATAAAGATAAAATACTCTTGAGTCACTTCATTATTTGAAAATAGAACTCAGTTTTGTTTGGTTTATTTTTTGGTTCATCACTGCAGACAGCCTGGCACCGATCAATCATTTTCCTAGGCAACAGGGGATGGACTTCCTGCAGACATTCTGCTGACCCGGAAGTAGCCTTCTGCTGTCCCGGAAGTGACCTTCTGCTGACCCGGAAGTGACCTTCTGCTGACCCAGAAGTGACAATTTGCTGACCTGAATGTGACATTTTCATGAACCAAATGAACCAGTTCATGAACCGGAGTAGGTGGTGAAAGTTTGTGTTTCATGAAATGTGACGAACCATGAACTGCACAGTTCGTTTTTTTCCGGTTCGCAACCATCTCTACCTGTAACTCTTTACGACGCTTATCGTGGTGCTCAGTGATGGCATTAAGAGGCCCCATGTTTCTCCAGTGTTTGCAAGAAACTTGAAGCAGGGACGTGGGCCCTCAAAAAATGAAAAATTCCAGGGAGGTAGCCTTTTTAGTCTGCTGCAGCAAAACCCCAAATAATTAAGTTCTTCTAAATCTTGAAAACAGGTGTCACTCATCACAGGAAGCCCGTTTTTGGCAGCAAGTGTGAGGCTTTGTGAGGAAAGCAGTCTTCATATGCTGACAGGTACTACCTTTATTAAGTTTTCTTTCTGCTTAAGAATTAAGAACCATCAGCATAGTGACTGGATTAACAACTTGTTACTGTGCCTCAATGTCCAATAGTAGCTACAGTGAAAGATCTGAATGTGTTTCTGAGTAGATTATTTCTAGTCAAAACCAAATAAGGTCATTACATCATGTTGAAATACACAGGGTAGCCCTGATGTAAAAATATGAACTAGTCTTAGATAAAGAAGAAGCCTCTGAAGATCTTCTATGTGATGGAGTGGAAACTTGGTTCATTTTGTATTGTTGACAATTTATTTATATGTGATTTTATTAAAACTTGTTTATGAACTGCCTTGAGTGGCCTTATTACAGTAGAAAGGAAATAACAGAAATAGTCATTCATTCACTCATTTATTCATTTATGGTCCACTTTTCTCACTGGGACTCAAGATGGATTACACAGAGTAAGTCAATGCAATCAACAGGCTGGGGCGCCCAATAAACAATGCAATAGAATTTAGATTGTATAATTTAGAACCAACCAGAGATTTGAAACAGAACTGAAACAAAGCATAAGTACTAACATGATATAAACAATGCAACAATTAGGTAGACAATGCAAAATTAGGTAGACTCCTACTTATAGCAACAGACAGTACAAACTATAGACAGTAGTATAGACCACAGTCCCTAACCCTTTACTCAAGTATCTTTTTGAACCATTTTGCTACAGTACAGCCCTCTTACTTATGTAAAAAACCCTCTTGAATAATTCAGTTTTGCATAGTTTGCAGAAAACAAGAATAGTGGGGGCCTTCCAGACCTCATCAGGCAGGCCATTCCATAGGGGGCGGAGCGACAATGGCGAAGATATTGATTTTGCCCATTTGCAGGTTAGCACCTGCAGATGTATCTGCTCAGATGAGCACAGATGTCGTGGCAGAACTGAAGGGAAGAGGCACTAACTAATATTTTCTTTGATTCAGCTCTGCAAGGTTCCAAAGATTCATAGTCACACCTTCTAAGAGCATTAAATTCAATGGGTGTAGAAGGGTGTAACTTCACTTAGAATGATACTGGGCTTTCTCTATCACTTGTTATTTCTTTCTAACCAGTGAAGCATTTATCCACACCAAGAAATCAAGAAACAAACAGCTTGACTTATAAAAGTGGACATTTTACCACATATGCATGAAGCCAGTCACCTTGTGTTGACAAGTTGTATCTGACAATGACAGATGTTATGAAGAAATGTTGTTATGAAGAAATGTTCCCCTTTAAATATTCCCTCTGTACCCCGGAATGCAGATATGAGTCACCAGCATATGGATTAAAGCTGTTTTATTAATGGCTCACCTGCATAAATATAAAATACTTCCTTCCCATACCTCTTTTAGGAAGCCTCTGATAGTTGCTAGCCTTTGTACAACCCTACCTGGGCTCCAAATTCAGCTGGCATCACTGCCATGCCATAGCATTCCTGCCACAAATCGATGCTGGTTGCCAAGACTAATGTCCCCCCCCCCATGCCAATCAGCAATTAGGATTCTGCCAATACTATTCAGCAACTGGGGAATTTCTACACCATCTCCCCCAGCCACATACCAAATGAGTGGCAGGTTTAACTAAACTTCTTTTCATCCTTAGATGCCCAAGCACATCAGTTTTCCCTACCTATATGGCAGCAACATCATTATTTATGCCATCCTTACCTAGCACCTAACCAGTCTCTAAGGGCAAGACCTAGTTATCAGACTCTCTCAAACAATGTGGAAGGAAGGAAGCCAATCTGAAAGAGCACAAAATATTCCTTTTCAGGCCCGGTGGTAGCCAGCTACTTTCACATTCTGTCTTAGGATGAGTGGATAGGAAGTTACCACCACAGAAAACCTGTAGTTAGAAAATTGAGCTGACTAAAATAGCCACTTCCTGTCTACCTCCCCTCACCAATGGGGACTGTAAACGGTATTCTACTGTCCCCTAAAGTCTTGTACTCCATTCAGAAAGAAAACAGAGGCAATAACTAACTAACTAACTAACTAACTAACTAACTAACTAAATAAATAAATAAATAAATAAATAATCCTGTATACTGCCTGGTGGGGGTGGGCACAGATTTTCTAGTATTTTCTTGTAATTGTTTTTGAAATGTCTCTTTGCCATGAAGTCTTTGAACTGACATTGAGGTATATCTCTATGTTATTACACTATCTGTGACATAAAAAATGGACATAAAAAACGGTATTTCACTCTCTTCCCTGAGAAGGATAAAGCAATATCCAGTTTAACTGCCCAAGCAAATACTTGCAGTTGTTCTGGAGCACTTTTCCAGAGCTTTACCACAAGCCTACTCTGCTGTAAGCTTGATCGACTAGACACATGTTCACAACTATATTTCATACACAATGCTTTATAAATGCAAGAGTTAAGCTGTAAGAAGTATACTTCTTACTGCGTCTGGGCTACCTTTTGACTTAATCTGAAGATAATTCGACCCTACCTCCGTGCAGCTGCAGCTGCTCAAGGAGGGGGTCGGCATTTGCTCTCCCGCAGGGAGGGAGAGGAGACTTTTCCCGGGCATCCGGTGCTTTGCAGAGTGGGCGGAGCCAGGAGCCGTTTTTTCGGCGGCTCTGCCCACTCTGTTGCAGTCGCTTCCAGAAGCTCGGAGGGAACGGACGTGTCCCTCTGCGAGCGGGAGCGGCTGCGTAGGGTGTGGCCGGGTGGCGGCAGAGCTTCCCGGGACAGAGGAGAGCGGCTGCAGCATTGTGCTGCAGCGAAGGCGGCAGCGCGGCGATCCGCTCTTACCGGGGCAGCGGCGGACAGCTGCAGCGTCGGGCTGCACGGAGGAGGCGGCGAGTAGCGGCGTGCTCGGAACGAGAGGCCTTCGGGTGTTGGCTGGTGCTACAGGCGTCCCTGCCAGGCTGGGCGTCTGCCAGTTTTTCTGCGGGGCTGTGGGTTGCCCTATCAGCATTTTGTTAAGAGGCTGACTGTGGGCTCCTTCACCTTGCGGGGCCTGGGCTCCTAACGGGGGGGGGGGCTTGAGTTGGGAGTGGGTGGAAATCCACTTGCTCTCCTATCAACCCATATTAGCCGGCCCATGGGAGTGGTGTTCACCCCCCCCACCCCGGCTCCTTCAATCCCCAGTTTAGTGGGACTATTGGGGGCTTGCTGGTATTAGGAGGGGGTGTTGTTTGCACAGCTGTCTGAAGAGACAGGGAGACACAGGACGAAAAGGGTGAGATCTTTCCACTCTCCATTCAGGAGACTGAGTGGCTAGCGGCCATTTTGGGTGCAAGGGTGGTAACTTGTGGCGGCCATTGTGGTATACTGTTAAACTGATTGAGGGAATATGCCTTCCAAGAAAGGGGGTGGCCCTTCTAAGGGCAAGAGGCCTGCTCCTAGGGCCCCAGCCAAGCGGCCTGTCGCTGGGGGATTATCCTCGGACGAGGATACTGAGGTGGTGAGCCAACAGGATATTTTAAGAAGGCTGGTGTCACGCACAGGGCTGGGCACAGCAGGCAGGAGGCTCACTGGTACTGCAGGGCTGAACACAGCAGGCAGGAGTTCAGTATTGCAAGACAGCAAACCAGGGTCCAGGAGTCAGGCCAGGTGCCAGGGTCAGGCTATCAGTCAGGGAGTGAGAGAGCGGCAGGCAGAAGAGTAGTCAATAGGCAGGCCAAGGTCAAGTCCAAACAAGCAGTAGAGCAAGGTACACGAACGTCCAGGTAGCAGGGAGTGGCGAGCTGAGTTGCTTCCACGCTTGGTCTTCTCAGCGTCTTCCTTTATTGCTGTTCTAATGAGGGCCAGCTGTTGCCTCTCCCTCGAACAGCTCTGCCCGGCGTTGTGCTATTAGCCGGCTACTCCTCCGTCTTTCCAGAAACGCTGCCTTATCTCTAAGTTTCCTCCTTTCAGCTGGCCCCAGAGGCTCGGATTTCGCTCTAGCCCTGGGGGAGTCTTTGTCTCTTACAGCCTCTGTGGAGGTTTCTGGCTGTTCCTCGTCCCTGACAGTCTCTGCAGAAGCTCCAGGCTGTTCCTGCTGAATTCCCTCTGGAGCAGCAGCAGTAGTTTCTGACTGCTCCTCCTCTCCCATAGCTTCTGCAGGGGCTTCCGACTCCAGAGGAGATTCTGCTGGCCCTTCCTGCTCATCCTCTGAGGAGGACTCTGAGGCAGTAGGTAAGGTGGCCAGTCGGGGCTGGGGCTGACTCATGACAGCTGGCTGCTTTAGAGCAGGGTAAGGGTATTGCTGCTGGGCCTATAGCGGCCAACGAACGTTCCAGGCCAGTTAGGGGGGCATCCAGGGATGCCGTAAATAGACAAATTTTGAGACGCCTTTCTATCCTTGAGGGCTCTGCAGGAGCAGTGGCTGGTGAGTCCAGTGGATCCAGGGTGTCAGCGGCTCAAAGCGGTGGACCTGAGCAGCAGTTGGTGGACCTGGAGCGTGATGAGGCAGTGGATCCTGAGCCGGTGGCATTGGCAGTCGAGCCTACGGATAGTGCCGGTAAGGATGCCACACAACACAACACTTTCCCTTGGCCTTGGGGGCCTTGGGGTCATACTGAGGCTCGGGGGTCTCAGATGCCTGGTGCTGGCGGCTACCCACAGTTTCCAGTGCCTTGGGCATCTGGGACTCAAGGCCAGTGGTTTGGAGCTGGGTCAGGGGTAACAGGTCAACAGCAGGGAGCCCCTTCTCATTCAGCTTGGGGCGGAATGGATGCTAGGTGGGGGCAGCCTCAATCGGGCATTTGGCCTGGCTTACAGGGTGCTCCCTGGGGTTTCTATCCTTATTCCCCTCTAGCTTATGGTAACGTCCCCTTCAATGCTCTCCCATTTGGCGACACTGCGTTGCCGCTGGGGGATCATTTGACGCAAGCTACACGTGACAAAATCATCAGGGGCGAGTACGTCTACGTCTTTTCCCTTCTTTTCCGGGAGTTGGAAAAGAAGGACAAAGACGAGTTAGATGATCGGGATAAGGAGAAACTTAAGAGGAGGCGTGTGGATAGGAATTGGCACAATTGGCTTCCGGGCTTCTTAATTTATGCTGGCGTGCTGGTGAGGGCTCAGCCTCATCGGGCGGCTGCCCTCTTTCAATATTTGGACATCGTTTACAAGGGTTATACTGGCTTCTCAGGTGCTGCTTGGATGCAGTATGATGAGGAGTTCAGGATGAGGGCTGCTCTTAACCCCAGCATTCCTTGGGATAGGGTTCACCAGCAACTTTGGTTGTCGGTGATGACTCCTTCCAAGCCAAATGTGGGTGACCGCTCAGACAGCGGCCACGTTGTGCAGCGATCAGCTTCTTCCTCGGCATCTCACACCCGCTCGGTTGCGGGGCAGCCGGTTCAACCCCGGCTGTTGTGTTGGGAGTTTGCCTTCAAAGGGGCATGTTCGCGTAAGCCTTGCCGGTTCCGGCATGAATGCCCCTCCTGTGCTGGTTCCCACCCTTACAATTCCTGCCCCAAAGCGAGACAAGGTGGTGCCGGCCGTGGATTTGGGGGCAGAGGAGCCAGCAAGCAGCAGGCTCCTGGAAAAGGGACCCAGCCCAATAAACCTGACGGTCCTTAGAAGGCTTTTGCTGGCTTACCCACGCAGGCAGGATGCTCGTTTCTTGTTGCAAGGTTTTTCTATAGGTTTTAGGATTCCAGTTCAAGGGGATCGTGTGGCTTACATGTGTTCTAATTTGCGTTCTGTGGTGGGTATGGAGGACATAGTGAGGAGTAAGATAGCCAATGAGTGTGCGGAGGGCCGAGTTTTGGGCCCCTTCGACACCCCCCGGTTCCCAATCTGAGGGTTTCCCCATTAGGTGTAGTGCCTAAGAAGGCGGCTGGGGAGTTCCGCCTGATTCATCATCTCTCTTTCCCCAGAGGTGCGTCTGTGAACGACGCTATTCCTGAGCATCTTTGCTCGGTTCGCTATACGTCGTTTGATCAGGCGGTCAAGGTTGTTCGCCGCTGTGGTTTGGGGGCGGAGTTGGCAAAATGCGACATTAAGTCTGCCTTTCGCCTTCTCCCAGTGCATCCTGATGACTTTGAGTTGCTTGGGTTTGCTTTTGAGGGGAAGTTTTATATGGATTGGGCCTTACCTATGGGCTGTTCCATTTCTTGCGCAACATTTGAGTGTTTCAGCTCCTTTTTGGAGTGGGAACTACAGCGCAGGGCGCATAACCGCAACTCCTGTCATTATTTGGATGATTTTCTGTTTGTTGGGGAGGCTGGTACCGGGCAGTGTGCCCGGTTGTTGTCTCTCTTTACACAGCTTTCAGAGGAGCTGGGCGTTCCTTTGGCGGGAGAAAAAACTGAAGGCCCTTCCCAGGTATTAATGTTTTTGGGTATCGAGATTGATACTGTGCGGCAATGTTTCCGTCTCCCCCCTGAAAAGGTCTCTGACCTTAAGATTAGGCTTCAGGAATTTAAGGCCAAGCGTAAGGTGTCATTGGTTGAGATACAGCAATTGGTTGGCCATTTGAACTTCGCTTGTAAGGCGGTTTCTCCGGGTAGGGCCTTCTTGCGGCGTCTGTGTGATGCTATGTCGGCCCTCAGGGCGCCGCATCATCACCTTCGGGTTTCTAGGGGGATGCAAGAGGATCTGGACGTGTGGTCTGACTTCCTTGTGGGCTATAATGGGGTCACTTTCTGGAGGGATGACCTGCTTTTAGAAGCAGACCTCCAGGTCACGTCCGACGCTTCAGGCTCTACCGGTTTTGGGGTATATTTCCGCAGGCATTGGTGCGCGGCGGAGTGGCCGCCTGAATGGCACACTGTGGGTCTGGATAAGGATTTGACGTTTTTAGAATTTTTCCCCATTCTAGTGGCTGTACACCTCTGGGGGGGGGGGAGTTGGCCAACCATGTTGTCCACTTTTGGTGTGACAACATGGCTGTGGTGCAGGTGGTTAATTCCTTATCCTCTAAATCCGAGCGGGTTATGAGGCTGGTCCGTGCCTTCACGTTACTGTGTCTCAAGCTGAATATCTTGTTTAAAGCTAAACATGTCCCCGGGGTGAGCAACGGTGTGGCAGACGCTTTGTCTCGCCAACAGATGGCGCGTTTCTGGCAGCTTGCTCCAGAGGCGGACCAGGTACCAGCACAGATGCCCTTGGAACTATGGCTCCTTGGGATGCCGAAGCCTTCAGGGCCATAAGTCTTGCGGTGGCTCCTAGCACGCGCCGGAGCTACGACAGAGTGGTAGGGCAATTTATGGGGTTTAGGAACACGGAGGGCCTGCAGCAAACTTGGCCCATCCCGGTTGACCATGTGATACGTTTTTGTGTTTTTCAGAAGGAGCGCGGACTGGCGGTTAAGTCCATAAGGGGCCAGTTATCTGCGCTTGCCTTTATGAGCAAGGCTCGGGGGTTCTCGGAGGCCACAGGGGACTTTCGAGTTCGGAAAATGTTAGAGGGTTGGTCGCGTGAGGTTGGTCCTCGCGTCGATTCCAGGGAACCTATGTCACCTTCAGTCTTGAAAGGACTGATCTCTACTTGGGGTACTGTGTGCAGCTCTAAGTTTGAGGTCTGGTTATTTCATGCGGCGGCCCTTACGGCCTTTTTGGGGGCTTTACGTATTAGTGAATTGGTGTCTCGGTCTAAGACTGATGGGTCTGATCGGGCTATCAAGGTCGGGGATGTTGAGTTTGTAGATGGTGGGGTTTCCATTTTAATCAGGAAATCCAAGACTGATCAGAAGCAGAGGGGTATTTCCCTTACATTGGGATCCTGTGCTGACCGGGATTTGTGCCCAGTACGTGCTCTGCGGAGATATATACGAGTCAGGAAATCAGAGCCTGGAGTTTTATTTTGCCATGAGGACGGGTCGCCCTTGACACGTTATCAATTCTGGACAATTACGCAGAGAGCGTTGGCCAAATTAGGGTTGCTGGGGGTTAAGTTTGGTACCCATTCGTTTAGAATTGGGGCGGCATCCACTGCAGCTGCAATGGGGTATTCACCACGGGCTATTCAGGGGGTAGGCAGGTGGAAATCTGCGGCTTATAGGTCCTATGTTCGCCCTTTACCACAGTTTTAAGAGTTTACTAATTGATGTTTTCCTAGGTGCTGTGTCTCGCCGGGTGAAACGACGGATTTTGATCTGCGGGCACAGCATGGTTTTTTGGGCTGCCCACCAGGCCAGGAGGTCTGCTGTGGGGTCTCAGTGAGTGGGCTTCAGTTGAATGGTTGGGCCGACGAGGCATGCGTTGGCCTGGTTTGTTGCCATTGTTATTTGACCAGCGTAAGGGTCCAATACCACATATATTGGTTATTCATCTGGGTGGGAATGACCTTGGGTTCATTCACGGTAGGGCTCTATCCTTGCAGGCCAAGTGGGACATGCAGGATATTTTGATACGATGGCCTGGGACCCTTATAATGTGGTCAGTTATGTTGCCTCGCAAGGTGTGGCGCGAGGCAAGGGACAGGCAAGCCATTGAAAGGGCCAGGATGAAGGCCAACAGGGCCATTCAGAAGGCCCTTGGGGACGGTTTAGGGGTGTATCTACCTCATCCCAGGATCAGGGCCACGGTTGCCGGCCTCTACCGTAGTGATGGAGTGCATCTGTCGGAGGCCGGCAATCAAATTTTCCTTAATGATTTGCGGCAAGGGCTTAGGTTGGCCTTAGGCCAATAGTGGGGCGCAGAGGGTCTAAGCAGAGGCTTGGCCCTTGCGTTGGCGGGATTGAGTTGGGATTTAGGCAGCGGGCTGGTGAGCACCCTTGGCGCTTCCCTTGTGGGAAGAGGGGTCTGCTAGGAGCGGCTGGTACTGCTTGTGACGGCTGCCAGCGTGCGTGGGCAGGCTGCCTAGGTAAACCCCATGCGCAAGTCCTGCCTCACTGCTGCACGGCTGAGGAGGGGAGCTTGGAGGGGGAACCATGTTGCCTGGCTGGCCGGGTATCCTAGCCATCTAGTGGGATGGCTTGCACCCGGGGCTTCGGGGCTCGCCCAGACAGGTCAAGGCGGGGGTCAAAGGGTGACCACATGGCTTGACCTGTACCGCTTACCCTTGCCGCAGTTGGGTTGATGTTAATGTTGATTTTAATTAATAAAGTGGCCCTTAGATCCAACAACGTTGTCTGTCTCTTCATTCCCAATGGGAGAGCAATTCGACCCTACCTCCGTGCAGCTGCAGCTGCTCAAGGAGGGGGTCGGCATTTGCTCTCCCGCAGGGAGGGAGAGGAGACTTTTCCCGGGCATCCGGGGCTTTGCAGAGTGGGCGGAGCCAGGAGCCGTTTTTTCGGCGGCTCTGCCCACTCTGTTGCAGTCGCTTCCAGAAGCTCGGCCCACCCTCCTCACCCTGTTTTTTTGGTGTAGGTTTAGCCGGTTGCCGTAGGTCGGAGCCAGGTAGGAATTTTTCCCTTCCATCCTGATTGGCCTTGGATGGGGGTTTTTTCGCCTACCTTACACCATAGAATGGGCTGAGGAATTGGCTTAGGGTGGTGCTGGTAGGAGCCCTGGCGGGATTGAGTTGGGATTTAGGCAGCGGGCTGGTGAGCACCCTTGGCGCTTCCCTTGTGGGAAGAGGGGTCTGCTAGGAGCGGCTGGTACTGCTTGTGACGGCTGCCAGCGTGCGTGGGCAGGCTGCCTAGGTAAACCCCATGCGCAAGTCCTGCCTCACTGCTGCACGGCTGAGGAGGGGAGCTTGGAGGGGGAACCATGTTGCCTGGCTGGCCGGGTATCCTAGCCATCTAGTGGGATGGCTTGCACCCGGGGCTTCGGGGCTCGCCCAGACAGGTCAAGGCGGGGGTCAAAGGGTGACCACGTGGCTTGACCTGTACCGCTTACCCTTGCCGCAGTTGGGTTGATGTTAATGTTGATTTTAATTAATAAAGTGGCCCTTAGATCCAACAACGTTGTCTGTCTCTTCATTCCCAATGGGAGAGCAAAAGGAATAGAATGTTTCAATAATCAACATCCAATTTTCTATCAATCTTCTATTATGAAAACACCCAAATCACATGACAAACACTTCCTGAAGGGCAAATATGTATACAAAACTCATGAATGATATGGGAAGCAAAAGGGTGCTAACAGTGAATAAATTTACCAGTCATGTAATTTTTACTGTTGTGTATTACTTTCCATTTGCCTGGTTCAATCTCATTGAATTCTTACTGCTTCTGTAGTTAACAGCTCCAATGCCTGTATTATTATTTCTCCGTCCTCATGGTCTGCATAGCCAAGGGCAGTATCATCTATATTTTAAGAAAGAGGTCTTTCTGCACGTTTGCTTAAATACCACTAGATATTTGACTCCCTTCTTCACAATTAGCACTGATAACATCCGAGTAAAACAATCCCCTTAGAATGAGCTGACTATATTCATTACAATTTGTCATACAACAGAGAAAAATCAACAAATATCACAACATTTATCAGCCACACGGAATTTAAAAGTAGTGCATTTGTATTAATATACAAAACTACAAAGATGTCATTTTCCTAAAGGGAGTTCCTCACTTATATCCAAACTCTTTTCCGTCTTTAATCCTCTAATCAGCACTGCCATTGCACAGTTGTGTTACAAAGGAAGAAATCATATTGGACAAGGAACTTTCAGAAAAGTTTGATGTCACCATCCTCTTAGAACTAAGGTGGCACATGATGGACAATGGTTGTTGCTTAACCTGTTTCTTCTGTACACCCTGTAAACACTTCATAATTGCGCAGTGACCAAAAACTGCTACTGGATCAGTGAGCAGCATTTAAGATTCTATTAGTCTTGTCTGGTTCTATTTCATTAATATTATTATTTAACAAATTGTGTTTGCTGTTCCTGTGCATGGTGTAGGGGGAAAAAAGGAAAGAACATAATGAAATGGGCTCATGTTTCATTTTAGTTAATAAAATACAAACTTTTCATTATGAGAAAGTGATTGTACACCCTCCCTCCATTCAGATGCTTGTCATGGTAATACAGAAACATATTTGGATGCTGCTCAAATTCTTCTTGTTCACATTTCTCTCTGGGTTTTGGAGCTTCAGACTACATTATATCATTAGCAATCCTTTATTATTTAATTTATTTGCCCCAGCACCTAAATATGACATGAGGCAATAATTACACAGGCAAGTATGTGTGGGGTTCGACTAGTTTGTACTTATTTAACCATTTAACTTTAAACTGCTGATCTTTGTCAACACTTATAACATAAACTGACAATTTGAGGATGGGCTGCAATAGACCTCTTCCTTGGATGAAAACCTGGCAAGTCCACCTTGGCTCTATCTGGCAGTTTTGCCTGCCTTGTTTGACATAGCCTATATGGCCCTCCTGTGCCAAGAGGAGCCCAGCTTCATCTGCCTCCCCTGATGGGCCACAAGGCGCCTACTGGATTTGAAAGATGCCACTCAGCATCTGGGGTGCTCCTTGGATGTCACCAATATCCAGCAAAACAAGTACAATGAAGATATTTCTTGGGAAGGAGATTCTCAGCTGAGATGGATTCAGCCATAGGGTTGCAAGGCATGGCCTAGCAACCGGTGGGAGTCTGTGAGGGTAGTGACATCACCAGAATCACCAGAAACTCTATGGTAAAATCACTGAGTTTCCATTGATTCCTCGAGTGGACTAACATCCAAGTTTTCTCTGGAAGTGGTATCATACCATTACCTGACAACAGTTTTTTCAGATTATTTTTCTCCCGCTGGCTACAGGAGTGGTAGCAGGAAATGAGAGACAGGGATGGGAGATTCTCCACTTCTGGCAGGAAAATGGCAGTCCTTTTCAGTCACAATGAGGAGTTGCCTGGTTGCTTTCTCCTCAACTTCTGATGCCCTCATTGATAGTAGTTGGGGGCTGGATCAAGGAGGTCTCTTGGCTTGATCCACCTAGGGGTGCCTACCCATCTTACCTCACAAGAATGATGAATATATGGCATTCAAGAAACCTTTTATTTAAAGACTCCAAGCTCAACACCATACTTTCCTCAGCAAGGGCTGCCTCCTTAAAGCATAATGATCTCCAGTCACGGCAGTGTGCACTGAGGAGGTTATGCCACTGGCTTTGTGCTGAAAGGCCTAATGATATTTGGCGGCTATCTGGGGCTGACTTAAGCACACGTCAGCAATTGTCACACAACTTCCTTAGCATGTACTGCCAAGAGTTAAATTAAGTGTATGTTGATTATTTTCCCTGGCAGTCTACAGTATATTAGTATAAATTCAGAAAATGCTGTGGCACTTAAAGAGACATTTGCCAATAGATGTCAAAAATTGGGAGAATGTGCTCAATGCACCTTTCCCCCCCTTTGCTGTCTAGGCAATGGCATTGTCTCCTTGCCAATCAGGTCCTTGTAGGGGGAGACCCCCACTTATTGGCTTTGGAAGCATTTGGAAGTGGGAATGTGCAGACTTCAATCATAGGCTGCAGTTCTAAAGACACTTCCCTGGGAGTAAGCACTATTAAATAACATGGGACTTACATCTGAATAGTCCTGTTTAGGTGGGAATGGGTATTTTGTTTTGTTTTGTAGCAGTACCCAGGCACTGGTTTATCTCCCCCACCCCCATCAGGCTACTTGGACAGGTGGGTTTCAGTGAGGAAAAGTGCCACTAAGGTTTGTGTGCAAGTGGTCTGTTAAATCAGTCAAACTTGATAAAAACCCTGGAAGACTTCAATCAGAGGCTGCAATTGTAAAGACCCTTCCCTAGGAGTAAGCGCTACTGAATAAAATGGGACTTACAACTGTGTAGACTTTGGGGGGTATGCTTCCCCCTGCCCCATCTTATGAACCATTTAATTACTCTGCCCTTTCAAAAAGAATCCTGCCTGCCTGCAGCAAAAGGAAAACTTAAGGAATAAACAGAGGTCTGTTTAGTTGGGGGGTGGGGGTTTCCAACAATCATGCTGCCTGCCTGCCTGCACTTGGGTGATGGAGATTTGTGGCAATTAATGTGAGAACATCCTCTCATCATGGGAACAAGACTACACAGCACAAGGAACCATGGCACCAACAGGCAACAGCAGGATGCAAAGGTAATAATTTATTGGCATTATAGAAGAAGAAGAAAGTGAATATAATGCTGCCACTGCCCTTTGCCAGACAGTTTCCTGCCATAGTGTGAATCCACTGACAGTCTCCTTCTTCGGGGTCTGTTGCTCTCTCTCTCTCTGTGTAGTGTGACTCAGGAAATACTCAGTGGATTGATGGTTTAGAGGTAGACTGTGTTCTGTGCAATTTTGGTGCTATCAAATGCAAAAACAGCTGCTCAAAAGAGCCTGGGAACCCTCATTGCAAAGAAAGGTGCTGAACCTTATAATAACAATATATCCAGAATATCCAGAATAATATAATGGCTATAATAATATCCAGAAAACCAGTAATGATTGTGAAGATTTCCCCAGACCTCAGAGGTAGGACATTGTCTGCATAACTTTTCATCTTATATTCTTCTTTACCTTTTTTTATTCCAAATATCCTGTTATCTTGTCTAATTTTTATAGCCAACATTTCCATTGCCAAAATAAGCAATAGCAATGCTATCAGACAACCTTGTTTATTTCCTTTTGCTATTTCATTTTTTTCCATTAAAGAACCATTTATTAAGTGGAATATGAAATTATATACTAGACTCTTAACCAAATCAGTGCATACACACACACAAACATTCAGTGGGGTTCAGTTGACCCATGCTGATTTGGTTAAGAGCCTAGGGGTTATACTGAATCCAGCACTGCTGCTAGAGAAGCAAGTAAATGCAGCTGCAACAAAGCCTTCTTCCAACTCAGACTAGTCCAGTAAGATGGCCTGCTAACTTGACTCTGATGTGGCGACCTGGATCCATGCCATAGTAACATCATGAGTAGACTACTGTAATGCACTCTATGTAAGTCTCCTCTCAAAGTCAACCCAAGAGACTCCAGCTGAATTATTATCCAAAGCTAGGTGGGAGCATGCATATTACTCCCATTCTGCAATAGTTACTGGGCTGAAAACAAGGTCTTGGCTATCACATACAAAGCCCTTCATAGCCTTGGTCCTTCATATATCATCTCTTTCCCTTTGCTCCACCACAGCATCTTCATTTGTCTGAACAGGGCTTTCTGCAAATACCAACCTGCAAATGGACAAAATCAACAGCTGCCAGTACACAATTATCTCTGTAATGGCTCTTGTCTTGTAGAATAGCCTGCCTGCATAGGTCAGAAAAGCTCCCTCTCTCCTGGTTTTCCACAAACTATGCAAAGCTGAATTATTTGAGAGGGTTTTTTTTACTCAGGTAATAGGGTTGTGTTGTATGAAATGGCTCAGATACTCTGAAAAAGAACAGGAAATGTAGAACAGGAAATGTACAGGGTACTGCCTGTAAATATACATATGCTTTGAGTGGGAGTTCCAATGTTGTTTAATGTGTTATGTCAAATTACATGTATTTTCTTTCAATGCTTCATCTCTATATTCAGATTTATACTTGCTTTCAAATTTGTGCAATCCATACCCTAAAGCATTGTTTATTGATTGTTCCAGCTGTTGACAGTATTGATTTATACTGTGTAATCTGCCCTGAGTTTCAGTGAGGAAGGCAGACAGACAGACAGACAGACAGACAGACAGACAGACAGACAGACAGACAGACAGACAGACAGACAGACAGACAGACAGACAGACAGACAGATAGATAGATAGATAGATAGATAGATAGATAGATAGATAGATAGATAGATAGATGGATGGATGGATGGATGGATGGATGGATGGATGGATGGATGGATGGATGGATGGATGGATGGATGGATGGATGGATATTCAGTTGTTGCTAGCCAACTAGCAAATAGAATCTTCTTCAATTCCTCCCCTGCCATTGTCATTTTTAACTGAGACAACAATGTAACAAATATATAGTAGCTCTGGAAACCTAGAAATTTAGACCATTTAGACACTACCCTTCGTGTACTGAAATTCCACCATACAACAGCTGTATGATACATGCACAGTGGACCTTAAATTTAATATATTTCATTTCATAAAGTAATGAAACTCTACTTGGTATCAGAATCAGAGGCATAAATGTGACTGTGGAATAGGAAGGCATAAACAGGTTATTCTAGCTTTTTCTCCCCTCCAGCACAACTGCAGATATTCATAACATAATATATATGATATATAAAAGTACAGCATTTATGACTGAAGTAGGGAAATGGAAATTCATTATATGTTCCACAAAAACTTGTCATAGCTGTATTGATAATTATATGCATAGTTATGTGAAAGTTTTGCATTACGTGTGACTACATATTTTTGTTAATACGTTGATAGAGGACATGGGATCAAACAAATAAAAGGATGCTCCGTTATGCTCCCATTGGAAGCCTACATAAGAAACAGAACAATATCTGTAATGTCAAACTTGTAGTGAAACTTCATATTCCAGTATAGAGAAAAGATAATAGAGCTGCAGATAGAAGCCTCAGAAATCAGATTGGTCATCAAAAAACAACAATAAAGGTCAGATTTCTCATGTAGTCTTATGGCAGGAGCATTTCAAATACATATGCACAGTTAGAGATTTGCCCATAAAATGTGCAGCTATGATAAACTATAGTATAGGAATGGGGTTTTTTTTTAAAGCTGTAGTAATCATATGTACACTGCTTGGTACTGCTTTAAAGTTCTGTCTCTCAATTTTGTGGTTATGATAACAGAACACAAAATTGCTCACCTCCTTCTCTCTGGGTATCTCACACACATTTTTTTAGATCATGGCTTTTAAATATAATATTGTATACATGCGGTCATCACAATTTTTTAAACCAGCTAAAATTGTTGTTTTTTCTTGCCCCAGGAAGCATGAGTATATCTAATAATCTCTTCAGTCAATGTAGAACACAGTATGATGTCATAGGGCTCCTGACGAATTTAGGGGAAATGCAGGAATTCTGCAAGGCAAAATCATGCACTGAAATGGAAGAAAAGACTAGATGGGATATGTATTATTCTAGCCAGTAGAGATGGGCATGGAACAAAAAAACCCGAACTGCTCGGTTCATGATTCGATAATTTCCACGGAACACGAACTTAACGAACTCACCCAATTTCTGAACCAGTTTGAGGTTTGGGGTTCAGGGGGCCCAGGATGGCCCCCTTCATGCTCAGAGAAAAAAACACCCTTTTCCCAAACATCTCCCCAGTCCCCAGTCAGTAAGAAAAACAAGAACGCAAGAGAAAAGAGGCCCCTTTTCCAGAAGCCAGAAGTGCAGGCCAAAGATCAAAGTTCCAATCCCAATCTCAACACCACAGGAAGCCACCAAGCTCTCCTCCCTCTCCCACTATAGAGAAACTGAAACCAGGAATCACATGGCTTCCCCTATTTATGGAAAAAGCCAAGAGATTGAACAATACAGGAGCACTCTGGTTGGCAGAAAAACCTGCCTAACATGGTTTTCGAAGAGATTGGTGTTACCATGGCTGCTGAAGGCCCATCTCCTCAGTTGCCTTGGAGATTCTAACCCTCCTCCCCTTTTCCTGGCTGGATAGGCCAGAGTGGGAGCTCTCTAGTTGGTAGGGACAGCTGCCAATCAAGCTTGGAGGCCTCAGATTGGGGGCAAGCTAAAGACTGCCACCGTTGCCTGGGTGAGGGAGTATTTGGTGCGAAAAGTGTCCGAACCAGCAATGGAACGGTAAAAAAAAGTTCATTTGGTTCAGAAAAATGCAGTCCCACGGAACATGTGGTTCTTTGACTACGAACCGGCCGTTCCGTCTGGAATTTTGTTCTGTAGTTCGTTTTGTGCTCATCTCTGCTAGCCAGTTTTCCTCTGCACTATTGTAGCTAGCTAGATAAAAAACAAAACAGATAAGTTATCCTCTTATATTGTTAATAGAATGCTTGCCAGGAAATCCTGAAGAGAATTACACCCTTCTAAACCCATTACCTTTAATGGGTTTAGACTGGCATAACTTTGCATAGGATTGTACTGCTTGCCAGGGTTAGCATGGTCCCTTTGCTCTATATGTCCTCAATGCAGTGACTCTAGGATGTTTAGGATTGACTTGAGTGACAGAGAATGGTCACATAGTACTGTTTTGGGTGATGGTACTTGTTCATCCTAACCCTAGAAGCAAACTGATCAAAAACAAATGATGATAATCTAGTCACATAGGCTGTCAGTCTGTTTTGATGACTTTAAGTAGGGAACTAAAAGAAGCAAACAGTTTGAAAATAAAACTCCCTGCGCTGATTTTTTTTTTAATGGAGGGGTTGAGCTTGACAACTTGGCACTCTGTCTTGGCACACAGCCCAGTCATGATATTTGTTGGAAGAGGTCAAATGGAGAGGGATTTGTAGCTTGCTTGGCAACTAGCCCTATCTTTCAAGAGAGGCACAACTCATTGTTATGGACCTGTTACAATGTAAAATTTTAATTTCTTCTCTGTTTGCTTGCCTTAGGGACTCAGGGGAACAAAGGAGATCAATAAACTATGCCAAGACTGGAACCATGCATCTCCAAGACACACACACAATCTTCCCCCGTGTATTTTTGATTACTATGTACTTTCACTGATCCATAAACAACTTTCACAGATGTAGTCTTCTTTATACTACTGATTTTATACAAATTAAGATTATATCTAGTGCACTGTACTTCTCAATGGGTGTGCTTCATCTTCTACATCTAAAGCTATACATGAAGCTGACTAGAGGAACACCACCAAGAAACCATTTGTAAGTCACTCTGAGTTCTTTAGAGCCTATGGGAAGTGGTGTTCCTATAATTCTCTGGAATCCAAACTAGAGTTTAAAAGGTAGGCCCTGTATTTCCGTGAACCTTTAGTTTTGAATATCAGAGGTGGAGGGTGGGTTGACACTCTCTTGATGTAAAAGCTATACAATAAGGTTGAGATGGGGAGGGATGCCTGGAAACTATGTATCACCAATTGAGTAATGGGAGGTCAGGACAAGTAAGCTATGTTCTAGGAAACAGAAGAAATAGGAACACATTCATACTCCCAAGTGAGAATCATAGTTGAGCCTGTTGCGGCCTCCTTCTCCAGGACATTTGAGCAGCCAGGCCAAACTATATTGTCTACTGTTTTGGGATTCAGAGTGAAGAATAAAAGGAAGTTAAGTAAATGAGGAATGACAGGTACAAACCAGAAGGAGAGGATTGAGAGGTAAGCAGAAGGTGATGGAATAGAAGATACTAACTGCTTGTGAACACCTTTCCATTTTTCATAGTTTTGACAATCCTAGTCTTTGGAATTGATGGGCGTGTTTAAATGCTAGCTACCTTTAAGTTTGAATTATTTTTCTTTTCTTAGAACCTCAAATAAAATGGCATCTGGGAAGCAGAGATTTTTATTTTTCACGTACCAGAGGCCTCATACCTCCCAACATCATGCAGTTGGATAGGGAGTTCTAATTTGGACCTGTCTCTAAGAGAAATCTATTGGATCTATTGATTCTGACAGTTGTATTGGGTATTTGACGAACTACTAGCTGGCTTTGTTCTAAGAGTTTCTTCTGCTTGATCTTTCTTCTGAATCAGGTCAACTGAACTGAAAGTGACAGTTCTGTTTACTGATCTTATTTAGGGAATTGGGATGCCAAGTCCTATTCCAATGATTTCACAGTGAATTGCAGTTAAGACTGTAGCGTCATCTGAAACAGGAAAAAATGATAGTATCTCTCATTGAATTGAAAAGTTATATACATGATAACAACTCAATCCAATACTAACGAAAATTGCATACATTGAACTTTCTGGTTCATTGTTGTTTACTTCTTAATTCCACTGAATTCCTAAACAATGAAGCTAAAGTTGCTGTTATGGAAATCCCCAAACAATATTAGCTATAAAAATTAGACAAGATAACAGGATTTTGGAATTTAAAAAGGTAAACAAGAATATAAGATGAAAAGTTATGCAGATGATGTTGTTATCTCTGTAGTAAAAGCAACGGCTCCCAGACTCACCTGGGGGACTGGATTGCGGGCATTGCGGGGGAGGTGAGTGGGGAGAGGGCATGGTGGCCGCCATGTTGTGGAGAGGCGGGGAAAGACCAGGGGCCAGGGGTCATGCCCAGGTTCATCCGGTGCAGCCCCAGGCCTGGGAAGCTGGCCCCCGCCCTTCAGCACTTGGCCCATGGCGGCAGGGAGGTAGGATGTGCCAGGGGCCTGCTTGCCAGTGCCACACAAATGCCACGAGGTCTCGGCGCCAAGGGAAAGGAGGCTGCGCGAGGCGACGGCAAGCGGATGCGAGATGAGGAGACCACGAGGCGAGAAAGGACGAGGAGGCTGCGAGGCGAGAAGGCTGCGAACAGGCCACAAGGCGAGGCGGCCACAAGCGGGCTGTGCGAGGTGGTGGCAGCAGGAGTATGAGGGCCGCACAAAGCTGTTTAGGCAGCACCAGCAATACCGATGGGAAGAGGACCAGAGGGCCATCGTGCCGGAGCAGGGAAGCGGGGCCAGGCGCTTTACATGTGCCTGGCCCCTGGTGGTAAGGAAGGGAGCGGATGCTAGGTAAGGCGGGCTCCCTGCTTCTGTTCCTTCAGGCACGGGCCAGCTGGAGGTAACTTCCCGGAGTTGGGGGTGGCGTGCGCTCAATCACGCCGCTATCACATTTCATCCCTCTCGGGTGGAGAGCCCTGTGCAGCTTGGCGGGGGTTGGCAGACGGGTCAGCCGATGCTTGGATCTGTGCCCTATGCGTGCCTTTGCTCCCTGAGCTGTAATCTCAATAAAGTTGTGGCCTCTTTACCTCCAGCACTGTGTCTGTGTGTTTTGTCGCCGTGCCTCCTCTCCACTCTCCTCCCCGACTCAGCACTCGCCTGCAACCAAATATTCCCTGAAATATATAATGGAGTGAATAATTACATTTGGAATTTACTCCAGCTATAAACTGAATAAAAAGAAGACAAAGATAATGTTATTAGCTAATTCATGTCCCTTTGGATCGGGTGGGCTTTTTTTACTGAGAATGGATGCCTTTAAATCAACCCGGCAAAAATTGGTAACCTCCTGTCTGAATTGGATGGGGATTTCCCTAAACAATATTGATTGTCCCAGTCTGACTTTTACTATAAATTTGATTTTGAGACACCTTTATGATTTAGATGAGTTCAGTACCAGAATTCAGGCCTTTAGAGATTGTTCTCCTCTCTACTTGGAACTGACATATCCAAAAACTAGCCCAATGTATCTTGACTACCTGATGGTCTCTAAATATCAATGAACCTTTATGCTGGCTCATTTTAATTCAATCCCAATGGCTGAATTGTCTGGCTGATTTGGAAGTATTCCCACCTTTCTCCCCCCACCCCTCTCTCTTGAGAAAGTCTGTATGTTTCTCAGAGAGAAAAGTTATTCTGTCTAAGTCAGGCAAACTGTATATCTAAGAGAGAGATTGTTCTATCTGGAACAGACAAGCTGCTTGAAAAGACCTGAATTAATGTATGTTTGTGTGGATGTTAAAAGGTCTGGGACAGAGTGAGTCATGATATGCAAATACATTTAGAAAAATATAGAGGGATAGCAGAACTACTCAACATCTGTAATAGGGATGGGTGTGCACCTATAGTCAGTGGAATTCTAGCAATGTCCTTCTAAGCCTGCTGACTTCATTGGATTTAGAAGGGTACAATTCTGGGATCCAACCAAATGACTTTTCTTGAAGTTACCTATCAAATCTGTGACTAGTTCAGGATTTTGATCTGGGGTCTTTTGAGAAGCAATGACTTATATCAATTACGCTATTATATAACAAAGCTCCTTAATATATTTTTTCTAACATTGTCCTACTTTTATGAGTCCACAAGTCTGCACTAAGGTTGAATAACGTTTGCCTTGGTACTTGGTACTACAACACACAAACTATCCTGGAGTCATTAGCAGGTTTTCTGAAATATGGAGAAATATTTTTTCCTGAGAAATTAAAAATAACATATTCTGACATTTTATGTATAGTAACTTTGGGACTCTTGGGACTGAAGGACCTTCTGACCATACAAATACACATTATGCCAAGGTCAGTGGGAACTGTGTGTTTCAAAAAGAAATGTTTAACCTGAGTGGCACATTTCAATTTATTGAGCTACATCTTGCCTGCCTTCTCTCTGGTGGAAAGGCCTTTTCATGTGAAAAGTTATTTTTTACTTCAGCTTTGGAGTCATTATAGAGGATTCTGATGGAAAGATCTGCAGCATGCACACGCATAAATGCACAGAGCACCGCTCACATTTACATCATTGGCAGTCTCAAGGGAAATAAAAGGTTTGAAAACAAATCTATGTTTACAAAGCCCCAAGTGAAGTTAGTCAAGATTTGTACCCTGAGTAACATTGGCAGACAAATGAAATTACTAAAAGTTATATGCTGTTGAAATGTTTCTCTTCTACAAGTTGCACCAGGAAACAAAATGTTACATTTATTTTGAGGTCATTCACTTACAGACTTGATTGCATAGCTATGGCTTGAATTTTACAATTACAGAGATAGGAAACTTAACAGTGGGTACAGTCTAAAGATCATGACAATCTTATTCTGGACAACTACGCAACTGAAAGGCCAGAAAACTGGTGCAAGTAGGGTTGCCAGCCTCCAGGCAGTGGCTGGAGATCCCCCGGAATTACAATTGGTCTCCAGGCCACAGAGATCAGTTCACCTGGAGAAAATGGCTACTTTGGGGGGTGGACTCTATAGAATTATGTCTCTCCCTCCCCCCTTTCCCTCCCCAAATCCCTCTTTCTCCAGGTTTCTCCAGATTTCACCCCCTAGATCTCCAGGAATTTCCCAACTTGGAGCTGGCAACCCTAGGTGCAAGTAACGCTTGTGTATCTATTGATCACATTTTTTCTTCTTTGCTTACTGCTAGAAATTTGAGTTCGAAGTAGCATGAATGGTTCTTTCTTCCTCCAAGTTTATCTTCATGACAACCCTGCAAGGTAGGCTGAGAGTGACTGGCTCAAGGTCACCTAGTATGCTTCAGGGAAAAGTGAGGACTTGAACCCAAGCACCTCTAGTTCAGTTCTGACACTCTAACCACTATGCAACCATTATCAGAATCACTCTTACCCTCTATAAAGTGTCAGTTCAGCTTGAAATAAGATTCATTTTTGTGAACTACCCCTTTGAGATTATGAAATGAAACATGTTTTCCCCTCTTTCTCGTGTTTTATTTTTTTTCTGTGCATCGTAATTAGGGATGTTACTGAATTTCACAAACTTGCTGGTTCAGTTTGACTATCCCAATTTCAGTTCTGCTTCTCCATATGGAACCTGCAAGACTCTTCTTTTGTACCCATGTTGAATTCCTACCATAAAACGTACGCATCTTTGTTGTTTTTCATTGTTATTAGCTAGTATGGTAGAATGTCATACTTCTGGATGACCCAGGTTCATATCCCGACTCTACCATAAAAAGCTTGCTGGGTGACCTTGGGCTAACCCTCAGCCTAACCTATCTCATAGGGTTGTTCTGATGATAAAATCAAGGAGAAGAGAATGTTGTAAGCTGTTTTGAGTCCCTGTCGGGTAGAAAGGGTATAAATGAATTAATAAATATAGCTAAAGATGCAGAGGGGGTCAGATAAAAGGTAAATTGTTTGGTGCTTTGGGTTCTTACTAGGGAGAAAGACAGAGAATAAAAGAAGTAAATAAACAAATAGTAATATTCTTTATAGACATTGCATATATGGTGGTGGAAAGGGCTGTCAAGTCATAGCTGACTTATGGTACCTCCTGCTGGTGTTTTCAAGGCAAAAAAGTAATATTGTTGGTTTGCCATTGCCTGCTACTGCATAATGACCCTGGTCTCCCATCCAATTATAAACCAAGGCCAACCCTTTTTAGCCTTTGAGATATGGTGAGAAAATCCACATTCAGGTTTCAGGGAAACAAACAAACAAAAAACCCCTGGGTTCCTTGAAATTTAGGTAAGATCCAGTTTGGCAAGATTAGAGAATCCAGGATTTATTCTGCCATTATTTACTATGGGGAAAACTATCCAGGGGGCCTGGGGGGGTCATTTTTAAAGCAAACTGTACCAAACTTGAATGGAACATACTCCTGACTGTCCTCTAAAGACCTGTCAAGTTTCAGGAAGATTGAATCTCAGAGTCCAATTCTATGGGCCCCCTGAGCAAAGGCTTACCACTACTCTCCATTGTTCCTATGGCAGGAAAAAAGGCAAAGCTAGCTGTCAGGCCAAAACACACTGGGGCAAGGCTGCTGGGTCAAGGCTCATTCCCAAATGCAGGCTTCACACACAGAAATCCTTACAGAACTAAACTAACTCCCCTCCCCCCCCCCACACACACACCCAAGTGCCCCCTGTGTATATATAAATGATGAAAATTCCATGAAAAGTACATAAAAGGAACAAAAGAATCATTAATGCATTAATGAAAATGAGTAGACTAAAATTGTTCAAAAATGAGGGGAAAGCAAAAGGAATTTATAAGGGCATATTTGTATATTCCTAGTCATAAAAAGCCAGCAGTGGTTCCAAAATCTGACATTGTAGTAATGAGGAAATGAGGAATTTTCTAGGATGCCTTGCAAATCTCCACAAATGACTTTACCAGAAACTTACTGTATTCAGTGCGATCAATTTGATATTAGCTGATCACAGGACAAGGTTGCTGGTGTCACAAACTCCTTAAGAACTGGTGCTGCCCCCAAATTGCAAGGGTGCAACAAATTTTGGAATTGTATCCAATTCTTGATGCATACAAAATACTTCTAGTGAACCAGAGCTTCACAACACTTTCCACACCTTCTATAGCACAAACTGCAGCCACACCAAAGTCAACATTCTGAAACATCAGGATGAAGGAAATTGGCATTTGTGAGTGGCATGGGGTGTGAGTGGTGGGGGAGGGGTAAAGAATGATGCTATTAGGGGTGTAAGCAATAAAAATCCCAAGCTGTAAAAATCACGGAGCCTTACTTCTATCTCTCTGAAACAGAGACACTGGTATGGGCTGCTTGTAGGGATCCCATTCCCCTGGTGGCGATAGGGGATCCCCTTTTCCCAGCCACTTCCCCGTGCCCCCTCTCACTTGACAGCAGGAGAAGGGTATGAGAATGTGACAAGAACACCCCAGAGCATGCTCCAGTGTACTCTAGAATGCTTCTGCATTGCACTGTGAATGATGTCATTCCCAGCACAACACGGAAGTACTCTGGAGGTAAATCTCCAGATCGGGCCCACATCCCTCCTCCCCCCACTTTCAGGCTCAGGGGTCCAACCCTAGCTGCTTGGTAGTCATAGAAACCCCTTCTCCAAACATTCTATGATTTTTTTTTCTATTTTGAATGCTTTTGACTGTGCTGCCTCATTGCAGCAGCATGAAGGTGCTTCTCAGGTATTTGGGGGGAGGGGGGGTCCATTTTTTCCCCTAGGCACCTGACTGCATTTATTCTGTCCAACATGATAATAGAGCACAGAGCAGTCCCTTCCCCAAAACAGTTTTACACACCAAAAGGAAAGAGGTGCTGGCAGCATCTCTGTGTGCCATGAGGCATCAGTAGGGGAAGGAAAGCAACGGATCATGTTATGAAACTGAGGGTAATCTTAAAGGAACCTCAACAACAAAAAAGTAAACATATAGCTGGGTTTCTTTTCCAAATGTTGCTGACTAGCACAAGCCAGCAGTGCTGCACTCCCTCTTGGGCTGCTGCGAATGGTTAGTTTGCAATTTCCTGCCGTAAGAGTCAGTGAAACGACAACCTGGGCCGCCAACACTCAACTACTTCAGGGTCTGTTAACATTGAATCCTTTGTTTGTGTGTGCTGGAAACCTGATGAGTGGATGGTTCAGAGGAAGGACTGTATTCTGTGTGATTTTGAGAGCAAAAACAGCTGCCCCAGAGCCTCCAATTGGTCCCCTCTCCCCTGCCCCCAAAACAGCCATAAAAACCATGAGAACAAAAGAAAATTAACAAATTTCAAGTCCGACCCAGCAGCATCCCACCAGCAAACTATGTAGTCATGATTAACAATTCATTTGACAGCTATGAATATAAAAACAAACAGTGGTTTTCAAAATGCACAACCCTAGATGCTAGTGCTAAGTAGCGACATGGAGAAAATACAGCTTTCATAGCCCTTTGTGAAACTGCACATGCACATGCACGAAGGGCAATTGTGCATGCATGCTGTTTTGTTAGATGTGCAGCTGTCCAGCAAACTCCAATGAATGGCTCAACGAACACTGGATCCAAAAATTGAACAGTTGGGGGGATATTCACAACTGGGTATTGCAATGTAATCCGAACCTGCAGGAGTTCAGCCAACCCTAATAATGCCCCCCCCCCAATTTGGAATGAAAGGCAGACACAATATTTGGGTTCTAAAATGGGCCGCTTTATTAAATTACAACAACCAACAAAACTATGGCAAGGGCCTAACTAGTGGTACAGGCCAGGCTGGGACCCGGCCTGGCCAGGCAAAGTGATTCACACCTTTAAATCTCCCCCACCCGGCCGTACAGCAGCGGGAGGAGATTGGCTTTTCCAGGGGTTCCCCACTAGGGCATCTGTCCTCTCAACTGGGCCATACAGCAGCCAGCTGCTCCTGACAGACCCCTGTTCCCCACCAATGGGGAGGTTCCAAGGGTGCGGAGGTGCAACTGAGATGCTGTGAGTGTGGAGAAGCCTTGTAAGGCTGCTGACTCCGCCCCCCAGCAAAGGCCTGGATGCCCGGGTGTGCGTCGCCTGCCTTCCTCCTCCGCGGAGGCAAACTGTGGCCCCTCGCCTAAGTGGCTGTAGCCACTGGCCGGGAGAGCCAGATTTTCAGGGTTCATACTGTTCATACTGAACCCTAGTATTTTCAGGGTTCATTCTTGCATCTAATAATTTATTGATCCAATTATGCAGTTATTTCAGTATAATATGAAATTTCATGTGGAAAATGTCATTTTTATGACCGTCTATATATAGATTCCATCTCTCTCTGCATATATATATATATATATATATATATATATATATATATATATATATATATATATATATATATATATATATATATATATATATATATATTCTCCCAACAACATTTTGTTCACATTAATATAAAAAAGGGCATCTATAATTTGTTTCAAGCTATCATCCCAAATGGAGCCACATCAAAAATAATGTCGGGTTTAAAGCCTTTCTGCCTGGAATAAGACTTGGCAACATGTTTTACAATACTTTGATATTCAGCTCTCTTTCTGATTTGCTACATGCCTAGCATGGATGCCAGTAAAGGTTTCTAAGACAGGATTAATACATTCTGATTTATGCAGCTTGTGTCAGGCATCTTTTTACACACATCCGTTTCTGGGTCAGAGCAACATTTTTCGTAGAACATTTCTGATGTGATGTTGATGCATAAATTCTGAGCATAAAGCAAAGGTTTTTTTTTAAAAAAGACTTGAAAGTTAGTAGATGATACAATGAATTGCAAACATGTTCATTTCTGTCCTTAGAAAAACTCTAGTGGTCTTCTCATGCATCTCCTGCTCACTATATCCTGCACCCTATTATAGGAGTTTCTTTACTTTTTAAAAGCCTTTGTTACAAGGTAGCACTTTGCAAAACAATCTTTTCCCCATATATTTAGCCATGGGATTAGAAAAAAGATATATGGTAACTCATGTGGTAAGTGAATTTGATATTTCCCAGAAATGCCCATGGGTCATCATCCAATGCTTCAGTGCACAGAAGTCTGCAGGAGGACCAATTGTCTGCCTGCACATCAACAGCAAAGAATACTTCATATGTGTATGCATAGAGGATTCCTGATACTAAAGGGAACATCACAATCCATGCTCATGTAGAGCGCCAAACAACAAGTAAATTATTGGTACCAGTTGCCTCGGCCACTCAAATTTTCCAGGAGAATATGGCTATTTTGATCTTTGGATCAGCCAAAAGGTGAAAGGGTCTGTCTAATCCTCCTGACATACTTCAGCAACCTGTATTGATATTAATAAACTGATGCACTTCTAGCAGTGAATTATATAAACATCTCCAGAAAATCAGTGAATCATAGAGTTGAAAGGGGTCTTACAGACCCTCTTGTCCAACACCCTGCCCAGACCAGGAACATCCTAAAGCATCCCCAACCAGTGTTTGTCCAACTGCTCCTTGAAGACTGCCAACATCTCCAAGCAGCTGGTTCCACTGCTGAATTACTCTTAACATGATGAAGTTTTTCCTAAGGTCCAGTTGGTACTTTCCCTCCTCTAGTTTAAACTCATTGTTTCGAGTCCTATCCTCTGTTGACAAAAGGAACAGCTCCCTTTCCTCCTCTAAGTGACAACCTTTTAAATACTTAAAGTGGTGATCATGTCTCCTCTCAACCTCCTCTTCTCCAAAATAAACATTCCCAAGTCCCTCAGTCTTTCTTCATAGGGCTTGGTCTCCAGACCCCTGATCATCTTGGTTGCTCCCCTCTGCACCTGTTCCAATTTGTCCACATCCTTTTTGAAATGAGGCCTCAGAACTATGCACAATACTCCATGTGGGGAGTGATCAAAGCAGTGCATAGTGAGACAATGATATCCTGCGATTTGGATGTTATTCCTTTCTTGATAATCCCCAAGATTGCATTCACTTTCTTTGCTGCTGCATCACACTGATTGCTCATACTGACCTTTCTATCCAGCCATATCCCAAGATGTTGTTCGCACACACTGCTACCGAGAAGTTGTCTTTCATCCAGTATACGTGCTTTGCATTTTTGTTACCGAGGGGCAGAACCCAGCGCTTATCCCTGTTAAATCACATTTTATTTAAATCCGCCCACTTTTCCAAGGTGTTCAGATCTCATTGATTTTTATCTCTATCATCAAGGGTGTTTGTTACTATTATATAGACCATAATTTCAGATAGGTAGCCAAGTTGGTCTACAGTAGACCAGCAGAATCTGGTATTTGAAGAAGGGAGCTTTAACCCTCAAAATCTTATACCCTGAAAATCTTGTTGGTCTCTGAGGTACCATTGGAATCAAATCCTGCTGTGTTATTGACTATAGTGGCCAACAGAGATCAGTAGGTAGCTGCATAATTCTTACTGACTCTCAAATCAGTCATCATCATCCAACAAAACAGGTAGCTGCAGCTGAAAAATAAAAATCCCAAATGGAAGTTTTGAGGTATACTGAATATTCTAGTTTTTCAGTGATCGGTCAACATGATAGCCACAGTCTAAGATAACAGATTGCATGAGTTGAAATGCAGCACATTTGAAACATAAATTCCATTTCCTAAAGCCAACCTAATTATTCAGTTACTGTCACTGTACAGAACAACCTGCACATCCATTAGCATTCAGTTCTAAGAATGGCTTGTAATGATGGCAACATACTCTTAGAAGACCCGACCGTCTCATGTGATTCTGGGGGGAAAACACACCCCTCTCTCTGTTAAATATCTATGTCAACAATTATTTCTGCTTCACTCCTTGGCATTTTTTATAGTACTAATTAATTATTTAGGCACCGGTCTGTTCAAAGTATTTTTTAATGTTTGATTTTAACTCCTTTACTCTTCAACTGTCACACCTTCTTTGTCACAGCATCAAAGATGCTGCAACGTATAATTTACAGTCAGCCTAACTAGGGATTTGATGCTGGTACTTGCATAACAATTTCATTCTCTTCCTGCTTATCTACCTTCAAATGCCATTCACATAGTTGCAAAGTAAGCCAATAGTCCTTATTCAGGCAAAACTTATGCTGAACTTGTATGACTTTCCAGGGGAAGCTAGGTATATGGTCTAAGTGGATCTCCTCTATAATTAGGCGGAGCTGAACTAATTTCACGCGTGGTCCTAATACAGTTTTTGAAGCTACTTTTTTGTATTAGTGTTGCTTTATCAGTGGGTTGAATCCAATCAGCTTTTCCTTTGGTGGAAAAGAGGGGGAAGGGTCTCTTTGAGCACCAAAAAGGCTTTGTTAGGGGTCATCATAGGACTTGCACGGATGACAGCTATAGGAAGGGAAATTGGCCAAGATTGAGCAAAAATGCTTTCTGGATTAACAAAAACAACATTTTATTTATATAGTGCCCTTCAGGACAACTTAACATCCACTCAGAGTGGTTAACTATGTATGTTATTATTATCCCCACAACTATCACCCTGTGAGGTAGGTGGGACTGAGTGCTCCGGAAAGCTGTGACTGATACAAGGTCACCCAGCTGGCTACAAGTGGAGGAGTGGGGAATCAAACCCGGTTCTCCAGATTAGAGTCCCACCGCTCTTAATGACTATACCAAACTGGCTCTAAACTCAATAACTAGATGTTAATAATGTTATTTTGTATAGCTGGAAATGGATGCTATATATTGCGGGGGAAGTCCATTTTGTTTAGGCCAATTCTGTTCATTTGCTTTCTAATTTGACCTTTGGGCCTTGTTTTTCAATTTAATGTTCAGTTCCAATATGAGTTATGCATCGGAATCACTGAGAGAGTCATTTTGAGCCGAAGCACTCAGCATTCTCCAAACCACAGTACAAGAAAAGCCATTTTAGTATAAAATAGCAAGGCAACCTCTAGTGTGATAAGAAGGGGTGGAAGTGTTTGATTGATTCAGAGAATGATGTATGGTTATAAAACACCCTCCATGGTATTAAATCATAATGCTTGCCATTTTTACCATCTATAATAAAAAAAAGTTCTTATTACCTCACTGCAAATAACCATGAGATCTAAGGATGTTTAGTTTTTTCCTAACATTTGCCCTTTGTGCCTTATAAATCTTTGCCTACTCCTAATATAACTAATGATAATGTAAAAGCCTTGGCACTATGATGGTAAAGGCACTTTAATTATTTGGAGGCCTGTTTTGGAGCTTGGCTGTATTTTGGAGAAATTAACTTGTATGCCTTGTATCTTTTTCATTTGATTCTGAATGCATTCAGTTGTCATTGAAGATTTAAGGATTATTTTTCCCCTTTTCTCCATGCCTATGGATAAACAGATGATTAGAAAGTCATAAAGTGTTCGTTTCTATTGTTGCAAATAAATATTTTCTGTACACATGTTCACTACAGTTCATGTCATTATCCCTTTTTGTTATTCCTGTAGCGAGACTGCTAGTCTATGATGCCTATGTTGTTTTGACCTTTTCTTGTTTGTTTGTTTGTTTGTTTGTTTGTTTGTTTGTTTGTTTGTTTGTTTGTTTGTTTGTTTGTTTGTTTGTTTGTCACTGAGATTCAAGATGGATTACATAGTGTGAGATTAGTACAATCAGCATCAAGGACATGTCCATACAGTGTCAAGAACATTTCCATAAACAATGTCATAGGATTTTACAAAGATATAGCATTAGCAAGGATCCAATACAGAGTTGAAGAATTGCTGAAATAGAACATAATCAATTCTAGGACTGACATTAGACAACACAAAGCACAGGTAGTATATAGGAATACATATTCAAAGCAACAAATAATATGCAAGGCAACATAGTGGTGAAGACTATGGTCCCTACCTCATTAGCGAAGCATCTGAGACCCCTTCCCGACATAATAAAAACATATTAATGCCCAAGATAAAAACATAATATTGCCCAAATGGCCTGGTGGTCTAATGCTTGGGGTTCACAGTGTCAGCTTAGGGGTACTGAGTTGTTTACTGCACCAGAACTATAATACACACTGATTTGGGATTCCACTCTGGCTAAGGTTACCATTCCCCTGGTGGGGATGAGGATCCCCTGCTCCCCTGGTGGGGATGAGGATCCCCCCCCACTCACCTGGCAGTGGGGAAAAGGCACAGGAACAAGCCTCCCAGGGTGCACTCCTGGCACAGTGCGATGATGTCATTCCCAGGAGTGATATCATTGCACAAGTCCCAGGAGTGTTCTGAAGCTTTGTGCCAGTCAATGTGGCCTATTTGGGGGCCCAAATCAGCCTAGCACGAAGCCCCAGAGTACTCCCAGGCCCTGTGCGATAACGTCACTCCAGAAGTGACATTATCACGCCATACTGGGAGTGCACACACAAAGATATCGAAAAGGTAATTGTCAGGCCCCCCACTTCCAGTGGGAAGATAAGAAGACCTGGCATCCCTAACTCTGGCTAAACAAGAGGACAGGTAATTGCCACATCATTATCCATGATCTCATTGCTACACGTGATATGGGTGAATCTACACACAGTTGTTATAGAGCACAACAAATAGATGGAACAGGAGCAACTCCGATCCAGGGCACAGTTAAGAGTCCATCTTGCATCATACTAAAATGTTTTATCAGCACTGGACTAGCAAACTGAAGCAGAGCACCTTTTTCAGAATTATAAATCAATCTGATATTGTACTAATCTCACTATGTAATTCGCCTTGCGTCTCAGAGAGAAAGGCAGACTATAAATGACATAAATAAATAAAAATAAATAAAGATATATAACTTTTAGGGCATTGCAAATCTTCATCAACATTGCAGCATTAAGAATGAAACTGCAACAAAGCTATAGTAACCGCGCTACACACCTAAAGAGTGGCTGGAAGCTGGAAGCTACTTTGAGGGGTTACAAACTGACCTTCCCAATGTTCAATACTCACCAAATTTGCAGGGGACATAGTCTTCACTGTCCTCTGAAGATCCCCAAGTTTCAGAGAGATTGGACCCTGGGAAAGCCATGATCCATGGGTCCCTCCCTTTCCTGTCATTTTCTTTTCACAGTGGCAAAAACTGAACTGTCTGCTGGAAGCTACTTTGAGGGGTTACAAACTGACCTTCCCAAGTTTCAGAGAGATTGCACCCTGGGAAAGGCATGATCCATGGGTCTCCCACGTTGTTGTCATTTTCTGTTTACAGTGGCAAAAAATGGACTGTCTGCTGGAAGCTACTTTGAGGGTTTACAAACTGACCTTCCCAATGTCCAATACCCACCAAATTTGCAGGGGACATAGTTCTCACTGTCCTCCGAAGACCCCCCAAATTTCAGAGATATTGGACCTTGGGAAAGCCATGATCCATGGGTCCCTCCCTTTCCTGTCATTTTCTTTTCACAGTGGCAAAAACGGGACTGTCTGCTGAAAGCTACTTTGAGGGGTAACTTACAAGCCAGAAGGAAAGCCAGAAGGAGTTCAGACAGATTTCAGACAGTCCATGCCTATGTTGCCAGGGGAATTGATTGAAAGGCGCCAGACTCTGGCTTTACGAACGGCTGACGAACGTCACAAAGAGGGCTTGGAACAAACACATGTTCACCGGGAAAGTGGGCCTCACGAACAGCTTGTTTGCGAACAGCAGATTGGGCTGTTCGTGGGGTTTTTTTGTTCGTATTGCTGTTCATGCCCACCTCTAATTATATATGACCACATGCATATTGTGTATAACCTCTATATCTATATTTCCTGTAAAACCTAGACTGGGAAGGGAAGGTATTGGAGGGTTACAATCAAAATATGGGGTACTTTAACACATTTTTTTAAGGAACAAATTTTAATAAAAACTTTCCAGTTGGTCTCCAACATCTTCCAGACTGGGGATACTGAGAACTTCAACATGAACACAATTGCCAAGCAAGCTTACTTTATCAAATTTCCTCACTTACTTACAAGACAAGCTCTGATCATTTCACCTTGATGGATTTTTGTTTTTGCAATTTGTCTCAAGTACCGTGCCAAGCAGCTTGTTCCTGTACAGTGGCCCATTCTGTTACAGAACCAGGTTGTGACTTGATATTAACAAATGTGTGTGCTTGCAGCCACTTTTGCACTATTTGCACAGTCCTTGAACTAAAACGTCTTGATTACTAGAGAAGATGCTCATGTTCCATCTGTATAAATCCCAAAATTACTCACAGTTATCCCTCTTTGAACCTGCACACCCTGCCTATAATCCTATAGAGGATACATTGCCTACTTTATGTGCATGCATCTGTCCTGAAATAATCACAACTTATCACAAGGTCCATGTCCCGGCACTAAAGGTACATAGAAACACCTAACCAGAAAGTCTCCATTCAGCTGAAAAATCTCACTTTTTCTTCCTTTTAACTATATTCCTTTTGACTGTTTGAGGCATCACCAATGAAAGATGGGTGTGACGACGATGGGAGCAGTAGGAAAACAGTTGGGGACCATATCTGTAAGTAGGAATGAGTGAAAGAAAGGGAATGATTTTGTACCTGCTGGTCTTTTGGATATTGGAACAGAGTCCCTATGGAGAAAACTTGTTGCCGCCTAGCGTTGAGGGTGGAAGAGAGAAGGGGGGTTCGAACAGACACAGACCACACCAGTGCTTGGGGAAAACATGGCCACAACTTTATTGACAGCAGCAACAGAGGAGTATTGGCGCAGCATGTGGATCAGATCCCAGAAGACATCGGCTGACCCGCCTGCCAGCCGATGGACCTCAACCCCCCCCCAGACCCCGGCTGGGGGGAGGGAGCACCGAGGAGTGGCATTTGGGGGGAGATCACCTGGGTGTACACCCCTGAGTGAATCCCCTGCCACCTGGGAGTGAGGATGCCGTGGCAGCCCCCGAGCTGGGCATGCACCCCCAAGCCTCACTCCCAAGACTCCTTAAGGGAATCCCCTAACGGGAAGCCTGGGGCACGGCAGCCCCCAGCTTCCCCCAAAAGTGATCTGATCCAATGCCTACCGCCCGAAAGTTGTGACATAGATCCAAACAAACAGAAAGCGAGGGAGAGGTGGGTGGGAAACGCGACGAGATGAACTGAGGAGGGGCGGGGACGGCAGCTGGCTATATACCCAGCTGCCGGACCTGAGGGAAGACTGCAGACCTGAGGTCCGCAGCCTAGCCCCGCCCCTGCACGGAGCCGGCCAGGCCGCCCCTGATTGGCCGGCTCCCAAGTTTGAATTCTATTCGCCGTCGGTCCCACCTGGGGATTCCTCGGATGGGACCGATGCGGCGAACGCTGCTCCCCCTGCTCCCTCCACCCACTGGCGGCAAACAGGCGCCCGGTAAGTCAGACGCCTCCGCTTCTTGCACAATTATAGATATTTTAAAGATGGCACACACAAGATGAATGGGTGGAAGCTCTGTTCCAATCTTCAGATGAACTTCTGGAGATTAGAGACAGAACCAGCAGGCCCATTTCTCTTTCTCACTTCCTTCTCTCTTTTCCCACACATTCATATCCATAGACATGGTTGCATAAACCATAGTATATAAAGCGCTGTCACATCACAGCCGATTTATGATGACCCCATAAGGTTTTCAAGGCAAGAGAGGTCCAGGCCAGGGGTGGTTTGCCATTGCCTGCCTCCATGCAGTGTTTTTTTTAAAAAAAAATTTAGATGCAAGTGAAAGTAAATGACTAGTTCAAGGTCCACTGGTGAATCCCCTCCCCCTGAATTAAGATCTCCTTAACTCTATTTAACATACTGTACACCCAGCTAAATCCTTGCAAGTATAAAAGTCCCTCCCAGGCCAATTTAGAATGGAGAAATGTTAGACTGAAAACCGCTTCCTCTCTGATCCCAAGTTCCTACTCCTAGAGGAATTTCCTCAGGAAAAATGAAGCTGTTGGATTACAATTACATTGTTGCATGTAAAACGTAAGATGGATCTCATGGAATATTTATCCAGAAAATATTTTAATTCAAATTTCCCATTATTTCTCCAGTACCTCTCTTTCTGGAACGGTTCCTCTCAATACATTTTTAAAAGTCACATGCAAATAATAGTACTTTCCCCCTCTCCTTCACACTTCAGATACTCTGTAATTATAACATGAGCTGGGTTTCAGATGGGAACAAATCAGATCCTACTACTTAGCCTTTACCTATCATCCATATACCTAATTCTCAGCACTGCTCTAGTTGTGAATACTTATATCTGGAGATAGGGGCCATAAACCTGAGAAAAGCTCCATATTTGCAGGAAAATATGAAATTAAAAAAATACATTTGGGGTTTTTAAGAACCCCAAATAAAAGAAGCAGCACCTGTATTTTTAGGGAACAAATGCTGCAAGTAACCACAGATTGGCAACCAAAACAGTATTGCCACCCTTCAAGCCTTGGTTTCTGTCGGTAGGCTCAGCTTGCTACTGTTCAACAGCAGCCACTCTATGAAAGCCAGCAGTGAGTTAGAGTTTCAGACTAGGATCTGGAGGACCCAAATTCAAATCCCAACTCTGCCATTGTGCTCATGGGGTGACCAAGAGCCAGTCACACACTCTTAGCCTAAACTTCCCCACAGGGTTGTGGGAGAATGATGAAAGTTGCTTTGGGTCTCCATTGCAGAGATAAATATAGTAACTAAATAATAAATTTAGCTGAACATGGTGAGGTAGATAAAAAGGCACATTCATTGGTGGGTGAGAAGGAGAGAAGCAAGCAAGTCAAGGTGAGGATATAGAGGCTGCCAGTGTAGGGAGCGGGGGACAGTGTGGAGAGGAGGATAAAGGGGAAAGTCTCCCTATAAGTCTTTGCAGGTTCCCTTTCACACAACTGGACCACAGTTTTCCTGAGTAGAGAAGGAGGGAAAACAGGAGATGGGGGTGGGGGAGATAAAGGTAAGTTAGCTGGTGGGTAGGAAGGAGAGAAAGAAGCAGGAAATGGGGAGAGGCTATGGGGGCTTTCAGGGAAAGTAAAGAGAAAATAGTGGGGAAAGGGAAATGAGGTAGCTCCTGCCACTTGTGAGTTCATGTTTTTCATCTCTAGTGTTTTGACCCTAAAATTCCCATTTTGGTTTTGTTTTTTCCTTGTGCAAATTGAACTCAGAATTCTTTGTTTTCTTTACATGCACTTAATTTCTTTTATAGCTGTATTCTAGTATTGTTAGTGCATCAGTAAATCAGCACAATACATGCAGAATACAGATGACATGTGTCTAAATATCAAATAAATTGTGCAAAAAGTGCACACCATCATCAGAACAATACAAATAAATCTATAAAACTAATAGCAGAAAAGCAGAGAACTGAAACCACGGGGAAATATATAAACATGTGAAAATATTAAATACGGATCATTCCATAATCGCTACTCTCTCCTGCCTCTCCATTCCCAGCTCTAGCTCTGGTCCCGCTTATTGAAGGGACTGGCATGATCAGACTGGATGCTTCATTGTTTCTGCGAGGCTCTAAACAGCAAACAGGACTATTTTCTGGGGTCTCCTGCAAGATTTGTACCACTGGGCTTAGGCCCTATGTATAAACAAAGTATTCCTGTTGGACAAGTTTTTCCTAACGAAGATTATATAAGGACACAAGTGCCTTATCTGAGTGATGGCAAGACAGATCTCTTACAGTTGTTTAAAATGCTCTTCTGCTGAAATTGCTACAATGATGCACAGAGCAAATTCTTCTGATCATCATAATCAAAAATGAACTTGCTAGCCATTAATTTTTGATGTGTGAAGCACTTTCTTTGCAATTTCATTGTCAATTAGCTTCAATGTACTATAAATTTAAAGCATACTTAAAAGAGCAAGTCACTGCTTGTTAGCATGCAGCCTTGTAATCGTCAGTATTTAAAGGGAAAATGCTGACCCTAAAGAGCATTGTTTCCCCCCCCCCTCCTAATGATTAGCAGACACTATCTAAATTACACTTCATGTTCAAATGCTGGGTTGTGAGTTAATAAATGGTGACAACTAAGAGAAACACTACTTGAGCAGTGGAAATTGAAATCAACGGGAAATGTACCTGTTTGTAGACTTTTCTCAGCAAACAAGCACATACCTCTTGAAGCTAGCCTAATGCACAGACATCATATCCATATATGCTGGGACCATGTATAGATGTGATGTCTATGCAACATCCTCCCACCAGCAAATCTACAAAGTAAGGGGCCAAGAACACACAGCATGCCTACACAGAGAAGAAATACAGATGACTCCAAAAAAACACTCATGATCAGGGCTTTTTTTCAGCTGGAATGCGGTGGAATGGAGTTCCGGAACCTCTTGAAAATGGTTACATGGCTGGTGGCCCCACCCCTGATCTCCAGACAGAGGGGAGATCAGGGGGAGGGGCCACCAGCCATGTGACCAGCCATGTGACCATTTTTGCCGAGGGTGATTTAAATTTTTGAAAACTCCCCCCTTGTTCCAGCTGACCCAAAGTTATGTCATTGGCCCTGGGAGCATGCATGCACTTTGCATGCACACATGTGGTACCAGGGGCACCACCTCCTGCCAAGAGTTGCCCCCTGTGCTGGCAAACCTCTGAGATTCACCACCTCTTTTCCTAGAAAAAAAGCCCTGCTCATGATTTGGCAACCTTGATAGTAGGAAGAGTCACATTTATCCTTATATGAAAGAAGGCATTGCACTAATGCCATATTGCAGGGGGAATACACTTGTGTTTTTATTTCTTTCCGTTCCTTTCACAAAATTTTCTAACAATTGTTTTGATCTGTCCGCTCACCAGCATCTCACATTGAAGCAGGCCCCTTTCTTTCATTTCCCTTATTTCACTGTGTGTAAAACAATGAGCAAAATATATGCATTTTCTAAAAGAGACTATGAATTCTATCTATTTTTTTCTAGCACAGAATGAATAGTCAAGTAAAATGTTTTCATGTTCATATCATTAGGAACAGTATATGGCAGGTGACATTCATTTAGTCAGACACATATGAAATCTTACTGAATAAAGAAATATGCATTCACATATATATTTGGGGGTGAAACACTCTCCCAATGACATTCCAAAGGGAAGAGTGGAAGGCCAGAGAAATGGAAAGTCCATGCACAAATAATCAGAGAAATGATGAAACCTGGAGAATTTGCTCTTCTTATATTCAAGGAGGCAGACAGGAAGGACAAAACGTAGACTTGCCCAGTAGAGACTACAAGGATCTTTTCTTGCCTAAAGGATTTTCCTCCCAAAGCATACTAATGCACACACTGGGTTGGATCCAGCCAGACTTTTCACTCAGAAGAAAGGAGGAAGCAGTCCCCTTTGACCACTAAAAAGAATATTCTAGGAGTCATATGAGTTAGGTGTGGTAAAAAAAGACGGGGATTGCCCAAATGAAAAAGTTGGCTGGATCCAACTAGAGATGTGCATTCCAAAATTCTTGGCCCAGAATTATTCATGAACATAGCTGTTGTTACGATTATTTTCAGAAACAATCCAGCAGTGAAATTGGCTGCCTAGGGATATGGTGGGTTTTGCTTCATTGGCAGTCTTCAAGGAGCAGCTGGACGAATACTTGTCAGGGATACTTTAGTCTGTTCCTGCATTGGGCAGGGGTTAGACTAGATGGTCTGTAATCCCCTTCCAACTCTATGATTCTATGAAATCTAGGATTCATAAGACATTACGAAACACACACAAGCACACCTGAAAAATCTGTATAGATTCTTTGTTTGTGAGCTTACTATCATCAGCAGTAGCCATCTTGGGGTTTTTTTTGCTTCTCCAGATATCCCAGGCAGTGGCACAGGTAGGGTAGCTCCCGGCCAGAGTAAGCCAGCTGCAGGGCTCAACAAAGCTGTGACTCTGGCACGCTCCTTCTTCTTTTCCTGCTTTGTGGGAGTGGACACTTTTTTCCTCTCAGTCCACAACTCTGCAAGTAGGATAGCTGGGGGCACCTTGTTCAGGGGCCTGTAGAGTTGGACCTCTTGGTCCAATTTGCTTGAAACTTGGGGAGTCTTTAATGGACTGGTAACACTGGATCACCTGCAGTTTGGGTGTTATTTGCTTGAAAAACAGACACCTACCCCCACAAGTCCCCCATATGGAATAATGGAACCTGAATAATTCTGGAATCGCAGAAAAATCTGAACCTGAATTCCAAAAGAGGGCCAGTTTGGTGTAGTGGTTAAGAGTGTGGGACTCTAATCTGGAAAGCCGGGTTTGATTCCCCACTCCTCCACTTGAAGCCAGCTGGGTGACCTTGGGCTAGTCACGGTTCTCTGGAGCTCTCTCAGCCCCACCCACCTCACAGGGTGTTTTGTTGTTGGGATAATAATGACATGCTTTGTAAACTGCTCTGAGTGGGCATTAAGTTGTCCTGATGGGCGGTATATAAATTGAATGTTATTATTATTATTATAAAATAGTGCCAGGGAACTCAAGTGCCATTGAATAATGGCATTTATGCCATTCCTAAAATTCATAGCTGAAAAATACCATTTTACTTTCTCACATGTACCCACTGTACACAGCCTGAAGAAATTAGGAAGTTACAGTGCTGATAGACAGAATTCATGCATGTCAGGATGACTCTAGGTCAAAGTAAGGGTGGTCCAAAGTCATGTGACATGCCTTTTTGAATGGTAGTAATGGCAACTTTTAGAATTTGGCTCTTTAAAAAAGGGGAGGGTCAGTTTGCCTAATGCCAAATTAGTTGCAAAATATGAATAAATGGTACAAAATTGTCTGATATGAAAATGTTAAATATAGGAAACCCTGTCAGCATACTGTGCGCATCTCTATCTAGCCTCTTCCATGAGAGTTATCTTTTATCTACACAGGGGCTCATTAACAATCCTTCCTGAGCTGCTTATTCTTTTGACAAACTGCTAATGAAAAGAAACCGATAACAATGAAGGCAATTTTAAATTTTGACAGGATGTTATCAAACATGAAGAGAATGTAAATAATGAGTTGTCTGAGTCCTAGGGCACAATCCAGTTGAAAGTTTGCCTGCATATACCCCATCAGAATAAATGGTGACACAGCACAGCTTTCTGCTTGGCTAACCATTATTTGTGTCAACTGGATTTGTGTGACAAATTTCTCAATGAACTACACCTTTAGTTTCATTTTGCTTCATCTCTTTTCAAATCTAGATCTTGAGGCTAAGGTGAGACTATTCTTCTGAGGTAAAAAAAACGCTACTAGAAGTCAAGTCATCATGCACACAAGCTCTGAGAAACTCAGTGCTATTTAAATTGTCGACAAAATGGTATAGAATTGGGGGTAAGCAGTGTAGTAACCAAGCTTGCAAACAATCCTAAAATACTCAGGATGGGGAAATCCAAGGCTGCTTGTGAAGAGCTACAGGAGAATCTCTGTCAATTGGGTGAGCAGACAACAATATGGCAAATGAAGTAAGTGTAAGGTGATGCATATTAGAACAAAAACAATCTTCATTTTAAATATATGCTGATGGTGTCTGAATGGGCTGAGATTGAGATGGAAAGAAATCTTAGGGTTGTAGTTTGATGAAGATGTTGACTCAGAATGCCTCAGTGGTAGAAAAAAATGCAAACTCCGTGCTAGGAATTATTATTAAAGGAATGGAAAATAAGATGGCCAATATTGTAATGCCTTTGCATGCAGATAGGGTGTGGCCTCTTTTGGAACACTTGATGTAGTTCTGATTGCCATATCTCAAAAATGATATTATAGAGCAGGAAGATCTATAAAGGAGAGCAGCCCAGACCCCAACAAATGCTGAAAAATGATTTTAGCACCTTTTCCATGTATAAATAGATGGACTAACACCTATTATCTCTATTTTATAGAAAGGTGGAGCAAATATTGGAAACTAAAATTTCTCCCCATAATTTATTGGCGACACCCGCGAAGGCAACTAAAGAAGAGGTAAAAAGCGCCATTTTGGAAGTCCGTCGGGCTTCTTCAAAATATGCAACAAAGCGTCAGCTACCTCGCGAGATCATCATCGATTTTTCATCTAAAAGGATCCGAGACACTATCCTATACAACTCATATAATGCGGATCTGGACTTTTTGGGCAATAAAGTCAAGATACTGAAAGACGTCCCATTTTTAGTTCGGAAAAGAAGATTTAAGTATAAAAAGCTCGCAGCTCTTCTGAGGGAACATGGAATAAAGTACAAATGGCTATTTCTGGAAGGTATTTGGTTCAGTTTCAAAGATCAAGCTTACAAGATAACATCAGAAGATCAACTAAGGGATTTTGAGGACAAAAATCCGGAATTTCAGCAAGACACCAAGCAAGAAGAAAAGGCGAAGTCTGAAGGGGGGGGAGGAAACGAGCACTGCGGCTGCAGTTGCTCAGAGAGAATTGCGTCCGGGGCCCAGGAGGGGGAGGAAGACTTAATTTGAATTGTAATTTGTATTTAGCAAGGTCAACCACTCCATCAATATCATACAAAGCTGTAATTTTTTTTTTTTTTAATAATGGCAGTATGAAGGGAAAGCATTCTGTATAGTGTAGTGTTGTTATATGTTGCTGTTTTTTTTTCTTTCCTTCCCCTGTCCCCTTTCTTTCCCTCTGTATCGTTAGTTAATGTAGTTAATAAAAAGAATAAAAAATCTTTAAAAAAAAATAAAATTTCTCCCCATAATTTTCATACATAGATATTATTTGTGAAAAAAACCACTTTCCGATTTGGAGGTTGGAGTACTCCAAGGGAAACTAGTGTATGCAACCTGAATTGTTGTGTACATAGTAGCAGCAGGTAAAATCCCTGTATTTGTGCTATATCAGAGCTTCCCTTATGTCCTATAGCCATGTGGAAAAGCTTAAATTGAACTGTACTGCAATTTTTAAAGCGGGGTCATTCTGTTCCCGCAAGACAGGTCTGGACATCCTTCCAAGCTCTTCAAATTTCCTGGCTGAATATCTCCTTCCAGTCTGGAAACTTTAGCTGATCCCTAGACATCTGTTGCCTGATCTGACTGTGATACAGAAAGAGCTGTTAGTGATAAAAATTATATAGGTGCAGCTTAAGGTCAGGTACAGGAAGATTATGAGAAAGAGTGCAAATATTTCTTCTTTTTGTTAACCTTTTAATGGGCAGGAACGTAATCCTCCTTTCCATCTATTACATGCCCACTTTATTTCTTGTCCCTCCTCAAAATCCCAACTGTGTCATATATTTTAAAAATGGTGGGGTCAATTTGACCCCAATTACATTTCTGTGATGTTTTTACATTTTAATCTGGAGATGTATGGACTGGGGATATATTGAAGTAATAGGTTGCAGTTCATCTCTGAAAAACAAGTTCAACCTTCTCATTTTGGAAGTGTATACAACAAGTTCAAAGCACTCCGTCTCCACAAACCCAGTGGCTGCAGCAAAGCCACCTAGTTCAGATAGCCTTTTCCTGTAGTTGTCAAGCAGCTCCACACTGTCAGAAAAACAGGAACAAACATTAGAACCAATTATCCTATAGTCATTATTCAGGGATGTGACACAGGCACAACAACATCATTTCAGAACATTACCTGTTTGTGGCAGTAATTGCCAGGTTACCTGATGGTGGTGGTGATCGCTGGGCACCAGGATTGGCAGGCAATGGGGCAAAACAACAGAAGTTTGCCCCCACCAGTGGGCAAATGGGATCCCTAATCATATGCATTAAAAATGGTGTTGTCAATTTGACGGCAGTCAGTAGGGTTCTGATGTTTTATTTTTGACATTCTACCTGTGTCACCCATTACCTCATTATCTGTTGTTCCACACTGCACTGTTACTACATTAAGTTTCCGTATTGTAAAAGTAAAATCAAGGAATACAAAAGGAAATGAAATATACTGCAATCGCTCCTCCCTACAGTCATAAGTGTAGTCACATCCAGTCTAAAGAGAACTTCAATTTAGACCTTAGGATTTTTTCTTCCCTTTCAAAAAGGAAATAATATTTTGACATTTGCAAGTTTGATGAGTAAAAACATCAGTCTCAGAAGTCATATTTATTTATTTTCTTCATCTATACCCTTTGTCCCCAGTGGGGATGCAAAGTAGCTTACGAAATTCTCCTCTCCTCTATTTTAACCTCACAACAAACCTGTGAGGTAGTTTAGTCTAAGAGTGTATGACTGGACCAAGGTCACCCAGCAAGCTTCCATGGTAGAGTGGGGATTCAAACTTGGGTTTCCCAATAGATAGACAGCTCCTATAGCTTATCTCTAAATGATATGAAGAGCCTTCCATGCAGGTACGCAATTGTCCAGAGGGTCAGCTTACTAACCACATCCATTTTGTGAAAGGAATAAAACAAGGCTGTATATTGGCCCCGACGTTTTTTAATCTTTATGTAAATGACATGGTGCCTTTTATTAAAAAATATGCCCATTGTGCACCCATATCAGCTGGCCGGGAATTACCCATACTACTGTATGCAGATAATGCAGTCTTACTATTGAGATCTGAAGTAGGCCTCTGGAAAATAATTAACACCTTTGTTGAATATTGTAAACAAGAGGGGCTTTCAGTAAACTATAACAAATCGAAAGTTATGATCTTTACCAAAAAATTGAGCCATAGCCAGAAAGCATGGAAAACTAAAGGGGGTGAAATCAAACAAACAACCCAATTCAAATATTTGGGAGTAACCTGTAGCCGAAATCTTGGAAACCACATCTTAAACTAGCTAGGGATATAGCCAGACCAAATGCAAATGCTCTGATTAGGTTTTATTTTTCAACTGGGGGCCAATATATCCCAATGGCTATTAGAACATTTAATGCAAAAATAATCCCCCAGTTTTTATATAGGACAGCCATCTGGATATCTGAATTTTTGGATAACGTACTGACTTAATTTATAAAATGGATACTGGGAGCCCCAAGATGTGTGGCAGGAACTGCACTTGGGTTGGAGCTAGCGCAATGCTCCATTGAACCGAGAGCTTGGTTGGCTGCTTTTAAATTAAGGCTAAAGATTCTTTATTCTCCTCCATCATATGAGGGTTTCCTTCATTTATTGAAAGAGGAAAACTATAGAAGCACTTGATTAAGGCTGATAGATGAGAAGCTAGATCTGCTTGATCTCCCTCTCGTAACGCTTACCAGATTTACTCAACAAGAGACTTGGAGATTGATTAAGACGAAGGCTTTTAATGTGGAAAGAGACAGCACAGCTGCTCGAGCTAGATGTGTTTGTCCACCTCTCACTCTTCTGCTAACCCCCCCCCCCCCCTTCATACTTAAGCCATTTTATATTCCTTACTTACAGGTTTGCATTTACTCTTACAAGACTAAGGGCCAAGCTACACATGACGAATGACACTTGAACGGCAAGTGGATTGAGTGGAGGGCAAGTGAACAGGGAGAAATACACTTGCTGTTCAAGTGTCATTCGTCATGTGTAGCTTGGCCCTAAATGTTTTCCCATCAGCGGAACTAACAGGGCGATTTACCCAAGTTTCTTATTTAGATAGACTCTGGCCATGTATGTCTGGTATGATAGAGACCATAGCCCACTTAATATTGTTTTGCCCTCAATGGACTACTATTAGGTCTCACTGGATATTTCTCAATCTATCAAAATACCGTCTTCCACTGGAGTCAGGGACGATTTCTTATTTACTGGCAGATACTATTCTGGAAATAACTGTCTCAGTGGTGAAATTTCTGGCAATAATAATTTCACTGAAACACAAAATCAGTTTTAAATCACTTTTAGGTGAGACTGTCATCTGCATTTGGGTATAGTCAAGTTTTATTTTTCTTATATTTAAATGCTGAACTTTATAAGGCCCATTTTTATCAATTTTATAAAATATCCTATTTATCATATATTTTAATCTTATAGATCCTGTACTTTTAAGCTATTTTTATTTAGTAATTGCATATTTATACTTCATTTTAACTGTGTTAAATTATGGTTAAGGCCTATGGCCATATAAGCAGAATAAATTATTATGAGTAAAAATCAGCATGCCTTTCCAATGAACAACTGGTTTGGATCACGCTTCCTATAAAAATATTCATATAACGTAGCTGACCTTTGTCTTTGATCCTATGTTGAGCTGGTGATGTCCTGAGGTTTATAGCTTGCAGCAAAATTGGTGCCGTATTATGAAAGCTGATGAGAATAGGTCTAAGAAGGAAATAAATAACGTAAATTGTACACTGTCCGAGGTTTATGATAGCACATAAATTATTTTAAGTGCAAAATAAGTATCTGTTTTGTCTACTGAAAGACCCAAGAGGTTTTCTCCATGCCCCCCCCCTTTTTTTGAGAATTCAGCTACTGCCATCTATTGATATATTATGAAGGTTTGTTCTGAAAGCAAATGCACACTGACAAAGAGTGAGAGCATCACTCATCTTCAAATTGCAAGGATAAATATTTCTTTTTCAGTTAAGGGCTATAAATCAATAGAAAATGAGCAAAGGAAGATGTGACATTGATGGCATAGTTAGTCTAATAACTTTGAAATCAAGTGGCGGAGAAAATATGATTTTCCTCAGCCACCCACCCACCAACTATAACTATCGTAATTATCATTCCATGGATTGAGGTTGCACATTTCCTCATAACCAACAGGACCTTCTATAATCCTGTTGCCAAGTTCAAATCTCTGTGCATTTGTACATTAATGAGTATCAGAAACATGCATTGGACAAGAATGGTTGCTTCTAAATTCAGAAAATTTTCATTACACAAGAGGATGTGAACATGTTGCCAGTTGTCACCCAGCCTTTCTGAATAACAGGAAAGGCCTGGACCAAGAATCAGCATAAACAGTGGAATCCCAAGCAGACTTACTCCATCTAAGTTCATTGAAATCAATGGTCTTAGACTACAGTAATTCTGTTTTGGATTGCAGTTTAAGACATCTTTATTCAGGAACTCTTGCAAAGGCCAATTCCAAATGAAATCCTATCTGAATGTGACAGTGTTAGAGTAAATACCCCAATAACAGTAGCCGATAACATAATGCCAGCAAGCTAGTACAATACATGCAGACCACCAAGACACTTATATACAAAGGCTATTCTTAAAGAAAATATGAACCATAATCCTACACCGTTTGATTTCTCCTGGACCTCTCAAGTAGCTTTCAATGCCACCAACTGTAGTTTGTTTCTTGACCAGTTAACTTAGATGTGTATGTCTGAAGATGTCCATTCCTACCTGGGATGACCCGCACCAGAAAGTGGTGTTGGGTAAGGGCTTCTACTCAATGCTATGGCACTTGTGCTGTGGGGTCCTTCAGCTTTCTACATTATTCCCCATGTTGTTTGATAACTATATGAAACCACAGGGAGCCAAAGATTTAGGATGAATGAGAGCCAGTTTGGTGTAGTGGTTAAGAGCACGGGACTGTAATCTGGAGAGCTGGGTTTGATTCCCCACTCCTCCACTTGAAGCCAGCTGGGTGACCTTGAGCTAGTCACGGCTCTCTGGAGCTCTCTCAGCCCCACCCACCTCACAGGGTGTTTTGTTGTGGGGATAATAATGACATACTTTGTAAACTGCTCTGAGTGGGCATTGTCCTGAAGGGCAGTATGTAAATCGAATGTTGTTGTTGTTATCAGTATACTGATGACATGTAACTATTTGACCTTGGTGACCTTGGGCAAGTCACAGTTCTCTGGAGCTCTCTCAGCCCCACCCACCTCACAGGGTGATTGTTGTGGGGTAATAATAACACTTTGTAAACCACTCTGAGTGGGCATTAAGTTGTCCTGAAGGGCGGTCTATAAATCGAATGTTGTTGTTGTTGTTGTTGTTGTTATTTGGACAAAGTCTGCTGAGTCAGTCGGTGTTCTGAACAGATGCTTGAAATGTGTAATAGCCAATTACAACAACTCCATTCACATAAGTAAAACATCTGAAGGTGCCACCTGAAAATAGGCAAGATTGGCAACTGCCCATTTGCATACATACTCTGTGGTATCTCCAACCTTGTGGGAAAAATTGCCTGAGGAGGTTAGGAAGGCCCCCACATGTCTAATTCTGCAGAATGTATAAAAGAGAAATGTACAGGAGAGAATTTTTATAAAGGGATCAGAACTGTAGGAAAATGGAACACCACAGGAGGTAACTTTATAAAGGAAACGTTTCATAGTCTACTGCGATGTTTCCCAAACAGAGTTTCTCAGAACCCTTGGATTCTGCAGGACATCATCAAGGGTTCTGTGAGAAATGATGAAATAAGTAAATGAAATGAAATGAAATACTGTAAAAAGTTCCAAATGTCCTTCAAAATAGTGTGGTTATTAAGGTTATATTCAGTTGTATTGTGGGTCAGTGTTCATTTTGTATTGTTACAAAGTGTTGGCAATACAGATGACAATAATTTAGCAGTAATTGAACTGTGTTCCCTGCCATCAACTTTTCTGGCCTGTAAACATTTTTATAGATAGGAGTTCCTCTGAAAAATCAATCTAGGTGTTTCCTCCATGGGAAAAAAAGATTGAGAAACACTGATCTACTGCTATGCTTTTTTTATGCATCACCTTTTCTTTGGTACCCACTTTCTGTATTATGGTATGTCATGCTTTAAACAGATTTCCCCCCATTTTATTTGCATTGTTGCCCATTTGTGTAAATCTAATTAGAGGTGGGCACGATCCCCCCCAAAATACCGATCAAGCTGATTGTGGATCGGCACCGGCGACGAACCTGAATGTATGATCCATACCGGTCATCTCCCGTTTCCGATCCGTGGATCGTGGATCATGGATCATGGAGGCAAAAGTGGAGGGGCGCCCCGCTGTTCCCAGCGATACAGGAATGGTGGCTGATGCCGGCGGCATCTGTGTTTGTGTTTGGCTGTCTGTGTTTGGCCGTCAGAGCTGCCTATCAGGGTTTGCAGGGATGAGATTGGAGTGCCCATGGCTACAGAACACCCCCTTCCCCTTCCCTCCCTTGGGTGTCTTCTCCCAGCTGGTGACTGCTTTGCTGCTCCATGGTTGGAAGGAAGCCCTGCTGATCAAGGAAAGCTGGGCTTCCATTCGGGTTTCCAGGGTGACAGAAGGAGGGCAAACACAGCTCAGGCATTCCCCTGGCTCCATTGCCAGGGGAATAGATTGCTGGCGCCTGAGTGTCTGGCTTCCTGATCTGAGCACAATCGCCCCGATCAAGCCCCGATCCAGCCCTCCTCCCTACCACTGGATCATTGGCCGTACCCGATCCAATCCAGAATGAAAGAAGATATAGCGCTGGAAGACAGGACCCCCAGGGTGAATGGCACTCAATTGGCTAGTGGGGAAGAACCAAGAACAAGTACAAATAGCACTCTTCTTAATAATGGGACTCGTTTAAAGACAACAGGACATAAATAGATGCAAAAGGAACACCCAAAACTGTGTGACATACATAATGGGAACATAGAATGTGAGAAGTATGAAGCCAGGTAAGCTAGAAATCGTAAAACAAGAAATGGAACATTTAAACATTGCAATCCTAGGTGTGAGTGAACTAATGTGAACCAACTCAGGATATTTTCAGTCAGAAAATCACAACGTGTTTTATTGCAGAAATGACAAACTCAAAAGAAACAGTATTGCTCTAATAGTGTGGTGAGACACAGCATAAGCAGCAAGAGCTGCAACATAAAGTCTGACTGATTAATATCAATCAGACTTCATGGAAGGCTTGTTAGCATAGCCGTAATTCAAGTTTATGCTCCATCTACAGATGCAGAGGAAAAAATAAAAAAAAATTTACACAAGCGTCCAAGAAAAAATTGATCATATACCTAAACAAGATATGCTGATAATTATAGGTGACTGGAATGCAAAAGTAGGACACAATGCAGAATCAAATATTGTTGGAAAATTTGAACTAGGATCATGAAATGAAGTAGGAGAGCGACTCATAGAATTTTGTGAAGCCAACAACCTGTTCATTGGTAACACATGCTTCAGGCAAACCAAAAATATGATTGTATACACACATACATAAGGAAAGCTGGATTGGATCTAGAAGAAGCTGGAGTAAAAATTTGTGGAAGTAAAATTAACAATTTAAGATATGCAGATGATACTACATTACTGGCAGAAGACTTGAAACAACTACTGATGAAGGTTAAAGGAGAAAGTGCCAAAGCGGGATTACATTTGAACATCAGTAAGACAAAAGTAATGACTACTGAGGACAGGACTTACACAATTTTAAAGTTGACAGTGAGGAAACTGAAATTGTCCAAGATTTTCTATTCCTTGGCTCAATCATCAACAACCAACAGGGAGACTGCAACGAGGAAATCAGAAGGAGATTGAGCCTTGGAAGAGCAGCTGTGAGGGGGCTAGAGAACATCCTTAAAGATAAAAATGTATCTCTGGGAACGAAGATCAAGATAATTCAAACAATGGTATTCCCCATTACGATGTATGGATGTGAATGTTGGACAGTAAAGAAAACTGACAGAAAGAAAATGGATTCATTTGAAATGTGTTTCTAGAAGAGAGTTTTGTGGATACCATGGATGGCAAAAAAGACAAATAAGTAGGTTCAAACCAAGCCTGAATTCTTCCTAAAAGCTAAAATGACAAGACTAAAGCTATTGTACTTTGGCCACATCATGAGAAGAAAAGATTTTCTGGAAAAGTCAATAATGCTAGGAAAAGTAGAAGGCAGTAGGAAAAGAGGAAGACCTAAAACGAGATGGCTTGACTCAATAAAAGAAACCATGTCTTCCAAGTGTTCAAGTTCTGAGAAGTCTGTTAATGATAGAACGTTTTGGAGGTCTTTCATTCGTAGGATCGCCAGAGGTTGGAGCAGACTCGACGGCACATAATAACACACACAAATAAAATAATGCATAACAGAGTGGCAGCCCACACTAGGAGAAGGTGGTAAAGAGGGGAGGGAAAATGGACTTTGTGGGAGGAGCTCAAAATGAGGCCAGACAAACTGGTGGGAAGTAGGTTAGGGTTAGGGGAGGAAGCCGGGGCCAGTGGCTGGGGAGGAGAGAAACTATTGCTAGTGGGGGCAGACAAACTGGCAGCAAGAGAAGAGGGAAACTGAGCAAGTGACAAGGACTGGAAGGAGAAAAATGAGACTTCTCATTGGTTCCCTATCTTGCATTTTATCATTTCCAAGCATGATGATTCAACATTTGAAACAATCCTGTGAATTTGAACTATCATGATGAATACAGAACTGACTGTATTTACTACTTTTAATGATAATATAGTTTTTCCACCTCAGTCTTCAACTGTAATGCTCAATAATTTTGGAGTAGAAAAAGAAACTACTCGAGCAACCTGTGCTTCTCAGGCAATGCAAATAGAAACTGTTATCCTTCTGCAAACCAATGTTGCATATTGAGAGAGAAATCAACATTATTAATTCATTTTCAATTGAATGTGTGAATTATATTCTCAACATATTGTTAATTACTTAAATGATAAAGTGGCTTGGTGACAAATGTGCTGAAAAAATACCCCTCTCTTTTCATTTATTCATTTCATTTATGCAAATTACAGCTCCCAAACCAATATTGCAATAAAAGTGCTTCAGGGTAAATTCTGAAGCCTGTTTCATTATGCTCTCCTAAGTATAATGCAATTAGGATCATGTCATGAATGACTAACAGTTTAGAAGCAATTATTTTATGACTAGGTAAATTTTCACCACAGAGCAAATATTTTTCCATATTTTTGTGTACTTGAATTTTTATCAACAAGATTAGGCAGGAGTGGGTGGGAGGGTAAGCGTTGAGCAATTTTTTCCCTCCATAAGCGCGTGCACAGATATTTCAGAGGAAACACCCAGAGTGAAACTCACTGCAGATTTCAACAGAAGCCAAACTAGAAATGCTAGGATAGTAAAATAAATTTGGCAGATTGCAACCCCCAAAGGCTGATGTTCAACCAGCTGCAGCTTCTCCCAGCTTCTGTTAATTTATTTAGGATATTTCTATGCCACGTCTTCAGAGTCCTGGTCAAGGTAGCTTACAATTAAAACAATGTAATAGGGGAGTGAGAAAATATTGTTTCAGTTTCAAATCTGAAACAAATGAACTCATTACCGTTATTGGGAATTTCCAGGTGGTGGGTTGCCAGTTTGTCTCCGATCCATTTTTTTCATTATCATGAGTTTCTGATGCATTCTTTGTAATGAGACCTTCCAGGCTCTTTGAGGCAACTGTTTTTTTCAGTTAACAGCACCATTAACCCTCTGAGTTTGAGAGCACACACAACAACAAGGTTTGGTGTTTACAGATCCCAAAAAAGGCTTGGGGACGGTGTCACTGTGAGTGTTGGCTGTACACACACACTGTTCTTTTCAAGGGGGTTATAGGTTCATTCACTTGTTCATCTTCCAATGTTATATAAGCTGTCAAGTGTCTGCAATGCCCTTCTACTCTCTACATTGGACAAACAGGTCAGTCCCTATTCAAAAAAATAAATCAGACATTAAAAATGACAATACTCAAAACTCAGTGAGAGAATATTTTAATCTTCCAGGACATTCCATTGCTGAATTAAAAGTGGCTGTGCTCAGGCAAAGAAGCTTCAAGGTAGATTACAACATGCAATTGCTGGACTGGAGTTCATTTACAAGTTTGGAACCATGGAATCCCCAGGGCTGAATAGAGACGCAGAGTTTATTTATTTATTTTTGTATTTTATTACATTTCTAGCCCACCCTCCCCATCAGGCAGGTTCACAGTTCTTAACTCATTACAGATGCTAATTTCTGCTCTAATAAAACTGCATTGTATCCTGACTTCTGCCTTTGTTTCACCCCCCTACCTCCTGATTGAGATGTCAAGGCTCAGGATTTCTCCACTCCTCATAGTATCTGAAGAAGGGAGCTTTGACTCTCAAAAGCTTATACCCTGAAAATCTTGCTGATCTCTAAGGAGTCACTGGACTCAAATCCAACTTAACTTGAGGTTTTCGATTTAGAGATAACCCTATGTTTATCATAACATCCAGTTTTGTCCTAAGTATTGTTGAAATTGATGGGAACAAAGCATCTGGGTGACTTCAAAGGGACTATGCATATCTAACTTTCTCTGGATTACTAACAAAGCCATTATTTCTGGTACTGAAGAACATTCCAGGCACATAGAGTATTCTTGCCTGTGTAGTAAAGGAAACAACCCTGTGTACTGATGGGTTTTCTGTGCATCTGAGTTTGGAATTAGTTAATAGGAAAGTCATGTGGCTGTCACTGAAAGTATCAGCTTGATATTTCTTTCACTATCTTGTATATTAAATTCAAAATAAGTGAAACTATGTCATCAAACTCAAACTTTCCCCATTACTAAAACACTTCAAAGTAGAGGCTGGGAAGCTTGAACCACACTGATATCAAGTTGCTTTTAGAAAAGGTTACTAGCCATTACAAGAGAAACTAAGGAAGAATAGTAGATTTCATGCACCTGGGGCTGTTAAGAGCTACCCTGGGGCCCAGACAATGGGCCCCTCTTTTTCTCAGTCCAAATATCTTATGCAAGAAAAGTCACAACTTATGTTGGTTTCACAGTCCCCAGAATTTTACTCCCCCCACCATTCCTTTGCCTCTCCCTGTCTGGATTCTTAAAATATCTAAATCCTTTTCAGTGCTCAAAGGAAACCCCTTCCTCTCCTTTTCACCAGTGGAATAGTTGCTTGGATCCACCCCTGAGCTGCTGGATTAAAATAAAAATTGCCGTCCCAAAGCATCATAATAAATGAAATTTATTTTATATCACATTTAAGTTTATTCACAACTGTCTTTAGCAGATGTGACATTTTTGCGACTCCCAGCTCTTTGATAGTACACTGTGTCTAATTGCTACTTCACTGATGTTGGGGAAAAACCTAATACTTATGTTTGCTGGTTACCATTTTGCAATATAACAGTTCAAAATATAATCAACTGAGAAGAAATATCCGTGTAATGAGCTTGAGATGGCATGGTAATTCCTTAATTCAGAAAATAATTACATGGTTATTTGTGCCCTCCAAAAATAAGGTATCACTAATTCTGTCAAAACAAATTGCTATTTGCCCAGGTTATGAACTTTGGTAAACAGTGGGACAGCAGGGAACTGAATATAAATCCTGACCCAACATGTGTGTTGGGAAGAGGATTACCTGAGAAGATGAAACAAATATTTGTATGTGAACAAGCAGCAGACAAATATGCTTAAAAGCACCTGAAGTCATGATGACTTCAAAAGGTTGAGAAGGGTAAACAAGAGAAATACCTCATATAGGCCAAGATTGAGCTTCTTGTTAAAGCTGGAAAAGGATATTCTCATCTAAAGATTGATTTTAAATCCATCACATTTTTACATGGGGAAAATGACCTATATTAAAGTTGAAATGCTAAACTAGGAGAAACCTTTTTGAATTTTCTGAGTTAAGGAAGGATGTATGTCTTGATGAGGAATGTGTTATGTGCTCTGATACACACGTACAACTCTTGCACAGGGGTTTCTTTTTTCACCTATGTCAAGATAGAAATGATGGAAAGACTGGGAAACTGGTTGGTAGGGAAGATACTAGCTCTGGACAGGATTCGAATCTCCCTAAAGTATAAAGTTCATGAAACAAATAGAAGCCAAACTTTACACATCTCAGCCTTCCATTAAGATCAACCTCTAAATGAGAAAGATAATTTGTATGAGGATCACAATGTCATCCTGGAAAAGAAAAGTTCTGCTTGCATCCAGGTTCTAGTTTCAGCTGGGTAGTCATGTTAGTCTGCAGAAGAAGAGCAAGATTTGGGTCCAGTAGCACCTTATAGATCAACCACATTTCCAGGGTATGATCTTTTGAGAATAAAGGATTCCTTCTTCAAAGATCTTTAGAAGTATATAGGGTTTTGTCTAGCCAGAAGGGTATTTAAAGTAAGGCTGTAGGTATAATATTGTAATTAGCTTGATTGATTTGGGGTGTGAAAAGCAGAAAATCAGCATCTGTAGTGAGGGAAGAATCCAATGTCCCTATTAAGTTCATTGTTCTGAGATCTCAACCTCACCTGGAGATTAGCAACCCAAGTTCTGATTTAGAAACAAATAGGGCCTGAGAGCTAAGCCTGTAGTATGAAATGAGACAGGATTTGCTTGCTTATTGGGCTCCACGATAAATATGACATGGAGCATAAACGGGCCAAGGCCATTATTTAATATATCTGCTTTGAATGCAGAAAATCTCTGGTTCAGTCCTTGACTTCTCCAGTTAGAAATGTTCAGGCTAGTTAATGTGGAAGACCTCCACCTATGACCCTGAGAATTGCTGTAAGTCAGAGACAATACTGACCTTGATAGATGAATGGATTGAATTGGTATAAGGCGATTTGTGATCCACCACAGCTTTGAACCCCTAATGTCAAACCTGTAGCAAAATGTGGAAAGAGGAGGGAAGAAGTGAGAAACCTGTTTATGCTGTCTATGCTTAGAAGATGAAAAATCATACTGAATAAAATACATTCAATAACAGCAAGGATAGACTGCTTGTGGGAGTGAGATATCACCTCATCTGACAGGTGACAATATATATACATTTGGCTTCAGCTGTCATACACAGAAAGTCAAAACACAGTGTGCCCTTTGGATCACAGCCTTTGTCTGTTAGGTTAAAATGCTAATTTATATTCATGGAAAGTGTCCAGGAGAGAATCCAGAGTGGTGAGTAGAGAACAGAGCATATGTTTATTCCTCCTTGAGGGTTGATTGTGGTTTAGTGGTAAATTTATTTTATTTGTTTAAATTTGTATTCCACCCTCCCTGCACCAGCAGGCTCAGGGTGGATCACATTTATAGACATTAAAATTACAAGCACAATTTAAAACATAATAAATACAATATAAATGTTTAAAAACAAATACAAGCAGCGCAAACAGTTCATTAATCATGGAGAGGGTCCCAAGTTCAGCCCCTGGAATCTTCTGTAAAGGGCCTCAGAGTGCAGGGGTGGAGAAAGGGAGTGTAAGAAATCTCCAATTTGTCTTCATTCCAGAGGAGCTATAAGAACTGTTTAAAACTGTTGGGACATATAAGCTCATGTGAGATCTGGTGGTTTTGCTGCACTTTAGATGCAAGGCAGAGAAAAACCTCCAGGTGCCTACAGAATGAGTGCAAGGGAGCTTCATATATTCATGTGCAGAACACTGACATTTGGCTTTCTTTCATTTGATAAGATTTTGTGTCAGTTTTTGCAGATGGACTTGTCAGCTTCCTCATTCTTCTTGCGAGGCCCTGGTTCAGGTTCCAGAGATTATGTGGGTGGCAACCAGGGCTTTTTCTCTGGGAAAAGAGGTGGTGGAACTCAGTGGGTTGCCAGCACAGGGGGCAACTCTTGGCGGGAGGTGGTGCCCCTGGTACCACATGTGCACGTGCAAAGTGCATGCATGCTCCCAGGGCCAATGACATCACTTTGGGTCAGCTGGAATATGGGGGAAAATTTTAAATTGGGCTTAGATTGGGGTGTCCAGGGCAACAGCAGGAGTTCAGAGTTCAGACAATCCCTGCCTGAGTTGCCAAGGGAATTGATTGCAGGTGTCAGACTGTCTGGCTTGACAAACAGCAACGAACAGCAACGAATGAGGCTTGCAACCACCACCTGTTCGTTTAGAATGGGGCCTCATGAACAGCTTGTTCGCAAACAGCAGATTTGGGCTGTTCATGCGTTTTTAAAGTTTGTATTGCTTTTTGTGCCCATCTCTAGTCTGCAGTCAGTTGGGTGGATCAGAAACTGGGCGTGCTGAGATAATGTTACTGAAAATCCAACCATTATTTTCATGAATTTTCCCACCAATATAAACCGCAGGCTATATTGCACAGTGTTCTTCTGGGCTGAAAGACGGCTGGCCCCACACCTGTGATTGCAGGATCTGAATTTTGTCTTACAAACTGAGAGAGAGAGATTTCCCCAGCAGCATTTTCCTAGCTCTTTTGTAGGAATGTCAGAAAAATCTGAATCCTCCAGTACATCTGTCCAACAGCCAGTTTGCTGCAGGCTGCTTTTGGCATTTGCATGCTGCCTCAGTGTAACTTGACCTTGATTGCCAGCTGGGCTGCCTTGAGTTCTTCTTTGGAAAGTTTATTTGGGGCTTCACAGAGGTCAAGAGAGAGTTGGTAGATTGTTTGTGAAAGCATTACCAAAAACTGGTGCACGATATTGCAGTGTTTTCAAAAAAGCAAATCGTACAGGGAGAGAAAAGATGCTTCAACACTATAACCCTGCACTCTACACGTTACTTCTTTTATGAGGTTTCCATGGAGCCAACCTGTGCTCTGTGAAGACACACATCACCTCAGGGATTTGCACATCATTTATGCAAAAACTGTGCGGAGGGGAGACTTTTCCCCATTTCTTCTGCTCCACGTGGAGGTATTGTGTGCATGTGCAGCAGCAGAAAGGGGAAAACTCTCCTTCCCCACAATGATTTTGCATGAGAAAAAAATGCTTGGGAGAAAGGCGGGAGCTTTCCCTCCCCAGCGGCCGCTTTCTGAGCCTATTTGCATGCTGGCCCCGATGTGATGTGTGTCTGCGCAGAACATGGATTGGCTCTGTGGAGAACTCGTAAAAGAAGGGATGTGTAGAGTGACTTTAAGTGAAAGTTGTTCTCACTATTTGCACCAAGTGGGATTGAACTATGTTTTCAAACGGAGGGCTTGCAATATCAAAGTCTCAGAAATTGCTACTCTTAGAGATGGCTAATTATAGTTTGCCATGTACAGATTGTCTCTCACTACCATACTCCTACTTCAGCTATTATACAATCCTGGGTATTAATTATTCTCATGGGTAATTCATAAGAAATGTGACAGAGGGGTGGTTACTGTAGTGTTCCTGAGACACACAATACAGTCGAAAGTTATTGGATGCTTTATTAATAATTATAAAATCAAAGAAACCAGGTTGTCATTGACTCCAGTTCCATACCCTGAAGTAGGATCCTCCATAATACCTATCTAAAAACTGCGTAAATCTCAGGTTGAACCTCAAGCAGAAAGCAAGGATGAAAAAGTGATGACACCATAACACCTGTGGCTTAAAATAGCACATGTCCTCTGATCAAGTGAGCTAAGCCACACCTTCTAAGGAAGGCAGGGCACTAAAGCTATAGCAGCAGCAACCACCCTGAGAGTCACTACATGGGCCACCCAGACTTGGGAATGGATTTCACAACTCCATAGGGAAGCCAATTAGGCACTGAACATCATGCCTTTGCCTAATAACCTGTCCATTTTTCATGGAGATGACTCTGCACAAAACCTTTAATTACATCTCCTCCTTACATTACCTTAAACTTTTACCTTAGGAGGGCCCTGGTCACAACAAGAATTTGTTTACCTCCAAGAGAACACCTACCATCCAATCAGAGCACACTCCATTCACCCAATCCAGCCCCTCTTCTTTCCTCAGAGGACTTCACTTAAAACCACAGTAACAAATATTTAATCTACACTAATCAGCAGAAATAAAATACAAAAACTTATTTACATGCAAATCATTACACCTCTATGGTTGTTGTGGGTTTTCCGGGCTGTATTGCCGTGGTCTTGGCATTGTAGTTCCTGACGTTTCGCCAGCAGCTGTGGCTGGCATCTTCAGAGGTGTAGCACCAAAAGACAGAGATCTCTCAGTGTCACAGTGTGGAAAAGATGTTGCCACACTGTGACACTGAGAGATCTCTATCTTTTGGTGTTACACCTCTGAAGATGCCAGCCACAGCTGCTGGTGAAACGTCAGGAACTACAATGCCAAGACCACGGCAATACAGCCCAGAAAACCCACAACAACCATCGTTCTCCGGTCGTGAAAGCCTTCGACTATACATCATTACACCTCTATCTTCCAGTCTCTTAAAGACCATAGCACCACTTTGGGCTCTCACTCTCCTTTTCCACTGAGCATTGCTATCTCCAACTTGGGAAATTTCTGGAGATCTGGGGGCAGATCCTGGTTAGAGCAGAGTTGGGGTAGGGATAGGATTGCCAGCCTCCAGGTGGTGGCTGGAGAGCTCCTGGAATTATAACTGATCTCCAGGCCATTAGAAATAAGTTTGCCTGGAGAAAATGGCTGCTTTGGAAGGTTGACTCTATGGCATTATAACCAGCTGTGGTCCCTCTCCTAACCAAACCATGCCGTCCCCAGGCTCCACCCCCCAAGTCTCCAGGAATTTCCCAACCTTAGGCTGGCAACCCTAGGTGGGGAAGCAGCTCAGCAGGTATGTGATCCCATATTCCTCTGAAACTGCCATTTTCTCCAGGGGAACAGGTCTCTGTAGTACGGAGATCAGTTGTAATTCCAGGAGAACTCCAGGTGCCACCAGACGTTGGCAACCATATTTCTTTTCCAAATAAAGGTGCACTGAATGTGGTTTAATGTGGTTCTCAGAGATCAGATTGACAGCATTTTAAATGAAGTTTATTAAGTAAATTGGAACCCTATACTGCAGTGATCCCCAATCCGATGCCAGTGATCACCATGGTACTCACCAATGTGTTTCCTGGTACTCATGTGCTTCTTTCCCAAGGCATCTCTTCCCTAAAGTGAATGGATAAATCCTGCTTTCTTCCATCTCACTGAAGTGGTACGCACTTCTGAAGACACCAGTTAGCATCACCTTTGGGAAAACTCTGTTCTGAAACAGCTACCTTCATCAGTGGCTTGAAACAACTCAATATTGTGATTACCTCCTCCCACGCCAGCCATTTCTGGTGGTGCCCACTACCTCTTTTCAAAACTTTCAGAGCTCACAGTTTCAACAAGTTGGGCACCTTTCAGTAGTACTTGTTTCTAGGCTTTGTACTCTGTCTTTTATTTTGCATTTGGCTCTGACATCTATGCTCCCACTTCCTTTTGCTGCTTACAGCACTTCCATCTTGCCTTAAAAGCCTGACACTTCTGATCTTAAATAAATTAACAAATATCTGGATGCACACTCAGATCTACCTCTGGTAATTAGGTTCACTCAGCTTGAATAATCTTGATGATTCCATATGAGCAGTATTGCTTGTTCCAGGCCACTTGGTTTTTAATTCAGAGCTATGCAACCAGAATCATTTGTGCATGTGTTGTTGACATTAGATACTGTTGACTAATGGTTCTGTTTTGCCGAGTTTTCAATTTATTACTGTCACTATCAAGAAGTATTGAATTTTGTGACATACTCATTCCAGCAAGGATAAAAAAGCCATTGATGTTTAACACTGATCCTAAGAGTGCCTGTTTGACTTCCTGCCACTTAAAGATCAAACACTTGTCCTGATGACTTTTAAAATCAATTATAATCTTGCATCAAACAATAATTTGACTAGGAGGATAAACAAAAATGAAAGCATCAAGAAAGCATGAGGAGTTCTCAAAGGGGCCAAATCTGTGGTTGCCTAAATCCGGAGAGTGGAGACACAAATACACAAGGCAGATTTTTCTACAAAGAAAGTCCCAAATATGCAGAAAAATCTGAAATCTCGGGGCGGGGGGGCTACTGGAGGGATTAAATCTAGAGTTCCCAGGTGCCTGCCAGTCAAGCAAACGTCCTGGGTATTTGTCCCCTCATTTGCTAATTGCCCAGCAATTGGCGGGAGGTAGTACATCCCCCAGAGGTTGCTTACCACCAGCAGGCAACCAGGGGACACATGCTGTGCACACACTCCCTGGGGGTGCAGCGATGTCACTTGTGGAAGTGACCTTGTTGCACCAGCTGCAAGAGCATTCCCACACTTAGTGGCCCCATGTGGAGCACAGGAGTGCTCACCCGGCCAGCACAATAATGTCATTTCCAAAAGTGACGTTACTGCATCAGGCCCGGGGCTCGAGTTGCCAGGCCCCGGTTGAGGAATTCCTGGAGATTTTGTGGGTGGAGCCTAGAGAGGGTGGGGTTTGGGGAGGGGAGGGGCCTGCCCTCAGTGGGGTATAATGCCATAGAGTTCACCCTCTGCCTTCCCCCAGCTGGGATCAGGACCGGAGCAGGTGGCAATGACCACCCATCCCCACCTTCACTCAACTGGGATCAGATGCGGAGTAGGTGGCAATGCCCACCTTCACCCAGCTGGTATGAGGAGTGGAGCAGGTGACAATGCCTGTTAGAAGAAGGGACTGTCGATGTCCCTTGCTCAGGCCTTTAGGACTGCCAGGAGAGAAGAAGGAAGGCAACAACCATAGAGTCAATTAGATAGGCTGCTATCAGTCTCCTTCCTGCCAGGGGAACTTCTTTCTCTCCCCCTCCTCTCTCTTCTTCCCTGCATGCACCAGGAGAGGCAGCATGATGTCTCAGCCTGAGACAGATGGTCTACATTCAATCTAAATCCATGCTAGCTAGTTAGATCAGTTACTAGTTCTTCCTCTCTACTAAACTTATGTAAATAGATTTCTTTAGATAAACAGTTATTGTTTCTCTAACTTGGATGAGAGCTTTCTGCACGCAGTTTGTTTCGTTAACGTGCCTTAACTAAAACCCAATAATACCTGCCCCCTTTCACCCAGCCAGGATCAGCTGCAGAGCAGAAGGAAATGCCCACCCCACCTTCATCCAGGCAGAATCAGAAGTGGAGCAGGTGGCAATTCCCACCCACTTTCGCCCAGCTGGAGTCAGGTGCAGAGTAGGAGGCAATGTCCACCCCTTCTTCACCCACAGAACAGGAGGCGATGCCTCCCCCACCCCCGTTCATCTTGCTGGAATCAGGCGCAGAGCAGGAGGCAATGCCCGCCCCTTCTTCACCCAGATGGGATCAGGAGCGGAGCAGATGGCCATGCCCCCCCCACCTGGCTGGGATCAGGTGTGGAGAAGCAGGCAATGTCTGCTCCCCATTCACCTGGCTGGGATCAGGTGCAGAGCAGGTGGCAATGCCCCCCCATTCACTCAGCCAGGATCAGGTGCAGAGAAGGTTTCTATGCCTGCCCCCCCCTTCCATCTTGCCAGGATCAGTGATGGAGGAAGAGGGAATGCCCCCTGCCCACCTTCCCTTTTCTAGAGCCCATTGTATTTTTCCCACAACAGGCTTTGTTGCTAGTACTGCAATGAAGTGCTAGATGCTTGTATACAATAAATAACAATATTTATTGTGTTCAATAAATAACAAGGTGTCAGAGACTCTGCCCTCCCAGTGGGAGGAGAAAGGGACTTGGCAACCCTAGTTAAATTCCCCTGCAAATAATAAAAGCTATGCCTGTTGCTTTAACTAACAAATGCACTCTGCTCCTGTTGCTAGGCAACCACAAAGGTATCGCCCAGTGAAGGGTTGGTTTCTGTCAGTAAAAGGCAGGGGGAGGGGCCGAGGCCTTTTGGAGGGCTGTTTTGGCCTTTGAGGGAGGACTCTTCAGGGCTAGACCCAGTAGCTACTATTCAACAGCAGCCATTCCACAAAAGCTAGAGTGATGTAGGGTTTGGAGTTTCAGACTTGGGTCTGTGAGGTTTGAATCTCCACTCTGCTGAGGAAGCTCACTGTGTGACCTTGGGCAAGTTACACATTCAACCTAACTTACCTCACAGAGTTGTTATGAGGGGAAAATATAGGAGAATGAAGTACACTCCTTTGGGTCACCATTGGGAAAAAAGGCAAAGTATAAATGAAGCAAATAAATAAATATATCTGAAGATGGCAGGGGGCAGTTAAAAGGTAGCATGGTTGGTGGGTAGGAAGGCAGGGAAAGGTGACGATATGGGACTGCCAGGACAAGGGAAAGAGGAAATAGTGTGGCACTGTGCAACTTAGCTAAAGTTTTTTCTGGGTAGAGGCTGTCAGGAATAAAGAAGGGAAAGCTGAAAACAGAGAGGCAGATAAAGGTAGGTTGGTGGATGGGTGGAAAGGAGAGAAAAAAGGAGGAGGAGAAGCTGTTGTGGCTTTCAGGGAAGGAAAAGAGGAAAGAGAGAAAGGAGGTGCCCCCCACAAGTCCTTCCAGGTATACTTTGAAAATCTGATAATTATTTATAGTCCTCTTTTCTTACTGAGATAATTATGTTATGTGGAATTTGAGTTTGGTTTTTTGTAGAGGTTTTTTATAGGATAAAGGGCCTTATTTCAATTATATTGATATATAGATCTGAAATTCTAGAAGCTATCACAAATGACGTAGAGTCTCTCTACATGAGACATTTGACACATGAAGAACATGTGTGAGGAGATGCCATAGTAGCCAGGAAAGGTAGTTTAAAAAGACAGAGCTGGAGGTAGGGCAAAGGCTTTGCTATACGCTGGAGCTGTGTGAAGGGGCTGTGAAATGACAGAAGAGAAACTTCAGCCCATTATAACATTTACAGGTCCACGTCCAGCTCTGGAAGGGAACTCCAGCCCATTTTCATTCCTTGCTGCCCTCTGGTTGCAATCCCACACAGTTTTAGACTGGAAAGGTACAATTGACGAAGCCTTTGGGGAAGTGAAAATGAAATTAACAAACCCTCTGAGGAGCAATCTTCACAGGCTCTGTCTTTTTAAACTACTCTTCCTGGCTAACATTGCTTCGCCCTACACTTGACAAGGCATCTCGTGTAGAGATACTCTCAGTCTGCTGTTATTCTACTTTATTCATGAAACTGGGCCCAACCTGGCAGCCAGCACTGTGGAAGTAGGACCAGCCCTGCATTGTACAATGGGATCAGTTTTCCCAGGTACAGGCTGCTGTGGTGGTGGGGAGGGAAAGTTTAAAACAGGGGACAGATAAGGGTAGGTTGGATTTTGAGTGGGAAGGAAAAAAGGAAAGAGGAAGAGGCTATAGGGATTTTCAGGGAAAGGAAAGAGGAAACAGTGGGAGAGGGGGAAATGAGACACAAATGAAATACAAGTCATTAGAGCTCCCCCACTTATGACAACTAACACTATATGAAAAAGTATAATGCTGTCACTTACATAGGCCGTTTCCAGATGGCTTACCTGCCTCTGGAACGTTGCGCCATGTTGCGGGGAAAACGCGAAATATCGCGTTTTCTCACGCGAGTTTTGCGCGACGTCGCGCAAAACTCGCGCAAGAAAACGCGATATTTCGCGTTTTCCCCGCAACATGGCGCGACGTTCCAGAGGCAGGTAAGCCATCTGGAAATGGCCATAGTTTATTGAAATATCTTTGAAATTGACTCACAGTGTGTTATCTGCCTTGAGGCTTCTTGAGAAAGGACTATAAATTACGTTAAACAAACAAAAGGACAAATAAATAAAGTAGCTCCCAAGGGCTGAGATCTCTCCCTTCTCCTCCCTAATACAAAAATATTAATTACAAAATATAATTTTCTGTATACTTAAGCACACTTTTAAACTGGATATATCAAAATCTTACCTTTTAAAAGCTGCCATTTTGAAAAAGGGGCATGATTTATTATCCTCAAATGACAAATCTTGTCTGATAACAAAGTAGCATCAAACACAAAATTAAGACAAGGACTGGAGAACTTGCTGGAGAAAAAAATAATTTCCCCATATAGCAGATACAATTCATTCCAAATTGCGAATATGTGCCCATGTATGTCAGTTGACGTACGGTTACGTAGTGTGGGGGAAGGAGGGAGAAACCATTGGCCTTATGGCTCAATGGTATGCATACTTAGCATTTAGAAGATCCCAAGTTCAATTGTCAGTTAAAAGTTTTTTTAAAAAAATAATAATAAAGTTCCTGACCATGAAGAAAGAGCTATAGAGTACATTCTCTACACATGGAGACTCTGTTATCCTAAGCCAGAGATTGCTTAGAGGCAGGGCCATTCCACATATGTAACATGGTATTTAGAGGATGTATAAGCCAGTTTCATGTATACTGGGTTCTTCTACCCCATCTCTCAGACCAGCATTACGTATGCATGGATGAATTAGCAGATAGATGGAACAAAAAAACAAAGGGACTCCATTCTGTTGACTATGTATTTTTATATAGTATTTGTATATGTTGAATAGTATTTATACATGTTACTTCATAAATGAGTCTGTGTACTCTCTCTACTTTCTGTATCAATTTATGGTGTTAAGGAAGTGACCACTGGAAGAGTGTGTAGGTAGAGTTCATTTGCAGTCAGTGAAGGGAGCATGTTTATCTGACTATCCCTTCCCTATCTAATCCTTGTTAATTTCCTGTTTTACAATGGGAAACGGTGATTCAAGGCTGATCAATGAGTCTTTGCAGATGTATCATATGACCTCTGTTCTCTCTCCTGAACCATCAGTGGCTTTTTGGGAAGCGGAGAAGACCACCAATTTTTACCAGCAGGATATAAAATATAAAGCCAACAAGAATATGAACGTGTACTTTATGATTACTAATCTTTCATATAGCCTTTAATAGAGTGAAAATATTATCGCATAAGTGACTTGTGGTCGCAATTGAGCCTTAACATACCTTTCAATACCAGACTATTTGTTATCACAAATGTCCTTAATTAAAATGCTTTATTTGGTACAGGGTACATTAAAACAATATTTTTATTTGGATTATAGCGATGCACTTAGAAGCATCTCTATGGGGATTTAATGGGCACTTAATGGTGCGAAACGTTAAAATGAACAAATCATACATTAAAGCTTTCCTTTTGCCTTTTATGCGTTCCCATTTGGAACCTGAAATACAATTTGCATTCATTATGTAAGGCCGATCTACAGTACCTTGCTTCCCAATGTCACTGAGCTGGATCATAAACAATTCTCTCCTATGTTACTCAACTTACTTGCATTTTGAAAAGCTTATTTTTCAAGCCTTGTGTCATACTCTTTCTCTAACAGTGGCAAGCTGAACGATTCAAAAAGTTCTTCGGGCAGCCCTGAAGTTGGTGAACCGTGTGTACCTGAACAAGATGCAGCAACAGACTTATTCTTCCTCTCCTTAATTCTAGTCATAATTTCAAACCAGGCTCTAGGGCAGAAATTTTGAAACATTTTATGAAAGCTTTCGGCAACAAAAGCAAAGCAACACACCTGTTAAGGAAATAATGCTGTTTGTCTGTGTCAGGTTACCTATAGGGGTCCAATTTTCTGTTTGAGGCAGTTTGAGGAAAAATTCTGCAAATGAGGCTTAAATGGGAAAAAGACTGATTCTGCCCCTTCAGAATTATTGCATAGATTTTCTTTGCAAAGTGCCTAGAGCTGTTTTTTCTTGAAGCCAAGCTCTAAGAAATGTATTTCAGAACAAAGTCAAACTCAAACCAATAAGCTAAGAAACCACAAATCCTTGAAAAGCAGAATTAGGGAACCCTCTTTGGAATGGAAGTATCCAATGCTTATTACAAACTGTCCAGTATACTGACACAAACAATAAAACATTACAATATTACTAAAAAAAACATGAAAATAAAAGTTCCTCTTCACAATTTATCGGCATGTGAGGACTGGGAGCGCCTCCTGAAGGGACACCTAAAGAGAGAGAAAAAATAAAGGTTATCTGGTGTGACATGCAATCTCGTATCTGATTCCCTGATACACCAGCTTTGTGTAAATGACCCATCTATATGCTGACCCTTCCTCCCACTTCTGTGCAATTAATGAGCCATCTGGAGGGTGCAAGGACACAGAGGAAGTGCCCACATATACTCCCTGTGATCAGCTATGCTGCTTTCTGAATGTTGGTAGTCATAGCGAGGGGGCACGGATGTGGGCACTTCTTCTGTGCACTTTCACCATGCAGATGACTTGGCAAACATGCAGGGGGCAAGTGGTGGGTTGATTGGTCATGCCCGTCCTCTCTTGATTATGAAGATGGGAGGGTGATTCTGGATGATTCTGGTCAGGCCTGATTCAGCTATAGGCATGCACTTAAGAAACCCTGAGCATCTAGTTAGCTTTCCTGTATCAAATCATTTACCTCTGGGCCAGAGGTACATCACAGACAGTGCTTTAGGTTCGTTACCGGGTATTGTATACAAGTACATAAAATTATGGCATCTATGCTTCCATTTTAAGTCTTTATTATTACAAAATAATTATTCAGTATTCTTGATATCAACTCTATCAATAGAAAATCATACTATCCGTTATAACCGCATAGATAATTAAAGTAGAGCAATTACACGAGTTCAAAAATGTATCTTACCCAAAGATATGAAGGTCACAGGCAAGGAGCTTCTTCTAAGCAGAAGATTGTGATCAGTTTAGCTTGTCACAGGGCTTTTTTTCAGTGGGAACGCGGTGGAACGGACTTCCAGCACCTCTTAAAAATCTAAACTCCCCTCTGTCTGGAGATCAGGGGGCGGGGCCACTGACCATGTGACCATTTTTTGCCAAAGGCAATTTAAACTTTAAAAAACTCTCCCCTTGTTCCAGCTGACCCAAAGTGATGTCATTGTGCGATCTGAGTTCCACCACTGAGTTCCACCACCTCTTTTCCCAGAAAAAAACCTCTGGCTTGTCGTATTTATAGGATTTTAGAACCTTTCTTAACAATAGCTGCTTCAGAGACTCTAATTCTTGGCTAACTTATTATCTTTATGATTTCATATACCAAACAAGATTATCCATATTTGAAACATCTTCTTGAAACATAAAACAAATGCCAGTTCATTCTTGCTACTTTTAGTATTAACAAAGACCATGTAGAATTAGTGATTATAAGTTTCTCATACATCTGAATATCTTTTGGCCCTCCACCAGTATAAAAATCCACAAATAATGTTGCCACCCTCTATGAAGTTATAGTTTCCTGCCATTCTCAGATACTTCCTGCACCAGGCCTTGGTACATTGTATGCATTAGTATGAATTAGATGGCTCTGCTAATCTACACATGGCAATACAACTGTGTAACTCTATTGTTTTATGCCCCTCTCTAGACTCCCTTCGTGGCTATCTAGTTATGGTGCTAGGCTAGACCTGTTTCTTTGTGCATAGGTATCTTGAACAACTTTCTTGGTCATATCCAGCATTTTTTTCCTACAGTCCTAGAAACATCCATGACAGGGTATCATTCCTGAGGTTTCATTTTTATGTAGGAAATTGTATGTGTGATGGAAGGTCACTTCATACACTGCAAAAAGTACAAGTCCTAGTTTGTAGATATTAAAAGAGGAGAGGCTTTTTTCCAGGCAAGAAAAAGAATATGAGAAAAGCATGATGTGTTTTGATGTGGGGCACCAAAGATATTTATAATTATTTACTTGTACTTGGACATACATGGAGGAATGTCACTATGTCACCCATTTATGCATCATACTCCAGGCACTCAGGTGAAGTGAGTCAAGTAATCCCTTGAAGATCATGCTATATAAAGGAATTATGCAAATAAAATTGTAGTCTTACATGTATGGAATTTGTTTTCAATGTCTGAGGAACAAATGATACATTAACCAATACATACAAAGAAGGAATAAGGATGCACCCTTTCTCCAGCAACTCAGAGAAGTTAACATAATTCTTCTTCCATTTTATCTTGCAAGGAAGGATAGGCTGAGACAAAATGATTGGCCAAAGGTTACCCAGGTCTCCCTGGTCTTGGCACAGTACTCTAACTGCTGCACTATCTTGGCTGGTCTTATGAAACACAATGTGGTGTAGTGGTTAGAGGGTAAGAGTAGGATTTGGGAGACCCCAGTTTGAATTGCCATTCTGCCATGGAAGCTTTCTGAGTGGCCCTAGTTCAGTCACATACACTCAGCCTAACCTAGCTCACAGGTTTGTTATGAGGATAAAATGGCTTTCAGCAAAGGGAATGGGGAGAGAATGGGGGAGGAGGAAATGAGACACCCCCTGCAATTTGTTCCATGTCCCCCACTTGTGAATGTATCTGACTCTCAATGTGGCCTAGGGTTGCCAGGTCCCGTTACCCTCTCATAGGATTGGGGGAACCAACACTTTCCTTCTTAGTCTTCTCATGTGCACGTTCCCGGCACAGTGTGATGAAATCACTTCCAGGAACAACATTATTGCACCCAGTAATGGGCATGGTCCCACCATTCACTGGGGCCAATTTGACTCAATTTTGGTCCCTGTGAAGGGCAGTAGCATGCCTGCCACTGGACATGATGATGTCACTTCTGGAAGTGATGTCATCACAGCTGGTGGGAGCATACCTGCTGTGCACTGGCCCAGGAGGCTTCTTGCTGTTCCCCGGGGCCTTTCCCCCCCCTCTGGCCATATGAGGGGGGGCAGAGGCTGGGAACTGGGAATCCCTCACCTCCACTGGGGGACTGGAACCACTATTGTGGCCCCACCTGCAGATACCTATATATCTGGATTTAGGTCGGTAGAGAAGGCAAACTGACAGAATGAGCAGGGAAGAGATGGCCAGGAACTGCAGAGGCAGAGAAAGCTGAATGTTTTATATTTAATAAATATCTATCCACAAATGTGTTTGGTGGTCTCTAGATTTAATAGAACTAAACAAACCATTTACACTTTGTAAAAGGATTTATTATTTACTTCATTTATTCCCTCTTTTTTCCACCAGTGGAGATCCCAAGCAAGCAGTTGGACGTGAGTCTTGCAAGTTGGGTGGTAGCAATTTGCCTGATGTGTCCAGCACCCAGGCCGGACTTAGGAACCCTCCCAAGGCTGCACACACCAAAAGCAAGTCTTACAGCCCCCCTGTCTGGCCCTACCACCCTTAGCACTCACCCAGGCCTCTGAGTCCTAGCCACCGACACTTCCCAGCCAAGGCTCCAGGGCAGCTCCTTGCCTTGGCCCAGGGGAAGCTCAACAGCCCAGCCAGAGGGAGATGGTACAGGAGGCAGAGATAGCCAGCCAGCACTACCACTAGAAACAGATCAATGGTGGCTACGGTGGTGCCAGGCCATACTCCAGCACAGAGGCAGGCAGGGGAAGTGTAGCAGCCCAGCAAACTAGCAGGCAGGCAGAGGGAGTTGGAAATAGCCCGGAGAGGGGACAGTAGAGTGGCTACAGGTGTGGCTACCTAAGGCAGCCAGGGCAGCAGCTAGGTTGTTGGAGGCGGTACTAGGATGTGGAGAATGGGAATGGTGAAAGGATAAAAGGGAAGTCTACCTACAATGGGGGTGGAGAGAGTTTGGAGGGGAGTACAGTGTGAGTTCAGAGCACAACTAAGAGAGTAGTGAGGGATGCCTGGGTGCAGTGAGCGTGTTAGCCCACCCTATGCTCTTTTTCTGAGACCTGGGTCATCCAGCTGGGACCTGCCTGGTCAACAAGGCTACAGCTGAGCCTGCTAAGGCAGGGCCAGAGCAGGGTGAAGCTTCACATGATGATTGCTGCCAGGCCTGAGTCCTTCCCAAAAGACCCAAACAGCCCTGGAAAGGACCCTGGCATTACTGACAGAAACCAAGGTTTGAAGGCTGACAATACTGTTGTGCTTGCCTACTGATGGCCACTAAGAGCATTTGTTTCTTAAAACTTTGGGTGCTGCTGCTGTTATTGGGGGGCTGGGTTAACTCCCCATTTTGGGGTGGATTTCAGATTTGTCTGCAAACTTGAGGTATTTTTCATGGCTCCTATCTTTTGGATTCAAAGATTTGTCCATGTTGAAAATTAAATATTATTTACCAGCAACTATGCAATGTGTCGTCTGATAGGAAAAAGATTAATTTGGGGGGGGGGGGATTTGATAAAGAATTTTCAAAAATTCCAAGCATGATAGTGTAACTTTAGTTTTGGCATATTTGAAAAAATGAATGCTACCATCGCCTTCATTTAAAAATCATTCATAGAAGGCCAATAGACTTCTTCTTTTCCATTTGGCTCTGATGGTTCAACCAGTTCCTTTCGTAGAGTTTCAAACGGCTAATCTTGGTTTGATATTAAAAGAGCTGAAAAGGCAAAGTTGGTGGTATGTAATTTATCATCTCAATTTTGCTACATCAAGTTTATGCTATTACACACTTATCTAGGTTTGTGTTTGGAAATTTGTGCATTGGATTATGAAGAATTATTGATATAAACTGTTTAAGAGATAAAAGCTTTAAAGCATTCTGTTTTTTGGCATTCAATTAATTTGCCTCAATAAAAATATATACAAAAATCAATAGCTTGTAATCAGTTCATAAAAGTCTCTCTTTTCAAAGGAACCATTACATTTACTACATCAGCTTTCTGAAATTACGCATTCAGAATAAGTAACATCTTTGTTTGCATATGCTGTCTAATTCCCTTTCTTTTAGTGCTGCAATTCTATTAGGTGGACTGTGTGCTAGAGTATGGAATAGGGGTGTGCATTCCAAAATTCCTGAGTTGAAAATATACAGAAAAATCACTGTTTCGGATCATTCAGTAATACAAATTACAAAAAAATACCCCTCTAAAAATCCATGTTGTTTTTTGAATTTGGATGCTTATCATCAGCAACTGGTGCTTTGTTTTACTTCAGTTCTCCTGATTTCCCTGGCCATGGCAATTCTGTCTTCCAATCAGATCTTTGCAGGGGATCAGGAGTCCTGAGTGCTCCCATCACCTTTGGAGACCAGCCCCCGAGAAGGATTTTCTATGGGAGAGTCTGTGTTGAGCTGTGAGTACTTGGCAGCCCCAAATTTCTGCAAATAACTTAGCTGGAGATCAGGGCCGTTTCCAGATGGCTTACCTGCACCCGTAACGTCGCACCACGTTGCGGGGAAAACGCGAAATATCGCGTTTTCTTGCGCGAGGTCATGCGACATCGCGCAAAACTCACGCGAGAAAACGTGGTATTTCGCGTTTTCCCCGCAATGTGGCGCGATGTTCCGGGTGCAAGTAAGCCATCTGGAAACGGCCCAGTTGTAATTCTGAGAGATCTCCAACCACCACCTGAAGGCTGGCAATCCTAGGTGTGACTCTCTGCCATATACAACCTTTCTCCTTATGCCCAGGAGTGCCATACATATCTGCTACTTGTGTCTATTATGGTACCTGTTTCAGGTCATTGACTTGGGTAGTTGGATGCAATTGAGGATTGAGAAGAGTGATTTTTCTGCTTTGGAATCTAGCATGCAGTGGACCTCCAAAAGATTTGCTTGTGTCTCATGAATCTCTAGTTCCACAATCTCTCTGCCTCTGTTTGTATCATTAAGTAAAAATTGATGATATAATAGCTTCCAATCTGACAGTGCAATCCTAAGAAGCTTTTCCTGGGAGTAAACTTTATTGAATAAACTTGTTTAGGACTGCTCCTTCAGTCACTTTCTGGGCAACATCCATGACAGATATTATATTCTTTACTGGATCCTCAATAGCAATTTATAGTTATTGATTAAAGCAAAACTACTGTGTGATAAAAGCTGATTTTTACATTTTATCAAATGCTTTGACCAACTCAGTGAAGCTCAAAATAAACATGACAGCATTTAAGTATTAATTTGTATTTCTAAAATATTTCTTAAGCATATCCTAGTAAGCATATCTAAGCCAATGCAGGGTTAAGTGAAAAAGGAAAATGCATATCTGATATTCACCTGTGGTTTTGTCACTGATGAAATAACAAGAAAAATTCACAGGGTGCAAAAGAAAATGGTTTCCGGACCAACTGCTTCTTAGAATTTTTCCTGAACTAGAAAGTTCACACTGTCTAAGGTGAATCCAAGAGGAAATTAATATCTTTACTTACAAGAATACCATTTTTTTTACTTCCTGGTGAACACAATAACTGCTGCAGTACTTTAATAGGAATACTGAGATTTGGATATCATGGTTGCCTGCAGTCACAGGATTCAGTGGGTGGCAAATACAAGTAACAGCATATTGAATCTAACCATGCCAGACTTCATGGAAATAAGCAATTACACATTCCTGGCCACTGTGCACCTGTGATAATACTGCTTCCAGAGCTATTAAATAGACATCTGTGTACAGAGGAAGATGTCCTGATGGTTTTGGATGCACAAAACATGTGAGAGATAATCTTCTAGCCCAGTCTTATATTTGATAAAATAAATTTTAAATTTGACTCCAGCATGAGTTCAGTTATCATGGTATTCTATTTTCCTGCTAAGGTGAGTAGTAACATGAACAGCAATTTTAGTTTTGTAAAGTTATTGAGTAATTGCTTCTTGTCCAGTTATTTTTACTTGCACGTACATTTCTACAGAGGAGAGAAATATAATTGTCAGGAACTAGGCTTTGGCCTAGTTCTTCTAAGTGGGTGCTGCAGTTTAGTAACCAGTGCCATGACAGAGATCTACAACCTTATGTAAGACATGGAGAAAGGAGACAGGATGGGAAATCCCTTCCTTGGTTTCCCATGCTAGTAGAATTTGAGGTCACCTTGTAAGACACTGACAGACAAAAGTGAGTTCTGCTTAATGAGTCACTGGCTTGTGGACATCTCCATCATGAGCTACAGTGATAGACTGAGAGATTGGACAGATTTATGGCGAATAGGTCTGTCACAAGCAGACATGATAGTTGAATGAGTTCAGAGGCAGAATGCCTATGACTGTCAGATAATAGGGAGCTCAGCAGGTGATGACTGTAGATTGAAGGCCCTGCTTGTGGGCTTCTCTGTGGCATAGGACTGTCCACTATTGGAAGCAGTATGCAGGACTGGATGAACTAGGGTTGCCAGGCCCCCTCAACCTCCCTGCGGGGGACAGGGGCCTGACACCTTTGGGGAGAGGGGTGTGCAGAGTGCGCACGAGCGCCCCCCCCCTCCAGCACGATGATGTCACTTCAGGAGTGACATCATTGTGCAGCCCCTGGGCAGGCCCGTTTTTGGGTGCTGCGGAGCACTCCTGCACTCCACAGCACCGGAAATGGGCCGTTCTGCCACAGATTGGGACTGTTTTTGAGGCGCTGCAGAGCGCAGGAGTGTTCCTGCACTCCACAGCGCCTCAAAATGGGCCCAATCCATGGCAGAACGGGCCTGTTTTGGGTGCTGCGGAGTGCAGGAGCGTTCCTGCGCTCCACAGCGCCTCAAAATGGGCCCAATCCATAGCAGAACTGGCCCGTTTTGGGGAGCTGCGGAGCGCAGGAGCACTCCTGCGCTCTGCAGCTGCTGAAAACGGGCCCAGTTTGCTGTGGATCGGGCCCATTTTGGGCACTGCAGAGCACAGGAGCGCTCCTGCGCTCCACAGTGGCCCCGATCCGGGCCAAAACGGGCCTGATCCCAGCAGCTGTGGTGCACGGGAGCGTGCCGCACTGTGGGGTAATGCGCAAGAAAGGTGCGTGCCCCCCCGCTGCTCAGGTAAGTGAGGGTGGGGTGTCCCCCGCCCCCACTGGAGGCCTGGGATCCCTAGGATGAACTGGTCTAATATGGCTACTCTTACCTTCCTTATATTCTTGTGCCTTATTTTCTTCATGTCTAGACACAGACTGATCACAATGCTCTTGGTTTGCTGTACCAGAATGCAACTTGATTGGCTACTTGCAAGAAGCCATCTGATGCACAAAGGGAACGATTTTCATTGTCTGTGAGCTTTTATATATTCTGATTTATACTCAAGTGTGTTCTTTATTCTCATTTAACACTAACAAACTTCTTTAAGACACACTCCTTTGTTTCCTCCTTTGTAAACGGAACCTTTAGAGAGAGATTTAGAGATTTTCTTGCATACCTCTTTTATTCAATGAAGATCTTTGGGCTGTGGTGGCAGCTGCTCCCAAGGCGAATTTTTTTTAAAAAATCTGCACAGCCAATCAGATCTCCAGTGATCAATCAGAAACTCTTCTGGGCAAAAGTTCTATCTGACCCTTCCAATTTTCTAAAAAAACACTTGGCACGGACCAGGAAATGTGTCAGCAAATGCCATGGCCTCCAGGGGCACCACATTGGGGGACTCCTGCTCTACACTCAAAGAACACAGATTTCTAAGACAACTGTAAAGGGAAAATAGTAAAACAGAAGTATCATGAAAACATGAAAAACCCCAGCAGCAAAATAGCATGTAAATAATATAATAAAATGGTAGCACATAATCTGTTGAATTATGTTAAACATTATGTTGAATTATGGAAAGTAAATCCTGTTATGATTTTTGAGACCTTCACTGAGTAACTGGAAGTGAGAGAGGGGCCAACTCTACTGTAAAGTAAGTGCCCTTTATTCACTGGGACTTCCTCCAAATAAACTCTTCTATGGATTGCAACAAAAGAGAGAAATCTTAAGCAGGTGTACTCAGAATCCTACCCAGCTCTGTCAATGAGTTTTCCTATCTAGAATTGCACTGGAAGTAGATTTCATTTCCACTTCAGGTTCCTTTCTGTGACATGTGATCACAGCTTGTTTTTAATCTTTTATTATGTGGATAGTTTTCCTGGAAGGTTCTAGACTGAAGCCATGGATTATTCTTTTCATTGCCTATTGAAAAGGCATTTGGGGGTAATAACTTTTGGAAATGCATTTGAAATGCTGGCCCCAGAAGTCTAAAATGCATCTGAGCACCTTTTCATTCCCTTGAGTCACTTTGCCTTCTCTTCTCTTTCTTATATTAAACAGCATGAAATACAGACATTACTACATTTCTAATGCATACAGTCTGTCTAAACCAAAAATTAAAATTGTATGAATCCTGTGTTCTCCATAAGGTTTGAAAATAAATTGTTGCAATAATGAAACATTAATATTTAAAGTTGTGAACCACATCCTTAGCACTGTGCAAAAATTCGTCACTATAAGAATTTGGGTGCACTTCTAGAATACAGAAAGACATTTACAAGAGTTCCTGTAAGTTTAGAAATATGTTTTGTTATCCTTGCCTTTTTTTGTCTTTGCCTTCAACAAAGTCTTTTTGCCTTTGACAAAGACTTATCTATAGAAACTGTCTAAAATTAGCTTGCCTGTGTTGCAATAAAGATTTAAGATGCACTGAGATATGCATTTCAATATATTATTGGGAATTCTCAAGTACGGCATTAGGAATCATCACAATCTTCATTGCTATTGACAATACTAATTCTCGTTGGAGTTAAAGAATTCATTCCATTTACAGGAGAGAAATTCCATCAAGGAAATCATTGTGTAAACTAAAGGATCTCTGGGAGCAAAAATACTTGCTTTAAACCCACCCAATAGCCATAAGCAGCTTGACATTCCTAGAAATTCAGGACCATTTTGGAAGACTGAGGATCGAATTGGGTACTTTCAGTGGTGGCACCAAGATTTTGGAACCCCCTGCCTAGCACTGGAACTCCCTGGTATATACTTACGACCATCCTATTATATTAGACATTATGCGCTTCTTAACTGTAGTCTCCTATTGCCTTTACTTCTCAAGTGTTGTCTCCTGTTTCCTTACTGAATGGTATATTCTCCTAGACTTCTGAGATCTGTTTGTTCTTAGCTGGTTTTGATTTGTTTATAGTTTTATTTAATGTCTTTATTATTACCTACTTTGGGGGCCATTTGGCAAAATCCCCACTCTGCCATATAAGCTTTCTTTGTAACCTTGGATTAGATACTCTCTGCATAACCTGTCTCAAAGGGTGGAAGTGCACATTACGAAATACCTAGGGACTCTCAAGTGAACCTCATTTCACATATCCCGCCTCTAACTTTCCATGCGCTCGCTTGCACAGTCACACTTCAATTTGCTCTGCATGAATACATTCAGTTCCTCCTCAACTGCTAAAAGTATCCTAGTTCCCCCACCTCCCACTTCCAATTCATTGAAATGCAGATCTTGACGCTTTCTCATACCTTAAAGAAATGCACGTTGACAAGTCAAAGGAGCCTACTGTACTTGTTCTTGCAGCAATCTGCCCACTAGACACACTTGCAGATGTGATCATATAAAGAGAGCACCTGTCAAAGGAAGGGGAAGGGAAATACAGGCGCCTGTATTTCCCTCCCTGCTGCTCTGTAAATGCTAAATTTTAAGCTTCCAGGACGCCTACAGATCCCGGCAAACCTTGAGGTAAGAGAACACGTGCTGAACCTAGGTATTTCTTAACGTGTGTTTTGGCTCTAAGTTGTAATGTAAGACCATGTGTTTGGGGGGTTTTTTGAGAGGGGGGAACAGCATTGGATTCATATCTCTTATAAGACTTCAAATGCTATATTGATACACCTTCTCCCAACTCAGACTAGCCTGGCAGCTGGCCCCCTATCTTGACATGACAGATGTGGCCTCCTGGACTAGACTACTGTAATGCTCTCTACATAAGTCTCCCCTCAAAGTTGAGGAGCAGAACACTGCAGTTCATTAACTGTCAGGAACTAGATGGAACAAGCATATCACTCCCATTTTGCAATCACTCCGTTGGTTTCCAATCAGTTATCAGGCATAATTCAAAATCATGACTATCACATTCAAAACCCTTCATGGCCTTAGCCCCTCATATCTGTGCAACTGCCTCTCCATCTATGTGCCACCATGGCAGCACAGCTTATCTGAACAGGGCCTTCTGCAGATACCACTTGGCAGCTGGGCAAAATCAACAGCTGCCCCCAAATGTGCTTTCTCTGTGGGGGCCCCCACTTTTATGGAATGGCCTACCTAAGGAGGTCGGGAAAGCTCCCGCTCTCCTGGCTGTCTGCAAACTATGCAAAACTCAATTATCCAAGAGGGGTTTCTACAGAGATTATAGGGCTATGTCATAAAAAATAGCTGGAGGGATTCTTTGGTAGGGACAGAGACTATAGGCTATGCTATTGGATACTGTTGCTGATACAGATGTATGCCACTAGGGAGTTTCCACGTTGCTTAACATGTCATGTAAAATAGTAGTTATTTCAGAAAGATTTTATCTCAATGCTTGACTTTATGCTTACTTTCCAATTTTTTGCTACTGTTATCTTATGGCATCTGTTTCACTGAATGTCCTAAATGTTGTTCATTTATACTTGTTCAGTGAATGTCCTACCTGTTGATTGTATTGTATGGTATTTCAGTTGCACTGTGTAATGTGTCATGGATCTCTGTGAGAAAGGCAGACAATAAATAAAATAAAATAAATATGTATTGTACTCTGAGCTAAGTGGTTGGGTTTTTTGCTGGGGGTGGGGTGGGGAGGAAATGCATAAATAAATAATGTTTTTTAAAATGTCACTCTCAATGTCTTGATGAAATAAGTTTTCTCCCTTCTCTGATCACAGGCAAATAAGTTAGAAAAATGGGTTTCACATGGAAGGGTATTCCACTCTTCTGAGGCCATTACAGAGAAACTCCCTATTCCTACTTTTATGGCAAGCTAATAAGCTGTAGAGCATTGCTTTATTGGCTGATATTACAAACTGTGGAGGGAAAATTGATTTAAAAAGCATTTCTAGAGATACTCAAGTGCCTCTCTCCACAAGACATCTTACACAGGGATGCTCAAGTGACTTATTTTCTGCGTGGTCTTATATTCAAATGTACTCCGTCTCACTAGCAGTGCATGCATATCCAAAATGGGAGAACATGTGTAAGCTCTTTCACTTGAGTGTCCCCGTGTAAGATGTCTTGTGTAGAGAGACTCTCAAGAAGAACCTTAGACATTAGGACTTTTAAGGTCAGAAATCAGTGACTTACTTGTAACAAGAAATAACCTAGAAACCAATAATATATAATATGATCCTGCAGATCTACACCAAACAACATTTGTTTGGCTGCATGCTGATTCAGTCTCTCTCTAAATGAAACATCTTATAGGGGGATGCTCAAGTGTAGAGAGTGTAAAGAGATGCAATGAAATTAACAAAGCCTCTGGGGAGCGATCTCCACTGGCTCTGTCTTTTTAAACTACCCCTGCATAGAGAGATGAAATTGACAGAGTCTTCGGAGAGCTGGCAGATATCACTCCTCAGAGGCTTTGTTAATTTCATCTTTGCCTCCTTGAAGGCTCTGTCAGTTTCATCTCTCTACACCAGTGTAGTGTAGAGAGATGAAAGGAAAGATGAAATTAACAAACCCTCTGAGGAGCGATTTCCCCCGGCCCTGTCTTTTTAAACTATGCTTCCCGGCTAACATTGCATCTCCATATACTTGAGCATAGTGTAAGATGTCTCATGTAGAGAGACTTTCAGTTAGTGGGTTGGATCCAACTAACTTTTTGTGTCGTTGGAAAAGGAAAGGGGAGTGCTTTCAATCTCCCAAAAGGCTATGCTGGGAAACCATGGAATCTGCAAGTACAAAAGCCATGAGAGGTAGCAGCTGTAGTAAAATGAGGAGTTGGGTGAGACTGAGTGAAAAAGCTGGCTGGACTTCATATTTCCAGACTGGACCAGCTGCAGTATAACTGGGCCTCCATTTTCTTCGGTAAAGCCCCTTTCTCCTCTAACTACTACCCCTTCCATCCCCCCTCCCTCTGCTCTACTTTTTCTTCTTCAAAAACACTATTTTCCATTTCAATTTGCTTACCCTGGTAAAGAGAAATCATATAACATTTTGCTTTCTTGATTGTATACAAGCAACACAGAAAAACTGTCACCCTGCGGATACAGCCATCATGTAGGTGCTTGGCTTTCAACAGAAAAGTTGTTTTGGATATTATTATACTGTACAGTTAACATAGAAAAAGAGCTCGTGTTTCTTAAGCCAGGTGAGTCCTACAGTTTGTCAAGTGCAGTATATTTAAAATCCCACAGAACCAATCCAAGACTCTTAGGGAGGGAAAAGAGGCTTTTGTTCCCTGATCACTCCCATACTGTTTCATAACTTAGATTCACAAGGAATTTACAACTAAGAAATAATTTCCAACACTCTTTATGTTAAAGTTGGTCATTATTTTTCATTGTAAATATCTCTGCCATTTTAACTCATTAGTCTTTAATATTACTGTTCCCAGTTTTATCAACAGCCGAGTTTTGCATATGTGAAGGAAAACTGTACTGCGAAAACCTGTGGGGAAGGGGAGAGGAGGAATCTAGGCATGGAGTGAATTGTTGCTTTGGAGCTTAATTGTTTTATTGCCTCTTCTTTTTACGGCCCCTGGTCTGCAGCAACCTAAAACCTGAATCGCTGCTCTTTGCTGTAGCTAGGAGTTATTGGTGAAGTTTGAATTGCAAATGGCAGTTCTTAGTCTTTAAGGAGCCACTAGAAAGAAATACAATTTTTCACATCAAGGCCCACAGCTATGCCCATGAGTGTGCCCATCAGATGTCCTTAGGTTTCAGCATCTATCATACGATGCTGACACACGCTCTGTTTCCAGATGTAGCAACTTAGAATAATCTGATTGATTTATTGATAGTTGAGCTGACCATATAATAAAGTTATTGACTGGCAACACCATCCTTCTGTCCACCCCACCTCCCACCAGCCCTGCAGCATCAGATACCATCTTCAGGCCCTGCAGTGTAGCCTCTGGCAGTACCTCAGCTGCAGAAGCCTCTACAGGGCCCCAGGCCTCCCTCACTCTTAGGCCAGCAGCAGCCGATGCCCAGGGACAACCCTGGGGAACAGCCTACAGCCACTCAGAAGACTCACCCTTCTGTAGTTGCCCAGACAGCCCTACCTCATCCAGGCTCACAGGAGATTGCCAGCAGCACAAGCCAGGCAGGCACAGGTCCCAAACTGCCAGGGGAGGCATGGGGGAGGGTTCAGAAGCAGCAGGGGTGAGCCAGGCAGAGAGCAGACCAAATGCCCAGCTCTAGGCTGGGATGGAGTGGGTGGGGACAGGAGACTGCAGAGTCTATCCAGCCCTCCTATCAGATAGGCTGGGAGCAGGGCCAGTCAGGGAGGCTGGGTGGAGTTTGGGAGCAGAGCCAGAAAAGTGGGGAAAGGGGAGGACTTTACATTCAGGTTCCTGTGAAGGCTGGGGAGGAATTGCAGGGAGAGGCAGCTGGAGAGTGCTGTCACTCCCAGGGCAGGAGAAGGAACAACTTGGTGCAACCCCCTTCCCTGCCCATCCGAAGCTGGAGGACACCTGCCTGGAGAGCTGGCAGGATGGTAGGCCGTCAAGCAGGGGTGCCAGTGAGGGAGGAGCTCACAGTTATTTTATTAGACCTACTCTAGAAGTTCTTAAGGCCTAAATAAGACTTTCATCAACTGGTACATTCAGCAAACCAGACGATGTTGGAAAGAGACACTGAGCTATCACCATCCACAGTCATCTGCATTTAAAATAATAGACTCATAGAGTGGAGGGGGCCTTACAGAGTATCTAATCCAACACCCTGCCCAATCCAGGAACAGCCTAAAGCATCCCTGTCCAGCCACTCCTTGAAGACTGCTAATGATGGAGAACTCACCACTTCTCTAGGCATCCGATTCCACTGCGGAATTACTCTTAATGTGAAGAAGTTTTTCCCAACGTCCAGCAGGTACTTTCCCCCCTGTAGGGCCCTGATCTACAGGCCCCTGATCATCCTGGTTGCTTTCCTCTGCACATGTTCCAATTTTTCCACAACCTTTTTGAAATGAGGCCTCTAGAACTGCACACAATACTCCATGTGGGGCCTGATCAAAGCAGTGTATAGTGATACAATGACATCCTGTGATTTGAATGTTATGCCTTTGTTTATACACCCGAGGACTGCATTAATTTTTTTCCCGTTGCTCATGTTTAGCTTCCCATCCACCTGTATCCCAAGATCTTGGTCACACAAACTGCTACCCAGAAGTGTATCCCTCATCCAGTATGCCTGCTTTGCATTTTTGTTACCCAGGTGGAGAACTTGGCACTTATCAATGTTAAATCTCAAATCTGACAACTTTTCCAGTGTATTCAGATCTTGTTGAATTCTATCTCTATCTTCAAGGGTATTTGCTACTCCTCCCAGTTAAGAATCATCTGCAAATTTAATGAGGAATCTCTTCACACCCTTGTCCAGATCATTTATAAAAATACTGAAAAGCACTGGGCACTCCACCGGACACCTCACTCCAATCAGACACGGTGCCATTGACAACTACTCTTCGGGTGCAATTATTCAGCCAGTTTTGTATCCATCTAACCATCCTAGAGTCCAGTCCACATCCCTCCAGGTTATCCATCAGAACATCATAAGAACCTTGTCAAAGCTCCATTGACAGCATCCCCGTGACCCAGTTAGCCTGTCACTCAGTCATAGAAGGAAATGCGGTTGGTATGGCAGGACCTATTGGGGACAAATCCATGCTGACTTCCCCATGTTGTCCATCAGAAGCTTGCAGTTTGATGCCTTTAATATCTGTTCCAGCATCTTCCCTGGGACAGAGGTCAGGATGACTGGCCTGCAGTTCCCAGGATCATCTTTTTCCCTTTCTTGAACAATGGGATGACATTTCCCTTCCTCCAGTCTTCCAGCATATCACCTGTCCTTCAAGAGGCCTGGAAGATGATCGACATGGAGTCTGCAATCTCTCTTGAGGGTTCTTTAAGCACCCTCGAGTGCATCCCATCTGGCCCAGGGAATTTGTACACATCCAGTGCAGCTAGATGCTTCTCCACAACTTCTGTGCCGATGTCAGCCAGCTATGTCTCTAGATGAGCCTGTTCTCTTCTTCAGGGAGAAAACTGAGACAAAGTAGGCATTGAACCTTTCTGCCTTCTCTCTGTCCTCTGTCAGAGTTTCTCCATTTTCACCTAACAATGGGGTTATCTCTCTCTTTACCTTCCATTTGCTCCCCACATCTTTTTAGTTTTGGCAATCCCTCATTCAGTCTCAACTCATTCTGAGCTTTGGCCTCTCTGACAGCTGCCCTATGGTGCCTAGCTACCCCTAGATACTCTTCTTTAGATGCATTTCCTTTCCTCCATTTCATGAACATCTTTTTCTTCCTTCACTCATCACAGAGCTCGCTGTTCATCCACGTTGTCTTCTTAGATCCTCTACCACATTTCCATTTTGCTGGAATGGTGAGAACTTGAGCCTGCAAGAGCTCTTCTTTTAGGAAAGCCTGTCCTTCACTCACTCCTTTTCCTTCCAGCATTCTTGTCCATGGAATAACTCATCACATCTCTACGTTTATTGAAGTTTGCCCTTCTAAAGTCTAACATACATATTTGGCTACAAAATCCCTTGTTTTCCCACAGCAAAGGAATTCGAGGAAGACATCATCACTTCTCCATAAAGTTCCCACCAACTCTTCTGTTCCTGTTGCATTCCTCAGGATCAAAGAGAATACCACCTGTGCCCCCATTCCTTTCAGTTGCCTCCCAAGGACTCTATAATCAGCCCTAATGTGTTCAGTGGTATTCATAGCCGTGTCATTAGTTCTCACATGGACCATCTCAAATGGATAATGGTCTGTTGGTTTGACTAGCTTGGCCATCATGTCTGTGATCGCTGGCAAGCAACACACCCCTTGGGTCATGGGATCCAGTCTGGACTCATGACTTTCCATACCCCTCAGCAGAGCGTCACCAAGACTTTCCTTATCCTTCTAATGGTATTTGTTTGTATCATGATGGCATCCCCATTTGTTCTTTCAGATCCTTGTTGTAGTGCATTTGCCAGTCGTGTCATGTCATGTCAGCAAGGGCCTGGAATCGATTTCTCAACTCCAGTGGCTTCGAGTGTTGTCTTGCTCTGCACCTTCTGGCTTGTGCTGTTGATCCTGAAGGAGGTTCATTGGGAGAATACTCTGTTTTATTGTCCCTTCCACCACTCTCTCCGTCCCTTTGGAGGGCCTGAAGACTTTTGTTGATGAAATCCTCTCCTTCTTCGATCTCTTGAAGGGTACCAAGCCCTTCATTCAGGCTCCTCACTTTTTCTTCTACTAACACTACCAGCTTGCACTTAAGACAAATGAAGTCCTTCTTATCCTCAGGGAGGAAGACAAACATGGCACAACCTTGACAGGTAACTGGAAATGTCCTTCAGTAGTCATTGTTTTCTTTCCCCCCTCTTCTTCCCTAAAAGAAATCTCATAACTGCCATAACAAAAAAGATTTTCTCCCTGGAATCTGCGTTCTGTGAAGAAACCTGCCCCCCCCCAAATCCAACTATATATATAAAATATCCAACTATATATATATAAAAGAAACTGTGGGGGGGGACCATACACAGACCCCAGGCTTGATCCTCAGGCTAAGAGCCACATGCAAGGAAAAACACTCATTTCTCCAGTAGCCCAGTAGACACAGGGTGAGGTATAACAATTACTGGCCTCTCACAGCCTGAAAGTGCATCCAAAAACACTTACAGAAAACCAAGCGTATTTATTTATTTAATTACATTATCCATAGTCCTCCTTTCTCACTGAAACTCAAGGCGGTTCATGCAGCATGGGTCAGTACAGCCAATTTCAAAGACATTTCAATAAACAATGTAATAGGGTATATACATGCAAATTGGGAAAGATTTGAAACCAGCAGGAATCCAATATAAAGTTGAAGAAATTCTGAAACAAAGTTCAAGCAATTCCAAGACTAACATATTAAATAGCATAGGAACTACCCAGTAAAATCATACGGAAATAGTCCCTCCTTATCCTTTTACCGATGTATTTCTTGGAAACCATTTCCTTACAGTACAGCCCTCCTGTTTGAGTAAAAAGCCCTCTTGAATAATTCAGTTTTGCATAGTTTTTGGAAAGCCAGGACAATGAGAGCTTTCCTGATCTCTTCAAGTAGGCCATTCCATAAGTTAGGGGCTACCACAGAGAATGCACATATATGGGCAGCTGTTGATTTTGCCCATGTGAAGGGTGGCACCTGGAGAATGCCCTGTTCAGATGAGTGAAGTTGCCATGGTGGAACATAGGGAGAAAGGCAGTCCCATAGATATGAACCAAAGTTGTGAAGAGATTTGTTTGTGATAGCCAGTACATTGAATTGAGCCCTATAACTGATAGGTAGCCAATGGAGTGACTGCAGAATGGGAGTAATATTCATATTCCTCTTAGCTCCTGATAGTAACCGAGCTGCAGCATTCTGCACCAACTGAAGTCTCCAAGTTAACTTACAGGGGAGACCTATGTAGAGTGAATCAAGAGACTGGATGTTCCCATGGTGTGGATCCAGGTGGCCAGATCAGCAATATCTGGTAGGGGGCCATCTTACAGGCTAGACTGAATTTGTACAGAGCATTTTTTGCTGCTGCCTTAACTTGCATTTCTAGCAGTAGTGCTAGATCTAGTATAACCCCTAGGCTTTTATAAAATAGAATAGCAAATGCTCCAATGGGGAAAGTGTTTCTTAAGTTTTCAAATATTTTACTTCCACTAGCATCTTTCCAATTGTCTACAATCCGCAAAGTTAACATTTATCTTCTGGTTTATTGTAGCTACTAATGAAGGACCAGTGTCATGTATGTCTGCCTGCAGTACATGACATGAAGATGTTATGTGCAACCTATTGATCCTCTGACACTATGGAGAGTTCAGAGTACCATTCAATGCCTGTTATTTGGAAGTTCAGGGTGTTATCTCTCCTTTAACACGTTCACTTCTGTAGCCAATGGCCTTGAGGCCAGATGCAGCTAGTCTGAACTGTATCTTCTCTGAGAACGGATGATTTCATTCCCAATTTGCTATTATTGCTTATCATAGTCTAAACTCTGATACTTTTTGTCTCTGGCATTTGCACTAGAATTTCAATGGGCTACTAACCTGGGGCGGGACATTACCCTATAACTAACCAGGCTTTCACTCAACACGTCACTTCTGCCAATTCTATTGTCTGGGCACCTTGAACTTGATAGATCTCTAATAAAAGTTACTTCAACCAAAGCACCTGTGTGATTGCTGTGGAGAACTTGGGGATTTACTTGCCAAGGACTGACAACCAGATTTGTATATCTAGTTGTCTATCTAGATGACAGTCTGTTTTTTGCTCTTCAAGTAGTAAACCTATTAATATACAGGGTGATCTACATGGTATGGTGGTGGAGAGTGCCCTCAAGTCAGATCTACATGGTATACTGTTTTTTAAATAGTAATGAATATAGTCACACACTTTCCAAACAACCAGCAGCTTCCATATGTTATCAAGGTTCATGTTAAAACTATGGAAAGAACTCCACAAAACCTCAGTTTTCAAATATTTTACTTCCACTAGCATCTTTCCAATTGTCTATAATCCACAAAGTTAACATTTATCTTCTGGTTTATTGTAGCTACAAATGAAGGACCAGATTTGTATATCCAGTTGTCTATCTAGATGACAGTCTGTTTTTCGCTTTTCAAGTAGTAAACCTATTAATATACAGGGTGATCTACATGGTATGGTGGTGGGGAGTGCCCTCAAATCAGATCTACATGGTATACTGTTTTTTAAAAAGTAATGAATATAGTCACACACTTTCCAAACAACCAGCAGCTTCCATATGTTATCAAGGTTCATGTTAAAACTACGGAAAGAACTCCACAAAACATCAAAGTGATTTCAGGCTGTAGGAAATATTGCTCTCAGCGCACATCACAATACTGAGCCGAGATGAGTCCACTGATGGGAGATGTATAGCATATTTAGGGCCCTCGGAGATAAAAGTGGGTATCCAGGCATCTTGCCACGTACAATAATGACACATGGATTAAAGACACCGCACGATACTTTAGAAAGCTACTGTCAGCAAGACATGGAACTGTGCATTATAGGACCTTATTATAATACAAATAAATCAAACTGACGATTGTGAAAACAAAGTTGAGACACTCATGGCAAATAAAGAACTTGCGGGTGGGAGGCTTGGATGGAACATTAGCAGAAATGGCACATTTGTCAGGCTTGGGGGATACTATATGTGACAGTTGACAGAAAAACCAAGAGACACCCGCCAAAGAAGATCTTCCATGAGAATACTGAGTGACCAGTCCAGAGAATATGGGCAGAATGTGATAAATGAGAGGATGATTAAGGCTTGGAACAAGAGACTCATTTGTGCAGAGTGTGACAATCTGACTTGGTTTGAAGATGATGAAATAATTGTGCTTGAAGAAGAAGACGAAGCCCAGATAGAAAAGAAAATCTGGAAATGTCACCAATATGCAGCTTGGAAAAATGAAGTGATGAGAACACTTCAAATGCAGGCTTTAGAAAGGTAATAGCTGGTTGTTATAAATGTCAAATATAAACCAGACAAAAGACAGATACATTTGAAATGTCTTTCTCAATAAAGATCCTAAATGTCACTCAAAATGATCAGACTATTTATTACAGAATTTGTAAAAGAGACATGGGAAGAAAGCCAATCCCTGTTGCAATACACAGACAGAAAATGCCTGTCTCTGTGTCACTTGACATCCACTTTGGCTGGGATTTATTAATACAGTGAACTACTGGGTGGTTTAATCAAATAACTGTTAACATCGAGTATTAATTTTGTGTATTATCTGAATAAAAATAAGCACTTTTAATGCCTATGGTTTAAATAGGCAAGTTAAGCATGTAAGCTGCATGCAAGCTACCACTACCACAACCACTACCACTACTACTACTACTTTAAAAAATGAAGTGTACCATAATCCCCAAACAGGACAAACAAACAAAACAAAACAGGATGTTGCTGCCCATCTGTTGCAAACGGGGGAAGGGGTTGCCCAGATTAGATTCCCGTGCTGAGCAGGTGACAAATGCTGATGGAAGGAAAAAGGAATAGACATTCCCTACTGTCGGATCCTGGTTTCTTCTCCATACAGTATCATTTTGCAAAGATGTGCTGCGTTCAGAAAGACGATTAGTGCACAGACACATTTTCTCTAGAACGAGCTGTCATTTCTCAATTGGCACATAGTTACATTATAAATCCAAGTGATAGACCAACCCTCTTTCCCTTCTGTCTAATTATGATTTCAGCATGATCTGTTTCCTATTTCATTGTCTTTCATCTTGTGTTTATTTTTGCACGGTCATATTTTGGTGGAAAGGCGGACTACAAATCTTTCCAACAAATAAAGAAGACTAATTCAACAAATATCTTTTTTTAACTGATCATTTCCAGCTTGGTGAGCCCCTGCGTATTGCTGATCATATTCTCCCAATTGCACATGGTTCCTTCTCGTTGCTCCATCTTCCCCTTGACGCCTTCCCAGACAGGAGTCCATCCATGCCAATAGGGGTACAGGGTTAGGCAGACCGTGGATGTTCTTTGTGTCATCAATAAATCTGGAGTTTGGTGGGAATCATTCTGTGTGGGAAGAACTGTATTTCCTAAAAACTAGCTGGTAATTATGGCAATTCATTCCGATTGCTAATAGATTCTACAGGTGCATTATATTAATGTTAATCCCACTCATTTACCTATGTTCTAATTATGTTTGTTTATTTAGGCATCAAGGTGTGTTTTGACTCTGAAATCACTGCAGGATTTTCTTTCTTGCTTCACGGAATGAGAAAGACAAATGACTCCAGTGGTTTGTTTCACCTCATGAAAAGGCTTGTGCCATAATGCATACAAATTCGGATTCCCAACTTGAATTGGAAGTAGGCTAAGAAATACATCATTTGCTGCTTGATTAAAACACTGACAAAAGTCCTGAACTGTGAAGAATTATAAATGGGCCCTCACTGCATAATTTCTAATCTAATTACTTGAAGAATTCATAGAAATCTAGTCTCAGTATTGCAAGTTTTCCACAAAGTCATTACTGTAAAAAGAGAGAGAGAGAGAGAGAGAGAGAGAAAATGATTGAGTTAAATAATATTGTGATTAAATTAATTTCCCCCCAGGAGAATCTATTATGAAGAATGTTATACAAATACACAAAAAAGGCCTAATGGGTTCTAAAATAGTTTCATGGCTTATTCAGTCAACCAACATGTTGTAATAAAGCTGTATTCTACAATGATGTTCTTACTGTTTTTGAAAGGTTGCTTTCAATACATTAACCCCGCCCCCCATCACTCCAAGAATCTCTTTACAAAATTCACAGAAGAACCAAGCTATTTTAATATCTCTTGATTCTTGAATGTCTAAAATGGATTACTTGCCAAAGGAGGAAAAAATGCATCTGACGAAGAGAACTGTGATTCTCGAAAGCTTATGCTACAGTAAAGTTGGTTAGTCTTAAAGGTGCTACTGGAGTCTTTTCTAAAATGGATTAGTTTCAGGTGGGTAGCCATATTGGTCTGCAGTAGAACAGCAAGGTTAGCATCCAGTGGCATCTTAGAGACCAACAAGATTTTCAGGATATGAGCTTTCAAGAGTTAAAGCTCCCTTTTCCAGATACCTGAAGAGATATCTAAAGAACGGAGCTTTGACTCTCTATCAAAAGCCTATACCTTGAAAACCTTGTTGGTCTCTGCGGTGCCACTGGACTCAAATCATGCTAAAATGGAATTGTGGGATTGCTTGGACGATTAATTCCTTGCTCCAGTGGATAGCCTGGGAAGCTCACTTTTTTTTCACCATTGGTCAGAGTAGGCTGGTGCCCAATGAATGGGAATGGGAGTTACAAAAGCTTTGAAATGTTACCCAAATTGCCATATTTCCTGAATATGGGCAGACGGGGGGATAAAAACTAATTTAGTTTCTGGAGATGAGTGGGGTTCGAGGTGATGAGTTTACGTACAGGGGAGTATTCCGTATGCATAGAGCATGATATGCAAAAAAAGGCAAGAAGGACCAAAAATGGAAATATGTTCCATGTGGATGATGAAGAGGAGACAGAATAGGAGCTGGGGGGTTGATGAGATTAGAAAAAGGTAGGATTGAGCTGGCTGTCATTGCTCCTTTTTCCTGTTGTGCTGGGAAATCTTGGGTCACTCAAGATTTTGTGGGGAGGAGGCTGATACTGAAATGGGGAATTTTCCTAGTTTGCATAAAAGTTTTTAAAAAATGCTTCCTGGAGGAGGTTTGGAGAAACAAAATCCTAAGGCTGAGTGAATAACAAGATTAAGGAGAGGGCAGAAATCTTCCTGGAGAATCACTAAGATATGGGGAGGAACTAGCTGTAGTCAGTCCATTGCCACAACTCACCACCTTGTCCTTGGCACAGTTCACTGCTGCTTAGCTTAACGTTAGCAGAACATAGGGCCAAGCTACACATGATGAATGACACTTGAACAGCAAGTGTATTTCTCCCTGTTCACTTGCCCTCCACTCAATCCACTTGCTGTTCAAGTGTCATTCGTCATGTGTCGCTTGGCCCATAGACTATTTTTTTGGCCCTAAGTCCCTGTTAAAACCAAAGTGTTGGAGCAGCATATTGGGGAGAGCAACATATAGAGGCTGCAATTTCATGTACAGGCCAGGAGAAACAAAGCTGGCTGTAATAATGCTGGCCAGGTTTGGTTCCGGAGTGGAGGTGCCAAAAATGCTAGTATCTAGTGGCTAGAAGTTAACTGCAACTCAAAAATTAGGAAGTTTGATGGAGCAAATCAGCCATTAATAAGGCCTAATTTGTTGGTGTTTGTGTTTTCATATTTCGATGTGGGTACAGTTCCAAAGTTTTGCCGTTTTTCCCTATAACTTGGTAGAAACACAAGGAAAGAGGGTCTAGAATAGGAACCCAGTTACTGTGCTGGCATCTATGAGCATTTAAAGCTGCTACAGTGTGTTTTGAGATGGAGGGATGCCAGATGAGGATTTAGCTTCTGTGCCACCAGTGCTTGCCAAAGGAGGAAAGCTAGACTGCTAAGCAACCTATGCATATTGATAGACAAAGCAATTCATGCAGCAAGGTGCACGACACAAGGGAACTTGGCTTTATATCTGTGGAGAAAAGTGCTCCATTGTAAAATCCACCTTGGTATTTTATTAGTTGAGGCTATGATCCTCACATGCTCCACGGGCTACAATGCTGGTCAAAGACTGGTCCAAAGAAAAGTTCAGGAAGCCGCAGACTGTAAGGAAAGGAGTGGAAAACATTGACTGCCAGGTTTATGTTTTAATTTCACTGAGCCATGTGGCTGCAGCAGTGCTCCTACTGGCCACTCTTTGCTGTAGACTTTATAGCTTGCATCTGTTGCAAGAGGATAAAGAGGATAAGTGTAGGATGATTCATAGGGTTACCAGCTTCCAGGTGGGGCCTGGAGTTCCCCAGGAATTACAAGTGAACTCTTCCTGACTACATAGATCAATTCCTCTGAAGAAAACAGCAGTTTCAGGGGGCAGACTATATGACATTGCATCCTTGTTAAGCTCCTTCCCCTCCCCCAACTCTGCCTTCCTCAGATCTCCAGAATTTGCCCAGTTTAGTCCTGGAAACCTTAACAATAGGACATGGTAGCCCAGCTGAGGTAGCCCTTGTCCAGCCATCAGGTGTTTGGGCTATGGGGCTGGTCAAGGCCACAGAAGAACCGAGTCATTACTAGAGATGGGCACGAACAGCAGTACGAACAACAACAAAAAAGCCACGAACAGCCCAACCCACTGTTTGCGAGCAAGCTGTTCATGAGGCCCCATTCCCAGCGAACACGTGTTCATTCCACGCCCTCTTCATGGCATTCGTCAGCCGTTTATAAAGCCAGACAGTCTGGCACCTTTCAGTCAATTCCCCTGGCAACATAGGCATGGGCTGTCTGAACTCTGTCTGAACTCCTTCTGGCTTTCCTTCTGGCTTGTAACCCCTCAAAGTAGCTTCCAGCAGACAGTCCAGTTTTTGCCGCTGTAAACAGAAAATGACAGGGGAGACCCATGGATCATGCCTTTCCCATGGTGCAATCTCTCTGAAACTTGAGGGGTCTTCAGAGGACAGTGAGAACTATTTCCCCTGGAAATTTGGTGGGTATTGGACATTGGGAAGGTCAGTTTGCAACTCCTCAATTAGCTTCCAGCAGACAGTCCAGTTTTTGCCATTGTGAAGAGACAATGACATGAAAGGGGGGCACTCACAGACTCTCCTTTCCTGAGCTCAAGTTCAGCTAAGTCTCGGGGGGGGGGGCATTCTGGCTCCCACGAACCTCCAGCTACGAACATGTTCGTGAACATGTCATTTCCATTGATGCTCGTGAATCCCTGTTCGTGGACAGCAACGAACAACGAACTTAGTGTTCGGGGTTTTTTTTCCTGTTCCTGCCCATCTCTAGTCATCACTAGCAATTTCTCAGGCAGCAGCACAAAGAGATACTGGGCAGCTATGATGACATGAGCTGGTCCACTTTGCACATGAGGTCTGCAGTAGGGTCTAGTGGACATATAATTGTGTGCTAATTTGGGGGGAGGGATGTGGTTGTGTCTATGTATGTTTGTGAAAGTGTGATAGAGATCATTTCTGAGCATTATTGTTGAGGATGGTGGTCTGATTGCCTCTGAGCTCAGTGTGTGTGTTTGTTTTCATGTGCAGCTATTGCTGTTATGTTGAGGTAGGATGGGGTATGCTTTCTTTATTATTTCCTGCATGCCAGTGTTTATTTCTGGCATCAGAACCACTCAAAAGGGTAATCTGAGGGACCCTGTCCCATATTTCGGAATACTTCAATACCTTAACCTATCATGACAGTCTTTATCTGACAAGTCATGTTTTTTGGCAATTTGGATCGTGGTCCCACAGCCTTGCTTTCCCTGCAGTCATACAGCAGCTGCATGGAAAGGCATTTTCAAATCCCCAGGAGTCCAATTCTGCTCAGAACTGTGGCATGGGAAGAGGAGAGGTTCCTGCCTTTTCCTCCAAGCTGCTTTCCTCAGATGAAACAGCCCCAGCAGGAAGTAATTTGCATAACTTTGGAAGTGCACATGCTCAGAATACTCCACATGCTCAGAATACTCCATGTGTAGTTTGGCCCTAAAATCCTCAGTGCCAAAGAATTAAAACTAAGGGATCAAGTTGTATGCATTTACATAACATATGATGTTTGGAGCATTTTATTACAGCTAATTTTTCTCTCACTTTCATAATACATTGCAGTCCAAATGACTTTGGGGGACTGTAAGCTCAGCAGTTACAAATATTCTTTTTAAGCACAATAATAAACCTGTGGAATTCACAGTTGCAAGGGGTAGTGATACTCATTGGTTTTGATGGCTTTAGAAGGAGCTTAGATAAATTTATGAAGAGTTGATCTTCTTATAGACTAATAACAAGACACCTATGTTCAGAGGCAGTGTATCTCTGAATATCAGGGATGGGGATAGTATTTCACTAGGAGAAATCTGCCTTGCTCCTTTTGGAAACAGAAAGCTAGATTCATTCATTCGTTTGTTCGTTCATTCATTCATTCATTTAGTTTATTTATACCCTGTCTTTCTCACTGAGACTCAAGGCAGATTACAGACTAGAGAGGCACAGAGAGAAATGTAATGCTACTGTCATGTATATAGCTAGTACTATAGAACAGTTGCTGGATATGACCAAGAAAGTCATAGAAGATGCCTTTGCATACAGAGAGAGAGCTAGCCCAGCTCCATAACTAGACACATTACAAAGACTCACAGTGCAATCCTAAGAAGAGTTACTCCAGTCTAAGCCCATTGAAGTCAGTGGCCTTAAACTAGAGTAAATTTGCTTAGGATTGCACTGTTAGAAGCTTAGAATAGAACAACCTTGGAGAGGAGCATAAAACCGTGAAGTAGCACAGTTGCACGGCCTTCTATTGATTAGAGGAGCCATGTATCAATTTATACAATGCATACTCAGTCAGGACCAGGTGCAGAGAATGTCTGAGAATGGCAAAAATGTCTAACTTCACAGACATTAAAAATAGAATCCAAGAATGAATGTATTGGTAGAGGGCCAAAAGATATTCATATGTATGAGAAATAATTTTACATAGTCTTTGTTAAGAGGTAGCAAGAATGAACTATTTTTATATTTTTTAAGAAGATGATTCAAATATGGATAACCTTGTCTGGTGTTTGAAGTTAGAAGATAGTAAGTTAGCCAAGAATGTGAGCCTCTTGAAGGTGGGATGGCTCTGAAACCCTATAAATATGAAAAGTTGAATTGATTGGAACCCCTTCCTAGAAGGGGCTCTTTGCCTGTGACCTTCTTATCTTTGGGTAAGATACTTTTTTGGACTCGTGTAATGCTCTCCTTGAATGATCTATGTAATTATTCTAATGGATAATATGATTTTCTGTTGATTGAGTTAATATTAAGAATGTTGAATAATTATGTTGCAATAATAAAGGTTTAAAATAGAATCAGAGATTCTGCTTCCCACCCTCTCCACTTCCATAGGAAGCCACGCACTTCAGGATCATTCTGTCTTCCTACAGCTCAATTCCATTACAAGAATACTCTCCCGAACATTTTTGTTAGGCACATTTTGCAGAATGGTAGTGCTGGACCCTTGAAAGGAGGGTCAGATGACCAGAGATGCCATGGTAGGAGAGGCAGTCCTGCACATTTATGGCTCTTGGCCATGAAGGACCTTGTAGGAGATAATCAGTCCCTTTAACTGAACCTGAAATTGGGATCTTTGGCAACAGGGCTCTTATTGTAATCCTATGCTCTAAGCATAATATAGTATATCATTCACTGGCAGTGTTAAATTTTATTACATCATTGCAGTCTGAGCTACACTGGACAGCCAGAGTGGTGTAGTGGTGAGACTGTTGGACTAAGATCTAGGAGACCTATGTCTGAGCCTCAACGCCATGAAGTTCCATCTGCTTGCTGGGTAACACTGAGACATTCACCTGTCTTCAGCCTAGCCTACCTCACAGAGTTGCTACAAGGCTAAAACACAGGACAGGAGAATGATGTAAGCCACTTTTAATCCTTATTGGAGATGAAGGAGGAGTATGAATGAAGTAAATAAATAAAAGATAATAGATATATTTTTTAAAAGATGTTTCGACCTGTATAACCTGGAGGTATGTGTAAAAAGCAGGTGCTGATACCTGTGTTATACTTTTTTTCTTGGTTACTGGGAATCAGCAAAACCCCAGGTTGCCCAAGGAATGGGTACAGGCTGAACAAGGGATATGTTTGTGCTTGTACTTGTGAATTTGTGAAATCAAATCTGTATTCATATGGAACCTGCACCCACTGTGTGCTTTGTGACTGTGAAAAGGGAGAAAGCTGTGTAAAGGTGTGGTCTGTTTTCTGATACGGGGGTGGCCTCCATCTAGTCAGGGATTACTCTACTTCAGTCTTCCTCAGCTGTAAATGGGGATGTGTCTATGGGCCAAGCTACAAGTGACGAATGACACTTGAACGGTGATCAAGTGGAGCGCAAGTGAACAGGGAGGAATACATGTGAGTCTGATCACTTGCCGTTCAAGTGTTATTCGTCACTTGTAGCTTGGCTCTTAGAGAATCTCAGAGAAGACAGAATGTTTTCTTAACAAGGTTGTGTGTGTAAAACAGAATGGGAATAATATGCATGCTTTGCCGAGCTCCTGACAATAATCAAGCCACAGCATTCTGTACCTGCTGGAGACTCTGAGTTGATTTTGATGGAAGACCTATGTTGAATGCATTACAGTAGTCTAGTCTCAATGTTACGTGGTGTGAATCCAGGTGTCCAGACTGGCCATCTTCCAGGATAGTCTCAGTTGGGAGAAAAACTTTTTTGAAGCTGCATTCACTTGCTTCTCTAGCAGCAGTGCTGGATCCAGTATAAACTCTGGGTTCTTATCCAATCTGCAAGGTTCAGCTGAAGTGGAAAGCACAATGTCCTTCAAGATCTCTGGTTTCCCAACCAGTATCATTTCCATTTTGTCTGGTTTCAGTTTCAATTTTTCACTTTCAGCCATTTGACACAACTGTTAGGCAGCCACTCAGAACTTCTACTGTATCATTAGGGGATTTGGATAGTGACATATATTGGTAACATCTACATATTGATGGCATCCAATTCCATAGCCACGAATCATAAAGGCTTTACTTAGGGATTGAATAACATTGGGGGGGGGGAGTTTGTGCCTTGTGGAACCCCACAAGATAATTTCCACACTGAAGATAGCTGTTCACCAGCAGCAATCTTTTGAATCTATCCATCAGGAAATATTTAAACCAGTATATAAAAGGAGGCTAGAAAATTCATGGAAGATAAGACCGTCTATGGGTATTAGATATGATAGCTAAAAATGGGATCTCCATTTCAGAGGCACTATACCTCTCCCAGTTGCTCAGCAGCAAAGGGAGGTTTTGACCTCCGTGTACCTGCTGTGATCCTTCTGGGACATCTGGTCAGCCACTGTGGGAAACAGAATCCTAGAACCATTAATCTGATATAGTAGGGCACTTGTTATGTTCCTTATTCCACGAAATAGGAAACAGACCATCTGACTATTGCTATCAGGCTTTCATCAATTAATAACCTTTAGTCAGCTTGCATTTGGTCCCTTTTGATATGTTGCAGGTCGTGTCACACTTTGGTCACATCTTGATCTGAAGCAAGACATTCTAATGTCTAGAATTAGTTTTAAGGTTTATCTCTAGACAGAAAGTTTCCCATCTTCATCTCTTATCCCAATTTAAAAGCCATTCTCTCTTTTAAGAATGCGGCCACCCACGGCAGCCACAAGTGGCTTTGGCCATAGGGCCGGAGTTTGCCTCCTCGGATGGAGGAGGAGACTGGTTCCCGGCCATCCGGGTTCTTTGGCGGGCGGGCGGAGAAAGAGCCATTAGGTGTCTCTGCCCCCTCCCCTGCTCAGTTGCTCCGAGTGATCGGCCCACCCTCCTCTCCCTGTTTCAGTTCAGGATTAGCCGGTTGCTGGATTGAGCCAGGTAGGAATTTTTCCCTGCTCCCCCTGATTGGCTTATGCGGGAGGTAGGTTTTTCGCCTACCTTGTACTGAAGCAGAGGTTTGAGGTGTTTTAGGGGTGGCGCCCTGTAGGCTTCCCCTGGCAGGAGAAAGTTGGGAAATAGGGAGCGGGCTGGTGAGCACCCCTTTGGCAATTTCCCATCGGTGGGGAAATGGGGTCTCTCAGGAGGGATGGTATGCTTCATGGCTACCACCACCTGTGCAGACTGCCTCCAGGGAACCCCAGGTGCAAGTCCTTCCCTCATGCTGTATGGCTGAGGCTTTAGGAGCTTGAGGGGGAACCCTTTGCCTGGCTGGCCGGGCTGAGGCCATTCCATGAATGGATTACGCCCGGGGCAGTGGGGCTCGCCCATACAGGTCAAGGCGGCAGTCAGAGGTGACCCCGTGGCTTGACCTGTACCGCATAGTTTGCCCTTGCCGCAGTTTAGCATTGATGTTATGTTTAATAAAGCGGCCATTTATACCAAAATGCTGTATCTGTCTCTTTCTTCTAACTGAGGGGGCAAAATCAAGAAATACAATTAGATAGATAGCCTAGGCAATCCTAAAGAATCCATATTAAACAAAATGGAAGCCATAGGCAACAGTAAATTATCAGTGTTTCCAGGTACAAAAATTAGGCAGACATGATGGGAATGATTCACTCTTTTGAGTGCACCCACACTTCCTGTGTACATAGTTCTTTGCACAGGAAAGGGAAACCAATGCAGAAAAGAAGCTGAAAGATTGTATGTATTGGAGAAGGGTACTCAGGAAGTAGAGGGAAAGATTCAATAAGGCTCTAGGCCATACCCAGGTCAATTAATTATGAAATGAATGGACATCTAAACAGTGCAAAAATAATTTCTGTTCCAGAGGGTTTCATGTGTGTCAGTGTGTGAAATGCCATCCAGTCTCAGCCAATTTATGGCAATCCCACAGGATTTTCTAGGGAAGAGATAAACAGAGGTGGTTTGCCATTGCCTGCGTTTGTGGAGACCCTAGATTTTCTTGGTGGTCTCCCATCAAAGTACTAATCAGGGACGACCCTGCTTAGCTTCCGAGATCTGACTAGCCTGGGCCATCCAGGTATGGGTAAGAGAGCCACACCTTTCATTTAATCTACTGTGCAAAGGCATAGAATTGTAAATTTTATTAGCTTACAAAATGTTATCAACAGGTAATACATTGCTGTGTATATTCCAGTAACTGTGTTTTTCAAACTTTGTCCCTTTGGGGAATTCTTTGAACATATATTTGTCATACAAATCTAGTGCCTTGTGGAAGTTATGGAGCATGATCTCTAGAATGTGTGTGTATCTGGAGAAGCTTATATGGCTTAAGCTTAATTTTACATGGTTTGATTGCACAGTGCAGGGGAAGTTAAGTCTTGTTAGTATTTTAGGGCAGTTTGTCTACCATTACTAGTCTTACTCAGGAAATTTGATAACCCTGAAGAGCACTGCCTTATGTTGTTTTTTAGAAAACCTTTTAAAATCACCCATCACACCACCTTGGTATAATATTCATGGGTCACAGGAGCAAGGATGCTAAAAATAAAAAGTAGCATAATCTAATATTTAATTAAAATTGTAATAAATTAAATAAATAATGTATGTGACACACATTATGCCCTTTCATGCACCTTTGGAAAGTCTCCAAGTCCTTGAACAATTTGCCTTAAAAAAAACCCTGTTTTGCAGATTAATCACCTTGGCCTTTTTTTTTTAAGTGACTAATATATGAGCACAATTAACAGTACAATCCTAAAAAGCGTTAGAAGGGTCTAACTTTTGGACTTAGAAGGGTGCAATTCTATTTAAGATTGTACTGTAAGCCACCTACCCCCAACTAAGCAGATGAACCTCATCTGTACTGTACTGTCACATGTTGGAGTACAGGAGTCAGAACTAAGAGTCCAGCTGCAGCCAAGTTCAATTACCCGAATATACTGAGTGTTGATCTAGCAACCCAGAAAGGAAGACACTGTTAGATAAATATATTCTCTGATCTAATTAACTGGGTTACAGGATACATATCTTTTAGAAGTTTTACTATACTGTAATGGCAACATAACTTACAGGCATATTTCAAGCACAGTTCAATCTCTTCAAATTCTGTTCCACCCCGAGTCACAAGTTCTCCATTCTCCATCTCTCCATTAAGCAGTTCGAGTGAGCTTAATTCTCAGCACTGTGTCATAGAACAATTAGCCATAACATAACTTATTTTTCACATCACTGAAAGAGTTCAAAACAGACTCAAAACTCAAAAAGTATGACTCCATCCACCAGGCCAAGAAGGCTATCAAATGCCAAATGTCCAGGAAGATGGGCTCCTATCTGTCACAGTACATATTTCATCTAGTTCATTTGATGCTTGCAAAACGGACATTCAGAAACCATTCTTGCATTGTTTGAGACGCCCGTTTTCTGCTGAGTTGCACTTATATAACCACCTTACAGTTCAAAAGAAAAAGCGTTTCAACTAGTTTTGTGTCTGTGCCATGGTGGGTAATCACTTGTGAAGCATCCTCAGAGTTTGTTGGCTTGCTGGTTTCACTATGCCCTAGGATGCTCATGCATCATTTAAAACCAGCTATATTAGCATGCATGCGTTGCTGTTGCATCAACATAGGGGTGTGCAATCTGGCATTCATATGCAGTTAGACAGGCTGATTTATGCTGATCTGGCATAATCCAGTTTTGCTGGTTCAAAACAGAGGGTCCTGGATCAGATCCAGGAAGCCATAGACTGATAGGCTGGATTAAACTGAGTTTGTTTGGTTTCTTCCTGCAAACACTGCAGGCTGGCTTCTCCAAGCGTTTTTTATTCTTTCCAGAATTGGGAGAAGGCAAGACCATCTCCCTTGGCCCATGTCCTCAAGGCATCTGATGCTTCTGCAACGCACTGGCTTGCACCACTCTCCTGCTGCGAGCTGGTCTTGGTGCTTGGAGCCGCTTCACGCTGCTTCCTCTCGCTCACTACCGCTCCGCCTCTGCTGCCTGCTTCGCTCTGCAAGGGATGTAGATTCCTATCCCGCCTCTACCCCTGAGCCTCAAAAGAGCCCTTCAAGCTACCAGCCTTCTTTTAAACTCCATGGCTTGTCCAGTGAGCCTCACCCGCCTTGCTTCAAGTTGGGATTCTCTGATTTGACAGTGGTTTCCTTGATGTAGTTTGGCTCTGTTGGTTGGTTGGTTCGGCTTGCATTGGGACTGGGTTTTGGGCCTTTGCTTGAGGTTTCTCTTTATCTGGAAAGTTCTAGTGTTTTAGAAGAGGGAGAAAAAGTTCTTTCTGTCCACTCTCTCTGAACTAAGAAGTCCCAGTCTTTAGCCTTTCATAAGTAAGGTGCTGCAAGCTCTTTTTAATCTTGGCTGCTCCTTTTGTACTTTTTCCAGCTCTCCAATGTCCTTTTGAAGACAGGGCAACCAAAACTGCACACAGTATTCTAAATTAGGTTGCACTACAGATTTATGCAGGGGCATTATAATTAGGCTTGTGCATTTGGGGGGGGGGGTTAATTACAATAATTACAAAAATGGGATTTCATAATTATCATAAGTAATATAAAAAAAATTCTCCATCTAAACAGCCTATAATGAAAACCCCATGATTTTCTTTATATTCTGGTTTCTTTTGTTATCGCAATCTCTGCCTCTATGGGTTTCACTTTTAAGGTGTCGCCACTGGCAGCGGCAGGGGGGAGGGGGTGTAACAAAAATCCCAAGCCATAAAATTTCATGAAAATAACTGCTTTCAGGCCTTATTTGTGACTCTCGTGAACAGAAATGCCGGACCAGGCTGCTTAGTAATCACAGAAACTCCTCCCTGAACATTCTGTGATATTTTCCTGTTTCAAGTGTTTTTGAGTGCCACTTCATCACAACAGTGTGCAGGTGCTTCTCAGTCATCACGAGTTTTTCCCCCAAGCAACCGACCACATTTATTCCTTCCTTCCCAGCTGATCACCAAAGTCCCAGAAAGGGCATGTGGAAATCAACTTTCTGCTTTTATTCCCTCCAGTCAGAGAAATCAGCACACAGCTGTACCAGCCAATCACCACAGCTTTTGGTGGGTATGGCAGGCAAGGCATTTCCTGGGCAACTGGCTACATTTCTCCCTTCTAATCAGATTCATTAGCATAGAGCTGTGCCGGCCAATCACTACAGTTCTGGGGCAGTAACATGGCAGGCAGGCAAGCACCTTGTTTTTCTGTTGTGATTTCCTGGGCAACCAGCCACATTTCTCCCTTAGAGGAACCACAGGCAAGGGGGCATTGGATGTTCTTGCCAGTCTGTTTCCTTCTGCCGATCTACCCACCTCTTCCACTGTGAGAAACAAGTCTACCGTCTTTAAAGTGATCGTGGGAGCGGCAATTTACTTGAAAGCTCAGAAAGATTTCACAATTTTTTCTTTATGGGCTTTCCTGGGCTTTCACTCTCTGACGGTTCAAATGGTAATGCTGAAAGAGCAGCAGATCAAGTAATGCTGATCCAAGTGCTGTGTTGCTTCTGTGTTTGTCGGCTCCTTCCTTCTCCCTCTTCTACTCATGGTGGAAAAGGGAGAAGACCGGGAAGACCCTAGTCTCCCATCCACAACATTCATTAGCAGATTCATGCTATTCACCCACCTCCAACAATAACTCCATGGCTTGTGACCTGCAGATGATGAAATTGCTTGCCTCCAGCGCCTCACCTGTCTCTTTTTCCACACAATGCTGCAATCCCTTCTATTTGGGTGGGCGTGTCTCCAGGACTAGCGCAAAGCATCATTTACACAAATAAAGTTGGAAATTGCCATGAAAGCATCATAGAGTGCTGTAGGTCTCCAGGAAAGGAGATGTGGCAGGAGGTCTGTGTGTGTGTGTAAGCTAAGCTTTCTCCTTCAGTGCACTCAAACAATCACAGAATATGGTCACTGCAAGGAAAAGTGATGCCGGCCTGGATCGGTATAACCTTGTGGTTGATCAATTTTCTATTGTAGCCTAGAAAGACTTCATAATCATAGTCTTTATGGGCTCTCTCTCTGAGTAAAATGGCAAACTCGTACCTCAATGAAACTTTCACCCTTCTCCATCATATTCTAAAGCCCTGCCTCCCATCCAACGTTCATGAACAGAATAAGGAAAAAACCATCACGATCCAGCCCCCTGTTGATTCCAATATCCCTCACCGTTCCCGCTTTCCAAAAAGAATCATCGACATAACCTGCCATGCAACTGAAGGGTAACATGGAATTATGTACATGAAAACCCATTGTTGGAAACGACAGAGAGGTGTGTTTGGAGGGGGTGTTTGTTTTCGGGGAGTGGGACCCAGACATGTTGGCGAGTCTGCGACTGAGTGAAGAACGGTGAGAATAAGAGAACGGTTGCCCCTGTTTGGAGCAGAACTTTGAGTGTCAAATGTAAGAACTGCACACGGGAACTCTTCTGGCATCTTAAAGAGACCTTTACAACAGGACACAGAGATAGTTTATTCTTTTATTGCCTCTGTCACCATACAAGAAGAAAATATAAACATCAAGCAGAATTTCTTTCCCAAATGTCATTGGCTAACACAAGCTTTTGGTGCTCTGCTTTCCTGCTTGGGTGCTGGCCCACCGCTCATGGTTTCCTTCCAGTTTCCTGCGATAGGAGTCAGTGAAATGACGAGGATGTGCTGCCAACATTTGCCTACTTCAGGGACCGTTAACACTGACCCCTTGTTTGTGAGCTGGAAACTTGGTGAATCAATGCTTCAGAGGGAGGACTGTATTCTGTGTGCTTTTTGGTGCTGTTAAGTGTAAAGACAGCTGCCCCAGAGCCTCCAGTTAGTCCGCCTCCCTTTCCCTGTTGAAAAGAAGAGTCACAAAAATGAGAATGAAAAAAACGAATGAATTTTGACCCTGACCCAGCAACGCCCCACCAGAAAACTACCTAGACACAATAAACATTTCACTCAACAGCCCCAGATACAAAAACACAACAAAAATTTTCTAGATGCATGCCCCTAGTAGCCACTAGGATTCCATGCATATGTGCAGTATTTCAGTCCTAAAGGATACAGGGGGAAGGGGTTGCCTTCCTGTCTCCTCTCAACACCTGCCATGCTGTGCCAAAGTTTGTCTTGTAAGCTGCACCCCCTAATTGCCCTCTGCTCTCCAGACTTTATCTTCTGTCCAAGCAAACCTACCTCATGGTCCTCCTACTGCTGCCTCCTTGCCCATATGCTTTGTGCTCTTTCTGACACCAAGCACCCTTGTGTCGTCAGCCTGCCTCTTCCTCATGCTACTCTTCTTCAAGTGTAGTGGCTGTAGTACTGTCTGTGCTAGTGTTTGAAATCGTTCGTCTCAATTCTCCCATAGATGCCCCATTTAAATATGGGTGCCTTTCATTGCCCCAAAGGGGGGGAGGGGGGCTTTATTCTGTCTGAAATTTGGCAGTGTGGGTGTCCTCAGGGATTAATACAATCTTCTTGAGTTTTGTTTGTCTAATTTGGATGGAAAAGCATGAAGGTACAGACCTGAGAAAAGGGAGGATGTCTTCCATTGAAACTAATGGGAAATATTAAAATAGAATTATGAAAATGAAACAACAAAAATAATAATAACTGCTCTTATATACTGCTCTTCTAGACAGATTAGTGCCCCACTCAGAGCAGTGAACAAAGTCAATGTTATTATTTTCCCCATAATACAGCTGGGAGGTGGGGCTGAGAGGAGTGGCTGACCCCAGACCACCCGCTGAGCTCATGGCTGTTGAGGGATTCAAATCAGCAGAGTGCTGATTCACAGCCCAACTATTTATCCACTACACTACAGCAGCTCTAATAATGAAAGACACAATAACAACATGAAACCATCTAAAACAATCCAGTAACAAAACAACCCTTTTGGAAAACAAATAAAAACAAAAGAAATGAAACAAACTTCCATGCACAATTATAATACTGGCTATTTTATTTTCAGTCCCTTTACTAATAATCCCATCATAGTGTTTGCCTTTTTTACTGCCACAGCACCCTGGTTTGACACATTCAGTTTGTTTGTTTGTTTGTTTGTTTGTTTGTTTGTTTGTTTGTTTGTTTGTTTGTTTGTTTGTTTGTTTGTTTGTTTGTTTGTTTGTTTGTTTGTTTGTTTGTTTGTTTGTTTGTTTGTTTGTTTGTTTGTTTGTTTTATAGTCCGCTGTCCCTGCAAGCAGGCTCAGACCAGATTCTGACGGATTCTTATAAATCCGTAGAAAAAACATATAATAAAACATCGATAGCGATCATGATTAAAATACTGCACTAAAAGCATCCCAGGCGGCTCACATTGCACTCCACATCTCAAAAACATCCCCAAGGTCTGTGGGAAAGATGGATGAGATTTAATAAGTACAGGTCAGGGGATTCATAGAGCTATCCACTATGAACACAAAGTCACTATCCCTCTTAGAGTCTCTCTACATAAGATGTCTTACATGGGGATGCTCAACTGTAGGGGGACACAATATTAGCCAGGAAGCATAGTTTAAAAAGACAGAGCTGCAAGAGATCACTCCTCATAGGGTTTTTTAATTTCATCTTTGCCTCCCCAAAGGGGAGGGGAAATTGACAGAGCCTTCAGGAGGCAAAGATGAAATTAACAAACCCTCTGAGGAGGGATCTCTGCCTGCTCTGTCTTTTTAAACTATGCTTCCTGGCTAATATTGTGTCCCCCTACAGTTGAGCATCCCCATGTAAGATATCTTATATAGAGAGAATCTCAGCCTTAACAAGTTCACACCCTATTAGCGTATATTTTAAATTTGGATATTTTGTTTCAGTGTGCATTACCTTACATTTGCCTACACTAAACTTCATTTGCCACTTTGTTGACACTCATCCAATTTGTGGAGAACTTCTTGGAACTCTTCACAGTTGGCTTTGGTTTTCACGATCCTGAATAATTTTGTGTCATTTGCAAACTTGGACACATCATGGCACATCTTCAATTCCAGATAATTTATGAACAAAGTAAATAGCACCACCCTCCGGCCTTCCTCCTGTGGCAGTTTTGATGCATTGGGCTGGATCCTCAAGGGGTGGCCAGGGCATAATGGGCGGCTCACCTCTGCAGAATCAGGAGGCAAGGGCCAGACAGCATGGCTGAGGCCAAACACCACTTGCTCCCATGGAGCTAGCATTGGGTTGGGATGTCATGCATCAAACAGCACACGGCCTTTTGATGCTAGAGAATCCACACAAAGCACATACTGTAGGTGGGAAAGCAAGCTCACAGACTCACTGTGGGCAACATTGCTGCTGAGGGCCAGCCTGCAGTGGAAGCAGGTGTGGTTCAGAGGAGGAATAAGAGGAGCAGAAGGAGTCCTCTTTTGACAAGACAATGTGCTGGCACCATTCTAATGTAGTACCAGCAAGAGCAGGATGCTTTCCCGCCCACCCACCGCTCTCTAAGCAGCCAGTGGGCCAGTCACAACTTTATGGAGGTTGGTGGTTTTGAGGCATTGGGATGGATCCTCAAGGAGTGAGCAGGGCATTAGAGGCAGCTCCGCCCCCCCCCCCCCCCGCGCAGAATCAGGAGGCAAGGGCTGGACAGCATGGCTGGGGCCTAACACCACTTGCTCCCATGGGGCCAGCATTAGGTTGGAGTGTCATGCATCAAACAGCACAGGGCCTTTCAGTGCCAGAGAATCCGCTGCCCAGATGCCTGGCCAGTGCTCCAACCTCACTGTAATCTATAAAGTTGTGCCCATTCCAACCAAACAGAGGTTTCTGTGTGTTATTGCTGGAACCCAGCCGAAACATAGCACATGGGTGGCAAATAGCACCGCCCTCAGTACTGATCCTTGTGAGTCCCCTCTGCTTACTTTTCTCTAGTGAGAGAACTGTCCATTTAGTCCTAATCTCTGCTTCTTGTCACTAAATAAGTTTTTAATCCATAAGAGGACTTGTTTTATGGACTTGTCCTCTTATCTCATGACTGCTAAGCTTGCTCAGGAGAAGTCTTTGTTGAGGACCCTTGGCAAAAGGTTGAGTAAGGTTGCAATAAGAATTTTTTTTTCACAATTTTAATGATGTACCAGAGAACAATGATAGATTCAGGAGGGTCATGCTGACAGCCAGAGAAATGAAATTAAAAATACTGAGCATTAAAAATACTTCAAGTTTCATACTATAAACAATACCATTATTCCTCCCAAGTTTTGGAGAAACGTCTGGGGTAGTCCCCCTACCATTTGACGTTACTTTTCTTCCATTTTATCATGAATAGTCTTCTTAGTGGTTTCATTGTGGGAGTATATTGGAACACACTGACATGTGCAGCCTTAATCATTTCCCCCCATAGCTATCTAGCTTTCCCCCCTGTATCAATTATTTTAATCCTGCTAACTTTCACTGCTGCAGCTGACAAGCGGGGGACTACATTGTACTCCTTAATGTATTGCAATGTTATTGTAGCTGTTCTTGTTGGCAGTAATTGTTTGCCATCAACAGACTATCTGTAGAGGGCAGAATATGGATTTTTAATAATCTGTACTATGTGTTGGATATTTGTTACATTCAGCTTATTGCAGTACATCAGTCCAAACATAATGAACTATTTATGTCCAAATGTTCTGCTCATTCATAGCTAGAAAATGCTAATATTGTTCCAGTATTTGGGTAAATGAAACTTTCTGTTCCTGTTTACATTATTAATGCTGCATGTGATCAGAACTGGGCAAGTGGGGGGAGAAAGAACTATTTTAAAGGGGGGGGGGAATGGCAACTGACTGCTTACAGAATTAAAATGGATAACCCATGCATTGGTAGATATTGTACATTTAAAATCATTTTCCTCCCAGATTTTCCCATTGATGCAAGGGCTCCTGTTCCATTATGGTTATGAATTCATTTCCCTTTTTGTTTATTAACATCAATTTGGGTAAATCTCTGTAATTTTTTTTTTTTAAGTTTGAGCTGACTAGCACTATTACATCACGACACCAAGAATATCACCTAGTAGTAGAAACAGAAATTGTGCCAATTGCGTAATAGCACCAATTAAAAAGGAAAACCATGGCAAGAATTTCAGAGGTTGACAACTGGAATTATGCTTTCCAACACAGGCCAAAACGTATGTTACATGCGAACATGGTGAAATACTGTATTTCCCCAAAGGAATATTATTCTGAATGTAAGATGATCCCCTGGGGAAAAAAAGGGATACCCAAACGTTTTTGTTACTGTCTATAACTGTAAATTGCCTTGACCTGGACAGTCCAGGCTAGCCTGATCTCCTCAGATCTTGGAAGCTAAGCAGGGTCGGCCTTAGTAAGTAATTGAATGGGAGACCCCCTAGGAAGGAACCAGGGTCACTACAAAGAGGCAGGCAATGGTAAAATGGATTTGAGACTTCTAAATTACTTGATGTTGTTTCTGAAATGGAAATAATGCAGTAAGACTCCTTCATTGTTCCATTGTTCCGCCCACAGAGCATACTGCCAGAAACAATAGAATGAATATTAACGTTTGTGTTTATTTCAGTGGAGAGAACATTTCATGCTGAGTTTGGATACAAAGATCCAACTAAAGGGCTCCTCTTTGCTGACTTCTTCCTTTCCATCTGCTCACTGCTATTTTGAACATTGGGAGATTTGTGAAAAAATTCTTGCACAGAGGTCAAGACTGTTGGGATCAGAGCCAAATGGTAATGTAACGTTCTGCAGCAATTCCTTGGATCTTGATACAATGTAATCCATTTGGTCTTATTTGCATTGCATTGACTGACCCTTTGTGTTTGTTTTGTGAAAATACACAATAATACACCTGATTTTGAAACAAGTTATATATTCACTAATAAAGCTACTTCTGCATGCTATAGCACCAAATTTATCCTTGCTTTTTTCCCACTCTGTCATTCTATTTATATGTATATGGGTTGCCTAGTTGTAATCTGAGCTTTCGCTCTGTTAATTCTTTTACATTAGGGTTTTTTGCAGTTATCCTTCTTGGAGTCCATCTCAGGGCCAAGCTACAAGTGACGAATGACACTTGAACGGCAAGTGTATTTCTCCCTGTTCACTTGCCCTCCACTCACTCCACTTGCCGTTCAAGTGTCATTCATCACTTGTAGCTTGGCCCTAAGGCTGTATTTAAAAAAAATTAAGATGTTATTATATCCTGAAATGAAAAATGTGCCATACTTCTCTGCTGTCAGTGTGCTATTTTCTTTAATTTGGATAATCCCAGTAAACCAGCTGCAGTGTCTACATGAACTGATTACGAGAACAAATCAATAGAATTCACTATTGTCCCTTCCCAAAGTGAGTGTTCACAGAGGAAATGTTTATAAATACTTTGAGAAACATAGCAGACATTTGTTGTTGTGGGTTTTCCGGGCTGTATTGCCGTGGACTTGGCATTGTAGTTCCTGATGTTTCGCCAGCAGCTGTGGCTGGCATCTTCAGAGGTGTAGCACCAAAAGACAGAGATCTCTCAGTGTCCTGTATTTTGAGATCTCTGTCTTTTGGTGCTACACCTCTGAAGATGCCAGCCACAGCTGCTGGCGAAACATCAGGAACTACAATGCCAAGACCACGGCAATACAGCCCGGAAAACCCACAACAACCAGTGTTCTCCGGCCGTGAAAGCCTTCGACAATACATAGCAGACATTTCACCAAGAATAGGGTTACAAAATGCATCAAAAGGCACTCAAGTTCATCTTCCTTCTTATTCTTTTATGTACCTTGAAATGTTCGTTATCAAAAGAGTTTTGAAATTTCCCACTCCAGAAAAAAACATCTTTCAGATGTTTATTTCCAGGATACTACTTTCCAAAGTCCATCTTGAAAATAAATACAGGATTTACAGATTACAAGGAAAAAAGATTTCCACAAAACAAATGATTACTTTCAAGTACATGGAATAGAAAGAACACCAGATGTTCCCAAAGACAAGCATATAGATTTGAGAATCAGTGAAGATGATAAATATGGGCTAGGAAGTAAAATATTGTGCATTGTGCAGAGCATCTGTCAAGGTATAAATCTATATTATTTCCATTGTTCCGTTCCCAAGCAAAATTAATGGAGAAATATGCCAAGCTGATTAAAATGAATATCCACATCCTAAATTACTATCCAGCCTCTGAATAATTATTTCATCTTTAAATGGGTATAATTTCATATTAACAGTGCAATCCTAAACAGAGTTACATGTTTCTAAATCCTTTGAAGTCAATAAGCTTAATTCTGTTTAGGATTGTGCTGTAAGTACATCACTATTCTCAGTAGTCTCTCCTTCCCTTTCTCTCTGGTCTTCTTCCTCTCTTCCTAAGTGGAATCACTTGCATAGTTTTTGGATACCTTAAGTAACTCTGTCTTTAGTGGACTTCAAGTATTCGGTAGTGAAACAGAGTGCTTGATATTGTTTGGGATGTTTAATATTTGCCTTCCCAGAGATTTGTATTATTCCCCATACTCTGGTTTTCCTTCTATCTAGATTTCAGTGTTCTTTCCAGGCATGTAGCAGTATCTTGCCATTTAGTCACAAATGACACTGACAACTTTTAAGGTTTACATTGCTCTCCCTCTTCAGATGTTCACTAAATGGGTTAGTATGTAAAAGGAAATATATTGGATATAGTCTTGAAACAGGTTCCCCTTATTTACATATTCAAATTGAAACCATGTCCAGTTATCAAGAGTTTACCATACATGCATGCAAGGATCTTGTACTAGTTTAATCATACATTCATTTTATATATATTTATATACTATATTTATAGTTCACCTTTCTCACTGAAACTGAACGCAGATTACACAGTGTAAAATGATGCAGTCAATAGGATGAGACATCTAATTGCAATGTACTAGGACTAAGATTACAGAAATCTTGGGGGGAAAGCCTAGAGCTTTAGACATGGCATGCGCAGAGGATCTGTGAGGACTTGCAGGGAGGTGTCTTCTTTTCCCCTCCCCCACTATTTCCTATTTTCCTTCCCTGAAAGCCCCCACAGCCTGTCCAATTTCCCTGCTTCTCTCTTTCCTTCACACCCACCAGCCATCCTACCTTTATCTTACCCCAGTATTCAGCTTTCCTCCCTTCCCACACACTGGCAGAGAAAACTATGGCCCAGATGTACAGTACCAGCAATTAGGCTGGACCCAGTTGCAAGGTTGGGAACCTGAAAGGACTTGCAGAGGGCACCTCATTTCCCACGTATCCCCTTCCCCATAAAAAACAGCTGCTGACTCACCAGCGAGCGGAGTTGGCACCCGGGGCCGGACGGAGTGGAGGCGGGGAGAAGAGTAGAGGTGGAGCATCCATCCCGCGAAGGTCCAGCCGCGTGGTCATGGCCATTGTTGTCCGAGCATCTGCAGCAGCAAGATTCACCCTCCCACCCTCCGCATTTTCAGAGCTATTGAGGGGGCTCTGTCACAACTTTATGGGTTGGTGGTATTTTAGGGCATTGGGCTGGATCCCAACAGGGTGAGCAGGCCTGCGAGCTGCTCACCCCGGCGGATTTGGAGGCAAGGGTCGCCAGGCGGAGCCGGCGACGGAACAGCTTGTGCTGAGGCGCCAGCGGGAGGCTGGCGGGTGATGCATTGGTTCGGCAGCGAGGCCTATGATGCCAACGGGGATCCAGCCCAGATGCTAGGCCAATGCTCCATATAGCTGTAATCAATAAAGTTGTGGCCATTTTATAACCCACGCAAGTGTCTGGTGTGTTTATTGAGCCTCAATGCAGTTCGACGTAGCCCCTGGGTGACAATAATTCCTCTTGCCTCACCTTTCCCTGCTTCCTACTAGGGGTGTGCAAGCCAAAAATTTTCGGCTAAAGCCGAAAGCAGAAAGCCGAAAGAGGATTCTCTTTCATATAAGCCGAAAGCCGAAACGGCCAGCCGTTTCGGCTTTCGGCTTTCGGCTTACTTTCGGCTTTCGGCTTTAGGCTTTTTCAATGGGAAAATGCCTCCGGCGTCTTCCCGGACGTCTGGGGGAGGCATTTTCCCACCGAATCAGCCCAAAATTGGTGGGGACCTTCCTCTAACCCCTAGCTGCTGCTCATCTTCTTCATTATTTCCTATGGGGAAAAATGAAGAAGCAGGCTTCCTTTGCCAGGGGTGGCATTTTGCATGCAAAATGCCCCCTTACCCTCAGGGGCCCTTCTCCCACCCGTCCTCCCACCCCCACCAAGGCTCAGCCTGCTCCCACTTGGGGGGGCCATTTCATGGCCTCCCCAAGTAGGTGCTCTTTTCTCTACCACTGACAGCTGGGGGAGGCTTGTCTTGCCAGGGGTGGCATTTTGCATGCAAAATGCCCCCCAGCCCTCTGGGGCCCTTCTCCCACCCTTCCTCCCACCCCCCACCAAGGCTCAGACTGCTCCCACTTGGGGGGGCCATTTCATGGCCTCCCCAAGTAGGTCCTCTCAGCCCCTAAAGTCCACCCCTTACAGCCCCACACAAACCCAATTCCCCCCCAGCTGCCAGTTACAGAAATAAAGTGCTTTTGACAGCAATTTTTTGGGGTGATTCTTTAATGTGAAGTGAGTTGTGTTATTTTTGTGTAAGATACTGCTTCCATGCCCTTTGGTGTCCCCCCCCCCTGCTGTGTAACCTAAAGCTGTTCAAGAAATAAAGTGTTTTTGACAGGAATTGTGCTTTTGTGATTCTCTGATGTTAAGTGAGTTGTGTTATTTTTGTGTGTGGGGGACTGCTGGTGTAATGTGTCATTATGCTTTGCCTACTTGTACTTTGGAAGGGAGAAAATAATTTTTAAAAAACTTTATTTTGTGTTGTTCTTGTTTTATTCTTTGTTGTGCAGTTGGTTCCCATCATAGGGAACAATGGGGCTGGCTGGCCAGCCATCTCTGTAGGTGGTGGGGGAATTTGAGGGAGGGTGTCTGTGGTTCAGGTGCTCTTTCACAGGGACCAGCTGGCACTCAGAAGTGTGCCCACCATTGTGGCACCCCTGGGCTGTGCAGAATTGCCCAGGGAAAGAGAGTTTAGAAGTTCCCAGCATAGGGAACAAAGGGAGAGGGCTGGCCTTTGCCAGCCTGTTCCTGGGGTTATGGGTGTGGGGCAGGTGGGGGTGGATTTGGGTCTGTGGCCAATGAAATGCCCCCCCAAGTGGGAGCAGTCTGAGCCTTGGTGGGGGGTGGGAGGAAGGGTGGGAGAAGGGCCTCAGAGGGCTGGCAAGACAAGCCTCCCCCAGCTGTCAGTGGTAGAGATGAGAGCACCTACTTGGGGAGGCCATGAAATGCCCCCCCCCCAAGTGGGAGCAGTCTGAGCCTTGGTGGGGGGTGGGAGAAGGGCCCCAGAGGGCTGGGGGGCATTTTGCATGCAAAATGCCACCCCTGGCAAGACAAGCCTCCCCCAGCTGTCAGTGGTAGAGAATGAGATTAGAGCACCTACTTGGGGAGGCCATGAAATGGCCCCCCCAAGTGGGAGCAGGCTGAGCCTTGGTGGGGGGTGGGAGGAGGGGTGGGAGAAGGGCCCCTGAGGGTGAGGGGGCATTTTGCATGCAAAATGCCACCCCTGGCAAAGGAAGCCTGCTTCTTCATTTTTCCCCATAGGAAATAATGAAGAAGATGAGCAGCAGCATGCTAACAATATGCTGCTCCTTCGCTTTCTTATGGGAGGATAGGGGGACCTGCTTTGGGGGGCCATAACATGGCCCCCCAAAGTCCAATCGGTCTAAAACTTGGGGGGTTTGTATATAGGGGTTAGAGGAAGGTCCCCACCAATTTTGGGCTGATTCGGTGGGAAAATGCCTCCCCCAGACGTCCGGGAAGACGCCGGAGGCATTTTCCCATTGAAAAAGCCTAAAGCCGAAACGTTTCGGATTTTTTTCTTTCGGCTAGCCGAAACGTTTCGGCTTAGCCCGAAACGTTTCGGCTAACCTGAAAGAAGCCGAAACACTTTTGTTTCGGCTTTCTTTCGGCTTTCAGAAAGCCGAAATGCACATCCCTACTTCCTACTCACCTTCCCATGCACCAACCAATCTACCTTTTATCTGCCCCCCATCTTCAGCTTTTTTTTTAATTCCATTTATACCTTCTCTTTCTCCCCAACGGGCCCACATTTCTCCTCCCCTCCATTTTCTCCTCACAACAACTCTGTGAGTTAGGTTAGGCTGAGACACAGCAACTAGCTCAAAGTCCCCCGGTGAGCTTCCATAGCAAAACAGTGATCCTAGTCTGAAACACTGGCCGTTTCCACACAGCTTACCTTTTACTGGAACACATCATGTTCTCGCGCGAAATCATGCAACAACAGCGTCTTCCTAGCGTGTTTTCGCACATGAAGATGCTGTGTTCCAGCAAAAGGTAAGCCGTGTGGAAATGGCCACTAACCACCACACCATACTGGCTTTTGTGGCATGGCTTCTATTGAACAGTAGCAAGCAGCTGGGTCTAGACGAGTCATGCAAATCATGGGGCAGCAAATTGCCTGGTGGCTGCTGCCAGATGTGGCCATGGTTCTTCATTCCAGGGGTAAATTGGCCATTATGGACACCATGATGCCACCTGATGAGCCAATGGGATCCCTCTAATCTGGGTTGGGCCACCCAGTGGAAAAAGTGCTGTGTCTGGCCTGCCTAAGCTCTGGATAGTGTTGGATGCCGCCTCCTTCTATGCAAGGTGAGGGAGGAAGTGCCTGGTCCATTTCAAGCTCCAAACAAGCAGAGGGAGATGGCACCCAGCCCACCCATGCCATGCTCAAGTCTGTTCACGAAAATTTAGTCTGGATCCTGGCCCACCAAAGCCCTGTGCAAGACGAGGTAAGAGAGGTTGCATCTGGCCCACTCAAGATGAGGAAGGTGGTGTCTGGCCAATTGGGTGGCAGGTACCCAGCTTTTACTGACATTAACCAAGGTTTGAGGTCTAGCTGTACTGTGTGGTTGCTAGCAGTACTGCATGATTTTTCTGGGGCAGATTAGTGCCTCACTCAGATTAGTGCCTCACTCAGAGCAGTGAACAAGTTAGTGTTATTATTATCCCCACAATACAGCTGGGAAGCTGGGGCTGAGAGGAGTGGCTCACTCAAGGCCACCTACTGAGCTCATGGCAGAAGTGGGATTCGAACCAGTAGAGTGCTGATTCACAGCCACTTAACCACTGTGCTACAGCAGCTCTCAGATCTGTCTTTTCATGGCTCCACTCTCCAGATTTAAGTATGCACAGATTTGGCCACATTGGGAATTAGAGATATTGATGTTAAACAATGCAGGAAAATGGTATCATGTCAGCAGAAAATAATGCAAGGGTAATATTGAAAGCAGATAACAAGTCCTATACACAGTCCACATTCCCTCTCCCTTTAGAAAGTGCCTTCCTGAACCTTTCCATTATGGTATAGCCCTATTAGCTTTATTAAAAAAATGTTGTCCTAACAATTCTGTATTATATAGTTTGAGGAATGACAGAAACATGAGACCCTTTCTTATATCCTCAGATAGTCCATGCCACAAGGTGGGGACCACAACCACACATGTACAAGTAGCTGGGGATCTTTGCAGGGTGGCACCCACAGAATGCCCTGATCAGCTGAGCAAAGCTATCCTGGCTCCGGTGATTCCTACATTTTTAAAGAGGGATGTCGAAATTGGGCATTGAGCACATGGCAGAATCCAGGCTAAATCCTTTGCTGGCAGAAGTGTCTTCTGTCAGTGGAACAGAACTTTCCTGCCTCCTGCTGCAGCCCATTGATTCACCAAATGCTGCCAGTTTGGTGTAGTGGTTAAGAGCATGGGACTCTAATCTGGAGAGCCGGGTTTGATTCCCCACTCCTCCACTCAAAAGCCAGCTGGGTGACCTTGGGCTAGTCACAGCTCTCTCAGAGCTCTCTCAGCCGCACTCACCTCACAGGGTGTTTTGTTGTGGGGATAATAACGACATACTTTGTAAACCACTTTGAGTGGGTGTTAAGTTGCCCTGGAGGCCGGTATATAAATCGAATGTTATTATTATGGGGGTCAGGGGATCCTCAGGAATAGCATGATGTGCAAACTGGGGGTTGCAGCAGGAAGGGGGAATTGGCACACATTACACTTCCCCTTCTGTCAGCAGAAACTTTAGGCTGGATCTTGGGACAGATGGTGGCCTAAATGACAGGGACATGGCCATCCCTGTGACTCTGGAAGCTTTTGCAAGCTATCTGACATAGAGATAGGGTAGCCGGGAAGGCCTGGTCCCCACCATGGAAACCACAGCATATTTTGACGCCCAGTGCATACATTTTTAATAATAGCTACTCAATTTCAAATTATTTCTTGCATTTTCTGAGCTTTGTTTATTACTTTCAAGGGCTCTTTACATGAACTCTATTATTCACTTCAGACCTAACACTGGACATCAGAATTAATTACTCGCACAAAGGACTTTTTCCAGTGTTTAAAATGTGAGCAATGCTTTGCAAAACAATAAAGTGAACACATTACACTGTCTAGGTTCATTTCAGCTGTCCTTTATACCTCTCCAGGAAACTATGTAATTAGTTTCTAAGAGTCACTGATATTTTGCCTCAGCAATTTTGCATGTCAGAACTTGACATACACGTATTATTCTTTTCTATGTGTCTTAGCCTTTTATGTGAATTTAAAACTAGATGGCTTGTTTTCCTGAATAAAACAAAAAATACATTTCCATAGAAATCCCATTATGCCTAGTTTTTCAGGCATTACACACACACACGCACGCACATACTCACACACAGCCCCTGCTTAGCTTTCAAGATCTGATGAGATCAAGCTAGCCTGGGCTATCCAGGTCAGGGCTGTCATATATAATCCAACTGAAAACAATGAAATTCTGGGCTTCTTCAAATCACTTTCAAATTTGTAGAGGTAAAAATATTTTATGTATGATTTCTAAGCTATAATGGGCAGGATCCAAAGAACTTGTACAACTCGTTTTGCCCAAGCAAGGGTCTTCTTAAACAGCAGCCTCCAATGCTCGACAGCAAACCACTTTTGAAACTAAGAGCCAAACTAGGCAAGACCACATCTCCAAGACAAACTTCACATCACCATTTTAATGCAGTGAGTTTCCTCTAGGGAACATCTCTTAACAGTGCTGCGGGTGGGGGGTGGGGCTGGCGAATTCTTGTCAGGACCACCATGGCACGAGGGGAGGCGGGACTCCTGCCTCCTTCTGCACCATTTGGTGCCAGGAGAACATGTTGGCAATGGCAACACCTCCCAGTGCCATTCTGAGTCAGAAAAATGGCATGGTGGTATACAGGGACCCGGCACCTATCTTTCCAATTCTGGGCCCTGTTCACAGCCACTCCAGCAATCAGACAGGTGGGACGTGTCCCCTTTTGTTTTGTGAGACTGAAAGCTCTTCCTTTATGAAAGGCCAGGCTTTCCAATTTCAGGTTTCATGTCTGAGGTGTACATGCATAAGTCATGATGAATTCCAGACTCAGCTGAAATAAAAGATAAGTTTATTAGTTAAGGAGTGTTTGCAAAAAGCATGAAGCACTCTTACACAGGCAACAAGCATTAAAACAAGAAAACCTCACTGTGGCTAGATAATAAAGCTGCCTATCTAAAACTTGAGAGCTAGCTACCTAAGCATCTCTGTATGACATCCATCCACTATTGCGTATCTCACTCATTCTTTAGAATGTGAGCCCTCTCTCATGCCTATTTGGTTCAGCATAAGGACATGAGGAGGTGATGAACAGCATGCCACTTTCAGCTTCTCTCTATCATACTTGCATCTGGATCACAGCTTGATCAAAGAAAAGCAACTTGGGAGGAACTGGGTGAGCTGAGAAGCCATCTTTTCAGGGCTCAGTGAATCAGCCAGCTACTCAAGAACCAATCAGGGCTAATTACCATTTCAGCTGTATGACAAACTAGGGAGTTAACACAGAGCTCTCTGAGAACAGTCCCTCCAAGTTCAAATCTCTGGGGAACCCAGAGACTGCTCTACAGGTGTTAATAATCAGCTCTGCAACACATATCTGAGCTAGGCCACAACCTGACAATGTTTACAGTTCTGAACCTAAGTTCGGCCATTTTCTTCCAAAGACCTAGTCTCAGGTTATCAATTTCCTTACAGATGGGGAAAGTGGGAGTCCCTTCTCCCCTTCCACTATGGTGGTCTTGACCAGAATTGGGCCTCCTTGGCTTTTTTAAAAGGAATTCCCTGGTGGGAACTCGCTGCTGCAAAATAGCAGTGAGTCCCCATGGAAGACTTGAGGATGTAGTCTTTTCTTGTTCAGCCCTAGGGGAATGCTTACAAATGGTATGATGCTCAAAGGAGAAAACCCTACTGGGTAATATGTCCTTGATTCTTGTATGGGAAGATGCACAAGCAAATAAAGCATCTCAAACCTGTACACCTCCCTGATTCTGAGTTTTCCATGTACATGTATTAAGTTAAACTGGTTGCTATAATTTCTGTTTATAAGAGAACCAACGTAGTCTACTGCTGGCTGTAGATGTGAAAGTCAAGTTCTCTGCTGAGTTTGCATGTGTGCGTATAGCTCTGTAAATGTGTATATGATGCTGTGCAAATAGTAGGCTGCATATGTGCAAGTTTGTGGTGGGGGGGAGAGCTTTCACTTCAGTTCCACTTCCTCATATAAGTTCCTTGTACACATATCGAACATTTGCAAAGAGCTAATTAAAGGAATCTTTAACCAGAAAGCTCTCTGACTGGCAAATCAATTACATTTCTGATAGGTTGGTGAAGACCAACAGAATAAGATCCATGAAGCACTTGGCATGCTGATGTTATAAAAATGCTTAAAAATAGTATTCAAGCCACCAGAAAAAAATAAACTGCTTATTCTCCGTTTCGAAATTCAGATAAGAAAAAAGAACATTTTTTAAAAAGTTCATTCAACATGCTTAACAATTCATAGTCCCAGATTTTAACCCCATGATGCTTGAAAAATAGGCAAGAATGTAAAATGTATAGTGGAATACACATTGCTATCCTTTTCAACCCAACCATTCTGCCTGCCAATATACTAGGAACACTTTTTGGATTCTACACAGATTGTACCTGTCAAAATGTCTTAGACAGTACAGTGGATTTTCTGCCACATTCATGTTGATCTACAAGTTGTCAGCTGTTAAGCTGTGCTGCTAAAATGGGGAAGGAGATAGGAAGGGGGAGAAGCAGTCTGATTAGTACTTGATATAAAATCATTTCTAGCATGTCATAAATTTACATTTTACTGCTGCTGTCATTGATTTTCTTGCACATGTTTGTCTCTGTGTATATTAGATATAAGTAATCTAATTTCTCATCAGCAGATAATGGTTAGGGTGGTGATGCAATTTATACCTTGCTGTTGTCCTTTCCTGTGTATTGTTCATAGGATATTACATACTTTTCTCTAGAAAAGCGATGGTTATCATATGACAAATAATCCATGTTTAGCAGGCTAAGGAAATTCCAATGCATGTTATAGCTGGCCATATCCTAAACCAGTCAGTGATTTTTTTCAGCCAAGTTACTGTTTGGTCTATGATGTAGCTGAAGAGAGACCATTGTAGCCTTTGATAGGGGTAGCTCCAGTCTCTCCTGTAAACACACATGCAAACACTTATAGAGAGCCACACCCTCTAAGTTATCTCAGGGCCAAACTACAAGTAACAAATGACACAGGTTGGACACTTGTCAGCTTCCCTCAAGTTTTGATGGGAAATGTAGGCAGCTTGGCGGAATGTTGGACATGTGACAGTTGCAAAATCCATTGGACAGCAGTTGGAGAGCCAAGCTGCAAGACCAGGATGCCTACATTTCACGTCAAAACTTGAAGGAAGCTGACAAGAGTCCAACCTGTGTCATTCGTCACTTGTAGCTTGGCCCCCTGATACTCCCGTTTGTGCAGAATGCTGCACCTTGGCTATTATTGGGAACTAGGAGGACCATGAATATTAATCTCATTCTGCAGTCACTCCAATGGCTGCCTATTAACTACCAAGCCCAATTCAAGGTATTGGCTGTCCCCTACAAAGTTCTTCATGGCCTTGGTCCATCATATCTATGGGACTGCCTCTCTCCCTATTTTCCACCACAACAGCTTCGCTCATCTGTACAGGGCCTTCTTCAGGTGCCCCCTTATACATGAGCAAAATCAACAGCTGCCAGTACATGTGCATTTTCAGTGGTGGCCCCCATCCTACTGGAAGAGGTCAGAAAAGCTCTCGCTCTCCTGACTTGCTGCAAACTATGCAAAACTGAATTATTCAAGAGGCTTTTGACTCAGATAGGAGGACTGTACTGTAAAGCAGTGGTCTCAAGAGACCCATCAGTAAATCAGGATAGTGAACCTATCAGTAAAGGGTTAAACTTTACTACTATTGCTGTGAACTTTGAGGGACCATAGACTTCACTACTATTGCTATAAGTATGATCCTACTGGGTAGTTCCTATGTTGTTTAATATGTCAGTCAGGGAATTGGTCACTCTGTGTAATCCGCCTTGAGTCTCAGTGAGAAAGGCAGACTGCAAATAACATAAATAAATATACTTCAGCAAAACAGTTAGGTTAATAGGCCCTTCAGCTACCTTTCCTACTGACTGTTTTTCCCAAATTGGGGGGGGGGGGGGAAGCTAATCTCATGCTCAATCTTTACTTCATTCTATCAGTTTTTTAAATGTCTTATCTTCAGTCCAAAACAGCTGGCTAAAAGCCTCTTCTGGTCCTGGCATTTAAGCATCACTCTTACCACTGGGTGCTTATCAGAGCTCTCAGCTCAGCAACCTCATCACATCTTAATCACTGTTTTAGACACAGGGCCAAGCTACACATGACGAATGACACTTGAACGGCAAGTGGATTTAGTGGAGGGCAAGTGAACAGGGAGAAATACACTTGCCGTTCAAGTGTCATTCGTCATGTGTAGCTTGGCCCATAGATCAGAATGGTTAGATGACAGCTTTGAAACTATGACAACTACCCACCTTGAGTCCAAGTGAGAAAAGCAGACTATAATTAACATAGGTCAGCTTTGCCATACAAAAAGTTCTGAGTCCAAATAAGCATGGATAAAATTCCAAAGAGTGATTTGTCTATTACAAATAAACTTAATACGATGTTCATGTCTATGTCTATGTCTATGTCTGTCTTTGCCTGTAGGTCTACTAACTTCCTTAGTCAGTCCAGTAATTTGTGAACAGTGCTTTGGCAATACTGCCCATTCTTAGTGAGTAAGAAATGGCAAGGTGTTCAGCTCCTCTTTTTGAGAATCCCAGAAGACCCATCTTTCTTGGTTTTCAATAGAGAGGGAGCTTCCCCTTCACCTCCCTTTCTGATTAGCTCTTGTTTTCTCAGATCCTCCAAAACCTTTCAATCAGTCATTGATCTTCTGATCTGTTGTTTGATCACATCCTTCTCTCTCTTTTTTAAACAACGGTCCCACCCAAAACCTAGGCTGCTACTCAGCATTAAAAATAACAAAGACCAAGCTGCTCATTCCTCTGAAACAACCATAACCATGCAATTTAAACAAAATTTAGTGTACATTATATTTTGGGCCAGAGATTAACAATCATATCAATATGTTACACCATTTTTCATCCTCCTAATTAACAAACACATTTTATTCAATCTGTATATCACCATATTTTATTAATGCTGCAGTTAGTAACAATACATTTCACACATAATGAAGGCTTTCTCATTGGAATGGCAAAACACAATTTCATTGACATTTTAATCGCTTTATCAATACTTGACAACATCAAATAAGATGAGATCAAAAACAACGTAAGATGACAACCATGTAAATCAGTTACAGAATTTGGATCATTCATTATTGCAGCCCTTGTTATTCTCTAGGGAGAGTTGAAGTCCCAAGGTCCCAATTCACACATTAGGAAGTACGCAGGTTGAGTTTGTGTACCCACCCAGAGTTAGATGTAAGAGTGTTAGATGCAAGTTGAGAGTGGTCTTCAATTCCTGCTTGTGTGGCGACTGATCTGAATCATGATGACCGTGGCATGTGTGGAGAAGGAGGCCCAGCCTTCCCCTACCCACATCATTTTCTGAACCTGAAACCGTTCCAGGGGGTGCTATTTGGCCATGTATATCCTAGGAAACATGGGGTTTCCCCAAATAGCACACAGTGCTGGGGATGCAAAGAAGTCATTGCACATTCTCACTGTGCTGCAACCCATTCAAAGCAGCTACATGTGTTTAGCTAGCATGGCAGTGCAGCCAAATCTGTGGATCTGTGATGCATGTGCTGCACCACTATCTTTCAAACATCTCCTTTCAAAGTCAAAAAGAGTCCAGTAGCACCTTTAAGACTAGCATGGAGATGCATGGAGGGCGAGAAGAAACTGGTCAGATATATCGGTGGAGAGGGGAGGGAGGAGTAGATGCAAACAGTAGCTTCTGATATGGAGATCAGTTTGCTTCTGTTAAGGAAGTCAGTTACTAGAAGTATCAGAAGCTACTGTTGGCATCTACTCCTCCCTCCCCTCTCCACCAATATATCTGACCAGTTTCTTCTTGCCCTCCATGCATCTGACGAAGAGAACTGTGATTCTCGAAAGCTTATGCTACAATAAAGTTGGTTAGTCTTAAAGGTGCTACTGAACTCTTTTTGATTTTGCTACTACAGACTAACACGGCTAACTCCTCTGGATCTATCTCCTTTCAAAGATCACTGGAAGACAGGTGATTACAGAATATTTTTTAACGCATAGAGAGGGAGCTTTCAGTAATGTAAAGCAGTGCCAGATGAATGGCAGAGGAGATAAGAAGTGATTGCAGGCACGAAGACTGAGGTGTTAGGAATGTGTCCCTCTTGTCACCTGAGAAAAGCAGCATCTTCACTTGAAATGTTAAACCTGAAGCTTCACATGTCATGAGAGAGCCAGTTTGGTGTAGTGGTTAAGAGTGCGGGAATCTAATCTGAAGAACCGGGTTTGATTCCCTTCAGCAAAACTCTCATGTTTGAAGAGCCCGTGGGAGTTTCATCCATTGACTGATAGATATCTAATTGAGAACTAGCCTTCGAACAGTGAGTTTTTCTGGTATTACGAAAAATTGTCAGAAGGCTAGTTGTAATTTTCTGAGTGCATAATTCAGTGTCATCTGATAAAGAGTATAATTTTAAAAGCAATATAAAATAATTCAATCAACCCTTTACCTCTTGCTTTACAGTAATTACTTCCCCCCCCCCCCCAAAATGAAAAGTGTGCTTTGGGAGAGAATTTTGATGATACAAGTTATGGTAATGTGTGCCTAGCGAGACTATCTGCTTTTGTAATTTCACAGGTTTGGCCATGGATAGCTTAACAGTCTTAAACTAATGTAGACTTTCTAATATACTCACTTCAGTTATTACTACTCAGTTTTTAAGTGGGAATTTAAAAACTGGAAATCTAGTGTATTTCAGCCACTTGTGAATTGTTACAAAGAACAGCACCTATTCTGTGCAATGGAGAGTAAAATAAAATGTAGTTTTCCACCATACTAGCAATTTAAAGAGCATTTCAATTGTAGTGTTCCATTTTAAGATATTCTGCATTGCTGATTTGGCAAGAGCACAGTTCTAGTGTAATGAGCAACTCTATCCCTCTATTAATAGCACCATTTCCCCAACATAAAAACCCAACATAATCTCATTCATCCAAACATCCACTGGGAAATATCAAAGTTTTAGGGTAATGGAGAACATTGAACATATGGGGTTATCATTAACAATTAGGACAGTTGTTGGGTTTCTTCTTTATTGTTTAGTATCTCTTTGATATCGTTATCAAGATGGTGGTACACAACACAGGCCTATGCATGTGTGACTCAGATCAGAGTCAAATATTCAGGGTTTTTTTTTTAACTTGCTTAAGAAAGTTTAATAGGCATCCAAATTGTGAGTGGGAAAATATCCACGATCTCAGAAGTACAACTTTCAACCTCCATAATCATGCAAGTGGCTGTTGACACCGTCCATTTGTTGATAGCACTTTCTGAATAATAAATGACTTACAGCACGATGCTTCTATATTCCATAAATACATTTATGCTTCTAGCGTTGATTTATTGTTTGGAAACAAAAGCAGCTGCATTCTTTACATTTGCACTGTAGTTCAAACATTAGGAATTCCCATGGGGCTGGTATCACCAGCTGTTGTCACAGAGGAAGACTGCACACTGCAAAGTAACCTTCCTGTGTTGGTGGGAAAAAAGACAGATGTCAGGTACTTTGCTAGAATGAACTGGGAAAAGAGCAGATTCAGATAGGGAGGAATGTTGCAATTCATTCTTAGTAATTTTACAAAAATGGCAGCAGCTTCCAAAAAGGCAAACACCGTTGCATCTGTTAACATTTTTTTTTAAAAAAAATGCAGTTGTATTTCCTGGATACGTCTTTGAAGTGATTTTCAAAAATTAATGCATTAACTTTCTTCTGATTCATTTCCCATACTTAAATGAATAATGAATGAACATAGAAATTAATGACTTGTCTTTACAATATTGTGCAAAACAAAATAAAATTAACAGTGGGAGTTCTCTATTTAATGGACAGAGATAAATCACATTAGAAACATGCACATGACTAAGACAACAAGTTGAACAAAACCAACTGATGCCAGAAATCCTAGTAGCCAAATGCAGATCTCAGCAATAGTTTTTGAAATCACTTTAACTGTTTGAGTATCTTAAACGTTGACTCATTCACATGCCCAATACACTTTAAGCACAAGTGTAATTTTGACAACCTGTTCTGATTATGTGTACCAAAAAGAAAGTATTCAGGATTGTAATCAGCACTGTTTCTCCTTCCTTGGAAACAAAGCTTTGAATCATGTAATAGGCATAAATGTGGCCCACAACAGTGAGTCTTTTTCAAACTCCTACACTCCTTGAATTCTGCAGAATGGCTCCATGTGATTGGAACCCTGGGCCCATTCTATTGAAGTCATTACTTTTTTGTACATGTGTAGGCGTCTGCCTCCATGGATCATCTTATGCATCTTAGTATATGAAAGACAGACTAGAATGAAGCTATGGAGCAAGTTTGAACAAACTCTTGAATGAGTTTATATGTATGACAGGTCTTTGCTCGAACTCTCTTTAAAAAATCCTACTTGCTCTTTCTGTCTGGCTGTTCTTCTAACTACAAAGAAGCATAGACACATCACAAAAGTACTGCATAAGACACTATCCAATGGAGCTAATGCTTCACAGATAGGCAGTATCCCTACTGCATTAATGCATTTTCATGACTTGAAATGTCTCACTTTATTAACCCTTTATTAGTAATTAAAAACTCAGTTTTTCACCTTTCTCACATAACTTTGGTGGTCCATGGAATCACTATAAATACAGTGAAATATAAAAAGCTTTTCTTATAAATTTGGACAGAGTATCTTGGTAGTGTAGTTCTTGGTAGTTCTTATAAATTTGGACAGAGTATCTTGGTAGTGTAGGAGGGGGACTCACATATGCCACCCTGAAGTCCTTGAAAAAAGGGTAGGATATTGTACTACAAAGTAAAACATGAAGGCCTAGAAACGCCATTCTTTGGAAATGATGCCAAATAAAAGTTAAACTATATGTGACCTCAATGGCAGTAATATTGTGAGATTCAGAAGTCTTCAGAGGACAGAATTTTCTATGTATTTTGAAGCAGAATGTACATTTATGGGTTTGTATATGCATAAGAGTAACAGTTCTCTATGGCTTCAGGCATATGACCTTGTAATTTAATCTTCACATTAAGTAGTACTCCATTTCTGAAGTTGTCATAGTTGTTCATAAGAGTAAGTTTTTAAAATTTGATTTAATGGTTTGTGTTCAAAATATCCTTAAGCATTTTTTTTAGCTTTTTTGAAAACAAAACAAAAAGACAAGTCACAGTCTAGAATAAAAGCAAGAAGGAATGAGCATTTCTAATGTTGTTAACAAACTGTCTCCTGCCTTCTTGCAGTTTAGGAACAAATTAAACCATGTCTGACCTTGATTCAAAAGTCCTGAAACTAAACAGGAGGCTGGAGTCCTGCTGCAACAGGATCTCTGACTTTATTGGAGCTTGGGATTTGCAGCTTAGGCACGACACCTAGTTTCTTTAAGTGAATTCAAATCCTTGGGGCCAGATGAATTACATCCTAGGGTACCAAAGGAACTTGCTGATGTAATTTCAAAGCCTCTGTCATCTCATGCATCTGATGAAGAGAACTGTGGTTCTTGAAAGCTTATGCTACAGTAAAGTTGGTTAGTCTTAAAGGTGCTACTGGACTCTTTACTACTTTTCTACTACAGACTAGCATGGCTAACTCCTCCGGATCTATATCATCTTTGAGAATTCTTGGAGAACAGGTGAGGTGCCAGAAGATTGGAGGTGGGCAAATGTTGTCTGCATCTTAAAAAGGGGGGAAAGGAGGATCCAGATAACTACCAGCTCTTCAGCTTGACATCCATATCTTGAAAGGTATTAGAATAAATCATCAGTTTGTCCTTGAGCATTTAGAAAAGGCAGCTGTGATTACTAAGAGCCAGCATGGGTTCCTCAAGAACAAGTTATATCAGACTAACCATATCTCCTTTTTTTGAGAGAGTTACTACTTTGTTTGATCAGGGTGTGGACATAGTTTATCTTGATTTCAGCAAGGCCTTTGATAAGGTTGCACAGAACATTCTTGTTGACAAGTTGGTGAAATGTGGTTTGGATCCTACTACTGTTAGGTGGATTTGTAAGCAGTTGACAGATCACACCCAAAGAGTGATGTGGAGAGCCTCGGGGATCTGTCCTGGGCCCTGTGCTGTTCAACATCTTTATAAATTACTTGGATGAAGGAATAGAGGGGATACTCGTTAAATTTGCAGATGACAGTAAATGGAGCTGTAACAAAGTAGAAATCAGAATCAAGATTCAGGATGATCTTGACAGGCTGGAACACTGGGCTAAAACTAATAAAATGAATTTTGACAGAGGTAAATGTAAAGTTCTGCATTTTGGTAGGAAAAATCAAAGGCATTGTTATAGGATAGGGGACACTTGTTACGGTAGCAGTACATGTGAAAAAGATCTAGGGGTCTTAGTGAATCATACACTGAACATGAGTCAACAGTGTGATGCAGTAGCTAAAAAAGGCAAATGTGATTTTAGGCTGTTTCAACAGGAGTACAATGTCCAGATCGTATAAAGTGATCGTATCCCTTTACTCTGCTCTGGTTAGACCTCAATTAAAGTACTGTGTTGAGTATGGGGCACCACAACTTAAGAAGGATGTTGACAAGCTGGAACATGTCCAAAGGAGGGCAACAAAGATGATGAGGGGTCTGGAGGCCAAGTCCTATAAGGAAAAGTTGGTTGAAGGAGCTGGGTACAATTAGCCTGGAAAGAAGCAAGTGAGAGGTGATATGATAGCCATCTTCTAGCATTTGAAGAGCTATCATATAAAGAGTGGAGCAGAGCTGTTTTTTCTTGCCTCAGAGTGTCGGACCAGAGCCAATGGGTTAAAATTAAGTCAAAAATGTTTTTGGCTAAACATTAGGAAGAAGTTCCTAACAGAGTGGTTCCTCAGTGGAACACGCTTATTTGGGAGGTAGTGAGCTCTCCTTCTTTGAAGGTTTTAAAAAAAATGCTAGATGTCCATTTGACAGCAATGCAGATGACTCAATATAAATTCAGGCAGATTTTATCTGTTTGTTTGTTTGTTTTTCTGTCTGTTTGTTTGTTTATTTAATTGAATTTATAGTCAACCCCTCTCCTTCGCGAGGACCGAGTGCAATAGCGTGCGCTATTGCACTTGGTCCTCGCGAAGGAGAGGGGTTGACATACGTGTGGAATTATGACATTGATATGAACTAATTAAGAATAGTGTCAACACCCGTTTTGGCTTCATCTCGCCATCTTTGAAAAAGAACCGAAACGGCTTTTTCAGGAACCAGTCCATCCGTCAGATGGCTTGTCCGTGTTTGGACTGCTCCTTCTCTTCCTAACACCCTCGGTGGCTTTTCTGCAGTCTGTTACTGGATGAACTTTTTGTGAGGCACACAGTGCTTGAATGAACAATTCTTTGCTTTAGCACCTTGCACTTTAAGAAAATACCCACACATTTGGGAATAAATTGTATGAGCAAGGCATAGCATGTAGCACTTTAAATTGTGACCTCCTCAAATAAATTAATGTACTGTGTTATTTATTGATGTAGCTGAGGTGGTGGTGCGTGGTTGGATAAAATATAGAACACAACGTTTGATTTATTATAGTCAATTACATGTTATTGAATTATATAAGTGTTGCTTCTTTATTGTTTCTGCTAGATAGGTTTCACAAACTTCTCTTGGGTTTGTTTTTTTCCTCTGGCCCAGAGCAGGTGTCACTGTGTGTGTGTTGGGGGGGGGGGGCTGTGAATTTCCTGTGTTGTGCAGGGTGCTGGACTAGATGACCCTTGGGGTACCTTCCAGTAATACGTTTCTATGTTTAACATATATCTAAGGGCCTGATGGTGTGTGTGCGGAGGGGAGGTGGTTGTTGTTCAGTGGTGCAGCATCTGCTTTCTATGCCAAATGTCCCCGGTCCATTCCCTAGCATCTCATATTCAAAGCACCAGGCAGTAGGTAAGACTGCTATTGCCTGAAGCAGTGGAGAACCACTGACTATCAAAGGAGGCAATACTGACCTTGCTAGTCCAATAGGATGGGCTGACTCAGTATAAGTCAACTCAGTATAAGGCAAAGTGAAGGGAATCAAACAGGTAATCAGTGTCACCAGAACTGACAATGCCAACTACCTGTTCAAGAATGTCTGACCCAATCCATTAACGAAATTCACACCTAGACTTGTTTTCCATGCATGAGCCACACTAGCTGGACAAGTCAATGCATACTGCAATGGATGTAATGTAATATATTTGAAAGTGGGTAAATCATGTGAGAAACGTAATTCAAAAATACAGAATGTGTTTTCTTTTATTTCTCCTTAGCCTGTAAAACCCAGCTTCTCTGAGTGCAACTAGGGGAGTTTGAAATTTAACAGAACTGCTCCAGGCTAAAATTTGCCATTTTCATAGAAATATCTAATTGTATTTGCATGAAAGCTACAGCTCTTGCCTGTGGAAATTGCTTTTTTGTTTTCAGATGAATACATGCTGTTTGGGAAGGGAAAAAATGTTCCCTTTCACAAATGAGAAATTATGGTTTATGTATAATATGTTCCCTCCAACAGTAATAAGTTTTCACAAAGTCCTGTTTAAGATCCAACGTGCTTTTCAAAGCCATTAGAGTAAAATTCTTGGTCATCATTTATCATGTGAGAGAAGGCAAACATAGAATGCACCGGAAATTAAATATAGTAGTTCAATATGAGATGAAGCAGAGTCTTAGGAGGGCAAAAGCTAGCTGGGGGAAAATATAATCTTCTCCTAAGTAGTGTGAGTGTGTGATGGGTGGAAAGAGCTTGATCCTGGAAAAGTCTCTCCTAACATATAACTCAGAGTGTTAAGCTTAGTCTTGGTAATATTCATTTAAAGGGCTCAATATACACAGAGTGGGTGGTTCTATGCCTGTACACTTCCAGTAGGCTCTGTTTCAGGTGTAACATGCTTCTCCCAGCCTGCCTAAAAGGGGAAAGCAGGTATCTCAGTGATGTATTAAGGCCCATGTAAAGTACATGTACACTGAAAGTAAAATAGAAATAGTCACTCTCCTGATTTTCAGTGTGTCCCCCACACGGGCAAGTTGAGAAAGAAAGGTGAGAAGGGACAGGTCAGGTGAGAGGTATACTGGGAAGGGAGGGTACCCTGTGGTATACAGGAAAAGATAGGAGCACCAAAACAAACAAATAACCCCCAAAGCATGAGAACTGAAGCTTTTACGTGTCTGCTGCCAGTGAAAATTACCATAGAGATACAAGTGGGCAGTTGACTGAGGCTGGAAACTGAGTTGAAGGGAAGGACATGCAACACTATTGATAGTTTTTACTTGTGTTCACATGTGATGTGCGGGTCTCAGGGTCCATGACAGAAATTATCATACCTCCGAATGCTTTGCGTTCAGCAGTGTCCCAGTTTCAGTCCTTGGAAACTCCTGTTAAAAAAGGTCTCAGGTAGTTCTCTGCCTGGGATCCTGGAGAGCTGCTGTGTTCAGAGTAGACACAGGCAGGAACAGAAAAAAACCTGAACATGGTGTTCATTGTTCGTTGCCATCCATGAACAATGAACAATGAACATTGACTAACACGATCCTGTTCACAAACATGTTCGTTGTTCTTGGGGGCCAGCAGGCTCTCCTCCAGCCATCAAGATCCCTACCGCACCACTCCCAGAAACCCTACCTGAGCATGCAGCAGGAAAGGTACCAATAATAAATAATAGCTTGGCCCCAGAGCCTGGCAGCAGCCCTGGAACCTGAAGGGGTAGATCCCTATCCCACCACACACAAAGAAAACTCAAGCTCCAATGCACTCACCCTGTCTCTCTAACAGAGCTGTCTTTCCCTGAAAGCCAGAGCTGGGAGCCCCCCTCCCCCCTGGTCTTTTCCTCTTGTAACAAATTTGGAGCTCCAGTTCACACTTGGAAGGAAGACCTGCCTATCAAGCTAAATTGGGCTTAGATTGGGGTTTCCAGGGTAACAGCAGGAGTTCAGACAGAGTTCAGACAATCCCTGCCTAAGTGCCAAGGGAATTGATTGCAGGTGCCAGACTGTCTGGCTTGACGAACAGCAACGAACGAGGCTTGCAACGACCACCTGTTCGTTTAGAATGGGGCCTCACAAACAGCTTATTTGCAAACAGCAGATTGGGCTTTGTGGGTTTTTTTAGTTCGTATTGCTGTTTGTGCCCATCTCTAGTTCAGAGTAGACAATATTGAGCTATACAAACCAGTGGTTTTACTCACTATAACGAATCTTCTTGTGTATGTGACCCTTAAACCCTGTGTTGCAATTACTTGGCTGTCACTCATCAGATCAGGTTAATCATAAATTTATGAAGATATTAAGCCATGTGTGCAACATGCATTTTAAATCCCATGCATTCTTTATTATTATGAATTATTGTGAAGCCTTTGGATTTCGCCATGATATTACTTAATGCAGCTATCAGAGTAAGTGGCTTAAGAACTATAGTCATAGTAAATTAGGCTATATAGGTATTCTTTAAAAAAAAAAGCTGTTTAGAAGGGATAAGCCTGAAAAGTGCAAAGTGCATGAAAACTGTATTTTCTGCTTTCATAAAACATGCATTATTTTAGTTGAACACTATGAATAATCTTTCACACAAGCTAGTAAGCTCTTAAATCTAATCCCCTTTCAACAAGCGTATAAACACTCTGCTCAAATTGAATGCCATCTGTTCATCTAATGTCATCACAAAAAAGTTTTTAACAGCTTTCAGCTTCCTCTCATGTGAAGAAGAAGTTATGTGTGGAGGCAGGATTTATTCTCTTATTTCTTCACCCAGGAGCAGATTATGAGGTAGTGATCATTTCTTTTTTGTATATGTTATTCATGTTGATCTTGCTTTATCTGTGAGGGTGGTGAGAGGGAAATGGGGAGGGGGCGATCTTCAGCATTGCTTCTATTAGCGTGGCATTGCTTCTGTTAGTACAATGCTCTAGGATCAACCTAAAACACTATCATTTAAACATAGAGTTTGGAGTGAATCATAGTGTGTCACACCAATGGATGGTGTCACTTGCAGTTTTGTGCAGGAAGTGATGTCACTGGATGATGGAAGAAAACAGACATAGGAATTTAACAGTAATAACTATGCATGTTAAGGTATTCCTAGCACAATGCATAAAAGACTGAGGGTGTGAGAAGGCACCTCCTTGCCCACCCATCCACCTCCAGCATCATAGCCTCAGTCTCAGCACACTGAGGGTTAAAACTCTCCAAATAATACCTTAAAGAATCCAACTCCCTCTGCAGTAACCATAGTGGGGGTTGCTAGTAGCCACACAGTATTGCCAACCTTCAAGCCTTGGTTTCTGTTTGTAAAAGAAAGGGGGAAAGGGCAGGGCCCTTTCCAGGGCTATTTTGACCTTTGAGTAAGGTTGTGGCCAGGCCCTGGTAGCAACCAACAACAATTTGATACCACATGACTTACATGACTTACCTAGGCTGCCTGCTGCTGTTCAACAACAGCCACTCCACAAATGCCAGTGTGGTGCAGAGGTCAAAATTTCAGACTAGGATCCAGGAGATCCACTTTCAGACCCCTACTTTGCCATGGAAGGTCACTGGGTGGCTTTGGGCCAGTTGCACACTTTCAACCTATCCTGTTTCACAGAGTTGTTGTCAGGATGAAATGGATGAGGGAAGGATGATGTAAGCTACCTTTGGTCCCTGTTGTGTAGAAAGGATGTTGGTCCCAACCTAACTCAGGAAATGCCTACTATATAAGTATGAAATTGAAGGTACCTTCAAGGATTAGTGAAGAACAATGCCCTCATTAACTTCCCAGTTGTCCTTATTAATACAGGATTCAAGACCAAAGAGGAGAAAGAAATATAACCCTCTCTCAGCAGCTCTCTCCCTCATTACAAAGAGAGAACTCAAGTCCAACACTATAAAATGTTGTTCGACTTCATCAAATTATTACCACCATTTCTTAGGAAATCTCTCCAACCCTTCTACCTCGCTGGTTATTTTAACAACAACAACTGTACTTATATTCCACTCTTCTAGACAGATTATTGCTGCACTCAGCAGTGAGCAAATTCAGTGTATTACTATCCCCACAATGCAGCTTGGGAGCTGGGGCTGAAAGGAGTGGCTTACCCAAGGTCACCTACTGAGGTCATGATGACAGTAGTGGGATTTGAACCAGTGGAGTGCTGACTCACAACCTTGCCACTTAACCACTATGCTACAGCAGCTCTCATGTTCCCTGATAACATAAGCTAAACACCCTTCAAACGGTGTAGCCATTCCCACCCAGCAATCCTTTTTCTTCACCTGCCTTCTTAGCTGAATGGTGAAATCCAAATTTTGGATTTGAGCCTCCCTCTCTTCCATCTTGGAGTACCACAAAGCAATCTCAGGCTGTAACAGCTTGGGCACAAAGACGGCAGCACAGTACACCCATATCAATCCAGAGAAAACGCTTTTTAAAAATTATCTTTTAGAGAATGTACAAGTACAGTTAAAGAACAAGAGTTGTCAAAAATTAATATATGCACATTATTATAGTAAGTTTCACTTAAAATATTGTAATATTAAAACTCATTTTGGTGTTAGGAACTTTAGCTCAATATTCAAGAATGATGTTCTTTAACAACATTGGTACATTTCGCACTCGTTTTTTAGAGCACGTTTGTACCTGTTCCACATCCCATGTTTGCAAGGTTTTCACACTTAAAAGCAGTCATGGGATGCAGTCTCGCTTTTTGTCCCCTGTATCCCCGATTTTTCCCCCTGCGGACATACCCCGATGTTTTTTTAAGTTCGCTGCCGACTGGCAGCTGGCCCGCATTTTGCTAATGTGAACACTTTTGCCTCCTTTTTGCTTCTCTTCTCCTCCCTCTCCTTTTCCCTGGGAGCTGATTGGTTTGTGCAGAATTAACCACTCCCACCCTCCTCAGCTCTCTGAACTCCTTGTCCACCATTTTTTTTAGTAAAGCGAGCTGAGGGTCATAAGGCTGCTTCTTCGTTGGTTTCCTTCCTCCCGGTATGCATGCTGTTTTATTTTTTTTCAAACGCCAGGGATGATTCCTAAGCTTGCTGCTAATTCCCTGCTAGCTTTAAAATCAAGGAAAGTGTTAAATAGCTGCTTTCTCCTTCCTCCCTTAGGGTATGCACACACATTCTTTTTTTTTTAAAGACAAGAGTGGGTTGCAACGTTGTAATGCTCCTGCACTTTCTTCCTGGCTTTAAAAGCCAGGAAAGGATTAAACGGCTGCTTTTCCCTCCCTCCCAGGCATGTTTCAGACTTTGCCAAAGAGGGGGAAAAAACCCAAGCATTTTGCACAGCCCTTTGGAAACAAGCCTCTGCTTCCTGGGAGGAGATTAATCAGCAGCATTTTAACCCTTTCCTGGCTTGATTTAAAAAAATGAGAGTGGTATATGTTTTCCCCCAGAACTCTGCCACCAATTGCCTCTCCGGTGGGCAGGGGACAGCCCAATCAGCAAAAAGGGGGGAAGGGTTCCAACATTGCAACGTTACTACGCATGCTCAATTTTTTTAAAAAAAGTGTGACGTGAATTGCAAGGCCCCAAAAGCCCAAAATTGCACCGAGGTTTTGAAATGAAGCACAGACACCAAATCGAAATTGCAGTGGACAGTGTGAAATGAACAGGTGCAATGCCGAAGCCACTGTGATCGGGGTGAATGCTCATAAATGGCGGTTTAAACCGTAAGTGCGAAAAGGGCCATTAAGAACCTCATACAGAGCTCTGGGCATATGGTGCTGCCCATTTTGAATGTTCAAGTGTTCCAGTTTCTATCAAAGAGAAGTTATGCATACGTGACCCTTTTGACAGGCAAAGCCATCCCCTCCATAGAATGTAGTAGGAAAGATTATGCATTATGGAACACAGAGTTTGCATTGGAGAGCCTGGATGTATAACCACAACTGGACTGGGTTGAGGGAATGTCAAGGTGGACATTTTCCTGCTCCTGCTCTAAATGTGTTGCCATGCCTCTTAGGCCTAGAAGACATGTGGGGAACTTGTTAGAAAATTCTTTCAATAATTAATATAATTGCACCTCAAATAGCTCGTAATTGTTGAACTCCATAGAAGTGTTTATTTCAGAGGAAATGCTGCTAGCCTTATTGCATTACTACCTCCCAGGATCAATATTATATTAATCCCTACACATGGCTGCCCAGGGCAGAGCAGCAAGCTATTAGCATTTCATTAACATTATTCCACAGCTCATGAGTTTCACTCTAGTGATTGATGACCCATCCGGAACACATACTAAAATGTTTATAAAGACATAGGCAGTGTGAGAGCAGTGAGGGCACTTAGTTACTGCAAAAAGGAAAACCGCTGAAAGGAAAGCAGGAAAGGAAGTTCTTCCACGCTGCCCCATTTTACTATTGCAAAGTATTTGCTCCATGCCTGTTCTTCTTCTCTTCTCTCCCCCCCCCCCAGAAATTTACAAACTAAGTTTTTTGCTCAGCAATTTAATCTGATATTTATGAACTATTACCATAGGAGGGAATTTTAGCCTTGTGCCTCAATTTCAATTTACAGTAACCATAATTTTTAAGATTTTCTTTTCCTTGTAATTTTCATCAAATAAAATCTGTTGTTTAGAAAGAGAACAAGGGTACTTCCAAACTAACAGAAAAGACACAATAAAAGTAACTTGACAATAATACAACACAAAAAGTATGAAAATGTGGTTGTGTATACATTACACATAGGAAAAGACCTGCAAAGACCCATGGAGAAGGAGTCTATCTACACAAGACATCTTACACAGGGCACTCCAGTGAAAGATCTTACACTTGTTCTCCCATTGTGGATACATACACATGCAATGCTAGAGAGACGGAGTACACGTGAATACAAGACCACACTTGATCTTCAGAAACCACTTGAGCATTCAGAACCTGTTCTCATAGCTACCTTACACCCAATCCACAACACATCTCTTTTGTCTGGATTAAGTTCTAGTTTGTTGGTTTTTATCCTGTCCTTCACTATCTACAAACATTGATTTGGAATACTCACTGAAGTTTTCTATCGGTGACAATTCACTCCAAATATCCAGCTACACAAATATAACTGTGAGCCAAGCTACAAGTGATGAATGACACAGGTTGGACACTTGTCAGCTTCCCTCAAGTTTTGATGGGAAATGTAGGCATCCTGGTCTTGCAGCTTGGATCTCCGACTGCTGTCCAATGGACTTTTCAACTGTCACTTGTCCAACATTCCATCAAGCTGCCTACATTTCCCATCAAAACTTGGGGGAAGCTGACAAGTGTCCAACCTCTATCATTCGTCACTTGTAGTTTGGCTCTGTGTTTCAGATGTGTTATGGGAAATAACAGTCAATCATATATGTTGCCATGCCATGTGCTTTATCCATAGACCCCATAATCCTATTCAGAAGGTAAATCAATTTGATCCAAGTCAGAATTGTACCTGTGCCACAGAGTTGCTCTCACCCATTGGGGGACATTTCTTAAAACAGGTACATGGTAACCAAAAGTCTCTTTGAGTGTTTTAAAGCAACATGCTAACCACTAAACAATAAGGTTGTGTGAAGAATGATCATTCAGTATAGGTACCAGTATTCTGACTGAAGTTTATTTTATTATGGATCTTGGCGAATCCTTGAATCCTAACCAATGATCACTCAAATTTTATTTGGAGTTTTTTAGATTGTGGCCCTATATAGACCCAATTGCAGACTTTCTTAAACCATCTAATTCATTTTCTCTAAAGGCGTAATGTTACACAATTCTGAGCATTCAAAAAATTGTTGTAAATTTTGTTTAATTTGTTTTTCTAAAGGTTGAACCTCTGGGCTCACTGCTGTGGTACGGGTGGCAGGAGTGCAACCTGCTGCAGGCCAGATGGAGAAGTCATTTGGGGTGGTAGACGGCTCACAATGGCACCAATGTCCTCTTTTCCCCTGTCCACGATCACTGAGATGTCATCCAGTTCAACCCTTTGCTGGCCTAAGCTCATGACAACCTGGCACCAGCCTCCCGATGAGTCAGTCCTCTGTGGGGTCAAAGGCAAGAATGAGTGGAGGGCAAGGGGGACAACCTCCACTGTCAGCCTAGGGATGCACAGCACCTGCCTTGATGCTATGGTCACACACCATGATGGGTGGGATCACCACACACAGCATAGTCTTGGCACTGGGCATACCTTTCATCACTACCCACTTGTAGAGGACACCCTCGACTATGAAAGCACACACATGCCAGCAAGCCAGCCAGAAGGAGTCATTCCACCACTTCAGTGCAGAAATCACCTTCCCCACCCTGTGGCCCAGTGCAAAGACCTGCATCACCACCCTGATCCAGAAGGCATGGTGGTGAGTGGCGGTGGAGCTGCCCATGTTGAACCTGAGGGCTACATTGGCTTACTCTACCACCAGCTCATACCGCATCACTTTTTTCTCACTTTGGGCCAGTTGGGCTGGTGCAGGGGCTGGTACAGCCATGCCAAGACAACTAGCCCCCATCCATAGATTTACCACATTTGTGGGCTTTCTGAATGTTGTGGCTGGCTGAAACCATGAGGTCATCTTCACAGACCTCATGTCCAAGTTCGCCGGCAGCATACACAATGCAAAGATTTTTGCCTTATCCAGTATCAGCTGTCTGCTCACAGTCTGGCTGGAGGCAAAGGGCTGGCTGCTGGGTTAGTTCCTTGACTGGGGATGGGGGAATGGGCTGATGGGTGGGGCTCCCCAGATGTGATGGCATATCTCTAATTTATAACCGTGTGGCGGGTAGTCAATTCCATCTGCATTTTCTTCTCCCCCTGGACTGTGTTAAAGCTAAAATCAACAACATCTGTTCTTTGTACGAGCTGCAGTTCTTCCTAGAGGCAGGTAGCTTTTAATTCTAAGGATTATTAAGAAGGCTTTTTGGAATCAAGGTGCTCTTTTCTATTTGAGAAATTGAACTAACAGATATCTATGTAAGTATCTGGAACTAAAGAGCTTTTTTCCACAGTTCCAATCTCCAGCACAAAAAATATCTGTTAGTGCATCTAACTCAAAGGAAAATGAGTGGTATTGTACATCCTTTCCCATTTTGTGCAATTGGCATAGCTGTGCAACATTTTGTGTACCATCAGTGTTGTGCATTGCTTTTGTTTCTGTGAATATGATCATTGCTTGGAAACTTTTGACTGTATTGGGACACTTAAGTGTAGTTTTTATGAAGGACTGTTTGCTTCAGCAATTCAAAACTATAAGAGATCCTGCAGTGAGTCCCGGAGACCACAGATCCTGTGATGGGGACTGTGGCTCAGTGGCAGAGCATCTGCTTGGGATGCAGAAAGCCCCATGTTCAATCCGCAGCATTTCCAGTTAAAAGGACCAGGTTGTAGGTGATATGAAAAACCTCCACCTGAGACAGTAGAGAGCTGCTACTGGTTAGAGTAGATAATAATGACCTTGATGGATTAGTGGTCTCATTCAGTATAAAGCACATCTTATGTTCTTATATTATGTTTTGTTCACAGTGATATGTAAACCTCCGTTAGAATGAAATGAGTCTTATCATCCAGGTTTATTAGAGCTTCGTGGACTTCCCTGTTCCTAGCTGGAGTTTACAATGTTTGGTTTCAATTTACCTATTCATAGCTTGCCTTTAGGGCTCAAGGCATATGGATTAGGTTTAGAGATATTTAGAGCAATATTCTTCCCATGGGATACAGAAGCCCAGGAGGTTAATATAAAGTGTTACACATCTGCTATAGTTCAGTTTTCTCAATTTTACAGTTTAAGATGATAAAGCTTTATAATGTGTAAATGATTTCCAATTTATGCAGCTATTAAAAGCAGCCAAAAAGAAGGCCAAGATAAAGAAAGAGCTTTTTCTTTTTTAACAAATAGTATTAAATAATTTTTGTTGTATCACTTTGAGAGTCTGTGTGAACATGTGAGGCAACTAGAAACCATTTTCTAAAAATCCTTTGGAAGTGTTGTTCTAGGTGCCTTGGTATAACTTGCGACAGGCTTTTTACATGGTCAACCCAGTTGCATGTAGTAATTATTCTGTAACATAATGTTCCATGTTTGTAAATCTGTCATTTTTTTTCCTTGAATGGTTTTCTTGGCCTCCATTGGGAGACATATTTATTAGGGGCTTTACGAGGAAGTGAAATTAATAACCAGGTTTTAGTCTGACTGTAGGAATTGCTGTAAATTATACAAATAACATGGGGGGATTGTGTTTCAGGTTGTCATATTCATTTATAAGAGCTACCATGTACATTTGGTGTACTGAGTTGATAGCTTGCAACCTCAGGAATCAACTTCAACAATTCTGTTATGATTTCATGTAATATTTTTAGCCCACGGTAGTTTGAACGTTTGCATTACGCTCATGGAGGAAGAGGCTTTTGACATCTTCTAGTCACTGAGTTCTGATTCCAAATCATCTGAAAGACAGAAGACTATCTAGCTGTCCACATCTATGGTTGTTGTTCAAAAGCACCAACTTCTATAACTTCCATTAGAAAGCCAGCAATGACTTGTGACAAAAGAAATGTCTGGAGCTCCAAAAGAGGGATAGAAAAGCATTTTTTAAAAGTCCATCCTACTATATAAAAGGTAAGCAGTATTGTTGACTAGAGATGGGCACGATCAGCATTATGATTTGAAAACCCCCCGATAATGGCGTTTGCGCTATCGGGACTCAGCTAATCGGTGCTGTCCATGGCAACCGATCCAGCAGTCGGGGGTTTGCTTGTTCGGGGCTTGATCAGATCGATCGGTTTCTGTTCAGGATTGCAGACACTCAGGCACCAGTAATCTATTCCTGGGGCAATGGAGCCAGGGGAATGCCTGAGCTGTGTTTGCCCTCCTTCTGTAGCCCTGGAAACGTGAGTGGAAGCCCAGCTTTCCTTGATCAGCAGGGCTTCCTTCCAACCATGGAGCAGCCAGCAACACATCACAATTTGGGAGAAGAGAGGGGAGGGAGGGGGAAGGGGGTGTTCTGTAGCCACGGGCACTCCAAATGTTTTTTGCTTTTTAAAAAAACGGGGCTTTGTAGGAGGAATGGCTGTTTTTCTGTCTGTCACTGTCTGTTTTTAACCTGCTTTTAAAACACTGTATTTTGTGGGAAAACCTCATTTACGTTTAAAATATGCTTTTGGAAGACTGGCTGCTTGCTTTTAAAATTGGGTGGGGAGGAATGGAGGATTCTGTCCCTGCTTTTTTTAAAAAGATGGCCGGGTTAACCCCCCCCTCTGCTCTAAGAGTGAGAGAGAGTGTGTGTGTGTGTGTGTGTGTGTGTGTGTGTGTGTGTGTGTGAGAGAGAGAGAGAGAGAGAGAGAGAGAGAGAGAGAGAGAGAGAACGTCCCCTCCCTGAGGGGAGGTGGCTCATCGCTTGGTTAAAAACTTTCCTCCCCCTCTGCTCTAAGTGTGTGTGGGGAGGCACCCCTCCGTTTTGGCCTCCCCGATCCCAGATCGGAAACGGGACTTGTTTGGTGTGGATCAGTGATCTGGGGTCGTTGCCAGCGCGGATCCACGAACAGCTTGATCAGTATTTTTTTTTGGATCGTGCCCACCTCTATTGGTGACTACTCACTTTTTCAAAAAGAGTCCAGTAGCACCTTTAAGACTAACCAATTTTATTGTAGCATAAGCTTTCGAGAATCAAGTTCTCTTCGTCAGATGCATGGTACAGAAACTGGTCAAATATAGAAGAGGAGGGGGGAGGAGGGGAGGAGAGAGAAGATGCAGTTGTGGGGGAGAGGGATGTAACCAAAACATTCCCTTGCTAGTAAATGTAAACATCTCCTCTTGGTATGGAGATTAATTGGCTTGTGTGAGGCTTCAAAGGAGTTTGCCGTGTTGGTTTGTAGCAGCAAAACAACCAGACCATCCAATTCCAATGTAGTATAAGCCTTCGATAACCACAGCTCTCCCCGTCAGATGCATCTGACAAAGAGAACTGAGGTTCCCAGAAGCCCACGCCAGGTGCCACTGGGCTCCCCCAGACCCCACCTCTGTAAAGAAAATCTGTTACCTGTGATAATGTGATAACCATTCATAGTCCCTATTCAGTCCCAGCTTGACTTAGAGCAGAACCACAAGTGACAAAAGGCACAGATTGGACACTTGTCAGCTTCCCTCAAGTTTTGATGGGAAATGTAGGCATCCTAGTCTTGCAGCTTGGCTCTCCGACTGCTGTCCAATGGACTTTTCAACTGTCACTTGTCCAGCATTCCGCCAAGCTGCCTACATTTCCCATCAAAACTTGAGGGAAGCTGACAAGTGTCCAATCTGTGCCTTTTGTCACTTGTGGTTCTGCTCAGAGTCAAATTTGTATATGAATTCCAATTCAGCAGCCTCCCGTTGGATTTTGTTTTTGAAAGGTTTCTGTTGAACTACAGCAACCTTTAAGTCTTTGATGGAATGTTCAACATATTCACCATGTCCAGGTGCAGATGTGCACGGTGGGGACGTGCACATCTGCCTTCCAGGTGGATCCCGTGATGTCACCCGTGGGTCTCAATTTGGCCTAACTGTCCTCCCAGCTCCACCCTGTCTGGCTGGAGGGTCCCTCAACAGCATCAGCCTCCTTTACAATGCCGTCTTGTCTAGGGTGCTGAAATGCCTGCCACGTCCATGACAGCAGGCAGGTAGGTGATACTGGCGGCAGCCCACACCTCTCCATGCGGGCACCTATCTGTCTGCCTGCTATCCTCTTTCCTTGGGGAACTGATGCCTCCCCCCCAACTGGGAGGAGGGCATCCTCCACCACCTCGATGGCCGAGTCATGACCCTCCACTTCTCCATGTGAGAGGTGGGCCACACTTTCACCCTTGGTTATTCAATTCCAACTGTTTAATGATGAGACAAAAATTATACTGATGCAACACACTTGTCTCCCCAATATCCTAGTCCACTACATCTGTCTCACCTGTCCATCTGATACAGGTATCCAATGTATCCATGCATCCCTCTATGTTATACACTTATCACATACAGCTATGCACCTGTCTATCAGGAAACTTATCTAGAGCATGTACCTAACTGTCCAATGCACCATGTCCAGCTGGTGTGTTTGGGCAGCAACTGCCTCCATACCATGCGAAGTGCAGACATCAGCATCTGCCACGATGCCATGCTGTCCCCATCTGGTGGACGTATTTTGTGGTCTCTGATCCACTGGTGTGTGTGTGCAAGGCCTTTTCGTATGCCACAATGTCTTGCTAGAGGGTGTTCTTAGCAGATTGTTTCAAGGACATTTGGTTATCCAGTGGCAGCCAAGTCCATCAACCTCCTCCCTGAGCCTGCCAGGTGGGGCAGCCATTGCCATCGCCCATCTTCCTGACGTGGCAACTGTCAGGGCTTGTCGCTGCCGCCACGGGCAGGGCCCCTGCTGGGCTGGCCCTGACATCAGAGGGGCGCCAGGGATACTGCAGGACCCTGCTCTGTGGAAGAAGGGGTGGTATACATCACCCAGACTCCCTCTCAGTCCACTCGCTGGCTTGCTCAACCTGGCCTGCTTACCCTCTGCATCCTCCATCATCTCCTCCTCCCAGAACTCTCCTCCAAGCCTCCACTCTCGCACTGCTCTGCTCTCACTCCACACCAACACTCCTTACTCACACCCACCACCTCAGGGCTCTTCCTAGCCACCTTATATAGGGTTTCCTTTCCCCGCCCCGCCCTCCTTCTAGGCTTGTTCCCTCTCCTGACTTGGCCCAGCTGTGCCTTCCCTCAGGTGTTTCCCTCCTACCCCTAATCCCTTCTTGGCTTCCTTGCCTTGCTGGTAGGGTGGGGTTGAATGCAAGCTGAGGTCTCCTTGGCCTTGCTCACAAGGAGCTGCCCTGGCCAGCTTCTGGGCTGCCTGCTCATTGATGCTGGGCGGGGCTACCCATCTCCTCCCCCAGAATGCCTGTGGCAGCTCCACCTGGAGGGGCTTGGCTCCTAGCACCTCCTGAGCCAGGCTGCTGTCCTCTAGCCAGGTTGTGGCTCTGGGCTGTAGTGGCTGCTTCTCCTCCTTGGCAGGTAAGGGCTCTGTTTGGGCTGCTGCTGGGTCCCTATTCCCCCTGCCTTGGCCCTTTTCTTCTAGCCTGCTTAGCCCCCTCTCTTCCCCCTGGTGTCAGGTCCAGAATGCTGTATTGTACTGCTTTGCTTAACCGACTCCATTTTTAATCCTTTCAGTGTTTAAGTGCTCTCTTTGCAGGTGCCAAGGTTCCCAGGCAGCTATCTCACAGAAGAGGATTGTTTTGGCTACCGACGTTCCACCAAGAACCGGCCTTGGGAAAGTTTCGCTATCCTGACTTCAAAGGGGTTGTTTTGAGAACTATGGGGGGAGGTTGGGCCTACTGTGATCTGTTACTTTGTACCTCATGCTTTGCCGGTCATTGGTAACAATGCACATGTACCATCCTGAATATTGCATTCAGGCTAGTGGACTATAATGAACTATTTCTTCAGTAAAAGCCTTTTGGAAACAATGGACTGTTGTCTGATTGCAGGAGGTAGTCTGGAGTAAGGACATTATGTAGCCACAGTTCTGACACCTGGAGGGTGGGACTAGCTGGCTTCTCCCTGCTCCATCCAGCCTTCTGAGGCTTTGGCCTTTCGCCCCTTCCCCCTGGAGTAAGCAGGTTCTGGCTCTGTTTGCCAGACAGAGCGATTGAACTGTTGTCTCCCAGCTGCCCCCCGCTGCTGCCTGTCAGCAAGTCCGGGGGCTGGGCTGCTGACCCCGGACAGCAACACCAGCCTCTCCTAGGCCTGGTTGGCGGGCACATGGAGGGTACTGCCAGCATGCAGCCAATCCCCCCACCCCTTACAAGGGAGGCAGCCTGACATTGCCTATCTAAGCCTGCCAGGCAGGGCTGCCACCAACATCACCCATCTCCCTGACGTGGCGACACCAGCCTCTCCTAGGCCTGGCATGCTGGCACATGTGGGTACTGCCGACGTGCAGCCAAGCCCCCTGCCACCTACAAGGAAGGTGACCTGACACCGCCTCCCTGAGCCCACAAGGCGGAGCAGCCACCGACATCGCACATCTCCCTGACTTGGCGACACCAGCCTCTCCTAGGCCTGGTGGGTGGGCACATGGGGGGTGCCACCAGCATGCAGCCAACCCCCCCCCCCCACAAGGAAGGCAGCCCAACACTGCCTCCCTGAGCCCACCAGGTGGGGCAGCCACTGTCATCGCCCATCTCCCTGATTTGGTGACACCAGCCTTTCCTTGGCCTGGTGGGCGGGCACATGGGGGTGCTGCTGGCACGTGGCCAAGCCCCCTGCCCCCCACAATGGAGGTGACCTGGCACTGCCTCCCTGAGGCTGCCAGGGATCTGGAGTCCATCTCTTGAAACAGGTCCAAAGTCTACTGATGGCTCCTATTGTATCGAATGGGAGTTTCCTGGGGGCACCGGCTTTGGGAATGTAGAACTCCGAGATCTGTATTGCAATCTTGACCAAACTTGGATGATGGCTGGAGGAGAGCCTTCTGAACACTCCATGCGAATATGGGCTCTCTATCTCCCCAGGGGCCCATTCTGGCCCTGACGAACATCTGAACACGAACATGTTTGCAAAACAGTCATGTTTGTTTATGTTTGTTAATCCCTGTTCGCGGGCTGCAACAAACAACGAACATCCTGTTCTGGTTTTTTCGTTCATGTGGCATGCCCATCTCTAATCATGACTGCATAAGTAATACAAACAAGGTTTGTCTGTACTAGATAGTCTCTGCTGGACTGCATGTTTTCATTTTGCACAAGGGCCCATTGGGAACCATTGATATTGTACAAACTGAAATTTCAGTGGAAGAGGAAGTACACTCCGTGGGAGAGACTATACACCATGCACAGAACTCATTCATAGGATCCAGTTCTATGTCATCAGCCTGGAATGTGGTAAGCTATATAGTCCTAAGATCTTTCACCTGTGAGAAATCTCCCAACTCCTCTTCACTGTAAGACCTACTGAAAAGCATATGCTGTCTTCAGAATCTTTGTGATTTCAGCAGCCATTTATACTAATTTTCTTCCTCTTCAAAAACTATTTACAGTATTATGTCCACAGAACTAATGAGTAACTACCGTAGATGTCAATTGCTAAATCCAACTGGCCTTTATCTCAGATAAACCTACTTCTGTGTAGTACAAATATACCTGTCAGGGCTACTTTATACATTACATTATGTAGTAAAGAATATCCAGAAGGATTATGTAGTTAATAAAACATTGATGTTTGGAGGTGTGATTATCTTGGTAGAATCTGGGAGAAAAAAAACAGCAGGAAGGTTTGAAATATGGCTGCTGGAATTGCTGCAGGTAGTACCTCAGGGCCCAAGTTGTATAATATGTAAAATAAACACTTTAGTTTCCTTCATAGAAGTTGGGAGTCTGTTCTTTGGGAATCCTAGAGGACATCTCTTAAGCAAAATTACAATACACTGGAGTAAAAAAATGTTTTCTGATAGACACATGAACTACGGAGACTCGTGATCAAGATGGAATTCCTTGCATGTGCTCATGTATAATATAGAGATGGACTACAAGTAGGGATGCCATCACCCCACTGGGTGTGTGTGATCCTCTATCCCTACTCCACTCACCTGTTAAACGGGGGTGGGAGGAGACACCTGAGTGGAAGCACACATGCAAATCATGTACCACTTCACACCAGAAAATTATGTCATGTTCTGGTGTGATACAGAAACTACGGGTTGTGTTTGGGGGCTATTCGCTAATAATCAGCCCCAAACTTGGTATTATGTTGCAAAATGAGATCATTTTCTGGAGTGAGGGGTAAGTATCTGCTGCTCATCCACCCACCCTCAGTTTGACCTCTGGGGACCAGGGACTTCTAACAAGTTAGTGTATAAAATGAATCTCAGAAATATCAGTGAAGCTTCACTTGTCTGTCACTTGTAATGGTGGTGATACTTATTTGGGGGGAAGAACAAATAGATTCTGTATACAAAGATTCTATATAAAAAGTGGATTATTCCACAACATTTAATAACAACAATAATAACATTTAATTTATATGCTGCCTTTCAGGGCAACTTAATGCCATCTCAGAGTGATTTACAAAGTATGTTATTATTAACCTTACAACAATGTGAGGTGGGTGGGGCTGAGAGAGCTCTGGAAGAGCTGTGGCTGAACGAGTGGGGGAATCAAACCCAGATATCCAGATTAGACTCCCGCCACTTTTGACTACTATACTAAATTGGCTTTAGCAATATTCCACCATACTGGGAAAGGAAGAAAGCATGTCATGTTCTGGAACTTAACTTGTATAGATTTTCAGAAAGAAGTGGCTTAGGATGCATTCACATGTATATCACTTGTGGACAGCACTATCAAATAGTGACTTGCATTTGTGAATGGGCACTCTCTGACAGAACTTTCCTATTACCTCACATCAACATTGAAGCAATGCTATCAGTATCAGTCACTTTACACATTCAGCTGCCAGTAATTACTCAGAGAAGATTAGCTTGGGCTTAATTACATTGTGAACCAGCTATTTGAGTTCAGGTTATAGTTCAGAAATCAATTGACCTGCAATAGCAAATTCTACCCAGTTTGAGGTTGAACAAACTAAATGATGGGAGTGCAAAACTCCAGAGACTTATGAGGGCTTTACACCAGGAGAAGCAGTCAGCTTAGTCTTGTATCTTTGTAGGATGACATTGTTCATACAGCAAATAATGGTTCGAGATAGCATTTTAAAGAATGGTTGGCCAGCATCTCAAAAATAGTTATTTGAACAAATACCTTTTTGATGCATTATGCAAATAGTGTTCAGTTCATTACGATGCCTGAAATCCATGTATGTTATGAATGTCTTTTCCCTCTGTTAAGCAATGGAAAAGGCAAGAGCAGTAGTAACAAATAAGTACATTTACATGATTTGATGTCAACCAGTAATATTTATTTTTTTTAAAAAAAAATTTTTTTATTGGATTAGAAATCACTATAATATCCAATACAATCAATTTCCTTTAAATATTCCAGTTCTAACCCCCTCCCTTTCCCCCCCTTTTGTTGACTTCCAACAGTTTTCCAACCCCTTATCCATTTTTTCCCCCTACTCATTTCAAACTTATTTTATTCTATTAAACATATACTTTCACTCTCTTCTAAGCTTCTCTATTATAACACAGTGCTATCTCTATTCCCTTTCCCACTTAACTTATCAACTAAATATTACATTCCTGGCATATATTCTTTAATAATAACAATCATTTGTCTAATTTTTGTACTCTATATTCTATCTTATTCATTCTTGTCGCGTCAGTATGGGACAAACAATTTGTCCCTTATTCTACATAACTTTAAGTACTTCTATAAGCATTGTATACATTCACTATAAGTCAATCAATTTAACTTGTACTCTATATGTTACTCTTTACTTCCTTCTGTCTTATATTCATTCTATTTTAGTTATATAATTTCTCCATTATACAATTATCTGCCAGAAATAAAATTAGTTAGTTTCTATCCTTATAATTCTTATAATAACACCTCTATTACTTAATACTATATATAGTAGTCAAATAAAATATTTGCTTAGAATTTCTCATTTAACTCTCCTCCCCTCGGTAAAGTCACTTCCCTCTTCTTTTGTTGTATTTCAGTAATTTTCAAACTGCCACAGTTCTCCTCCAACCTCCCATTTTTTCACCAAATATTGCTTCAGCTTTTCCCAATCCATGTTGAACTGTCCTGGATCAAGGTCTCTCAGTTTCCTTGTCATTTTGTCCATTTCCGCCATGTACAGCAATTTGTAAATCCAGTCCTCGATAGTTGGCACTTCTTGTACTTTCCACTTTTGCGCATACAAAAGTCTAGCCGCTGCTGTCATGTAAAATAACAATGTCCTGTGTTGTGCTGGAATATCCTCCTTTCCCAAGTTCAGTAGCAGGAGTTCTGGGTTCTTATTAACTTGAAATTGTAAAATCTCACTTATCACTCTTATTATTTCCCCCCAGTACTGCCTAGCTACCTCACAGGTCCACCACATGTGGTACAAAGATCCTTCATGCTTTTTACATTTCCAGCATTTATTAGACATGATCAAATTCCCTAATGCAATTTTCTTTGGTGTCAAATACCAACGATAAATCATTTTGTAGACGTTCTCTTTAATATTAATGCATTGCATCAACCAGTAATATTTATTATAGCTTTACATCTTGTCAAAAATCCAGGAATAATTAGAATTTTAAATAATATCAAAGATTAAACACGTTTGAGCATTGTAGAAAAGCAATACAAAATATCAAATAAATCAATTAATTGCATGAATATCAAAGGGAAGCCGGCTCTCCCAGCTGCGGCATAACGCCGCTCAGACTGGGAGCTGGCCCTTTGCAGCCCCGTCCGGTGAGAGAGACAGGCTCCCTTCCCGGGCATCCGGGGCTTAGCTGGGGGGCGGAGCCTGGAGCCGTTTGCGTCGGCTCCACTCTCCCGGCGTCAGTGGAAAAAAAACCTCGGCCCACCCGCCTCACCCTGTTTTAGTGCAGGAATAGCTGGCTGCTGTGTTCAGAGCCAGGTAGGAATTTTTTACTCTCTTCCTTGATTGGCTTTGGGAAGGGTTTTTTTCCGCCTACCTTGCACTAATGTCAGTGTTCTGAGTTTGTTGGGGTGGCGCTGTTTAGTTAAGTTCTTGGCAGGAGATTTTGGGAATAGGGTGCAGGCCGGTGAGCCCCTGTGGCATTCCCCAAGGTTGGGGAACAGAGTCTGCCATTAGGGCGGTATGCTTGTGGCAGCTACCGTCGAGGGGGGGGCAGACGCCTGAGGGGATCCCCTGGCACAAGGCCTAACCTCATGCTAGACGGCTGGGGTGCAACAGGTGCTTGAGTGGGGATCCTATGGCCTAGCTGGCTGGGTTGCAGCCATTCGTGAGATGGCCTGCACCCGGGGCATTGGGGCTCGCCCAGACAGGCAAGGCGGTGGTCAGTGTGCTGACCACAGGGCTTGACCTGTACTGCTTAGTTAGCTCTTGCTGTGCTTTATCTTTATGGTCAATTTAATAAATGGCCCTTTAATTCAAGCCTGTGTCTGTCTGTTGTGGGTTTTCCGGGCTGTATTGCCGTGATCTTGGCATTGTAGTTCCTGACGTTTCGCCAGCAGCTGTGGCTGGCATCTTCAGAGGTGTAGCACCAAAAGACAGAGATCTTGCAGTGAGATCTCTGTCTTTTGGTGCTACACCTCTGAAGATGCCAGCCACAGCTGCTGGCGAAACGTCAGGAACTACAATGCCAAGAGCACGGCAATACAGCCCGGAAAACCCACAACAACCATCGTTCTCCAGCCGTGAAAGCCTTCAACAATACACCTGTGTCTGTCTCTTTCTTCCGGTTGGGGTTGCAAAGCATATTTTTAGTCTGATTGACTTATCAATATAAACTGTGCTGATTTTTAAAAGAACAATGTACAATGCTAGTAATTCTGAAGTACATTTTGAGCTTGCCTGATGTTGCTATTTTATTTACTAATGATCCTTGTCCTGTCCTTTTTGTATTTGGCCTTTTCTTTCTTGTTCTTCATATCTTTCATTGGTATCTCAAGTAATGTTGCACTGTTTGCTGGTATATATATTCAGCAATATGACAATCAGATAAACAGTTCCTTAATAAAATACTAATGGGAGGAACAGAATAGTCTTTTTAATAGAAAGTGAGGATGAACAGCAAGAACAGCCAAAATTCATCCAATTAATCCTAAATGTGCCATAAACCTACATTTGGTGTACAGGGTACCTTTTATACATAAGACTAATAACATGTGAGCCTTTTTACTTTGGTTTATGGTGTTCAAATATTTACAGACCTAATACCCCACAAGTGGGGCCAGTTATATGAGTCTCCTCATCCAAGCTTCAGCCTCAATTCTGATTGGATGCTGATTGCACGAGAAGGTTTCTTGCCATTGGTCCTGCCGAAATGGTCCTTAGTCTTTAAACATTATATCAGGACCATGGGATAAAGCCATAGGCTGCTCTCTAATGAATGCATAATATATATCAAGATAACTAAATATTAAATACATTCATGTAACAAAAGCCTAAGAACCTTCTATTATGAAGAAAAACTGCTTTGGGGTAAGGATGACTTAGAATGGAGCTACTGCAGGGTATGCTTAACTGTTTCCTTGCTAAACACGTCTCTGATCCAAGTCACAAACCCCGTAAGTTGCTACTCCCCTTTGTTTGCTTTCACAAAATCATTTAGAGACACCCTGTGGACAAAAAAGTATCCGGAAGCAGTATAGAGTGGAGATGTGATAGGAAGATATGTGCTGCTTCCCAAGTTAAATTCTCTTCCTTCCCAAAGTGACTTTCTCCACAACAAAAGCCATGTCTGTAATAGTGAGGCCTTTATTTCCCAGCCCCACAAGCCACACTTTAAATGAGGTACAACTGACTAGCTTTTCAACTTTTCTGCATCTTGAGAAATGGAAGGAGGCAAGTTGGTCATCAGGTGTGTTTACTGAAAATAAAGAAGCTTGCAGACTTACCGCAGGCTGAGTAGGCACCAAGGGCAAGGAGGAGGTGGAGGCATGGCCGAAACGGAAGAGGAGGAGAGTCAGAGGTCATCCCCTGACCAGCAATGTGGTCAGCGCCATCCTGGAAGATTCTTCAGCAGAAGCAGATGTTCCCACCCACCCACTGATCTCACAGGGCAGTGTGGGGAGGGGGTTGTCACAACATTATGGGTTTGGCGATTTGAGGCATTGGGCCAGATCCTAAAACGGAGAGTGGAGCATTCGGCCAGCTCACCCTGGCGGATTGGGAGGCAAGGGCCAACCAGAATGGCTGGTGACTGAATAACACTAGCTGGGCAGACCAGCAAGGGGGCTGGTGAGTTGTGCATTGGACAGCATAAGGGCCTTCTGATGCCACTGGGGATCCATTGCCCATATGCCTGGCCAGTGCTCCATCTAGCTGTAATCAATAAAGTTGTGGCCATTCCAACCAAGCGATGGTGTCTGTGTGTTATTTTCCAGAACCCTCAGACTGACATAGCACATAGGTGACACCAGCCATATCATCTGGGTCTCCACTTTGGATGATGCATCAGAATTTCAAGCAACTTGTGGGTTTGCATTTTGGGGTTTTTATAACATGGCAAATTATCTCTCCAAAGACTTTGCATACTTTGGTAGAAATTAGTGGACTTTTGTTCCAGAGATACATCACTAGGACTGAGTTGGACTCTGAATTAGAAAGCTACATTCACATTGAAATATGCCAACTGCACACGTGTCTCCCTAGCCACAAATGGAAGCAGCTCTCTCTGCTGCTCTCGTGGTCATTATCAGGCTAGACAAGAGTCAGAAAAACCTTATCTAGATAGCCAAAAACAAAGATAAGCTGCTCTATATTGAGAATTATGTTTATCACCGGAATGACTCCATGACAGCAGCAAGGAGGACCAGATACATGGTGCATACGCACAAATTGCCTGGAGATCTCTAACAGGCAGCTTGCATCAAGGAGCAACAGAAGGTCTTCCCCACGTTCTAAGTGGGTTCCCATAGCTTTTGCTGTGAGATCTTCTCTTCTACTTTCCAGTTTTAACCATTCTTGCTTCCAACATATTCCTCAAGACATAGTTTCCTTAATAAATACATACAGAAGTGCTTCTGAAGTGTGTCAGATTCATTTTGCTGTAAGTGTCTTTAAAAACAAAACATTTTAGGATTAAGATGGAATGGAAAAACTTAGCAATGAACAACTTGGAAGGATCCATTCTTAACTGAGCTTTCTGCTCTTGACTTAATACAGAACTGTAAAGATAGTACTGCATCAGGTCCCATGCTAGTATCATTCCATAGAATGTGCACAATGGAACTTTTCTGGAGGATATTTTTATGAAATAGGATATTTGCTGTAGTTTGTAAAGTTGGTTGAAAGTTTGTAAATTATTTTCTGTTGTCGTTGGCTTTACATTTTTTGTAATCTGCTTTGAGTCTCTGTAAAAAAAGCAGAGTATAAAAGTCATAAATTTGAATGGTTTGACAAAATACAACACTATGCTATCAGTGTCAAATTTTAGTCTTTTGTACACTGCAATCATATGGATGCTAATTTGGAAGAAACTATGTTCCAAGGGATTTATTCCCATGTAAGTGTGCTTTGAATTGAAGCTTTGGTTGTCATTAGAAAACTGGGTGGCCTTGAACACTAGAGATCAAAACTTTCATAAATATCTTATTGTCTCTTTCCTATACAAAATGTGCACGCTCTTACTTTCCTCTTACATTTTAATTTTTCTCACCTAGACTGTCATTCTAGTTTTTCTACCATGAAAGTCACACACCTGTCATTTTTTCTTTAAAAAAAATTAGATCATTAAGAAATTTAAAGTTGATAATTATTTAAGTCTGTGACCTTTTGCTTTCTTTTTCTGACAGGGAAAGTCTCTAATGTATATCATTGGGATATTTGGCGTGAAGTGAAAATGGCCACAGATTTAATTAAAATGTAAGTTATTGTTAGTAAGAAAGGTCATGGTTTTGAAAAAAAAATGTAATTTCAGGAGTATATTAGCAACCACCCTCCAGAGTTATTTGCATGTAAAATATATATTTTGTACTTGACATTTAGAAAGGAAATTGGAACTGTTTATAATGGATGCTTGAGCACTTTTGTGTTCTTGTGCTTCTTTTGTTCGCATTTGGTATAATTGGTTAGATAGTACGTACAGCCATTGTTACATTTCATTCTTTATGCCTGAGTGCCTAACTGAGCTGGGAATTAGTCCACAAAGATTTCTTCAGCCTTAAATGAAAGGCACAGTGCCCAATATATCTTTCAGAGCTGGAGAGAATAAATATCTACAGGGAATCCATAGCTTGAGGGCTACTGATTGCCCGTGACTGATATGTTCACAGCATCCAAAAATGTGACCAAAGCTTTCTACATTTTCAATATGGCAAACAGATAAGCCTCAGATCTAGGCTCACCCATTTGGGGACACACAGAATGAAGTTGTGCCCCCTTGGTTCTGTAACCATTGGACTTGATCACATAATGTAGATAAAAACAAAGAGGCTCTGCAATAGCAAAACTTGTTCCTGTATTGAGCAACTCTGCATTGTGAGTGATGGGGGATAGTTGCTTAGTTGTCCATTTTTGTTTCCACAGCCTATGGCTTCAGTTTTTTTAAACCCTCAGAAATATATATTTTAGACATTGTACGTGTTAATTTGAATGAAGAAAAACCTTATGCTAATTATCTTTAATACTGGGGACTTTTTTCTATTTAAGTGTGTGGGCAAGTCCTGATCCCAATCTGGTCACGCTCCCTACTGATAGGGTTGTCAGTCTCCTGGTGGTGGTGGGAGATCCCTTAGAATTACAACAGATCTCAAAAAAAAAAAATTACAACAGATCTCCAGGCTACGTGTGAAAAGCATTCTATTATAGAGCACGATTACACTTCCCCCCCCCCTCCCAACCGTAAACATAACTTTTGGCGCGAGACGGCCCTGAGAACTCCTCGCATATTTTACATATCAAGTCTAGACACTGTGGAAGTACAAGATTAAAGCTGAAACACAGTAAGTCATGAGAATGAATGGTTACAAGGTCAGAAGCCCTGGGAGCTTCAAAGAATGAGATAAGGCGCCTGCAGCTTCATTAAGCCTGTGAAAGCAAAGCAGTTATGGCAATGTGACATCAAGATACAGCATTAACAATGGTTCTTAGTGACAGCTCAGCTAGGAATAATAAACAAAACAAAGACCTATCACAGTCAGGTCTACATGACCGACAAAATTGAAGGACACCGTGTAGCTGAAAGAAAACACACTTTCTCTAACAATTTATCAAAAATATTACTATTTATCTAACCAGCAAGGTGTTCATGCAGTCATATTACAACAAGTATGGTAGTGTTCCAAAGTCACTAGTAAACAGTCAATGACAATACGATTTGAGCATCAAAGAATTATATCCCCAGATACCAGGTTTCCTATTTGGGATTAGAGAAGTGAGGCTTCTTTTTGCATTTGGAACTCTGTCTATCAACGCTCTTGAAAAATCGATACCGAAACAGGAATCCAGCTTGCGCCCTGTTGAGCAGTTGATAGCTGTGATTCTTTCCTTGCATGTCCATTGTCTCCACTGTGGGTTCACCGATCCAATGAGGGCTTTCTGCTTGCTCGCGGCTTCGGGTTCCCTTGAAGGCATCTAAAGAAGAGAACTTGGGCTCTGTTTTCAATTTGTATGGACTTTGGAGAATCTGGACTTTTCTATGGGATATAATTCTTTGATGCTCAAATCGTAGCATCCTGCAAGAGTAGCACCCAGAAGTGGGAGGAGCATTATGACATCACTTCCTGCAGTGATGTCATCACGCCATCCCAGAAGTGTGCGTGCACTGCACTCACACACATAATCTATATAAAAAAGTAAGTCTCTGTCCCCACATCTCCCAAGAGTCTGGTGTTAGTCCAGACCCCATCTGGCAAATGGGCCAAGTTTAAATAAATAGTGGCAGTATGTTAGAGAAAGTAAAACTCCAAGTTCCTTTTCCCCAATAGCCTTGGGCAGTAGTTTGGTGAGAGAAAGTAAATATAGGGAACTGCTGGCCTGTCTGGTAGAGCCTCTGAAAGAGGAGAGAGGGGACCCAGTGTGGATTTCAATGAGGGCTTTCTCAATGAAAATCAAAGATTAGACAGCTGGCGGGTTATGACTGCTCTTAACTGCCTGTGAAGCCCTCAGACCTGTGAAGAGAAGTTTGTGGTAGGTGGTAGGTGTGTAAGGCAGGTCACATAAAGTGTTAGACCAGTGGTGGGATTCAAACTTCCTGGCAAGACTGTGGAACTCTCTTCCTAGGGAGGCATACTTTGCTACTTCTCTGCTGTCATCAAACATCAAAACTATGCTCTTTCAGAGGATCTCATATATAAACTTTTGAGTATCACTGTTCATCTTTTTGTTGTTGATTGAACTGATTTTGGCACTGTTCTTTTTGTTTGTTCTTTTTAAATTTCGGAATATCATGGGGTTTGAAGTTAGTACTACTGAAGTGTGATTTCAATTCTAGTTCAGAAAATGGGTGTCTCTTATCAGAAGCTTGAAAAACATTGTTATAAAAGAAATAACACCTTTAATTAAACAAAACTAGAGAGCTCAAGTAGGGTGGGAACAAAAACAAAAGGGGAAATTAAACCTTAATTGTTTCTTTAATTCTGGATCTCAGCCATTTTCTTTTAGAAGGCTGCCCTGAGACAGACAGATGTGTTTTTCTTTTGTTTCTCTTTCACTGTGTGCCTGTTTCTGCATTTTTTGTTATTGATGTTTCAAATTTGTTTATTTTATGGCATTATGACATTTTACACCAGCCAAATATACATGCCATGGAAGCTTGCTGGGTGACCCTGGGCCAGTCATATACTCTTAGTCTAACCTACCTCACAGGGTTGTTGAGAGGGAAAAATATGGGAGAGATTGACGTAAGCCACTGTGGGTCCCCATTGGGGAGAAAGGCAGGATATAACGGAAGTAAAATAAATACAATAAAAATCTATTTTTACTTGATGCAAGAATAGTCATCCAGTTTAATAGTAATATTTCTGATAAATATTCATGTGGTTGGAGGGGAGGGGATTGTCATTTCATTCTGAACTGGCAAAATGTATGTCAAAAACTGACATTTTAAAGTTGTAACAATGTGTTCACAACATTGAGTCATATCTAGGGTTGACAGCCAGCAGGGACATGAGGTTACTATAAAGTTTCAGGTGATTCCTAGAGAGGTGTGACATCACTTGCAGGTTTTCCACAGAAATGACATTATGATGTTGCCCAGCTGTGATTTTTTCCCTCCTGCCAGCCACCACCATGCCAGTAGGCAACAGGTGCTGGTGCTGAGAAATCTCCTGCCCCCAGCAGGCAAATGGCAAATCTAGTTATAGCCTTACCTATTTAGAGCTCTAGTCCATCTATGGTGCGATCCTATGTAGACTTACTCCTGCATAATCCCATTGAAATCAGTGCTAGTATAAAACTGCTTATGCAGACTGGTAGTGGCTTTAAAAGGTCTCAGGCAGAGAGATCTTTTTTCTAGCTCTGCTGCATAAGATGCTGAAGACTGAACTTGAGACTCTCTGCATGCAAAGCAAGGAGCTGGATCCAGCCAGATTTTTTTCTACTCAGTCTTCAGTTCTTCTCATTATATCCCTTATGTGGCTTTTGTCTGTGGAAGCCCCATGATCCCCAGCAAAGATTCTTTGGTAGTCAAAGGGAAATCCTTTTGCTTTTTTTCACTATTAGAAAAGTTGGTTGGATACAACCCCATGTGTGCTGCTACTGAGCTACTGCCCCCCCCCCTTCAACAAGAAAAGTCACCGGAAAGGGGAATATGGGAGCCAGTCTATCGTCCAAAGGGGAATAAACCATGTAGAAACAGCCCAGAAACTTACCATCACCACGGAAGTGAAAACTACATAATAACTGTGTTGTTTTCTTTTCCCTACCCATCCACTGATTGCCACTCTTGTTCAAAAACCTTGAATTCACCTTTACTCTAAAGGGAGGAAAAATACTTTAAACCATTATCATAGAGAGAGAAGTGATTAACTGATTAACATCCTAGGCTAGAAGGCTAGAAAGTGAATTTTCCATTATACAGCAATTGCTGTTGGGAAGAAATCCTGTTTATTAACTGTGCTTTTATCTTCTCTTGAGGTTGGCTTGACATAAGATAATGGAATTTGCTCCCTCTTTATTGTTTAAAACTATAATCATATAGAGAAAAGTAAGCGTTTATTGTACCGTTACACAAAGGGGGGGGGGAAGCAATGACTTGAAGAGGTCTGCATATCCCATAAACCATTTTATCATTTCAATTAGCATTGGCAAATGTCCTGTTTTATATTACAGTCATAAATGTGGCTTTACAGTCCTTCTAGGTGTGTTTATACCCTAATTAATTTGAATAATTGAGATTGGTAACAGAACATGGTAGTGAATGAAGAACAATTATTTTAAAAAGCAATTCCTCAAGAAAGACTGCCTTAAATGCAGAGGCAATAGGGCTACTACAAAATCAAAGTTACTGGCAGGATACACCCAAAATGCATGTTGCATTCATAATACATTTATACTTCTCAAAAATTGATTTGAAGGGTTGATTTTGTCCTTTGTCAAAACAGACAAACCTCTTCCAATTCATGGTTCTGTTTTCCAGCATGACATGGATAGTGAATTATGTTAAATCAATAAGTCATGTCACATCAAAGGATTATATACCAGCAGCACCAGACAATCTGATGAATGGATGGATTGGCCAGATGGCAAATGTTCTCCTTGAACTGGTTGGTACAGCAAGGAGCATACAAAGTGCACAAGGTTCCACATTCTGTAAAAGTACAATGTGATGAAATTTCTCTGTGTGAAATTTCTCTTGGGCTGATTTTGAATATTTCAGACCTGATATTTTGACAACTAAAACTCCATTTCAGTTTTGATTCTTATCAAAATGATTACCCAGTTCTTTACTTTCAGGCTATCATCTATTTCCTTGCACCAAGTTTTTTTTCCAGAAAAGGTGTAGTATCCCCTGGGGTTGGGCATATAAGAATACACTTCCAGACAGCATACACAGACTTCTTTATTGATCCCAACGGGGAAAACCACTTACACACACTGGCAACAGCAACCAATTCACACACACTGAACTGAACCCAAGTGTTGACAGGGACCCCCACACACACCCTTTTCTCCCCTGTTCTAGCACCCTCTCTGAACTGTGCCAGTTTCCTGCTTTGCTGTTGGGGACTTTGCCAAAAGACTGTTAGGGGCAGCGATGCCCATGCCTGCTTCCTGACTCTCTGCTGTTATGGACTGTATTACCTAGGCCTGTTTCCTGTGCCCTTGGACACCTACCTCACCTGGGCCCAGAGCCATGCCACTAGCAGCACAATGCCAGCCGGAGGGACCCACCACGAGCCTGTCCAGGCACCCCCTGGTCAGTTCCTGCAGGGAGCCCCTTGCAGGACGGTCACTGGGTCTGTCTTCGCCACTGGGCAGCCTGCTAGCCAGCCCATGAAGAGTGCCAGGAGAGAAGCCATGTTCCCAGGCAGCAAAGACAGTTTGCTCTGATGCTGCCATTTCGAGACCAAGCTCCTGTCACATCCACGGAGCCCAGCCTCACTCTGCTATGCATATTACTGGAAACCGCCCCGGAATGGAAGCTACATGCCGGCTGCCCAGAACACCTAATGGACGCATCTCAATACAACCACCGCATTCCAGAGCAGATGCCATCAAGACAACTCCAGCTTCCTGACGGATTCAATCAACCCGCCTGGCACTCCCCTCCCCTCCCCTCCTTTGTCCCCTCTTCTTCCCAAGGTGTCACTATCATACAATTAGACTTTAAAGTGGCCCATTAGCGATAGTTGTAGAACCATAAAGCTTTTGTTTCCCCCCTGAGAACCACATGGAAGGCCCTCGCCTCAGGGTACTTTTTGGGGTACTTAAGCAGGCTCTGCCTGCCATGAGGTGAGTGTCATTCCTCTCCCGACCCCAACCGGCACGTGCCATTCCTGTCTTGAACCCTGACTGTCTCTCTGCATGTCTAGTGCAGGCATTAGATATCGCCCCGCTTCACTGCTACATCTTTGTTCCTCGCCATGACCAGGTGCGTATCACCCTGTTTCTAAATCCCAAGTGGGTCTCGTGTGTCAGGATCTGCCATGCTGGGGGCATGTAGCCTGTGTAACGCCATATTAATTTCTGTAGTCGTTTAGTCTCTCTCCCCTCTAGGTCCCTGCAAGTACATTTCCATGGGAGAGGATGCTGTGTCTTATCTGTTTCTTTCTAAGACGACCTTGATGAACCAGCGTTCCCACAGAGAAGCTGCCTGCTATGTGAACTCTGGGGGGAGGCTGGAATCTGAGACTTTGAAGTGTAACAACTTTCATTTTGTAACTCATTCCTAACAAAGCTTTGCTCAGCCAGGATCTGCTTGGTCCTGGAATGTGGACATCTGGGCCTGAATGCTGTCTTTCTAATAAAACCTTTTGAAATCAAAAGACCTTGTCTTCTTGCAGAAGGGAGGAAGGCAGACTCTAGCCAACTGGAATGCCATAGCCTGACATTCTGCTCATGCAAACGGCTCTATTTTTCCTACTCTTTATTTCTTAGTTCTTGCACGTACCTCACTTGTGTGTGTTATTGTAGGCATATGCAACACTACTAGTAAAACATGTTTTAAACTTATTAGTCTTGCCTCTTTATTGCACGAGTAATCTGGAAGATGGACTCTGGTATAGCTGGTTAAGATCCGCAATAATTAAACCCAGACTGCAGCTAATTTCCCCATAGATAGCAGTTGTGGTAACACAAGCAAGGCACCTCCTATACATGCCTTGGGTGGGGGGACAGAAACTAGTTTATAAGGGCTCACCTAAAGGCATACACACATGCATCATAAAATATATAAATATTCAACATTATGTGTGTGTCAATAATCAGCATTATACATATATTGTACAAAAATAGTATACGTTGTACATCTAAATTTCTATATAAATTGCACATAAAAGCAATACAGAGTGGCATTTTAAAAAGAAATGTAATAGGGAACATTTGCTCATCCTACTCTGAACCGTTGTTTTTATTAACTACACAAAAATGCTTTATACAAATCATTAATTCCATGTAACAATGCAGTTCTAGCTAAGGAACCCAAAGTCTTTTGAACAGAGTTCTGTCGTCTAAAAATTAGATCTCTTCATGTTCAGGAGAGTACTTTCATATGCAGATCAGTTGGGCAGTTCTGCCCTCACTTTTAACTTGCAAAATTTCACCCTTGCACAGTTGAGCATCAGCATTTCCTCTGATGAAGGGAGCTTTGACTCTTGAAAGCTTATATCTTGGAAATCTTGTTGGTTTTTAAGATGCCACAGGAATCAAATCTTGTCATTCTGCCTGAAAGCATGTCCTCTATAATCCTTATCAATACCTCCAGAACTAACATCTATGAAATGATTTGCAATGAAGGCAAAATGTGTGGAGATATTCAACTCGTGCACTTGGAAAGAAGGAAGGTCTGAATATGAATTTTTCCTAAATCAAGGCACTGTAGAGATTGTAGCCAGCAGCTGAGAGATGACAATGGGTGTAGTAAACTTTTTAAAGGGCATTTTGATATTATATGTAAATTAGAGACTCCTCTATGGATTTCCACTGTACACAAAGTATTTTATCAGTTAACAGACATATTGTAACAGGCTTGAGGTTAATGTATAATTTGCACTCTTCAGATGCTCAGACTATCTACTTGAAGACCAAAGAGTGTGCCCAGCCACTGACTAATCTGGGGTGCCAGTTTGTGGGGCTGTGGGGTGTGGAGCATGGAGCAGAAGCGGCCATAACTTTTTCTATGCCCAGGCAGTTCCCAACAGCCTCCTGAGGGCTGTGGGGGGGGGGGAATGGCCTTGGACTGCCCAGCTGACCAATTGTCGGGGTAGGCAGTTGGGGGTGGGCCGTGCCTGCAAACTCTGACCAGGCAGGTTTAAATCCAGTCTGTGGGCAGGGCTTGAATTTGGGAGCTGCAAAGGCCCCATGCACTGTTGCCTCCAACCAGCTTCCCACCCTCCCTCCCTTGGGTAGCCATGGAGCTAGGATATGGCTGGTTCTGCCTTGTACCATATTGTTGTGGCTGTGGATCTCTTCAAGTGCAATTATATTCTTGTCATGACTTTAAGGGGAACTGTTCTAGTTTGTTGTTCTGGTATATTTGTTAATATACACTATAAGTCTCCAGACCCTTCCAAGGGAAACAACTGGGTGTTAGCCCCTACAGTTTTTCCCTGCTAGGAGAAGTGGGATGAGAGTAACAATATTTCTTCTTTTGAAATCACCTGCAATGGGATCTTTTGATGATATTATGTAGTGACTTTTTAAATTAAAACACTGAGGGCCGTATCCAGATATGCATTGAAGTAGGTCAAGTGTTGTACCCTTGCATAGTTCTAAATCTCATGTATTTATTATTCTTAAGGCAGCTGAAAACTGGATTTGGTTTTTTTGTGAGACTTCCACAAGATACAACTGGGCTGCTGTGAAAACCTCTGAATTTCCCGAAGGTTTTCAAAGGAGAGGCGTTAAATTATCTTCCTACGAACCTCTTTAAAATGCAAAACTGATAATTACTATAATGCATCTGTTACATTTTCATTGGAAATAGTCAGTTTGAGAGTTTTTGGAGATGAAAAAAGGAAATGAGACAAGTTCATCCAATGCATGATTAAAACTTGTGTCTCCAATTCATCACACACAGTGCTTTTTTATTTATAGGGACTAGAGGGTCCTCCTGACCCTTAGCTCTTGTGATCGGCCTCCTGTAGCCTTAGAAGATTTCAGGGCATCAAGATTTGCATGCCATATTTAGAGTACACACTGTATCTCCTCCTAGATCTCTGCACCTTATCTCTCCATAGTTAAGTACTGGGTCAAGGAAGGCAGACTGGGCTACCCTTCTGTGTTGCTTTTTGGTCTCTGTCCAGATCCTTGGTTGGATGGATCTCATTTTAAGCAGGTGCTTGCCTGCCTTCTCCCCCATGCACTTGGTTTGGTCAATATTCCCTCCTCTCAGCTAGTTGGTCTTTCTGTCTATTTGTTTCCTTCATTTATACCCCATCTTTTCCTCCAATGGGGACCCAAAGTGGCTTATATTATTCTCCTGTCCTCCACTTTCCCCCTCACAACAGCCCTATGAGGTAGGTTAGGCTGAAACTGTGTGACTTGCCCAACGTCATCCAGAGAGCTTCCATGTCAGAGTGGGGATTTAAACTATGGTCACCCAGATCCTAGCCCAACACTTACTGCTCCACCACACTGGATGTGTTCCTTGTTAGGTCCAGAGCAGAGTAATGTCACCAGGTGCCCAGAGTCCCATCTGCCTTAGTTTCTACTACATGCACTGACTAAGGGGACTTTCTAGCCAAGTAGGAAATGCCTCTCTGGCTGCTTTAAAACTTATACCTGGAACAAAAATTATACAGAGGAGGATGAAGTTTTATTTAAGGCCCTGCTGGAGGAAGGAAGGGGTGCAGAAACAATGCCTCAGGGAGAAATACATTACCCTCACCCATCTTCTTCCTTTGTGAAGGTCTAGAATAGAGTCTGGCTATGAATAGAGTCCTGAGAGGAGGGGAAGGGGAATTCTGCTGGCCATTGGCTTGCAGGGTTCCACAAGGATTGATCTTATCTCAATGCTGTGGGAGAGATCATGAGAAGGTTTGGGCTGCAGTGTTACCAATATGCATATTACACCCAGCTCTACCATTCTTTTCCACCTAATTTCAAGGTGATGATGTTTTGAACCAGTTCTTGGAGCGAATAATAGTCTAGTGGGTACACAAGAAAGGGCCTTTTCGGTGGCAGTCCCAGAATTATAGAACAGCATCTCCAGGGAGATGCACCTGGCTCCCTTACTTCCAATCTTCAGGAGGTAGCTGTAGCTATTTATATTTAGGCCTGCCTTTTAAATTAACTTTGTTTTTATGTTTATTGGCAATTCTAAACCATGTTTTAAACTTAGTTTTACTGATTTTTATTACTATTGGTTGTTGTGGGTTTTCCGGGCTGTATTGCCGTGGTCTTGGCCAAGACCACGGCAATACAGCCCGGAAAACCCACAACAACCATCGTTCTCCGGCCGTGAAAGCCTTCGACAATTTATTACTATTATTTTATTTGTATTGTAACCCATCTTGAGTTCCTGCAAGGAAGGAAGGAAGGAAGGGAGTGTCCGGGGTCTGAGGCTCAGCCCCCAAGCTTGCCAAGAGGAACAGGTGGGGCACAGCCAGGAGGCAGCTACTCTGCTGCCCCGACAGACCAGGTACCAAACTTGCCAGCATCTGAGAGAGGTAAAGAAACACCCAAGCCTCAGAGAGCTAGAAGGGGCAGGTGGAAGCCAGCCAGCTCCACCCTCTGCTGGGAGGCTTGGAGCCCAGGCAGGGAGAGTAAGGACAACCAGGAGGGGATCAGACCATAGGGAGAAAGCCCAGGAAAAAGAGACAGTCAGCAGCCTTACCTGCAGCAGAGGAAGGGCAGCACAGGGCCACGCCCCAGCCTGCAGGCAGGCTAGAAGGAATCAGCCAAAGCCAGGTGGGGCTGAAAGCAAAGCAGCCACAGGTGGAGCTGCCTGAGGCCCTTAGCAGAGACAGCCAAAGCAGTCAGCAAAGCATCCACAGGTGTGACTGCTTACAACAGCCAAGGCTGTGGCTAGGGTGCTGGGGCCATGGCTGAGAGGTGGAGCCAGGAAGGAGGAAAGGGATATAAGGAAAGGCCACCCACAGGGTGGGGTGGGTTGTTGTGTAGGAGGGTGGTGGAGAGCGACAGTGAGTGAGCAGTGGACAGGAGGGGGAGGGGGAGGGGGAGGGGGAGGGGGAGGCCGAGGCCGAGGCCGAGGCCGAGGCCGAGGCCGAGGCCGAGGCCGAGGCCGAGGCCGAGGCCGAGGCCGAGGCCGAGGCCGAGAGCTGGATGGGGCAGCTGTCATGGAAGGTGGGATCCCACATATTCCCTGAAGGTCCTTCAAGGCAGAGGTCAGGCAGGCCAGCATCTCACCGGGCAGCGCCCTGGGCAGAACCTGACACCCTTGAAGATCATTTAGGGCAGCAGTCAGGCAGGCTGGCATCTCACCAGTCAGCGCCCTTGGCCGAGCCTGACAGAAAAAGGAGAAAGGAAGGAATCTAGAAGAATATACAGCCAGAAGAAGATAAAGCCCTATAAACATGGTTTTTCACACAGTTCAAAGGAGATCTATCAGTGCAAATATTTCCTTTGTCAGGGGGAATCTGGTGAATGAAAGGAGAAAGCCATTGTGCATCTTTGTTATCCTGTTCTAACTCCAATGATACCTTTTCCCTAGAAGAGTTTGGTGGGTAAGCCCAGCTTGAACCACACACCCCTCCCCCCATAATACTAATAAGAACATTAATACACTACATTTTAGTGTAGTTTCCAGTCTGAATGGAAGAAAATATGAGATTGCCAAGCGCTTTACTGTTTGCTGTGCCTATGTCCATATACAATACTTGTTTCACAATGACTTCAGAACGCTAAATTGTTTTACAGCATCCTAGAGGAGCAGATCTGGCGATGTGGCTTAGGAGGACCAGAAGGAGGGGCCAAACATGAGGGAATGAAGGGAGGGGCTTCTGGCTTTCATTAAGAGGCCCTCTGTGTTTCCACCGATAATTTGAGCTCTGACCACATCATGTTATGTTTATTGTTCTGAAGAAGCTTGTTTTGTATTTTAATTGTTCCAGGGCTGCTGCTAGAGAAGCAAGTAAATGTAACTGCTAAAAAGGCCTTCTTACAACTTAGACTAGTCTGGAAGATGCCCCCCTACCTTGATACAGCTGATCTAGCCACCTGAATTCATGGCACAGTAAGACCAGAATACTGTAATGCACTCTACATAGGTGTCCACGCAATGCTGACTTGGAGACTCCAGCTGGTGCACAATGCTGCAGCTCATTTACTCTTAGGAGCTAGATGGAGCATGCATGTCACTCCCAATCTGCAGTCACTTCATTGACTTCCCATCAGTTACTGGGTGCAATTCAAGGTCATGATTAGGGATGGGCATGAACCCAAATATGAACCAAAGTTTGTCACAAACCGGGTGATTCATGATTCATGAACTGGTGGTTCGTCAGAGCCCATTTCTGATGAACCACAATGAACTTTAGACTGGAACATTTGGTTTGTTTTTCGGTTTGTCACTGTAGACAGCCTGGCGCCTATCAATCAGTTTCCTAGGCAACTGGGGATGGGCTTTATGCAGTAGAGGTGTTCACCCAGCCGCTTCTCAACTGATAGGAGGGGAATTGCTCATCAGCTGAGAAAGCTGCTGGCATTTGAAAGCAGCAACATTTTTCATGCGTGCAAGAAAAGTGTTGCTCCTTTCAAATGTCGGCAGCTTTTTTTTCAGCTGATGGGGGATCCCCTCCCATCAGCTGAAAAGCAGCAGACATTTGAAAGGGGGAAAACTGAAGTGCACATCCCTAATCTGCAGACCTTCTGCTGCTCTGAAAATGATCTTTTAATGAACCAAACAAACCAGTTCACAAACCGTGGCAAGTTCATGGTGGTTCATAGTTCATGGTTCATGAAATGCTACAAACCATGAATCACAACGAACTGCCATTTTCCCAGCTTGGGCCAATCTCTAGTCATGACCATCACTTTCGGAGCCCTTCATAGCCATGGCCCCTCATATCTGTGAGACTGCCTCTCCCCCTAAGCTCCACCACAACTGCTTCACTCATCTGGACAGGGCCTTCTGCACCACACTGCAATTGGGCAAAATCAACAGCTGCCTGCACACATGCTCTCTGAGGTAGTCCCCACCTTATGGAATGGCCTGCCTGAGGAGGTCAGGAAAGCTCCCACGCTCCTGGCTTTCCACAAACTATGAAAAACTGAATTATTCAGGAAGACTTTCTACCCAGATTATAGGGCTGTGTCATAAGAAGTAGCCCAGAGAAATGCATTGGCAATGGCAAGGACTATACCCTACTCTATTGGGTACTGGCAGACATGCACCTACTAGGGAGTTTCCACGCTGCTAAACATGCCATGTAATTTAGTTATGTTTGGTTTCAGAAAGATGTCATCTCTGTGCTTGGCTTTATGCTTATTTTTTCAAATTACTTCTGCTTTCATGTCCTATTGTATCTCTGTCACTGAGTGTCCTAACTGCTGTTCATTATTGTACCTTGATCAGTGAATGTCCTAGCTATCAAATATACTTTATTTTCATTTGCACTATATAATCTGCCTTGGATCTCAGTGAGAAAGTCAGACTATAAATAAATAGTAATACTAGTACTGGTAACAACAACAACAACAACAACACATGAGGTCTGCAATGGTCAAGAAGACTCTGGAAATTTCCAGACTTACAACTGATGTCCAGACTACAGCCATCAGTTTCCCTGGAGAAAATGGCTGCTTTGGAGGGTGGACTCTTTGGCATTATACCCTGTTAAGTCCCTCCCCAAACTCCACCCTTCCCAGGCTCCACCCTCTAAATCAGGTATTTCTCAATCCAGGGTTGACAGCCCTACTTGGGGGGTGAAATGAGAAAGAGAGAAGAGATGGGCAAAAGGAAAGAAGTCCCTGAGTTCAACAATCTAGACAATAAAGGGATAGCAGCAAAACAGCAAGAAAGTATACAGAGGAATTGACCTGTCACCCTTGCTGTTTTTACTGCTCCTTATAGTACAGGCTTCCTGCAAGTGGCATTGCATTGTTCTTCACTTCCAACACAAAGTAGTCTCAGCAACCAGCCCATAGTCATCAAGTGACATGCATGTCTGAATGTGGATTTAAATTCATGATTTCCTAGTACTCTGTTATGCCACACTGGTTGTCAGTAGTGGACTGATGAGCTTGCTAGTATGACTAGTGGACAGAAGAGAATACTTGGAGTCATCTTTTTTCCAAACTCCACTGTAATGTTTTACATTTAAATAGTTTAGATTTTATTTCTACTTGCTAATGTGGTTTTTTAAAGTTGTTGCTGGTAGTTAAAATGTAGACCTCTGAGAAAAGAAAGAGGAAGGCAGGATGAGTAAATGGAGTCTGCTCTAATTGGACAGTAGCAGTACCCTAGTGTTAGTTGTCAGACTTGACCTCACAATATTAAGAAGGCTTATGAATAGAGATGGGCACAATCCACATTACAAACGAAAAACCACCACAATAATGGCAATCGCGCAATCGTGACCCGGAGGATCGTGATCGTCCACGGCCAACGATCCAGTGGTTGGGAGAGGCTTGGATCGGGGCAATCAGGCTCGGTTCGGGGATCCAGACACTCAGGCGCCAGCAATCTATTCCCCTAGCAACGGAGCCAGGGGAATGCCTGAGCTCTGTTTGCCCTCCTTCTGTCGCCCTGGAAACCCGAATGGAAGCCCAGCTTTCCTTGATCAGCAGGGCTTCCTTCCAACCATGGAGCAGCCGGCAAGCGGCCAGACCCCCCGCCCCCTGAGGGGAGGCGGCTCGTCGCTGCCTCCCCATGCCCGCCAGGCCTGGCAGCCGCCACCACCACCCACCTTCCCACATAGCTGGGAATACCAGCACCCCCCACTTTGGCCTCCACGATCCACAATCCACAGCTCGGGAACGGGAGATGCTCGGTGTGGGTCGTTGATTCGGGATCGTCGCCGGCGCCAATCCATGATCAGCTGGATCGTTAATTTTTTTGGGATCGTGCCCATCTCTACTTATGAATATGGCTGTGCCATAAGCCCCTTCTCTGAATGTGTTTTAAACACAAAATACTGCACAAGCAGGCAGAAATATGGAAGCCAGATCCCAGCCAGGAGACAGAATGTGCTGGCATGTAAGATGTCAAGTGAGGCCAGCTCTCAGCCTCCACACCCAGGGTTATGCATGGATCCTAAGACAAAAGATCCTCCTGGAGTTCCTGAATTAATCACCACAACACACCTTACTGGTTTCCCTGATCCACTTTCCTCTGCTTAGGTGACTCAGGGCTCTGCTAGCCTTACCCACTCATACTTCAAAGGTCATCAATCATCACTGAAATCTTTAGTTCTGCCAGAGAAGATGTTACCAAATCTTCCCAGTTCATTGTTGCACCACGGAGACAGCTTCATAATCCTTTGTCCCACCCTGGGAACAACCATTTATGTCTTTGTTTGTGGGCAGAAGATACAATCTCGCCTCTGGGTACAATAATTAGAATAATTCTGCCACAGCTGTGTGCAGGCTCTCAGATCCAGCATTCACCCCTGAACTTCCATTCGAGTTCTTCCACGTTGATGCACTGGTCGCTCATGCTCTCTCTCTCCCAGACACCTTCTTCTGGATGGTAACTATCACCCACATCCCTCAAACTTTATCCAGTTTTCACCACTGCTTTCTAATTAGCTCTGAGTGTGTGTTGTGTATGTTTTGTATGCTGTTGATCTTTGTTACTTTCAATAAAATCCCCCTTTTTGATTGACACATCCATCTGTTCATTGAAAGAGTTCTCTAGCCAGGACAATTCTCGTATACATAGGTGGAGATACCGAAGTTACCCGCCTGTCACAGCCTCTCCTTGTATGCTAATTCCCCCAACTGACAAGGAGACCTCCTCATAGGGTAACACTAGGAGGCAGAGTGAACTGCTTTAGTCTCTGTTCAGAGAAAATGTTCATTCAGGGCAAAACAGGCAAGCTGTGTGCAGACTGAGAGTGGTGTTCTGAGAAATTCTGTCAGATAAACTGTGTGTGTGTGCCCGAGAGAGAGTCTGTGCATATCTGAGTGAGAGACTGATCTATCTAAGTCAGGCAAACTATGTAGGAAAGCCTGAGTGAATTTATATCTGTGTGGGTTAGATAAAAGTTAATTCTGTTCGTGAAGATCTGTGTGGAAAATTAGTTTGTGTGACTGAGTGTGAAAATACCTTTAAGAAGAGATAATTATTTGTGAAACCACCAAGCTTAAAAACTATTCTGAAACCAATATATTGATCAAAACTCTGCAACTATCATGTTTATGTGCTTACAAATTCTCCTTTTTTTAAGATCCTTTATTACCTCATAACCACCCTCACATGCTTACTATTCTGTTAAACTACCATCTATAACAAAGCCTTCCTGTAGTACCAGTTAAGCAAAAGATATCTAAGGCAAAAATCTTTGGTGACAGAAGAAACCTTTGGGGGAGGCAGTAATATCTAGGTCACACAAACCTAAACAGAAAAGGTTTTCTCAAGGTATAAGCCTAGGGAAAGTAGAGAACACCTAACCTCTGTGCGAGCGGAATTTAAAAGTGTGTTGTCTGTGACCAGAGTCCTCCTAAAGTATACGTTTAAGGTAATGTAAGGAGAAGCTGAATTTAAGGCAAAGGTTTAAAAAGGTTTAACAAAAGTCTTGAAAGGTAAAAACTAAGCAAACCATTACAGGGTAGTATCAAAAAATAAGTAAACTGTTACATCAACCTGTTTGACCAGACACTGACAAGTCTAGGGACTTGAAAATATAGCTATGCAGAGCCAGTTTGGTGTAGTGGTTAAGAGCATGGGATTCTAATCTGGAGAACCAGGTTTGATTCCCCACTCCTCCACTTGTAGCCAGCTGGGTGACCTTGGGTCAGTCACAGCTCCTAGGAGCTCTCTCAGCTCCACTCACCTCACAGGGTGATTGTTGTTGTGGGGATAATGATAACATACTTTGTAAACCACTCTGAGTGGGAGTTAAATCATCCTAAAGGGCAGTATATAAATTGAATGTTGTTGCTGCTGCTGCTGCTGCTGCTATTACTACTACTACTACTACTACTACTACTACTACTACTACAATGATAGGTGCTGGAATTAAAACTACCTTTAAGGCCACCGTCCTTACTGGGGGAATTATCCTTAATCACAGATGAGTGTGCACATGCTCAAAAGTTCTCCTGTATTTTAGATGGCAGAGAAGGGGAGGGCTGAGAGATAGCAGGTTGCCTAAAGCCAGCTAGAAATTTCACGACAGAAGACGTGGGCCCTTAACCACTGTGCTACAGTAGATGTATTATTCTGTTTTCTTCTGCAGTCCTTGGGTTGTAGGCAGAAGGCTATTCTGCATACATTGCATTAGTAGGTTGGCTTATTTGAATTTAAGTTCAATCAGAAAAGGAAGGGTGATTGATCTTAACATATTGGTAAACCTTAGCTTCAGGCTAGGAATACAAACAGTATTTTTCAAGTCCGGCATTTTACTTCTCATTTGTTGCTCATTGATTAGCTGTCAGAGATAAGATCTTGGTTTTCAGACTGTCAGCTTCTAGTAGTCCTTTCAAGTTATTTATTTAATTGTTAGGGTCTAGTACAGAACCAGTAAAACACAGCAACAGCAGAAAAAGGAAGTACAGTGTGAACCTTGGATGTTAGCATTTTGATAGAATACAAATAAACGTGGATTAAAGGACAGATCTCAAAGTAGTTTATGCCCCCATCAAAGAACACTAACCCCTGGTGGGACTTCTGGATTTTTCTTTAAACAGTGTGCATAATGCAAAGGGTGCTGTTCTGCAAACTCCTTTAATGAGAGGGGGAAAGGGTGGGAGCTGCATTCTTACTGCATAAGTATAGGGGTGTCATGAGTCCTACTCCCAGACTTTATTGGCTGTCATCATTAATTTGGTCACCTTTTTCCAAACTCTATTTAATATCCAGGCCAAGGGAAGTCATTTGAAGATGGCTTACAAAGAGCATATTGAAGGAGAGTCATTAGCTCTACCATTATATAAGGGTTACTTTGAAGCTTAGGACTTCTCCAATGTGTAGTCCTAAAATGTAAATTCAGGGACTAGAGAGCTCCTTAGATCCTGTGTGGGTTCTCACTAAACTTCTGCAATATGCTCTGAACAGGAAAAAATGTTTGTCACTGATTTCAATAAGTCTGTTTCCTGGTTCTGTCTGTCTATTGTTCTTATCCACTGGTAGTCTCAGGGCCAAACTACAAGTGACAAATGACACAGGTTGGACACTTGTCAGCTTCCCTCAAGTTTTGATGGGAAATGTAGGCAGCTTGGCAGAATGTTGGACAAGTGACAGTTGAAAAGTCCATTGGACAGCAGTCAGAGAGCCAAGCTGTAAGACCAGGATGCCTACATTTCCCATCAAAACTTGAGGGAAGCAAACAAGCGTACAACCTGTGTCATTCGCCACTTGTAGCTTGGGCCTCAGTGAATAGTTGAACAGGGGCAGCCACCCCAGTCCCCACTGAGGCAACCCCATCTGCTAAGAGCCCCACCCTGCTGATAAGGCCCCTCTTCATGCTAAGATTCTAATCGAAATCAGGACTGTGTGTACCTGGTAAGAGAGAGGGGGGGAGTGTTTAAATGATTTGTGCCACCTTGGAACTCCCAACATATGGTGAAGTTAGGGCATCAGTCCAACCAGATCCTACCTGTTGGTTCCTAAAGCCCAGTTGACAGCAGTGAAGGAACCATTCACCACACTGACTTGAAGATTTTTGATTTTAATAGTTCATTTAGAAATCTTAGGAAGGAAGATGGGACAGAACAATGTTGAAGTGGTGGAAATGGGACACAGGGAGCAAGAGAGAGGGGAGGAGACAACAAGGCGATGACAGAGGCTGAGGGAAAGGTGTGTGAAAGTGAAAGCAGTAATGAATCTCAGCAAGGATTGTAGGGAGTAAACTGGCTGGTATGGAGAAGGGAAAATGGAGCCCACATTTTTTTTCCCAATTACGCTACAAACTGTTGTTGTTTTTTTACTACAGGTAACTATCTTGCTAGTGTGAAACAAAAATCCATTGATCAACAGAAGTGTTTTTTTTCTTCCTTAAAATTAGATGCAATTTAAAAGTTACAAGAAGGACTTTATAAAGAACGAAATCAATAGGAAACTGTATTCTCTATATTTAGTTTGCCTAGTTAGGAGAGAGGAGACATTTATGTAATTTAATTACAAAACAAATGTGTGCCTAGAAGTAGCCATAAGCAGCATTTAATGACTTTTCAGGAGCTGTGAAAGCCTAATTGATGATAACTTGTTTTATCCAGGGGGAAGAAAATGTGTATTTTGTTATCCATCAAGTTGCTTAACAATGTAATATTTACCCAAACTGAGATCCAGTTTATATGATACATATTCTATTAAGGGAAGATTCACATTATGGCCCCGATCCAGTGAACACCGAAATCTCATTGAATGCTGCCAGATCCAATGAATAAACAGTGTGAAGCTTGCAGCAAGTTCAGTGAAATTAATAGAACAGTTACTTGTACTGGGACTTTGGTTCTAGTTCCCTGGGATATTTCTTTGGACAGTTTTAAACTTTAAACAATGTATCTGAAATTGCTGTTTTAAAAAGAAGATAAAATTGGAAGAGGGGCAGAAGTTTCTTTGCAGTTTGAATATGTACTTTTTTGTTGTTTTGTATGTTGCTGTTTTGAGGAACCTTTATGTTTTACACATTTCTTGATGCAAATGTTCCTAAATCAATTTTAGCAGTAATGATTCTGTCAAGTTTGGTTAATATAGATGGGATAAAAAGATGATGGCAATTTCATCCCAAGTGGGAAGAACTCATGCAAGGAATTGAGATCCAATCAAATGAATAATCAATCCACATGGAATGGTTGAAAGGACTCCTCTCATCTGTCGACAGACCAAGTAGGATCAACATAAAATCAGATCTAATCTAAGTAAGTGTGGGTGAAACATGATAAGCAAATCCAAATAGAAATATATACAAGTATAGAGGAACTCATTAACATCTATAAAGGGAGGGATATGCAGGGATATTAGCTGTCATATATGCCTCCTGTATATCTGCCATGAATGTATAAGGGCTTTGCCTCCGATATCTGAGAGTATGGGAAGTTCTTTATTGCTGCAATACCAGTAGGTTATCTCGCAAATGTTTACTTTCTCTTTCTTGCTCCACTGAGCCAGTGTCCTTGACTGCCAGCTGAAACTGGCTCGAAATGTATCCTTCTTGAGAACCAAAGATATGTTCATCTTTCTCACTGTCTACTCTAAAACAATGTCTCACTCCACCCCACCCCCATTAACGGTCATCTTTCCCAAGGTGGGAATATTCTCTATAACTAACATTGCTAGGCCCACATACATCACTTCTGCCAGTTCCACTGTCTGAGCACCGTGAACTGAATGGATCTCTAATAAAGTTATTTCAACTGGAACACCTGTGTATTAACTGTGGAGAACTTGGGGGTCTAACTGCCCTCCAGGCTAGGGACTGACATTTAAAGTAAGGACCCTTTCGGTCTCACCTCAGGCAGTGGCGGCTCCTGCAGGACCTGTTGCCGGGCCCTCCTCACGACAGGTCGTATGAGGGGCTAGCAATGTTAGTTATAAAGAACTTCCCACACTCTCAGAGACCAGAGGCAGAGCCCATATACATTCATGGCAGATATGCAGGAGGCATATATGACATTAGAACTAAGAGTGAGGGACAAATCCCAAGTCCTGAATCAGTCCTTGGAGGAGGAAAGATAGTACTGAATTTCTTGATTAAACCCAGTTTAGGAATTTCATACTGAATTTTTCCTTGGGAGTTCCTTTTTAGGAGACTACTGACTTTTAGATGAGCAACAAATATAATTATTGGATTTGGATTCATCAAAATATTCAATATTATCTCTCTCCACACCAGTCTGAGAAAGGACTTCAGGTTTCTTACTCACTCACTCACTCACTCACTCTGTCTTAGCCTATCCCATCCTTTACAGATGTTAATTAATTGGCAGATGTTACAGATGTTAGTGAGCAGTCATAGGTCCATTGGAATTATGTGGCTCCAACTGATGTTTGGACATACCACTGGACAAAATCAGCCCTGTTCCTGGTATTTAAATCTGTACAAATAGAATTATTCCTGCTTTTCAGCAACTTTGTACAAATTATTTACTAAAAAGGGAAATCAGAAGGCTTGTGAAGATTAATCATTTTGGGGGGAAAACAATTCTTTATTCCTAAGGGAAGCTGTACAAGAGATTTAATCAACACATTTTTGTATTTTCACAGGATGTAAGAGACTCAAGATTTACTCCTCAACTAAAAATTGGAATGTGACAAACATTGCAGGAAAAAAATTAATTAGAAGTGAAAGCTACAATCAGCCCTGAAAGTATTAACAAAAGTACTTTTCTCAATATAAATTGAGAGTGGATGTTGATGAGTTCATCTAATGGGATTGCAGTGAATGGGGTTGCTTCTGGGGCCACTGCCAAGCAAAATCAAATCATACCATTTTGTATTTTCTTCCATGGTTAAGCACAAACCATCTCTCAGTCCTGGTACGATGTGTATCAAAATCAAGGGGTCTGGCAGCCTTCTGTGTTACTGGGCTGTAAATTGCTACTTTAGCTCTCAGTATAAAGGATAATAGTGCTCACACATGTGCTGGTGAGATGGCATTTGTGTGCTGTACATTGGCTAGTGTATAGGCTTGACAATGGCATCTGTGTGTGTTTATGTGTGCCTGCATGCAAGCCACCCTTCTCACTATGGACTTGAAATTGATGCAGTTCTTTCAGGATTCTCTGACTGCCTGTGGGAATCTTCTTTTCATGTGAGCTTCCCTGCCTCTGTTATCATTTCACATCAAAGAGTCAATTGGCTGACCTTTATACAGCTCTTTGTATCTTTCCATGATAACCTACAGGAAATTTGTTTTACATTGCAATTTAAGCCCCATCTCCCCTCCTGAGTAAAAGAAAAGATTTGTACCAAGTGTGATTAAGTCAAAAGACAATACCTTTCATATGCGTAAGGCATTCTCCTGCACCACAATATTATTTAACATTTTAATGGACAATGAGTGATGAATACACAATGCATATTCTGCCCTTGATTTCCTACATCCTGCAGGCTCTGGCCGTCGACTGCCATTTATCAAAATGGTGAAATATATACTTTCTTTTCTTCTTGTTCTGTAGGAAATAACTGAATCAATGTGGACTTTTTTATTTTTGCAGTTTGGAACATTGTACAATACTACCCTACCGTTTCAACTCCTATTTTTAAAAAAGGCAACGACATGACATAATGACTCTTGGCTTAAAGAATAGGCCTGCATGCACTAAAAAAACCTTTCCTCAACTTTTGAATGCCTTATTGTCTAAATGACAAAATGGCTCTTGTTAAGCCTTTATAACGAGTGGGAATCTGAAATTACGGCTATCACAAATAAAGTAATATCCAACTTTCTTACTCAAGGAATTTTTACAATAAAAATAAAGTTGCATTCACATTAGGAAGTTTGCAAAGGAACCAGGAGCATTTGAAAAATGATGAGGCATTGCACAAATGAGGTGATAGGATTTATTGGTTTAAAAAAATGGCTGAAAACTGAATGCTTTACATACTGTCAAGGACACACACACCCATTCTGCCCATGATCAGTTCTACACATTATCAAGGAAAGCTCTACCGTCTCTTTTTCATGAAGGAAAATGCTCCAAGCATTCTGCCTATTGCATGTGGAGAAGTATCTTTAGAATGCACATTGGAAAAAATGGACCACCAATATTGTAAACAATGTTTTCTGCCATAGGAAATTACAGCAAAAAAGATATTAAGGTAAATAAGGTAATAAAAATAAATCTCTTGCAGTACAATCCTAAGAACACTTTCCTGTGAGTAAGCCCCCATTGAGTAGACTTCAGTAGGATTCTGAGTAGACAAACATACTTAGGATACAACCATTGAGTTCAAAACAAAGACTGGGAGATATACAGTATTAAATGGTTCAGTATTGGTGGGCAAATGAAGCCCAAATACAGTATTAGTGGGTAAATGAAGTCGTTTTGCTGAAAATAAAATGGGTACTTTTTCACAAAATCATTTGAGGGAGAAGTTCTTCACCAGCTCATATGAACATCTGAGCCAGAGAAGAACTCATAGGGCCATAATTCTTGCCTAAGACCTGAATGTGAGCCAAGGTATATATATGCACACACCAAAGACTTGTGAATGTGAGTGATTTCACTCTCCTAGTAGAAATCTCCGCATGCATTCAGATCTCTCCAGCAGCTCCTTTTGATAATCTCCTCCGGGTAGTTGGTACATTCATCCTCTGTCATTGCCCGATTGTTGTAGAGTAACTTAGTGGATGATATATGCCAAGTTCCCTCTGATGGCTTTCATTCTGCTGATTGCTGTCTTTGTTAATATGACTGTGATCAAACTATATGAGGGTGGCACTGGGTAAAATAGTTCCATCCCCTAAACGTCCGTAGAGCCTGCCTTCCAATCATGTCAATTGCACAGTGGTTAGAATGTTTCATGGCAAATTCACCAACTTTTGTGCAAGACTTTGAAAGATTGGCCAGTTGTGCCCTTCCTTAGAATAAGGGAAAGTAGTTTATAAATTTTGAACAATGCCATTCTTAAGGTTAGGCTCAACCAGCTTTTTCATGGAGTAGGTGTCCCATTTGAACACCAAGAATTCTATGTTCAGTGTCATTGGACCTGTATGAACAATGAAAATGTTCGACATAGGCTGTAAAAAGGCAAGGAACTGGAGAGATTATCATTGTGGCAAACTGTGGATGAAAGGACATATTATTTTGGGCATCATATGTAAACCAGCCACTTACGCTATTTTCTCTCATTACTGTCATCTTAGGTTTTCAACTAATACAGTCTACAGTAATTGAACCATTGAAATATCCCTGACTTTTGGGTTCATTACAAATGTGAAATTAACCTATCATCTGTGACTAAATTAGATGATTTTAGAATGAACAAAACATAACTTATTTGATCAATTTTGTTTTCCTATAAGACACTTGATTAATATTTATAGGAAAGTGTTATGCCTAGATTATGGTTAAGATTTCAATTTCAATTTTAGACCAGATTTCTGCTTGAATTTTTAATTATACCTAATATATGTGAGAAAGCTGAAACAAAATTTCAGCTTTCTCACATATATTAGCCTGAATGTAGTTAAAACTTTCGATAAAATTTCTTTCCAAATATTAGGACAAATATACTTTTTGAAGATTCTAACTTCAGTAGATTTAAAAGGGTTTAACTCTGCTTTGGATTGTGCTGCAAGCTACAACACATTAATTTACTTTGCTGGACATCTCAGAAGGCAGAGGAAATGGTTTCCTTCTTGTACGTCATCCAATGAAGCATTTAAAAACCTAGTCAATATGGAAGATCTCAATTTGATTCCGTATTTATTGTTCCTACAATATGTTGCTTTGGAAAAAATGTATATGTCAGATGTTAAAAGCTAGCTATTAAGAATATAGGATAGTGATCAAGGTGTCTCCCCTGCCAGGTAATTGCAAGGGACACAGCAGAGAGTCAAAGTAGTGGAAGGTGCGGTGAACTTAGCTGACACGCAACAAACAGAGATGAGACTGATGAGGGGAAGAATGGCGGTTGCGGAAAGTAAATATATGGAGAAGCCGCTGAGATTTCGCGGCTTGCCAGAAGTGGAAGGAAAGACAGCGCAAGAACAGATGACTGAGGTGTTAGCTGAATACCTGGGAAAGGAGGAGGAGGAAGTTGTGGCTATCCTTGATGTGGTATATCGTGTAAATTCAAGAATCGCAACCCAGAGGAAATTACCAAGAGATGTGATTGTGCAGTTCACGACTCGAAATATGAAAGAGAAGATTGTGACTAAACAGTTTCAAGATCCATTGGAGATTGATGGCAAGACGATTATCATCATGAAGGAACTACCCAGATCGGTGTTACTAGATCGGAAAAAATACAAAGCACTAATTCAGATTCTGAAGGACATGAAAATCAGGTATAGATGGGAATTACCAGAAGGTGTGTCCTTTGAATTTGGAGGGGTCAAAAAGCGTATCAGATCCGAGCGAGAGATGGAGCGATTCTTAAGGGACAATGAAAAAGACTTACCAGCAACAAGACTATGAATATGGAATGTAAAGTTTTATCTTGGAATGTAAATGGACTAAATTCACCAAACAAGAGAAAAAGCATTTTCCACTGGCTATTAAAACAAAAATGTGATATTGTATGTTTGCAAGAGACCCATATTAGAAAACAAGATGTAAAATATTTGAAACTGAAAAAATTGGGTAATGATTTTGCAGCAGCCTCTAATAAGAAAAAAAGAGGAGTGGTGTTGTATATAAAAGAGGAGCTGCAGCCAAAATTTGTAATGAAAGATGTGGAAGCCAGATTTATAGCAGTGGAATGCATATGGAATCTAAAGAGAGTGCTGGTAGTCGGAGTTTATGCACCTAATGGAGCAAAAGAAAGCTTCTTTGAGGATTTGAGGAGGCAACTAGATGAACTTTCATATGACCGAATAATTCTTGCTGGAGACTTCAATGGAGTGACAAATTTGGAACTAGACAAAAAATCATCAACGGCACAAAAGAAAAGAGGACTGTTACCAAAGCTCTTTTTTGAATTGATACAACAGGAGACTTTAGAAGATGTATGGAGAAGACAAAACCCTAAAAGTAGACAATTTACGTTCTTTTCTGCAAGGCATTCTACACTATCGGGAATCGACATGATCTGGGCCTCAAAAGACTTAGCGTTATGGACTAAGGAGGTGGAAATAATGCCGATGGTAGGCTCAGATCATAATCCAATCATGTGGAAATTGGGGAGAAGGAGAAAAAGGAAAGGATGGAGAATAAATGAGGATTTGTTACAAGAGGGAGAGAACTTGGAAATGTTGAGAAGAGAGACAAAATTCTTCATACAATATAACATGAATAAAGAAGTACCAACCAACAAGGTTTGGGATACCTACAAGGCGGTAATTAGGGGCATACTAATGGACTTAAATGGTAGAGCCAGAAAAAAGAAAGAAGAGAAGAGACAGGAGATTGTGGAAAAAATAAAAGTCAAAGAAACACAGTTAAAGAAGAGACCAGGGAAAAAAAAAATTTATCAGGACATTAAAATACTTCAAGAACAGCTGACAGCAATGAATAACAAAGAATTGGAGTGGAATCTTAAAAGACTGAATCAAAAAGCGTTTGAAGGTGCAAATAAACCTGGGAAATACCTGGCATGGCAACTGAAAAAAAGAAAGGAAAAGAAAACTATAAATAAAATATGTGAAGATAATAAAACATATTTGGTTCAGACAGCCATTAGTAGAGCCTTCTACAAATTTTATGCTAAATTGTACAACAAGAAAGAGGTGAACAAAGAATTAATAGCGACATACTTGGATAAAATGAAACTCCCAGTAATTTCGGAAGCTTGGAGAGATAGATTGAATAATGAAGTAACGGATGAGGAAATAAGAAAGGCAATACAGTCAACAAATTTGGGAAAGGCGCCAGGGCCAGATGGACTTACAGCTAAATTCTATAAGGTAATGGCCAATGAACTGGCACCATTCCTAAAAGAGGTGATCAATGGAGTTTTAAAGGATCAACAGACTCCAGATACTTGGAACGAAGCTAACATATCATTGATCCCCAAAGAGGGTCAAGATCTGACTAATCTGAAAAAGTACCGACCTATATCGTTACTTAATAATGACTATAAGATTTTTGCGAAGATACTGGCGGAGAGAGTGAAGGGATGGCTTTCGGAAGTTATTGAGGAGGAACAAGCAGGCTTTTTGCCAGACAGACAAATCAGAGATAATTTAAGGACAGTGATTAACGCTATTGAATACTATGACAAGCATTGTGATAAAGAGGTTGGTTTCTTCTTTCTTGATGCTGAAAAAGCGTTTGACAATTTAAACTGGGACTTTATGTTTGCCACTATGGAAAAGCTACAAATGGGAGAAAGATTCATAAGAGCAATTAAGGAAATTTATAGAGACCAGAATGCAGCAATTGTAGTGAATGACGAGACGACTAAGAAACTGACTATAAGCAAAGGAACAAGACAAGGTTGCCCGCTGTCTCCGCTGTTATTCATTTTGGTATTGGAGATCCTGATGATACAAATACGACAAGACGAAGAAATTCGGGGAATAAAAATAAAGGACTTTTCTTACAAGGTCAGAGCATTTGCGGACGATATAATGTTAATTGTAGAGGACCCAATGGAGAATATGCCAAAAGTGATAGACAAGATCAAGGAGTTTGGAGATTTGGCAGGTTTTTATATTAATAAAAAGAAGTCAAAGATATTATGTAAAAACATGACTAAGCAAAAACAACAATTGCTAATGGAAATAACAGATTGCGAAGTAACAAGTAAGGTGAAATATTTGGGAATTGAACTGACGGCTAAGAACATAGATCTATTCAAAAATAACTATGAGAAATTATGGACTCAGATAGAGCGAGATCTGATTAAATGGAATAGATTGAATTTGTCATGGTTGGGAAGGATTGGAGCAGTTAAGATGAATGTGTTACCAAGAGTAATGTTTTTGCTACAGACAATACCAATTATTCGGGACTCTAAGCAGTTTGAAAAATGGCAGAGGAAAATATCAGATTTTGTCTGGGCAGGCAAGAAGCCTCGAGTGAAAATGAAAGTTTTACAAGATGCAAAAGAAAGAGGCGGAATGCAACTGCCCAATCTAAGACTTTACTATGACGCAATCTGCCTAGTGTGGTTGAAAGATTGGATGACGCTGAAGAATAAGAAATTATTGGCCCTAGAGGGATACAAAAAAATATTTGGATGGCATGCATATCTATGGTATGACAAAGTAAAAGCGAATTCGATGTTCTTACATCATCATATACGGAGAAGCTTATATGCAACCTGGAAGAAGTATAGAGACTATTTACAAGAAGGAACCCCCCTGTGGGTGGTTCCATATGAGGTAATAGATCCGAGAGCTGTCGATACTGAGCAACAGTGTTTAACTTACAAGGAGATAACCCGAATAGAATCTTCTAAACTTAAAATAAAGACACAGGACGAGTTATCACCAAATTATGACTGGTTTCAGTACAGACAGATCAGAGATCTCTACAATTCGGACTCTGCAAAGGGAGGCATAAGAACAGAGAATTCGGAACTAGAGCAGACACTTTTAAAAGATGATAAGAAGGAGATTTCTAAGGTATACCAAGTACTGTTGAAATGGTATACTGAAGATGAAACAGTTAAAGTACAAATGGTGAAGTGGGCCATAAATTTCAATAAAGAAATAACAATGGAGGCATGGGAATACTTGTGGAAGACTACAATGAAGATTACGACGTGTACTAATATCAAAGAGAACATTTACAAAATGATTTATCGTTGGTACATGACACCAAAGAAGATTGCGCTAGGGAATTTGAACACCTCTAACAAATGCTGGAAATGTAAAAAACATGAGGGTTCCCTGTATCATATGTGGTGGACGTGTGAGGTAGCTAGGCAGTACTGGGGGGAAATAATAAGAGTAATAAGTGAGATTTTACAATTTCAAATTAATAAGAACCCAGAACTCCTGCTACTGAACTTGGGAATGGAGGGCATTCCAGCTCAACACAGGACATTGTTATTTTATATGACAGCAGCAGCTAGACTTTTGTATGCGCAAAAATGGAAAGTACAAGAAGTGCCAACTATTGATGACTGGATTTACAAATTGCTGCATATGGCGGAAATGGACAAAATGACAAGAAAATTGAGAAACCTTGACCCAGGACAGTTCAACACAGACTGGGAGAAGCTGAAACAATATTTGGTGAAGAAATGGGAGGTGGGAGGAGAACTGTGGCAGTTTGAGAACTATTGAAATACAATAAAACGCAGAGGGGGGTGACTTTACCGGGGGGGCGAAGAGGTAAATGAAAATTTCTAAGCAGTTATGTCATTAGATTATATGTAGAATAATATATAGAATATTGATAGAAAATAATTAACCATGGGAATTAATCATAAGGACTGACTAATTAACATTATTTTTGGTAAAATTTGTATAATGTACCAAACTGAATAAGTTTATCTGAAGATATATATGAGTCAAATTGATTGATATCATATGATGATAGTTATATAGATTTATAATTGAAGGGGAACAAAAACAGTAATGTAATTAAATATAACTAAAGCAGAAAGAAGAAGATATGCAGAATGAGTAACACATAGAGCATAAGTTAAATTGGTTGACTTATATGAATGTATGGTTTATGTGGTTTATGATCTATAGAAATGTTTGAAATTATGAAAAATGAGATAAATTGTTTATCCAATATGGAAAAAGGGACTCAAAGTTAGGGTACAGAGTATCAAAAATAGTTAAAGAATTATTGCTTAGAATAAAGGGAGAATATATATTTGTTAGATAGAGGAATATAAAAGGAGTAAGGGAAAAGGGACAAAGGGTTGGAAAACTGTTGGAAGTCAACAAAAAGGGGGGGAAAGGGAGGGGGTTAGAAATTGGGAAATGGGAGAATTGATTGTAATGTGAAAATAATTGATCCTAACCCAATAAAAAAAATTTCAAAAAAAAAAAAGAATATAGGATAGTAATGCTCATGGTGAAAATAACATGTTTAGCTATGTGAAAGGAACCAGAATACAGACAAATTTGGTTCAATTAAAATGGTGTCTTTTTTAAACTCTTGGAAAAATATAGCTGGAACATTAGTTTTTCAGTGAGCAGTTTTGGAAGCTGAAACAAAAATATTATATGATGATGTTTGGTTGGGGTGCACTTACCTTATGTCTTTAATATTTACATACATTTGCAAGGGAGTTACATTCTTTAAAAATATTAATAAGAATGAAATCAATGTCACTTAAGTTTAACTCCGTTGCAAGGGCATGCAGTGCAAGTGCAGGATATTTTGTCCTGACTCACCAATATAGGCAATATGCCTTTAGGTTGTGGTCCTATGCAGATGTACTAAGATATAGTATGTTTCTGTAGGAGAGTTATCAAGGGGAAGAGAGATTAAAACCACCACTACAGCAGCCACCTGTGAAAATACCTAGCTGGCCACTGTGGGGTGGTTCGTAATTATACTCCCATTTCTCCGAGAATTATACTCCCATTTCTCCAAGAGGCCCTCCTCTCGGCAGCTGGGCTGTCTCACTCACCTGACCTGCAGTGCTTCATGCTGAGGAGAGCAGAAACACAAAGTGAGAAGCCATTCCCTCACCCCGATACACAGTGGCTGAGTTACAGTAGTAGCGGGCTGAGACAACCATGAACAGAGAATGTCTGTGTGGTGATACTCATCATGGCATACTCATGGCTCTTTTGGTTGATGGCTATTGGGATTATGGCTCTCTATGAGCTGTGGAGTGAGTACTGCTGCCTTACCAGCATAGCTCATTGCCATTGCCAGAATAGCTGATTGCCATGGATAGGTGTTATGTAGATGTAGATGTTGTTCCAGCAAGCAAATCCTGACATTCTTGCCTACAATTTCAAGCAATCAATCACTTTCTGGTTTCCCATCTGTTTCATGCAGTTCCAGTGGAATGAGCATCTTTCCATTGATAAAGCTGGAGAGAAATATTTCAGCACTCCCCCACCCCTCCGTGTGTATGTTCTGTTAAGTTTATTTCTGTGCGTGCATTATTAGAGAGCGTTAATTTGCAGCTTGCTTTATCTCACCACATTCATGACTATGAGAACTGGAACCAAAAATATACCTTTGCCCCTTTAGAAGCTGCCTCTGAGCAATGTGAGCTGGTTCTGTCACAGCAATCTGGCAGTGCATCAGTCTCTGCAAGTTGCACATTTTAATCATAGAGCAGCTCATTGAGATATTTAGGATTGATATGAGGGAAATGCTGTTAATAGCTGTGCACACCATCCAGTTCAGCAGATGGTTCAGACACCTGTCATGCTTGTGCTAGGTAGCCTACAGACACCTAAAACAGTCAACAATATCACAGCATGAGATATAAAAAAAGTGTCTGTATATGCACTCCAATTTTTTCATTCTGTGTTATCCATATTTATCTTAACAACTAAGGGTGGGAAAAGGCTTTGAACATGCTGTATTTATAAATTTTACACTGGATACGTTATTAACTTTCTATGCATAATAATTTGCATGTCTGATTGGAGAAGCATTTGGAGCAAATGTACACTGTCAGAGCCCTACCTCAACAAAAGCTAAAAAGAATAGGTTCGATCTAAGGGTACAAATCTGTTGATACTTAACACAAGCAGAATGATGTGTTTGCTGATTGTCTCCTTTGACAGCAGAGCCCCTACTTTGTCCTTCTCTATTTGTGAAATTCCCCTGGCTCCTAGGAGCTGGATTTGGGTAGAGATTTTGATGGGAGATGGAAATCTCGTTTGAACTCATGTCTGTCATTATAAATTGGATTATACCATGGCCATTTTCACACTGGTTACCAGCCATGGAACATAGTGCTGAGCTCCCGGAATGACAGCGTCTTCCTGGCGTGATTTCACGTGAGGACTGCTGCTCTCAAGTGAAATTGCACCAGGAAGGCACTGTCATTCCGGAAGCTCAGCGCGATGTTCTGTGGCCGGTAAGCAGAGTGAAAACAGCCCATATATTAATGTATTTACACGCAGAAGCATCACGACATTAGGTTCTATTCAAGTACACAAATGCCAAAATCTGTCATTGCTTGTAAGTGCTTAAATGTCATGGGTGAGACTTTCAGTCTATCTTTCTGTTGGCCCACCATATTATAAATGGAAAACACGGCTGATTGTCAGTAAGAGAAGATTAGGCTGACTTTGGTATGGTTCTGGCCATTTTGGTTGAATGAGGTGGCCTCCAACCCGTCAGGTTTCTTCATAACACTGACCGATTTCTCCCTGGTATTAGGAAAGCACAATACGACATAATTTCAAACCAGCACCCAACTGAGCAAATGTCTTCTTTCCGCTCTTTACTGTTATAAAATTTCACTTGGAACTCTGCTTCTCATTAATTCTAGTTTAACTATGAAGCATTTCTAAAATGATTCTGAAATTGAAGCCATTTGCATAGAATTCATCTTTGGAGAATTTTTTAATTAGGCAAATGGCAGAAGTTTCCTTAGAGTCTGTTGAGGGATAGTTCTAATGTTCAGATTCTAGAGAAAAGATGTAACCCTTCAGTTCAGTGTTTAGGGCCATTTATACTCACCCCAATTACATGGGATTAGTCAATTTTTGCAAACATGGCTTTCAAAATTATCTTGTTTGCAATGCTTATTTCCTCACCACATATGATTGCATTTCTAATTTGTTCTCAATTTACAATGAGCAGCATTTCAAGTAGTTTTACTCATCAGTCTATACTGTACTGACCTGCTGCATTACCTAAATAGGTGGTCTCCTAATTAGTTGGGGGAATTAGTTTAAAGGAGGCAAGTGAGAGGGGGGTAACTGGGATTCTTCACCTATGTTTATGGAGATTATTCCTTTAAGAGAACTTCTGAAATTAGCCAGTCAGTTGTTCAACCAGAAAGGGATTTTTATTATTAAAAGAGAAATAAAGTGCCAAACATGCAAAAATCACACACACCACACATACAAGGCTAACTAAGAGAAAATTAGGGAGAAGAGGGAAGAAAGTTTCATGGAAGTTCCAGTCTCGAGGACAGAGGTCTGCAAAGGCAGCAGCACAACAACCAGCATTTCATGGAGAAGAGGCCCAAATGGATTTGAGGGTGTATATAAGGATCCAAACACACACACACATAGTCACCAGTGGCTAGTGACTCCAGATATGGGCAAAATGCTCCCTGAGTCGAGCTGACATACTCACCCCCAAAACAATTTGATGATTTTCTGGAGATGGATAATGAGTTGGGAGAGATTTGATGAGCCTGTGAGTACTGGATGGAATAGCTACTAGGTTTGATGAATACCATTAGGTGGTGCTTAATCAAGGTAAATGGGTGAGGGGAAGTGAGATTAGTCAGGAGCTTCCTGGGAGCCTCATTGTCCTAAGTTATGCATCTCTCCAGGACAAGGAGTTAGCCAGCTACTCTGGCTCTCCTTTTAAAATATTTTTCCAGGTTCTTGCTCTTCTGGCATTCATTTTGTTTTATTTCAGGCCTGGCTGTGTTATATGAAGAAGAGTGTTTATGATTTTATATCTATAAACTACCCTTCAGCAGGAGGAGGGGTCTGACTGCTAACAGTCGGGCTTCCTTATACCCATGGGTCTTCAGGGGTAGGCCTTGTATCATTTAAAGTCATCTATATTGGGAATGCATGTACTGATTTTTGATGATGATGATGATAACTGTGCTTATATACTGCTGTTCTAGACTGATTAGTGCCTCACCAAGTGCAGTGAACAAGTAGTGTTATTATTATCCCCACAATGCAGCTTGGGGAGCTGGGACTGAGAAAAGTGGCTTACCCAAGGCCACCTACTGAGCTCATGGCAATAGTTGGATTCAAACCAGTAGAATGCTGATTCGCAGCCGAACCACTTGACCACTTTACTACAGCACTGTGCTACAGCAGCTCCCTCATCAGTTAGCAGCATTCATCATGTTGGCACATGCTCAGAAATTAGTGAACTGAATTACACTTCTGCAGAGATTGTGTAAATATATATGCAAAGTATTTGCTGTTCAGTTTAGAACACGAGATTGACATAAATCCCTTGGCTTTAGGTGCCAAACAGGAAAAATGGGCAAAGCTAAAATGGGGAGGTACAAATGTGCCCTTTTTAGCTTCTTTTAGCTTTTGTATGTTGTAATTGTGAAGTTCTGCATTTTGTCATTATTTGTTGCTGATGGTCATGATGCCTTTCATTCTTTTATGGCACTATTAAAATATTTGAGAGCAGCTTGCTCCATTTTATTCCTTTTACATGTCACTCTCATATGTTGTTAAAAGTTGCATACATTCAATGGGGAAAATTATGAAAGGAAATTGCAAGGGTATGAAATAAAAATTCATGTGTTCAATTTGCATGAGGAAAGTTAAAACAAAAGAGCTTATTTTTTTAGTCAGAACAATTGGCTGAAATATTCTGTAGTATCCCAACCAATGAAAGTTATTATGACTCTATCCCAGTTAGGGAGGCTGCAAATAGGAAAAAAAGAGCAGTCAGATTCAGAAAATCCATGTGAAAACACACATGCAAAACATTTGCAATACAATTTACAATACGTTCAACCATTTGAAAAAAGCAGAGTTCAAGGGTGCTGCTTACACTCCATTATGGATCAGAGTATGGATTCCTCCTCATCAGTCAGACCAAAGACTCAGAGGAGGCAGATGGGTACCTAAAACTTCTCCAGGAGGCACTTGAGACACAACCAAGAACATCCTCGGATATACAGTCTGTTCACCCTGGATACAGCCCTGAACCCTCCATCCCAGATTATGCTGCTGAATCAGAGGTCTCTCCGCCAACCAGCTCTTCAGGGATCTCAAAACCCCCAATCACCTCAACCTCATCACAGCACTCACCACCATGACTGAGCACGGCATCTTTAAAAGAAATGCCTGTTGCTGGAGGGGTGGAACCTGTACTCTAACTCCTTGAAAGAGCATTTAAGGCATCATTTCACCTTCAGCTTTGGTGGAATATCCACGCTACACTGTTAGTCCCTAGTAACTTGATTCTTAGACCGCACATCCCTACTCAGCACTAGAGATGGACACGAACAGGAATATGAACTAAAAAAGCCATGAACAGCCCAATCAGCTGTTCGTGAACAAGCTGTTCATGATGAGGCCCCATTCTAAACAAACAGGTGGTCGTTGCAAGCCTTGTTCGTTGCTGTTCGTCAAGCCAGACAATCTGGCACCTGCAATCAATTCCCTTGGCAACCACAGGCAGGGACTGCCTGAACTCTGTCTGAACTCCTGCTGTTGCCATGGAAACCCCAATCTAAGCCCAATTTAGCTTGATAGGCAGGTCTTCCTTTCAAGTGTGGAGCTCCAAATTTCTTACAAGGAAGCAAAGAGCAGGGGGGAGGGGGGCTCCCAGCTCTGGTTTTGCAGACAGTGAGGGAGAGACATAGATCCAGAGGAGTTAGCCGTGTTAGTCTGTAGTAGCAAAATCAAAAAGTGTCCAGTAGCACCTTTAAGACTAACCAATTTTATTGTAGCATAAGCTTTCGAGAATCAAGTTCTCTTTGTCAGATGCATGATCCGAACTGGTCAAATACAGAAGAGGAGGGGAGAGAGGGGAGAAAGAAGGGGACATATATCACAAGGGGACAGGATGCAATTAGCGAGGAGGCAACCCAAACATTCCTTTGCTAGTAAATGTAAACATCTCCTTTTGGTGTGGAGTCAGTTTGCCCTGTTAGTTTGCAGCAGTGAAAGCATCCAATTACTATGTAGTATAAGCCTTCGATAACCACAGCTCTCCCTGCCAGACGCATCTGACAAAGAGAACTGTGGTCCCCGAAAGCCCACACCAGGCGTCACTGGGCTCCCCTAGACCACGCCTCTGTAAAGGAAATCTGTTACCTGTGATAATGTGATAACCATTCATAGTCTCTATTCAGTCCCAGCTTGACAGAGTCAAATTTGCATATGAATTCCAATTCAGCAGCCTCCCGTTGGATTTTGTTTTTGAAAGGTTTCTGTTGAACCACTGCGACCTTTAAGTCTTTGATGGAATGTCCTAGTAGATTGAAGTGTTCTCCCACTGGTTTTTGGACGTTTCCATTTCTAATGTCAGATTTGTGTCCATTTATTCTTTTGCGTAGAGGTTGGCTGGTTTGTCCAATGTACAGAGCAGAAGGACATTGTTGGCACATGAGGGCATATATCAGATTGGAGGATGAGCAGCTGTAAGAGCCAGAGACAGTGTAGTTGATGCCATTGGGTCCTGTAATTGTATTCCCTGGGTAGATATAGGGGCAGAGCTGGCATCTGGGTCTGTTGCAGGGCCTGGTACCTGTGCTGGTGACTCTGCTGGCCGATTCATGATTGTAAGTGAGAAGTCGTTTAAGATTGGGGGGGCTGTCTGTAGGCAAGGAAAGGTCTTCCACCCAGGGCTTCTGAGAGAGAGGTATCATTTTCCAGGATGAGTTGTAGCTCACTGATGATACGTTGGATGGGTTTGAGCTGGGAGCTATAGGTGACAACCAGTGGTATTCTGTTGTTAGTTCCTTTAGGTTTGTCCTGGAGCAGACTAACAAGCAGATAACAAGGGTTATCGAAGGCTTATACTACATAGTAATTGGATGCTTTCACTGCTGCAAACTAACAGGGCAAACTGACTCCACACCAAAAGGAGATGTTTACATTTACTAGCAAAGGAATGTTTGGGTTGCCTCCCCGCTAATTGCATCCTGTCCCCTTGTGATATATGTCCCCTTCTTTCTCCCTTCTCTCCCCTCCTCTTCTGTATTTGACCAGTTCGGATCATGCATCTGACGAAGAGAACTTGATTCTCGAAAGCTTATGCTACAATAAAATTGGTTAGTCTTAAAGGTGCTACTGGACTCTTTTTGAGGGAGAGACAGTTGCTGTTGGCATTTTTGAGAGAGAGACAGGGAGAGTGCATTGGAGCTTGAATTTTCTTTGTATGTGGTGGGATAGGGATCTACCTCTTCAGGTTCCAGGGCTGCTGCCCCAGGGCTCTGGGGACAAGTTATTATTTATTATTGGTACATTTCCTGCTGCCTGCTCAGGTAGGGTTTTTGGAAGGGATCTTGATGGCTGGAGGAGGGCCTGCAACAAACAACGAACATGTTCGTGAACATTCATCAACGTTTGTTGTTCGTTGTTCGTGGATGGCAACGAATAATGAACACCATGTTCATTTTTTTTCCTGTTCATGCCCTTATCTACTCAGCACCCAGCAAGACACACTTTTGCAACCAAATTGCAATTTCAACTGAGGAATGTTCATACATCTGTTGATTATTTTTCATATTTTGACAGTTTGAGCTGTCAAATAATACATGTCTCTCTTTATTGATAAAGCTACGGTTGCTTTACATTTTTTTCAATTACAACAAATTAATGAAGTTTTCTACACATTTTGCAGCTTTAGGTACAATATCCTGAGAATAACTTCCAACATGCCAGCATACTAATAGCAGAGTCTAATGTGTCATCAATGTTCATCAATTTGTACATAGATTTTCCAATTAGAAAATGACTGAGCTAGCAGTACTTCAGCAAAAATCAAGGGAAATGATTAATCAAACGTGAATAAATGTCAGATTTACAATCAGCTCTCAAACGTTATATTTTTACTCCATACCTTTTTTTCCACAAACATTTTGAATCTAACATTTCTCTCCACTGTTAGAATGGGAAAACAAATGCTGCTCTCAGAGGTATGTTTTTTAACGTAATGTATTGTTAACCACAGTAAATTATATGGTTCATTTACTGTCTATTTACTTGTAAAATGATCCAGTTTAAAAACCTCTTTCACATTTTAATTTTCAGCACTGCAGCTTGCTTTGGCGGTTGATATATATTGTTTTCCCAGAGCATATAATATGAGATTTTTTAAAAAAAGGAATTAAGTGCTATGAAGGCACACATATCCTACTTGGTCCTTCAAATAGCTATATGATTATAAGTTAAACCGAAACTTGACTTTTAAGCCTGCAATTGTAATGTGACATTTTCACCTAGTAAAGTAGTTTCAAACTGTGTTCTGGGGAACCCTGGGTTTCTTTACAAACGTATTAGGGGCTTCTGAAAAGTTGATAAATGGCAGACAAGCTTACCTCAATGAGAATTTTCCCACCACACACTGTAATGTGCAAGCTGCAAGAGAAGTGTCCATTATTGTGGGGTGACAATGAGCTCCAACAGCCATAGTCAAAGCTTGGCAGATTGAGATCTTCTCCATTAACATGATCGCCAGGTGAACTTGACTTGCTCAGATTCTGTTGAATGGAAGTGAAGCGCGCACTCACCACAAAGTTTCCCAGCAATGTTAATCTTAAATAGACATGGGCATGATCAGAATTATGGTCTGAAAATTGCCCCGATTTTGGCGTTTGCACCATCAGGACCGGGCTGATCGGTTCTGTCCATGGCTCCTGGTTCAACACTCGGGTGGGGCGCTCTATCAGGTCTCGATCGGATCAATTGGTTTACGTTCGGGATTGCAGTCTGCAGACAGTCTGGCGCCAGCCATCTGTTCCCGAGGGAATGGAGCCCTGTGGAAATGGAGCCTGGGGAATGCCGGAGCTGTTTGCCCTCCTTCTGTCGCCCTGGAAACGTGCATTTTCCTTGATCAGCAGGGCTGATCAGCTTTCCTTGATCAGCAGGGCTTCCTTCTGACCACGGAGCAGCCAGAAAAGCACGCGCCCGTCTCGTCCATTTGGGAGAAGAGAGGGGAGGGCAGGGGAAGGGGGTGTTCTTCTGTAGCCATGGGCACTCGAATCTCCTTGAATCTCCTCACCCACCTCCCTTCCTTGGCGAAGAATATGCCCCGCTCAACTTTGGCCCGGCGGCTGGGCACATGGGGGGTGCCACCGTTGAGCAGCCAGACCCCCCGCCCCTGCAGGGGAGGCGGCTTGCCGCCGCCTCCGTGGGCCTGCCGGGCCTGGCGGCCGCCATCACACACTATTCCTTTAGTGCTGGAAACCGTGGGGCGCCCTCCCACGTCGGCCTTCCCGATTCCCGATTCCCGATTCTGCATCAGAAACGGAACTTGATCAGTGAGGTTCAGGAACCAGGGTTCGGCGGCACCGCGAAATCACGAACAGCTAAATCGGGATTATTTTTTGGATCATGCCCATGTCTAATCTTAAACCTAGCACTATGCTGAGTAGTTTTATGCTTGCATAGCAGCTGCTTGGTCATCACAATCTGTGGCTGTTTTCTTCCCCAGACCAAGAAGTAAATCATCTTATTTACTGGAGAATAGGAAGTTTCCCACTGGTTCATGGTTGTTCATGATATTAAATTGACAGCCTTGTATAAAGCATGGAATCACTTGCCATTTGTTCCCTCTTTGAGCTAATCTCATCTTGTGTTTTTGACAATGTTCACAGAACACCCCGAATGCAGTTCCAAAGATGGGCAAATAACTCCTCCCCCAGCCATTTCACCTAGGGAAAATGGCACTGAGGGGGAGGCAGCAGCTCCTTCTGTGATGGCAAACATCCATATTAATAAATTATGCCAAGGCATTGAGTTAAATATCACCACCTGAAGCAGCCATTTTGCCGTGGGGAAGCTGGTGCCCCATTGGCAACACCAACTCTTGCCAAGGCTTTAGGAGTACCTAGTAAACGGTACCACCTCACCACAAGGGTTAAGTGCAGCCCAGATCCACAGGCCAAGACATAGAAACCACAGAGCTGTGGAGGAATTCAGTGCTCTGGGAGCACAGCTTGGGGAATGTCCCATATAAGGAAAAGTGCCCTAGCTTGGGAACAAATGGATTCTACTGGCCTCATTCTCTTTTCCCTCACCATTTTATGGGCACAGGAATTATACCTGCTATTCAGTTTAGTGAGTCAAATCACTTTTGAGTCACATCAATAGGATGGGTTCCCAAGCAAAACCTCAAATAGACTGGTAGATCTCCAAGCTTGATAAAGATCACACTGCAACTTACATAAGTCTTGTATGGCAATGCAGTGAGCCATCCTGTATATTAAAGCTACAAAAGTAGTACTTCTTTCCCTTCAAATCTTCTTAGAACCACTTGTCAAACACTGTGTTTTAACAGAATCTTACTAGCCATCGAAAGTATACATTAAGGGAAACTGCTGACCATAACCCCCAGTTATCATGTTGCCTTTCAAACCCTGTATTCGATCAATCACTAATCCTTTGTTTTCCCACCTCATACTCAAGTACTCAAATACCCCAACTTCCAGTCCTAGCCTGAATTAACTTGTACTGCCCATTCTGAACATAGACACGTACTAAGCATCAATATTAATCAGCTTAATTTACATCTCATATAGGCAACCTATAGTACAAAGATAGCATCCCAACAAGTGCTGGGGGTCACAATAACAACAATTGTGTTTATATATTGCTCTTCTAGACAGATTAGTGCCCCACTCTGAGCAGTGAACAAAGTTTGATTATTATCCCCACAATACAGCTTGGGATCTGGGGCCGAGAGGAGTGGCTTACCTAAGACCACCTGCTGAGCTCATGTCAGTAGTGGGATTTCAACCAGCAGAGTGCTGCTGATTTGCTGCTCAGTCACTTAACCACTGTGCTCTTAGTTGCTGGTCTTTCTTAAAACCTTGTGCTGCTACTATCTCTAGTGCATCTTTTTCATGTACTTTCCTGTGGTGCCCTATGTACCCTACATGCCCACATATCAGGCACCTTTCAGCTTATGATTGCAACTAATATGCAATGCCCTGTGTATGCCATTTTGCTGTTATTTGGGCAAAATTTTCCATCTTGGACCCATCACTCTGGGAAGTTTTAACTGAACCAAATCTAACAGTGAATCTCTTTGGCAATGTAGGTGCTTTGATTTGGCACGTGACTGGAATTGCTCTAAAACAATTCCTCTTTGTTTCCTCTTAGTCATCTTGTCTTGCAGACAAATCTCAATGGCTATGGAATTTTCAGAAACATCAGAGGACAACGTGAACAACAGCAGCAACAATAAATGTATCTTTATTGTAAAAGATTACAAAAAGCAGCGTAGTCAAAAAGACCAAAGCCCAGTTTTATGCAAACCTATGTAGGATTTTATTTGATAGTCTTCCCCAGATAATGGTCAATTCTTATTGAGTGATTTGGTAGCGGAAATTACTGGAGAAGTTGCAAGATTTTTGGAGGAAATACTTAAGATCAAATTCAAAATGCTGTAAAATGAGGTTCTATTTTAACTTTATGTTTTTGTTTTTGTTTATGATCTTAACTAGACATGGGCATGAAAAAAGCACACATGGTGTTCATTGTTCATTGCCATCCATGAACAACGAACACTGACAAATATGATCCTGTCACGAACATGTTTGTTGTTCGTGGGGGCCAGCAGGCCCCTCTCCAGCCATCAAGATCCCTACCACACCACTCCCAGAAACCCTATGCGAGCAGGCAGCAGGAAATGTACCAGTAATAAATAATAGCTTGGCCCAGAGCCTGGCAGCAGCCCTGGAACTTGAAGAGGTAGATCCCTATCTCACCACACGCAAAGAAAATTCAAGCTCCAATGCACTCTCTCTGTCTCTCTCTCAAAATGCCAACAGCAACTGTCTCTCCCTCACTGTCTGCAAAACCAGAGCTGGGAGCCCCCCTCCCCCCTGCTCTTTGCTTCCTTGTAAGAAATTTGGAGCTCCACACTTGGAAGGAAGACCTGCCTATCAAGCTAAATTGGGCTTAGACTGGGGTTTCTAAGGCAACAGCAGGAGATCAGACAGAGTTCAGGCAGTCCCTGCCTGTGGTTGCCAAGGGAATTGATTGCAGGTGCCAGATTGTCTGGCTTGATGAACAGGAATGAACAGCAATAAACAAGGCTTGCAATGACCACCTGTTCGTTTAGAATGGGGCCTCATGAACAGCTTGTTCGCGAACAGCTGATTGGGCTGTTCATGGCTTTTTTTAGTTCATATTGCTGTTCGTGCCCATCTCTAATCTTAACCTCTTATTGATTGTAAATGCATATGTATTTATTATGCCAATAAAAGATATGATGATGATGTACAACAAATGGAGCCAATAAAGTAGCAGATTGGACATATGAAGATGATTCTCTTGTAAGCACCAGTGTCATCTGAACCAATGGGATTGCCATTACCAAAATGGCACTGGGATTGGGGACAGCCGTTTTGAATTATTTATTTTTTCGGAACAAAGAGGGGTACAAAAAAAAGAGGGGGAGATAACAAGGTCAAAGGAACAGTATGATTTTGTAATCTGTACCAATATATCAATATATAATCTTATTCAGATTTCTAAAACGAAAACATTTTATCCTTTGTAAGTAAAATAATTCCCCCACTTCTCTTCAAATTCTCTCATTGGTCTTCTGTTTAAGGAGCTTGTCAATTTTGCCATCGCTGCATATTCTGCCATCTTATCTTTCCAGATTTCCCTAGTTGGGCATTCTTCTTCCTTCCATCTGGTTGCAAATACCACCCTTACCGCCATCAGTAAATATCTAAATAGTCCGTGTAATTTTCTATCTACATTTTTAGTAGAATTTCTCAACAGCATAGTTTGTGGTTTCATGGTGAAATCAAGTTTTAAAATCTTTTGCATCTCAGTGTGTATTTTTTCCGGAAATTTTTGCTTTTGTGGCATGTCCACCACGTGATAGAAGGAACCGTCTGCTTCTTTACATTTCCAACATAACCCCACATATTTCTTGTCCATTTTCTCAATGTCTTTTGGTGTAATGTACCATCTGAAGAACATCTTGTACCTGTTCTCCATTAGTGTTTGACTTGCTGTAAATTTTGTACCCTTTGTCCAAATGTTCTCCCACTGTTGAAATGTTATTTCTTCTTTGAAATTTTGTATCCACATTATCATGCACACTTCAACTTGTTCTGTTTCAGTATCATATTGAAAAGTTTATATATTAAACCCAAGATGTGTTTCTTTTTCTGCGTGATTATTTTCTCAAAATCAGTAAGATTCCTTAACTGTCCTCTGAGTTCCTTCAGGGCTTCTTGTATTCTGGAAACTGCCTGAAAATGTCAGCCATTGTATTTTTTCCCCTTCATCTTGAATTTCTTGCCATGATTTTATCTTTCCTTGAAGGTTTATCATGTCTTGGTACGTTATAAAGTCATTATTTTTTCTCTGATTCTTGTCACAAAAAGCATCAATTGGTGCAAATAGTGGCGATATCAACGGGCTTATTCTTCTTCTAACCGAGTCCCAAATTTGAATGAGGCTGTCTCTTATGACATGGCTTTCTTGTTTCTTTCTTGATCTTTTTGCCACCCAAAGGAGGTTGTATAGTCCATCTGTCAAGTCCTCCACTTCTAGTCGTATTAGTCTATCTTTAGGGTTTCTTATCCAGTTTATAATCCAAACTAGACCAGCTGCTTCATAATATAATTTGATATTTGGGACTGCCAGCCCTCCTATGGAAGTTTCATCTTGTAATACCTTGAATCTTACTCTTAGTTTTTTACTGTTCCAGATGAATTGATTTATTTGTTTTTGCCAATACTTCAGTGTCTTATCTTTTATGCTAATTGGTAACATTTGAAACAAAAAATGCATTCTCGGTAAAACGTTCATTTTAATTGCTGAAATTCTTCCAATCCAAGACAAATTTAATTTGGACCATCTTTCCCAATCTTTTTTCATTCTCCTCCTCAATGTCTCATAATCATCTCTGAACAAAGCGTCTTTATGTCTTGTTAGATAAATGCCCAAATATTTCATTGAGTTTTCTGCTATCTCACATCCTGATACTTCCTGGATTTTTTCTTCTTCATGCTTTGTTAAAAGTTTGGGATAATTTTTGTTTTTTTCTTGTTAGTTTTGAATGCTGAATATTTACCAAACTTCATAAGCTGTTCCATCACATCTTGTATTGTCTCCTGTGGGTTCAAAATTGTCAAAACCACATCATCTGCATAGCATTTCAGTTTGAATTCTTCATCATCCACTTTTAAACCTTTGATTTTGAGGTCTTGCCTTAACTTGGAAGTGAGAATTTCCATTGCCAATATGAATAGTTGTGGTGACAACAGGCATCCCTTTTCTATTTGCAATTCTTTTTTTTTTAATTTTTTTATTGGATTAGAAACATATAATAACAATTATAATCACATTCTTTAATTTCTTCTAATTCTAACCCCCTCCCTTCCCCCCCCATTTGTTGACTTCCAACAGTTTTCCAACCCCCTATCCACTTTCCCTCTACTCCCTTCATACTTATTTTATGTATTTATTATAATATACTTTCAGATTCTTCTAAGCATTATTTCCACTTCCTTTCACATATAGATTGTCATATAAGTTGTCATATAAATAGAAACCTCTTAATCTATCTTCTTCATTAAAACTACTAACAATATTCATTTTGATAACCTGTGTTTTATCTTACTCCTTCTATTCTCTTCGATATGGGACAAACAATTTGCCCCCCTTTATACATCAATTCCAATACTGCTATACACATACTTATTATACACACTTATTGTCATTTGCTTAGGCTTCTATTCTATATATTGTTCTTTGTCTATACATATACCATAAGTCTAACAATTAGACCTATCTTTAAATTTACGTATGTATGTATATATTCACTCTATGTTATGCGGTTATCTTTCCAAAAAATATAGATTAGTTAATTTCTATCCCAATAATTCTCATAGTATCAACACTACTTAATATAATACTTAAAAATCATATAAAGTTGCTTAGAATTTTTCCATTAACTCTCCACCCCCTCGGTATAGTCACTTCTCTCCTCCTGTGTACCTCAATAGTTTTCAAACTGCCACAGTTCTCCTCCCACCTCCCATTTTTTCACCAGATATTGTTTCAGCTTTCCCCAGTCCGTGTTAAACTGCCCTGGATCAAGGTCTCTCAATTTTCTTGTCATTTTGTCCATCTCCGCCATGTACAGCAATTTGTAAATCCAGTCCTCAATAGTTGGCACTTCTTGTACTTTCCACTTCTGCGCATACAAAAGTCTGGCTGCTGCCGTCATATAAAATATCAATGTCCTATGTTGTGCTGGAATGTCTTCCATTCCCAAGTTCAGTAGCAGGAGTTCTGGGTTCTTATTAACTTGAAATTGTAAAATCTCACTCATTACTCTTATTATTTCCCCCCAGTACTGCCTAGCTACCTCGCAAGTCCACCACATGTGATACATTGATCCCTCATGTTTTTTACATTTCCAGCATTTATTAGACATATTCGAGTTCCCTAGCGCAATCTTCTTTGGCGTCAGATACCAACGGTAGATCATTTTGTAAATATTCTCTTTAATATTGGTACATGTCGTGATTTTCAATGTATGTTTCCACAAGTATTCCCACGCCTCCATTGTTATTTCTTTGTTAAAGTTTATAGCCCACTTCACCATTTGCACTTTTACTATCTCATCTTCAGTATACCATTTTAACAACACTTTGTAAACCTTGGAAATTTCCTTTTGGTCTTCTTGTAAAATTACTTTCTCTAATTCTGAGTCCTCCATCCTTATCCCTCCCTTCGCACAGTCTGAGTAATAAAGATCTCTGACTTGTCTATATTGAAACCAGTCGTAATTTGGAGACAACTCTTGTTGCGTTCTTATTCTTATTTTAGAAGATTCTATTTGAGTTATCTCCTTGTACGTTAAACACTGTTGTTCATTGTCGACCGTTCTTGGATCTATTACTTCATATGGAACCACCCAGGAGGGAATTCCTTCTTGTAGGTATTCTTTATACTTCTTCCAAATTGTGAAGAGGCTTCTCCGAATGTAGTGATGCAGAAACATAGAATCTGCTTTTACTTTGTCATACCATAGGTATGCATGCCATCCAAATAATTTTTATATCCCTCTAAGGCCAGCAGTTTGCGATTTTTCAACATGATCCAATCCTTCAACCATACCAGACAGATTGCATCATAATAAAGTCTCAAGTTGGGCAGTTGCATTCCCCCTCTTTCTTTTGCATCCTGTAACACTTTCATTTTCACTCGAGGCTTCCTGCCTGCCCACACAAACTCTGATATTTTCCTCTGCCATTTATCAAATTGCTTGGAGTCCCTAATGATTGGTATTGTCTGTAACAGAAACATAACTCTTGGTAACACGTTTATCTTAATTACTGCAATTCTTCCCAGCCATGACAAGTTCAGTCTATTCCATTTAATCAAATCATGCTCTATTTGAGTCCATAATTTCTCATAATTATTCTTGAATAGATCTATATTTTTGCAGTCAATTCAATTCCCAAGTACTTCACCTTACTTGTTACCTCGCAATCTGTTATTTCCGTTAATAACTGTTGTTTTTGTTTGGTCATATTCTTACATAAAATCTTTGATTTCTTTTTGTTTACATAGAAACCTGCCAAGTCTCCAAACTCTTTAATTTTTTCTATTACCTTAGGCATGTTTTCAATTGGATCTTCCACAATTAACATTATATCATCTGCAAACGCTCTGACCTTATAGGAAAAGTCTTTTATCTTTATACCACGGATTGCATTGTCTTCTCGAATCTGCATCATCAAAATTTCAAGAACCAAAATAAACAACAATGGGGATAGCGGGCAACCTTGTCTTGTACCCTTTCCAATAATCAGTTTTTTAGTCAGCTCGTCATTCACCACAATTGCTGCACTCTGGTCTCTATAAATTTCTCTCACTGCTCTTATGAACCTTTCCCCCATTTGTAGCTGTTCCATGGTGGCAAACATAAAGTCCCAGTTCAAATTGTCAAATGCTTTTTCAGCGTCTACAAAGAAGAAACCAACCTCCTTATCACATCGCCTATCATAATATTCTATAGCGTTTATAACTGTCCTTAGGTTGTCTCTAATTTGTCTATTTGGTAAAAAGCCTGCTTGTTCTTCTCCAATAGCTTCGGCTAGCCATCCCTTTATTCTCTCCGCCAAGATCTTTGCAAAAATCTTATAGTCATTATTGAGTAAAGAGATAGGTCTGTAGTTTTTGACATTGGTCAAGTCCTGTCCTTCTTTGGGGATCAATGATATATTTGCTTCACTCCAGGTATCTGGGATCCTTTGGTCCCTCAAAACACCATTGATCACCTCTTTTAAAAACGGTACCAGTTCATTGGCCATTGCCTTGTAAAACTTAGCTGTAAGTCCATCAGGCCCTGGCGCTTTTCCTAAGTTTGTTGACTGTATTGCCTTCCTTATCTCTTCTTCTGTTACTTCGCTGTTTAGTTTAACTCTCCACTTCTCGGAAATTACTGGAAGCTTCATTTTCTCCAAATATGCGGCTATCGCATCTTTATTCACTTCTTTCTTATCATACAATTTAGCGTAGAATTTATAAAAGGCTCTGCTAATAGCGACCTGTTCCAAGTGTACTTTATTGTCATCACATATTTTATTTATTATCTTTTTCTCCTTTCTTTTCTTCAATTGCCATGCCAAAAATTTCCCAGGTTTATTCGCCCCTTCAAACGACTTTTGATTCAGTCTTTTAAGATTCCATTCCAGTTCTTTATTGTTCATAGCCGTCAACTGCTCCTGAAGGATTTTAATATCCTGATATATTTTCTTTTTCCCTGGTCTTTTCTTCAGCTGTATTTCTTTGGCTTTTATTTTTTCCATAATCTCCTGTCTCTTCTCCTCTTTTTTCCTTCGAAGTCTTCCATTTAAGTCCATTAATACACCTCTGATTACTGCTTTATACGTGTCCCATACCTTATTGGTTGGTACTTCTTGATTCATGTTGTACTGTATGAAGAATTTAGTCTCCCTTCTCAACATTTCCATATTTTCTCCCTCTTGCAACAAATCCTCATTTATTCTCCATCCTTTTCTCTTAATTCTTTTTCCAAACTTCCACATAATTGGGTTATGATCTGAGCCTACCATAGGCATTATTTCTGCTTCCTTAGTCCAAAGTACTAAGTCCTTTGAGGCCCAGATCATATCAATACACGATAAGGTAGAATGTCTTGCAGAGAAAAAGGTATACTGTCTGATTGTGGGATTCTGCGTTCTCCACACATCTTCCAGCGCTTCCTGTTGCATTAATCCAAAAAAAGTCTTTGGTAATAGTCCTCTTTTCTTTTGTGTAGTGGCTGATTTCTTATCCTGTTCCAAATTCGTAACTCCATTGAAGTCTCCTGCAAGTATTATCTGATCATATGAAAGTTCATCTAGTTGCTTCTTTAAATCCTCAAAAAAGCACTCTTTAGCTCCATTAGGTGCATATATTCCGATCACCAACACTTTCTTTAAATTCCAAATACATTCCACTGCTATAAATCTGGCTTCCCCATCTCTAATTATCACCTTTGGCTGTAGCTCTTCTTTTATATATAATACCACTCCCCTTTTTTTCTTTTTTGAGGCCGCTACAAATTCAATGCCCAATTTACTTACTTTAAGGTATTTTACGTCCTGATTTCTAATATGAGTCTCTTGTAAGCAAACTATATCACATTTCTGTTTTAATAGCCAGTGGAAAATACTTTTTCGCTTATTAGGTGAGTTGAGTCCATTTACATTCCACGATAAAACTTTGCACTCCATATTCAAAGCCTTGTTGTTGGTAAGTCTTTTTCATTGTCCATCATGAACCTTTCCATTTCCAATTCAGATCTGATGCGCTTTCTTACTCCTCCAAATTCAAAAGATATCCCTTCCGGTAATTCCCATCTATATCTTACTTTCATGTCTTTCAAAGTCTGGACTAACACTTTGTATTTTTTCCGGTCCAAGAGCACCGATCTGGGTAACTCCTTCATAATGATAATTGTCTTGCGATCAACTATCAGTGGATCTTGAAATTGCTTGGTCACTATCATTTCCCTTACGTTCCTTGTCGTAAATTGCACTATCACATCCCTTGGTACCTTTCTCTGGGTCGCAAATCTGGAATTTATTCGGTACACCACATCCAGGAAAGCCACAACCTCCTCCTCCTCCTTTTCCAGGTATTCAGCTAACACTTCAGTCACCTGTTCTTGTGCTGTCTTTCCTTCTACTTCCGGCAAACCTCGAAACCTCAGCTGCTTCTCCATGTATTTATTCTCCGCAACTGCCATTCTTCCCCTCATTACTCTCATATCTGTTCGCTGTGTCTCTGTAAGATTGTCCATCGCCTTCTCCACATCGTTAACTTTTTGCTGCGCTGCCTGCAAGTCGGTTTGTATCGTCTCCATTCCCTTTTTTACTTCTGCCAGCTCATTTTTAACTGTCTCTTTGACATCTTTGACTTCTTTCACCAACTCCAATTTTGTTTCTTTAAGCTCCTTTAGCATTTCACAGAATTTTTTGTCCAAGTTCTCTATGGCTGCTTGCCATTCTTTCTTCGACATCGTGGGGCTTGATTTACCTCGCTCCCACGAGTCTGCACGTTTTCTTAGCTCCGTGGCGTCCAAATTGATAATCCTTTTAACTAATTTAAAAGTCCCGGTCCTTTAAATAAACAAAAATCGCTCCGAAAATCCAAAATGTCGGGCGTCTTTTCTCTATGGTTTCTCTGTACCCTTTTGCAATCCAAGATGTCCTACTTCCGCCCTTGCTGAAGCCAAAGCCCTTCCCTGTTCAAAAATGGTGATGCCCTTCTTCCTGTCTTCCAGTAGGGGCCGTCTCCTTCTGACGACTCTATCACTATTACGTACTTCCTGTTTCCCGACTCTCCGCTGCAGCTCTCGCGATGGTAGCAATTTTCCCACAGCCTGCTATCGATTCTCAACCACAGGTATGATAAACAAATGTCCCTTTTCTTAAATTACTTCTTTTTACTTAGTCCTTTTTCCAATCTATTTCTTGCCGGGTTTCCCCCTCCTTATAATAAGTCTGTTGCAGTTTAAAAAGTCCTTTTAAAACTTCGTTACTCTTAACAGTCCATCCCAATTCAGGAATTTGCAATTCTTCTGTCAATACTCCATTAATTAAGATTTTCACTTTTTGCTTTGCATAAATTCCTTTTATCCAATTTTCAAACTTAGGGACAATGCTTAAATTTTGTATTATTTTTTGCAAAAAAGTCCAAGAGAGATTATCAAATGCTTTTTCAGCATCCAGAAAGACAAATGCAAACTTATGTCCCTTTTTCTCCACTAATTCCATTGCATCAATTACAAATCGGATGTTTTCTTTCATATATATCTTCGGCACAAAGCCCGTCTGATCAGGATGTATTATGTTCGTTATGCTTCTTCTGAGTCTTTCTACTAAAATGGAGGTAAATAGTTTGTAGTACACATTCAGCAGTGAGATTGGTCTGTATGATTGTGGCAGCGAGTCATTTCCTTCTTTAGGAATCAACGTTATATGTGCCTCTTGCCACAATTCAGGTAAAATCCTATCTTCACTTATTTTAATCACTTTTTGAAGCGTCAGGGCCAGCTCTTCTTCAAAGCATTTGTAATACATAGCTGTTAGCCCGCCCGGACCAGGTGCTTTACCTTTTTTCAAGCTTTTTATCGTTTGTGAGAGCTCTTGTATTGTTATATTATGATTCAGCACTTCTAGCTTCTAGCTTAAACTTTGGGGGTATTATTTCTTTAATATAATCCTCAAGTCCTTGTTCCATAAGAGATTCTTTCTTATATAATTCAGAGAAATAGGATGTAAATGATTTATGTATTTCTTTTTCTGCATGGGTGATTCCATTTTGCTTTTGAACTGCTGTGATGCTTCTCTCAGTTTCTATTCTTAGATGATGGGTCAGAAAACCTCCTGGTTTGTTTGCATGTTCAAAATATTTCTGCTTCATGAAGCTTAACTTCTTCTGCATTTCTTCATCTTGCAAACAATTCAGTTGGTTTCTTAATTGCTTAATTTCAGTTAATATTGTCTTCTTAAGTGATTTTTTATGCTGTTCTTCCAAATGTTGAATGTTAGCTATAATTTCGTTCATCTCCTTTGTTTTCTCCTTCCTTTTTTTGATGTCAAGGCTCTCAGGATTCCTCTCATAAAAGCTTTACTTGCTTCCCATTCTGTGGCAATGGAGACATCATTAGTGCAATTCAGTCTGAAAAATTCTTTTAAATCTTCCTTGCAGTTCTTGACAATATCATCTTGTAATAATATGTTATTGTTCAGCCTCCATCTTCTAATCTTACATTCTTCTTGCCACTCTATCAGCAGGGAATTATGATCTGCATAAATTTTTGGTTGTATCTCTACTTTGTTTAAATTCACTAATGCAGTTTTGGACATCCAACATATATCTATCCTCTGTTTGATGTCTATCTGAAAAGCAGGGATAATTCCTGACTTTGGGATTTAAAATTCTCCACGCATCTGTCAAATGTAATGTTTTCATATAGTACAGCACGTTCTTGGGTAGTTTCCCTCCCCTTGTTCTTTTTGATCGGTCCATCTTTGGGTCCAACACTTCATTCATATCCCCACAGATAATAACTTCTCCTTCTTGAAAGTCTTATCAATTTATCAAAAAATTCACCATATAATTTTTTTTTTAGCAATGTTTGGTGCATAGCTTGTAACTAAAATATAGATTCTCCCTCCTGGGTGCTTGATTTTCAATAGTATATATCTTCCTTCTGGATCTTGCATTTCCTCAATTATGCTAAGTTTTTTTTTTTAACTACATTAACAATACAAAGGAAAGGAAGGGGAACAAGGGAAGGAAAGAAAAAAAAACCAACAACAACATATAACAACTACACTACACAGAATGCTTTCCCTTCATACTGCCATTATTAAAAAATTAAAGCTTTGTATAATATTGATGGAGTGGTTGACCTTACAAAATGCAAATTGCAATTCAAATTCAAATTAAGTTTTCCTCCCCCTCCTGGGTCCCGGACGCAATTCTCTCTGAGCAACTGCAACCGCAGTGCTCGTTTCCTCCCCCCCCCCCTCAGACTTCTCCTTTTCTTCTTGCTTGGTGTCTCGCTGAAATTCCGGATTTTTGTCCTCAAAATCCCTTAGTTGATCTTCTGATAATATCTTGTAAGCTTGATCTTTGTAACTGAACCAGATACCTTCCAGAAATAGCCATTTGTACTTTATTCCACGTTCCCTCAGAAGAGCTGCGAGCTTTTTATACTTAAATCGTCTTTTCCGAACTAAAAATGGGACGTCTTTCAGTATCTTGACTTTGTTACCCAAAAAGTCCAGATCCGCGTTGTATGAGTTGTATAGGATAGTGTCTCGGATCCTTTTAGATGAAAAATCGATGATGATCTTGCGAGGCAGCTGACGCTTCGTTGCATATTTTGAAGAAGCCCGGCGGACTTCCAAAATGGCGCTTTTAACCTCTTCTTTAGTTGCCTTTGCGGGTGTCGCCAATAGTTCCGAGACCAGACCCCATAAATCCTCATTTTCCTCCTCTTTCACGTTCTGGAGGCACAAAATTGTCTGTGTTCGTTCCACTTGTAGCCCGATCAGCTGGTTCTCCACCAGCTTTAACTCTTTATTCATAGCCTTCACGAGTGATGCACTTTCCCGAGCAGACTTCTCTGCCCCCCCGCTACTTCCTTAATGGTTTTCACTTCGCTCTCAATTAAGCCCACCCTTTGATCTGTTTCGTTCAGCTTGTCAACAAAGGGTTTTATGGCTTCGATAACCGACCTCCTCACCAATTCCTCGAGCGACTCTCCTTTCCCCTGCAGGGCAGCCGAAATTGACTTGCCCAGAGCGGGACTCTGTTTTTTCGCTGCCATTTTAGGGGGGGGGACCGCCAGCCGGATTCTGAAACTCAGCGAGGGGGAAGAACTAGCCTTCTTAGCTTCAGATCCCACCACTCCTTCACGTGCGCTTGTAATAACAGAAGGGATTCGCTTACTTACAGGCTTCCGCCTAGTTCTGCTCTTTGCCGTTTTCCATGGCCCGGCAGCACTCGAGGCGCCGCGCACGTCTGCAGGCCTCCATAGGGACAAACGGGCAATTTACCCCTCGCATTGATTTTCGGGGGGCTCTTCCCGCAGCGTCCCGGACCCTGCCTCCCTCACTGGGAGTCCTGGGGGCTAATCTTTGCAGATCAGCCGCCCGGTCAGGGTGCTCGGGCGCTTCCTCCCAGACCTGCGGAGAGGAGCATCCGACATGGCCGAGAAAACGAAACTGAATCCACCCTCACTTATGCTAAGTTGTTGGTTCTTTACATAGACTGCCACTCCTCTCTTTTTTCCTTCTGCTGATGATATATAGACCTTACCTAGTTTTTTATTCTCTAAAATATGTTCATGATTCTTCTTGATATGAGTTTCTTGAAGACATTAAATCAACTTTCTGTTTTTTTAACAAATTGAATATTTTAGATCATTTGTGGGAAAGTTTAAGCTGTTAATGTTCACTGATAGGATACTGAAATTTCCCATATTGTTAATATGCTGCAGCTTGATCTAGTTTCCCTTCTTTGCCTTCTGTTGTTTCTTTGTCTCTTTGCACCTGTTGAACATCAAGAGTATCTTCCGCTGCTAATTCTTCAAATAGTTGCTTGGCCTGATCAATAGTTATTAGCCTTCTTCCTTTTGGTAACAAAACTTCAAGAGCAAATGGAATTTTCCAAAAAATATTTAATTTCTTTTTTGCATAGTAGTTGTCTCAAGAAATCTAAATCTTTCCTCTTTTTCAGCAGGCTGTGGAAGATCTTGAAAAACATATTTCTGATCCTGAAATTTTTAGAAGATTCTCTTTGTTTCTTCAAAATCAAGTCTCTCATTTTCTTGTGTGTAAATTTTACCAATATGTCCCATGGCCTCTTGCTTTTAGCCCCAAATTTCTAGTAGACCCTGTATATTTGGTCTAGTCCTAAACAATCTTCCTCAGTTCCATAATGATCTTGTAATAGCCCTCTGAATTTGTCTTCCAAATCTTTTCCCCCTAAATCTTCTGGGACAGATCAAAATTGCAAATCTGAAGTTCTGTTTTATACTTTTAGCATTTCAGTTTTTTGATCTGCTAGTTCCAGTTGTTGGTTTAGGGCCTCGTCTCAATTTAAGATCTCTGTAATGCTCTTTCACTGTCTCAATTTCTTGTGTGTTTTTCTGCACTGTTTTTTGAACTTCCCCTAGTCCTGTAGCAAATTCTTTCTTCAAAGCTGAGATGTCTTTATCTTATCATATGTATTCTGACCTTCTAGTTTGATATTCTGTTGTGTATGCTCTTCCAATTCTTTAAACAGATCTTTTATTTGGGATGTTATAGTTTTGGATTGTACTGCTAAATTCTGCTGAATTTTGTCTATTAAATCTTGAGAGTCAAAATAATCATCATCACTATTTCCTTTTTTCTCCCCCCCCCCAGTTGTCATTTTTGCACTATATAATCTTCATTTCAAAAAAATCTCATACAGACTCTCATATATTCCACATCAGGTGCTTGGTGTGAGGCTTGTAATCCTATCTTTTTTTTTTTTTTGAAAAATTTTTATTGGGTTAGAATCCATTATTTCCACATTTACATTCAATTTTCCCCAATTTTTTCATCTCTAACCCCCTCCCTTTCCCCCCCCTTTTTGTTGACTTCCAACAGCTTTCCAACCCTTTGTCCCCTTTCCCTTACTTTTATTAGCTTCCTCTATCTAAAACAAATATATATTCTCCATTATTCTAAGCAGTACATCCTTAACTATTTTTAACATTATATGCCCAAACTGTAAGCCTTTGTTTCCATCTTAGATAAACAATTTATCCCAATTTTTCAATTTCAGGTATTTCTATATATCATAAACCATATAGATCATACATTCGTTTATATCAAACAATTTGACTTATTCTCTATATATATTACTCATTCTATCTTTTTATAATAGTTCTATATATCTCTCCTCACGTAATCAATCAATTTGACCCATCTATATCTTCAGACATTCAGTTTGGTACAAAACTTGTCAGAAAAAAAAGAAAATATTGTTAGTTAATCGCTCCTTATATTTAGTCCTTATAATTAATTATTTTCTCTATGTTCTGTTTGTTAACCTATATATATCTATATATATGTCAATCTATTAATCTGACTGCTTATTAATTCACATTTATCTCTTCTCCCCCCGGTAAAGTCTCCCCCCTCTACTTCAATACTTCAGTAGTTCTCAAACTGCCACAGTTTTCCTCCCACCTCCCATTTCTTCTCCAGGTATTGTTTCAGCTTCTCCCAGTCTGTGTTGAACTGCCCTGAGTCCAGATCTCTCAATTTTCTTGTCATCTTGTCCATTTCAGCCATATACAGCAATTTGTAAGTCCAATCTTCAATAGTTGGCACTTCTTGTACTTTCCATTTTTGCGCATACAAAAGTCTAGCTGCTGCTGTCATATAAAATATCAACGTCCTGTGTTGGGCTGGAGTTCCCTCCATTCCCAAGTTCAGTAGCAGGAGTTCTGGGTTCTTATTAATTTGAAATTGTAAAATTTCACTCATTTCTCTTATTATTTCCCCCCAGTACTGCCTGGCTACCTCACACGACCACCACATATGATAGAGGGAGCCCTCATGCTTCTTACATTTCCAGCATTTATTAGAAGTATTCAAATTCCCTAGCGCAATCTTCTTTGGTGTCATGTACCAACGATAGATCATTTTATAAATGTTCTCTTTGATATTAATACATGTCGTTGTCTTCATTGTAGTTTTCCACAAGTATTCCCATGCCTCCATTGTTATTTCTTTATTAAAGTTTATAGCCCATTTCACCATTTGTGTTTTAACTATCTCATCCTCGGTATACCACTTCAACAGTACTTGGTATACCTTGGATATTCTTTTCTTATCTTCTTTAAGAAGGGTCTGCTCTAGTTCCGAATTCTCTATTCGTATACCTCCCTTTACAGAGTCCGAATTATATAAGTCTCTGATCTGTCTATACTGGAACCAATCGTAGTTAGGTGATAGTTCCTCTTGTGTCTTTATTCTAAGTTTGGATGCTTCAATTTTAGTTATTTCTTTATACGTTAAACATTGTTGTTCATTATCAACAGCTCTCGGGTCTATCACCTCATATGGAACCACCCACAAAGGGGTTCCTTCTTGTAGATAAATTCTGTACTTCTTCCAGATTGTGTATAGACTTCTCCGAACAAAGTGATGCAGGAACATCGAGTTGACCTTTACTTTGTCATGCCATAAATATGCGTGCCATCCAAATATTTTTTTATATCCCTCTAGGGCTAATAGTTTCTTGTTCTTTAATGTCATCCATTCTTTCAACCAAACTAGGCAGATTGCATCATGATAAAGTCTCAGATTGGGCAGTTGCATTCCGCCTCTTTCCTTTGCATCTTGTAAAACTTTCACTTTCACTCGAGGCTTCTTGCCTGCCCAAACAAAATCTGATATTTTCCTCTGCCATTTTTCAAATTGTTTGGAGTCTCTGATGATTGGTATTGTCTGTAGCAAAAACATTACTCTTGGTAACACATTCATCTTAACTGCTGCAATCCTGCCCAACCATGACAAATTCAATCTATTCCATTTAATCAAGTCTCTCTCTATCTGAGTCCATAGTTTTTCATAATTGTTTTTGAATAGATCTATGTTCTTTGCAGTTAATTCGACTCCCAAATATTTCACTTTACTTGTTACTTCACAATCCGTTGTTTCCATTAACAATTGTTGTTTCTGCTTAGTCATATTTTTGCATAATATCTTTGACTTCTTTTTGTTAATGAAGAAACCTGCCAAGTCTCCAAACTCCTTGATCTTATCTATCACTCTTGGCATGTTCTCCAATGGGTCCTCTACAATTAACATTATGTCATCCGCAAATGCTCTGACCTTATATGAATAGTCCTTTATTTTTATTCCACGAATTTCATCATCTTGACGTATTTGTATCATCAGAATCTCCAATACTAAAATAAACAACAATGGAGATAACGGGCAACCTTGTCTTGTTCCTTTACTTATCGTCAATTTCTTGGTCAATTCATCATTCACCACAATTGCTGCAGTCTGGTCTCTATAAATTTCCTTAATTGCTCTGATGAATCTTTCTCCCAATTGTAGCTTTTCCATAGTGGCAAACATAAAGTCCCAGTTTAAATTGTCAAACGCTTTTTCAGCGTCTACAAAGAAGAAACCAACCTCTTTGTCACAACGCTTGTCATAATATTCAATAGCATTGATCACTGTCCTTAAGTTGTCTCTTATTTGTCTGTCTGGCAAAAAGCCTGCTTGTTCCTCCTCTATGACTTCCGAGAGCCACCCCTTCAATCTCTCCGCCAATATCTTCGCAAAAATTTTATAGTCATTGTTGAGTAGCGATATAGGTCTATAATTTTTCACATTAGTCAGGTCTTGGCCCTCTTTTGGGATCAATGATATATTCGCTTCACTCCAAGTTTCTGGAATCCTTTGATCCCTTAAAACCCCATTCATCACCTCTTTTAGGAATGGTGCCAGTTCATTAGCCATTGTCTTATAGAATTTAGCCGTAAGTCCATCTGGCCCTGGCGCCTTTCCTAGATTTGCAGATTGTATTGCCTTACTTATTTCCTCGTCAGTTACTTCACTATTCAACTTATTTCTCCAAGCTTCCGAGATTTCTGGAAGTTTGGTTTTCTCCAAATATGACGCTATTGATTCTTTGTTTACTTCTTTTTTATTATACAGCTTAGCGTAAAATTTATAAAAGGCTCTACTAATGGTAGCCTGCTCCAAATACGTTTTGTTATCTTCGCAAATTTTATTTATTATCTTCTTTTCCCTTTTCTTCTTCAATTGCCATGCCAGGTACTTCCCAGGTTTATTAGCACCCTCAAATGCTTTTTGATTCAGTCTTTTGAGATTCCACTCCAATTCTTTATTGCTCATTGCTGTTAGCTGTTCTTGAAGTATTTTAATTTCCTGGTATACCTTCTTTTTCCCTGGTCTCTTTTTTAGCTGTATTTCTTTGGCTTTTATTTTCTCCTCAATCTCTTGTCTTTTCTCCTCTTTCTTCTTTCTTGCTCTACCATTTAAGTCCATTAGTATGCCCCTTACAACCGCCTTGTAAGCATCCCAAACTTTATTGGTTGGTACTTCTTTATTCACGTTGTATTGTATAAAAAACTTTGTCTCTCTTCTCAGTATTTCCATATTCTCTCTTTCCTGTAACAAGTCCTCATTTATTCTCCATGCTTTCCTTTTTCTCTTTTTTCCAAATTTCCACATAATTGGGTTGTGATCTGAGCCTACCATAGGCATTATTTCTACCTCCTTAGTCCATAATGCTAAGTCTTTTGAGGCCCAGATCATATCAATTCTTGATAATGTAGAATGCCTTGCAGAATAAAAAGTAAACTGTCTGCTTTTAGGATATTCTCTCCTCCATACATCTTCAAGAGTCTCTTGTTGAATCAACTCAAAAAAAAGCTTTGGTAATAGTCCTCTTTTCTTTTGTGCCGTTGTAGTCTTTTTGTCTAGTTCCAAGTCTGTCACTCCATTGAAGTCTCCAGCAAGAATTATCTGGTCGTATGCAAGATCGTCTAAATGCTTCCTTAAATCCTCAAAGAAGCTTTCTTTTGCACCGTTAGGTGCATAAAGTCCGACTACCAACACTCTCTTTAAATTCCAAATACATTCCACTGCTACAAATCTAGCTTCCACATCTCTCATAACAAATTTTGGCTGTAGCTCCTCTTTTATGTACAACACCACTCCTCTTTTTTTCTTGTTGGAGGCCGCTACATATTCTTTGCCCAATTTTCCAGATTTTAAATATTTTACATCCTGCTTTCTGATATGGGTCTCTTGCAAACAAACAATGTCACATTTTTGTTTTAGTAGCCAGTGAAAAGTATTTTTCCTCTTATTCGGTGAGTTTAGTCCATTTACATTCCAAGATAATACTTTACACTCCATACTCATGATCTTGTTGGTAAGTCTTTTTCATTGTCCTTAATAAATCGCTCCATCTCTCGCTCAGATCTGATGCGTTTTTTGGCCCCTCCAAACTCAAAGGACACTCCTTCCGGTAACTCCCATCTGTACCTGATTTTCATGTCCTTCAAAATCTGAATTAGCACTTTATATTTTTTCCGGTCCAGTAACACTGATCTGGGCAGTTCCTTCATTATAATAATCGTCTTGCCATCAATCTCCAATGGATCTTGAAACTGTTTTGTCACAATCCTCTCTTTCATATTTCGTGTTGTAAACTGCACAATCACATCTCTTGGTAGTTTCCTCTGGGTTGCTATTCTCGAATTCACACGGTATGCCACATCTAGGATAGCCACAACTTCCTCCTCCTCCTTCCCCAGGTACTCAGCCAACACCTCAGTCATCTGTTCTTGCGCTGACTTTCCTTCCACTTCTGGCAAGCCACGAAAACGTAGCTGCTTCTCCATATGTTTAGTTTCTGCAACTGACATTCTCCCCTTCACCAATCTCATCTCTGTTTGTTGCATGTCTGCTAAATTCTCCATCGCGTCTTCTACTGTTTTAACTCTCTGCTGCGTTCCTTGTAATTCACTTCGTATTGTTTCCATACCTTTTTTCACTTCTGACAGCTCCGATTTTACTGTCTGTGTAACCTCTTTAACCTCTTTTATCAGCTCCAATTTCGTGTCCTTAAGTTCTTTAATCATATCTAAAAGTTTTTTGTCCAGGTTTTTATCCAGGTTTTCTATTGCCGATTGCCACTCTTTTTTTGACATCGTGGGGCTTGCTTTAGCTCGCTCCCACGAATCCGCTCTCTTCCTTAACTCCGTGGCGTAAAATTTAACGTTTTTCTATTTTAAATGTCCCGGTCTTCTTATAGAAATTAAATTTTAAAGAGTCCAAAATGTCGGGCGTCTTTTCTCTATGGTTTCTCTATGATTTTGTAATCCAAGATCGCCTACTTCCTCTTCCGCTGAAGCCGCGACCCTTCCCCTTTCAAAAATGGCGATTCCCTACTTCCTGCCCTCCAGCAAGGGCCGCTTCTCTCCAGCCACTCTATTGTTATTACGCACTTCCTGTCTCCCGTCTTCCCACAGCAGATCTCGCGATGGTGTCTTTTTCTCACAGCTCCAAAGCCACAGGTATTCAAAACAATAGTCCCATTTCTTTAATAACTTCTTTAAACTTAGTCTCTTTTTAAATTCGATTCCTGCCGAGTCTTCCCCTCCTTTTCACTAGTCTGTTGCAGTTTAAAAATCTACTTTTTTTTCCTCTCTGTTTTTATCAATCTGTCCCGTCTCAGAAGATAATGATCTTTACCTTCTCTTCACTTTTCTCGGGTTGTAATCGCTGTTTCGATTTTAAGTTCTCCTCTCAGCTTCTTCCCCCAATCGATGCTTGGGTATGTAGGTCTTATGCCAGCCGAATTGGCCCCAAAACTGCCGCAGAGATTATAGCCGACCCGTCGCAAGGTGGGACCTCAAGGATCAGGGGGAGACTCGTTGTGTAGAGCCCCCCCTCGTCCGAGATCTAGCTCACCCTAGGGTCTTGAGCGTTCTTTGCCTGCTCCCCGCCTGAGAGCAGTCGGCCGCGGGCTATTTTCACCCCGCCGGCCGGTTAAAACGGCAGTCCGGTCAGCTCCGCAAGTGGAGCTGCGTTAGACCTCCATGGATCCCAAACAGGAAGTCCTCAGTTTCTTGTAATCCTATCTTAACTGGTCTGTAGAAATTTAACACAACTAATAACTAAGCTACTAAGTATTAAAAAATTAATTGAGGATGAACAGGAAAAGTGTCAATATAGCATGGAAATGATTGATAGTTAATACAGAATGGTAATTATTCTATTATTGCTATTAATAATAATTATTAATAGCAAATAATAATTAAAGAAGAGTAAAAGAAAGAAAATAAAATATAGTATAAAACAGAAGTGAAAACCGCTAAGTAGTATCTAATATTAATTTATTAATACTATTAATCCAAATGTCTTATATATATATTCATATATAAGATTGTTAAACCATTTGTATCTTAATAAGTTAAGCACTCCAGAGCTGTAAAAATTATTTTGTCTATTAGATGACGATGCATTTCACTTATTCCGTCTTCTATTCTTAAACCAGAAAAATGAGGAAGAAGCTTTAATTCATTCATCAACAAAAAGAAAATGAAGAGAAAGATAGGAGAAGGATAAGAGAAGAAGATTAGAGGGGGAAAGGGAGTGCCCAGTTTAGCTTACACACGGCCAAAAAAGATAAAAGAAAAACTTTTTTCCATAAAAAACACAGCCCAATTCAGTTTTTTCCTCTGTAACAGTTCAGTATAAGCGGTTATTCCAAGATAGAGAAGCCGCTCCAATATGATGCAGTTACACTAAACAGGTCCCACAGACTTAAAAAACTTTTACTTTAAATGCAAAGTCTTATAACATCTGATCTCTTCCATATCCCTTTCTTATCTCCCCTCTCCGGGCTGATTGACTATCTGTCTCAGCCTCTCTCTTTCCAAGGATCCAGAAGGTGGAAGGGAGGGGGAGGGGAGCTGAGGATGTTTATGACTCTGTGTTGCAAGTTATTCTTCTGCCTTGATCTCGTGGTACATTGAACACTTATCAAATGATCCTCATAGGGGAAAGGAAGATAAGTGAGGGAAAGAGAAAGAGAAAGGGAAAGATAGGGAAAGAGAAAGTAGGGTGTGTGGGAGCCGAGTTTATGGCTATTCTAAACTTCTGACTTACTCAGATCATGCTGTTCCAAGCTGAATGAGTTTCTCCCTCCCTTCTCCAATCTTCATCCAACAGCTTTAGATTGTTCAGGGAGCTGATGGCACCCCTCGGCATTGTATTTGATGCCTCTGGTAAGTTAGAACCCAGGAGCTGGTAAAGGCTCCTTCTATGCAGCTCGGCACCTTCCCACATCGACAGCTGTTTTGATTTTGAAGAGCAACTCAAGATGGCAATTTCCTGAATATACCTGAATATCCAGATGCTTTGAGTAAACTTTTAAATTCCATTTTGTGCCACCATAAATGGCTGATGTAAAAAGTCTCCCTTCACTGGGTGAAAAGTAGTTACCCAAATATGCTCCTCTATTCCTTTCAATTGAATTCTAGGCCCCAGTCTAGCAAATTTGTACATGGCTGACTTGGAGGAGAGGTCTGTTTTTGACAGACTTAAGAACCCATTCTTCGATAAGATTTTCATTTATCACATATTTATAGATGACATATTCCTTATCCTGGATGGTCTAGACGTAGTGTCTTCTTTTGGGGAGTGGTTGAACTCTGTAGACCCCTGTATTAATTATACCTGGCAGGCTAGCCAGCATTTCATCAATTTATTAGATATTGTGATCTATAGAGATTCTAGGGATACAATAAGAATTAGATCTTTTAAGAAAAATACTGATAAAAACTCTTATTTAGAGTACAGTTCTTTCCACCCTAGATACTTAAAAGATAATGTTCCTTACAGTCAACTACTAAGACTCAAGAGGTACTCCTACAAATATAAGAATTATCATCAGGAGAGGAATACCCTATGTAATTCATTTACAGAAAGGGGTTACCCTCCAAGTGTGTTGATGCAGGCAGTAGAGAGAGCTGAACAGATACCTAGAGATGATTTATTCAAACCTAAGAGCAGGACACAGGAGGACTGAATAAGATAGGCTATTGATTTTACACCCTGGCCTAACCAAATAAAACATATTATCCTCAAATATTGGTATCTGGTGGAAGATATTCCTGGATGTGACAAGCCCCCCACCATTGGGTTTAGAAAGACCAAGAGACTAAGGGACCTCATAGTACATTCTGATCCGTTCAAATCTGAAGATGTAGCCTTCTATGTTACTGGCCTCTATGCTTGTGGCCATTGTAAGGTCTGTTCACTTGTTCTACCTGGACGTACTGCTTCTTTAAGAAATGGAGGAGTTACTGTCAATTTGAAACATTTTTCTACGTGCCAAATGGCAGGAGTCGTTTATTTGATTGTATGTGAGTGTCAAAAGTTTTATGTTGGAAGCACAACTCGTCCTGTTAGAGTATGAATATTAGAGCACATATCCAGAATTAGAAATAGAGGTGCCCCTTGTACAACATTTTATTACATGTCAACATAGGATGGATGCCTTTAAATTCACAGTACTATACGTTGCAGCCAAAGAGGCAACAGAAAGAGTCCATAAGACTCTGTTACAGAAAGAAGCATTTTGGATTTATTTTTTAAGCAGCCTAATCCCATATGGATTGAATAATGAGTTAAATCTTGTTTTTTGTGAATTCAAAATGTTGTGTATGTATGTAAGATATATACACACAATTACAATTAAGAGCTTCGTGCACACCCAGAGCAGAGGGTGCGCTGTATACTGACACACAGACTATCTCATGTGTGCCAGTGGCTGAGTGAATTTCCATCGTATAATGGAGAGATTTTTGGTTGCTGACAAAGATATTTATTACAATAGTTTTTGATGCATGGTGGACTAGATTAATGGCCCTTGATGAAGTTTTTCATATGAAACAAGATATTTATCAGCTGGCCTCTTGTTGGTATCGTGGAAGTTCATTCTTCTATTGGTTCCGGCTCCACCTGCAGCAGGAGAGAGAAAAGAAATAGTTAATATGGATATGACATTTATACGAACACTTACCTGCTAGAGTATTTGTCTTCTTTGGGAACAACCTATCTTTTGGCACCTACAGAGAGAAAGAAAAGAAAGAATTTACTACAAGCTTTCTATCTGACGTCCGTTTAACGTCTCTGTTTATGGATTCAGTTGGCCATTTGATTATTCATTTGGGAGTATGGATACTTTGTAGTGTTTTAGATATATAATGTGAATTAATCTCATTGTATTTATAAAATTACATGTAGCACCTTGCACTTTATAACTTATTAAAATGGATATAATCTTCATATATATATACTCCCGGATGTGGGTTACCACTCTTGTTTTGAACCTCCAGGTGGGGCCTGGAGTTCTCCTTGAATTACAGCTGATCTCTAGGTCAATTCCCCTGGAGAAAATGGCTGCTTTGGAGGGGGGATTCTATGACATTATGCCCCGCTGAGGTTCCTTCCCTTCCTAAACCATGCCCGCCTCAGGTTCCACCCCCAAATCTCTAGGTACAAGCAGGAGTCAGCAGCTGTACAACTGAGGAGGCTGAGGATGGTGGAGCAGCCAATGTCATCCACTATAATATAGTAGATAAGGGGCTTCTAAGCAGGAGTAGGTTTGCCATTATGGCCTCCAGGACAATATGAAACTACCACTGAGGAAGCTGTATGTAGTTCTCCTACTACAAATGATATTAACTCTAAGAAAGAAGTTTCACAATTTGGAGATATTTCAGGAACAAGAAGATTTCAAGGAAACAGAGAGTACTACAAAGACTGCAAAAGAAGACTGCCTAGCTTGAATTACAGTGACCCTGCTAACTGGCCTAACTATTGCAGTGATAATTTGCGACAGCTTATAGTACAACATGGGCCACAGCAGGTTGTATCGTATGATTTTCCCAAAGACTCAAAAACAGATTTGCTGCAAAAGGAGACTAGCAAATGGTGAAGAAGTCAATGACTTATATATTCCACCTCAAAAGATGTGGGGGGGGGGGGGCTGTAGGCTGTCCAACAAAAGAAATGGTACAACTCTACAACAGAGGTGGGTATGAACCAGGGAAAAAATGAACCACGTGGTTCATGGTTCATCCTGTTTCACGAACCACGAACTTTCACAAATTTGCCCCACTTTGCAAACTGAACTGTTTCCTATTCATTAGCCAGTTTTTGATCCACAAGAGGACTTGTCCTTTTACCCCATGACTATTGAGCTTACTTAGCAGCCTTTGATGAGGAACTTTATTAAAAGCTTTCTGGAAGTCCAGGTAGACATCTATTGGTTCCCCCTTGTCCACATGTTTGTTCACTCCCTCAAAGAACTCTAACAGGTTCGTGAGACAAGATCTTCCCTTACAGAACCCATGCGGAGTCTTCTTCAATAGCTTATGTTCATCAATGTGCCTACTAATTCTCTCTTTAATAACAGTTTCCACCAACATACCTGGTATTGACGTTAGACTGACTGTCCTGTCATTTCCTGGATCTCCTCTGGAACCCTTTTTAAAGATAGGGTTGACATTAGCTACCTTCCAGTCCTCAGGAATGGAGGCAGATGTTAATGAAAGGTTACATATCTTTGTCAGGAGATCCACAAGTTCACATTTGAGTTTTTTTCAGAACTCTTGGATGTAGGCCATCCAGGCCTGGTGATGTGTTAGTTTTTATTTTTTATTTTTTGAAAAAATTTTTATTGGGTTAGAATCAAATGTTTATACATTACAATCAGTTTTCCCATTTCCCACTTTCTAACCCCCTCCCTTCCCCCCCCTTTTTGTTGACTTCCCACAGTTTTCCAACCCTTTATCCCTTTTCCCTTACTCTTTATATATTCCTCTATCTAACAAATATATATTCTCCCTTTATTCTAAGCAATATTTCTTTAACTATTTTTAATGCTCTGTACCCTAACTATGAGTCCCTTTTTTCCATAATGGATAAACAATTTATCCCCTTTTTCATAATTCCATTTTCAAATATTTCTATATATCATAAACTATGTAAACCATACATTCATATAAACCAGCCAGTTTAACTTATACTCTATATGTTATTAATTCTATCTTCTTCTCTCTATTTTGGTTATATTTGTTTACATTAATATTTCTATTCCCCTTCAATCATAAATCTATATATGATATCAATCAATTTGACTCATATATACCTTCAGATGAACATATTCAGTTTGGTACATTATACAGAATCAGAAAGAAAATATTATTAGTTAGTCAATCCTTATAGTTAACACTTATAATTAGTTATTTTCTATCAATATTCTATTTATTATTCTATATATATCAATCTAATAACATAGCTGCTTAGATATTCACTTTTACCTCTTCTCCCCCCCGGTAAAGTCACCCCCCTCTACATTTTATTGTACTTCAATAGTTCTCAAACTGCCACAGTTCTCCTCCCACCTCCCATTTCTTCTCCAAATATTGTTTCAGCTTCTCCCAGTCTGTGTTAAACTGTCCTGAGTCCAGATTTCTCAATTTTCTTGTCATTTTGTCCATTTCTGCCATATACAGCAATTTATAAATCCAATCTTCAATAGTTGGCACTTCTTGTACTTTCCATTTTTGCGCGTACAAAAGTCTAGCTGCTGCTGTCATGTAAAATATCAACGTCCTATGATGGGCTGGAATTCCCTCCATTCCCAAGTTTAGTAGCAGGAGTTCTGGGTTCTTATTTACTTGAAATTGTAAAATCTCACTCATTTCTCTTATTATTTCCCCCCAGTACTGCCTAGCTACCTCACACGTCCACCACATATGGTAGAGGGAGCCCTCGTGCTTCCTGCATTTCCAGCATTTATTAGAAGTGTTCAAATTCCCTAGCGCAATCTTCTTTGGTGTCATGTACCAACGATAGATCATTTTGTAAATGTATTGTCGAAGGCTTTCACGGCCGGAGAACGATGGTTGTTGGGGGTTTTCCGGGCTGTATTGCCGTGGTCTTGGCATTGTAGTTCCTGACGTTTCGCCAGCAGCTGTGGCTGGCATCTTCAGAGGTGTAGCACCAAAAGACAGAGATCTCTCAGTGTCACAGTGTGGAAAAGATGTAGGTCATTTGTATCTACTCAGGAGGGGTGGGGTTGAGCTGAGTCATTCTGTAAGAGTTTCCCAGGGTGTGGAATGCTAATGGCGGGAGGCTTCACTGTATCCTGAGGAGGTCCTTTTGCATATGGATTGGTGCTTGATGTGCTAATCTTCTCTGCAGGGCTATTGTCGGGTGTGGAGTGTTTTGTTGGCCTTGTGTTTTTCAGAACTGGAGCCCATGCTCTGTTCATTCTTAAGGTTTCTTCTTTCCTGTTGAAGTTTTGCTTATGCTTGTGAATTTCAATGGCTTCCCTGTGCAGTCTGACAAAGTAGTTGGAAGTGTTGTCCAGTATTTTGGTGTCCTGGAATAAGATACTGTGCCCTGTTTGAGTTAGGCTATGTTCAGCCACTGCTGATTTTTCAGGCTGTCCAAGTCTGCAGTGTCTTTCATGTTCTTTTATTCTTGTCTGGATGCTACGCTTTGTGGTCCCGATGTAAACTTGTCCACAGCTGCAGGGTATACGGTATACTCCTGCAGAGGTGAGGGGGTCTCTGCTGTCTTTTGCTGATCGTAGCATCTGTTGTATTTTTCGGGTGGGTCTGAATACTGCTTGAAGGTTAACCTTCAAGCAGTATTCAGACCCACCCGAAAAATACAACAGATGCTACGATCAGCAAAAGACAGCAGAGACCCCCTCACCTCTGCAGGAGTATACCGTATACCCTGCAGCTGTGGACAAGTTTACATCGGGACCACAAAGCGTAGCATCCAGACAAGAATAAAAGAACATGAAAGACACTGCAGACTTGGACAGCCTGAAAAATCAGCAGTGGCTGAACATAGCCTAACTCAAACAGGGCACAGTATCTTATTCCAGGACACCAAAATACTGGACAACACTTCCAACTACTTTGTCAGACTGCACAGGGAAGCCATTGAAATTCACAAGCATAAGCAAAACTTCAACAGGAAAGAAGAAACCTTAAGAATGAACAGAGCATGGGCTCCAGTTCTGAAAAACACAAGGCCAACAAAACACTCCACACCCGACAATAGCCCTGCAGAGAAGATTAGCACATCAAGCACCAATCCATATGCAAAAGGACCTCCTCAGGATACAGTGAAGCCTCCCGCCATTAGCATTCCACACCCTGGGAAACTCTTACAGAATGACTCAGCTCAACCCCACCCCTCCTGAGTAGATACAAATGACCTACATCTTTTCCACACTGTGACACTGAGAGATCTCTGTCTTTTGGTGCTACACCTCTGAAGATGCCAGCCACAGCTGCTGGCGAAACGTCAGGAACTACAATGCCAAGACCACGGCAATACAGCCCGGAAAACCCCCAACAACCATCATTTTGTAAATGTTCTCTTTAATGCTAGTGCATGTCGTTATCTTCATTGTAGTCTTCCACAAGTATTCCCATGCCTCCATTGTTATTTCTTTGTTGAAATTTATAGCCTATTTCACCATTTGTGCTTTGACTATCTCATCCTCAGTATACCATTTCAACAGTACTTGGTATACCTTGGATATTCTTTTCTTGTCCTCTTTAAAAAGGGTCTGCTCTAGTTCCGAATTCTCTGTTCGTATACCTCCCTTTACAGAGTCCGAGTTATATAAATCTCTAATCTGTCTATACTGGAACCAATCGTAATAAGGTAGTAGTTCCTCCTGAGTCCTTATTCTGAGTTTAGATGCTTCAATTCTAGTTATTTCTTTATAAGTTAAACATTGTTGCTCATTATCAACAGCTCTCGGATCTATCACCTCATATGGAACTACCCACAAAAGGGTTCCTTCTTGTAAATAGATTCTGTACTTCTTCCAGATTGTATATAAACTTCTCCGTATATAATGATGCAGGAACATCGAGTTCACCTTTGCTTTATCATGCCATAGGTATGCGTGCCATCCGAATATTTTTTTGTATCCCTCTAGGGCTAGTAATTTCTTGTTCTTTAACGTCATCCACTCTTTCAACCACACTAGGCAGATTGCGTCATGGTAAAGTCTTAGATTGGGCAGTTGCATTCCGCCTCTTTCTTTTGCGTCTTGTAGAACTTTCATTTTCACTCGAGGCTTCTTGCCTGCCCATACAAAATCTGATATTTTCCTCTGCCATTTTTCGAATTGCTTAGAGTCTCTGATGATTGGTATTGTCTGTAGCAAAAACATTACTCTTGGTAACACATTCATCTTAACTGCTGCAATCCTTCCCAACCATGACAAATTCAGCCTGTTCCATTTAATCAAATCTCTCTCTGAGTCCATAATTTTTCGTAGTTATTTTTAAATAAGTCTATATTCTTAGCAGTCAGTTCGATTCCCAAATATTTCACCTTGCTTGTTACTTCACAATCCGTTATTTCCATTAACAATTGTTGTTTCTGCTTAGTCATGTTTTTACATAATATCTTTGACTTCTTTTTATTAATATAAAAACCTGCCAAATCTCCAAACTCCTTAATCTTATCTATCACTTTTGGCATGTTCTCCAATGGGTCCTCTACAATTAACATTATATCATCCGCAAATGCTCTGACCTTATATGAATAGTCCTTTATTTTTATTCCTCGAATTTCTTCATCTTGTCGTATTTGTATCATCAGGATCTCCAATACCAAAATGAACAACAGTGGAGACAACGGGCAACCTTGTCTTGTTCCTTTACTTATAGTCAATTTCTTAGTCGCTTCATCATTCACCACAATTGCTGCAGTCTGGTCTCTGTAAATTTCCTTAATTGCTCTAATGAATCTTTCTCCCAATTGTAGCTTTTCCATAGTGGCAAACATAAAGTCCCAGTTTAAATTGTCAAACGCCTTTTCAGCATCAACAAAGAAGAAACCAACCTCTTTATCACAACGCTTATCATAATATTCAATAGCATTAATCACTGTCCTTAAATTGTCTCTGATTTGTCTGTCTGGCAAAAAGCCTGCTTGTTCCTCCTCGATAACTTCCGAAAGCCACCCCTTCAGTCTCTCCGCCAGTATCTTCGCAAAGATTTTAATCGTCGTTGTTAAGTAACGATATAGGTCTATAGTTTTTCACATTAGTCAAGTCTTGGCCCTCTTTGGGGATCAATGATATATTCGCTTCACTCCAGGTATCTGGAATCCTTTGATCCCTTAAAACTCCATTGATCACCTCTTTTAGGAATGGTGCCAGTTCATTGGCCATTGTCTTATAAAATTTAGCCGTAAGTCCATCTGGCCCTGGCGCCTTTCCTAAATTTGCAGATTGTATTGCCTTACTTAATTCCTCATCCGTTACTTCACTGTTCAATTTATTTCTCCAAACTTCCGAGATTACTGGAAGTTTCATTTTCTCCAAATATGACGCTATTGATTCTTTATTTACCTCTTTCTTATTGTACAGCTTAGCGTAGAATTTGTAAAAGGCTCTACTAATGGTAGTCTGTTCCAAATATGTTTTATTGTCTTCACAAATTTTATTTATTATTTTCTTTTCCCTTCTCTTCTTCAATTGCCATGCCAGATACTTCCCAGGTTTATTTGCACCTTCAAACGCTTTCTGATTCAGTCTTTTAAGGTTCCACTCCAATTCTTTATTAGTCATTGCTGTTAACTGTTCTTGAAGTATTTTAATTTCCTGATATAATTTCTTTTTCCCTGGTCTCTTTTTTAACTGTATTTCTTTGGCTTTTATTTTCTCCTCGATCTCTTGTCTTTTCTCCTCTTTCTTTTTTCTTGCTCTACCATTTAAGTCCATTAGTATGCCCCTTATAACCGCCTTATAAGCATCCCAAACTTTATCAGTTGGTACTTCTTTATTCACGTTGTATTGTATGAAGAACTTTGTCTCTCTTCTCAGCATCTCCATATTCTCTCCTTCCTGTAGCAAGTCCTCATTTATTCTCCATGCTTTCCTTTTTCTCCTTTTCCCTAATTTCCACATAATTGGATTGTGATCTGAGCCTACCATCGGCATTATTTCTACCTCCTTAGTCCATAACGCTAAGTCTTTTGAGGCCCAGATCATATCAATTCTTGATAATGTAGAGTGCCTTGCAGAATAAAAAGTAAACTGTCTGCTTTTAGGATATTCTCTTCTCCATACATCTTCTAGAGTCTCCTGTTGTATCAACTCAAAAAAGAGCTTTGGTAATAGTCCTCTTTTCTTTTGTGCCGTTATTGTCTTTTTATCTAATTCCAAGTTTGTCACTCCATTGAAGTCTCCAGCAAGAATTATCTGGTCATATGAAAGATCGTCTAGTTGCTTCCTCAAATCCTCAAAGAAGCTTTCTTTTGCACCGTTAGGTGCATAAACTCCGACTACCAACACTCTCTTTAAGTTCCAGGTACATTCCACTGCTATAAATCTGGCTTCCACATCTTTCATTACAAATTTTGGCTGTAGCTCCTCTTTTATATACAACACCACTCCTCTTTTTTTCTTATTGGAGGCCGCTACAAATTCCTTGCCCAGTTTTCCCAATTTTAAATATTTTACATCCTGCTTTCGAATATGGGTCTCTTGCAAACAAACAATGTCACATTTTTGTTTTAATAGCCAGTGGAAAATGTTTTTTCTCTTATTCGGTGAATTTAGTCCATTTACATTCCAAGATAAAACTTTACACTCCATACTCATAATCTTGTTGGTAAGTCCTTTTCATTGTCCCTTATAAATCGCTCCATCTCTCGCTCAGATCTAATGCGCTTTTTGGCCCCTCCAAATTCAAAGGACAGACCTTCTGGGAGCTCCCATCTGTACCTGATTTTCATGTCCTTCAACATATGGATTAGCACTTTATATTTTTTCCGATCTAGTAACACTGATCTGGGTAATTCCTTCATTATGATAATTGTCTTGCCATCAATCTCCAATGGGTCTTGAAACTGTTTAGTCACAATCTTCTCTTTCATGTTTCGTGTCGTAAACTGCACAATCACATCTCTTGGTAATTTCCTCTGGGTTGCAATTCTCGAGTTTACGTGATATGCCACATCAAGGATAGCCACAACTTCCTCCTCCTCCTTCCCCAGGTATTCAGCTAACACCTCAGTCATCTGTTCTTGCGCTGTCTTTCCTTCCACTTCCGGCAAGCCGCGAAATCTCAGCTGCTTCTCCATGTGTCTACTTTCCGCAACCGCCATTCTTCCCCTCATCAGTCTCATCTCTGTTTGTTGCGTGTCTGCTAGATTCTCCATCGCGCCTTCTACTGCTTTAACTCTCTGCTGCGTTCCTTGTAATTCATTTTGTATTGTTTCCATACCTTTCTTCACTTCTGACAGCTCCGATTTTACTGTCTGTTTAACCTCTTTAATCAGCTCCAATTTCGTGTCCTTAAGTTCTTTAATCACTTCTAAAAGTTTTTTGTCCAGGTTTTCTATTGCCGATTGCCACTCTTTTTTCGACATCGTGGGGCTTGCTTTAGCTCGCTCCCACGAGTCCGCTCTCTTCCTTAACTCCGTGGTGTAAGATTTAATGTCTTTTTGTTTCAAATGTCCCGGTCTTCTTGCATAAATTAATTTTTAAAGAGTCCAAAATCCAAAATGTCGGGCGTCTTTTCTCTATGGTTTCTCTATGATTTTGTAATCCAAAATGGCCTATTTCCTTTTCCGCTGAAGCCGCGACCCTTCCCCTTTCAAAGATGGCGATTCCCTTCTTCCTGCCCTCCAGCAAGTGCCGCTTCTCTCCAGCAACTCTATTGTTATTACGCACTTCCTGTCTCCCGACTTCCCACAGTAGGTCTCGCGATGGTATCTTTTTCTCACAGCTCCATAACCGCAGGTATTCAAAACAATAGTCCAATTTCTTTAATAACTTCTTTAAACTTAGTCTCTTTTCAAATACAACTCTTGCCGAGTCTTGATGTGTTAGTTTTTAAATTGTCTATCAGTCATAGGACCCCCTCTCTTGTCACCTCAATCTGACTCAGGTCTTTTAACACTCCTTCCAAAATCAGCAGTTCTGGAGTGAGCAAGCACCTCTCATCTTCTACAGTGAAAACAGAGGCAAAAAAAGCATTTAGCTGCTTGGTTATTTCCCTATCATCCTTCAGTAATCCTTTTACCCCACTGCCTCCCTGGCTGGTTTCCTGCTTCTAATATATTTGAAGAAATGTTTATTGTTGGTCTTTATGTTTTTTGCAATGTGTTCCTCATAGTACCTTTTTGTCTGCCTGATCACAGACTTGCATTTTCTTTGCCACAACCTGTGTTCCCTTTTATATACCTTACTCTGACTAGCTTTCCACCTTTTAAAGGAAACCTTCTTACCTTTTATAGCTTCCTTTACTTTGTTTGTTAACCATGCAGGCCTTTTTTAATACCCATTTGTGCCTTTCCTAACCTGACGTATATATTTTATCTGAGCTTCTAAGATTGTAGTTTTAAATAGTCTCCAAGCTTCCCCAAGGGGTTTGACCCTTTTGATCTTTCCTTTCAGTTTCTTCTTCACATGTCCCCTCATCTCAGAGAAGTTACCCCTATTAAAGTTAAAAGTGCTCATGTTGGTCTTTTTGGGCAACTCCCTATTCATGCAAATGCTGAACCCAGTAACATTATGGTCACTGTGAACTTCTTCCCACTTTCTCATGCCAACAGTGCCCCTTTTCGTGCTTTGGCCCACATGTGGGCCACATGCCACCGCCACTCACTTGCTGGCCCACCAGTTCGGCGCTTGGCTCAGGCAGGTCCGTCTCCAATGTTGATCATGAACCAAGTGTTGAGGGATGGGGGGCACCTCCTTCTGCAAGAGAGGTGGTGCCTCCCAGGTCCTCAGCCCTCTCCCCACCACTTGCTATTCAGCCCTGGCTTTTGAATCTGGGCCGCACAGGCTCTGCCCCCACTAAGGCTGCTGGAAGCCTGCGCCGTCCTATAACATAGTGGCCACCCAGCATCCTGCTCTCCTCCTGTGTAGCCTGCAGCTGATCCCCCCAGTTAAGTTTGGGGGTATGCATTTCTAATGACTTAACAGAAAGACAGTCACAAGAACAGGCAGATTTTGCCCCAAGATCATTAACTGTTATACTTTCTACAATGGTTATTGAGCAAAGTGTGCATGTCTAACAACATGGGTATAAGTACCCGATGTGTTTTATAACACAGCCTCATCAAACAAAACAAGATATTTACTGATGCAGACTTTAACAAAATGGGGTGCAGTAGATGGAAATGTGGAACAAATTTTATTTAACTTTTCCTACAGCGAGTGGCCTCCAAAATGGCTGCTGCTGGAGATTTTAATTCTCTGCAATTCCCCAGAACTGCTTCTCTCCATGCATCCCCTCACAACCAGGGTACTTTGGTTATTGCTGTCATTACACAGATTAATCAGAGCTCTGTAGGACTTTTCAGCTAAGATTACATTTCTTTCTGCAGACCAGTTTCTTAAAAGATGGGGTTAACTACTCATCGATTTTACTTCCTTCCTTTACTTTCTGGACAGTAACAAATAGGCAGCTCCTAATTTTGTTATGAAGTGAAGGTTCATAAAGCTCACAATTATATTGCTCTGAAAATTCACTGTAGGCCTGAGGCACTAACAGGAGAGAGTATTAGATTAGACTTCCCTTTTGTAACTGTTCATTTGTATTATTGCTGTTGGTCACAGAGTTTTTAAGCTATCAGGCACACAAAATCCAGTTTTAATTGCTTTTGTTTTGCTTTTCTGTTGTTTTTCACCCCCTTGGTGTGATGTGAATCAATTTTGCCATCATAAAGTTGGCAATCAAAGAGGGAATATCCATTACTTTAGTTTACAAAGAATCATTATTCTTCCAAGACTATAAAGCATTGTTGCTAGTAAAACAACTTTGATTTAGGAAAGGTAAATAGTAATAAATCTTTTATATTTACACAGGTGACAAAGTATTAAAGTAGCATTTTTTTCAGTCTTATGGACACAGTGTGGATAGAAATCTGGAGAGGATAAAGATGGTAATTGGTTTTCTTGATATTATTATTTATATTATTTCCATTATTTTTTGCAATTGTGACCAACACTGAACTACATGCAGCAGCACTCATATGCAAGGGAGTGTTATGTGTGACTAATACTATACAGATACTTAGATTCAATTTCACATTCACACTGGCATTTGTAATATAGATATATATTTGCTCCAGCATTTCAGGATCAGGTAGCCATCCTGGTAGAACAGTCGGGTTGCTAAAAAGGGAGGAATGGTGGGGGGAAAGATTATGGTGATTCCTCTAGGAGCCTGTGGAGATGGGTAAGCAACATGAAAGCAACATAAAAGCAACTTGCTTTCATGTATGTTTTGGTTGGGCCTGAACAATGTGAGCAAGTGCAGAGGCAATCTTTTCTTCATAACCTTAGGAACAGAATGGCTATTCATGCTAAGAGGAGAGAGATGTTTTGCCTCTTTTGGTAGCTTATATGTTTTATCATGTATTTATTGCCTCCTTTCTCAACAGTTTCCAGTGGAGGATTCTCATGTTGTTCCTGGGTGATCCTTATCAGTATGTAGTTCTGGACAATGTAAACATTGTAAGAGACAAGTACATTATAAAGGTTTATATAGGAGATGGTTTCATCTCAGGCTATCTAATAAGCCACTTTTTAACTCATAATATTATGCTTATTTTAGGATTAGAGTCTTGCTTATTCCTTCCTTATTATTTAAAGGCTATTTTAAGTGTTGTTTTTATTATGTTGATGTCAATGTGATTATTTTGATGTTAGCTGCTTGATTCTACCTATGCTGGAAAAAGGCAGGTTTATAAATATTTAAATAAATAAATAGCAGAATCTCTTTCTTTCATGAAAAATATATTTCCTGCCTCTCCCTTGCCAGCATACTCTGTAAAAGGAGCTATTAAGAGTTAGGAGACTGTCGGAAATTACATTGGGGACATGGGAATTTGCAGTGGAAAATGAGTAGAAATTGTCCCTCCTCTTGTGCAAGCAAAAGAACCTTTCTGTTCTTTGAAAAAGGAATGGGGAAACTGATGTATGTGGGTATGGTTGCCAACCTCCAGGTGGGGCTGGGGATATCCCAGAATGGTAACTGATTTCCCTCAACATATATATCAAAAATAACATCTGTTATTACTTCTCCACAGTTTGAATATTTTTGCTATGTCAAAAGGGTGACAATTTCTCCTAGGAACAAGAACTAATACTTTAGATATGACAAACAAGTACAGTGAACTCTTTTAGGCCTAATCCAACCAAACTGGAATAACTTAAGTCACCGTTGAACTTGACCTGGATAAAAAATTTTCATCATATGCTTAATTCTTCAATACCACTAGTATGAAAAGATGCTCAAATAGGGAAGAAATAAAGTATGGAGTGGGGAGTAAGGATAGGATCCTGCCTACTGATTCTGATCTCCAGATACTGACTGAAACTTGTGCACACAGGGTTCCTTCCAACTCCAACTGTATAGGCTCTGAAGGAATGATCTGTGCTGAGCAGATTGTACATTCAGATGCTTATTTATTATTTTATTTTTTGTTTGATATATATCCTGCATTTCTCCCAAGTGGGAAGCCAAAGTTTTTATGTGCATTGCAGTGAATGTACATAGACTGCTAGGTACATGTTCCAACTGGGGCAGGTCCAGCAGGCAAGATTCTGCCTTCTCCATTCATGTTTTGCTGCCTTGTCTTTTACTTTGGTGATCTGTTTTGTGCACTGTTTAATAACAACAACAACAACATTCAATTTATATACTGCCCTTCGGGACAAGTTAATAGCCACTCAGAGTGGTTTACAAAGTATGTTGATATTATTCTCACAATAATCACCTTATGAGGTGGATGGGGCTGAGAAAGCTCCAAGAAGCTGTGGCTGCTCCAAGGTCATCCAGCTGGCTGCAAGTGGAGGAGTGGGGAATCAAACCCAGTTCTCCAGATTAGAGTCCTGCCTTTCTTAATCACAACACCAAACAGACATGTCACATCTTAGATTATTTTTTTCTGCATTAACTTTTAATTTTGCCATCTTAATCATATTGCATTTTTCATTGGCTATCTTATGCTCTCTGATTGCATTGTTTTTTATTATTTAGAAAAAAATTATGCCACGTCTACAGGAAACCTGCTCAAGGTGACTTGAAAAATAAAACATAATTAATGCATAAAACATTTTTTTAAAAAAATGCCACCACAGAATAAAAGCACAGATAATTGAGCAGCTTGAGTAAAATAGTTTTCAGACTAAAAATAAACTATAAAAAATTATGTTAAAAGATCAGACCCTTATTAAAAGTGTTATTTAATTTTTAAAAGGGCTTCAGGCAGCCTGAAGAAAAGAAATAAGCAAATATTGTGTGAGTCACTCATCAGACAGTCTGTCCCAAAGGGGCAGAAGTGCTGAGCTGTGACAGTGTAGTATATCTTATACACAAACAACAATAAGCATGGAAATAATAATCACACGTGTCTGTCTAAACATGATACCCCCCCTCTCCTTTTCCATACATTTTTCTCCTTTTTTATTCAGGAAATTTGTCTTTCCATAATGGTGCAATGTTCAACTTGATAGCCTGTGTTCCACCTTATAGTTAATGAGAAATCACATGCAACTACTTTTGTTGTAGCTAAGTAGGACAGTGCAGCCCAAAATGTAAGCTTATTGTTCTTGTCTTCCGGCCTCCATTTTGTTTCTCCATTATATATGTTCAGCAAAATGACATGCTTTTCTTGCCTAACTTTTCACGTGGTTATATAATATCTCTGCTTGTAAACATTTTCTTCCAAAGCAAAGACTAGAAACAACGTGAAAAAAAAATAGTTCTGCTTCTTCGCTTGAGTAAAAAGAGGACTTACCTGAAAATATTTGAGAATGGTGATTGCCTATTCTAGTATATTCATCTAATACCACTCATGTTTTCAAGGTGTTTGTATCTTATTAGTAATCCCTTCACCACTGCTTTTTACTTTGCATCTCAAAGTACCATTCACAATAAATTACTAGAACGTCTCGTCCCTTTACATGCCATTTGTTTATTCCACCCCACCCTTTTCAATGATTTGTATTAAACACAAAATGTTAGAGGCTGGCCAGTAAGACAGGAGAATTAAACAGTCAATAAACAGAATTGCTATGTTTTGAACATGTATTCAGATGCTTATTAGCACACACACACTTCTCTGACATTAAAAACAGCATCTCCACTGCTAGTGCTTCAATCTTCCCAGTTGTATTGCAGAAAGACTTGCCATAAATTTCCGTTTGTGTTGCCACCAAGATTTCATTAAAAGCTAAATTAAAAATTAATTTAGGAGTTGAAATACCTGAAGAATTCAAAAAGAAGTTAAAAGTGTTTTGTAACAAACATTCCCTAGGAAATTCTGAACACTCCATGTGGTCACCAGACTTTTGCCTAATGCAAAATTTGAAGCAAATTTGCAGATTCCTCTTCCAAGAAAATAAGTAAAGAATTTGGATGGATGTCAAGAGAACTTTAAAAGGTACTATTGGTCTTTTTTTCTTTATAAATTAATGTATATAATATCAGTACAATGACTGTCTCACACATACACAAATAACATAGACATAAGGTTCCCAGGCAGTCTGCACTTGCAACTCCCCAGGAGATTTTTGAGATGGGGCTGCATTCAACCCTGGATGTGATGCCACTTCGGGTCATTGCTTTACAAACCCTCACATCTCTGTAGTAAAAACCATAGAGACTTGAGGGGTGGGGATTTGCAGAGCATCACTTGAATGCCAGATCATTTCTTTGGGGTCAGATGCCATTCAGTGATCCCTTTTCTCCCCCACAACCACCAGTGGCAGGGGGCAGGTGAGGGTAGCAACAGACAAATGCTTTTGAAGGGCAGGTAGCTGGCAATTCACGTGCTTTACTGATGTTATTTATAACTATAAGTTCATAATCTGACAGGCTGGCAATCATAATGCTCTATTTTGGTGAGCCAAAATATTATGAACAGTGGCTGTGAAAAGAAGGATCTGAATTAGACATGGGCACAAATTGAAATACAAAGCAATTTTCGTGATGAATCGGGCCATTTCGTGTGTTGTGAAACTGCGTTTTGTGGGGCCATGGTTTTCACAAAATCCACAACTTTGGGGCCCGTTTCATTAGATTTGTGAATGATTTGTAATTTCAGACAGGCTGGCACCAATCCATTGATTCCCTAGGCAACAATGGGCCCAGACAATTTGTTGCCATTGGAAACCCCAATCATAGGCCACTTTCCCTTGATAGGCAACTCTCCTAGCTATCTGGAGAGCTTCCATTCTGCCCTATACAGCGAGGAACAGGGGGTTAATCCCCTAGGCAACCAAGGAGGTGGGCCTTCTGTAGCCATGAGCACACCAATATCACCCCTCCAAACCCTGTTAGGCAGGTCTGTCAGCCAACCAAAGACCTCCTGTTCTGCTCTAAGTCAGTGTTTGCACTCTGGCAGCACTTACCTCCCAGTCAACATATTGCAATCTTGGCCAATCTGGGAGGGTGGGTGGAGGAGAACCTACTGAAGTTTCCCTGCGACTTTGGCATCTCTGGGTGAAGGGGGCCATAGAAATGCCCCTGGTTCTGACAAATCACGAAACTAATGAATTGTTTCATGAAATGGGTCAATTTCATGAAAATTCATGGTTTGCTATTCGTGAAAAATGACAAAACACGAACCTCTTGTTTCATTTTTTTCCATTTTGTGCCCATGTTTAATCTGAATACCTGTACAAAATCAAAAGAAGCATAAGAATTAATCATTATCAGGAGGGGGGTCACACACTACCAATGAGCTTTGAAATAGAACATACCTGGGACAATTAGGCAGAATTACTTATCTTCTTCAATTAGCTAACTTAGATACCAAAAAGAATCAAGATGCCTGGCTATTGATATGAAATAACAGTCTTGCAGTTAAAATATGTATAAAGGAAACCTTCTGGTTAGATTTTTGAAAATGAAATCCCAGGCAGCTTGGTAATTTTACGAAAAGCTAGATTCAAAGGCTATAAGTGGTTCATTTCCTGCTGTTCTGGTTGCAGTAGCCAGGGAATTGCAAAAAAAAAGTTGTGATTTTTCAATTGCACTAATTTATTTGTAATTAAATTAACTGCTCCAAGCTGGTAGCCTTCTCCAATACAGAATACATGAAGTGAGAGAAGTGTGCAGCAGGGTCACCTGCTGCAGAAGGGGAACAGATATGTGCATCTGTGTGCTTTAAAGCCTCCATTTTACAAATGTTAATTGAGAATTAGTCTAGTAAAATGATGAGGGTTTTGAGCTATAAACTGGAAGCCCCAAGTCAAATCTCAGCTCTGCCTCAAGTCTTCCTGAAGTTGCTCATTATTCCTCAGTGGCCCATATGTAATACAAGAATAATAACACTGGGTTGATAGGCATGTTACTAAGGTAAGTTATAGCTAGGCTGAATGCTAAAACACTATGCTTTAGTCCCTCCCCCTTTCAGAGAAGACATGGGTCACCAATTTAAGGGTTAAAGTAGGTTTTATTTAGTTTATTTCTCTCTCATTAATACTTGTTATCACTAAAAGGCATTCTCAGCAGGCTGCCAGTATTGGACAATCCCACCATGGCTCCAAACTTAGAAAAATTATTAATTGTTTATCCTTATCTGGCCTTGTTTATTCTATCCTGCATATCCTATCCCGCTTCCAAGGTTCATCTCCCTCCCTGTGTGTGGTACAGCTGTTAAAGATCCAACTGATGTTGCTCAGCATAAACAGTGTAATCCTACTAAGAAGAGTTACTCCAGTCTAAGCCCTTCTTTTATTGAGTCAAGCCATCTCGTTTTAGGTCTTCCCCATTTCCTACTGCCTTCCACTTTTCCTAGTATTATTGACTTTTCCAGAGAATCTTGTCTTCTCATGATGTGACCAAAGTACAATAGGCTTAGTTTTGTCATTTTAGCTGTCCTGTAGGGAGGATTCACGATTGATTTGATCTAGGCCGAATTCACACTACCTACCCCTTCGCTTTTCATCCGTGTTTCTCCCGCCGTTCCCTATCGCGCATTCTCCTTAGCGGTGTTCACATCCCCTTTCCAACTGCGGATGTTACACGCCGAACTTCGTCCACATTCCTGCTAGAAAGCGCTTAAGGGGGCGTTTCCCACCGCCGCTTCCAAGATGACGTCATCGCGTTTTTTTAAAAAAATAAATTTGACATTTCCGATACACCGCCATAATCTAATAATGCGCAGCCGATTTCACAATAATTTTAAATTAGGGGTGTGTCCACATATTGCGTGAGCGATGACGCCAACACGTCCTTTTTCCGCATAAGGTTTTTTTGGGTTTTTTCCCGATATGATGGTATTTTGATAAATTGCAATCGCGAGGACACGCCCACCAAGTTTTCGATGATTGGATGCCTCCATTTAGCGCCAGTTCTCCTTTCAATCATTGGTCCCTTTGGCAGCGCGGGTCAATTTGAATCGTCATAAAACCCGAGTGCAATGCGTTTTTCCTGTGTGGGTTGTTAGAGGAGAATTAGTGTAGTCACTATGGCTCCGAGAGAGACACTTATGTTTCTAATCGGACAAGTGGTTGCCATTCTGCTCCGCTGCAGAATAGAGATGTATCGATCATACAGTCGATACATCGCTCGTTCTAATCGAGCGACTGCTCGATACATTTCTCGCAGAAGACGCATCCGTCATAGGCTGTGTGTCAAAGCATCCCTCCACCGTCGTCGGATCCTTTCAGTAGCGAATGACCCATCTGTCCAGTGGTGTGCTCTCGCAGAGTTGGATGATCCAAGAGATTACTGGGTCTATCCACGAAGCAACCACTGGTGGGACCGGATAGTACTCCAAGTATGGGACGACCACGAATGGATCTGCCGGTTCCGAATGTCCAGGACCACCTTTCGTGACTTGGTTGCGGCGCTTCGTCCGCGTTTGGAGAGGCAAAGGACCACGATGCGGGAACCCATATCAGTGGAGAAGAGGGTAGCAGTGGCAGTGTGGTTCCTGGCAAGCGGCTCCAGTTACCAGGTGGCGAGTGACATCTTTGGGGTTGGGCGCTCCACTGTCTCCAATCTTGTGGTTGAATTCTGTCTTGCCGTCGAGCTGGAGCTGCTGTCAAAGACCGTTCACCTTGGGCCCCACGTTGGAAGGGTAAATTTTTTTTAAATGGGCAGTTCATTACAACGTTATATCAATGCACCTTGTAAGGGAGAAATTCATGTCAAAAAAGTGTTATTCCTGTGGTCCCCCACCCCCCCAAAATAGGGTCTCTGTGTGTGCGCACGTCAATGGTTCAATAACGAGTGAAACTGTAACTTGAGAAACCTTTGATGTTAACATATTTGTACAATGTTGTTGACACTGTGTTGCAGCCTCATGGCTGACATGAACTGTCTGCTCTTCAACATTGGATCGTCATATTGTGGTTTTGGGGAAACTAATGAAATGTGGTCCCTTGAATGATTTGTTGGCAGACCTTTACCCCTTTTTTTTGTCTTACTTTTTAGATAATGGATGGTTTCCTGAAATTGGGAATGCCACACTGCATAGGGGCTATTGACGGGACACACATCCCCATATGTTCACCAGGAGGCAAACCTGACCAATACGGGAACAGGAAAAGTTTCTCCTCGATACTTCTCCAGGGAACTGTGGATCACCGGGGACGCTTCATAGATGCGGAGATTGGGTGGAGCGGTCGCAACCACGACGCCTTCGTCTTCACCCACTCCGCATTCTGTGTCGCCATGGACTCAGGGTCCTTTGTGCCGGGCAACCCAACCATTTGTGTAGATGGGGTACATGTTCCACCCTTGGTACTTGCAGATGGTGCCTACCCCATGCGTCGTTGGCTGCTGAAGCCATTTGGAAGATATGCAGAAACAGAGGCACACCGGAAATTTGACAGGTGTCTTTCACGGGCGCGCAACCGGGTGGAGTGCGCTTTCGGCCGTCTGAAGGCCAGGTTTCGGTGCCTATCCCACAGACTCCTGGCCAGAGAAAAAAATGTGGTTTCCATTGTCACCGCCTGCGTGGTCCTACACAACCTATGTGAGGACATGGGACACGAGATTGTGGGGGAGGTGGCCAGTGTGGACCCGCTGCTCATCTCCAGGGCGGCGGGACAAGACGAGGAAACGGTAGACAACCACCTGGAGCAGGGCAAGGCGGTGCGTGAGGTGGTGGCGAGTTGGATGGCTCGCGGATTCCTGCAAGGCCAGAACAATTAGTGGGTTTAAAACTTTGCGGTCACAAATGATGCCATCTCACATCTCTTGTATTATTTACATTGTTTGATATAAATTAAAGTTTGGATTATTTTGGTTTATTAACAAAGAATTGTTTGAGAGTGCAAATTATTCAAAAGACAGCATGTTAAATCCATTTAGGGCTCCGGTTTGTTTCTCACACTTAATAGGAGTGGACACAGACAGGATGATGGGAAACATTTTCCACCCCCGTCAGCAGACAATAGCCACACATATATCCACCGTGTTTCCCGAGCCCAGCAACATGGAAATCAAATGCATGTATCATTTGTTGGGTGGAATGTGTCCCATGCATTGTCCAAAAAATGAAAAGGGAGAAAAAAGACATGAGAGACACTCTGTTCCTGGGCTCTTCAAATTTAGAATATTTTTCTGAATTCAGTAGGAATAAAACACAAGAAGTCATGGACAATAAAATGTTCAGTGTCACAGCATAAAAAAACAATTTCAAAGCTTGACCTTTGATTCATTCTCAACAAAGTGTTCCTCATCATTCACAGAATATTGAGAGCCAAAAGTAGCTCTGTGATTGGGTATGAACCCTAGAGTATGAAATCTGAACATCACTCAAACTGGACAGCAGGATAGTGGCGCCCTAAATTGGCTTCAGAGAGGCCTCAGTAATGTTTGTTGATTGGCGACTCTCTGATCTAATCTCAAAAAATTTAATAAATTGTGGGGGGCTACTAAGGTGAGCTAATACAAATTGGTCATTTGATATTAAGAATAATGCATGTGGAAACCAGACATTTTTTTTGGAGTCCCTCAAGCAGGGTTGACAAAAACACGTTCACTTACACATAAATTTTAGAAAATACTGTCTGCCTTTTGTGGAAATTAATGGGGGTCCATTCATGAGGCGGCTTTTGTTAAATGGCGACAACAAAATTGCGATCTATCGCCCAGTCACGCACAGCGCGGCAGATTTTGCCGCGTTCGCGTAGTTTTAAAAAGGCGCTTAAGCAACATTGGTTTGTGTCGACGAGCATGCGCAGAATAGGTAAAGCGCTTAATCGATAGGACAAAAATCATTCTCCAAAATGGCGGCTGGTGGGAAGGGAGTCTTTTGGAGGGAAGCAGAGGTGGAGGCCATGCTCGAAATAATCGAGCGTAGTGGAAAAGCGGAACGGGTGATGAAAAGCACCTATCTGCCTACTCGCCTGATTTTTCTCAAGCTTTCTAGGCAGATGTGTGCTCGAGGATTCACCCGTTCCGCGGAGCAATGCCGCTCCAAGTTTAAAAGGGTGAAGGGTGCCTTCTTCGATGCCCTGGAGGCCTGGCAGGGCATCCCCCGGCAAAGCGGTCGCCCGGCACACTTTTCCACCATGTTCCGCCTCTGGGAGAAAGCCGGCCGACCTAGCTGGATCACCCGCCGTCATTCCGGTAAGTTTATGAATCGATTCAATTGGTTATTCTCTTTATTCAAAGTAGCACCCCATGCCACAATCCCTCACCAATGGCCCTAATCTGCAACCGCTCAGACACAACCTTTGAAAGTTGTCCAAAGTTTGCCTGGGGAAAAAAAAAAACCATCCAAGGGTCGATATAACACCTCCCTTTCAAATTGTTATATCGAGATATTTGTTGTTTTTTGATGACTTAGTTTACTGTTTTGAAGAAGCCCCCCCCCTTCCTAAAATTTCCTGGTTTTTTTTTTTAATATGGTGTAAGGTGGTTTGCTGCAATTTAAACAGTTTGCACATTCACCATACAGATCAAGGGAGCAATCACCCACTGCCATTGAGTAATGTGTTTTTAGCTCACAATTTTGATCCTTTTCGTTATAAAATAATTAGCTTTTTTTTTTGGAGGAGGAGGGGAAGCAAGGAAGACTGATCCATTGACAGAAAGCACTGTACTGTGTTCTTGGCCTCACCAGGGCACATCTGTTGCCTGGTTAATAATGGAATTCAAACCATCACAGTTGATCCCATGTCAGAGGCAACCACTGATTCGTACATGAGAAGGATGCTCTGTGGTTGTTGAAAGTTGCATCACCCTAAAACACAATCATCACATCTAATCATCTCCTGTGTATCTTATCAATTTTCAGTTGTTCATCGTAGCCAGGACGAGCGTCAAACTTTGCCAGCTGAAGGGGAGACCACTGAAGTGCAGGAGGACACCTCGGAAGAGACGCCTGGTGTTAGTGTTGTGTCCCAGGGTCCAGCTCCCGCAACCTGTGAGTCCCATCATTTTTTATTTTTAAAGGAAATTAAATTTTTATTTATAACTTCAATCTTGCAATTCCCATAAACAGAGCAATAAAATTGTGCACCCAAAAGGATTGCCAACGTTCATTGACTGGCTCTCTTTAACGTTTTGTTAATTGGATGTGAACACCTCCCTTTAAACTCTTGTGCTTGTTATCCCTTCAGTGTTTCCAATGGCAGTGAGGACAACATCACACGTACCAATGTCAAACCAAAAAATTTTTTTGGGTTGCGCAGGAACCGGTGACTGTGCATGATTCAATGAGCACTATAACAATCAACAACAAAGGATTGTGATGCATAGCAATTCTAAACCCCCGGGTGGTGCCGAAGTGAATTATTTTTTCTCAAATAAGTTTAGAGTTATTTTTCCCCATCCTCATAATAATGTGGAATTTTATCCCATATAGGAATATCTCTTTTCGATTTACTCCATCTTAACATAAACACTCATGGAGTTAACGGCCTGTGGGCCAGTCTTTGAGATAACAGATGACATTGAAAAACGCAGTTTCAGGTCAGCTTTGAATGAAACCATTAACAGGCAATGTACTTGTGACTTACTTTCTGTGTGTTGTTCCCGCTCTCGGTAACCACCTAAAAATGCATACTATGGGCACAAACGCAACAGCTAAACTCTTTGCTTTTTGCTCCCCACATAGTGACAACAGTAATGGACTGGATAACATCAATTGAGGAAAGACTGACAAGGCTTGGCAGAAGAATGACGAGGATAGAAAGGCGTGAACGGCAGAGGGAGCGTGCCACTAGGGGTTCAGCTGAAACTGGGGAGGGCGTTTAGGTTTTGTTTATTTTTCACCCTTGTACTTTTCCCACGTTAGAGGGTGACTTATGTTCCAGGTTTCTGAAAAGCACAATCTGTAAATAGTTTGTTATTTCAAATTTAACATTGACAATTGTAAATAATTTCTATCTTCTTACTAGAACATGTTAATGCTTTTGGTTGGTTGAACAAAGATTTGTTTGATGATTGAATTCTGTGTTTGCGTGCTCATTTCTGTGTTCCCATCCAAACTGTTAATGGAAGAACTGCTTACAGGGTTGGTCTTTTTACAAGCATGCCCTCCAAAATCAACCTCACATGCACATATCCCCTTTTTTCCCCATCACCTCCCAAAGGATAGATTTCTACTCATCATCAGGAAGACATAATTGATTGCCACTCTCCATGGTCATCCCCATAAAGTGCTCTGAGTGTGGTGTGGACATGGAGCTTGCAAAACAACCAGTCTAAATTTGCTGACTCTGCAAGATTCGCTCTCCCACTTCCAAGCAGTTAGCATACTGCCCCGGAAAGTGGGAGAGACTTGCATCTGGACCCTGTCTTGTGTTGTAGCCACATTGGGATTCACGCTTCTGGATTGGTGGGCAATTTTAATAGTATTTCTTCGCCACATGCTTGCATGGGTGACAAGACATTTATGTTCTGCCCTTGAGGGGCATATTAAAAAAGGTTTTTTGGGGAATTTAAAAGTTGCCCCATTATTTCACAGTTCACTAAACCGGTTGTCTGCAACTGTTTCAAATGCCTTATTATTAAGGCTTTTTAAGTGTCAAAGGTTAACTGCGTTCATGAGCTTCACATGATCGGAACACAAATGAAGAAATGGGTTCTTTTTATTACTTGTAGGTTAGCCTTGTGTTTTGAAAACTGCTTTATCCACAGTCAGGGACCCCCCAATCCACATAAATAACAAAAAAAAATTACATTTTAACATCAAACTGTCACAACGTTAATAGCATGAACATGAAACATGACCCAGAACATAGAAATGCAGATACACAGTTTCCGGGTTCACAATTGCTCTTTTTCAAGGTTCACGATAGGAAAAATCCCGGTTATGTGATCTGATACACAGGTTAAACCAAATGGTACCCGCTTCTTGTACTAGGGGTTGGAAACACTAGAAAAGAAAGAATTTTTGGCCAGCACCAATTCATATTCCTGAATGCGCCCCCTCGTTTCCCCAATGGAGGGGAATTGTGGCCAGAAAAGAGCAGGGGAGCAGACAGCAACATTGTCCTCATGCGTTCAGTTCTCAAACCCTTTTTTCACATGCACACTTCCGAATCATGGTGAGGTTATCTGTGGCCATGTAAATTGGCGTAGGAATGTGTCTGAACCATCGCAGTGAAAGAGGCAAACCCAGCTTTCAAACAAGGGCTCAAGAAATCATTACTACTGATGCAATGCATCCTGCCTCACTATTGATCTTGTGACGCTAATCATTGGAAGGCAATAGATAAGTATTATCTCCTTGACATTGGATGGTTAACACAACACACTCCATAGTTAGAATGAGCGGTTATGCATTTGCTCTACAAAGTCAACCTCTCCCTGGCCCTACCCAGACATGCACGCTTCATACTGGATGATCTTGAAATTGCTGGTTGGGAGTCTGGAACACTGTGTGCCACTTCAGAAGGGTGGCCCGTCATTTTTTGTTGCACCATTAATTCCCCAAGTGTTTGCAGCGTGCTGACTGCCGCCTTCATTACATCAATGTTTTCCCTCCATGTCTTCCTCAAATCATCTCTCTCCTTCCTTGCCTCCTCTAGAAAATCCAATTGAACCCGCTTATCCTCCTCCAACCACCTGAGATTTTCCTGTCTTTCCGTTCTCCATTCCTGAAGCTGTTCTCTGTGCAAATTTCTGGTTTGGCTGAGCATTCTGTCTGCCACACCATATAGGGCGGCATTTTTACGCTTTCTGTTTCTGATTTTTGAAAGACGTGTTCCCGGGGAGAGCTCCGCCGGTTCAAGTGCTGGACTTCCTGAGCGTTCTGTGAAAGAAAAGGTTGAATTTTGATTATAGTGTGACAAAAAATGCACAGTAAAGTTTAATTTTGCAACAATAACAATGAATCCGGTCAACCACCGTGGTCAAGACCAAGCATCACACCGTTGGTTCTCCTCCCAAGGTTAAAAACCCACTTTTAGCTTGGCCAGACTGCAGTGTGGTTTGGGTGAGAGACCACATCTCTCATTTCAAAAGCAAGGAAGCATCCTTTTTTTTTAAAAAAAAAAAGGTGCCACGTGGAAGAGTTTCGTTATTATTCTTTGAAAATAATCTCAACCTTTTTCCCAAATGATGTTCTGTCACTCAAAAAATGGAACGTCAGTCGATTACGGTTTTGATTTTGCAAATGAGAGACAGAAAATAGAGGAGGAATTACCATTTGCAGCTTCCGCGGGTGATGTGGGAGATGCCTGCTCACCAATCCAATCTTCCTGCGCATCATTGCAAGGGAACATGTTTTCTGTCAAGGAATAAAAAGGGTGCATAGTATGTAAACACAAACGTTGTGACGGGAATGCATATAGCGATGCTTGAGTTGTTAACCTTACTTCCTCGTTCACCGAAAGGGACCGATAGATAAAATGGCTTGCCTGGATAGTCATACTCTTCTTTTTGGGGAAACTGGTATCGCCCATGCAGAGCAGCGGTTGACGACTGAGAGCCCCATGATCCACCTGAGGTCTAACACCGGGATAGATATTTTGCAAGAGGTCGTTTCATAGGTAACAAGAAACTGGAGAAAAACAGTAGCCTAAATTATTCGCACAACAAAAATATGAGATGCCCATGGACAGCACTATAAGCGGGTCGTTGGCAGCGATGACCAGCATATGCCACACAGCCCAACATCAACTATCCTTCCTACTACGAACCCTATCCCGGCCATTCATTGCCGATAATGTAAAACAAACCTGCAGAGAAAGGCGGAGGGGGGATCAGAAATTGTCTCGATAGAGATGCTGCCGAGCTTAGAGAGTAATCCAGCATCCGTCAAATTGGTTATTCTGGGTTTTCTGCCCAAAATCCAGTCTGAAATGGGCCCCAATAATGGCTGACTGACAGGCCGACTTGGCTACCGGACGTGTTAACATTTTGGAAAAGACCTAGAACTGCGTTCCAGTCCATTCCTCCTCAAAATGAGCCCCGGGTATCCTGATAGGTCTTGCAAGGAGGAAAGGGGAAATGCACCAAGGATAAAGAAATAGCAAGGTGCAGTGTCAGCTCATGTTAGCTTTTGCTCGGCAATTCTAGTGGCTGGCGATTATTTGATGTGCGCTGCAATTGGACATTCAGGAGTGGGACTGCCAGTACTGCCTGGCTGTCCCAAACTCCACAGACGTTTGTAAGATTGAGTTCACATTCTCAATGTGGGAGAAAGTGTTTTGTGGGAAATGTTGCTTGTGTCACATTGTCAACCCCACGCATCTCACCTTTGTCTGCCAGTCCATCAACCGTGGTGTCCAGGTCACAATCTGTTCCATCGTCTGTGGACATGGAGCTTTGAGCTGTGGATTGGGAGAAAGGTATCATGTCACATGTAGCACACATTTCTTGGAGGGTCAATTAACAACACACTCTGCGGTGACAAAGATGAAGTCACGCACACCCCTTGTTACCTCTTGCAGCAGGTGTGGAGCTTCGTATCTGATCGTAGTCCACCGTCACAAGGTCATGGGTGAAGAGTTCTTCTGAACCGTCTGAGGGGATCACCTCTGGCCAACGCTGAAGCTCCGGAACAGCTATGTTTAAGCTCCGAGCAATGCGCTTTGGCTTCACACTTGCGTCCCCACGTAGGATGCTGTGCAGCTCTCTGAAGTAAGCGCATGTGGTGGGCGAATTACCAGATGTGCCGTTATGAGCAATGACCCGCTTGTATTCCAATCTCATGCTTTTCGTTTTGTTGCGGCACTCAAGAGCAGATCTTTTGTGTCCCCGAACAGCCATTTGGGAGGCTATTTTATGAAAGCAGTCAATGTTTCTGTGAGACCTGCGCAAGGCCTGCTGAACCTTGTCCTGGCCCCACAAGTCCAAAAGATCTAATATTTCTCTTTCGCGCCAAGTGGCAGAACGGACAGTGGAGGATGCATCAGATGACATTATTAATGGTGTCCCACACGGAGATTGGTAACCCACCTTGAGGCACTGTGGACAACGGATGTCTATATTGAAAGGGTCGAGTAATTGTCGAATGCTGCAAACCGCTCGAATCTCAGCTGCTCAATAACGCCGAGCATGCGCAAATGGAAATTACGGACCGTTAAAATTCGCGCCAAAAGTAAAGCTATGGGTGAAATTACCGATAGCGCGATGCATCAGAGTAACAGATCAACATTAAGTCATTGTTGTGAACCAGTGTTCGATAAGCGGTTAATCAATGAAGTTTCTTTGTTTTATCGAAATAACGGAAATTTTCTAAAAGAATTTTTAAAAAAAGGGATGGGAGAGTGAAAAGGGGGAGAGACAATCTGGTGAAGGTGGGATCAAGAGCCAATTATTCTGTCGTATTTTCGGATGGAACAGTGGCTGCGTAACAGCGATATAAGGTTAGTTAAAGATAAAAAAAAAGCGGCTTTTCGTTTTCCGGTTCACGGATACAGCAACAGATAGGGCAAAAAAAAATGGACAGTGGGAGTGGTTTGGAGTGGGCGGAAACCAGTAGCAACGGATTCTTTTGTTCACATCCACGGTGCTTACGGCGCAAGAGACGTGCAGGAAACCCGTGAAATAATCGTTTGAAAACAAGCGCGGAAAAATCGGCTGTGCAGTAAGAGTGTGTGAACGGCCATGGGACCCGCGGATTTTATGCGGGGAAAAAACGGAGGAGATTAGAAGTGTGAATTCGGCCCTAGTACCCACTTATTTGTCTTTTTGGCTGTCCATGGAATCCACAAAACTCTCCTCTATCACCACATTTCAAATGAATCAATTTTCTTCCTGTCAGCTTTCTTCACTGTCCAACTTTCACATCCATACATAGTAATGGGGAATATCATAGTTCATCTTATCTTGACATCTTTATCTTTATCTTTAAGGATGTTCTCTAGCTCCCTCACAGCTACTCTTCCAAGTCTCATTCTTCTTCTGATTTCTTCATTGCAGTCTCCCTTTTGGGTGATAATTGAGCCAAGGAATAGAAAATCTTGAACAATTTCAATTTCATCATTATCAACTTTAAAACTGTTTAATTCTTCAGTAGTTATTGTCTTCCTGCTTTGGCGCTTTCTCCTTTTATCTTCATCAGTAGTCATTTCAAGTCTTCACAATTTTCTGCCAGTAACATGGTGTCATCTGCATATCTCAAATGGTTAATGTTCCTTCCACCAATTTTCACTCCACCATCTTCTAGATCTAATCCAGCTTTCCTTAGGATATACACTGCATAGAGGTTGACCAGGAAGGGAGATAATATGCATCCTTGTTTGACACCCTTCCCAGTTGGAAACCATTCTGTTCCCCCATATTCTGTCCTGACAGTAGCCTCTTGTCCAGAGTATAGGCTGCTCATCAAAACAATCAGATGTTGTGGCACCCCCATTTCTTTTTCAGACTCTCCATAGTTTTTCATGATGCACACAGTCAAAAACTTTGTGGTAATCTATAATTTTCTTCTGAAATTCCCTGGTATGTTCCATTAGCCATCATAAATTTTCAGTGTGATCTCTGGTGCCTCTTCCTTTTCTTAATCCATCTTCAACATCTGGCATTTCTTGTTCCCTACATGGTAAGAGTCTTTGCTGTAGAATTTTGAGCATCACTTTGCTTGCATAGGAAATTAACACACTAGTCCGATAGTTGCTGCATTCTTTGGCATCCCCTTTTTTGGAATTTGAATGTAGATTGAGCATTTCCAGTCCATGGGCCATTGTTTTGGTGCCATATTTGTTAACATATTTTTGTTAAGCTCCCGATGGACTCCATTTCTGTAGCTCGAAATAGCTCTATTGGTATTCTATCTACTCCAGGTGTTTTGCTTCTCCCAATTGCTTTGAGTGCAGCTTTTACTTCACTTTCTAGGATTTCTAGTTCTTCACCAAAGGATTCTTTGACATCTGTCATCATTCCATCTCTTTTGTATAGTTCTTTGGTGCATTGTTTCCATCTTTCCTTTATTTTGTCCTGATCAGATACTGTATTTCCATATTGATCTTTCAGCATTCCAAGCTGTGGTTTGAATTTCCCTTTGAGTTCTTGGATCTTTTGGAACAGATCTCCCTTTTTTGTTGTTGTCTTCTATTTCTTTGCACTAGTAGTTATTATAATAAATTTCTTTTGTCTCTGTGTGCAAGTTGCTGGAAAGCTACATTTAGAATTTTAACTCTATTTCTGTCACCTTTTGCTTTTGCTTCTTGTCTATCTTTAGCAATTTTAAGAGTTTCCTCAGTCCTCCATTTAGGCTTCTCCTTTCTTTTGGTTACAGGAATAGCCTTTGCACATTCTTCCTTAATAATATCTCTAGTTTCAGCCCATAGTTCTTCTGAGTCACGACCCATTAAACTTAGCATTGCAAATCTGTTCTTTACATGGTCTTTAAATTCTTCAGGAATATTATTTAGATTGTATTTTGGCACAATGATTCTTTTAATGTTTCTCTTCAGCTTTATTATAATTTTTAATAATAGCAGCTCATGATCTGTATTGCAGTCAACTCCTGGTCTTGTGTTAGCAGAGAGAATAGAGCTTCTCCATCTTCTGCTTTCAGTTATGTAATCTATTTGGTTCCTGTATTGGTCACTCAGTGATCTCCATGTATACAATTGTCTTTTTGATTGCCTGAAGCATGTATTAGCAATGAACAGGTTGATGGCTTCACAAAATTATATGAGCTGCTCTCCTGATTCATTTCATGATCCTAGTCCAAATTTTCCAACTATGTTTGATTCTGCTTTACTTTTGCATTCCAGTCACCTATGATTATCAGCATATCTTTTTTAGGTGTACGATCACTTTCTTCTTGGACACATGCATAAAATTTTTTGATTGCTTCCTTCTCATAATCTGTAGGTGGAGCATAAACTTGAATGATGGTTATGTTAACAGGCCTTCTCTGAAGTCTGATTGATATTACTCTGTTAAACTTTGCATTGTAGCTCTTGACTGCTTGTGCTATGTCTCGCCTCACTATTAGAGCAATACTGTTTCTTTTGAGTTCATTTCCACAGTAAAGCACTTTGTGTTTTTCTGACTGACAATGTCCTGATTCAGTCCACATTAGTTCACTCACTTCAGAACTGCAACGTTTAAATGTTCCATTGCTTGTTTTTACGAGTTCTAGCTTACCTGGCTTCATAACGCTCATGTTCCATGTTCCTATTATATGTGTCACACAGTTTTAGATATTCCTTTTGCATCTATTTATGTCTACAACTGGACATCCTTTCAATTTTAATCCAGTTCCACCATTAAGAATAGCTCTATTCGTACTTGTCCTCAGCTCTTCCCCAGCAGACAATTGAGTGCCCTCTGACCTGGGGTTCCTGTCTTCCAGTATTATAGCATTTTTTTCATTTTGGATTGTCTTATCATAAGGTTTTCAAGGTATGAGATTAGCAGAACTGGTTTACCATTGCCGCCTTCTGCCGCACAGTTCTAACCAGGGTTAGTTGAAGTGACACTGCCGTTGTCTGTGAAAGATCCTCCACCAGTGTCACCTTCTACTACTGCTGCTGCCCAATAGGTAACCTTCAAGAATTCCTCCTCTCCCATCGTCATTGGAACATTCAATTCTCTTCTGCTGATGTGACCATTGATTCCTGAAGGGGGTAGATGCATCTTAGTCTGGTGTCTCAGCTTTGACTATTTTGCCTTGAGTGACTCTTCCAGGAGTTTAGACTCTTGGCCAAGCTTGTACTCCTGATGGTGTTGCTTTCAACTTCACTGACACTCTGAAACACCCTCACCGCATTAAGGTCTGAATCCAAGAGGGAGTACTGGATACAGTAGCTGCAATAGAAACTTGGAGCCAATAGTTGGGGCTGTCTCACAAAGAGTCTCTACACAAGATATCTTATATGAGTAGGAGCAAGTGAAAGATCTTACATTTGTTCTCCCATTGTGGATTCACATGCACTGCTAGAGAGACAGAGTACACTTTAATGTAAGACCAAACAGAAAGTAAGTCACAAGAGTGTCCCTGTGTAAGATGTCTTGTGTAGAAAGACTCATAGTTACACCATATCTCCTGCCAACTGGCTGGGTCATATGAGGTGCCAAGACTGGATCTGCCGCCAGTGAAGTCTCAAGTTCCAAATTCTATGGAATTCATTAAAGTGAGAATAAGGATTACAGCTTTCTAGGGTTATAACACCAGGTTAGAAAATTCCTGGAAATTTGGGAGGTAGAAGCTGGGGAAGGGAGGGACATCAGCTGGGTATAATGCCATAGAATCTGCTCTCCACTCTTCAGGGGAACTGATCTCTATAGGCTGAAGATCAGCTGTAATTTTAGATCTCCAAGCTCCACCTGGAGGTTGGCAAACCTACAGCTTTCTGACCTTTTAGGTTTCTGTGTTCAACGTGCCTCTTGATTCAGACCCATTCAATTTTAGCTCCATTTTTTCAATAAGTTTATTCATTTTTTTAATTACCCAGTTAAATACAAGCTCCCCAATAAATATAGATAAATATGTAATAGGTATCATCCAAATAGTGGCTGCACCATTTTTAAAAAAAGGATATACTTGTATATCAGCTCTCCCTCCCTCACTTCTGATATTCATATGAACTACACAATCTTGATGTGATGCTTTGGTGACTACTAGCCAAGTAACATCCATGTCTGAACCAAACCTGTGTTTGGCTCTGGACTAAAATGTCAGGCTTAAGCCATTTACTTTTTAAAAAGACTTTGACCGCAGTCCAAAAAAGTTCAGGCCAGTCAATTTTGCATGTTGGTGATTCATTTCAAAACATGCTTCTTCGTTTAACCTGAAAATCAATTGAGTGATGCTTTTCTGGGAGATAGCAGGGGAAAGAATTTACTCCTCAGCGGATTGTGTTTTCTCTTACTAATGCACTAGATCTTGTATTGTGCCGAAGAGAAGCAACCTCACATCCAATTAGGTTTCCTTCAACTTCCCCAAGAAAAGTCAGTCTCAGTTATTGCTTCTGCATTTTGATGCCGAAAACAGTTTTCTCTTACTTCTCTTTGGATTTCAGTGATCAAAACAATGGGTAGATAGTGAATTTTTCTTCCATTAATATTCTGATCCTATGCATGTCACTTCCAAAGATCAGGCATATATTCAAACAAGCAAAACTCTGGTATGAACATCCTGTGATATCATACCCACACAGCCAGAGGCTTTATCAGCGCTGCCACAAAGAACAGAAACAAGCTCTCTCTTTGTATTTGTGGTCAAATGTGCACAGTTCATCTTTGGAAGTTGAGTACAACCGCCTAAGTTTGCGGGGGAGGGTGAAAAAGCCACATTTTCCAAATTGATTTGATCCCACCAGCCATCATATAGGGCAGAAGGTAAAGCAAATTCTAAGTAGATAGCAGATATCACCCCCTCTCCTGGTGAATAATGAGAAAATAGTAGTGCATGTTGGTTTGGAAGATTTTCTCTTGGAGACATATGGCTGCTTCCACAACTGAAGGCAGTGATTGTAGCAAAGAGCAACCTTTTATTTGCTTGCTTGCCACCTTTCCACCAAATTCAGGTTTCCAAAGACTGCAAACATTAAAATGCTAAAATCTTTCCAAAATTAAAACATTTCAAATGTTTTAAACATTAAAAATACAAAGATACACAAAATATTTTATAAAATATAGACACATAAAAACACCCTGACAGGGAAGATGGCTAATAGTTACAGAGGGAATGTCAAACAAAGCAAAAAGAAAGTTTCTACCTACTCTCGGCGGACAATGATACAGAGTAACAGAAAAATATCACTGGGAAGGGAGTTCCAAAGTTTCAACACCACAACCAAAAGGCCCTTTCTCAGGTGGCTTCCTGTTTAGATTCATATGGCAGAGGCATCCAAAGCAGGTCCTTTGAAGATGGCCAGAGTGATAAGGTGGGAATAAGTAGTTCTTAAAGTATGATGGCTCAAACTATATAGGGCTTTAAATCCCTATGTACAACACATTGCGGTGATGTTACCAGGGTATGCACCACAGTGGCAAGATCTTTCTTGCCCAGGAAGGGCTGCAACTGGCTCACTAGTCAAGGCTGGTGAAAGGCGTCCTGGCCAGTGCTGCCATTGTTTATCCAACAGGAAGCCTGGGTACCACAGCACCCCTAAGCTATAAGCCTGCTCCTATATTGAGAGTGCAACCCTCTCCAGAACAGGAGACAACCCATTTCCTAGGTCAGACCTTCCTCCCAACAGTAACAGCTCCATTTTGTAAGTTTCAACTCCTTAGCCCCCATCCATCCCAAGACTGTCTCCAGGCATTGTGCTGGAATGCAGGCGGGGAGTCTGCCACGAGCCTCTCTAAACGTCCAGAGTTCAACCAAGCCGACCGGGGAGCAAGCAGGGAGTGTAGTCCAGGGAGCTGAATTCAAAGGTCAGAGCCAAGAGAGCAGTCAGAGCAGAGCTGGGTCGCAGTAGAACCGGGCAGGTCTGTGCGCAGGTGCGTCTGCAATGAGGGAAAGGGCGTCCTGGCTTAAGAGCAATCACCTCCAGGGCAGTGCTGCATCCTGTTAAGCCTCAAGGTCACTACGCCACTGTTTGAGTGCCTGAAGCCTTGCACTCCGTCTCCTTTCCTGTGCAGTAAGATGTTGCCACACCCTACGCTGCCTTTCAGGCTCAGAGGAGCTGGGTGGAGATGTTGCCCTGGTCTCCAGTGCTGGTGCAGGTAAGGGAACAGCCTCTGTCCCTGAGTCTGCCCTGGATTCCTCAGCCTGCTCCGGCAAGGGTTCCTGCTGTTCCACTCCCTGCTGGACTTCCAAGCGGCTGACTCTGGAGGGGCTTGGAATATTCCCACTCCTGTCGTCCTCCCTGAGGTCTTCATCCTCTGAGGACTCAGAGGCCACGACAGGCATCCCCATCCATCTACTGGCATAGGTCAATTACCAAGATACCCAAAGACATTTCAGTCCCTTGACCAGGCCTGAAACTAGATTGGAATGGATGCAAACAAATAAAATAAATAAACATGAATGAATGAATGCTTTCCACATTATAGCCTAAAGATGGCAGCACAAGGGGAATAGATATGTAGTTGGGAGTGGGACCATATCAATAAGCTATGCCCTGACCTCCGTACATTCAAATGACTTTTGGTATAGAATCTATGCAGGCAGGTACAATGCGTATCTGTGAATTGCTCCCATATGCTGCACACTTTTTAAAGGTTACACATTCCCTGGAGATAGCCTATGCGCATAGAGCGGATCTGGGATTGTTACCCTGACTTCTTCCTTCCATATATTTATTCTCCATAGATAGTTCTGTGTACAAGGCTAGTATTGAGTTTTTTGGGTAAACGGAAGTTAAATTTATATCATATTTATTTAGAAATATTTTATGCTGCCTTTCCAGAGTTCTACTTGAGGATGGCTTACAGAAAGAACACAATAAAACCACACAGCCACTAAAAAAGACAAGAGTATAAAAACGATCTATTAAAAACAAGCCAGAACATAAACACAACCCGTTAAACACTTAAGACCATCCTGAAGTAGAGGGGGGAGACTTTACCGGGGGGAGAAGAGATAAATGTGAATTAATAAGCAGTCAGATTAATAGATTGACATATATATAGATATATATAGGTTAACAAACAGAACATAGAGAAAATAATTAATTATAAGGACTAAATATAAGGAGCGATTAACTAACAATATTTTCTTTTTTTTCTGACAAGTTTTGTACCAAACTGAATGTCTGAAGATATAGATGGGTCAAATTGATTGACTACGTGAGGAGAGATATATAGAACTATTATAAAAAGATAGAATGAGTAATATATATAGAGAATAAGTCAAATTGTTTGATATAAACGAATGTATGATCTATATGGTTTATGATATATAGAAATACCTGAAATTGAAAAATTGGGACAAATTGTTTATCTAAGATAGAAACAAAGGCTTACAGTTTGGGCATATAATGTTAAAAATAGTTAAGGATGTACTGCTTAGAATAATGGAGAATATATATTTGTTTTAGATAGAGGAAGCTAATAAAAGTAAGGGAAAGGGGACAAAGGGTTGGAAAGCTGTTGGAAGTCAACAAAAAGGGGGGGGAAAGGGAGGGGGTTAGAGATGAAAAAATTGGGGAAAATTGAATGTAAATGTGGAAATAATGGATTCTAACCCAATAAAAATTTTTCAAAAAAAAAAAAAAAAGACCATCCTCAGGCAAGAACAGACCATAAAAACAATCTCCACATGCTTGCTGTACTGTACCACCAAACTGCTATTCTGATAAATTTTCAATTTACAGGAATGGAACTAAAAATAGGCTCTGATTTCTGTAGATATTCCTCCAATCTTAATCCACCTTTAAATATTTTCGAAATATTAAAAATAAATCAAAATTTACAAAATAAATAAATTTAGCTACTAATACCTTAATGTCTTCAAATTGATTCTTGATGACATATATACTGTCTTATTTTGATGTATGACTATGATCTTTTAGTCTAAAAGCAAATCCTATAATCTGATATTTTGCAAATATATTAAATATTTTGCAGATATATTAAATATTTCAAATGTCATTTGCAAAATTGCCTCAATGTCTGCGTGGAGTAATTGATGCACAATGTTTATATTTTACCAGGAAGAGCACATGACTTCCTCAGCCTTTCAGTTTTCACTCATGATTATACTCAAAGCAGTCAGTGTTGATTTATATACTTTGTCTAGTTGGGAGACAACCCAGCTGGAACCCGGGTTGGCATTCAAGTGACTTATCAGTGTTGGGCCACATTCTTATCTGTGTAAATCAACAAAACTCGGTTGACTTTAATGGATCGATGCCTAATGCAACTTGCTGAAGATGTAGCCCAATTTGTTCTCTTGGCACAGTACATTTGCTGTACTATTTAGATAGAATGAAATATTCATTTTTGCACAGCCAAACTAAATTCAGAAGCTGTGGCATGAGTTATGACATAATGAGTCATAAAGTGATGGAGAGACTAAGTAAAACAAAGGATTGTGCCATCTGTTCTGCGGGATGAATTGGCTCTGGTGCTAACTGCTATGTCTGCTATTCCCAGTGGAGAATCAGAACACCTGCACCTGAACCTCAGTCATCTCTCTGATGTCTTCTGTTCTGTTTAAGCCAAACATAATTTATAGATAATCTTGAATATCATATTTAATAGGCGTTCAGTCACTAGTCAGAGACACTGGATACTAAAATCTATTATTTTTGTTCTTTTACTAGAGATAATCCAATTGTTTAAAAAACCTTAATGAAATCTTAATTTTGATAGCCATTAATCCAGGGAGATACTGGTAAAGTGGCATATAGTAAATGGTCTGCATCTGGTCCATCTGAATCTTAAGCCATATTCAGTTCTGGAAAAGACCAGAATTGTAGACAGCGCTACAGGTTTTGGTAGGCTAGAGATAGCCTCAAAGTTATCCTGGACACTACCTGTAAAATCAAAGCATTGCTGTCACTCAGCCCTTTTAATCCAGGAAAAGCTCAAGGAATCCATAATGGAGGAGAGGCTGCTTTGGGTCCCCATTGGGGAAAAAGGTGGAGTATGAATAAGCACATGCAGACATGAAACTTGATCCATCAAGTTCAGTATTGTTGACTCAGACTGGCAGCAGCTCTCCTAGGTCTCAGGTGGAGGTCTTGCACATTACCTACTACCTGATCCTTTTAGCTGGAGATGCTGTGGATTGAACCTAGGACCTTCTGTATGACAAGCAGATGCATTGCCTCTGAGCCATGACCCCTCCCCATATGAAGTAAATGAAGTATGAAGTAGATAAATGAATAAAATGGACAGCTTCAAAGTGCAATTAAAGGAGTCCTATGTTTGAATGCATTCACAAAGAATACTAGCAGGACATGAAGAAAGCTAGCTCTTTTTTGTTGTATGCTAGCTTTCCTAATGGAAGGAGAAATGTAATATCCCATCTGCATTCCAAAATAGTACCATTGAGGGAGGCTGTAACAATCCCGACGCCACCTCCTGTAATTTTGGTTGTTATTGGCAAAGCCCTGCCATGAGTAATCTAGAACCTATTCATTTCTTTAATGACTGAACTATTGTTAGATATTGTGATTAAAAGCGAGGGAATATTATATTAAGAATTAATGTGGCTTATATGAATCTTCTATTAACAGCAACCAATTTAAAAAGCCTTAGTTTTCTACAAGTTATATGGTTCTATAATGTTTCCCTTTCTGGCTTTGATTAACATTTTGTCTGTTTATGTAAATGAATTAATACAGATTCATGTTTAGGGGGTACTTTGGCAAATATTTGCTCTAATTCATGGTTTTGCACTTTAGCTTTGAGTGCTTGAGCTTCCTGAAGCAATGTCATGATATTATATATTTGTTAATAGAGCAATTCATACCAGAAGGTGACATCAACAAACACCAGTTCAAAATGTCATGACCTGGGGAGTGTTTGGATGATACTATTCTTAGGTGATTAGCTGGTGTCACATTAAATTCTGTGTTTTCTTTCTCTGCAGTTCCCATCTTCCCACCGTCAGTGTATGCACAATGTGGGCTGTTTTTTAAACTGAGTAAGTCAACACTGGGTATTAAACTGTAATCAGGTATACAAGATATATACGCTCTTCACTTCAAAATTTGAGCAGTTATCAACTATTTTGTTCAGGGAACTGAAAAACCAATTTGAGACAAACCGCTTAAGTAGAAACCATTCAGTTTACAAAATTCTCTGAAAGATCAACGTCAAAACAAGGAATGCTGCAATGAAATGACCGTTGAGCTTGCCTGTGCTTAGCTCCCTTGCTATGTCCTTGAAATTATGATGATGCAGCAACTAATAACTACTGAAAACAGTGTGTATCATACGGAATCAATGTGCTGCAAAACTGCAGTAAACTGCTTGCATTTACTAGTTCTGGAAGTAACGTATTCTGCCATAAAGCCCTTCTGCTGAAAACTGCAACACCCAGCATCACAGTTCTAGTATACAGATAACAGGCTGCATTTAGCTTTGTGGGCAACAGATAGGACAGGCCTGATATACCCTAATGTACCAGAGGGGAAAATGTGATTTTTCAACTATGGACCATTGCATAGCTGTAATCACATGAAAAAATAAAGCACACATTCATACCAGGGCTATACACAGTGTACTTATGGATTTCAAGTTGTGTGAAGTGATTCAATATGCATAGACAACAAATCTGCAAAACTGATAACAAAATGGCAGAGAATTGAACTGTGTATGCAGGATATGAGATAGAAAAGGTATGAAAAAACTAAGAAAGGAAATGGAAACCATCAGATAGATAAATGACAGAAGTTTGGGGGAGTATTTTAGGGTTATAACTGACTTAAGTCAGATGTGCTTAATTTTGCTCACTGAAATAAAGCAGGACAGAGTTTCACTTTGAGATAGCCAAAGTTTGCACTAAAAATAACATGTAAATCACACAAAGAAGAATATTTGTGCATTCAATTTTCTGCAATGTAGTCAAAGTTTAATGAGAACGTTTACAATCATTGATCAAGATATGTCACTGAAACGTTGCTAACAGCTAGAATGCAGAATTAAATGTGGCTAGAAAAGATTGTGGTGTCCATATGGACGTCAGTTTGCCAACACAAATCTGATGGAAAATTGCTTGTCAGAGAGAGATGACAATGATAGCAGCCAAAGGATTAAACAGAGTCAGCCATAAAGGGTGGGATTTATTAAAAAGCTGAGCTGAGGCTTCAGTTGGTTATCAAAACAGAAAAGTACTTGGCCTTGCAAGGTGCTAAACAGCATCATAATCATGAGATTTAATTAAAGGCATCGTTCATATCAAAAATGGCCATGATCCTCAAATTACTCATGCAAAATTTAGTGCAAATAAGGCAAAGTGTATTGAAGATACTGGCCAAGTTACCACTGAGGCTGTTTAACATTGGATTACTGGGGCAAGTTCCTCTTTTTTTCTTATTGTATTTATCTTCTGTGCTTCTGTCAAGAAGAATCTCAGCTTGGGGCTTCAGTGATTGTTCATCTGACTTGTTCCTTACTCAGTTTCAAATGAGTTGTTCCAGAAGCATTCACTAGGTCCTATGCTAAATCAAAAAGAGTCCAGTAGCACCTTTAAGACTAACCAATTTTATTATAGCATAAGCTTTCGAGAATCAAGTTCTCTTCATCAGATGCCTGATCAAAACTGGGCAGATACAGAAGAGGAGGGGGAAAGAGAGAGAAAAGGGAGGGGTCATAAATCACAAGAAGGCAGAATGCAATTAGCATAGAGGCAATCAAAACATTCCTTTGCTTGGAAATGTAAACATCTCCTTTTGGTGTGCAGTCAGTTTGTAGCAGTGAAGGTGTCCAATTCCTATGTAGTATAAGCCTTCGGTAACCACAGCTCTCCCTGCCAGTTGCATCTGACAAAGAGAACTGTGGTCCCCGAAAGCCCACGCCAGGTGTCACTGGGCTCCCCCAGATCACGCCTCTGTAAAGAGAATCTGTTACCTGTGGTAACACAGGTAAACACAGGTAATGTGGTAATCACATTACCACAGGTAACAGATTCTCTTTACAGAGACGTGATCTGGGGGAGCCCAGTGATGCCTGGTGTGGGCTTTCGGGGACCACAGTTCTCTTTGTCAGATGCAACTGGCAGGGAGAGCTGTGGTTACCGAAGGCTTATACTGCATAGGAATTGGACACCTTCACTGCTACAAACTGACTGCACACCAAAAGGAGATGTTTACATTTCCAAGCAAAGGAATGTTTTGATTGCCTCTATGCTAATTGCATTCTGCCTTCTTGTGATTTATGACCCCTCCCTTTTCTCTCTCTTTCCCCCTCCTCTTCTGTATCTGCCCAGTTTTGATCAGGCATCTGATGAAGAGAACTTGATTCTCGAAAGCTTATGCTATAATAAAATTGGTTAGTCTTAAAGGTGCTACTGGACTCTTTTTGATTTTGCTACTACAGACTAACACGGCTAACTCCTCTGGATCTAGGTCCTATGCTTGCATTCACCAAATGGTGTCAGTAAAGTTAATGAAAGATTAAGTGTAACTATGCATAACTATGCTAATAAATTGCATTTCTGATCAGATCTGGCCTGAGAATCACCATTTCTTTTGCTAGAATATGGCACTCTGGGACCATCTGATCCTGTCACTTCTAATGTAGAGTCCAAGTCAGAATGGATGCTTAGCAAAATGATTGCAGTGGGTTGCAGAGCAGTCCACCTCCTCCTGTAGGCCAGAGCCCAGTAGGCCCCTGACAACCTAAAAGAGTTCCACAGGTCTACACTGCGTGGATGCAACGGTGGCACAGAAATATTCTTTCTTCACTGCCATTTCTGCCATGGAGTAGGTTTTAAAATGAGCTCTAGCCTTGTTGGATTCATCCTGAGTTTTTCTCTACTGTTGCTCTAGCAGTTTCCTTTGTCTTTTCATTTTCCACAGCCCCTAAGGAGCTGCCCTTAGACCAGAGAGAGGGCACCTAGGTATGATTGTGTAAATTGCCTGAGTCATTTCCTCATCCAAAGGTTAACCAGGGCATTGACTAGAACGGCAACCATATGAGTAGGAAAATCTCCTGATGCCATCTGAAAACCTGTTGGACCTATCAGTCTAGAGGGTGAATCAGCTTAATGGATCCACCACCACTACAGAGTCTTGGTATCGCTGTAAGTCTAATCCCCATCATGTAGTGAGCTGTTTGTGACAATCTTCAGTCGCTCCACCTTCAGACCACCTTATTCCTGATCAGAGCAAAACACTAGATCAGGAGTTTGACCTGCACAGTGTGTGGGGCCTATTATTACCTGAGAGCCAAGTTACAAGTGATGCCTTACACAGGTTGGATGCTTGTCAGCTTACCTCAAGTTTTGATGGGAAATGTAGTGTCCTGGTTTTACAGCTTGGCTCTCCATTACAGATGCAAGACCAGGATGCCTACATTTCCCATCAAAACTTGAGGGAAGCTGACAAGTGTCCAACCTGTGTCAGGCATCACTTGTAGCTTGGCTCTGAGCCAGGCCCATGGTTATCATGGAGACTATGAATTCCTGAGCCACTCTCAAGAAGGTAGCCTCAGCTTGTATGTTGAAGGCCCTCAAATTAACCAGTACAGGAGTCTTAAACATCACCTCCAGGACAACCTACACCAGCTCGAGCAGGGCAATGACTGGGCATCAGGAAAAATGGCAAACTGATAGAATCCTAATCCTCTCCTCCCCACCCCCACACTAGATATACACTCTTAAAACCAACATAGTCCTGGTCAAGGCATCGATTCAAGGGGATAGAATCCCAATGGGCTACAGTGACATTTCTTCCCTGCCTGCCTGGCCTATGCTGACGATTCACTGAGCACTCCGTGGGAGATAATTGGGAGAGGTTAATTCCTCCCCCTTCCCCAGCCAGGTCTCAGTGATATATGCCAGGGCAGCCTTCTCATCCAGAATTAAATTCTGCATGGCTGCAGCTTTTCTTAGCATTTGAAAACAAGATATGCAATCCCAGCAGGTTGTTGATATGGTCACCAGTGGAGGGAGGATCTCCGCTGTTAAAATTAATATATTGCCAACATTGATTTTTTTGTTTCAAATGCTCCCTATCCATATAGATGAAAAAATTCTTTAAAAGTGGCAGGAAAGGATAAATGACTTTGTATGGAATTGAGGGAAATCAAGCATAAGATTTAAAATATTACAAGACAAAAAAAGCCAAGGTGGATTGGTGGTACCAAATATTAAACTGTACTGCCAAGCAGCCACAATAGTTTGGATATCAGATTGGTTTATAAATCTGAACAGAAGACATATAAAATTGGAGACAATTGATACCAAGGAAGGAATTCATAATTATTTATGGATTAAAAAATCATTAAAAACTATTCAAAGACAAGATGGTACTCATTCTGAGGGATGGACTATTAAGGATATATTTTCAAAGCAGAAATAGATTAAGTTCGCCAATTTCTCCACTGACATCACCAACAAATGCCTATTATGATATTACTACAAGAAATAAAATGAATCATGTAAATTATGTGTTACATATTGGGCTAGCTTCAATAAACGTTAGGCTCCTAATGTCTCTATTCTTATTGGCAGTTTATTGTTGGCAGCAGCCAACCAGTCCTCTTTAATAAAGACCAATCACAATCTTGTAAATATGTTATTATGTATACAGTTAATGCAAATCAAGGATTTTAGTTATGCGTTTTTCATTGATTGTTGTATAAATGGGGGCGTGGCTTATGTGTATATATTTAGCTTCTGTTGGGCCTGTTCCTCGGCCTGTTCTGTCTGTTCTGCTCAATAAAGATGTTGTTATGAGCTGAAATCCTTCCTGACTCACTGAAATCACTATGAGTAGAAATCACAATACATAATATTATGAATATATGATGGATAATTATGGAAAAATAAAAACATAGCAAGAAATTCAAACGCAAGGGAAAAAATTCCATAGTTAATGTACCATCAAGTGGTGTCCAAACTTAAAGAACAACTATCCAAAGAAGGCAGTTGATTAAGAGAAAAATCAGTGTTCAAACAACTAAAACACCTGTTAGGAAAGTATATAAAATTCTATTGCGATATGAAACATATCAAAACAAGTTAAAAATTGTATGATAAAATGGATGCAAAATTTTGAAGAAAATATTTCTATCAGTCAATGGGAAAATGTATGGATTAAAGAAATTCAAGTTACATACTGTCAAATGTTAAGAGAGAATTGGTATAAAATATTTTTAGATGGTAATTGCAAAAACAAATAAGGAATATAGTGGAAAGTGTTGGAAATGTCCGTGTATGGATGCAACATTCTATCATACTTGGTGGACATGCAAGAAGGCAAGAAGATCCTGGATAAAAATACATGAAGAGATGTGAATGATGCTAAAGTTCCACTTTCTGCTGGACTATAAAAATATGTTATTAAAAGCAATATTACAGAAGTATGCAGTGAACTTTTTAAACGTGGTGATGGCAGCGAGAGTAATATATGCAACAAAATGGAAAGCAGAATATTGTACAGGTGTGATTGGATGGATGAACAAATTGTTTGTATATGCCTCAATGGCTAAATTAACTTCTTACATACACAAAAGACCTATTTCAGAAAAAATTGAAAGGTTTTTTGACTAAGTAGCTGAAATTTAAGAAAAACTAAAAAAAATAATAAAATAGATCAATTGTTAAATCAGTAATCTAAACTAGAAATTAAAATGCTGAATACAATGTTAAATGCTGAATATAAAATGTCGAATATAGTGTATTTACCTAAAAATAAGTATGGGGAAGGAGAGATGAAATACTTTGTAGCTTTAATACTCTGTTACATATTCTCTTTCTGATATTTTGTTCACTGTCTAATGCTATTTTCTGTGTTAAATAAAATATATGCATTTTAAAAAACGATATGGTCACCAACATCATCTGGAAGGGGCAACAGCCGGCAAATGTCTGCTGTTCCTTCCTCTTAATGGCTTGTTATTCTCCCACCACATTATTTCCCCCTATGCCACATCCTATGGATTGTGGCTCCCTCCCACCCCATTCTGCTCCCCCGTACACATTCCCAGCCAGCAGGTGGCACAAGAACAAACAACTACACTCAAACCCTACAGACAAGATGCCAGCACTCTCCTGGCTCTGGTCAGGACAAGCAAGTCCAGGGATCAGCATTCACTTAGATTCTGGACAAGACAGAAACACAAAAACAATGAGCTTTCTCCCAGTATAAACAGACAACAAGAATGGCATTATCTCACCCACCCACCCCCCATTCATACGTGGTCAAATCATATGAGAATCAGTCCAAACTGGAGAGAAAATTCAAAAGTAAGCCTAAACATTTACACTAGCAATATTATTTTCACATTAGCAATCCATTTTAAGAATCCTCACAAAAAAGATGCCAAGCCTTTTGAAATGATAGTATTCATTGGACAGTGGTTAATTTGGTAAAGTAACCATTTTATTCTCTAGCTAAAAGACTTCAGTTTACATTTGAATCATTAAGATATAAAACACCCTTGAAAGAGCAGTTGATGTTTGTCCCTGAAGCAATGATGTAATCTGTTATCATGGATTAAAGCAAGGATGCTTGATATGAAAAGTAATAAATAAATAGATTCATTACATATTTTCCATATGTTGTCCTAATTAAATTTCCCTTCTTTATTATTATAATCTAATGACATAAAATTAGATTGACCTTGTCCCCTTCCCCTCCAGGGGGAAAAAGTGACCCGTAATTGCAGCTGAGGTTTTCACCTTCAGCAGCAGGTTTTCTATTTTTAATGAAGTTCAAATTCTCAACACTGTTCAAAACAGTAGTTCAATTTACTTGTTGGAAAGGAGAATTGGGTAAAAGCAAAATGGTGCCAAAATAGATTCATTGCATAGAATCTTGTGCAGCCCAATTTAAATATGCACATTGAAAATAAGTGCCAGTGAAAATTCAGTAATGTTACTCCTAAGTTAGTGTACACAGGATTGCAGGAATTGTTGTTGTACATTCATTACTACGAAAAAAAATCTTGAACCCAGTATTCACCTGACACAATTTAATTGGTGAAGTTTATCTTACAATTCATCTTACAAGCCTGGCTCAATTTATCTTACAAACTTCTTCAGTTCATTATATTTGACTGCTTCAGTGAACTCAGTGCCATTTTCTGGAGAAGTTATTTTCTGCTACATTCTCAGAACTATCTCTAGATAAGGTTGGGAATGGTAACAGAAGGTTCTCCAGGATTCATGGGTGGGTGATTTGGGTTATTGTGGGGAGTTTGTTGATTTATGGGGATAGAGGGATATGTTCGAATCTCCACTCTACCATGGAAGCTTGCTAGGTAATCTTGGGCCAGTCACAGAGTCTCACCTAACCTACCTCACAGGGTTGTTATAAGGATATAAAGGAGAAGAACAATATAAGCTGCTTTAGGTCTCCATTAGGGGGAAAGGACTGTTATAAATGCCATAAAAAGAAAAATGTCCAGGCTTCATTTTATGTCATTAAGAATATGATGGGATGACTCCAAACTTTAGAACTAAATTCTGGAGGAGACCTACTTTCCCTGTTAGGGGGAGGACCTTGTTTTAGCTGTGTCAAATCACAATTTGAGTGGAGAAATATTTGCCTATCATTACTTAAAATCCTTTCCTGCTGTCATTTTGAGTACTGTTATCCAGATAATCTGTTAAAACAGCCCCTTCTATTCTAACCTTTGTGAGATAGTTCTTCAAATCTTAATTCAGAGGCAATCATGCAATGTATAGTTAACACTTGAAACATAACTACTGCCAATTTTCTGCCTTACAAAATTGGAAACAGTGTTTGAATAATATAGCTATGGGATGGATCACATGGATCTTCCCCACAGAAAGTATAGTAGCACTAACAAGAGACAATACATTTATGTGGGCTACAGTGTGGCCAGCTCCAGATTGAGAAATTCCTGGAGATTTGGGAATGGAACCTAGGGAGGACAGGGTTGGGAGGGAGGAGGGACCTCAACAAGGTGTAGTGCCATAGAGTCTACCCTTGAAAGCACCCATTTTCTCCAGGTGAACTGAGCTCTGTGAGCTGGAGAGCAGTTGTAATTTTCTGAAATCTCCAGGTACCGAAAGGCCCTGTGGGGGACAGTGGGAGAGGTGGTCACTCAGGTATGCAGGTCCCAGTCCACAAAGGGCTTTATACTCTAAAACCAACACCTAGAACTGGATCTGGAAGTGTACTGGAAGTCAGTGCAGCTGACACAGCATAGGACAGATATGTGCTCGAAATGGCATCCCAGTAAGGATGCGTGCTGCCACATTCTGGACCAGTTGTAACTTCTGGGACAAGTTCAAAGGCAGCCCAGTGTAAAGCAAGTTACAGTAATCCAACCTGGAGGTGACCATCACATGGATTACTGAGGCCAGATCCAGGGGCGAGAGATAGGGTGCAAATTTCTTGACCTGCTGAAGATGGGGAAAGGCAGATCTGGCAACGGCCATCACCTGGGCTTCCATAGAAAGCATGGTATCGAGGAATACGCCCAGGCTCTTCACCATCGGTGATGGCTATAATGGCACACCGTTGAGGGCTGGGAGCTGGAGTCCCATCACCGCATGACCCAGGTACAGAGCCTCTGTCTTCAGAGGATTCAACTTCAAGTGACTCTGACATGGTCATTCCACCACAGTATCCAGATCCTTAGTCAAGGAATCCAGGGCAGCATCTAACTAGCTGTCCATCAATAAATAGAGCTGGGTGTCTGTCCACATACTGGTGACACCCTAGCCCAAAACTATGAGCCACTTGGGCAAGGTGGTGCATATAAATGTTGAACAACATCAGGGAAAGAATCATTCCCTGAGAGACACTGCACACTGAAGAATGGTAGACAGACATCTGTTCCCCTAGCACCACCCTCTGCCCCTGACCATGGAGAATGGAGCTCAGCTGTTGTAAGGCTGAAATGCCCTTGATATTGACTGTATTAATCTCATACTATGTAATCCACCTTGAGTGTCAGTGAGAAAGGTGGACTATAAATGACATAAATTAATAAATAAAAAATAAATTGTGGTCAGACTCACTACTTCCAGTTGGTGGAACAATCTCAATATCTTGTGCCATTTCTCAAATTGGAGGGAAGATGTGGTTAAAAGATATATTTTAATCATCTATCATATGCATTGGAAACAGCTAATATTTGATTATTTTCCAGTGACTAAATTTCATTTGAATAGTTTCACAGCTATGATAAAGGCAATTCAATGTGCAACTTTTCAAAGCAATGAGGCTAAAATAGACTTTGTTTACTCTCAAATCTGCTTAAGATACATGTGATGGTTTCTCATTATTTATTCCACCTTTAGCATTCCTTTCTCTTGTCAGTGCTAATGCAGAATTGGTAATGCAGTAATCTGAATAATTAATGCCTTGTTGACTTGATGAAGGTTTCAAATGTTGCCTCTCACACAACAATCTAAACTTCATGGTAGAAAATGAACAGCTAACACTATTTATTCTATCCTAGGCTACTTAAATTCACAGGAAGCTTGTGAAATTATGATGCATTTTGTGAGATTATTACTCAAACATTAAATACACAATGGGAGAAAATTATAAATTATGTTATTCCTAGTCTGGTCCATTATCTTTGTATTAGCTATGCAAGTGGTCATGCGATATTTCCCAATCCCTATAAAAACTTGATAGGTTATTGTCAGTATTTCGATCTGAAGGAAGGGAAGGTTTCTCTGTGAGGTAGCTCCTCATGTTAAAATGTTGTCTTGACCCTAGCTTTCCTGATGATTGGTACCTTTTCTCTGATGTCTTTCTTCCTGTCCGGTCTGAATGGGCTGCTATCAAACTTGGTCTTGACCTCCATCTGACTAACGATCTCTTCAAAACAGAGGCACTCTGGGACTGATGACTTGGCCTTTTTGATCCAGCATTTGCCAGATTTTTTTTAACCTTGCCATTCATGAATAGAGTTTAGTAGGAGGCAAGGTTGATATCTTTTATTAGACATTGTTCTGAGGGTTGTCTGGACCAAAGTTTCTAGAGCCCCTGCTCAAGTAACAAAATGAAAGCTGAAGAAGAGTCTAAACATATATGCAGAGTAAGTTTACTTGGCTCAGGAGATTTTACAGTCACTCTGGATCATGATGGACCATATGATGGTTCTAATTAAAATACGGGAAAAAATCCATAATTTCAAACAGCCAAACCAATGATGTGAAAACTAAAATAGTTTATCTGCTTTTTGTCTCAGTTCTGGATGGCAATCACAGCTCAAACCATGCAGAGTACAGTCCTTCTGTATGCTGAATGAGGATTTATTAAGAGTAAAGAAAGCCAGTGTGGTGTAGTGGCTAGAGTGAAAAATTAGGATGGGAGAGACCTGGGTTTGATTCCCCTCTCTGTCATGGAAACTCAGTGGGCCAATCGCTATCTCTCAGTCTAACCTACCTCACAGTGTTTGTTGTGAGGAAAATATGGAGGAAAGGAGAATGATGTAAGCCATTTTGAGTTGCCAATGGGGAGAAAGTTGGGATGTAAAATGAAGTAAAGAGAGAGAGAGAGAGAGAGAGAGAGAGAGAGAGAGAGAGAGAGAGAGAGAGAGAGAATGTGTCTAATCTTTCACTCATTGAGTAGGAGACTACCAAAAAACTTCACCAGTAATTCAGATTTTGGACAGCTCCATTGCTGCCAAGGTTTCAGAGCTTCCCTGAGATGTGCCTTGTCAGATAACTCAGCCTTGCTGCATAATTTAGGAGTGAGTTGCATAAAAAGTTCTGAAAGACCTCAATCACAGCCTGAAATCCGAAAGATACTTCCTTGGGAGCAAACACTATTGAATATCATGGAACTTATGTCTGAGTAGTCCTGTTTAGGGAAGAATGTGCATCTTGGTATCATTAACTACAAAAAAGAGCCTTGAGGATCTCATTGCAAAGAACAGGAGGACTGTAGCTCATAACAAAAAAACAAACAAAATGGATTAGATCTGAACTGGCAACGCCTCACCCAGAAGACATCAATAATGGTAAATAGTTTGTTCTGAAAACCCAGATTTGAAAGTGAAACAAAAACTTTCTCCATGCACACCCGTAATTGTTATATGATGCACTGCATGTCTCAGGTTTTCATTTTTGAGCAGATTCAGTGGTAGTAAGATGGACTGTGCATCATGTATTATGAAATGTATGCTTAAAGATCCAGGGATATATATTGCTTTCTGTTTAGGCTGCATCCACACGTTGGATATTACATTGTCATTGTAATCTCTACCTGAACAGTTTGAATAGCAATACAAAAACTACTTACGCACAGATTGTTTTCACTTGGAGATTCATGCAGTGTGTTCCTATCTGAAAAAGGCTTTTATTTCTTTGGAGCTGTCTGCTTAACTTCTCTTTGACCTTTTGGATGGGGTTCTTTTCATCATCTCCTTTGCTGTGTTGTAATGAGTAAGAATGTTCGAGAAAAGTGCATTATAGTGCAATCCTTAACAGAGTTACAGCCTTCTAAGCCTGTTTTCACACTCCTTACCAGCCATGGAACATCACGCCGAGTGACGTTCCATGGCTGGTAAGCAGTGTGAAAACAGCCTAAGTCAATGGACTTAAAATAGTGTAACTTTGTTCAGGGTTGCAGTGTTATAGACAGAGATTTCACTAGAAAAGAATACTTTATTCTTCATCACAGGCGACTTCATCCTAGAGTCCTGTACTAGAAAGGGATCACCTTTTTCACTCATATAGCAATGCAGTGATTGATCCAGAGAGGTCTATTCCCACTTACTCAGAGAGATTCATTCAAATGAATCAAGAGCTAATCCACACCATTCGATTCTTCAGTATAGTTAATATAACTAATATAATAGCAATAATTTCTTGGAAATTTTTGGATCAGATTGTTATTGTGGCATTTCTGCAGTTTCTCTGGCTGCAAAAAACAGTGTGAGGAGAAAGAGTGACTCAATGGCTGAGCAGTCTGCTTCTATATAAATACTAGTCCTGTTTGTAGGAGCTGATTTACTCTATAGGTCTAATAGGCAGAAGCAGTGCCTGGTCTGGTTATCTCTCTCAATCTGTAGATACCTAAGGAAGTGGCCTGCCTTCTACAGGCAGATCTGACCAAGTCTCCCCTGGTGTGGGGTCTCGTCTCATGCCTGGCTTGTGAGACTTGTGAGCGTAGGCTGAAGCTGGATGCAAGGTGCTTGGAACACAGAACTGGTTGAACCAGCAAGACATCCTTCTCCAGCGTCAGCCTAAATAGGCTGGAAGTTAGTTAGGTTCAGCTACACTTGCAGGCAGATGGTGAAGTTCCTGAGGCTGTGCTGTGCTTTGCTCTCTGTGAGGATCCTATGAGGAAATGTTGCTCTTCGAGCACTGATCTGGATCTATGATGGAATTGCACACAGCTAGTCTGGCTGTGTGCAAACATCTCCTTTGTTCTGTCTCAGCTTGAGTTTTCCACTGATGCTGCTCTTGTGGTGTGGAAACAGGTCCTGAGGGGCTATGGACCCTGGTTTGTCTCCTGCCCAGCAGATATTTGGTGGCTATCTCAGAGGCTGGCGGCAAGGTCTTCCTTGCAGGCCCTGGCAGGGTGGCTTCTGGCACTGCTAGAGCATGGTCAGTAGATGTCCCTGCAGTATTAGGCCCTCCTTGGTCCTCCTGGTTCCCTGGTCTTGGCTCCTCAAACTCTTCTTCTAAGCACTGTGTGTCCACATCACTAGACTGGTCAGAGAGATTGTGACAAGAAGTCTCATACTGTGATGTAAAAGGAAGAGAGGATGGAAAAGCTTTCCCAGCAAAAGTCTAACAAGAATGAGTGACAAAAAATATTCATCCAAATGAAATTTGCTCTATCTACTTTGGGAGCTATTCTAACTACTTAATCTCATCATTAAAGTTCCTTTTAAACATCCCTCCATCCACATCAAAGTAATGTATTTGTGAGCCATTCCAACACACTTAGGAGAATATTTAACTGATCCAGCCATGAACAAGCAGTTCCCATAAATCGGGTTTTGTTCCTAGTTATATTCTATTTACAATTATCTTCACTTGAAATTTTCCTGGGTTTAAAAGCTAAAGCAGATGGATATTATGTGTGATTGGGTCCTTACATGTATTTTTAATTCATTTAGCTAACATTAATTAAACTTAAACTTACAAGAGACTGTACTTAGCTTGAATTGTTAATGGGAGCTTCATTTCTCAAGGACTTTAGCTAGCTTCATCCTACCAACTCAGATGTGTCAAAATGGAAGGTATATTGAATGACTATCAATGAAATCCTAAGAACACTTTCCTGGGAATAAGCCCTACTGAGTAGACCTGAGTAGGATCCTGAGTAAAACTGCTTAGAATTACACGGTATATGTATTTTAATAAATAAAACTAATGTTAGTGTTAAAAGATACTTTTAAATCATATAATTAAAGGAATTCTCATTTGGTATGTTGATTCTACATGCAAGAAAGTTCATAAAATAGGAATTGGATTCCATTGCTTAATGTGAAATACATTGTGAAAGGCAGGGCTTTTTTTCAGCAGGAACACGGTGGAATAGAGTTCCGGAACCTCTTGAAAATGGTCACATGGCTGGTGGCCCCGGCCCCTGATCTCCAGACAGAGGGGAGTTGAGATTGCCCTCTGCACTGCTCAGCGGCGCTGAGGGCAATCTCAATTCCCCTCTGTCTGGAGATCAGGGGGTGGGGCCACCAGCCATGTGACCATTTTCGCTGAGGGCAACCCACTGAGTTCCACCACCTCTTTTCCCAGAAAAAAAGCCCTGGTGAAAGGGATTAAAAAAGTAGAATTTACCTTCTGTAGCTGGCAGGTAAAGTTATAGCAGAAGTTACTGAACTAAATTCTATATCCAATCTAATATAAAGCTGGAGAGATGAAGCTGCTGCTTAATCACTGCCATGGGAAAAAAGACTAGAATAATCATGTTTTTGAAATTTGTTAGGAAAGTAATGCAGGTCATGAAGAATCCCCCCTACATAAGCCTTATGAGGAATGAGTGAATGATCTCTTTATTTTTTATATTCATTTATATTTTAATCAATGGTTTTTATTCTCTGGTTCTTTTCTGTTGGTTTTGTAGATTTATTGATATTGCATACTTGGAGTAGGGTCATGAATCAGTGAATGAGAATTTGCTTTGCATGCTGAAGTTCCTGGGCTCATTCCATGGCATCTTAAAGTAGCAGGTAGTCAGTGGCATCTGCCTTAGTCCCTGCAGAGCTGCTTCCAGTCAGAGTGGGCAAAGCTAATCTTGATAGATCAAGGGTCTGATGCAAAGACAGCGCATGCGTTTATATGTTGTACAGTTTTTATGCTCAACTTATATATTTGGTACAATAGCAAGATCTGAATCTAGTGGCACCTTGAAGACCAACAAGATTTTCAGGGTATAGGCTTTCAAGAGTCAGAGTTCCCTTCATATGACTCCCAAAAGCTTACACCCTGAAAATCTTGTTGGTCTTCAAGGTGTCACTGGACTCAAATCTTGCTGTTCTACTGAAGTCCAACATAGCTATCCACCAGAAACTATCCTATTGGTGCAATATATGTCAATAATGTAATGTAATATTGATTTCTTGAAATACAAATAATATAGAAAATTTCATCCAGCAAAAGCTTTCAAGAGGCATTGGAGTGATACACTGGCTCATGCTGCAATCAGTTTTGTCCTTAAGATGCCACTGGATGTTTGCCTTATTTTACTGCTATAGACCAAATGGCTACTCATCTGGAATTCCCAGACATTATTTGCAGTCCTAACTACATTACCAGCTGTCAGTTGCCAAGGATGTGTAGTTTTTATCGAGATTAATGTTGCACAGGTTTTAATTGAATACTGGGAAGAGAGCTCCTGTCCTGAAGACATGTCTACTACCTTGCACCCAGTCATTTGGCACTAATTTCAAGTAGCAATCGGAATTTAATGCAGCAAGCCATCATGCCCATTTGCCAATCAATGAATTACAGCAAGGCTGCAAAGTCTCACTGATATTATGCAGCTCTTTCAACTATTAAACAGCAGCAGTTGCAGACAATATAACCTTTGAATTAAATTTCATTTATTTGTTAAATTGAGGTTAGCAACTATCCCTTTTAACCTGAGATTTTCAGTCTCTGTCTGGCAGTGCCATCCAAAGGAGTTATACTCTTCTAAACCCATTGATGTTGATGGGTTCTTATGATTATATTGTGGGTGATTATATTCTTATGATTATATTGTGGGTTTCCTTTCTGCTTTGCATTCAGTTTAACACACTGCCTAGTCTTAGTCAGCCTACTTGGAGGATGCGGAAATGACTGTTGCTCTTTAAGATGCTTACTCTAAAGCAGTGGATCAGGTCACAGAATCATAGCATTGGAAGGGGTCTTACAGACTATCTAATCCAACCCCCTGCCCAATGAAGGAACAGCCTGAAGCATCCCTGACAAATACTTTCCAGCTTCTCTTTGAAGACTGCCAATGAGGGGAAACCCACCACATCCCCGGGCAGCCAATTTCACTGCTGAACTACTCTTAATGTGAAGAAGTTTTTCCTAACATCCAGCTGGTAGCTTCCCTCCTGTAGTTTAAACCCATTGTTTCGAATCCTATCCTCTTCTGCCAAGAGGAACCTCCTCTAAGTGACAGCCTTTTAAATACATAACGAGAGCAATCATGTCTCCCCCTCAACCTCCTCTTATCCAAATGGAACATTCCCAGGTGTCCCATTCTAATAGTATAAAGGTAAATCCCCAAATTAACAATAATCAAACATCACTGAAAGTATAATCAGAACCACTTCAGATTCTCTAAGGAATGTCCACTCTGCCACAGAAGTTTGCTGGGTGACTTTGGGCCAGTCACGTACTCTCAGCCTAACCTACCTCACATGAGAATGAGGAGAATAAAATAGAAGCTAGGAGAATGATGTAAGGCACTTTGGGTCCCCACTGGGCAAAAGGCATAGTATAAATAAAGTAAGTAAGTAAATAAAAATAAATAAGGAATTCAGTGTGTTTTTGAGAGTAGAACCTCTCAGTGTGCAATCGTAAACAGAATTACACCCTGCTAAGTCCACTGAAGTCAATGGTCTTTGAAGGGTATAATTTGGTTTAGGATTGGACTGTCAGAGTAGAAAAACTCCAGGATTAGTTCAGTACTACATTTACTGAGTTAGGCAAATATTCTCTTTTAAAGATATTTTAAGGTAGGCAAGGATTTGGTTTGGTTTTTTAAAATTGTTTTGTATCCTGCTGTTAGCCCAAGAACTGTTTTATGAGGTTTATTTTATACTGCCAAATATTTTATGTTATTTTATACTCTGATTGATTTCTAACAGCTTGTTAATTTTAATTATTTTTCTGTTCTTTTATGATTTTACCATTTTTTTTAGTGAGCTGCCTTGAGCATGTTCTCTGAAAAGGTAGCATATAAATTTAGATGTTTCCAATCTAAAGAACTGAAACATTTACATTGCAGCCATGTATGCACAGGATAATGATCTTTTCCATTCCCAGGAGTCTAATGATCCACACATATGTAGAAATGTATATCATAGCAAGCAGGGGTCATTTTGTAGAAAAAGAGCTGGAGGAACTCATTAGCATAACTCATTAGCATAAGCCATGCCCCTTGACATCACCAGCAATGTTTCATTAGCATGACTGATTTGCATATGCCACACCCCCTGGCATCACTTATCCAGGCTGTTTTGGACCCAATCCTGGCCATTCAGGGCAGAAATTGCCCCCAAAATGGCAAAAAGGGGCTGAAAAAGGCTGAAAAGGGGCCCCAAATGGTCAGGATCTTGCTGCTGCTGAGCAGGAGAGTGATCCACCACGCGTCAAAGGCCCGATCCGGGCCATTTTGGCCCCAATCCAGGATGAAACAGGCCCAAAATGGCCAAGAGTCAGGTGAGTGGGTCCACCTGACATGTAACCTCTTTGGGGAACTGCCGGAACTGCGTTCCTGCACGTCCCCTCTCGAAATGACCCCTGATAGCAAGGATTATCTTCTCCTTATCCTTATTTTCCTAGATCTCCTAGATCCTAGTGCAACACTCTAATAATTTCACCACACAGCATTTGGATAACTCCACTGGGATGAAAATGACAGTGAAGAAGACTCACCCCTTGCCAGGCAGGTCCCAGTCAGCCTTGGATTTTCTCAAAGCCAAGAGTCACTGAAGGTAGTGTTGGTGTCCCCTATGCCTATGGGACTCTAGAGAGGCTTAAAATAGCTTCTAGACAGAGAAGTGGTGGAAAGTGCTGTCAAGTCCCAATAGGGTTTTCAAGGCAAGAGATGTTCAGAGGTGATTTGCCACTGCCTGCCTTGTGTAGCAACAGAGTGGTTGCTACACAGAGGTGGTCTCCCATCCAAGTACTAATCAGGGCTGATCCTGCTTTGTTTCCAAGATCTACTGAAACTGAGCTAGCCTCCTTAATTCCAGTAAATACTGCAAAGTTTAATGATAGAATCATTTTCAGATCTCCCAATCTACAGCTAAATTCCATTTTGTACATGTGGAAAAAATGTCTTTTGAGAAATGACAGTTTTATATGTGCAGTAGCCACAATTTATAGCACTTCAGTGGCTTAGCATGGGTTAGGTGCCAGGAAAACATTACATTCTAAGACAATGAACAACATGCCATAAAATGCCTTATGTTGTTCCACTAACTTATGTAGTCAGTTGACTTCCAAATCATTGCAATGTCAATTACAGTATTCCACCCATCTCTGTTATGATGTTATAGTAATTGCAATGTCTGATACACTTCAATGTTTTGACAATAATTTCCATTCCTGCATATATGACGTTAATTGCTGATGTTGAGACATTTCCACTGACACAGTAATAGCTCCAGCAGAGACTCAGTGCACTGCTAATTGAAGTGTCTTAGACATAGACACTGCTATTAACACTGAAACATACCTAATCTGAGAAGGGTTTGTGTGTATGTGTTTTATCAGTAAAGAAAAATGAACTAGGCCCAAAGATAAATTATCTCCAGAATCCAATTTTTAGCATCTGGCATACACTTTATAGAGTATACTTTCCAAAATTATGTGATTTCATATTTACATTTTTGTTTAGATAGATCATTATTGTTACAAAACTTGGTTTATTTTCTAGTGAAGTATCTAACTCTACATTTAACCTGAAAGCTAGGCTTGCCTTTAACCTACCTCTATTTTACATCTGCCATCACTTTACAAATTATTTATTCACTCCAGACCAGAGCATAGGTGCTGTGTCATTAGCACATAGCTCTTGCACTACTAAGTTTACCATATGTTCCACCAGTCATTGATGATAGCCAAGTCAATTAGAATGGACACCAGCACTATTTCTTAAAGAATGTACAGTAAAATCCTAAACAGAGTTACACCCTTCAAATTCCATTGAGGTGAACCGTGCCAGAAGAGTGTAACTCTAGGATTGCTCTGTATGTGACTTTTTTATTGTTACAATTATGCAGAAAATTTTCTGGCGCACTACTGCTACACCCATTGATCAAAGAGAACCTTGGAGCTGTCTGGCAAATGCATGCCCACACCACTCAACCATTGCATTCATAGAAGATCCTCTAGACAGAACTTTTGTAAACCTCAAAGCTCAAACACAAGGCTTACCAGTGCAGTAATTTCAGTTGGCAGTCATCTAGTGCATCATGTCATTTTATTTATTTATTTATCATTTATTTCACCTCTTCAGATGTGTTCAGAAAGGTTTACACAGAGCACACAAAGATTCCAATATATCAGAAAAGAGTACAAATAATTTAAGACTAGAAAACAAGCAGTATAAGCAGTTTAAGTAATGCTGAAACATCACCAGAAAATAGCAACATTCATTGTTAATCTGTATTGAAGCCAGCAGTGAGAGATACAATTAAGATGAGCTTTAAAAAGGCCAAAAATTTCTCTCAGAAGAGGAAGACTAACCCTCACCTTAGTACAAGTGTGTGAATGAACTATGCATAGAAAATCACAAACTGTGGAGATGTTTTTACTTAAGAGTGCAGACTTACAGCTTGATTCTATTCTTGCTTACACAGAAATGCCCTTCCCCCAGGTTCCATGGGTCTCAGCCCTGTTAGAATGCACAGGAGAGCAACGTTAGTGTAGGAAATAATGAGATAAACAACTTGCAGTAACATTCAAGTATGTACCTACATCTTGAGCATGAGGTTTTAGAGGGCAGTCAACAGTATCAATTGCGTCAACTGGGCTTAGATTTAAATATTTATTTTGCAGGCTTCAGGATGACAAACAAGATATTATTTGTACCCAGCTTTTCTATTGAGGAAAAAAAAAACCAGGAAGGCTGTCCACCATCCTGTTTTAACAGTGCAATCCTAACCCCCCCAGGCTGCACCGTCGCTCGTGCACCGGTGTAAATGAGGTGGCGCTGGATGGCACCCTAATCACTTTCGCAGGACAGTCCTGTCAGCGCCCGGGAGTGACAAGGCAAAATGCAGCAGCCCCTGGGAGGTCCCACCCACTGTTCCCCTGACAACCCCACTCACACCAGCCAATGGCCACACCCCTCCCCTCACATCCCGGTGAGAGAACAGCAGCGGCACAGCCAATGAGGAGGCTGCAACCGCCACTAATAGGCCCCCATCAGAGGGCAGGCATCCTTGCCAGGGAGGAGGCAGAGGTGATAGTGAGGGTCCAGATCGAACACCCCCCCCCTCGCCCGTCCAGCCCCCATTTCTGATGAGGGCCAGGCCAGTAGTTGCCGCTCAGTGCGCCTGCACATACCCACTTCCACTGCCACCACCAAGAGAAAAAGTTTCCCCCTGAAAAGTAGGGCCAGACAGTAGGGAGCTGATCTCTGTTGCCTGGAGAGCAGTTGTACTTCCGGGAGCTCTCCAGCTACCACCTGGAGACCGGCAACCCTAATTAGTCCCCAGGTTCTGGAGAAGCAGGTGGGGGGGGAGGCGGGGCCGGCAATGAGTGACAGGAACGCCCATTGGGAACCATGTGGGAGGCCGGGAGGCCATTTGGAAATGAGGGGAATGAAAAGCACGCTCAGACTTGCTGCCATGCAACGGGAACACATCACTGCATCTCTACAAAGTGAGAGCGGGGGCTGGGCCTTGACAGCCACATCCCAGCACTGGGAAGATGCCCCCCCAGAGTGAACTGAGAGACCCTCCCCATGCCAAGCCCATCCCTGCTTCCGCAAACACAACCCCCACCCCCTAGCAGCAGCTTTCCATCTGCACCCCATCTTCCTGGCTTATCAGATGCCAGCCACTCGGCCTACCAGAGAATGAAAGTCCTCGGTGCCTCCCCCCTCCTCGCAGACATTCCTGGGCCACGGTTCAAGTCCCACCCCTCTGCCTGACGTTACATTGGGGGGAGGAAGGGGCGGGGAGGCTGAACGGGGTCTGCTTGATACTTTTTAGGGATGTGCGAGTGGAAATATGTGACGGGGGTGTTGGGGGAGGGGCTAAGGACAAAGTCAGGCACTCAAACACAGAAGTTAGTTGTTTTTCAACTTGTTTTATTAAACTGGAAAAAGTGCCATTGTTTCTAGGCTGGAAAGGGAGCCAAGGCATTTCACACAGCCCTCCTTCTTGCTCCCAGGGGCGAGGCTGAGATGCGGGCTGCTGTGAGATATTGCTTCCTGGGCTGGATCCGAATGTCACTCACAGAGGATTGGGAGGGCGGGGTGGGGAGGAGCAGACATGCTCGGGACGTGCCTGCAAGAGAAAGACACACATGTGGGCTTTGCCTTGGTCCATGGCCGAGGCAAACCCCACACTCCAACATCTGAGAAGATGCACATAGTAGAGAGTGGCAGCGGCAGCAACCAGCTGTTGCCAGACCGTCTGGCGAGGATGCACTCTGCCTTGGGGTGCTTTTACCTTTAAGGGAGGAAACGAGCTGGTAGTTACAAACACCTGGTCGAGAGTAGCTTTCTGGGCAACTGCCTCTGGGGCGGGCAGGGACGGCCACCATCACCCCCTCCTCTGCCGAGCCTCATCTGAAGAGGCTAGTGGTCAGGTGGGTTCAGGTGAAGGGGCAGTTAGCACTAATCAGCGGGACAGGTTCACCGTCACCCCATCGTACCTGTCAGCGTTCCCTTGTTCCTTACCGAGCTGGAACTTCAGAGTCAGGACACCTGCAAGGAAACAGGAGTGGCTGCTGTTAGTTAGCCAGATATTCTGGACTTTGTCCTTCTTCCCTTCAGTGAGTGCAGTTCTCCCACTGTTCTTGCAAAGTCCCCAAAGTGCACCCAGTGCCTGCCACTGTGCGACCCTCTCCCCCGCACACAGCAAATGGGCAGAGATTACTGCCATGTGTTCACTTACCTGAAGAGTGTGGGCGGCGCCGGCTGGATGTTTTATAGGATGCATTTGCAGGTGATTGGGTGCAGGGAGGAGGGCTCATCCACACCAGGAACTCACGTTGATTGGTCCCCATGATAGTTCCCATCCTATGCTCCTTCGGGCCATGGAGGCCGGGCTGGGCGCTCGGAGAGGGGGCTGGGTTTTTGCCGTTCCATGGGCGCCTATGGGCTATGCCTTGTTTTTTCATGGCATAGCTCTTTTGTGCCGCTGTGGGCGTTCCCACTTCTGGAAGGGCTTAGGGAGCGAACTAACTCCGGCCCTGCCCTCCTCCCCGCCCCCTCCTGCACCAACGCGGGGCTCTATGCTGCTTCTCCGCCTGCGCCCGGCCGCCTCTTGCTTGCACTGGTGGCATCCCAGTGGTGGCACCACTGACGGAAGACCATTTACACCAATGTAGAGGCCAGATCCACTGTCGCAAGGCTTAGTTTGGTTCCTATTCACTTTCCCCGCCCTCCTTAGGATTGCACTGAAAATGTTTATTTAAAATATAATGTATTTAAATACACAACAGAGTATTAATACACTGTTGTTTTAATGTTTTAATGTAGATACATTTTTATTGTATTTTAGTATGTTTTATCTGCCCCGAGCCTGCTCGCGGGGAGGGCGGAATAGAAATTTGAAATAAATAAATAAATAAATAAATAAATAAATAAATTGAGAAGAAACCATAATTTAAATGTTCTAGACACAATAGGCTAAGCTTTATCAGCAGAGGTAAGTGGCCCCCTTGGCAGGTCTTGCAGACGCCATTCTGAAAATGACTTTTTTCTCTAGAAAAGCAAAGGTGTCAGCTCATTGAAAAATATAAAGCATGTAGTCTTTGCCTTGCATTTTGTAAAGTGTGACCACATGAGGAACTGAAACTGAACATGTGACAACAGTTGTAGAACTGCCAAATATGAGGTGGTGCACTAGCACTTTGTTCTCACTTACTTATGAATAGACATGGGCACAAACAGCATTATGAACGCAAAAAAGCCCACAAACAGCCTCTTCGGGAGATTCTCCCTGGCCTGCTCGCACCCAGCAGGGCTGATGCTGCGGGGCTGCATCTGCCCTGTGTGAGTGGGTTAGGGCTGGTGCCCCTGGGCTGCTCCTTCCCCGTGCGAGTGGGCCAGGGATATTCTCAGGGCCACCCCAGGGCCATTCTTGCCCCATGCCAGCAGGGCTGACTCTGTGGGGCTGCATCTGCCCTGTGTGAGTGGGCCAGGGCTGGTGCCCCTGGGCTGCTCCTTCCCCATGCGAGTGGGCCAGGGATATTCTCAGGGCCACCCCAGGGCCATTCTTGCCCCATGCCAGTGGGGCAGGGAGATTCTCCCTGTCCCTCATGCACCAGGCAGAAGAAGCCATGCGGCACCGGCTCTCCCAGTGCTAAGAAGGATGGGGACATTCTTCCCATCCCTCTCACACCAGAAGAGGGGCAGCAAGCCGCTCATAGGGGAAGCCCCCAGGAAGCAGCTGATTCAGGGGTCTAAATGCCCCTTTCCATGCCACAGAGCAGTGGCACAGAAATGGGCATTTAAACTCCTCTTTGATTTCTGGTTTCCAGGACAACAGCAGGAGTTCAGACAATCCCTGCCTGAGTTGCCATGGGAATTGATGCAGGTGCCAGACTGTCTGACTTGATGAACAGCAACGAACAGCAATGAACGAGGCTTCCAATGACCACCTGTTCATTTAGAATGGGGCCTCATGAACAGCCTGTTCATGAACAGCCGAAGAGGCTGTTCATGGGCTTTTTTGCATTCGTAATGCTGTTCATGCCCATGTCTACTTATGAACAAATACTGTTGTTTTTTATTGGTGTTGGTATTGGAAAAATGCTACTGTTCGTTCTGTTCTTCCATAACATTGTCTGGTAGGTCAGAGACAGAGTGGCAGACATGTTTTAATGTGCAGTCATGTTTGAAACATATAGATACATTTCAGAGACCTCATGGATATTTACAATCGTTGGTCTGGCCATTCAGGTTGGCTAGATAGGCTATAATTGCATGGAAGGAACAATGCAGGTTTTGGTGAAGAGGAGTAGGGAATGTAGGTATATGTAGTCAGTGGTGTCAGGGCTTGCGGCGGCCGCTGGGCAGGGCACCAGGCAGACAGCTCCTGACATCACAGGGGAGCCAGGGAGTCTGCAGGACCCCGCTCTGTGGAAGGAGGGGCGGTATACATCACCCTGACTCCCTCTCACTCCACTCGCTGGCCTGCTCAACCTGGCCTCCTTACCCCCTGTGTCCTCCATCCTGTCCTCCTTCCAGAACTCCCCTCCAGTCTTCCACTCTCCTTCTCGCCTTGGCTCTCACTCTGCTTCGCTCCAACTCTGCTCCATCACTCCTTCTCAAACCCACCACCCCAGAGCTCTTCCCAGCCACCCTTTATAGGGTTTCCTCTCTCCACCCCACCCTCCTTCCAGGCTTGTTCCCTCTCCTGACCGGGCCCAGCTGTGCGTTCCTCCAGGTGTTTCCCTCCAACCACTAATCCCTTCTGGGCTCCTTTGCCTTGCTGGCAGGGTGGGGTTGAGTGCGAGCCATCCCCAGCTGAGGGCTCCTTGGCCTTGCTCACGAGGAGCTGCCCCAGCCAGCCTCTGTGCTATTGAGCTTGCCTGGCCTTGCTCATGAGGAGCTGCCTTAGCCAGCTTCTGCACTGCCTGCTCAGCAATGCTGGGCGGGGCTACCCATCTCCTCCCCCAGAATGCCTGTGGCAGCCCCCCCTGGAGAGGCTTGGCTCCTAGCAACTCCTGAGCCAGGCTGCTGTCTTCTAGCCATGGTGTGGCTCTGGGCTGTAGTGGCTGCTTCCTCCCCCTGCCAGGTAAGGGCTCTGCTTGGGCTGCTGCTGGACCCACATTCCCCCTGCTGTGGCCCTTTCCCTCTGGCCTGCTTAGCCCCCTCTCTTTCCCCTGGAAGGTGGGGCTGGCTGGTCTCTCCTTGCCCCCTCCACCCCTCTGAGGTTCTGGCCTTTTGCCCTTTCCCCCTGGAGTAGGTAGGTTCTGGCCCTGGTTGCTGGCTTGGGGGGTGGGGTTGCTGCCACCCTTTTGTCGCCAGCTGTTCCCTCTTGTCAAGTCTGGGGGCTGGGGCTCAGACCCTGGACAAGTGGAATGAGTATAGGGAATTTAGTAGTATAGGCAGCATAGATTCTGTAGTAGTCAATCCCACTCAAAAAATGTGGGCTGTCTTTTAATTCAGCACCAGTCTTGTGTCTCCATTATGGGGTGGCAGATGTAACAGTAGAAATGTTATGATGTAGTATCATTTTTTAAAACCTTGCATAGTATCCAGTAACACTGTTTTAAGAATGGGATGTGAACTTTTGTGTGTGGTGTAGTGGTTAGAGTGTCAGACTAGGATGTGAGAAACCCCAGTTTGAATCCTCACTCTGCTGTGAAAACTTGCTTTGTAATCTTGAGCCAGTCATACACTCTCAGTCTAACCTACTTCACAAAGATTAATTGAGGTAGGGATGCCAGGCTGCAGCCAGCACTCCAGGTTTGCAGAAAACTGAAATCTAAAAAAAGGGAGGGGTTAAACCCCCCAATAATAGTAGCTACTGTGGCTTAAGGAAACAAATTCCCTCTTGCTGTTGTTAGGCAACCACAGCAATATTGGCATCTTTCAAGCTTTGACTTCTGTCAGTAAAAGGTAGAGAGAGGGGCCAGAGCTTTCCATGGCTGATTTGGCCTTTAAAGGAAGATTTATCTGGGCCAGGGCCAACAGCAATCACCAGGTACATTGCTACCATGCAATTTGCATGACTTATCCAGGCCCAGCTGCTTGCCACTGTTCAACAGCAGCCACCCCACAGAAGCCAGTTAGATGTTAGAGTTTCAGACTAGGATCTGGGACACCCAGGTTCAAATCCACACTTTGCTGAGGAAGCTCACTGGGTGACCTTGGACTTTATACATTCTTAGCCTAAATTACCCCACATGGTTGTTGTGAGGATAAAATGGAGGAGAGGGAAATCATAGAAACTGCTTTAGGCTCCCATTGTGGAGAAAGATGGAGTATGAATAATGAGTATAAATAATAAATAATGAGTAATAAATAATAAATAATGAGTATAAGTAATGAATAATGGGTATAAATAATAATCAGAGCTAAGGGGGTGTAAATAAAAGGTTGGTTGGTTGATCAGTGGGAAAGGTGAGGATATGGAAGTTGCCAGGAGGAGGGGGAAAGGAAATAGTGTGGGAAAGGGATATAGGAGGAATGGGTTATTAGGAAAGGGATTGAAAACAAATCAGCCGGTATCATAATGCCTCTGTATAAATCGATGGTGAGGCCTCATTTGGAGTACTGTGTACAGTTCTGGTCGCCACACCTTAAAAAAGATATCATAGCACTGGAAAAAGTACAGAGAAGGGCAACTAAAATGATTAAAGGGTTGGAACACTTTCCCTATGAGGAAAGATTGAGGCGCTTGGGGCTCTTTAGCCTGGAGAAAAGACGACTGAGGGGAGACATGATAGAGGTTTACAAGATAATGCACGGGTTAGAGAAGGTAGAGAAAGATGTGTTTTTCTCCCTTTCTCACAATACAAGAACTCGTGGGCACTCTATGAAATTATTGAGCAGTCGGGTTAGAACAGATAGAAGAAAATACTACTTTACACAAAGGGTGATAAACACATGGAATTCGTTGCCACAGGAGGTGGTGGCAGCTACAAGCATTGCCAGCTTCAAGAGGGGACTGGACAAATATATGGAGCAGAGGTCCATCAGTGACTATTAGCCACAGGAGATAGATGGTATTCTCTTGTGGGGAGGTGGTGCTCTGTTGTCTTGGTGCTGGAAGGAAGGCAGTGGGAGGACTTCTGGTGTCCTGGCCTCACTGACAGTCCTTTAGATGGCACTGGATTTCTAGCCACTGTGTGTGACAGAATGTTGGACTGGATGGGCCACTGGCCTGATCCAACATGGCTTTGCTTATGTTCTTATGTTCTTATGACCATTCCCTGCAAATCTTTACATGTTCTGCACCATACAAATGGGCCTAGTCCAGTGGCCGCCAGCATACAACTGGGCCATAGTTTTCCCCAGTAGTCTGCAAAGGGGAGGTAAGAAGGAAAACCTAGAGATGGGGGGAAGGTATGATGGGAAGGAGAGAAAGAAGCAGAAAAAGGGAACAGGCTCTGGGGGCTTTCAGTGAAAGGAAAGAGTAAATTGGGGAAGGGAAAATTAGATGCCCCCTGAAGTCCTTATGGGTCCCTCACGTGTAATAACGACAACAAAAACCATTAAAAACCATAGTTTTTAATGGTTTTCATTAATTTTTTCTGAAATGACCAAAAGGTCAATTATCACAGTATTTGCATTTTTCTTTTCTCAGGTGTGTTGGAATGTGCCAGGAGCACAAAGCAAGTGGTAGAAAATGATCAAAATTAATGAGGCTGATTTGCATAATTAGCAAGCAGTTTGCATAATAGGTAAATTAGGAGCCAGGCAGTGGAATACACTATAGGTAGTAGATTTGCCTGCGATTGTTATTGCTTTAGGTAGGAAAGGGAAATTAGCATGAACCAAGTTCATTTTACTCCTACCAGGAAGTTCCTTGAGGGAAAGTTACTTATGCTGGTTTGGAAAAAAAAAAAAAGAGGAGACAACGTAGGCGGCAGCTAAGGTTGGAGAGTGTTTCTACTCCCCACTTTATCATGCAAACAAAAAGGAGAATTCTGAAGTGAGAGATGAGACAATGTTGAGGTTTCACTGAAGTCAGGGAGGGACTGTGGAGGAAATTTGACTTTAGAAAACACAAGAAGTGGAAGAAGATCGGGATGTCATGTGAGAGTTGATGGCCTGAGAAAAGCCTCTTTCATAGTAAATGATCAGGTGACAGAAATGTGACCTTCAGAGCTCCAATTCAGTGGTACATACATTAATGTTCTGAAATGCCAGTCATCTTTCTCCCTGCAGCTTCCCTCTATCTTTAAACTCATTTTTTTTTAAAAGAAAGGTACAATTAGGCATCAGGAAACAGCAGTGACAGTAAATGTAAACTGAAAGTTTATAGAGCATCCGACGCAAGTGCAGGATTGATCATTTTTTTACCAGCTTAGTTAATATAATGCTTTATACAGGTAATTTACTACCTGCATCCGGTTAACCAATTTGAATTTGAAACCCGAAGTCTGATTTGTTTTCCATTTTATTATAGCAATTACAAACTCATTTACATGTTCCTGGCAGATAATTTAAGAATGCTTTTACCAGCATAGCTGCTCTTTTGGTACTAGTGTGGATACTGAGAACAACTAATCAATTTTTGTTAATTTGGCAAATGTATTCAAATCAATCAAGCTTCTGAAAAATGCCCCCAATGCCATCTACATTAAATGCAAACTCATTTAATCTTGGCATTTTGCCTACAACACATCTATTAGAAAAGTCATCTTCCATTTACAGAAACATTTTTTAGAAACAATTTTTACCTGAGAATGCCAGAGCCCAGCTTGTACAAGTTATGGGATGTGGCCCCAACATATTTCAGTCTCCAGGTGTTGTTCAGCTCTCTTATGTACCATCAAGTTACAGCAACTCTAACAACCTCCACATGTCCCATCATTAATAACTTTGCCCAGGTCTTGCAGACTGAAGGCCATGGCTTCCTTTATTGAGTCAATTCATTTCATGCTGGATGTAATGTTTTGCTTGTAAAGAAGTCTGAGTATTTTATTTCTGCTTGCTAATGTGGGTTTTTTTATAACTGTTGCTGAGAATTTAAATGTAGGCCTCTGAGAAAAGAAGGAAGGAGGGGCAGGATGGGTGAATGGAATGTAGTCTGAGGGCCAAGCTACACATGACGAATGACACTTGAACGGCAAGTGGATTGAGTGGAGGGCAAGTGAACAGGGAGAAATACACTTGCCATTCAAGTGTCATTCGTCATGTGTAGCTTGGCCCTCATTGAATTATAGCTATACTCTAGAGACTGAGGGAACTGCAGTTTTTAGTCAGTGTGCTGAGAGAAAGTATTTAGGCAAGCTGTGTGAAGTCTGAGAGAATGTGTGTTTCTGAGAGAAAATATATATTCTAGTTGATTCAGGCTGTGTGCGCACATTGGGTCAGTTTGTATATGTCTGAGTGAGAGATTAATCTATCTAAGGGCCAAGCTACACATGACGAATGACACTTGAATGGCAAGTGTATTTCTCCCTGTTCACTTGCCCTCCACTCAATCCACTTGCCGTTCAAGTGTCATTTGTCATGTGTAGCTTGGCCCTCAATCAGACAAGCTGTGTGGAATGTGGGGCTGCCAGTTGCCCAGTGGGGGCGGGAGTGCGGATCCCCTCTACCAGCCTCTGCCCTCTGCCACCACTCACCTGGCCAGCAAGGGAAAAGGCATGTGGAATAAGCCCAGGAGGCAAAATACCTCCCTGGAAAGGCTGCAGAAGGCATGCTTCCAGTGGAGCATGACAATGTCCCTTTCAGAAGTGATGTCATCATGTTGGCTGCAGGAATGATCCTGTGCTTTGCTTGAGGCCAACTTGGGTCCAAACAGACGTGAAGCATGGGAGCATTCCTGTGGCTAGCTCATTAATGTCACTCTCAGAATGTAATGTCATTGTGTCGGCACTGAGAGCATGTGCGTGCCTAAGTGCTGGGTCCCCCTCTCCTGCCGGAAGGGTACAGGGACCTGACAACACTAGTGGGATGGCCTATGTGAAGAGAGTATGTACTGCTAGTGAAGAATTCTGTGGAAAATTACTCTGTGTGACCAAGCCTATGAATGTACCATTAAGAAGATATAGTGATATTTGTAGCTGCTAAGCTTAAGAACTATTCTGAAACTAATACACTTATCAAAACTGCAACCATCATGATTGTGCACTTTTAAATAAATTCTACGTTTTTAAAACAAGATCCCTTTTTACCTCACTGCCACTCCCATAAGCTGAACATTCTGTCATTTCTAACAAGCCTTTCTATATTACTAGTTAAACCAAGGAGGTCTAAGGCAAAAGTCTTTGATGACAGTGAAAACCTTTTGAGGGAGGCAGCAATATAAAGGTGACACAAACACAAGATGTTCTTGATGTAAAACCTGGGTAGCGAACACTTGAAGCTCTGTGTGAGTGGAAATAAAAATCCTCATGAGTTTAAGGTAAAGTAAAAAGGAGCTGAACTAAAGGTCCAAAGGCAAAGGTTATAAAAATAAAACAATAACATCATTACACTGGATCTTCCTCTTTTTCTACTGACTTCCATCTCTCCTAGCACTACTGTCTTTTCCAGTGAGACTTTTCTCATGATGTGGCCAAGGTATGATAGGCTCAGTTTAGTCATTTTAGCTTCTAGATAGAATTTAGGCTTGATTTGATCTAGAACATACTTATTTGACTTTTTTACTGTCCATGATATCCGTAAAGCTCTTCTTCAGCATCACATTTCAAATTAGTCAATTTTCTTCCTGTCAGTTTTCTTCATTGTCCAACTTCCATATCCCGAGATAGTAATGGGGAATACCATAGTATGATTTATCTTGATCTTGGTCTCCAACAGCGCATCTTTTCTAGTTCATTCATGGTTGCCCTTTCAAGTCTCATCTCCAGATTTCTTAGATGCAGGCTCCTTTTTGGTCGATGATGAGCCAAGGAATAGAAAATCTTTAACAATTTCAGTTTCTTCATTGATCTAGATTGCCAGTCTTAAAGTTGTGTAATTTCTCAGTAGTCATTACTTTTGTCTTCTTGATGTTCAACTGTAATCCTGCTTTGGCACTTTCTCTTTTAACCTCAGTCAGTAGTTGTTTTGAGTCTTTACTGTTTTCTCCCAGTAATATGGTGTCATCTACATCTCTCAAATTGTTACTGTTCTTTCTACCAATTTTCATTCCACCTTCATCTAAATCTAATTCAGCTTTCTAATGATATGTTCTGCATATAGATTGGATAGGGATACAAAATACATCCTTTTCTGACAACTTGCCAATTGGAAACAATCTGTTTCTCCAAGTTCCATCCTAACAGTAGCCTTTTGTTCAAAGTTCAGGTTGCACATAAAAACAATATGTTGTGACGTACTCATTTATTTTAAAACCAGCCATAGTTTTTCATGATACAAATTCTATGTAAATCTGTGTGGATTCTATGTAAATGTTTGTATTTAATTCTGTGCATCATAATTTGAGATTTTTGCATGATTATTTTAATGTATGAACCTGATTTGGAAAATGGGGGTGAGGAGAGTTGCTGATGGCATTTTAGGGCATGTAAGTTTGAAATTTCACAAGGTTGTTCTAGGAAAGTTACTGTAAACTTAAACATTAGTGAACAAAGTCTGCAAAGTTTGGAACTGTTCTGATACAGATGAAGATGTCTTTCTTTAATGTCTTTCATCAGCCTAGGAAGTCAATAAAGGAAATGAAAATGTAGAGCAGAGGGGGGGAAAAACAACCCTGGTTCTTTAACCAAAATCACTCTATCTTCCAGTCCCTAGACAGGTGAAGCTGAAGGGCACAAGTAGCATCAAGTAGATCAGATTGTCTGCCACAGGTGTGATATAAAGCCATACAAAGTGACCTTTGGGAAATCACCATTTTGTCAATCAATACAGGACAGTTTGGGAGCTCCATTTGATCATCACCAGGAAAAAACAGAAGCTAGAATTGTCATTCATATTATAAACTGCCACAGAAGCACAGTTAATCATCAGCTTATTGCTACCAAGAGTGTACATGTCTCCTGGCTCAACCTATGAGTTTAGCAGAATTGGGGTCAAACCTGTGTGATGTTCACTTACTCAGGAAAGTCAGATGTGAACTTAGTAACTGATCTAAATGTCTCACTTATCATCTTATCCGAAATTACTATTTCTACATGTAGAAAGAGGAGTCTGTGATTTATTTCAGGTTTCAAAGAGACTTACAATTATACCTCCAGACTACAAGTTGGAAAAGTGTACAATTCAATTTTATTTAGCAACGCAGAACAATACATAAACAGCAACGTGCCTGTAAGAAATAGTTAACCACAAAGGATGCTCTCAGTCAATGGGCCCACTATTAAGACACCCTCCAATGTTGTTGTTGTTTTTGTTATATTTCTAATCCGCTCTCCCCACGAATTGGCTCAGAGCGGAATACAACATACATAAAATACGTAAACATATCACTTTAAAACCAGATTAAAATGTCAATAAATATATAAAACAATTTCTAAAAGACAGCAGAACACATTATTAATATTTGGATGGCCAGTCTTGCATTCTACAGGTAAAAGTGAGAATCGGATTTTTTCAGCTCAGTCTAAGGAGTAGGCAGACGTCTTAGTGCTGTATCAGCAGTCTTTCTAAATGCCTGAGTGTCCTCTTATAACAACAACAACAACAACAACATTCAATTTATATACTGCCCTTCAGGACAACTTAATGCCCACTCAGAGCAGTTTACAAAGTATGTTATTATTATCTTCAGTACACATAAACTTCTCTGCATTGGTACATGTTGTCTTGCTTACCAATTCCTTCCTTTCTCTCTTTTCCTTTGAACTCCTCTTTAACCATTTTCCATATCCTGTGTCAGTGATGATTCAAAAAAGCCCAGGATGCAAGGGGCTCATGCAAGCATTACTTAAAACATGCACCGTGAAGCATATACACTTATCAGAACACTAAGACTGAAAAAACAAAGCCCTCTTCAAAGGCATCAATGTAGTTCAGAAAGTGACCAATATAGAGCCAAAGGAGAGCCAGTTGGCTACTGACTGGCAGCTTCCAAGTGCCAGAGGGCTACATTAGGACTCGGACTGTGACATGCAGGGAAAGGGGGCCTCAGCCTCACCCCTGGGCTGCTTTCCCAGCTGGAAATTATCCTGGGGCTGCTTTTTGCCTGGTTTCATGGCTCCATGTGCTCTGAAAGCCTAATCCAATCACAGATAGGTGTGCCACATGCAAACTAAAAAGCACAGAAGGTGCACCTTGCTCGTTCAAAACAAAATAAAGAAACTTGTGAATAAGGACCTGACAAAGGACTGAGCAATACCTAAATGCCACATGCAAATGAAATGTATAAATTGCATTAAAGGTAAGGCAACACATACTCCACTGCCTAAGAGTAGCCAAAACATAGCTAAGTACCCACTAGAATTAGTTGGCAGTGATGTATGTGGACCAATGAGGACAATGACCCAGCTACAAATAAATATTTCATAACATTTATTGATGACTTCCCTAGAATACAGCCCTCCCAGCCAGCAGCTTCCACTGATAAGGCTGGGGGCCGCTCTTTGCCTCCCTCTAATTAAGTTTTGGGGAGAAGTAATGATGACAAGTATTTACCAACAACAGACTGCTATTAAAGACCATTGAGACAACCTATATGAGATGTGGCATAGGACAAAATGTACTGTGGGTCACATCGGATTATTTTGCTTCACAGCAGATATGAATAGCCCAAGTGAAAAATGCTAAAAACTGGGAGACAGAGCAAATGAGGGTTTACTTGATAGGTTACTGCAAAAGATAAAAATACTCCAACCTAAGACAATTTTTTTAAAAAAACAACAGCTGAGCAAATGATACTAGGGAAGCTTGCAGAAATCCTAGCCCTAATATGGAAGCAGGTGATGATCAAGGTGAAGACACAGACCAGTTGACTGATATGGAGCTCCTCCCACTTCAGCTCTGCCCATTGATCCTCAGGTGTTCTGGCAGTTGAACAGGAAAGGCTCCCCTAGACATCAGAAAGGCAAAGAAAAGGGATGTTTCCCCTTATTTCTCCTCCGACTCTGGAGTTTGTGGCTCCCTTCCTTGGTAAAACCACACCCCAACTTCCTCCCCAGCCTGCCTTGGGAGCTTTCCTCTTAAAGGGCATTGCTCCCACCCTTCCCACCCCAGTTTCCAATCCCTACTCCAGTTCTTGGTCCTCTATTCAGGCAAGCTGGCAAAGTTTCCTTGCCTGGCCTCATCTTGTTGCCTGTCATGACTTCTCTCCCCAATCCCCATGCCCATCCTCCTGGGCTGCCCTGAGTGTGGCTTCCCAGCCAATCCCACCCCCACACTTTCCAGGCCCATCCTGACACCAGGCCTGTTCCCAGGCTATCAAAGCTGCAAGAGACATTGCAGCTTTGCTAAACACCAGGAGAGAGTTCTGCACTGTTCCCTTTCCATATATGGACCTATAATGTTAATAATAACAGCATTTGATTTATAGATCCAGAGGAGTTAGCCGTGTTAGTCTGTAGTAGCAAAATCAAAAAGAGTCCAGTAGCACCTTTAAGACTAACCAACTTTATTGTAGCATAAGCTTTCGAGAATCACAGTTCTCTTCGTCAGATGCATGAAGGGCAAGAAGAAACTGGTCAGATATAGAGGAGGGGAGGGGAGGGAGGAGTAGATGATTTATATACCACTCTTCAGGACAGCTTAGTGCCCACTCAGAGCAGTTTAAAAAGTATGTCATCATTATCCCCACAACAATCACCCTGTGAGGTGGGTGGGGCTGAGAGAGCTCCGGAAGAGCTGTAACTGACCCAAGGTCACCCAGCTGGCTTCAGGTGGAGGAGTGAGGAATCAACCCGGTGTCCAGATTAGAATCGCATCACTCTTAACCACTACACCAAACTGGCTCTCTTCTCTGTGCTTAAAAGATAAGTAAAATGTTTCACTTCTTGAGAAAAATCTTCAGTCTGGACTCAGTCATTTGTTAAAAGCCACACTGATCATACTAGATACAAAACAAGTAGAGATAATAGTTTACCAGCTGGGAAGAAAGGTTCAACAAGTACGGTATTTTGATGTTTTGTATTCAATGTGACTGAAATGAGTGAGAAATTCAAAATGTTTCCGCTAAACCCAATTGGTAAGGATTATAGCTACTTTGAGGGATAGGATCATTATTCATAATGATCAACACAGTGGAAATATTTGATGAGTATGTTAATTTTAATGTCGATGAAAAATTAATAAAGATAAGTGAAAGGTCTTACACTTGACTAACCACTGAAAGCATAATTACTTCTTGGGAAATTTGTCTAATTGCAGGCAAAAATAAATTATAATAAAATCAGCAAAAAAAATGTTAACTACAGCAAAGAAAACCCAAATAGTAGGGCTTCGTTAAAAAACACCACTGATGACACCTGTTTATGGCAAAATTCTCAGACATCACTGAGTTCACAGCCACACTGTTTTATTAATATTGTGTTCTAACATACACACAGTACAGTGTGATTGCGATTTAGTTGATACAAAATGTGTTACCTGGGAAACAAAGGGGTGGCATGTATGCAGTCTTCCGACCTGCATCCCCCAGTCTTGGGGTAGGGGATCTCTGAGAGCTAAGCTACAAGAGACAAATTACATGACGAGGAACACATGAAAAGAGTTGCAATGTTAGCCAGGAAGCTGAGTTTTAAAAGAGATCGGAAGGCTTTTTCAATTTCCCCTCTCTACAGAGCCAGCAAAGAAGATCACTGCTCAGAGGGTTTGTTAATTTCCTCTTTGCTTCCCAGAGGCTCTGCACCTTTCATCTCTCCTTCTAAGAGGCTAAGAGAAAATAAACAGACCTTTTGAGCAGGGATCTCCCTGGCTCTGTAGAGAGGGGAAATTGACAAAGCCTTCCGATCTGTCTTTTAAAACTCAGCTTCCTGGCTAACATGTGACTCCCTTCGCGTGCTCCTTCTCATGTAATTTGTCTCTTGTAGCTTAGCTCTTAGAATGATAGGATGGGTGGAATTGTGAGAGAAGACCAAGGAAGGCAGTAATTTGTATTTAATCTTTATTGAACATTTAAATAAGAGAAAAAAATAAGGAAAAGGTTAAAAGTGAGTGTAATACACATGAATTAGGGAAGATATTATGCTAAAAAGATTTAAATAAATGCAAAATCAGAGAACATTTGGGAATAAGCAATCAGTTGGCAAATAAAGAATTCCTAGTGGAAGTGGTTCCTTTTAAGGTGTATGTTTCCTCTCTCTGCTAGTCTCAGGATCAGAAACCCTCCCCCCATGTTGTTATGAGGGAACAGGGTCCTCAGAGAGAAAAACAGAGAGAGGGGCTACTTTCAGATGGCCCTTTTGAAGTGTTCTGGCCTCTTCACAGCCGCACGTTATTGAAGACATTTCACCCATCTTTTATTCTGAATTGCTTTTCTACCATATTTCTGAGCACTTCAGCAGCTGTTTTTGAAACTTTTGTTGTTCCAAAGTTTTCCCCTGAGGAGATGCAAAGCCAAGAGTCCCTGTGGTTTGAGCATTGTTTTGCTTTTAAAGTCCCATCCCGTTTCTCTAGTCTCTGTGTAGGCCTCATCTCCAGCAGCAAATTAACTTCCAGGGCTGCTGGGAGTTACTTTTAAGGGAAGACTCCCCCTTTTATTTCTCCATATTTTAAATGTTCCTGTTCTCATCTCACTTCAGGGAATGACATGGTGGCAATGAAGAAAAAAATGGGTGAAGTTAGCAGTGTGCAAGTACCCATAGAAGTGCAGAAAGATAGAGGGAATGAGGTTTGTTTCAAGCAGGACTCAAAAAGGAGAAAAGAATTGGTGCAGGGAGGGATCAGGGAGAATGAGTTTGGGAGAAGAGGTTTGAGGGAAAGAGGCTGTAGATTAAAGGAATAAGGCAGAATGTTCCATACACTGCTTGATCCTACAGCACAACTGTAATTTCAGAGTTCTAAAACAGCAAGAGAATTATCCTGGAGTACTAGTAAGAAAGGAACAGAAGATATGACCGAACGTTACACCAGGAAGCCTTGTCCTAGACTGGTAGAGGAGTAGCCTGAGGTAGAGTGTTATGCACTACAAAAAAAAAATCTGTTTTAATCTGAGTTTGGATTTTCTACAAATCATGCTTGTTGTTATGCTGGAATTTCAGGGGATGTTTCCATTTTAATAACATTTTGGGTACAATGTACAGGTTCTGGAATTCCAGCATCCAAAAAGCATTCCCTGTAGAAAAGCCCTAACCTAGCTCCCATCAGCTAGAGTTTAAAAGGAGTAGAGAGGGAAGGAGGCAAGTTAGCCGGGGAAAGCTGTTGTTAGGTGATATCCTATCCTTTTCAGTTTTAAAGGGATGAAGCCTTCCTAACTGCCAATAGTCTCCTGGCCTCTGTAGGCCAAGTCTATCCTTCCATTCATGCCCCTTTAATTTTTATTAACAGGAAAGAGAGGCCAGATTCAAACTGAATTATTCAAACTGAAACAGAAGGGCCCAGGACCCACTGGGCCAACCAGCATCTTTGGTTGGTAGGGTTGCCGGTCCTCTGGTGGAGGCAGGGGATCTTCCAGCCCCCACCTCTCACCTGGCTGGCAGTGGGGGAGGTGTGGGAATGTGTCTGGGGGGGGGAAGCATTCCCCTGTTCCCTCTGGAGCACCCCTGCATTGTGCCAGGAATGATCTATATCCTGGTGCGATGCAGAAGTATTAAAACTTGGTTCCCAATTTACTGTTTGGGGCATCTTATTAGTTGGGTCTTATCCTTTAAAAGAGCTGTTTGTCCAGGCTGTCTTGCTCACTCATTCTCCCCATTCCCTGAAACGTGAAAATTCTGGGAAATAACTGTTACTCCTAGTATTCTGAAAGCAATGATGTTACTTTGGATATCCCTGAGCTGCCCCAAAAGGTTTAATTATGGGGTTAATTTTGTCTCTGGGATACTGGAATACATACCCCCAGTGGAAAGTGAACATAATTTGCCCATTTCGGGGTGTACCTCCTATACTATTTTTATCTAGACATTTGCTATTGGAGCTGCAAATTGGGATCTATCTTGCTGTTGGGTCAAGGTATTTAGTTTCTCCTTACTATTGGGGGGGGGGTCTACCTTGTGAGGGGAAAATCATTAGAATCTCTCTTTGTATTGAAGGAATAATTTGGATCTGTGCGGTCACTGAAAGGTTTGGGAGGGGGGTTGTGGGATATACTGAAGAGGGATGGGTTTGGCTGAGAACTGAGTTTCCTGGATGGCAGACATAACTAACGCCTGGCAAAATGGGTCAGGAGATGGGCAGGTAGTCCTGGCCGTGCATTTGATTAGGTTTCCAGAGAAGACTGTATTGTAAAGAAGATTTCTGAGTAGTCCAGGAACATTGCTCATTGTCCTGCAACCTACAATTGTTAATCGTAGTGCTGATGAGCCTCAGAGAGTGACTGACAAGACCTTATTAGGGTGGATCAGAGTTTCTCATGCACCATCACACCTCTTCATTCCCTACTTTAAGATCCTGCAGCTGCATCTTGCAGCTCAGGTATTGTGGAGTCCTGCTCGTGTAAGTGCCAGGGGTATCAATTTCAGATGCATCTCCACTTTTCTAGGGCTCTTCAGAAGCCCTGAAAATTGCCTTCTAGATTCTTCCTTAAACTGCCTTTCAATTCTACTTGAAAGCAGTGCTGCCATCACTATTTAAAGAATAATGGAGTAGGGGAACAGGTTGCCCCAGAATGTAATAGAATCTCCATCATCGTTGTTCTGAAAGAAAAGTTTAGACAAGTCAAATTTGTTTTAAGTCAAGAGCCAATCTTTTTTGTCAAACATGCCAAAAATCCAGTTCAAAGCATACTTGGTCCCCTGTGCCTAAGTGTGACTTTTTTAAGGATCTTAATAGACTATACATTAAATGTGATGCTTACCTTAAAAATAGTATGTGCACGTGCAAATTGGCTCCTGAGCACATGTGCAGAGGCAGGAGACGCTTCATCATTCCCTCACTTCACACTACGTGCTTTCACTATCAGAAAAGGGCTGTGCAGGGTGAGGGCTGTTTGTCTTATTGCTGGTTCCACGTGTCAGCCCAGGAGATATGTGGAACTGGCAGTAAAATAAACAGTCTACCTCCCCATGTCCTTTTTCTGCTAGTGAAAGTGTGGGGGTAGAAGGGAGAGAACGTTGAAGCTCCTGCCTCCACAAAGTGCTCTGGAGACAATTTGCACATACACCCTTCATTTTAAAGGTATCAGGCTGGGCCAAGCCAGAGTGAAGATGCTGCCCCGTAGCCAATTCCTGAGAAATGGCATATTTTAGTTCAAAGGATCCACAATCCCCTACTGGCTGTGCTGCAGTTTAGCCACATGGGATTCGTTTCAGGAGAATAGACTGCAGAATTTGTGAAGGATACTTTCAGCCTGGTAGCCAAGGATGTCCATTGCCACAGATAATTTTGCATAGCTTTTGGTAATATTTCTTTTTCCAGATGAAGATTGGTCTGAACAATTTATGGTTTCCTGGGCCATGCTATGTTTCTAAATCTTAGTTTGGGCTTTTACCAACTTAAATGAAAAGTTTATGAATACATTTCAGAAGTTAGAACATCTTGGGTACACTGTGACCTCAAATTCTGTGCCATTTTAATTATGGCATTTGAAATAAGAGAATGTATTAATGTAGTGAAACTTGCTAGTCATGTGCCAATTTTTTTATACTTCACCACAATATCCTTGCATCCTGCTGTTCAGATTATATTAAATTTTCATTTGCCAGCAACTAATGCCAACATAATCACCTACTGTACTGGAAATTTCCCCCCCAAGTATTATACATTTGATGCCATTAGCATTCATGTACAGCATTCTAATAACAGATGACTGTCTTTAATTTAATTTTGGAGCAGTGAGAAGGTTTTTAAAAGTGTAAACTTCAGTAGATTTTCAACACTGGAAAGTTTAGGGCTGCAAGGTTCTGACATGACATGAATAGTAAAGCATTATGTAAAAGTTATTTGGTAAGTTACCAGCAAAGTCTAATTTCTATCATCCCTATTAATAGATTGAGGGAGATGGCACAGAATATGGGCTGCATATTATTCATCCTCTGGAAAACTGACATATGCTTAGAATCGTGGGGCGAACTGTGTAAAAGCATAGAACTCATGCTATGCTTATTTACTCAGAAGTAAATTTCACCAAGTTCAATGCAGTTTATTCCCAAGTAAGTGTCAATATCAATAAAGCTGTAGCTGTGATAAACCTTTAAAAACAGCCAAGTGATTCCCTCCCCAGCCTGATCCTGAAGGCTTAAATTATATGTGAAACTGCTTGCCAGATGAGAAAAATAGCATTGTATAGTGGATAGAGGGCCAGACTACCACTAGGGAGATACAAAGACAAGCTTTCTACTTGGCTCTGAAGCCCAGTGGGTGACTGTCACACTGTGGTGCAGTATGAGTCCAGGAGAGAGAAAAGGAGCAAAGAAGCTTCCATGGGCCGGCAGTAAATCCATTGCAGAGTTCCAGATGGTAAAAAAAGACCCATTGTGGTTACCAAAGGGGGGAGGAGTGTTCTGAGAGCAATCCTAAGCAGGTCTACACAGGGGTAAACCTCTAGGGTATGGGACCAAAAGTCAGTATTGTCTAAAGGCAAATAACATATAATATAGTGCTTACTGATGAGCAGAACTTCATATACACACTTATACTCTCAGCTTTTGCTTTCACTCTGGCATAAGGTTGCCAGGCAGTATCTGGCAACCGGTGGGCAGTTGTGGGTGGGGCCATGTCTTCTGCACTGCTATGTCACTTCTGGAGAAAACTCAGAAGAGATGGAGGGTTACTCTAAGAATTGCCAGAAATTATGGTTTTACCATACAGTTGTGGCAATTCTGAGAGCTATTCTCCATCATATTTTGCCAGAAGTGATGTAGTGGAGCAGAGGAAGCCAATGGGGTTTTAAAAAAATGTCTCCTGCTGCTTACAGCTGTGGCAGATAACAAAAGCTGGGGATGGAGGATACTCTGTAGAGACTCTCCTCCCCCTCCATGGGAATGGAATGCCTACTTGCACCCAAGAGGAAGGCAAAAGCACTGCATCATGGAAATAGATATTGTAATGATCTTTGCCATAAAATTAATCAAGAGGACATAAGAAAAGCTCTGATGCATCTGACCAGTAGTCTTTCTTATCTAGCTTCCCATTTCTTGCGAAAGGCAATCAGTTGTCCTGAAGGGGCAACAAACTGGGTTTGCAACTGCATCTACATCTAGAGATCCCTTTTAGTCACCATGGCTAGTAGCCATTAACAAATCTATCTTCTCAACAGAAGAAAGTGAGATTGGTGTCCTATGAAATGTCATCTCAGCCTTTGGGTAATCATACTTTGTCTCTCTTTTAAAACTGATATTAAAGCCTGTGTGATTTGGGGATGCCTCACAGTAGACCCTTTTTTTTGGTCTTTTTCTTTTTCACTGAATGTTAGTTTTAACATTTTATTCTTGGGATAGATTTCTGTATTTTAGGCATACCTTAAAACATCAAGTGCTTTGGATTTATGGAGAAGATTTAGTGGCTGTATGGATAATCTACAGTTTTGGAAGTCCTATGTTTCCTCCAATGTGCTGCTTCATTGGTGACATTCTGAATCTGTGAGCTAGGGAAACAGTTGCATATAAATTGGTGGGATGCTCTAGACGTATTCCCATTTATATGGAAAATCTTTCTCCATGAGTTACATAAAATCTTCTGCAGTTGCATTTATCTTGTTTCAGTTCACCGTTGCCCTTTCGAGTCTTCTAAGTTCTGTCTTTTTTCTCATGCATATCTGTTTATTTCCCCCTTTTCTTTATTGAGTGAGCTATGTGGTGGATTATGCGTATTGTCTTTATTGTTATTCTCTTCTTTTTATTGTTTTATTATTAATAATAAACATTCATTGCAAGAGCTTCTATTAGTAAGTGTAGTCAAAAAAGTTGCAGTCTCTTCCATGCAAGACCAGCAAAATACCAGCAATAATGTGACCACCTGGGGAAATCAGTGACTGCTAGACCACCTGGTATCAGGGATTGAAGGTGTTATCCTTCCTGCAACAATATCCTCTGACAAGGTGTTTTGCCTTTCTGAAGAGTGAATAACAACCATTTAATTATAAAGAAAGTAAAGAGGATGCGCTTTGGGAAACCACTGGGGTGACCTCCTCCATCCTTTAGCAATCCTTGTCACTGAGAGTCTCTCTATGGAAGACATTTTAAATAGGGACACTCAAGTGAAAGATCTTACACTTGTTTTCCCATTGTGGATACATTTGCATTGCTCGGGAGACAGAGTACTCTTGAATATAAGACCACACAGAAAGTATGTCACTTAAGTGTCCCTGTGTAAGATGCAGGGCTTTTTTTCAGCTGGAATGTGGTGGAATGGAGTTCCGGAACCTCTTGAAAATGGTCACGTGTCTGGTGGCCCTGCCCCCTGATCTCCAGACAGAGGGGAGTTTAGATTGCCCTCCGCACCATGGCTGTGTGTATATAAAAGATTGGTGATAACACCCTACCCTGTTCTGATTAAAACAATTGTTTTTCAAATAGATGCATCAGTAAAGGGACAGGGAGTAACTAACTATAGACTTTCTTACTATTGCTATATGTACGATCCTACGGGGTAGCTCCTATGTTGTTTAATATGTCAGTCTTAGAATTAGTTAGGCTCTGTTTCAGCATTTCTTCAACTCTGTATTGGATTCCTACTGGTTTAAAATCTTTGTGAATTTGCATGTGTATATATTAAAATGCCTTTGAAATTAACTGTACTGACTGTGTAATCCACCTTGAATCTCAGGCAGACTATAAAAATGTAAATAAATATAAATAAATAAATTTATTTCTACTACCTGATGAGGGTAGACAAGACTCATACTACAAACTAATACAGAAGCTCCCATCATGGTATCCATTGTCAGTAACTGATATGAAGCCCATTTTTCCTTCTGTATCCCTCAGGTGCTCTCAGCTCTGATGTTCAGATTGACTTTATTGTAGAAGATTTCATAGCTGTCATTCTTGGCCAAGGAGTAATCTTTCTATGGAACACTTCTTACATTTTGGCACTAACATACCTGCAGATGTATGACTGCTGAGTTACCTTTCAAAGTATAAACTAGATGTCAGACTATAATTCCTACATTGCATCTGCTTTAAGCAATTAAGCTCTAGAAATGTTTTCTGTTTTAGCTGCCCTGCATATGCATAATCTATATTACATAGGTATTCAGAACATTATCACATTAATGGATTAGAGTTAAAAGCAAATAAGGCAATGACATTCAGGTAAATTTTTAGAAATCGTGAGATTCTAACAATGTAGTCCTCTGCAGAGGTATTCCAGTCTAATTGGGCTTAGACTAGAGTTAATCTGCAGAGGACAGCAATGAAAGCCACCTAGTATATAATCACTTACTAAAAACTATATTTTCACTTCTCTGGGTTCTGCGCACAAAGTAAAGTCAATGCAAATATCAGTGTAATCACAACGTTAGGTGTTAATTTCCTTTAATTCAAAAAGCTGCATTTTTGTCTCTGTGTGTGCCCAAAGCTTGATGGGCTTTACTAGAACTTTCCGTTGGTCTGATTCCATAGACTGGTTTAACCTGTACTGGCATCCCTTATATCAGGAACGCAGCATATATACTTGATTTTCACATTTAGTTATGAAAATCATATATTTGCTCCATTGTGTCTGTGATGTTCCTATGTGAATTTTAATTAAAAAAAAAACAGATTTGAGAAAAGGCCACTTTGGTTTGGAAACACTGTAATAGAGCAGAGGAGTTACCCTTTTATCAATTCCCCAATAGAAATCTTCCCCCTCCTACAGCTGCCATTAGCCCCAGACATACAACATGGATTCCTCTTTCTTTTCCAGTCAAAACTAATAAAATGGGAAGGGGCTGGGCAATTTCTCCATCCTCCTGTACTGTAGCTTCCATCTTCCAGTACTGTAATGTGAGTACCAATGAGGGTCTGGCTGATTTTTACTAATAAATTACAGATCAGGAGATCTGGGCTTGAATATCCAGTGTAGCATTCACTCTGATGTATAAGATTTTATACAACATACGGAACCTAAGCCATTTGGGAGAGATTGTGATCCATAACAACAACAACATTCGATTTATATAGTGACCTTCAGGACAACTTAATGCCCACTCAGAGCAGTTTACAAAGTATGTTGTTATTATCCATGCAACAATCACCTTGTGAGGTGGGGAGGGGCGGAAAGAGCTCTGGAAGAGCTGTGACTGACCCAAGGTCACCCAGCTGGCTTCAAGTAGAGGAGTGAGGAATCAAACCTGGCTCTCCAGATTAGAGTCCCGCCAAACTGACTCACTGGTACACCATCTGCTTGGCCTGCAGAAAGTCTCAGATTCAATCTCTAGAATCTCCAGCTAAAAGGCACAGGTAGCAGGTGATGCAAAAGACCTCTGCCTGAGACCATAGAGATCTGCTGCCATTCTACATTGGCAATACTGATCTTGATGGATCAATGGTCTAATTCAGCAGTAGGCAGCATCATGCATTCAAATGCATACAGAAACATGCTGATTAGCAATTGCACGGGAAACTACAATTACAAGTTTAAGAGAATGAATATAAAATATCCAGGCAGGTTATTTTTTCTCTCCCTTGAATGTGGAACATGATTAGTTTCAATTACTGGTTATAGGATCAACAGGTAGATAATTTCTATGCCTTTCTATTTTAAATGGGGGGCAATTTGAATGATGCTGTGGAGCAACAACTTGGAAAATCCTGTCTTTGCCACCCCAAAAAGCAAAAAAAAAACCTCCTACCAATGCAATGCTACATTTCAAGGCCAGCCTACATTAATCTCCAGCTACATGTTTGTGCCAGCCTGCATAATTCTCCCATGGCCCAAGTGACTATAGGTGGGAACCAGAAAAAAAGTACTGAAGGCATCTTCTGGTAGAGACTTTTCCAAGTCCTGTCTCCTCGAGCACAAGAGGATGAGATGTTTTACAGAAAATGACCATTAGATACAAGTGAAGAGATTATGCTATTTTTTTTTTTTTGGACTCCTCTTTCATGAAAAGTTTGCAGGAGGCTGCTCGTCATCTTGACAAAAACTTGTTTCTAATGAGAGAAAAGGCCAAATGCAGGCGGATAAAACTTGCTTATAATCTCTTAGAGCCTATTACATTTAGATTTAATTGAAATGCTGCCATTTTATTCTACACCTCTGGGGAAGATTACTTTGCCCGTCTGGTACAAGATGAAGAAAAAATAGATGAGAGCTTTGAAGGCTTCCATCATTTATAATCTGCTACCACAGAGCAGTTTTATTAAGCCTTTGTTCAACACGCCGGTGCAAATCTAGGTTTGGGAATATTTTTTTCATTATTCAGGCAAATGAGACAGCAATTGGGCTCTTCTGGTAATGGCATATTTCACATTTTAAGCACAACATGATAAATATGAGGCATTTTTGTAGTTAGTAACTTTAGAAGAGGAAAAGGGAACTCTGCTAAAAACTTCTACTTTTATGAAATTTCTTAAAACTGTATAAATTTGACCCATATTTGACTGTTAATTTCCCTCAGATATATTTTCAGCTCCTTCATAGCCTACAAAGTTAGTGATTCATGCAAAGAATGTTTGATTTGCTCTGGCTTGTCAGGCAATATTTAAATCATTTCAACAACGTTGACTAAAATTAAAGCATGCACATTTGGTTCACGACACGTGCTAAACCAATCATAAACTGCATAAACAAGTTATATAATCCCATACTCACAAACAGCAAATCCTGGGTAATCCTCTATGTATATGGCTGGCAGTATGTAATGATGGTGGTAAAAAGCAGTACTTGGGAGCAGAGGATGGCAGCAGTGGGTGGCACTAATCCAGTTGAGTTTGGTCAAGTTTCAGAGAGAGATTTTATTACAAACCACCTGCATAATCTTAAATGGAAGTTGTAATTTGATGGTAAAAACTATATTCCTGCATCCTTAACTATCCTGTCATGCATCCTGCTGTCTGGATACACATCAGTCCTAATGTAACCCCTGTGAGGTTAATTGGTTTAGCCCGGTGGGGTGGAGTCAGAAGCTAGAGGCAGGCTGCTGAGGAGGAGGCTGTTTGCAGGGGAGCTTAAGCTCTTATCACCTTGAATAAGGCAATCAAATATTGTATGTAAAATATGATTTAAGTGGTGTTTGTTTATTATGTGTAGCTGGTGTTACTGGGGTTGTATTATTTTTGCAGGGCTATAATTCCCAACCAGAAGCCTGAAGCCTGGGGTACAGCTGCTTCAAATGGATAAGACAGGACACATCATCACTTCTTGGATGCCTTTTCAAGGACATTGTTGATTTGGAGGGTTTTTTGTATGGTTGTACTTAAAAGTTAATTTTTTGTTAAAGTTGTATTTTATTAATTGTTAAAAAGTTTAAAAGAAAAAAAGTTGTTTCTTAAAATTTTGTGAAAGTTGCTTTCTAAGCCCCATAGAAACCCATGTAAAGAGAAGTTACACTAGCACTCCCATTATTGCTCTTCCAGTCACTATCAATCTAAACCCACCAGTTCCATCCATGATGATCTTCTGATTTCCAGTTTCTCTTATGGATTCTCCACTCCCTGCCTTTTCTTTCACATTGGTGTACTGGTTACACTGTCATATAAATGATGTACTGGTATATATGATGTAGTGGTTACACTGTCTTATAAGATTTCATATATTTGACTTAGTAGCTGCTGAATATAAAGGCTTGAAATAGTTGGCTCAGACTCTGTTTCCTGTTTTTCCTCTCCCATATAGGCATATGAATTTCTGGGGCATGCAACACACAAGCAATAGATCTTCCCATATCTTCATAACAACTTTGATTCTACTCAGACACAAATGATAAATTAGAACCTGAGATCCACTAGGAAGACTGATTTTAACTTCCAGGATTGATGTTGTATGTCCTAATTCATTGACCATGGCATTTCAGGCACAGAATAGATGGCCTTGTGAGGCTGAGTCACTGAAATTATTCTACATCTTAATGAAATAGTTAAACTCCGACTCACTTGTGTGTATTCAGCTCATTGCTAGCCATAAACAGAGATGTTTCTATCCTCTTAATATTTAGAAAGAAAAAATCCAGCTAGAAATTATGGTGTTTCTTGACAATGAATTTTCTTTTAAGTGCTTTTTAGCTTAAAAGGACAGTCTGCCCTGTATACTAAGCTTGCCAACTTAGGTCCATTAACAGACGTCTTCTGACTGTTCCATCTCTCCATCTGAAGTGCAACTGGCTTCCATTAGGACTCAGTCTTTTGTCATGATGGCCCTAGAACATACTTCAAAAGAAGTCCAGACTACCATTCCTCTGTTGTCCTTTTTTTTTTTTTGCCAAAGGTGCAAGTTATCTTGTTCCAAAGGGCATTTTGCTGAAAATGAGTAATCAATTTTATTGTTTCAAAGTTTTATCTGTCTTGAAGGGTACTTAATTAAGGTAGACATTTTCTTTTTTTCCTAACTGTTTTGTAGTTTCAATGTGTTGTATGTTTGTTGTAAGCTGTTTTGCTGTTTTGAACTAATGGGAGAAGCGAGATAGAGATTTTCAAATAGTCAGATAACAAAGGATCATGCACTAACAGTGCCACCCTAAGAAGAGTTACACGCTTGTAAGTGCTTAGAATGGCACCCTAAATCATTGTTAGGTAACACTAGCTCTTTCCAGACTTTCAGTTCTGGTGCACCAATAATGCATAATGGGAGTGTGCATACTGCCTGAAGCAATACATAATTTTTCATGTGCATACAGCTTCTGTATGCATGAACACGTATCCTCAAAAATCCATTGTTGTGTTCATGGACACTTAAGTGGTACATGCATGATAAAGGAATGCATTTCCCTATTCACAAAGAATAGCAACTGTGCTTAGTAATGGTCACACATCAAACATCTGAAAAAGGCTACTGATCTCTTCACTTAATTGCTAATATCCACTAGCTATCAAGTTGGAGACATATCCTCCATAGTATACTGGTTTAGAAATTAATGCCAGAAAATCCATAGGGTCCATTCATATATGCAGGGCTTTTTTCTGTGAAAAGAGGTGGTAGAACTCAGTGGGTTGCCAGCACAGGGGGCAACTCTTGGCAGGAGGTGGTGCCCCTGGTACCACATGTGCGTGTGCAAAGTGCATGCATGCTCCCAGGGCCAATGACGTCACTTTGGGTCAGCTGGAACAAGGGGGGAGTTTTTAAAAGTTTAAATCACCCTCAGCGAAAATGGTCACATGGCTGGTGGCCCCGCCCCCTGATCTCCAGACAGAGGGAAATTTAGATTCCCCTCCATGCTGCTCCAGTGGCATGGAGGGCCATCTAAACTCCCCTCTGTCTGGAGATCAGGGGGTGGGGCCACCAGCCATGTGACCATTTTCAAGAGGTTCCAGAACTCCATTCCACTGCATTCCTGCTGGAAAAAAGCCCTGCATATATGCATACTGTTTCTGTACATGCAAGCAGACTGGAACGCTTCTCAAGTACATATTAGTATTAGGAAGAACAGTGTGGGCTATGAATGCTGAGAATACCTTCATGAAACAAGTTTGACAGTTGTATTTATGGAGTTCAAAAGTGTCGATTGCCCAATCTGTTTGGTTCACGCTGAACAACCATGAATGACTGCTGAACTGCTTTGCAACAGGCTTCTGCAAAAATAGATGTGCAAAGATGTTGCTGATTCAAACTGATCAGTGGCCATTAATGTGACTGAGGACTACTTAGAAGACTACTGAAAGGTAGGATTTTATTGAAACAAAGCATTTATTGGGGAGTGATCTAGTTGTCTATTTAAACAATTGCCTGCTGAGCGGAGCAATTATGCAGCAAGGATGTGGGGTAGCAGAACTTGGTTTTTCTGTGTGAGAATACACGTGTGAAAAGCAAATTGTGAAAATATGGGGAAAGCAAAAATACAACAAAGTAACTTGTTGAGCACCCATGAAGAGAGAGACAAACTATAGAACCGATAATTGAAAAATCCAGTCTGTGTTCACAACTGGAAAACATGATAGCAAGCCAAACCAGCAGGCAGTAGAGCATCCCTAGTGTGGACCACTTGTATATAGATAAAACTCTACTAATCCATGAGATCACAGCAGTTGGAAAAGTCCTTGTCACAGTTATAGAAGCTGCAGTCTAGTTATCTATATACAACAGTTCACATTGCTTATTCCTCATGTGATTGAAGGAACATGTAGGGCCAAAGATGGCTCCATGCAGCTAAGATTTAAGGACTGAATGCTGTGTAAACCTTCCAATACAGAGAGTGTAAAAGAATATAGAGGATAACCGAGGAATCAACAGAACCTTCATTCTAGGACACAGCCATGTTTGTCTGGTGTAACAAGAACAATACCTTTTAATTACTTTATCATCACCCTTACTAGCTAATAAGGGAAAGATACGTTCAGAGCCATACTAACAGTAATAGGAGTTTTTCATTACTGAATGGCCTCATAGAAAAGGCCAGCTCCTATAAAACCATTTTAAAATGATCTAGTACTTATCATATTTGCTTCTTTGGCTGATTTTATTCAGCAGTTTAATCTTGCTGCTATGAAGGCTGCGTGCCTACTGGCATCTGCACTGGTTCTTTTGAGAGAAAAAATCTCCCCTACATACATGGCATTCTTTGTGAAGTTCATTTCTGTTCTACCTTTGAAATCTCTGAAGAAATGTGTGAAATGTCCTCAGGGACTGCAGCATCATGAAGTGCCACAGCATTGCATCCCTTAGGGAAAGAGATCAGAGCGGAGGTCTGAACTGTGATTTTTTAATAAAAAAAAATTAGAAAAGGTGTGATGCTGAATTAAGTAGCATTCTGGATTTGAATTCCTGAAAGGTGTGAATGTAATCCTGTATCCACTCTAAAAACTGGAGATAATACTGTGGAAAAGGGCAGATGAAATGACTGAGTTGTGAGCATCGGATAATTTCATGCAGCTGCAGCCATGGTTCAGAAAGATTAAGCCACTTTTGTTCACAAGTAGAATACAGGATATAGAACAATTCTGAATACTAAATAAAGGCTGAATTGTCTACTGTATCTCAGTAGACATTTTCCCCCTCCTGGCAAGATAAGAGTTTCATTATATAACAACTAATGAAAACTGAGATGGATTTATCCAATGACATTCTTAATTTTAAAAATTCAGGTGCAAGCATTTGAAGCCTCTACTTATTTTTAATGCGACAGAGGTAATTATGAACATTGCAACTGATGTGATTTAAGTGTCTCTTCAACAATTGCATTTATTCCTAACTCAACTGGGGGGAGTTATTTGGAAAAAAAATTAATCAGAAATTTTACACTTTGGCACAAATTACAGCGGGCCACATTTACCACTAGCTTTGTCTTATTTGTGTTTTTTTATATGCTACAGTTGTATACAGTTCTATAAAGGATTTAAATGAAGATTTACTTTTAAATGGCTGTCTATAAAAAAAGACACCGGCCCTGATTATTTTTTTCCCAAGAGGGTCAGAAGAACATGTGGTTTCTTTCAGATGGTCAGGAAATGGCCAGAAGTGCGGGCACCTGATCACCTCTTCTCAAGGCCAGAAAGGTGAGGGAAAGTACAGGAATGGGGGAACTAAATTTTGTTGTGCAGAAGGTCACCAGCATGGAATTGGTAGGGACCTTGCAGAAGCTGTGTATATTTACCTTCTAAAATGTAAAACGAAGAGAGTGTAACTCCCAGAGTGAAGACAAGGAATCCTGAAAGAGAGAATTCTTTGAGAGCCAAACTACAAGTGATGCCCGTCACTAGTTGGACACTTGTCAACTTCCCTAAGGTTTTGATGGGAAATGTAAGTGTCCTGGGCCGTTTCCAGATGGCTTACCTGAAGCTGCTCCATGCCGCAATGTTGTGGATCATGCCGGGGAAAATGCGAAATATCGTGTTTTCTCGCACGAGTTTTGCGCGACGTCGCACAAAACTCACGTGAGAAAACGCGATATTTCGCGTTTTCCCCAGCACGATCCACAACATTGCGGCATGGAGCGGCTTCAGGTAAGCCATCAGGAAACAGTTCTGGTCTTGCAGCTTGGTCATCCGACTGCTGTTCAATGGACTTTTCAACTGTCACTTTTCCAACATTCCACCAAGCTGCCTACATTTCCCATCAAAACTTGAAGGAAGCTGACTAGTGTCAGGCATCACTTGTAGTTTGGCTCTTGAGAAGGCAGGAGAATTCTTGGTGGAGGCCAGCTTTGGAGGCTGAAGAGAGTACTGATCAGATATTTAGTGTGAGACATCAGCTTATCTCACCTTATGCGGAAGATTAGAGGCTGTCCTGTAACACATCTCATCATAATTGACATTAGTATTCAGCAATTATTTGGAACATTGGAGGGGTAGCATGTTTACTGAGCATGAGGTGGCATAGCAGTTCTAAAACATTCCTGAATAATACTCATTTCTTTGACCCTTTTTACTCAGGTTTCAGAAATAGTTATGGAACAAGAACTCATTCGATAGCCCTAATAGATGATCATTTTTGTCAAAGGGATAAACAAACTCATCTTTTTTATTTTTTTAGTTCTTTAAATCAGACGATAACAATAAAAGGTCCAATTAAAACCAAGGTGAAGCATTCAAGTCCCCTCAAAAGCCTTCCAGAATACACCAGTTTTTAAAATAATGACAGAAGATGGTTATCCTAAATGTATTTCCTAGAAGAAGAAGCTGCACAAACTTCTATTTTAAAATCAAAACTGTTAAGCTTTTATTTCATTATATTTAGCTATCAAAGTGAGTATCAGCACAGCAGCCATCTCCATCCTGAAACATTTCTGAAGCCATGGTCACATGGATAACAGTGAACAAGCTGAAACTGAGCCCCAAAGTACTCTGTATTTCTGAACATATTTGACCTCATACTGATCCATATTTCCTTTCCCCCTTCGAAGCACCATGAGACAACCCGCCTGAGAAGCAGAAATAGTTATGACTTAAAGAATGAAAGGATGGGAAAAATGGCTACAAAATAATTTTAGGGTCTCTGTCACAAAGTAGAAAAGACAGAACAGCTGAGATTGGAAGTTCAGAATGACAAGCTAAAAAATAGCAAGAAAAAGAGCTCTGGCATCCTCAAATATTGAACACTCAAAAAGAATATGAAAAGAAGTGTCAATCTTACTGTGATGGACTGCTTTTTTTTTATTCTGGAAGTGCCGTAAACACAGCTGAAAGAATGCTAAGGGTTAATCCCTCACAGACACAGAGAGCTTTGCATGACAGGCTATTCCAAGGAATCTGATTAGGTAGCATGAGCTGAACAGAGAAAGACTTCTGAACTAGATGCTGGAGAGAAGAGAGTCTGACTTAAGCCCTACTGAAAGGAGTCAAGTACAGACAGTTTCAAGATTCAGCCCTGACTGAGAACAGTTTAACACAGACAGTAGAACTGGGGGAAAAGTTGACAAGGAAGTTTGGAAAATAGGCACAGACTCCCATTCAGGCCAAAGAAAAGGGAAAGATCTTCTAGTGAGAGGAGAATTTCCCTATCCAATCAAACAGGGAGGTAGCTCTGAAAAGTGAAGAAATCCCTGGTCAGGTGTGGTTGGAAACTGCCTTCAAAAACCAGTGCTTTCCTTCTGTTTTTAACTGAATCTTAACATCTCCCAAAGTGGGTGCCAGCATTCTTAAACCCAGGGCTCATTTCGAGGAGGAATGCACCGGAACACCGTTCCAAGACTTTCAAACATTTTGGGCCATTTAGGCCTCGATTGGGGCCCAAACGACCACAATTGAGGCCAAAACAGCCCATATCGGGTCGGTGCCAGGCAAGGGAAGCATCTCCCACCCGGCACTGACCTGATCCAGGCCGTTTCAACCCTAATCCGGGCCGAAATGGGTTAAAATGGCCATTTTGGGCCTCTTTCGGGGCCAAAATGCATCAGATTGGGGCTAAAACAGCCAGGATTGGGTAGGTGCCAGGCAGGGGGAGCCAAAACGGACCAGATTGGGGCCAAAATGGCCAGGATCAGGTTGGTGCCAGGCAGGGGAAGCCTCCTCCGCCCAGCACCGACCCTATCCTGGCCGTTTTGGCCCCGATCCTGGCTGAAATGGGTCGAAAATGGCAGGGGAGGGTCCTGGGCAGGGGAGGGTTCCCCTGCTCGGCTCCGGCCAGATTTGATCCTTTTTGGCTCTGAACCTGGCCCCAAAGCCCCAAAATGGCCACTTTCAGCCATTTGGGCCATTTTCTGCCAGGATTGGGGCCAGAACTGCTGGTATCTCATCAGTGCCAGGTGAGGGAACCCTCTTCTGCCCAGCACTGATCTGGTTCAGGCCATTTCGGCTGTGATCTGGGCCCAAACGAGGCCCAAATGGCCATTTTTGGCCATTTGGGGCCCTTTTCAGCTGGGATCAGGACCCAAACCACCAGGGGATCGCTGCCCTGGTGGGGGACCCCTGCCCTGCCCAGCACCAACCCAATCCAGGCTGTCTTGGGCCTGATCCAGGCCAAAACGTGTCCAAAATGGCCATTTTGAGCCATTTTGGGCCTTTTGGTCTGGATTGGGGGCAAAACAGCCCTTTTAAGGCCACTGCCAGGTGGGGGAACATTCCCCTGTCTGACAGCAGCTGAATCCTGGCCATTTTGGCCTGATCAAGGGGTGTGACATATATTAATGAGTTATGCTAATGAGTTCCTGCATTTCTTTTTCTACGAAATGACCCCTGCTTAAACACAAAAGGGAAAGAAAATCGTAAAAGAAAGTGTACTAGAGTGATTGGGGAAAAGACAGGAACAAAAGCGTCTAAACATAAGAATTTAAGTATCTGTGAAGAGCATAAGAACTAAAGATGGTGCATGTATTGATTTTACATCAGAGATTTTTATGTCGAATTATGTTGAAATTTTCAACCCCTGATTTCACGTGACCTTTCCCCTCTAAAATAAATAGTTATTTTTTAAATTTTAAAAATGTCTCTAGTGCCATTTCTGCAGTTTAAGGGCCAAGAAGAGGGAAGGAGGAAGAGGGAAAGAGGGGAGGGGAACCAAAATATTGAGAAGAGCAAACACAGTGTGCTCTGAACCTAGTACTTTGATAGTCAAGGTTCGTAATATGTTTCTTAACCAGAGTATAAATTTTGTATTTCATATAACTTTTAATCACATCTAATGTTATACCATGGGCTATTAATTTTCCATCAAAAAGTTTTATTCAAGAAGATCTAAAAGAATCCAGTCCCAATACTTGCAGATATCCCTTCTTGCTAAAGACCAATTTAAGTCTTAAATTAAATGAAGAAAGCCAAGCCCTGGCTTCCAGTGATTTTTAGCCAAATTCTGCATGGAGAGCAATACCTGATACACAATTAGGAGCATTCACAAGCCACCAAAGAAACTGAAGAAGGGGGTGGTCCAATTCGGTAACAGAGGTTATCCAAATAGAGATCCAAATAAAAAGAGGAGGTTGTCACCTAGGGGCTATGTCGGTCTGCGTTACGGCTAAATGATCACACCAGACACTTGCGTGGGTTAGAAATGGCCACAACTTTATTGATTACAGCTATATGGAGCATTGGCCTGGCATCTGGGCTGGATCCCCGTTGGCATCGTAGGCCTTCCTGCCGACCGATGCATCCCCCGCCAGCCTCCCGCTGGCCCATCGGCTCATTCTGCTCCGTCGCCGGCTCCGCCTGGCGACCCTTGCTTCCAGCTCCGTCGGGGTGAGCAGTCCCGCAGGCCAGCTCACCCTGATGGGATCCGGCCCAATGCCTCGAAAACCGCCACTGGAGGCTGGCCGAAGGCCCGCCTCCCACCAACGCTCCAGCTGCTGTAACCACAAAGGTTTGAGCCACCCCCAATCCCCGAGGGGGGCCCCGACTTAGATGCCCAGAGGGAGGCGAAAAACCCCAAGTGGCCTCGGCCAATCTGGCCCCTTGCGGGAAAAAATTCCTCCCCGGCCCCCGAAGGCGACCGGCCAAGTGGCCCTGGGGATCTCCGCCGGGGCCCTCCGGGGGGCCCACTCTCACCCCCCCCCGCCTGAGCTGCTCTCGCTGTTCCTCCAGTCATTCAGCTCCGTGATGCCTCTCTCCGGTCGGGGTGGGTGCTGCGCCTGTAACTGAATCACATAAGGTTAGTACGATCTTTCCTGACATAGCCCAAATAGGCTCTGGAAGTCCACCTGCCCACACGCTTTATCCTTTCAGCGGACAGGCCCACTTCTGCTGCTGTGGTGGCTGCTCCGATGCGAAACGAGTGGGACCCGTATGCCTCTGGTGGGAAGCCTGCCGCCTGTAGGCTGGTCCGCATGACTGCTGTGAACTGGTACCTGGTAAGTGGCCTGCCGTCAGCGTGCACTAGGAGCTGACCCGGGGTGGCCGGGCGCCTGTCCAGGTATGCCCTGACTGCCTGCACTGGGCACGGGGCCCCCCGCCCCACGGCGTGGAGCTGCACGATCGCTCCACGTCCCAGCTGATCGGTCTTGGACTGCCGGACCCTGATCTTAAGTTTGCCCCCCTTGATTGATACGTCTACTCGCGCCAAGGCCCTGTTGGACTGATCCCTGGAAGAGGCTGCCGCCAGCTCGCTGACGCGAAAGGCCCCATAGAACGCTAGGCTGAAGGCTGCCTCGAACAACGTGGCTTCGAAGGGTGAGTGGCATACCCCTTTCAGGTGTTGCAACAGGCCCTGCAGGACTCCCACTGTGATGGGACGCCGGGTGTCCCTGCGGGGCGGCCCCCGTCGGGCCCAACCCGCCACGGCCCTCCGAGCCAGAAAGCTACCTGTCGGGTCTGCCCTCCCAGACGCCTTGCAAAAGAATGAAATGGCTGCCACGTGCATCTTGATGGTCTTGGGTGCGTACCCCGCTTCGTCCATCCGAGCCAGGTATTCCAACAGGGCCTCCTCTGGCACGTCGCGTCCTGGCTGGCCTAGCCTCTCTGAGAGGAACGTTGTAAATGCTGCGACTGCGGTCCCATAGGCCCGCCTAGTCGTAGGCGCCAAAGACTCAAGAACTCCCTGTACTATCCGGTGCTCCCAAGCTCCCACAGCTCTTCCGGGAAGGGGTCTGGCTGTTGCTTTGCGTCTGGTGCCATCTCTCGAAACCTGTCCTCCTGAAAGCGAGAAAGGGCGTCTGCTATGTTGTTGTCCACTCCGGGAATGTGGCGAGCCCCAAACACAATGTTATTCTGCAGGCACCGGAGAACCATCCTGCGCACCAAGCGCATGACGCGCTCTGAGCGTGATGTCTGCCTGTTCACCACCCGCACCACTGCTTGGTTGTCGCACCAGAAGAGAACCTTCTTGTTGCTAAACTGGTCGGACCAGAGTTCTATGGCTGTCAGGATGGGAAAGAGCTCGAGGAACGTGAGGTCTCTGAGGATGTCCCGCCCCAGCCAAGCCGTGGGCCACCTCTGCGCGCACCACTGGCCCGCCCAGTACACCCCGAAGCCCACGCCTCCTGCCGCGTCGGAGTGCACCTGCAGTGCCGCCCCCAGATCGAGTGGCTCCCGCCACCAGGACACTCCGTTGAAGTCCCTCAGGAAGATGTCCCAGACGTGCAGGTCAGCTTTCAGCTGTTTCGTTATTCTGATGTGGTGCTGTGGCGCGGTGATTCCCGCTGTTGCTCTGGCCAGGCGTGCGCAGAATGGCCTCCCCGGCGCCACTACCCTGCAAGCAAAGTTAAGGCTCCCCAGGAGTGACTGCACCTCTCGCAGTGTTTTCTTCTTGGCTTTGAGCGCCGAGCCGACCTTTTCCTGCAGGCCTTTCAACTTCTCCGGGGGCAGCCTGCAGGTGCCCCGCAACGAATCTATCTCTATCCCCAGGAACGACAAGCAAGTAGTGGGGCCTTCCATCTTCTCTTGGGCCAGCGGCACGCCTAGCTCCCAGGCCAATCCTTGGAACAGCTCTAAGAGCCTCTGGCACTCCCCTCCCTCCGCCGGCCCTGACATGATAAAGTAATCGAGGTAATGAGAAATGAATGGGGAGCGTGCCCGATCCTTCAGTGCCCATTCGAGGAATGTGCTGAAAGTCTCGAAGGTCGTGCAAGCCACCGCACAGCCCATTGGCATGGCTTTGTCCATGTACCATTGTTCCCGGAATTTGAACCCCAGGAGGCACCAGTCCTCTGGGTGGACTGGCAATAGCCGGAAGGCGGATTGTATATCACACTTGGCCATCAGGGCACCCCGGCCGCAGGCCCGTACTAGGTTCACCGCTTGGTCAAATGATGCGTAACGCACGGTGCAGAGCTCTGATGGTATTGCTTCGTTCACTGATGCTCCTTTCGGGTAGGACAGGTGATGAATCAGTCGGAATTCTCCCGGTGTCTTTTTGGGGACTACACCCAGCGGGGACACTCTCAGGTTGTGTACCGGGGGTGCATCGAAGGGGCCAGCCACCCTTCCAGCCTGCACCTCCTTTTCGATCTTAACCGCCACCACGTCCGGCATGTCCCTCGCTGACTTGAGGTTGGGCGCATCTGTGGCGACCCGAGGGCCCGTGTATGGAATCCTGAAGCCCTCGGTAAAGCCTTTCCAGAGCAATGTGGCGGCCGCCCGATTGGAGTAGCGCTGCAGCCAAGGCTGCAGTGCCGCTGGGGAGACTGGCGTTCGGGCGAGAGAACGCCAGTCCCCCGCGCCATCAGTCTCATTTTTTTCCTGGGCCCCTGGTGACACTCTGGCCCCCCGCTGCCGGTGCTCTTGCCCCATCCTCCCCCCTGACTCCGCTTCCGACTGTGCCTCCCCGAAAGGGCCACTGCGATCCGGAGCCCTTGTGGCAGTCCCGCCGAGGGTGACAGCCTAGGCAGTCCTCGCATACGTGGTTGAAGCGGCACCGAGCCTTGCGGCAGCCCCCCGCATTGAACTCCCAGCAGGGGCGCTTGCCGGCGTGGCGCCTGTATCCTGAAGCTTCGGCCTTGGCACGCTCCCCCATGCCCTTGCTGTTGACTGCCCGCAGCCAGCCCATGCTGTCCAGCTGGTCCCAACGGGTGAGCTCGTTGCTGGACGCCTTCTTCCGGAAGTTCTCGTCATACTTTAGCGCCGCCTTCTCGCCTGATGTGGCCTTGATGTGCGCTACCTCCCTCATGTGCATGGTGAGGTGCCACGCGCGCTCGGGGTATGCCGCCTGGACCACTCCCGCATATTCGCAGTACCCCAGGACCCAGTTCGTGAATGTGCGCTCTGCCGGCCTCTCCCTATCCTGACGCCTGCGCTTTCTGGGGGAACCCATGTCCCCCGCTGGCTCCTCTGCTTGCAGTAGAGTGAAAACATCCACGTAGTATCCGTTTAAGATCCGCTCCCTCACGCGAGCCGGCAGATGGTATCCGATGGGGGCTTCCCCCGGCCCTACCTGTGGCGGAGACTTCTCGCGCCGGGCTGCCGGGGTATGCTCCCACGCCGCCCTGGCCCCTATGTGGGCTCTTCCCCGGTGCCTGCGGCGCCGGGCCCACTCAGCTAGCCCCGGGACGTAGGCCGCCGCCTCCCAGTAGTCCCTTGCCTTCCTTTCCCAATCCTCGTCCCCGGAGGACTCACCTCTCGACTCCCTGGACGACGATATGCTGTGGCTCCGGCTCCTACGGCGCGACTTCCGTGACCGTCGACCTGAGGCTCTGGACCGCCCTTTGTTCCATCCTCGTTCCGAATCACTCTCCCAGCTGCCCTCTGGGCTTGGCTTGTCCACCTCCTCGTCCACCATGATCGTGTCCCTGACCTCCTGCGATGGGCTCCTATGCGTCGGGCGCCTGGCCTCCCGCCGCTCAGGCCCCCTTTGGGGTGAGTGACCCCTCCCTCGCTTGCCCCCCGGCCCCTTCGGGGGGCTCTGGCGGGCTGGAACAGGAGGGGGGGCGGTGGCGGCGGCCCCAGCCATGGCGGCCCGGGTGCTGGCAGCTGGTGCCCCGCCCCCGCCAAATGCTGCGGAGAGCACAGCCATGTTCTCCTGCATGCTTATCCATGCCGCTTGGATGTCGACCCCTTGCAGAGGGGGGGACGCCCTGCGCGAGCCCGGCTCCCCGGAGGGCACCAGCAGCCCCCCGCTGGTGCCTTTGCTGGGGGCCCCGGCCCCCCGGGGGACCCGGCGGGGTTCCCCCCACACCTTGCGAGGGGCCCCTGCCGCACCCCTCGTGACCGGGCCCTGGCATGATGCCTTGGCCGCTGCCTTGCCCTTCGTGCTCGCCGCTGGAGACATTCGTCCTGTAAAATAAAGAAATGCCCGCCCTGCGAGGCGGTCTGTTGGTCAGCTCCCGGGCGACGCTGGGGGGGGAATTCCAGGAGACGTCCCCGCTCGCACCGCCGTGGGCGCCCAGCCCGGCTTGCCAGACCGGACCACGTGGTCGCTCCTGGGGAGGCCAGCCCTGGGAATGGGGGGGGGTGCCTGCCCCGAGCCATGCCGCCAGCCTGCTTAACCATGCCGCCAGCCTGCTTCCGTGACTCGCTCGGCCCCGTGCCCCCCCCCTTGCGAAGTGGAAAGGTCCCCCGTTACTGAATGGCCAGGGGCGGCCTGCTGCAGCTTGCCAGCCCCTGTGCGACACCACTGCCGCTGGCAGCCTGGCCGCCCGGCGCCAGCCCAACCGGTTGACCCCCGCGGCAGACGGGCCGCCCGCCCACCCGGCGCCCCGCCCCCGGCAGCCGCCAAGGGGCAGGGCCCCCGGCGGGGGGGTCTGAGTGCAGATGCCAGACGGCAGCCACCGAGGAAAGGCCGTCGGAGGGCTGCCGATGAACCCCGGGACCGCCGCAGCCGCGGAGGCCCGCCCGGTCGGCGGCCGGGCAGCCCACCCGCACCGCCCGAAGGGGAAGACCCCAGGGGCCAAGCTCGGGGTGCAGGCTGGTCCCGGGAATGCCCCGCTGGGCCCGGGATGAGGGCCCAGCGCCGCCGTAGCGGCCACCCGCCCGCGCCGCCACCGGTAAAAGCCCCGCGGGCCCGCGCGCGGCGCGAGCCGACTCGGCCGCGGCTGCTCCGGCCTCCGCCGGGCAGTGCGCCCGCGCCGCAGCCATTGGAGGGCCCGGGGGCTTGGAAGGAAGGTCCGGGCCGGCCGGCCGCAAGGGCCCCAGGCCTCCCGTGGCCGCAACGGCCCGCTCGTGCGGCGGCCGGGCCACCCGCCCGCGCCACCGCCGGTAAAAGCCCCACGGGCCCGCGCGCGGCGCAAGCCGACTCGGCCGTGGCTGCTCCGGCCTCCGCCGGGCCGGGCACCCGCGCCGCCGCTGAAGGAGGGACCGGGGGCTTGGCCTGAAGGCGCGGGCTGTTCGGTCGCGAGGCGCGGGCCGACCGCGGCCGCAGCGCCCTGATCGGGCGGCAGCCAGGCCACCCGCCTGCGCTGCCGCCGCCAGGAAACCCCCCCGGGCCCGCACGCAGCGCCGGCCGGATTCGGCCGCGGCTGCTCCGGCAGCCGCAGGGCAGCGCACCTGCGCTGCCTCCGAGGGAGGGCCTGGGGGCCTGGAGGTAAGGCGCAGGCCGGTCTTGAGCCGAAGGGGCCCGGCCGCCTGCCCCCTGCCTCCCCCCAGGCCAGCAAGGGGGGTGGAAGAACCATGGCGGCCCCGCGGAAGGGGAGGGGGAGGGGGCATGCACCCCCTCGCCCCCCTCCAACCCCCCCCGAGAGACACGGCCCCTCCAGAAATCGAGGGGAAGCGGGGACCCCCAGGCTCAGCCACCCCCCACCAGACGTGGGATGGGAATCCCCCACCCAAGCATCTGCCTGCCTTACCTGATGCTAGTTGATCCGGCAGATGCTCGAACAGTAATGGCGCTGACCATGCGGCTGGACCCTCATGGGATGGATGCTCCGCCTCCGTTCCAGTCCCGCCTCCACGCCGTCCGGCCCCAGGTGCCAACCCTGCTTGCAGGTGAGTCTGCCGCTTTCTATAATTTTTAAACTGAATGCCAGCATACCACTAGGAATATAACTGCCACATTTAGAATAGCAAAAAAAAATTAAAATTGCTCCTGCACTCAGTTTGGTCTTATTAAATGTCAATTTATGATGAATGCTCCAAGACAAATCTGATGTAAACAAAATGCTCAAATACCTGAATTCCTTAACTCGGTCAAGCAAGGGCCAATTAAAAAGAAGGTTTCCTTTTCTTTGAGAAGACCATTATTTTTTATTTCTCGTGCTTCATTTGTAACCCCTCCTTGGAGCAACACTGTAAAAATGTCTTTAGTGATCTTTGAAGTCCCACTTTTGTGTGGAAAAGAAGGTCTGTGTCATTAGCATAAAGAAGGATAGGAACACTGATCTTGGTCAATTTAGGCAGGTGAATGGACTCCAAAAATATGAAGACATATCATCTATATATAAATTGAACAAAATAGACCTAAGAAGCATTCTTGCCCCACTCCTTTGTCTAATTTAAATATTCCTGGCCTCAATGAAGCTGGGCAGTGAAACCAATGTGGAATTTCTGGATGAGCCTCAGAAGTCATCTATCTATAGTGTATTGGCTAATTTAGCCCATAATCTCCCTCTGCAGATTGAATCAAAAGCCGCCTTAAGAACCATAAACCCCACAAAAAAATAACCACCTAGGCAGGTATATTTCAGTGATCAAAGGTAGATGAACCTCTTCTGAAACCTATTTGTTCCCAGCCCAGAACCTCCTGTTGTTCAACCCAATTCAGGAGCTTTAAATATAAATATGAAATATAAAGCTCACATAAAGAGGAAAGAAAAATGATTGATTGATAATATGCAGGATCAAATCTATGAACCCTTCTTTAAAAAAAAAAAAAAGATGGGACTACATGCTTCATTAACTTCCAGGTTCAGTTCTGCAATAGGTTCTATGTGTAGAGCAATATGCTATACATGAGACTGTCCTTGACAAATTCAGAAGCTTCAACAAGTTTAAAGTACTGCAGCTGACCTAGTGGTAGGTCTTGTCGCTTTCACCATGTTCAGCCAATTCTTACTCAACTGTATTGGCTACTAATGTGCTTCCAACTTCAGTTCAAAATGCTGGTACTAACCTTCATGAGTTCATTACCTATGGACATAACACTCTTTGTGAGTCTCTCTCTCTCTCTCTCTCTCTCTCTCTCTCTCTTTCTCACACACACACACTCCTGCCTTTTATAATAACATAATTTGTAAACCGCTCTGAGTGCGGTATTACGTTTTCCTGAAGGGCAGTATATAAATCGAATGTTGTTATTGTATAACCCTGAAAGATGGATTAGGCTGAGAGATAGTCTCTCCAAGACATCTAAAACAGGGGCACTCAAGTAAAAGATCTTACACTTCTTCTCCCATTGTGGACATGCACTGCTGGAAAGACAGAGTACACTTGAATATAAGACCACACAGAAAGTAAGTCACTTGAGCGTCACTGTGTAAGATGTCTTGTGTACAGAGACTCATAGTGGCTGGCTTGAATTAGCATCACAGCTGAGTTGGAGTCTGAATCTGGGTCCTTCTGGTCTCTATAACCACTATACATCCTGGCTTTCTTGAGATGACAGTTGAAGTAGGACCTTCCTTGCCCCCAATTCAGGTTTTTGACTACTATTCAATGTTATCTCATTTTGAGAGTGTGTTATATATATCACATAGAAGTCTGCTACAATGATAGTGGCCCTGGTTCTCCTTATTAAGTGAAGGTGCTCCTATCAGTAACATAATATATTATGCCCTCTTGCCTGCAGTGTGCTAGAATCACACTGTCAGTGGGGGTACAATGGTAGAACCTAGTCTAGACTTCCACTGCAGCCCTTCCAGTATATTGCTCCTGCATTTCCCTCCCATGCTACTGTATTCAGTGCAAATTTTCCATCAGAATGCCTCGGCCTCGACAAATTTTGCTTCTCTGTCACACTCCTAAATTAAGCATAACCTTGTTAAGGTATCTGGCATTTGCACAGCACCAATTGGGCAATGTATATGCAGGTAATAAAACCCATGACCTGGACAAGGCAAAGTGTCAAAAGAACAGAAATATTGCACTTGATTTTGTTGTCAGTAATTCTGAAGAAGGGGGATTTCAAAGCTAACACTATCTCCATAATCTTCAATAATTTATTTCTAGTACAGATTACAAAGATCACAGACAGTGCCGGCACCTCCATTGAGGCAAACCCGGCGATCACCTCCAGTGTTGAGGCGCTGGAGGGGGCACTGGCGCCGGGTCGCACACACTGCGGGGCTGGCGGCAGCAGCATGCAGGTGGCTGACTGGGAGGGATGGAAAGCTGCCCGCATGCCGCCCCAGCTGCCTGCCATGCCTGGCCCACGGCTACTGCAGCCTCCTAGCTCTCCCATGCTGCTGCCGCCAACACGTGCCCCCGGTCGTGAGCAGCAGCCGCGGGCCAGGCGCAGCAGGTGTCCAGGGTGGTGTGCAGAGGAACAGAGTAGGATGGCTGGGAGGACGCACACGCGCCTCCTCAGCCACCCGCCATGCCTGGCTGGGCTGGCAGCCTCTCAGCCCAGCCGCCCTCCGCCCTGCAGTCCAGGTGTGCGCGCGTGCTCTGCACGCATGCGCAAGGGAGCAGGAGCAGTCCTGAAGATGGCCCCCAGCCTCAGGCGCCAGAAACTCTGGCGCCGGCCCTGATCACAGATCCTTCAAACAACATCATAATCACTTCTCAGATAACCAAGATGAACAGGTGAATGGAGTGAAGCGAGTCACCTCAAAGTTTTGGGAAATTAGGAAAGCTGAGAGTTACTAAATAAAGAGTTTACAAAATGGCTGCTTCCCCTGCATGAGATAGGCAGCATGTATAAAATCAGTAGATTTTTCAATGACCTTCAGAAAACTTCCCCACTTCCTTCCCTCATTCAACAAAAAAGCTGTCTATCTAAACTCAGCCTGTGGAGTTCTAGGAATAGACATTTGCTAAGGCAGGTGTCATCTTTCTACAGTCTCGAAGAAGACAGAGCTGAAATAATTACTTAGCGCTAATGTTCTTTTTTCCCCCTTTCCCATGTTTCTATATCCCAGGACTCTTCAGTGTTTTAATTTAAAGCCACTGCCAAGTGTCTGCTTTTTCTTCTTGTCATTTAGTCTTTTCCACTGCTGGCATCCCCATCAGTCAACTCTCCCCCATCTTGCCACTCCAAATTGTCATTAAACATTACAGGCATTTTTGTAAGCTACAACTTGACTGGCTTTGGCTCATTTAGTTTACCTTCCTTCTTATTTTGCTTTCCTTAATTTAGGAATTTATACAGCTGCATGTAGTGGAGAGTATCCTCAAGTCATAGCTGACTTATGGCAACTCCTGGTGGGGTTTTCATGACAAGAGACTAACAGAGGTGGTTTGCCATTGCCTGCCTCTGTGACCCTGGTCTTCATTGGAGGTCTCCCATTCATTTACTAAGCAAGGCCGACTCTTGCTTAGTAATTGAAATCTTTTGAGATTTGATGAATCAGGACCAACTGGGCTATCCAGATCAGGATATACAGCACGAACTGGGGCAAGTTTACAAACCAGTTTGTGGTTTGCGGTTCATGGGATTTAAATGCCCCTTTCCTGCCAGCAGCGGCAGGGAAAGGGGCATTTGACATTTTAAAGGGCCCTTTCCTGCCTTACAAGTGGCAGGTCCCTTTAAACTATCAGCTGGCAGGCAGTGGGAAGGATCCCCCCCTCGCCACCTGCCAGCTGATAGTTTAAAGGGACCTGCTGCTTGCAAGCAGCAGGGCCCTTTAAACTGCCCAAACACCACTCCCCACCCCCCGCCCCAGCCCCACACCTACCTTGCCCTGCAGGCCCGCAGCATCCTCCCCCTCCTCCCATGAGGGGTGAGAAGGCCATTTTTGGCCTCTTGTGCCGCTGCGTGGGCCCACAGGGTGGCGGAGGAAGCCGAAAATGGCCTTCCTGCATTTGAGGGGCGGGAAGGCCATTTTCGGCTTCCTCCACTGCTTTGTGGGCCCATGCAGCAGCGGAAGGGGCCTTCTTGCCCCTCACAGGAGGAGGGGGAGGAGACCACAGGCCTGCAGGGCAAGGTAAGTCTGGAGCTGGGGGTGGAGGGCTGGAGGTGGGGGTGGGGTTTGGGCAGTTTAAAGGGCCCTGCTGCTTGCAAGTGGCAGGGCCCTTTAAACTATCAGCTGGCAGGCAGGGGGGATCCCCCTCTCACTGCCTGCCACCTGATAGTTTAAAGGGCCTTGCCTCTTGCAAGCAGCATGAAAAGTTTATATGGCCAGTTCCCTGGGGAAATGGCCATTTAAACTGCCCCTTTAATACAACCCAAACGAACCAGTAGACCAGTTCGTTGAAGTGAACTGAAATGAGCTTCCACGAACCAGTGGTTCGCATAAACCATGAACCGGCCTGGTTCATGCATTTTTTTGGTCGTAATTCAATTTGTGCCCATCTGTAGTGTCTGTATGGGCAGGCTAAGGCAGGTGGTAAAGCAATAGAGAACAACAATGAATCTCACTCTTATTCTACAGCATTACTTCTTCATATTCCGAAGGCCAAGGCAGATAACACTATATTCCCTTTTCACTCTTTATTTTCACTTTATTTTTTATCGACTTGGTTAGATCAGGAAGCATCCTGAGGTATTTTTTGTTGAAGATAGATGACCAAACCAGACACTGTGTGCTGGCCAGTGACTGGTTAGAGAACTCTCTGTATTCCATATCATCACTTGAATCTGCAAACTAACCAATGTAAGAGGATGGTGTTGATGTGGGTGGGTTTTATGTGCTGGCAAGGAAGAGTAAGGTGTGGTGATATTGAGAACTTGGAGCCAGATTAGGACTATCTAAATACTGGCACGTGTATGGGGAAGCCATTCAGGGGTCCCGCATTAATAATAAAAATTTAAAGAAAACTTTAAGATGGATTGCTAAAATTTTAAGTTTTCAGTAAACCTGAGCTTAGCTCAAAATGCCTAGAGTGGGGGTGGGCAGTTCTTGCAGATTCTCCCTGATCTCTTGATACCATTAACCATGCTAGGCTTCTTTCCATGGGCAGTAGATGGTACTGTGCTCCTGTGGGTTTACTCCTATCTGGTGGGATGTTTCCAAATAGTGCTCCTAGGGCACTTTAGCTCTGTTAGGGGCTGCAAAAGAGCTCTGTTTTGTTTTCCATATTTTCCAACATACACCTAAAACTATTGGCTGACATCATCTGGGATTTAGAGTAAAATATTAGAATGCTGTTGACCCTGAGTTGTTTCTCCTCTACCTTAGAGTCTGATGATGTACTGGATATGCTGAACAGATGCTTGGAGGTTGTTGTGGACTGAATGAGGGTTAACAACTACAAGCTCAACTCAGACAAGAGGGAAATGCTATTAGTGAGATGTTCCTGAGGCCTAGGGGATGATTTATTGTGTTTTCTGGATTGGTGTCAGATGTTAGATTGAGAATTTACTACAAGAGAGTTTTAAAAAGTAAATGTTTCCCTTGTTCTTGTTTCCCTATGTATTTCCTGGTCCTTTCTAATCTTGGAGCAGGAATGAAACATTACAATCTATCCATACTTCTATATATGTAGTGGGTAGAGTTTATATGGTTTGTTCAATAACACTGTACATGATTGCTGTGAGTTATTAAGACTGTAGCTAGGCCAAACTTGTCATTCCTCTATTACTATGAAAGAGGGGGCACATAGAAAGGAACTAAAATAAAAACAATATTGCGATAGCATCTTGTTGAGCTTAAAAGCTACATTAGGCATTTGAGCAGGACATATACATTCTCCTTTGAAAAGCAACATGGAAGGAATAAATACAAGAACGTGCAATCCATATAGGTAGTTTGATTTCCTAATTCTGCCAAATTAAAAAAAAATGCAATTATAATGTCCATTTTTCCTAAGTAACAATTTTACAAGTGTGTCCTTATAGAACCAATAATCTTTAAAGCTCCCATTATTCTCCTTTCTGAACATTGCAGAACCTTCTGCTTCCCTAGCCCTTCTAACATAGTGAGGTGTTTTTGTTTTAAAGGGTGACAAGTGTCATTGAAACAGCAGGGCCAGAATAGATGCATCAGCCTTTTCCACCTTGGAAAGTTGATGGACCGCTACTTCAAATAGGTTCAATTTATCTGTCAGAACATGATATATATTTGTAACTTTATTTCTGAAATTGCAACTTATTTTTATCACTTCAACCAGCTGGATGACTCTGTCACAAATTCAGTGTACATGTTGAAATGACAGAAAGGGAAACAGCTAGAACAGATTTTAAAATTAACTGTGACCTAAACATCACCATTTTGGGTAGTGGTGTAGGGGGTGGGAGAAAGGGAGGGAAGTTACTATTCTTCAATTTTAGGATTTTCTGCCCTATTGTTTACCAGACTTCATAATATTAATCAACGGAGACTAGTCTTATTGAGTTACTAACTTGAGGAAACCACACTTAGCTAACAGAAATAACTTCGATGGAACAATGAGGAGAAGATAGTCCTATGGTATCTTTGTAGCAATGTTAGAGATAGAAGTTGACTAGAAGAAACTAGCACTGAAGAACTGTGCCTCTTATCTTTTAACAGCTTTATGTAATTAGGGAACCCCATTATGTCTCCAGGTCATCTAAAAATGATCACCCAACCTTATCTAACTGTAGCTATACACAAAACTCATGTTAGCATTATTATTTTATAGTCTAATTTGCAAAAAGGAATCTGCTTGTAGAAGCAACAACTGCCCATTTTCCTGCAGTTAGTGTGACTATTTAGCTGGAAAGGACAGCATTTAGTATGAAGTGATCTTGATAAAATATTTATAAATAGCACATGTTGCCATCCATTAGAAGATACTCTTGAAATGCCAAGATTACTAAATGCTGAAAACTGATGATCTTTTCTGGTTTACAGGGAAAACAACTGCCTTGCTTCAAGTATAGATGTTCTTCAGCAATACAAGACAACAATACAGCCAGTTGCTCCTGCCTTATAATGCAATAAGGACTGGCATGATATTGAAGTCCATGGAATTAAGTACACAAAAATTCACTGAATTGTGCCTTAGATGAGTTCAAGCAGAACTAACATGAGTCATAGGGACAGGTAACAAAGATGTGGTTACACTTAACCTGTCAGTTTATTTCAGCATGACTTTGCTAGGTACAAAACTCGCTGTTTAAATAATCTTCATTTCAGTAATCAACAACTGTGCAGGAATACAGCTTCACAGATCAATCTCAGCAAATTTCATGGCTGAAACATCCAGAATAATATATTTCATGTATACATGCCAACAGGAACCACTACAGGAGCTATCATAAGGTTATTTCTATCATAGCTTGTATGAAAAGATTTTTTTTCATCTTTGATACAGCTATACCGGAAATGCAAATCTGCTCTGCCAAGTTTTCTCTGGATCTGAAGTTCTGGATTACTACTGTGGCATTGATAATGTCAGAATCCACAGTTGTTCCATATCTGTATTTCCAGATTTTGTGCTGATAATGTAATGATTATGAGAAGTGAATTTCTTCTTGTATCCATTATGACTACTGTCCTGTGATCATGCGGAAAATAATAAATTTAATTAAAAGAATTATGTTTTCTGCTGATAATTTTAAAAATCTTTTTTCATTTTTACTCTGCACTGGAATGTTGATTTAAAAAAGAAAATAAAAATACATAGAATAAAATACATTCTTCTAGCTGTGTTTCTTTCACTTCTTCTGTACTTGAATTCTGATAAACTAGATGCCCTTGTATACATAGGAGAAAATATGTTTATTTCAGGAAAACGGAGTCACTTTCTTTAACTGTTGAGACAAAATAGTTTGCAATCAAATTGGAAAGGTTCACGTACAAAATCTATTAATGGCATTCAGAAATGTCAGACAAGGACAACCAGAGTAGAACACAAGCAGTAATAAAGACATAGAAGTTGAACAATAACTAAGGAGGAAAGGGGAGCATACTCAACTCAATTATATATTCAAATATTAAAAGATTTGGGAAATTAACAATGCAATTCTTGTTGGAGTACAGTAATGTCTTGTATACAAAGAAGAAGAGAAGGTCCTGCAGGGGGCAACAAGTTCTAGCTGGTTTTCTCCCAGCACTGCCACCCCCCAGCTCCTCACCCCCCTCTACTTAGCCCCTGTCCCCTCCAACCCACTTACCTGGTCCTTTAAAAGTCCATTTAAACTATCAGCTGGCAGGTGGCAAGGGGGGATCCCCCCTGCTGCCTGTCAGCTGATAGTTTAAAGGGACCTTTCCTGCTGCTTGCAAGTGGAAGAGCCCTTTAAACACCTCAAACCCCACAACCTCCAGCCCCAGCCCCCACTCCCCAGCCCCAGCTTCCCACTTCCTTTGACTCTGCTGCAGTGGTGGTGGAGGACACGGCCCAGCAGCAGCCGCTCCTGCCTTCTTCGCAGCCCTGTGGGCCCATGCGGCAAAGAAGGAGGCCAAAAAGGCCCTTCCTACCCCTCAAATGGCTGCTGCAGCAGCTGTTTGAGGAGCTGGAAGGGCCAGATGAGGTGGCTCCAGCCTTCTCTGCTGCCCTGCAGCCCTGCACGGTGGCGAAGGAGGCCAAAAAGGCCCTTCCTACCCCTCAAATGGCTGCCGCAGTGGCCATTTGAGGGGCTGGATGGGCTGGAGGTAGCGGCTCCGGCCTTCTCCGCCACCCTGTGGACCCACAGGGTGGCGGAGGAGGCCAAAAAAGGAAGCATCTTCCCTTCAAAGTCCCCACCTCCTCCAGTCAGTTGGAAAGGGGGAGACTATGAAGGGAAGGAGCTTCCTGGCATGGCTTGCAAGCAGGTTCACTGCGCGGCTTGCAAGCCTCGTGTGGAGTCTACTTCCCTTCAAAGTCTCCCCTCACTCCATGTCAGGCTGCACTCAGCCGCTTGTCAGGGAAACCCCTGACAAGCGGCTGAGTCCGGAGTGAAATGCCCTTCTCCCTGGCACTACGCAGCAGCAGGGAGAAGGGCATTTAAGCCGGGCAGGCTGCACTCAGCCACTTGTCAGGAAAACCCCTGACAAGCGGTTGAGTCAGGGATTTAAATGTCCCTCTTCCTTCCTGCACAGCAGCAGGGAGAGGTAAATTTAAACCCCGGCAGGCTGTACTCAGCTGCTTGTCAGAAACCCCAACAAACAGCTGATTGGTGGTTTAAATATCCCTCACCATCCTGCTGCACAGCGGCATGGAGAGGGACATTTCAACCCTTGCCCCGAAGCTACACAAATAGCTTTGGGAATCTTTGGTTCAGGGTTTCAGAAACGGCCTAGGTATACTGAGGTTGTTTCGGAAATCCCAAATCTTTGCAAATCATGTCCAATTCGTGAAATTTCCCGAATCAGAAACCCGAAGCACACATCCCTACTACTGGACTCTTGCTCTTTTCTACTGTTACAGACAGACTAATACAGCTACCTATCTTGATCTTACTTGCTAAAGTAATTCAAATCCAGGCAGGTGAATCCATTCCTCACCTCTCTCTACCTTGTTATGCATTGGCTTTTATCTAGCTGCAAACTGGCCATATTGGAAAAGAGTGGAAATGTAGCTTTATTGAATTTGTAGTCATTTTTTACAAAAAAAAATCATATAGGTGAGGGGAAATAAGCAACCACAACTGCTATGCAAAGGGAAACTGAAGAGAGCAGTATGTGTAAACCAGTCTCTAGGATAAAAGGTAAACAGAATAATTTAAAAGTTACCTGATTTCTGTTTCAGACCTTGTTTAGGACTTTTTCCTTCCCAGCCATTCTTGGGTTTTTCATCCTGTTATTTCATTCCAAAGTCAAGTCTTCTTCCCATCATAACTCCAAGTCCTCTTCTCTCTCCCAAAGATGATGGTGATAATGATAATCAATTCCGGAATCACTTTTCCTCATTAATGGGTTATGTAAATCTTCAGCCCCAAAAACATAAAGATCATTAGGTTATTGATCTGTAGCAAGGCAGGCAATATTGTAATTTGTATTGGTTTTAATAAATGATATGCTTTTAATTATTTGTGATGAACTCTGTTGCACCTTTTTGTAATGGTGGGTTATAAGTGTTAAATAGATCAAATTTAACCTGTCCATTGCTAGATGCTTCTGTTGAGATCCTATTGTCCCTGCAGGTGATCTCCTGTTTGTTAGGGACTGTTGTGTATTTGCAATTGCCCTAAAGCTACAAAGCTCAGCATAGACATGGAAGCCTCCTAGAGCTTTGGATTATGACTTAAAGGTACAGATTTCTACTGGCTATTAACTACTTTGAGTCTTTGGGCTATAGTGATCTTGAAATCAAATTTTGGAGAGAACATCAAGGTAGTAAAGCAGATTAGTTAGCAGTCTGCTGTGTAATTTAAAAAGTATTGTAATCCTAGTTTCTTCCTGCTGAAGTAAGGGAGTATGAAAAGAAAAATGTGGTATAACTCCAGCCCGTTGGCGTCTACTGCTTCTAACCAGGAAAGAAATACCAGTAAGCAAACAAAAGTTACACAGTACAATTTAATACAAACCAAAAGACCCTCTAATTAGCTTTTACCCTTTACAAATAGACCTTTACAAATGTGGAAAGGGTTGTTCAGCACCAAGAGGTGGGAATTCAAGTAAGACACACATGTATATGTATGGGTGGAAATAAGGGGAGGAAGGACAAAGAGTATTGTTGGAGTCTGCTACACATCACCTGACCAGGGAGATGAAATGGATGCTGCCCTCCTTGAACAGATTGGTAGAGTATCCAAACATCAGAACCTTATAATTATGGGTGACTTCAACTTCCCCGATGTGTGCTGGGAGACAAGCTCAGCAAAGCGACAAGAATCACGCAACGTCCTGACCTGCCTAGCCGATAACTTCTTTTTTCAAATGGTGGAGGAAGCTACAAGGGGCTCAGCCATACCGGACTTAATATTAGAGATAGGCATGAACCTAAATATGACCCAAAACCCCCCCACGAACCAGACCAGTTTGGGGTTCGTGAACCAGTGTTCATGGAAGCTCCTTTTCATGGAACTTCCATGAACTGTATACTGGTTTGTTGGGTCGTATTTACAGGGGCAGTTTAAATGGCCATTTCCCCAGGGAAATGGCCATTTAAACTGCCCCTTTAAGGGACTTGCAAGGGCAGGTCCCTTTAAATTGCCCAAATCCCAGCTCCCTTACCCCCACCCCCCAGACCCAGACCCAGACCCAAACTTACCTTCCCCTATGGCACGGCGCCCTTCCTCTCCTCCCAGGAGGGGTGAAAAGGCTGTTTGCAGCCTCTTCCAATACCCTGGGGGCCCGCAAGGCAGTGGAGGAGGCTGAAATCGGCCTCTCTGCCCTTCAAATGGCTGCCACGGCGGCCATTTGAGGGGTGAGAAGGCCGTTTTCAGCCTCGCCTCTCAAATGGCCACCGCAGCGGGCAATTTGAGGGGCAGGGAGGCCATTTTTGTCTTCTTCTGCTGGCATGGGGGCCCGCAGGGCGGTGAAAGAGGCTGTTTTTGGCTTCTTCCACCATCCTGCAGGCCCCCAGGTTTGCAGAAGAGGCCAAAAATGGCCTTCCTGCTTCTCCTGGGAGGAGAGGAAGGATACCACACTTCAGGGGAAGGTAAGTGTGGGGCTGGGACTGGGGCTGGGGGGTGGTGGCTGGTGGGTAAAGGGGTAGAGGGGCTGGGGTTTGGGCAGTTTAAGGGGCCCAGACACCTGCAGGTCCCTTTAAACTATCAGCTGGCAGACGGTGAGGGGGGTCCCCGCCTGCTGCCTGCCAGCTGATAGTTTAAAGGGACCTGCCGCTTGCAAGGCAGGAAAGGGCCCTTTAAACTGTTAAATGCCCATTTCCCTGCCACTGTTAAGGCCGGAAAGGGTCATTTAAACCCCACGAACCATGAACTGGTTTGTAATTGGTCCAGTTCCATGGTTTGTGGTTCATGAAACCCACGAACCACAAACCTCCCAGTTTGTTTGTTTTTTGTTGCATGCCCATCTCTACTTAATATTAACCAACAGGGAAGAATTGGTAGATGGGGTAAAGGTGGTGGGGACCTTAGGAGGAAGTGACCATGTCATCCTTGAATTCCAGTTGCTGTGGGGGGCCAAGAAAGTTCGTAGCCAGACTCATAGGTTTATATTTTTGTAGAGCCAAGTTCAATGAACTCAGAGGCTTGATGAGAGTCATTCTGTGGGGGAGTGTGATGGAAGGGAAAGGAGTAAGTGAAGAGTGGGCTCTTCTCAAACATGAGCTTTTGCAAGCTCAGGCCCTCACTATTCCAGCAAGACGGAAAAATAGTAAGGGCTCCAAAAACCTGATGTGGATGAACAGAGAGCTCCAGAATAAGTTAAGGGAGAAAAAGGAAATGTTCAGGAAATGGAGAGAAGGACAGACCTCTAAAGAGGAATATATGAGGGTTACTAGGTACTGCAGATCAGCCATCAGAGAAGCCAAAGCTCAGTATGAGCTGGGTCTGGCCAAGGGGGCTCGCTACAATAAGAAAAACTTCTACAAAATGAAAAATAAATGTAAGATAAAAGAGGCAATTGAACTGCTGTTGGGAGTGGAAGGGGAAACTCTGATGGAGGGCAGAGAAAAAGCAGACAGGCTTAATGACTTTTTTGCCTGTTTTCTCCCTGAAGAACTGGAGCCCATCTAGAGATGGTAGTAGACACAACAGGACATCTGGGGGGCTAGTTGATATTGACAGAGAGGTTGTGGAGAGGCACCTGGCTGCACTGGATGAATACAATTCCCCTGGACTGGATGGTGTGCACCCAAGAGTGCTCAAAGAACTTTCTAGAGAACTTGCAGAGCATCTGTCCATCATCTTCAAGGCATCCTGGAGGACTGGGGATGTGCCACAAGATTGGAGAAGAGCGAATGTTATCCCAATTTTTAAGAAAGGGAAGAAGGATGACCTGGGAAACTACAGTCTTGTCAGTCTGACTTCTGTCACTGGGAAGATATTAGAGCAGATTTTAAAGGGATCAATCTGTAAGCATCTGAAGGACTGTTTACTGATCCAAGGAAGTCAACGTGGTTTTGTCCCCAACAGATCTTGTCAGACCAACCTGGTTTCCTTCTTTGATCGAGTGACGAGCTTATGGGATCGTGAGAACTGTCAACATGATTTACCTGGATTTCAGTAAAGCTTTTGATAAGGTTCCCCATGACATTCTAATGGGTAACTGGAAGAGTGTGGACTGGACTATAGGACAGTTCGGTGGATAGGGAACTGGTTAGAGGACCGCACCCAAAGAGTGGTGGTCAATGGCATTTCATCAGATTGGAGGGAGATGTCCAGTGGGGTGCCAGAGGGCTCGGTTTTAGGCCCAGTACTTTTCAATATTTTTATCAATGATAAAGGGGTAAAGGGGCTACTCATTAAATTTGCTGATGATACCAAATTGGGAGGAGTGGCAAACACCCAAGAAGATATAGTTAAAATTCAACAAGACCTGAACACTCTGGAGAAGTGGGCAGTTGTGAACAGGATGCAATTCAACATAGATAAGTGCACAGTATTACATCTGGGCCACAAAAATGTGAAGCACAAATACAGGATAGAGGATACACTTCTGGGTAGTAGTGTATGCAAAAGAGATCTTGGGGTAAGAGTGGACTGTAAACTAAATATGAGCAGTCAGTGTGATGTGGTGGCAAAAAAGCCAACATGTGTGATGACATAACTTCTGGGAAGTGATGTCATCACATGGATCAAAGGGTGGCCCGGGAGTGCGTATGTGCTCCCCAAAGGGCTGAATCCCCCCCATGGGCCCAATTTGACCCCCAATGGGCCTGTTGCGGAGCACAGGGGCATGCTGTGCTGGGGTGCACCCCACTTACCTGTCCAGTGGCACACACCCCACTGGCCAGGTAAGTGGGGGGGGGGGAGGAAGTGGGAGCAGGGGACCTCCCGCCCCCAGCCGGGCAATGGCAAGCCTATTGGAAAACCATGAGACAAGAGAGAGAGAGAGAGAGAGAGAGCAATCTCCCAAGAGGCATAGAGACAAGAGGAGGAGTCAGGAGGCATTCCCACCTTAGACAAAAGAGTAGCAACTCACTTGGCTAGATTTACACATACATACAAAGACATGCAGCACCCCCAATGTCAAAGGCATGCTGAGTCACCTATTCCAACCATAAGGACCTTTTCCCCACCATTACATTGTTCTTGGAGGACACTTAAGTAGGCCCCATCCCAGTTAGTTGGCTAGGCCTTAAATAGGGAACTTTGTAGGATTAGTGTGAATTGCATGGCGGAAGTTAAGATAGAGCACTCTGGCTGGGACATTTAAGGACAAGATGTCCTCGAAGACAGAACTCCCTTTGTACAGGACACCATCACTTGAACCTTTACACTCACCAGCATGGAGGGTTAATGCCAATTGCTGATATCAACATCTCTGTCTGCATGGGTATTTTTTTGTAAACTTGGAAAAGCAAGGCAGTTCTGCATTAGCCTAGCTGAGCTGGATGGGGTTTTTCAAATGCTAGCAATACCTTAAGGATGCCTTTTAAAGAACTTGCAGTGAATAATTGAGGAGTTTCAGCTCTCATGAAATAAACCCTAGTTTAACTCACATGTTTTGCATCTTCTTTTTGGATAGAGGTTGGAGGACAAAGTATCTGCTTTCTGTTTTTAAAAAGACCATTTGCATTTGATATGCACTTATGAAACAGGAAACAGGAGAACTATCCATTACGATCTGTCTTGGAACTCACACTTTTTAACATGTACAGTCACTACAGCTGTCCTGGGATCACATATGCCACTTCCATATGACTGTTGAAGCATATCTGATCTTAGGTGTGGACTCCAACAAGTATTTTATTCCATTTGTTAGGGTTTTCTTTAAAAATACTTCTTAATAAGAGTATTATACTTTAGCAACCAAAATGACGAGTTCAAGTTTCAAGGAAATCACGGAATGAAGTTGTGGGATAATTCCTCAAAATTTGTTAGGAAAGGAGGAATAATTTCAAGGAATAGAACATTGTGATGGGCAACTGAAACATACCAATATAGTGAGAGAAGAGCATAACAATACCAGGAGAATACTAAAAATTTCCTCATGAATACTGGAAGAAGTATGGTTTGTGTATGTTAGTGAAATGATACAAACCCAGAGAGCTATATAATCTATACTGAGATGGTCTATCTCTTTTTATGGTTCTGCTGACAGGTATAACAAACCTAACTATTTCCCACTATCCCAACAACTGGCAAGAAACAATTTTCTGGTTGTTTTTCTTTTTTTTACTTTTTCTTAGGTTTTTTGTTTATTTGCTCTATCCATACTTTCTTCTTCCTGTTCTTCTCCCTGTTGCTGTTTTGGCTGCCATTGTTAAATAAAGGCTCACTAAGTGATATTTATATACCTGCTAAAAATATATTGTAAAATAATTTTCCTTTTCAGCCAGAAATCTCTTGTCAGGAATGCCCTATTAGTTTTTCAGCAAGCTTGAATGGCAGCTAGAAACGTACCCCACAGTGTATCCTAGCAACAAGCCAGCTGGCCTTTAAGAAATGGTGCCTTATTCAAGCAGGTATGTTAGTCAAGAAAGAACTGAGGCAGCTCCTGACACTCTGAAGTCAGGTCATTCTTTGCTTTCCATTATTAACTAATGATATATCTGTCATAAAAAAATTCTATGGGCTTCGTTGTTTTTTTGGCAACTGGATATTCCATTATTTCTGGAGACATTTTTCTATGAAGCTTTTTAAATATATTATATATAATAAAGCTTCTATCGTGGAGTGGAGAGTATGCTTAGCTAGAGGCTTGTACACTTTCATAAATGGATTTTTCTTGCAAACTCGCTGGAACAATCAGTCACATCCCGGACTGAACTTAATCAAGTATCTGACTGCAATCTGTCCTTGAGGAGTTTGTCCCATACTATGGCTGATAAGAGTATTATTCCTACCCTTCAAGGAAAACCAAACTATATGATGTGATGCTGGTGCCGATGAGAGATTAAACTGGGATAGAGGTACCACCGCAGGCCAAGATTTTATGAGGTCTCAGAAGCTCACCAGAAATTGTCCCAAGTCAGTAGCTGAATGAGAAATTAGGGGAGAAATTCAAGGTATTATTAAAAACAGTAAGGAAGACAAGAATTAGTTTTGCTGTAGTCCCAAAATGTTTCTAATGGAAGATAGAAGTCTTGATTATGATGACTGATAATTTAAATGCCTCCAGACTTAGAAACCTATTTCATTTGTACTAGATGTATAAAGAATGTTTTCTTTCCTCATTTGGTTGTTGTAAATACTTTTAATACTTTTCAAATCAAAAAATGACATATAAATGAAGAATACTGACATTCTTATTAGAATATTACAAACAGAGGATCCACAAGGACTTTCAAGAATTATCTTATTTCTTCTTTCCCTACTTTTTTGCTTCCCTGAAAGCCTCCATTGCCTCCCCCTCTTTTCCTGCACCCTTCTGTCCCTCTCACCCAATCTATATTTATCTGTCTCCATATTCTGCTTTCCTTTCTTCCCTCCCCCTGGTAGCCTCTACTTGGAAAAACTATGGCCAAGTTGTACTAACTCCAAAGGAACCAATAGAACCTTTTATGATAAACAAAGTAGCTATGTTCTTGAGAGCTTTTGATGCACTAGGTAGTTAGCACAGCAGTATGACTCTAGTTTTCAAAGCTGCTGGAGCCCCAATTTATGTATCACTGTCATTGCATCAGATTGCCAGTGCCGTTTCACAACAGTAGTTATGTGTAAAAATACTTCTGTTTATGCTAATGAAGAAATAGTAATAATATGTGAGGAAACTGAAGATGTGTTCGATAAACCTGCAGGAAAATATAATTTGATCTAGATGTAAGATTGAAATGCCCATGATAGTCAAGGAAAATTTGAGAAGGACATAGAATGATTTGAATGGCACATGAGAAGAGAGATCAGATCCCTTAGTAGACAATTTAACTTAATAACAAGGCACATAAAAGATATTTCTGGAAAAGACCTGAAAGTACAATATGATATTGACTGAAAAAACAGAGACTATGAATCACATAAAATCAGATATACATCAAAGCAGATAGCAATAATAATATTCATAATTAATTCTAGAATTCAAGTTCAGAATTGGGGAGGGGTGATTCAGAAACACTTCCTCAGTTTGGTAAGCCTTTGAGCACCTTACGAATTTCAAGCCTTTGATGGTACCTGCCTTCTTTTACACAAGGGCCCCTTTCATTTTCCCATTCACATTGCAAGCTGGAGTTATGGCAGAGAGGTCTCATTATGCAGCTTATGTTAGACCTTAAGTGGCACCATGGCATTGTCCCATGGTCAAGGATGCACAAAAAATGTAATTTCCTCTGGATTGGCATTTCCTATGGATTGTTATGCCCAGCTTGGGCATGGCCAACAGTATCTTAGTACAAGGATTTATGTTAAACACATTCCAATTCATCTAGAGGACATTACAAGGATTTAGATTTACATGAAAGAGAAAGATGGGAGGGGAAAGCTTGTAGACTTCCCAGCCTCATTTATCTTCTGATGATATCACAAAGAACCAGATAGAATATTTTCTATCTTCTGCCCAAGCAATAAACCAAGATCCCAACTCTGTCCCCAGATTTACTCCAACAGCATGATAACTGGACTTAACAATACTAGTTATACCATATCAGGATCATTTACTTGTTTATCTTCCAATGTTATATATACTATCAGATGTCAGCAATGCACTTCTGCTCTCTACACTGGACAAACAGATCAGTCCCTACACAAAAGAATAAATGGACATAAATCTGACATTAGAAATCACAACTCTTAACAACCAGTGGGAGAACATTTTAATCTTCTAGAACATTCCACTGCTGACCTAAAAGTGGCTGTCCTCAAACAGAGAAACTTCAAGGGGAGATTACAACATGAGATTGTTGAAATGGAGTTTATTCACAAATTCAGAACACACACACACCCAAAAAACCCTGGGAATGAGCAGAGACTTAGGATTCTTATCTCACTACAGATGCTAATTTCTGCTGTAATCGAGCTGCATTGTACCTTTACAGCCTCAGGGATCTCCATTCCTACTTGTGGGCGCTCTGACTTTCAAAAGCTTACACTCTGAAAAAATATTGTTGGTCTCTAAAGTGGCACTGGACTAAAATCCTGCTGTTCTACAGCAGACCAACATGGCTAAATGGGTCTGACCTTAAATGAAGCCAAAATTGAACCAAGCATCAATTATTTGATCTCAAGTGAGCCTATTCCAATTCAAGCCCAATGGAACCTGCCCATCACTAATGATAAAAGATATAAAAAGCTGAGCAGAAAGCTCCATTTTTTTAAAAAATGGAGCATCATTCTGAATAATATGCACAGGGCCACAAGTGTATAAAAATTCAGTAGATCAGAAAACAGGGATAAGAGATGAGCTGTACAGTAATATTGAATTAAAATGGAAACCCTTGACAGAACTATTGATAAAAGCAGCGATGAATGTTTAAGACTGAGAAGAAAAAATTCAGGGAAGGCAGAGGAAACAGAGGAAATCATTGATCTGATAAAGCCAAAGCTGAAAGGATGAGAAGGGCCTCAGAATCTTGAGCTACAGAAGTACCTTGTTATTAGGAAAGCAAAGGTAGCCAAAGAAGGATAGCATTGATGAAGGGCAGCGGTCCAGTAGAACCTGCTCTGAAGCAAAAAAACTCAGTCCTTGGTATCTTACATGAAGGGGTAATGTGACCTGAAAGAGCTACTGCATAGTAAGCAAAGCTAAGCTGGATGGACCCTGGTATAAGGCAGTAACATGAATGTATTTGTCACCTAGGGGCTATGTCGGACTGCGCTCCAGCTAAATAAACACACCAGACACTTGTGTGGGTTAGAAATGGCCACAACTTTATTGATTACAGCTATATGGAGCATTGGCCTGGCATCTGGGCTGGATCCCCGTTGGCATCGTAGGCCTCACTGCCGAACTGATGCATCACCCGCCAGCCTCCCGCTGGCACCTCGGCACATGCCATCCCATTGCCGGCTCCACCTGGCGACCCTTGCCTCCAGATCCGTCGGGGTGAGCAGCTCGCAGGCCCGCTCACCCTGTTGGGATCCAGCCCAATGCCTCAAAAACCGCCAACCCATAAAGTTGTGACAGAGCCCCATCAAAAGCTCTAAAAGTGCGGAGGGTGGGAGGGTGCAAGTTGCTCCTGCAGATGCTCGAGCAGCAATGGCGCTGACCATGCGGTTGGACCCCTTGCGGGATGGACGCTCCGCCTCCGCTCTTCATCCCGCCTCCACTCCATCCAGCCCCAGGTGCCAACTCAGCTTGCTGGTGAGTCAGCCGCTTCCTTTTGTCACCTAGGGGCTATGTCGGACTGCGCTCCAGCTAAGTAAACACACCAGACACTTGTGTGGGTTAGAAATGGCCACAACTTTATTGATTACAGCTATATGGAGCATTGGCCTGGCATCTGGGCTGGATCCCCGTTGGCATCATAGGCCTCACTGCTGAACCGATGCATCACCCATCAGCCTCCTGCTGGCACCTCGGCACATGCCATTCCATCGCCGGCTTCGCCTGGCGACCCTTGCCTCCAGATCCGTCGGGGTGAGCAGCTCGCAGGCCCGCTCACCCTGTTGGGATCCAGCCCAATGCCTCAAAAACCGCCACTGGAGGCAGGCTGCAGGCCCGCCTCCCTGCCAACACTCCAGCTGCTGTAACCAGAAAGACGGAGCCACCCCTTACCCCCGGGGGCCCCCGACCTCGATGACCAGAGGGAGGCGAAAAACCCCAAGTGGCCTCGGCCAATCTGGCCGCTTGCGGGAAAAAATTCCTCCCTGGCCCCTGAAGGCGACCGGCACAACAGACCTGGTGATCTCCGCCAGGGCCCTCCAGGGGGCCCACTCTCATCCCCCCGCCTGCACTGCTCTCGTTGTCACTCCAGTCCTCCAGCGTTCGTGCAGCCTCTTCGCGGTGGGGTGCCGTGCCTGCAACTGAATCACATAACATTAGTACTTTCCTTCCTGCCATCACGCACAAGGCTCTGGCTGGCCATCTGCCCTCACGCCTTATCATGCCAGCGGACAGGCCCACCTCAGCTGCCGTGGTTGCTGCTCCTATGTGGAATGAGTGGGACCTGTATGCATGAGTGGAATGAGTGGGACCCGCTGTGAATTGATCCCTAGTGAGTGGCCTGCCATTGGCGTGCCCCAGAAGCTGGCCCGTGGTGGCCGGGCGCCAGTCCAAGTAAGCCCTGACTGCCCGCACTGGGCAAGGGGCCCCCCGCCCCACAGCATGGAGCCGCACCATCGCTCCGTGCCCCCAGCAGATTGGTCTTGGACTGCCAGACCTTGCGCCACCCTTGACCGCGGTGTCTGCCTGCGCTAACGCCCCGTTGGACTGATCCCCCAGATGGGGCTGCCGCTAATTCGCTAACACGGAAGGCCCCGTAGAATGCGAGGCTGAAGGCCGCCTCGAACCGTGAGCCTTCAAAAGGGGGATGACATAACCCGCCCAGCTGCTTCAACATAATCCGCAAGATCTCAGCTGCTATGGGCCACCGGGTGTCCCTGCGAGGTGGCTCCTGACAGGCCCAAACCGCCACGGCCCTCCGGGCCAGAAAGCTGCCTGTCAGGTCTGCCCTCCCTGACGCCTTGGAAAAGAACGAGATTGCTGCCACGTGCAGCTTGAGGGTCTTGGGTGCATATCTGACCTCATCCATCCGTGCCAGGTGTTCCAACAGGGCCTCTCGTGCATAGAATGGCCTCCCCGGCACCACTACCCTACATGCGAAGTTCAGGCTTCCACGGAGCGACTGCACCTCCCGCAGCGTTTTCTTCTTGGCCCTGAGAACCGACACGATCTTTTCTTGTAGGCTTTTCAACTTGTCAGGGGGCACCCTGCAGGTTCCTAGCACCGAGTCAATTTCTATTCCCAAAAACGACAGCAGGTAGTAGGGCCTTTGGTCTTCTCTCAGGTCTTTCAATGCCCACTCGAGGGGTGTGCTGAAGGTCTCAAAGGCCGCACAGGCCACTGTGCAGCCCATAGGCATGGCTTTCGCCCGGTTGGTGTAGCGCCGCAGCCAAGGCTGCCGTGCCGCCGGTGAGACTGGTGTCCGGGCGAGAGAACGCCAGTCTCCCACGCCGACCTTCTCACTTCTTTCCAGGACCCGAGGTGGTGCCCTTACCCCCCGCTGTTGGTGTTCTGGCTCCATCAACGCCATCGGCTCCACTCCCACCAGCACCTCCCCGAAAGGGCCACTGGGATCCTGAGCCTCTGGGGCAGTCCCACCGTGGGTGGCGGCCCTGGCAATCCTCACACACGTGGTTGAAGCGGCACCTCACCTTGCGGCAACCCCCTGCATTGAACTCCCAGGAGTGGTGTTTTGCGGCGTGATGTCTATACCCTGAAGCCTCAGCCCTGGTGCGCTCCCCCATGCCTCTGTTGTTAACTGCCCTAAGCCAACCCATGCTGTCTGGCTGGTCCCAACGAGTGAGCTTGTTGCTGGATGCCTTCTTCAGGAAGTTCTCATCATACTTCAAGGCTGCCCTTTCGCCTGATGTGGCTTTGATGTGTGCCACCTCCCTCATGTGCATGGTGAGGTGCCAGGCCCGCTCGGGGTATGCCACCTGCACCACCCCCGCGTACTCACAGTACCCCAGAACCCAATTAGTGAATGTGCACTCGGCAAGCCTCTCCATTTCTTGATGCCTGCGTTTTCTCGGGGACCCGCTGTCCCCCACAGGCTCCTTGGCTTGCAGCAGGGTGAAAACGTTCACATAGTACTCGTTCAAGATCCTCTCCCTCATGTGGGCTGGCAAGTGGTACCCGATGGGGGCCTCCCCCAGCCCCACTGGTGGTGGGGACTTCCCGCGCTGGGCTGAGCGGGAGTGCTCCCATGTGCCCGGGCCCCTGTAGCGGCCCTGCCCCGGTGCCTGCATCGCTGAGCCCACTCAGCCATCCCCGGGATGTAGGCAGCCACCTCCCAGTAGTCCCTTGCCTTCCATTCCAAATCTTCATCCCCGGATGACTCACCTCTCGATTCCTCGGACGATGACGTGCTGCGGCTCCTGCTCCTACGATGGGACCTGCGCGACCGTCGGCCCGACGCCCTGGGCCGACCCCTGCTCTGTCCTTGTTCCGACTCGCTCTCCCACTCGCCTTCGGGGCTTGCCTTCTCTTGGCTTCTCTGCCTCCTCTTCCGTCACAATCAAATCTCCGACTTCCAGCGACGAGCTCCTAGGTGTAAGGCGCCTGGCTTCCTCCTTTAACGCTCCCAGAAAAACCCCAGAGCTCAGGGAGATGTTAACAATGGCCTCCAAATGGTCCCGTAGCCCCTCCGAGCTGGCCTTCACCAGCCAGGATGGGCAGGGGTCCAGAGGACAGGTGGTTGGCCTCATCCCCTGCAGGATCCTGTCAACATCGTCCTGGGAGAGCAGCCTGAAATGATCTAATACAGACCCAGAAGACGGCCAAGGGTTCTCCAGTTCCCTTACTGTATCAACAGTGGGCGGCAGGCTACAGCGAAGGGACAGGATTTTGTCAGCAAAATAGCTTGCAAAAGCCTCGCAGCCAATAGTTGAATTAAGAATTTGGTGGTCTCCCTGAGAGAGGGAGACCAAAGACTGAACTGTTTGAAATAATTGAGCTGGGTGTGAGCTAGCGGACACAATGGAAGTAGCAAAGAAATCCCTCTTCACTGCTTTCACTGCCACCTCATAGGCTTTCATAAACGTCCTATAAGATGTTCTTGCCTCTTCGTTGCGTCCCTGCCTCCACACTCACTCTAGTCGTCTCAGAGAACACTTCATCTGGCGAAGCTCCTCAGTGAACCAAGGAGCTACCCGTTTGCGAGCTCGGAGAGGACGGCAGGGGGCAATAACATCGATGGCCATGCCAATCATCCACCAGCTCATCTAACGTATTGACAGGGGGCATCGGATCCCGTAGAGCTGCCTGGAAACCAATTGGATCCATAAGTCTCCGCAGGCGAGCGTAAATCCGCTCACCGCCCACCCAGGAAAGGAGCAGCATGCTCAGATGAGCCTTCAGAACAAAGTGATCTGACCACGGCACTGCATCATAGGCATCCAGGACCACCATCATTCCTGCCCCCAAAATAAAATCCAGCATGTGACCTGCTTGATGCGTGGGAGCCGAAACAAACTGGGAGAGTCCTAGGGCCACCATGGAGGACACCAGGTCAATGGCCTGTGTGGAGGCATCATCGTCAGTATGGATGTTGAAATCCCCGAGAACCAAAAGTTTTGGGAATTCCAAGGCCCAGCTGGCCACCACCTCCAACAGACCAGACAGGGGAGATGCAGGTGCAGTAGGCGTTCGGTACACCACGCATATTGCCAACTTCTCCTCGGCATCCAACGCTAGGCCCACACAATCAATGCCAGTAATTTTGGGGGTGGGGAGTGGTCTGAAGGAGAAAGACTCCTGAATGAGCAAAGCCACGCCTCCCCCCTGACCACTTGTCTGGGCCTGGTGGAGGACCGTATAACCTGGGAGGGCTAGTTCTTTCAAAGCGACCATCTCGCCCTCCCTCACCCAGGTCTCGGTCACGCAAGCCAGGTCCACATTCAATGCTGCAAGATAATCTTGCAGCGTTTGGGTCTTATTATTTATGGACCTGGCATTGCACAGCACCAGTGTCGGAGAGTGGTTTAATATCCTAGCCCCACAACAAGTATATCTTGGGATGGGACGCAGATTGGAAGGGCACCGAGCCCTACCATGTCTCAAGGCCCTTCCCTTCCATAATCTGCTCCCACCACCATACCTCCCACGTCCCCAGATCACTGGGATCCCCAACCCCAAGCCGGCCTCCTCAATGATCATAGTGCTAACCCACCACCCTCGCAAAATCAAACAACCCACCAACTATCACAGACTAAACTATCAAACATGCATAAAACCCCAATACCCTACCAAATTAACAACATAGACTACAATAACTAACACACACAGTATAAAAACAATCATTAAAATAATCATTATTGTTCAAAGAAATCATTCAGATAAAACTAATGAACAATAAAGTGCGGGTCAATTCAGACCTTGGACAACAGGAAGAATAAAGGAAGCCATTCTTGCTATTGGAAGATACTTTTGTTATGTTGCCAAAGACTGAAATAGCCTGTGAGGACAGAAGAGTAGTAGATAATTTATACAAAAAGGAAGGTGTAATTAGAATAAATGATGTTGATTTTTTGCCCCTTGTAATGTAGAGAATACAGTGAATTAAATGAAAGAAATAAGAGGAATAATTTGGCTATGCATTGGTGAAGATATAGCAGTAATGGCAGAAATGGTATTTATTCTGTACAATTTCTTCCATACCTGCTATACATGTTCCAAGCTGTTTGCACTAACTGCAAAACAGGAGGTCTTCTTGAAGACGTGACAGTAATGTGGTGTAGCAGTTTAAAAGTTGTACTAGGATCTGGGAGTGGTGGTGGGGAATGCCCTCAAGTTATAGCTGACTTATGGTGACCCCCCCCAGGTGTGTTTTCATGGCAAGAGACTAACAGAGGTGATTTGTCATTGCCTGCCTCTGCAACTTTGGTCTTTGTTGGAGGTCTCCCATCAAATTACTAACCAAGGCTGACCCTGCTTAGCTTCTGAGATCTGTTGAGATCAGGCTCACCTGGGCTATCCAGGTCAGGGAGGATCTGGGAGACCCGGGTTCAAATTCCCAATCTGCCATGGAAATTTGCTTGGTGACCTTGGCCCAGTCACTCTCTCTTAGCTAACCTACATCACTAAGTAGTTGGGATACTATTTTGGAGGGAAAGTATTTTGTAAGCCACTTTGAGTCCTCGTTGGAGAGAAAAGTGGGGTTTATATATCTAAGGACACTAAGTATATTTTCTCAGTGAGGCTGCTGTGAAAATAATCAGGCAAAAACTATTACTAAACATCCTCAGAACAAAACAACAACTATAAAAAAATGAAAGTTCCTTCATGTTCAAATAGTTTCTGAATAAAATGTACGGGTTGCAGGAGAGTTATTCAGTTACTGAAGTGTTCAAAAGAGAGGAAGAATAGCTGTGGGAAGATAATTATGTGCTTATGCTTTAGTGACAGCATTTGATTATTTGAAATGTCTTCCAGATTTTCTTTTTTTGGAAACTGTTGCAATATAAGAACAAAACCACTTCCCCAGTGTTTGAGTCCAAAGTGCTTCTCAAACATTACATGCTATGGAGTTTAGAATTTATGTAACAGAGATCTTATTGAGCTGGAAAATAGACAAAGACTTTTACAATTTGTTCTTCAGTTATTTTCCAGTCCAGTAAGCTAATCCTGTTTTTGAGTCTGAAAGTCAGTAAAATGCAGTTGACTGTTCATGTGTTTCTTTGAATACAATCTGACGGATGTATTTGGTGAATTTTATGGAGGTCAGAATGCAAGAAGGATGAGTGACTTTCTTTTCTGGATGGGTGCATTATTCCATAAATTTAAATTATATATGCTTATGTGAAAACTCTGTATTCTATAAACATTCCATAATGAGGGTCTACAAGTCAGCAGATAAAAATAGCATTTTATCTTCTTGGAGACTTCATTGGAATTGTGCTAGTCGAATTAAAATCCATTCATGGATACAGTGTGATGATATCACAGCAGTACTAGGGAAGCTATTTATTCATGGCTTCACCCACTGTGCTGCTGTAATCTTTAAAAGTCCCAGCACTTGAACTGTAGGATCAATTGCAAAAGTCCATCCCACTTCAGGATTGTTACCACCAATCCTGTCTGTGCTATGACAGCAAGGATGGGAACTGCTTAAGTCTCCTCACTCATGCTGTAGTGGACATTACAATGTTACAGCTAAGGATGCTTGAAGGATCACAGGTTTGGCTCATGCTTCGGTTGCCAGTTACAAACAGGGAGCCAATTTTTCATCTATCGTCCAGCTATTCATGTAGTGTGAGCCTGTCTGCTGGATTACTTTTTGCATATTCAAGCAGTACAGTATAGTGCAGTCATGAGTATTTCACATGCACGTGATCTCACAAAAGCCCAATGAGAGTTTTAGTTTCCTCCTCCACCTGTTGCACTGGATGCTGCTCAGAAACCAGTTGTACAAAGAAAAAAAATAGTGAACAAGTCCATCAGTCAACCACCGGCTATTAAGACTTTTAAAAATGTCTTACCATGTCATGTTCATTTCAGTCTATGATACTGAGCTTATTTCCATATATGCACTTTTTCACACAGCCTTATGTAGTTCCCCTCCCACATCACCTGAATCACCTGACCCAGCCCTCTTTGACCCTGGGGTACCATCAATTTCAACTACTGCACAAATGCAAAAGCACCTGCAAGCCGAAGAAATGAAGCCCCACCTCCACAGCTACTGGGTAGCTGTTCAGGTTGGATGGCAGAAACCCAAATAGGCAGAGGCTCATCTCACAGATGATCATGGCCATTGAATATAGGATTCCTTGTTGCAACAGTACAGTTGGGTGAAGCCATGGGAAAGCAGCCTGTACACCACTGCTATAAAATGCCTGAAGGGCATGAGGAGGCTGCAGTTGTATCTTGGACATCAGCAGCTATCATGAGTTTTCCAGTGGAAGCAGCCTGAGCAGAGGGATTTCTCCTGTAAAAAGCAGACCCAGAACTGACCCAGAGCTCAGAAAGCTAAAGAAGCCATAGGAACTGCAAGAAGGTCACTCACCTGGAATCAGGAAGAACATGAACCTCTGTTTAATCAAAAGAGGAAATCAACATGGAATGTATCAGTCACTAGTCCAGATCACTGAGCGATTTTTCAAGTGCTTCATTAGATTAACATTGGCAGGACCAAACATTTGAAGCCTGGTGCTCAAGGAAAAGGCCATTCTCCATGGATTTGGGTAGTTCTTTGTTTAGTGTGAGACCTACTGCACACGAATAAGGTTTATAGTGAAATGTCTTCATTTCAAATAGTGCTGGTTGACACTGAGTCTAACAGTGCAATCCTAAGGAGAGTTACACCAGTCTAAGTCCATTGAAATCAATGGGTTTAGACCAGAGTAACTCTGCTTAGGATTGCACTGTAAACCTATGGGATACTGCTGATACGCAGGACCAAACTTAAAAGACCTGAGGCAAAGATCACTGTGAGATTTTTTGCTCATGAGATTGTTCTCTCATTTTAACTGATAGCCTGGGGGGGGGGGCAGATGGGCTAAGCTGATGCACTTTTAAAAACAAGATTCCCTCTTCTTTTCTCGTATATGGAAGAATGTTGGGTTTATTAACCCAAATGGTAGCTTTTATTTCTTCTCTAACACATGAACACCGTGGAAGTTTTGAAAACTGGAAGGGGAAATAATTTAAATGTCCTGACAAAGTTTCATAGAGAAAGATTCAGGCAGCATGAGTCAATGATAATATATATAAAAGGCAGAGAATGGAAACTGATTTTAGGGAAGAAGTCTGATATGTACAGCAAGGATGAAAGAGTTTGAAACTATGCCTTTGCAACACCTCACTCCATTGGTTTTTGTGTGCTTACATCTTGGTTGAAACTTTATAATATACTGTTCTGTATAACAGATCAGAATTCTTTTAGATTATTGTTACTTTACTACCTTTTATTGAATATCCTAACTCTTTTGTCTCTCCCAAGGAAACAATTTTGTCTGAATCATGGACAATCACAAAGGATCTGACATTCAGTACTGAGGGGTTCACCAAACTACAGGGATTTAAATTTCTTCAGATGAATGGCTTGAAAGGAGCTTTTTCAGCCAGGACTGAGCAGCATTTTTGTAATAGTTACATTTCCTAATGGTCTATATGTCTATATGTGGTAAATATGTCTATCTGTGGCTCAAAAATAGAACATGTGCTTTTTGTGTTACCGGTTCCATAGCCCCTTCTGCACTGGGGACAAAGGCATGGAATTGGCTTGTATGTGGTCATTTGTACCTCTCTAAAATGCGATATTAAAATCTTTATTTTTGATACCTAGATATTTGGCCCCCCTATACAATATTCCCACAGGTGCCAAAGCAAAAAGAATAAAAAGGGAACTTCCCCCTGTGCTTTCAAACCAGCGATTCATTGACCCTGCACTGGTCATAAAAAAATTTAGGTGTGGGGGAGAGGAGAGTGGGGAAAGGAAAGAGGGGAATGGAAAGGAGAGGAGAGGAAGTGGCTGGCTAGATGAGAGTAGCCAATCACAATGCAGGGGGCTGGCAGGGGGCAGGAGAGGGAGAAAAGGGTGGAGCACCAAAAAGGGAATAAAGAGTATGCACAGGGAAACAGCAGACTGCAAAGTGGATTTAAAAAAAAAATTGTGGAGCCATTATTTTAAAAATAAGTGCTCCCAGAAAAGCTGGGAGAAAGCAACATAGTGGCCAAAGTGACTTCTCATGACGTCAAATCTGGTGCAGACGGTTATGGAAAGAGTGCTGCAGTATAGGAACTGAACTGGTGAAATTGACCTGCGCAGATGTCTAGGCTCCATAATCTCTATGTAAAGTTTCTTAAGGACTTACTCATGTTATGGTTATCATGTGTAATTTGTCAAAATTACTTTCTGATGCAACACCCCCTCTCCCTGCTCTAAGCATGGGCTATGTCTGAAAAACCATCACCACCAATAGGTCAGTGGTAGAGTAGCATGCATTGCATGCAGATGGTCTAAGGGTCAATTCCTGGTATCCCCATTTAAAAGGACCTCAGACAGCAACTGTTGAAAAGATCTGGCAAGAATAGACTGAGATAATCAGCCAGTGGTAAAAGGCAGCTTCACATGTTTGTAGTACTAAATAAGGATTACACTTGTAAGCATAGACTACACAAAAGGAGGAACTGCACAAAAGAATGTGTACACACACACACAAAGGGAGTAATGAGGTCTCACAGGGGAGGACTCATTTCCCCACTCCCTCTCTCCTTCTTGCTTTTCTTCCTTCACTCCTCCTGGCAGCCCCTCTCCTCTCCTTCTATCCCTCTCACCTACCTACTTAGTTCTGTTTCTCTTCTCCCTCCTTCCATTTTTCTGTTTTCTTATCCCATCTTCATCTTTCTCTTTTTGCTCCCTCCCTCCAATTTTACCTTCCCGTTCTCATATCCTTTATCTTTTTCTGTCTTTCTTCCCCATCCCCCATATAGTGACACAAAATGTGGCTTTGAGTCCTTGGTAGAGATGGGCACGGACTGGCATTTGCCTACGGACCGCCGGTTCGGGGTTTGTGGGCTTCCACGGACCACGGTCCACTAACTTTTAATGGACCAGGCCCGGTTCGAGAACTGGTTCGAGAACCAGTTCGAGTCAGAAAAGGCCTTGGTTTTCCCACAGATTTTCACTTCAGTCGACTTTCCCCACCAAAGGTTCTCATGTAACGCTCCTCGATTATCACTTTTCCAAAGAGACAAACAACAACTTCCCCTCCCCTATTCTGACTGACCCTTACCCATCCTTGGGGGAAGGAGAGAGACTTGTGCTCCTGTCCAGGAGAGGTGGCTGCCCACAAAACCCACCTACATGGGGCTGCATCAACAAGAGATGCCCTCCCCGGGGGCGGGGAGACCAACTCTCCATGATGGGAAATGAATGGATGTACTTGAGTGAAAGCCAACTCCTCAATAGGATCATGTAGCAATTCAAAGGCCCCTTGCTGGAATGGAAGGCATGGGATGGATGGAAAGGATGTCTTCCACACCTTGAGGGAAGGAAACTTATGATACCCTGTTCAGAGGGAGCCTCTTTGGGCAGTGGACAACGAGTCCCACCTTAGTGATGTGGTGTATCAGCTTGCTTGCTATCAAGCAAGCTGACCTGGGCCACTGTCCTACTTCTCACTGGACTTTGGGGATTGACCCTCAGAGGGGCCCTTGTGCTCGCAAGAGCAGGACGGTCGCTGATGAAACCCACTTCACTGAACGTAATGCAGTCCATCAAGGAAGCTCATCATGTGCCTTAGACTGTTTTGTCAGCATACAAATCATATCAAGAAAAAGAGGAGGTACTTAGAAGGTGCCAGGGAAAGGGCTTGTCGTCGGGAGGAGGATAATATATGTTTGTATAGCTCAGTCATCATGTGCCTTACACTGTTTCGTCAATATACAAATACAAATCCACTATTTAGGGAGTGAAAAAGTCTTAGAAAGAAGTGAAGCAGACAGAGCCCCCCAAAATGTGCTGCCAGTGGTTCTAGGGTGGGTGTTTCACAGAGGCCAGTAGCAGTCTTCCCCCTGCACCTCAAAAGCCAGGCTGGAAATGCCCCCCAAGTCACCCACTATTTAGGGAGTGAAAAAGGCTTAGAAAGAAGTGAAGCAGACAGAGCCCCCCAAAACCTGCTGCCAGTGGTTCTAGGGTGGGTGTTTCACAGAGGCCAGTAGCAGTCTTCCCCCTGCACCTCAAAAGCCAGGCTGGAAATGCCCCCCAAGTCACCCACTATTTAGGGAGTGAAAAAGGCTTAGAAAGAAGTGAAGCAGACAGAGCCCCCCAAAACCTGCTGCCGGTCATCAGAGAGTGGGTGTTTCACAGAGCCGAATAGCACTCTCCCTCCGCTTGCATCTTATCAGCAGCCAAGAAAGAACGTGGGGGAAAGAAGGCAAGAACTCAGGCAGACAACGCCCAAAGCTGCCTTGCACCCACTGTGGGTCTGTGAGTGGGTGGCGTCAGAGCACAATAGAAGCCACCGGCAACCCAGAAAAAAGGAAGAGATTTGGGGGGGAGGGGGGATTAAGCCCGAGAAGAACCCAAGGACTCGAAAAATGCAGAAAGAAAACAGAGTAACCTGATAGTGCGGTAAAAGGATTTTTTTTTAAGTGCTCTCAAGAAAACTAGAATAGAAAGTAGGAGAAAAAAATTAAACAGGAATGGAGAAAAGAGTAAGCTCTCTTGCAACTGAAGCCCCAAAGCCCCAAGGCACAAGCCGCGCTCTCACACACACACAAAAACCTTCCCCACAGCAAGCAGTTGCTAAGCTAATTCGTGTCCCCGCGCCAGCAAAATGGAGCGGAGCTTCGTGTGCTTTGTCTTTTATGCAGAAAGGCTGGTGATCTCTGTTTGGCTGACAGAGCTGCCAATCAAGGTTTCCTGGGCTAAGATTGGTGTGTTCCAAACGGGGAAGGTGGCTCCACACTGCTGCCGAGGAAATTGTTTGAGCGGGAATCCTGGCATGACGGGCCAACGGACACACGGACAGAAAGCCCCAATGTTCAGCGGTTTCATAAGAAAAACACGCGCCCACGGCCCGCGTGTTCGTGAAGGACGAACTGGGTAAGTTCGTGATGAAATTTGGTCCGTTAAGCGGACCGTGCCCATCTCTAGTCCTTGGTAATGTTGGTTACTAGGCAACTCTCAAAATGGCCACTGAGATCTCCAACATAGTCTTGCAAGATTGTGGAGCCATTATTTTCTTAAAGAAGCAAACATTGCTTGTTTGATTTTAGGGTTTTTTAACTCCAATGTATTTTTTTACACTTTTTAAAAACACATTACTCAGTTTTCTGCAAACCTCAGGCTTCCCTCAGGCTTGTAGAACAATATTATCTATTTGTACATGGTCCAATTGTATGGATTTTTTTGATCTACACTCTGAGGCTATTGTTCAGAATCAGATATAATTTATACAGAGAGCAAGAGAGTGAGAATTATTTTCTGTTAGAGCAAGCAACCTCAAAGTTTCAAAGTAAAGCGATATTTTGACATTCTAGCATACAAAATAATCATCTCTTTCCATAGACAATGATACAAGAAAATTGTGAAATGCCCAAGTGAAGACACATATTTCAGTAATGAGGGAATCTGAGGAGGAAAAAAATAGAGCCAATCTAACCCTGAATTTTATTACTAAGAATTGGATGAGACAAAGATATCATTTCATTTACAAGGTAAGAAAGTTGGCTCTTTATTTGTGAATAAACACAGCAAATCCATTTCTATAACTAGATGACAGAGTGAAATATTGTGCAAAATCATTGTAGTCTAATTCCATTGAAATCTTACCAATAGGCTTTGACTGGAGTAATTTTGCATAGGACTGCACTGTCAAAGTACTAATTTATGTGCTTTTTTGTTAAAAAGAATATCATTCTTGGTGCACCCTAAGTTAATCTACAATATATAGGGCTGAGCTGAAATGAAGATTGGATCCTTTTTCTCCAAATGGCTCACACAGAGGGGCATTAAATGGTATGTTCCCATTGTGCCGAACTTTTTCAGTGGGGAGTAAAGAGGTCACCATTTTTTTCCTGAAGTGCAGCACTATGAAGAACGTGGTCTTCCAGGGTCCCTTCCTTCTGGATTGAGGCATATAGTAACCAGGAATAAAGAGTTCTAAGCGGTAATACCACATCCCTGGAATTCTTGTCCTCACAAAGTCTACCTGCCAACATATTGCTGAAAACAGGCTAATTTTTAATTGTAGTAATTTTAGTATTACTGTTTTGACCATTGTATGATCCTTGAACAGAATCTGAGTCTGTTTGTTTGCTTGGGGAGGACTGCATAATTTACAAATATAAACTCACCAAGAAAATTGTTGTAGTATAGGGTTCTCCTTACACATGCACCAAATGCTAATTTGATTGGGGAAGACCCCAACTGGACTTGCATTTAATGTGTGACCTGAAGTTTTCCTTCAAATCAGTTGGGGGCGGTGGCTCAATTCAAGTCTTGTGCACACACAAAAGCAGAAGGAACGTCTTTATTCTCACCTTTCCACCTCACCTGCTTTAAATAGCAGAGAAGTACTGTGGGTGAAAAGCAAACATCTTACTGCTGGTTCCACATGTTTCCCCAGGTGTGATTAGATGATATGAGCAGATCCTACGCAGACGTGTGGAACTGGCAATAAGATAAACAGCTCCCCCACCCCACCCCCGGCCCTTTTCTCCTAGTTAAAGCACACAAGGTAAGGTTCAGGGTACGTGTTCTAGTTGGGGTTTCCTCTAATCAAACTTTCATTTAGTGCTCAAGAGCCCCTAGATTGCTTTTCTTGAAAGTGACCACTGTAGCCTCTCTTGCAAGCTGCATATCACACTGCATCTGACAAAGAGAGCTGCAGCTCTTGAAAGCTCATGCTACATTACAGATGGTTAGTCTTAAAGGTGCTACTGAACTCTTTACTATTATATCACGCTGGGTATCATTTTCATTAAAGTGGTTTAAGCAACAGCAATATGCAGAGTCCAGCAGAATCCCTCCCTTTTGCAAGAAAGGTGAAGGGATCCCAATTTTGTAGGAAACCTTTTTTGAGAGGCGCACTTCTTTTTCTGAGAAAGTGCTACAACTCCCTGAAATGTCATCGTTTTACCAAATATAAATGTGACTTCAGCTTGCGGAGGATTCAGCTTGTGTATAAGGGTCAACCTTAGAAAACCTTTGTGGTTTTGAGCTATTCCTCTCATACCACATTCAATATAGCTGAGTTCAACTTTAAGGGCTTTGTAGGTAGCACTGAATGCATAGAAGTACATAAAAGGCTGAAACTGGATTCTTTGCACTTATGAAGCTTGGACATCTAGGAACTTAGGCAGAAAAAGGGCCAACACGATGCAAGAAAGATGAGATAAGTAACATGGTAGAACTGTCAACCCAGACAACAGGCAAGTAGAATTTTTCAAAAGTGATTCAAAACTAAAGGCAATCAAATCAGAAGAGACATCCTGTTCTTTTCAATTTTAGCTTCCAACATGTAGAGGTTCTTTTCACAAAGCACATGTGATAAATATAGACTGGTTAAATTCAGCCTTCAGCCATTTAAATTAATTGGTATTTAAATACTCATTAAAATAGATCTAGCACCTACTGTGCTTCTGATGGTCACATCCTCCTTGTTATTTCAGAAGCCAAAGTGATATAGTTACCCACTCTGTCTTCATTCTGGTTTATGTTCCGTACAACATGTAGCACCTTTGCTCTAAATAAAGGTTAAGTAAAACAAACACACACCCAACCAGACAACATAGTGTAGATGAAATGCAAAAACAACAACAAAATGCAAGAGAGAGATCTGCTGATCAGGATTTGGAATCCTGCAGAGTCAGTATTTTCCCTTAAAAACACTAATTAGATGGACTTTTTGTCCCCTGCTGCTATTAACCCCAGTACGGGAAAATAGTCAAGGTTGGGTGTGTGATCTAAGTTAAGCAAAATAAGTAACAAGGAAATCATAGCGGTTAGATTTTGCCTCATCTTTCATCCCTCATTTTCATGTTGGAAATATTTCCCCCCAAACCTAGTTTTCTTGTGGTATTGCTGCAAGGTGAAGCATAGCACAGGAAGATAAGGGTGTAGGTTTTAGCACCCTTAATCTGTATGCTCTATTTTTTGTATAATAACAATTATAATATTTGATTTATATACCACCCTTCAGGACAACTTAATGCCACACACAGAGTGGTGTTGTTATTATCCTCATAGCAATCGCCCTGTGAGGTGTGTGGGACTGAGGGCCAAGCTACACATGACGAATGACACTTGAACGGCAAGTGGATTGAGTGGAGGGCAAGTGAACAGGGAGAAATACACTTGCTGTTCAAGTGTCATTCGTCATGTGTAGCTTGGCCCTGAGAGCCAAGCTACAAGTGACGCCTGACACAGGTTGGACACTTGTCAGCTTCCCTCAAGTTTTGATGGGAAATGTAGGCATCCTGGTCTTGCAGCTGTAATGGAAAGCCAAGCTGTAAAACCAGGATGCCTACATTTCCCATCAAAACTTGAGGGAAGCTGACAAGTGTCCAACCTGTGTCAGGCGTCACTTGTAGCTTGGCTCTGAGAGGGCTCTGAGAGAGCTGTGACTGACCCAAGGTCACCCAGCTGGCTTCAAGCAGAGGAGCAGGGAATCAAACCCAGTTCTCCAGATTAGAGTCCTGCCGCTCTTAACCAAACTGTTAAGAGAAATTCTCTTAATTTTTCTTTACACATTTTCTCATGAAACACAACAATCTTCTTTTCATCTTTTTTTGGAATTTGGTGTCAGTTTCTAATAAATTCCAGTTTGATCAAATCAAAATCAAAGAGAAATTCGAAGAGAGAGGTTCTCCAGAATTTCTCTCTGGAGATAGTCAGAGACAATAAATGTCTTCCCAAACCTTCCCATTCTTTCCTGCTAAAGCACCACCCTAAGTTGTGTAACATAAAACCACTGTAAAGACTTGAATTTAGAAATGATTTCAAAGATTTCAAAGAGAAATCAAAGAGAATAAGAGGAATCACTGGCTGTATCTAAAAAAGTGAATTTTGTAAAAAGACATTCCCTTCCCCATAACAACACTTCACTTTTGTTGAAAAACAGACCCTCTCCCACTGTGAACTCCCAATGGAGGATCCCAGGGAAGCAGGAGAAAGCTCACTTATGCCCAGTTCACACTTCCCAATACAACTAGGGAATAATTTCAATCAAGCAGAACTACTTTCTCCTATTGGCCTGACATTTGTAGGGAGACTTCCTTCGATGAAGGGCACAGCCTCTGACAAATTCATTCCCAGTTCCCTGTTGAAATTATGGAAACATCTGTGGGATTGATTTTGTAATATGTCAAGCTTTAGTCCTGATATTAAAAGAATCTAGATGAAGTTTTTAAAAGGATTTACAGTCTGCTTCCAAATCTGGTGTTTGTGTTTACCTCTAGAATAGGGTAGCAGCATAGCTATTATGATTTTTGAAAGCTTATACATATTCTTGCCAAGGTCAAAATAACATGACAAACAAACCAGGCACTGGAACAGGATACAGTAGTTTTGATAAGGGATGAAAGCTCCTCTCAAAACATTTCCCATTGTGATGCAAATTGGCCACTATACATTAGAATTTCAGTTTAAACAAACAAGAGCTCTTTTAGATTAGCACAGAGCACTGCTAAGGTGATGAGTCACCCATTGATCATGAACTTGTGTACAGGACTGCTGCTATTGCTTAAATGTCACAGTGTGAATTAGCTAACAGTCATTAACAAGCACGTTTTCTGCCTGTATGGAACAATTATATATGATACTATTAGCAGCATCAATTAAGGCAGATAAAGTAATAGTCTAATTGAATGCTTGAGGAGTTTAATGGTTTTTGCTTTCCCTTATAATGGATTGCACTCTATATTCATGGACTTTAAGCCAGGCGCAGGATCAATATTTCCTTCTGCTTAGAAACGCTTCTACCCTAGAGGATAACCAATATCTAATTTAGGCCTTTTGTTGAGGCTTTCTTCACTTAATCAGAGAACAATACATCACGACAGAGAAAAGTACCTTTTTTTAGAGGCATAATTTTCTCATCATTGCCTTTTGGGTGAAAAAATTAAATAACGTTTTGTACTTGGGTTTTCACTAATGACTTAGGAAACAGTCCAATGAATGCCTTTTAAAGTAAGAAAGAAGTTTTTCATGATAACTTCTTTCTTGAGCAAAATTGTACAATGTTTGTATATGTTTTTAACCTCCTTCCCACCCACTTCACCCTTTGCTGATGATATTTGGATAATCACCAACAGGGAGAATTTCAAAATCCTTACTGTTCCCAACCTGAAATGGTCCCAGCAGAACAGAGGGTTATATGCATAATGCTGGAGCTGCACATTGAATTTTCCATGCTCACACAGCTCCAAAGTTATGCAAATAACTCCCTGGTAGGGCCATTTCAGCTTGGGAAAATGATGCGGGAGTGAGGAGAAGAAATAGCACTTCTTCCCTCCATGCTGTAGTTCTGTACCAAATTGGGCTTCTGATGATTTAGCTGTGGGGATAGCAACTCACCAAAAAAGGGTTGTGTAGATTGTCCAGTGTTTCATTCTTAATTTTCATACTTTTCTCCTTACATCCAGTTCTTTCCATAAAATGCACATATTTTTCAATATTTTTGTTAATCAATAAATCAGAATTATACATTGCATGTATCTTATGGATTGGATCCAGCCACATTTCTCATTCAGTCTTGGCCAGTTCTCCTCCTTCTACAGCCCCTTTCCCACACAGCTTTTGTTCCTGTAGGTTTCATAACTCCTGTTTTTCATCAGTGAAAAAGCTGGTTGGATCCATCCCATTATGTTATACTGATAAATAGGAGGGATAAGCATTCTTTGAGGGAAGAATCACACTTCATAACTAATTGTGCTGCTTCTCTGAGCTGCACTGGAAAACATTAAATAAAGTGGGATCCTTGTGAATAACCCCAAACTGAAGCAAAGTCACCCAAAGCACTTCTAGCCACTTCAGATGTCTGCCTGCTTTATTCAAATCCCACTCATACCCACCCTCTGTCTGTCTAACTCCCTGGTTCCTTTTCTTCCATATAAGGAAGGTTGTTTCCAACTATTAGAGGGAAGTCAGGCAAGAGACAGAGTTATGGACAGTTCGGAGATACCCATGAGACACCTAGCTACTGAATTAAGTCTGCTGATTACTTCCTTTGCTTCCTCTTCTGAAGCTTGGGAAGGAATTGTAAAAATGTAAAAAAAAAAAAGTTTAAGACTAACAGTTTTCTCTGTTTCTCAAGAGTGTTGATAGGCAGAGTTCCAAATGCAAAAGTAACCTTGCTTCTCTTATCCCAAGTGGGTTTCCCTTGGGATTCCCTTGGGTTTCCCTTTCTCAAGAGTGTTGCCTATCAATGCTCTTGAGAAAGCTACACCAAAACAGGAGTCCAGCTTGTGCCCTGTTGAGCGGTTGATAGCTGTGATTCTTTCCCCGTATGTCCATTGCCTCTACTGTGGGTTCACCGATCCAGGAGTCAATTTTCTGCTTGCTCGCGGCTTTGGATTCCCTTGTAGGAATATAAAGAAGAGAGCTTGGTCTCCGTTTTTATTTTGTATGGATTTTGGAGAATCTGGACTTTCTACGGGAGTGCAATTTCTTTCATGCTCAAATCAATCTGTTATTGACTAATTATAATTGTCTTTGGAACACTACTATACTGTTTGTAATGTGACTGCATGAACACCCAACTGTTTACATAAATAGTGATATCTTTGATAGTTTATGAGAAGGAGTGTGTTATCTTTCAGCTGTATGGTGTCCTCTAAATATTGTGAGCCATTTAGACCTGACCATGGTCGGTCCTTGGTTTGCTAATTTCTATCAAAACCAGTCTGGTTCAAAAAGGGCACGCCACAACAAATTCTTGTGAACTTGTGAATTAACATTGTTTGCACATTTGATTGCAATGAAATAAGCTCTATGGAAAACAGGAAGTTAACCCCGATCATTTCAATATTCCCAGAATATAAGTCAAATGTGTTACTGTACGAAAAGTAAACTTCACCTTGCAGTGCTAAGAAATGCATTGGTGCATCATATAGATCACTAACATCATGTCACAGTACAAAGCACAAAAGATAAGCTTCTGGCTTCTTAGTGTTTCTAATATACCTTGTCAGCTATGTGGAACCAATCTTTGAAAAATGAAGAGTCCACTGAAGTTTACATAAAATAGGTAATGCTGTTCATCTGTGAACTTAGAGCATCTTGAGAAAAGTAGTGATGATCTCTGAAGTAATTGTTCAGAGAAGTTTAGTCCATCTTCTCTCCTAAAACCAATTGTAAATCCTCAGCCACCTCAAGAAATAGCAGGTGACACTGCATACTGATAACATTATATAGAAAGTATAGAAGTGCTTCAGATGTGGAATCTGCCCTTTCCTAACTGAAAATTCACAAACGTGATTCCCAAAAATGTTGTCCAGTAGCCAAGAGATAATGAAATGATCACCTGTGTTGAACTTCCAGATTCTATTGGTTAAACTGGAGTTCAGCATATTCTAGGCATTGACAACCTACGTGGATAAAGCCTGGAAATTGCAGTTTGTACAGAGCATGTAGGATGGATTCTTTGGGTTCAAAATGTGTACTGAACCCTGGAACCATTTAATCTTTCACTGCTAAGGAAGAGCAAATGTTCCCCCTTTCATTTCTTTTTAGAAGTATTTATATTTTTGTCAGTGGTTTCAGTTCTCTGCTTTCACAATTGGGTTGGTGGGAATGTATTGTGAATGCATGTTTTATTATTTTATATGCAATTTATGTGATAATTGTGCGTGCAATGTATATCATTTATATGCATCATATGAACAGTGTATAGTGTTGTTTCATTGGTGCACAAATGATGCTGGAATATTTATGAGGAGTCTTTGGTGATACAGAAAATAGTGTATAGTCTGGCTCTGGGGGAGTTTCGTAGGCCTAGACTGGGCTACTTACTGATTACCTGGGTGCATGCCTATTAGCAGCACATGCTGTCATCAAGATTGCACAGGAGCTGTCTTCTATTATTCTCCCTCCCAACAGCCACAGGCAAAGCAATCCTCTCCAGATGCATGCAGAGAATTGAATTTTCAATATGAAGATGTTTGCTCAATGTTAGATTTGAGAATTCTGGAACCAGCTGCTTGATACTCATTTCAAAGATCCAGTTTTGGAGCTGACTGATTGGTGGTGCTTAACAATTAAAAATCAAGAATAAAAATGCACCAAACACACACATGCACCAAAATAATGCCATTTCTTGTTTATCAAAAAACATTGGTTTGACCAGATTGAACACATACAACTGCTTTCTACTGAGTCAGGCCCTTGGGCAATCAAGGTCAGTATTGTTTATTCTGTGGCTTTTCATTGTTTCAAGCAGAGGTCTTTCCCATCATCTACTACTTGATCCTTTAACCTGAATATGCCAGAGAATGAATCTGGGACCTTCCACATGCAAAGTAGATGCTTTGCCCTGAGCCATGGCTTCTCCCCATTGAATTACTATTATTCTGTAAATTTAGCTGCATGTCTACTCATAGTGTGTTATATTCCTTTGAAATTTTTATTACACATCCAGTGATTTTGAAAGATGAATGTCCTACAATTACCAACAACTAGATATATCGAGTGGAATAAATGCAGGCTGTGTTTCACACAGTTAAGCCTTCAAGCTGAATCCTGAAAACCAAGATCAGTTTCTTCTCCAGTCATGAAAACACTTTAACAGCTGGAAGTAACAGGAAGTAACATCATTGTGCCAGGCTGTGCAGGCCCCAGCCCCCAAGCCTCTCAGAGGCAGGGCCGTGCAGCTGGAGGCTGGCAGTGGGGAGCCAGCCTGGCCAGCCCCACCCTTCCAGAGATGTGTTGATTGATGGGGAGCAGAGTGGCAGGGGTGCTGTGGGCCTGGTTTGCAAGTGGTGCTGGCACCCTGGCCAAGTCCACTTCCTCCTCTTCTGTGGCAGTGAGTGGGCCAGCTTCCTCCATCTCATTCCACTCCCTCCCCTTCCTTACCTTTCCCTTCTCCTCCTCCTGCTTTACTCCCTCCCCCAGGTGTCTGGTATTTTAAGTGCATTTTCTCTGGACTGTCCAAAAATACCATTCTGTCCTGGTGAAAACCAGACACCAGGCAACCCTAGCAACATGTCCCACTGAATAATTTTAATCACAATGCTATAGCAGCCTTATTCTGATCAATCAAGACTGTTGCCTGAATTGGACTTCACCTTGAGATGTTTATTCTTTGATAAATTGAACCATAGTATAGGTAAAAGACTTGGAAGTCCATCCTGTTGTAATAAAACAGATCCATGCAGGTGACTCCCCACCCCCTCTTTGTATCTTGGTCAGTGAAGGCCAAGAGAACCATTTCTGGGAAAGAGTGACTATAACACAATACCAGTATCAAAAAAGTGAAAAGAATTACTTGTCAGTCACTGCTGTTCCAGAGCTCTCTCAGCCCCACCCATTTCACAAGGTGTTTGTCACAAGGACAATAATAACACACTTTATAAACTGCTCTGAGTGGGCATTAAGTTGTCCTGAACGGCACTATATAAATTAAATGTTGTTGCTGTAATTTAAGTGTTTTGTTACAAAAAGGATAAATGTAGCAAGTGAAAATGTACCAGCATGTATTAGGCAACCTGGTGCTTACTGTTGTTTGGGCAACTGTGTCATGGTTCCAAACTTGGCCAGCAATTTTGTTGGCCTTGTTTGTTCTTTCCTGCACATGAACTGTGTTGAGAGGTACCAAACCTTTCCCCCCTCTGCTACACAGACAACTAAGAACTAGTATAGACAACTAGTCTAGTAGCACCTTTAAGATTAACCAACTTTACTGAAGCATATGCTTTCGAGAACCACAGCTCTCTTCGCCGGATGCATGGAGGGTATAAAGAAACTGGCCAGAGATATATAGGTAGTGAGGGGAGGGGGAGAGGGTGCAGGGATTGAGAGCCATGCAAATGTAAATCATGGTTGTTGTGGGTTTTCCGGGCTGTATTGCCATGGTCTTGCCCTTTTGTATTGCCCAAGACCACGGCAATACAGCCCAGAAAACCCACAACAACCATCGTTCTCCGGCTGTGAAAGCCTTCAACAATACATTAAATGTAAATCAGTTGCAAAAGTCATGTAAGAGGCAGAGTGCACAATCCAGACTGAGTGTGATCCCTTTCCTCCATTGTGGAATCTGAATGGAATGCCTGAAGACAGTTACTTCTGGTAATGAGATAACCATCCAGACTCTCTATTCAATCCAAGTCTGACTGGGTCAAATTTACTTATGAATTCCATAAAAGTAAAGTTTATGCTACATTAAAGTTGGTTAGTCTTAAAGGTGCTCAACTCTTAACTATTTTGCAACTACAGACGAACATGGCTAACTCCTCTGGATCTTGGTTAAGATAGGAGGTAGCAAGAAATGAGCTAACTATTTTTATATATTTTAAGGAGATGTGTCAAACAGAAATAACCTTGTCTGATGTTTGAAGTAACAAGATAATGTTAGCCAGGAATGTGTACCCCTTTAAAGCCAGACAGACAGCTATCTGAAACCCTATAAATATGACAAGTTGAACTGATCTTCTGAATTGAGCTTCTTTCTAGAAGGGACTCCTTGCCTGTGACCTTCATATCTTTGGGTAGGATACTTTTTTGAAATTGTGTAATTGCTCTCCTTTAACAATCTAGGTAGTTGTTATAATGGCTAGTATGATTTTCTGTTGATTGAGTTGATATTAAGAACGTTGAATAATTATGTAATAATAAAGGCTTAAAATGAAAGCAAAGACTCCATAATTTTATTACTTGTGTACAACTAACAAACATTAACCATTCTCTGTGGTGTACCTCTTGCCAGGAGTTAAATGATTTGATACAGGAAAACAAACTAGACGCTCAGGGCCTGACTCAGTCCTGACCAGAGTCACCCAGAACAGAAGAACGGGCTGTTATAGGAACAGTTCTTTATCATGTGATGTCTTATGATGCTCACCAAGTCATCCTACCTAAACTGAGCAAACCATCCTGTTCCTGCGAACCGTAGTTATGGTATGACCAGTCCCAGGAACTACCCTATTTACTCTGCATCTCAGAAGCAGTATGAAGTGCGCAAAAAATAATGAATCCTTAGAAAGCCAGGAACCCCCAAAATTCCTGCTTGACTCCTAAGTGACCAGTTAATTCCATGACATTGTGGGAGTGTGCAAAGTGCAGGAATGCTTGTATAAACTGAACTGCCTTCCTCTTTAATTCGACAATTACTATCCCTGCCAATCACGTCCTTTGCCTCATTTGAATTCTGAAGTGGCTGAATTCTGAAGGGGATGGGACAATAACTTCCCCAGCCCCTTCAAAAGGCCATGAATGCCTTCTGAAGGAATGCCAGCCAAACTGTTGAAGGAAAAGTCCCCTGGAGAATTTTTTTTAAAAAATAGGTTTCTGGGAAATGTCTTTTTTCTCATAATTTCTGATGAACTCTGTATCTGACATCACTTGAAGGCTTTCATAATTGCAGGCAGACTTCCAAGCAGCTGTCCTACAACTGTACCCTAATTAAGTCCAACAAGCCACCTTATAAGCTTGAATTCCATTTCTTTGGCTCATAAATTACTGCTTTGCCATAGATAATAGACTAATTGGAGAGTTACTAACCAGGTCTCTTCTTTTCACGCTTTTGAGAAGCCCTGTTTTTAAAGGTCTGCTGACAGAAATGAGATTCCATCCATACTTTTCGTCTTGTTGAGCCAAAGGGTTAGGATTGCGGAAGCTGACTTCCTCAACATATTTCTTTATTCTCCTTCTGATCTGTGAGTTCAAGAACTTGCACTTCCATCCCTGGAGATGACAGGAAATAGGAGGGAGAATGATTCAACAGATAATTGTGTTCCCTGAGCAGTATCTATCTGAGGGATTAGTTGAGATATTTATTAACTATGTTCTTTATTAACTGCCTAGAGATTTATAAAACACATTAATGTACAGAATTTTTTTTAAAATACTGTAGTTATTTATGATAACACAGTTTTCCTTTAAATCAGGGCCAGAACTACAGGGGGGCAGGGGGGTTGCCTGCCCCTGGTGCTGCCGAACAGAGGTCAATGAGCGGTGGCTGGCTGGGAACGCACACTCCCGGCCGTCTGGTGGCAGCGGTGGCAGCGGTCTGGTGGCCGGCCGTTCTTGGCTGGCTTGCTGCATGCTCCTGGCCCTCCAGCGACAATGCAGGTGGCATACTTCTGGGTGGAGCCCTACATGATGGCGCTCGCAGAGGGGTAGGGGCATTGCTGGACCTGGGATGCCCGGGTGCTGGCAACCCTAGATCCGGCTCTGCTTTAAATGTTGGATATTATTTAAATAATGTATCTTTGAGTTCCACCCTTCCAACATGTTCCTGGGGTCACATATATGGTCTCCCCTCTTCCATCTTAACCTCACAACGATCCTGTGAGACTAAAGGAAAATAAGTGGCAGGAGAGAACTTTATTATTTAGTGGGAACAAACACCAGTATCCCCAGTTTGGGTCAATACAGAGCCCAGGGGGCCAACAAGAGAGCTAACATACAAAGCTACCTAAGGAAATTTCCAATGTTTCCATTCGGCTAAGTCCATTGAAGTCAATGGGTTGACCAAAGCTGCCACTGGGCACCAAAGAATGGCCCCTGGTAATGGCAGTAAGGTCAGGATCTTAATCAAGCAACAAAAAAAAAGGAAAAGCACCTGGCCCTGACCTAATACCAATGTAATTATTTAAAATTGACCCATATTGGTGGGTACAGATTTCGGCTTCAGTTTTTACTGATATAAATAACACAGGAAATATGCCTGATAATCGCCCCGATCTATAAAAAGGGGAATCCAATAGACTTGGCAAATTATCAACCAGTAAGTCTGTTATTCACCATAGGAAAACTCTATGCTGCAATGCTTTTCAAAAAGCTTAGATCCTGGGTTGAAGGTAATAATGTTCTGGGGAATGAACAGCTGGTTTTAGGAAAGGAGCAAGTACCATCAATCATTGCCACACGCTCAAGTATTTGGTAGACAAATATACAAGCTCTGAAGAAGGCATGCTGGCAACTGCCTTCATGGACCTTAAATCAGCATTTGACACAAGCCCCACTTATGGAGAAAGCTGAAAAAGTATGGCAGTGAATTGCGTTTTCTTTACCTAATACAATATCCTACTGCCGGGTTAGAAGTGGAGATTCAGGACTGCTATCTGAGCCATTTACCTTAGATACCTGAGCCATTTACCTTAGATAAAGGCGTCAAGCAGGGGTGTATTCTTGTGCCCCTGCTGTTTAGCTTATACATAAATGATCTTAGATCCTGTCTCCAGAGGAATGCTTGCCATCTTCCATATATAGCTAAGTATGAAATTCCACATCATCGTATGCTGATGATGCAGTGATAATTTCTAGAACTTGGGACTCCGCAAATTGATTAAAAACTTCGAGCATTACTCTCACCATGAAGGCTTGTCTATTAATGTAGTGAAATTCAAGGTCATGATATTTAGTAAAAGGAAAAGGGGGAAATCTTCAGATGGTATATAGTAGGCCAATCTATGGAACAGGTTAACCAATTTAAATACCCAGGAATCCATTTGAAGCATCCTTTGCATGGAAAACACATTTGGACTTGGCAAGGAATACTGCCTTGAGAGTAGGGAGGACAACTGTAAAATATTTTTATACAGCAAGAGGTGAATTTCTCCCCTCGGCTTTAAAGGTATATAATGTCAAGGTTCTAAATCCATTTTTGTGTGGTGCCGAAATCTGGATCCAGGCAGCTTCAGAGAGAATGGATTACATCCAGTATGGTTTTTTCCAGCACTTATTGACTACTCCCAGATGTGTTTCGGGAACAGCTCTGAGAGCTGAATTGGTCGAAATATCGATGGAAGCTAAGGCAAGGATAAAAGCATTTCTTTTAAAAGTAAAGAGTATAAAATCTGAAGGAGGGCCCACTCATTCAGGCAAATAAATATAATAGTAAATGAGATCAACTATTGGGAAAGAAAATGAAATGCCTAGGAATAACAAACAATATGGTCAAGATTACAGAGACCAAAGATATAATTAGGCAAACAAAAATGTGTGTCAGGAAGTTGGACGTTACTAGTACGTCTGTTAGGGCATGGAGGGTATGTTCAACTCTTTGCTTAGATATTGCCCTCTTGATGCAACTACTGAAGTATTTGTATCATCTGACAGTACTAAAGTTCAGAAGAGCTTTTACATTGGCAAGAATGAATGCCTTTTCCTCGGCAGTTTTGGAGGGTAGATACAAGAAAGTACCATATGCTAACAGAACAAGCAGGTGCCCATATGATAAAAATGAAACCATTGAACATATTATTATAGAGTGTCCCATATTTAATGAGCTGAAGGCTAGCTTAATTATCCCTCTACTTAAAAATATGGAACTACCTAATATGAGAGCCCAGGTGACATGGTTACTATCGGATACAAATGATTCTGTTACTCTTTCTGTGGCAAAATATATAGTGGCAATAATTAAACATCAGAGACATGATATCAAGTAAGGGTCTTCCCGTTTTAATTTTTGCTTAAGGCAATAGCTGTATGAGTAGTGACAGACAGACAGACAGACAGACAGACAGACAGACAGACAGACAGAAGTCAATGGGTTTAGAAGGATTAACTTTGTCCGATTAAGGATGAGTAGAGTTACTCAATTCTATCCCTTTTTTCTCTGGGGGTTTCTTTCCACAATGCATTCTATTCTTCTTTAATTGCAGTTAACAAAGAAACTTTCTAACTTTAATCCTGGAGTTGGGACATAAGACTGATGTAAAAGGAAAATACTAGACTTTGGTGGTGCAGAGCTCTGGTTATTAATGTTAGCAACTTATTAATTGGTAGCATTTATAGACATTTTCAGTTCAAGATGTGAATCAGTAAAAGCATTCGGCCAGTAGGGTACTCCAGCACTGCTTGCTAGCCATGCAGTTCCCACTAATAAAACTGCTGAAGAGCTTCCAGCCCACCAAGTCAATCAATTGCTCATGCTATTACTCTGACCATACTAGATTATGGAATGGATTTTGCAGTATACATGATAGGTAGGATGTTGTTTCATCTGTGTGCTTCATAAACAAAAATAAAAATCAGAGCTATGTTTGTAAAGGAACCTTTTCAATTATTTCTTCTCTGGGAGTTGCATGGTCCTGCAAGAAAATGTACACAATATGTATATTATGCCATCATGGGCAGACTTCTGTCATCTCAGACTAGAGTCTTGTAAAGACTAATGATATTTTGTTCCAGCGTAAATTTTCATTGCAGGGGTAGGCAACCTTTTTGACCCACATGCCAAAAAAATGCAGTGTCTGTCTACAAAGATGTTGGTGTACCAGTGAGCAAAACGGGGTGGAGTTGTATTTGGCCAGATCCATTCAGAGCAGGCCCCGTGTTACAGGTACTGCCAGCATTGTGGCTGTGTCGCTCTGACTGATGATGATGCTCGTAAGTCATGCTTGCTTTCCCTTGCACTGCTGGCCCTGGGAGTGCTGACAGTGCCTTGGATGCTTGGATGGAAATATGACCCTGAGTATCAAGCACAAGGGCCCAGTATGCCTCTGCCAGCACAAGTGCTGGACAGGGTGTTTTCTTATATTGTTTTTATCTTGTGATGCATTTATTTTCTAAATCAATAGATTAATGTGTTACAGGGATGAAAATGTTTGTAAAAGATGGCCCTCTCCATTTTTGGCTCAGGGCAGGTAAAACCATCCCATACCATTGCAATTTTTAGCCTGGTTCAAAATATTACATTGTTAAAATTAATTGAAGAAATTCTAGTGTAGAATTATGGCATATTTTGTCAAAGGCTTTCACGGCCGGAGAACGTGAAAGCACTGAGAGAATTCTCTCTTTCGGTGCTACACCTCTGAAGGTGCCAATCACAGCTGCTGGTGAAACATCAGGAACTACAATGCCAAGACCATGGCCATACAGACTGGAAAATCTACCACAACTAATTATGGCATATTGTTTCTCTCAACTGTCTCAGTCCTAATTATTTAGCCCTTATATTTCCACTTTGCATTGAAACGTGGGGAAGTGAAATTTACTTCATCAGCACAATAATAAGACAAGAGGGTCATGAGGAAGGGTAAGAGAGTTTGTCTTACTCGTCTTGGTCTAGGAAGGCAGGCCTTTTAAATTCTTTATATTTTTTTTAATGGGTTGCAAGCTATAGACTGTATATGCTCCTCTCTATTTCCTTTTACAGTCAGGACATTTAATTAGATTGTATGGTTTTTTTCTCATTAGTCTTTCCATATTGTTATATTATTCATATTAATTATTGATATCTTTTCCATTGAAGTATATGCACCTTTTTAAAAAATGTTACTCTTACTACTGAAAAATGAAAAAGAAAATGCTGCCTGCTATTCAGATCAAGCAAAATGTACCTAACAGCTAAAGCTTATTACAAGTTTGCATACATAGCTAATTGTACATTTTATAAATGTTATAGATCTCCAGAGTCAGTTAAGTGGTCATTAACCTTGGATCTGTGCATTGGTGGAAACTGTCCATGAAGCCCCAAAACTAGGAAACCCTTCATTACTTATTCTTTGTTTCTGCAACTGTAACTCTCCTTCCTCTAAATGAATTAGAAACCTTTCCATTTATGTAATGATATTCAATTCATTTACAACACTTGACAGAAACCACATCAATAAATCTAATTCTCAATATGGCCCCATTTATGGATATTTAAATCTAGAGATTGGGGCCATAGACTGAGAAGACCGATTTTTCTACAAGCTTGAGAAAAACCCGAAGGTGCAGAAAAATGAGAAAAACGAAATGAAACATTGGAAGGTTTAAACCCTTCCAAAATAATAGAAGTAGCACCTGTAGCTTTAAGAAATAAACACACTCAGTAGCCTTTGCTAGGCAAACTACAAAAGTATTGCCAGCTTTCAAGCCTCTGTTTCTGTCAGTAAAAGGTGGGAGGATAGAGCTGGGCCTATCTTGGGCTGTTTTGGCCTATGAAAGAGGACTCATCAGATCCAGGCCTGGCAGCACTAGGCAACTGGTTGTTTCCATGTGACTTGCACAACTTACTGGACTGGCTTCTTGCTACTGCTAAACAACAGCCACTGCACAAAAGTAGTGTGGTGCTGTGTTTAGAGTTTCAGACCACGATCTGGGAGACCCAGCTTTGAATCATCAGTCTGCCATGGAAGCTAACTAATCTTGGTTAAATTGACAAATGCCTTTCTAGAACTTTATAGTGGTTACCACATGGTATGAGAATCAAAGGATCAAGACTGCCGGAAGTGCACACATTTGAGTGGGGGGGGCACTATAGTCAGACAAGTCATGTGACTTGATTTCATATGATATTTGAATTAGGTCTGGATAATGTAAGGAGAACTATATGAAATCTCTGCCTGAAAGCCCATGAAAGTTCTCAGAAGCCTTGCACAAACATTCAAATGCATTCTTTAAGGTTGCTTGTTTTGTCTTCACTAGACATGGGCACGATCTGAATTATGATTTCAAAAAAATCCCAATTTTGGCGTTTGCGCCATCGTGACTCAGCTAATCGGTTCCGTCCACGGCAACCGATCTAGCAGTCGGGGTTTGCTTGTTCCGGACTTGATCGGATATATCGGTTTCTGTTCAGAATTGCAGACACTCTGGCGCCAGTAATTTATTCCCGGGGCAACGGAGCCATGGGAATGAGTTGTGTTTGCCCTCCTTCTGTCGCCCTCAAAACACGAATGGAAGCCCAGCTTTCCTTGATTAGCAGGCTTCCTTCCAACCATGGAACAGCAACCCAGGGGAGGGAGGGGGAAGGGGGTGTTCTGAAGCCATGAGCACAAAGGAAAGGCAAAAGGCAGTGTGGGAGGCTGGGAGGCCGCCCGCGCCGTTCGTCTTTCCCCAGGACAAGGGGTGCATGGGCAAGCCGGCTGCCCCTTGTCCTGGGGAAAGCAAAAGGCAGCACAGGAGGCTGGGAGGCCACCCGCGCCATTTGTCTTTCCCCAGGACAAGGGATGCATGGGCAAGCCAGCCACCGCTTGTCCTGGGGAAAGGCAAAAGGCAGCACGGGAGGCTGGGAGGCCGCCTGCGCCATTTGCCTTTCCCCAGGACAAGGGGCACGCGGGCAAGCCGGCCGCCCCTTGTCTTGCTGGGCAGGTGAATGGCGCGGGCAGCCGCCAAGCCACTCGTGCTGCCGCCAGCTCCACAGTGCACCGGGACAGCCGGCTTGCTGAGTGGGCAGGGCAGAGCGACCTAGGAGCACGTGCGCGCAAGAGCCTGACTACGGTTACCCTGGGTGCTGGCAACCGTAGATCCAGCCCTGGGAATGTCCCCTCCCTGAGGGAAGGCGGCTCGTTGCCAGGTTAAAAACTCCCCCCCTCTACTCTAAGAGTGTGTGTGTGTGTGTGTGTGTGTGTGTGTGTGTGTGCGCGTGTGTGTGAATGTCCCCTCCCTCCCTGAAGGGAGGCTGCTCATCGCCACCTCCCCCTGCCCGCCGGGCCTGCGGCCACTGCCACCAACCACCATTCCTATATCGCTGGAAACAGCGGGGCACCCTCCCGCTTTGGCCTTCCCAATTCTGGATCGGAAATGGGACTTGATCGGTTAGAATTGGTGGCCTGGGTTCAGCAGCGGCCCGGATCCATGAACGGCTTAATCGGTGTTTTTTTTTGGATCGTGCCCATCTCTAGTCCTCACTGCAATCCAAAAGGTTAAACATGGGAAACTAAAGATAGGAAACTAAAGGTGGGAAACAAAGGTCTTGATCCACTGATCCCATAATTAAGCAGGACTTTGAATCCAGCTCCAAATCTACCCTAAATTTGTCTTCAAATACAAGTGGAGTAGGAAACTACTGTAAGATATATTGGAGGTAAGAATAAAAGATTAAATCTCTTGATGATAGGTTATCTTTATGTGTCACATATATTTTCCCCATTCCAGTCCTCATTTTTATATCTGACCTTTCCTCCAGAGAGCCCAGTACTGTCCTGGGAACCAGCATCCACAGAATTTTTGCCCTTAGTCCCCACTTCTTGGCAGACTGGAGGTTGGTTGAAAAGTGTAAGGGAGAAACTGGATGAGCTCATGGAAGTTATTATGAAAACAAGAGGGAGCTATATATGTCAGAAATGGGTAGAGAAAAGTAACAATATGCCTATATACAGAAATGTCTGTCTTCCATAGCATATTCATGCAGCAGACTACAAACTGCTTGGACCTTTATGGCTCTTTTAGAACCCCCGGCAGAAAGGAAGTCTCCCAGAGTAGCAAGTGAACAAGCCTTGCAAAATCATATTGCATGAGAAATGTGCATGGGTGTGTGTGTGTGGAATCTCTTGGCAATTATTCTTGCATGCATTTGGAATTGCTTTAGTCTTTCTGCAGAAACATTGTCTGCCTCATTCAGTAAATAAACCCTATTTATGTTCTTAAAGCATTTGGCACAACCATGTAACTGTGTTTATATTCTGATAAATAGCTCATTGCACTTAATGACTGGGTTGTTGCAGTTCTTAGTAAACTACTCTTTAATTTTTGGCAGAAAGCATGGGGGGGTGGATATTGCTTGTACGTATCTAGTGAGTAACCCCTTCCCCCTGCGCTTCTGATTATATCATCTATGAGCCTAATTAACAAAGCACCTTGGATTTTAATGATAGGTTATTAAAAATCATGTGCACAACTATGAAATAAAAAGCTCTTTAGAAATCCTCACAAAGAAATGACAAGATCTGAGGAATGTTGGGCGTGTCTGCAACAAGGTCTCTCCCCTACCCCCAGTTTAATCTCCCTCTCTGCTCTTCCCATTTTAAACATTGTTGTTTCTAGTGACATCTACTGGTAGGCATTTGCTGCTACTTGAAGGTATTCTTGGAAAGAAGATGGGGAGGAGATATTCATCATTCTAAAATTTGGTTCAAGAAAGGTGTATGTGTGAAGGACTGCCATATTCAAATACTCTGCTATAAAAATGATCTTCTGCATGTAGAAGTCTAGTGCACCAGGGAAAAAGCAAAATCTCTCTAACAAGATAAAACAAAATTCTGACAGCACTTTAAAACATAACAATATTTATTTCTGTGTAAGCCTTTGTGAGTCATGCTGACTTCTTCTATTATATGAAGATCAAACTGGGAATCTTACTTAAGGGAGGAAGATTACAAGGGGAGGGGAGAAGTTATGGCAGAGACTGAACTCAGTCATGGATCTTGCAAGAGTAAGAGCACCTCAGCCTTCCACCCTGTGGGCGCAATCAGACCTTCATGACATTTTTAAATCATTTCAAAATGGCAGCAGCATCCCTGTGGCAGCCACAAGGATGTTGTCACGTCTAGTTTGGCCGTAAGTCTTCCAGTTTTAGACAGTTTTACCCACATCACAAAACCACATTTGTAGCATAGTGCTTTCTTTCACACCAGCAAAAGAAACTCATTTAAATTTATGGAAGAAAATAAACATGCGTAGCACACCATCTCCTTTTCATCTCTAGGGCTGCTTGTTTCTGCCTAACCTACACGATTCCTTTCTGTAGGAGCTAATATGGTGCCAGCAGATACCTGCAAGAGATGAGTGCAAGCCCCTACTTGGCCCTGAAATCGACAGGGTAAACTTGGGCTATGCCATTTCGCTTTGCCTGCAAGTCCAGTCCCTTCCAAAAAACTGAAACAATGCTTGAGCTGCTTATAGTGACTCCTCTTCTGCTAGGTACTATCCCTTACCTCTTCTTTCTCTCAGGTCTGTTCAAAGGATATAATGTGGAGGAATTAGATCCTGGTGTATGAGGGGAGACGAATAGGATAAAAATACAGTATTTAAATTAGTAATTTGAGAATCAGGTTTATATTCCACTGTCCACTTGTTTGCTAAATACAAATATTTCCCAAGGAAACCTAGAGCAGATGTAATACAAGTCACACAGTCATATAGAATGGGAAAGATGTCAGTCATTCACAGGTGGCTGGAGGAGGTATGTCGTTTTACCTTAACCAGTGGACACATATGTGTTGAGAATCCATGTATTCAGTCATTCAGAAAGATGAAAGTACAAAAATGCAAAATCATTTCAAAGTTAATTTTGATCAAAGAGCTTGGCAGCAGAGGGGGAAAAAAAACCTTATATGGCTTTTAAAAATTGAGCTAATTTCATATTGAAAGGCAATATATATTTATAAACTGCTATGGAATATTGCTTGTAGCTGGTAGCTTCCCAGTTTTCATTGAGAGAAATGAGTGTTTTAACTGCTGGAATTGTAGGTCTATAAAATGAAACCCAATAGTGAATGGGAAAGGCAAAAAAAAAAAACCTTCCTCTAACTAGTTATGATTTCTCATTATACAAATGTACCATGAAGAGTCATATTACTGCAGGGTTATTACACCCAATAACTAGTGACCCTTGGGTCACAAATTAAACCCAACCATATCTACAACTCCATTTAAATTATAATACCTCTTGTATTTCAGGGAGGAATCTCATCATGAGGATCATAATTGCAAATTGTGAGCCACACACACATCAGACAGTGGTTGGATTTATTGTAAATTAAAACTAGCACTTCTTCTTATACCTCAACAGCAGAATATAATAGTGATTATTCAAACACATTTTGGAATGCTATCATTTTGGTTCCTCCTCAGTTTTACTGAGGTAAAAAAAATTAAGATAATTAAATTAATATTCTTTATATATCTTATTATATTGCCTAGCTGTATTAATTCCTTGTTGCTGGTCCTTCCACTGGCCATTTCTTCAACTGGCATCAGCCACAAACCCTTTCCAAGGCATGGGACAGAAACAGCACTAGTAGCATTAGTGGATGATCTCCATCTGAACATAGACAAAGGACATGCCTCCTTATTGCTCCTCCTGGATCTATCTGCAGCCTTTGACACAGTAGACCATGCCATCGTGTTGAGGCATTTAGAAACAAAAGTGGGCATCAGAGGATGTGCCCTGGACTGGTTTAAATCATTTCTCATGGAACAGACTCAAAGGATGGCCATTAGAAATTAGCTATCTCCAGCATGGGAACTATCTTGTGGGGTTCCACAGGGCACAATCTTACCTCCCATGTTATTCAACCTCTACGTAAAGCCTTAGGAGAACTCATTCGCAGCTATGGAGTTGGTTGTCACCAATATGCAGATGACACCCAGCTCTATATCTCACTATCTAGGTCCCCACAGGATGCAATAGAAATCTTAGATCGCTGTCTGACAGCTGTGGTGAAATGGTTGAAAAATAACAAATTGAAATTGAACCCAGACAAGACTGAAGTGATGCTTGTTGGGAAGGCAAAGATCTTGAAGGATATTGTACTCCCCACTTTCGATGGAGTTTGTTTGACCCTTGCTGACTTGGTTAAGAACCTAGGAGTTATACTGGATCCAGTGCTACTACTAGAAAAACAAGTTAAGGCAGTGGCAAAAAAATGCTTTTTACAACCACACTCTTGCCTGGAAGATACCCTCTTATCTTGACATGGCCGACCTGGCCACCTGGATCCATGCTATGGTAACATCAAGGCTTGACTATTGTAATGCATTATACATAGGTCTCCCATCTAAGCTAAGCTAACTAGGAGGCTCCAATTAGTACAAAATGCTGCAGCTCGACTGTTATCAGGAGCGAGCAGGAGCAGGAGCATCACTCCCATCCTACAGTCACTCCATTGGCTACCTATCAGTTACTGTGCTCAGTTCAAGGCATTGGTTATTAAATACAAAGCTCTTCATGGCCTTGGTCCAGCATATCTGCAGGACCGCCTCCCTCCCTATGTTCCTCTACGGCAGCTTTGCTCATCTGAACAGGGTCTCTTGCAGGTGCCAGCCTGTACATGGGCGAAATCAACAGCAGCCCGTACATGGGCTTTCTCTGTGGTGGCCCCTACCCTGTGGAACAGCCTGCCTGAGGAGGTCAGGAGAGCCCCCACTCTCCTGGCTTTCCGCAAATGATGCAAAACTGAATTATTCAAAAAGGCTTTTTACTCGAATGGGAGGGCTTTATTGTAGGGATGGGGTCTCAGATGCTTCGCTAATGAGTTAGGGACCATAGACTTCACCACTATGTTGCCTTACATATTATCTGTTGCTTTAAATATGTACTCCTGTACTACCTGTGCTTTATGTTGACTAATGTCAATCCTAGAAGTGATTATGTTGTGTTCCAATATATTCTTCTACGTTGTATTGGATTCTTGCTAACACTATGTCTTTTTAAACTTGTATCTATGTACCCTATGGCATTGTTTATGGAAATGTCCTTGACACTGTATAGAAATGTACTTGATACTATATGGAAATGTACTTGATATACTGTATATAAATGTACTTGATACTGATTATACTAAGCTCATACTGTGTAATCTGCCTTGAGTCTCAGTAAGAAAGGCGGACAATAAATGACATAAAATAAATAAAAATCTGTTGATGCTGATACCACAGTCTTCCTTTGATGCCATAATTAACTAGAGAGGTTTATCAAAGGAATATTTCATTTAACTATTGACCAAAACACATGTGACAATTCTCTTGGTGCAAAATGTTGTTCTTGCTCATCAATTAAATGTAGACCCTTGAAGGTGCATTTTCAGAGATTCAGAAGGCCTCATTAAAACCTCAGTATCAATTGCATTATAGACTTTTTTTTTCTCTTTCACTTTATTATATACAATTAATCCTCCACAAGAAACCAACACTTGAACACTGGGTGTGGTTACATATCACCCTAAAAGACATACAGAATATCACCCTAAGAGACATACAGAATAATTGACAAAGATATTGAGATGACCTATGACTATGCTAAAATCATACTGAAAACTTTACAAGTCAAAAGGAGTTGGTGCATAATGTAAAGGAAATAGCATAGATCTCAGCTGCTCCCATACAGTTTACTCCAAAATATTAACATTCTTAAAGTTGCAATATTAATATTATCACAATTATGAGCACAATAAATGGTCTATCGTAATGTTTTGAGTATGTTAACAATACTTTACACTAAAATTTTGTGGAAATGACATTTATAAAAAGATGAATACCATGGCCATTTTCACACTGCCTACCAGCCACGGAACATCGCACCAAGCTCCCAGAATGGCAGCATCTTCCTGGCACGATTTTGCACGAGAACTATAGTGCGATAAAGGCCCATGTCCACTTTGACTTTGTCCACAGGAAGACAATCTAACAAATAGTAACCAATTGCATACGAACCAGAGAGGGCACCTCCTACATACTCTGACCTTGTGGACTCAGGCATTTCATGGATGCAGCTAACCATGTGGGTGGCTGCTCATAGCAATTTGTGTTGACAGATCTTAACACAGAGATATATGATTAGCAAATATACCAAGTAGGTTTACAGTGTACATGGCTACAGTCAGGAGGACTGTAATTCTCTAATACCCCAGAGATACAGAAGTTGCTGCCTACCATTTGATAACCTTTTTATTGGAGTGATGAACAAGCCTTTGTAGTGTGTTGCCAGGAACACAATATCATTCCCATCCTTGTAAATCTCTTGCATGTAAGAGAGGTGGGTCTTAGAACAGAAACATCCTGTTGCTCTTCAAAATATGCAGAAAACCCATTGTGATTTGCCATAATTACAAATTAGACCGTCCTAAAGTCAAGCCACTTCAATATGCTCTGTGTGTGTGTGTGTGTGTGTGTGTGTTTAGCCATTTCTAAATTGTACATCTCAGCCCTATCATACAGTCTGGCTGCTGTTGTTTTATTGTATCTCATACTTTTCAGCCTAGGGAAAACTGTTTTCAACTTCACAAACTCTGACATCAATCATAGGTATTTTACCTGTCACATCTATAGTTTTCTTATCAATCAGAAAAGGACTTCTGCACAGAGCAAAATCATTATGATGGAGCTCCATGGTACAACTCGTACTTTGAATTTCCCAAGCACAACTCCTCTTTGAAGTGGAAGATGGAGACAGCATCCCACAGCTAGAGTGCTGTCATTTTTTTCAGGTTTTGTGGTCACAGTAAGGAAAAAGAAAAGGCCTTCTTTGAAAGAAGTATCTTGTATTTTTTATACCTTTCCTACTTTAATGCTCACAGAGGGTAATCACAGCAAAGCAATATAGCAGCTTTTTGTGTAACAATCAGTCAAAGAGATTTTTGTCATTGTAGTACCCATCTTGTTACATGAGCTTGTGCTGCAGAGTTGAATTAAAGGGCATAAAAGATATACAGTGAATTGTTGTACTTTGAAGCTCCACATATCTCCTAATGCACACAATAATCTTCTCAACTATCATTGTGAGACACAGTTCTCAGTCTGCCTTTTGCATTGGCCCCCTGGGGCAGGAGTCTGGCTTGCCCCTCAGGTTCTATGATGAGGTGAATGAGTGATGCAAATCCCATGGAGGACTGGAAAGATTGGTCACTGGGAGAGAGGCAGGCAGGAACCCTGGGCTTAGGGAAAGGAATCTATTTTCTGAATTACTTTTTCTTCATTTTGGTCTGTGCCCAGTTGTGAAGGTAGCCTCACCTAGTGGGGTCTGCTTTAGTCCATGACTATTGGAGGCTAGCAGAAAAGGAAGAGGAATCAGGTTGTGACAAGAGTGCTGAAAAGGGACCATCCATAGTTCCAACACAAGCAATAAACTAGTAGGCAGCATGGAGTCCTGCCAGGGTCCAGAGAAAGTCCAAAGGAGATGAAAATGAGGCAGAGGGAGTGAAGTAATTTCCTAAGTAAGAAGCTGTGAGCAGCCACCATGGAGACCCTCCTGGTTAGTGGCTAAGGACAGCAGATGGTCCAGAGTAGAGGTGGGCATGAACTGAAATATGAACCAAAGTTCATCACGAAACAGGCTGGTTCATGGTTCACGAACCGGTTGTTCATTAGAGCCCATTTCTGACGAACTACCATGAACTTTAGGCTGGTTCGTTTGGTTCATTTTTCGGTTCATCACTGCAAACAGCTTGGCACCAACAAATCAGTTTCCTAGGCAACGGGGGGGATGGGCTTTCTGCGGCCCCAGAAGTGACCCTCTACTGCCCCGGAAGTGATATTTTCACTGGCCAAACAAACCGGTTCGCAAACTGGGGCAAGTTTGTGAAAGTCCATGGTTCGTGGTTCATGAAACACGATGAACCATGAACTGCATGGTTCAGTATTTTCCCAGTTCGTACCCACCTCTAGTCCAAAGACATATCCAGGAGCCCTGCACTCTGAGATAGGAGTGGCTATATAGTTTCAATCCTAAATAAAATACTCGAACATCTACCAGCATGGGCCTATCTTTGGGCCAGGGTGAAAAGCTCAGCATAGACCCTTCTCTCTGTAATGTTGCTTTCCCACCCAAGAAGCTTAGACTCAGTCATGTGAAGAGGTATGTGTACGAGGGATTGACTATTTGATATATAATGAGAGTGATGCAAATGTTTGAGGAGTCTGCTTGCACTTACCTCTCCCTGCAAACTGATTGAGTGCATCCAGATCCACAAGCAGACACAAATGTTCCAAAAGCAACATCTGTAGTGATATACCAAGTTCATGTTACATTTGTATCTCACCTTTCCTCCAAGAAGTTCAGGGTGGCATGGATGGTTGGGAGGGGTCTTGGATCAGTGACAGGGCATCTGCTTGGCAGACAGAAGGTGCCAGGTTCAAACCCCGACATCTTCAGCTAAGAGAATCAGGTATTAGGTGATGTGAAAGAATTTCATCTGAGATTCTGGAGAGTTGCTTCCAGTCTGGGTAGATAATACTGACAGTAATGGACCAATGGTGTTTGTTCATTTGTACTTGTGTTTCTAGTATTGTTATGGGGAGAGGAATTTCTTTTTCCTAAATTCACTTTTTTAGATATAGCAATTGATTTCTCTTATTCCCCTTTTCCCTTTTAAAAGATGGGTTTTATCTTTCATTTTTCTTTGAAGAGAAATCAATGTACCCTCTTGTAACTTCAGCCCTTGCAGTTGTTTTATGTTATACCCTACAGGGAAGTGCTCTAGCAGGTGGATAGGAAGATTTGGAAAGACATTGGTCTGCCTCTGAGCACCTACAGGGTAAAATTCTGAAGCATCTCATTTCCTGCTTCTCCTCTCTTTGAATTTCTCATTGACCAAAATAGAATTGATTAGAAACTAATGCCAAATTCCTAAAAAGGGGGGTGGTGGAGGAAAAGGATTGTAGGATTGCAGGGAGAAATTGGGTAGGGATGAAGAGAAATTCTTTTATCCTATTTTATCCTCACTAAAAATCTACCTCATACAATATCCCGTTTGTCATAGTAGCCAGTCAGATGCTTGGTACAACATGGGCTAGGAAGCAAGACAGGGAGTGCTTGTTTTTCCTGTGGCTGTCATCATCAACCTTGATGGTTTTTCTATCCACATTTGTTAAGCCCATAAAAACCTCATTCATAATTTCAGTCTCAAAACATGTATCTCTCTCCCTAATTCCATCCTACACATGCAATTTCATGATTAATTGAATAAAACCATTCTATTTTATTTCTAAAACATCATATAAAGACTGTATCATAGTAAGTCTGTAATAACATGGTAAGAACAGAAAGTATCCTGATAATGAATGACTGAGAAGAAGGAATGAAGATTTATGATATTCCTTAGACAGGCTACAGCGGGGCATAAAAACTTTTATAATAGACAGAAGCCCTCAGTTAAAAGCTTGTGTAACATGAAATGCTTTGGCCTGATAACTAAAGCATAATAAGAAATGAACCAGATGTGCTTTGGGTGAGGGTATTCCAAAGATAAGGTGCCACTACTGAAAAGCCCTGTGTCTGCAGGCAGAGGCAAAGAGAGCTGGGCTGGGGAGAACTTCAGGCTAGCTAGCATAGGAGAAAGTAGACCTTGAAGCATAGTTAATTGCTAAACAATCCATATCAAATGGAAGACCATTTAATAGGTATATGAGTGTATTCACCCCCAAGTCTTTAGAAGCCACTTGTTGGACCTCCACTACTGTGGTCCAAGAGATCCTCTGCTTGCATGGAATTTTGCTGGCCAAGCTTCAAATATTTATATTGTTTCCCCACTATACTGTCTCAACTGAAGAATTACCTGTGCTGATCCACAAAGCTGACCATACTAATTTGTTTCTACTTTGAAGTTCATGCTCACACATATATTTCCCAAGGATAATACATAATGAGCAATAAAAAGAGATGTGGTCTTCCTTCCAGAAGAGTATGATTGAGCTAGAGTTGTTTTTACGGCATCTGCATTTTCTATTAGCACCTGAGCTGATGAAAATTGCCCAAATACACTCTTCCTTTCACTCACAACAAGAGTGCCTTCAGCCTTGATTGCGCCCTTAAAGTACACCACTGAGATATTTTGCTACATGCATAAAGGAGCATGATGAAACAGCGTAAATCATAGACCTAGGGTGCTTATCTGAAAATCAGACCGCTGAAAAAAGCAGCATATTCTCAGTGAAAGTGTCACTAAAACAGAGTTATGAGTACAGTCAAGTAAAATGCTTGATAATTGCTTATAATTTTCAGTGTTTGGAAAACAATTTCCTGGCCAGATGATTTTTCATTGTACTAGATGGTTTCGCTCTCTGCCAAGTGCTGTACATTTTCTTTAGTTTATGATTCAAGGTGTTAATCATAGTCACTCTTTCAAGATGATTACCTGGTAACATTAACATACAAATGTACAGTGATTATCTCTGCTGTTCAGAATTCTATGCATCCCCCAGAAGAAAAGGGAAATAAAAGAAATAAATCAGTCTCCTTCAGCTGGCAAGTTGCTGGGCTAACAGAAAAGAAAATGAACTTATCTTGAATTCTGAGCATATGAAAATTAAGTATTAATCAAGATGAAACTTTTGAAAGTTTCTATCAAACTTTGGGACATTAGCCTGGTAGCTCAAAATATGAGGTTACCTATGCATAGTCCAAGATAGTGTAACATCCTCAGCACTTCTTGGTTTTCTTCAGTATACTTGGTTTTAAGCTAAAGTACTGTATATGAGTGGATTTAAAAGATACAGCTAGGCAATGTGAAATGCAGTCTCACGTGGCTGACATGCCTCATTTCTTCCTGTTGCATGAACCAGGTTTATCCATGCTTCCATTTCTTCTCTCTGAATGATGCCTGATAAAGGTTAAGTGAGAATGGAAGAGCAGTCCACTACATTAGTATGTGAGCCTATATGAGAGTTGCCAGTCATAGCACAGACATCTGATGCTATTTATGCTGCTGGGAATGGGTCAACTAAAGCAGAAGCTGGCAAGAAGACATCATCATCCTGGGAGGAAGATCTGAGCTGCATCTTCATATGGACGGATATTGTGCTGTCATTCTGCTGTAGCAATCATTTGCAATTGGAAACTCTAGGTGTGGTGTAGTGGCTAGAGTGACAGATTAGGACCTGGGAGAACCAGGTTCTATTCCCTTTTCTGCCATGAAAGCTCACTAGGTGACCTTGGACCAGTCACACACTCTTAGCCTAATCTACTTCACAAAGTTTCTTAGTCTATTATCAGGTTGGTTTAGGCTATGTGTTGCCATTTCTTTCTTAAATTTGTTTATTATTCTAATGTATGTATTATATTTACTATTTTAACACCAACACCAACACCAACAACACCAACATATATATACCACAGTTCTAGACAGATTAGTGCCTCACTCAGAGCAGTGAATAAAGTCAGCATTCCACACCCTGGGAAACTCTTACAGGATGACTCAACCCAAACCCACCTTCCTGAGTAGATATAAATTACCTGCCAACTTCTTTTCCACACCGTGACACTGAGAGATCTCTGTCTTTTGGTGTTACACCTCTGAAGATGCCAGTCACAGCTGCTGGCGAAACGTCAGGAACTACAATGCCAAGACCACGGCTATACAGCCCAGAAAATCCACAACAACCATCGTTCTCTGGCCGTGAAAGCCTTCGACAATACAAAGTCAGTGTATTATGATCCCCACAATACGGCTGGTGAGCTGAAGCTGAGAAGGGTAGCTGAGCCAAGACAACCTACTAAGCTCCTGGTAGTAGTGGGATTTGAACCAGCTGAGTGCTGATTCATACTCCAACCACTTAACAACTATGCTACAGTTTCAATACAGTATGGTGCAGTGGTTAGAGTGTCTGGCTAGGAATTGGGAGACCCAGATTTAAATCCCTGTTCTGTCATGGAAACTTGCTGGATAACCTTGAGCCAGTCACACATTCTAAGCCAAACCTACCTCACAAGGTTGCTGTGAGGATAAAATGGAGTACAGGAAAATGGTGTAAGCCACTTCGGACTCCATTGCAGAGAAAGGTGGGGTATATATATGAGTAAATATATATTTAACAGCTGTAATTTTAAATGTAGGAGGTGATTGGTTTTTAATATATTTATTGTAAACGAACCAATTTGAACATCAGGGAAAGAGAGATGTGTATTTTAAATAAGAATGAATTTACTAATAGTTCTGTAGCTTTCATTTAATATTTATTTAATTTATTTAAAATATTTTCTCCCACTCAATGGCACTCAAAGCAACTTACACCAAACTGAAAAACAAATATAAATTCACACCAACAGAAATATAATAAAAGGAAGCAGACCACAACTTACACTTTCAGGCCACCAGCCGGAGTATGTGGAAGCATACTCCACAGCACAGGTACTGCAACTGAGGAAACACAAGTGCTAAGTGACTGGACATGGGCACGAACAGAAAAAAAAAACCCAAACATGGTGTTCGTTGTTCATTGCCATCCATGAACATTGACGAACATGACCTGTTCATGAACATGTTCATTGTTCCTGGGGGCCAGCAGGCTCTCCTCCAGCCATCAAGATCCCTACGGCACCACTCTCAGAAACCCCACCTGAGCAGGCAGCAGGAAATGTACCAATATTAAATAATAGCTTGGCCCCAGAGCCTGGAAACAGTCCTAGAACCTGAAGGGGTAGATCCCTACCGCACCACTCCCAGAAACCTTACCTGAGCAGACAGCAGGAAAGGTACCAGTAATAAATAATAGCTTGGCCCAGAGCCTGGCAGCAGCCCTGGAACTTGAAGGGGTAGATCCCTATCCCACCACACACAAAGAAAATTCAAAGTCCAATGCACTCTTCCCCCCCCCTCTCAAAATGACAACAGCAACTGCCTCTTCCTCACTGTCTGCAAAATCAGAGCTGGGAGCCCCCCTCCCCCTGCTCTTTGTTTCCTTGTAACAAATTTGGAGCTCCACACTTGAAAGGAAGACCTGCCTATCAAGCTAAATTGGGCTTAGATTGGGGTTTCCAGGGCAACAGCAGGAGTTCAGACAGAGTTCAGGCAGTCCCTGCCTCCGTTTGCCAAGGGAATTGATTGCAGGTGCCTGATTGTCTGGCTTGACGAACAACAACAAACAGCAACGAACAAGGCTTCCAACGACCACCTGTTTGTTTAGAACGGGGCCTCATGAACAGCTTGTTCGTGAACAGTTGATTGGGCTGTTCGTGGCTTTTTTTAGTTTGTATTGCTGTTTGTGCCCATCTCTATTAGTGATCCAAGTGAAGGAAGTACTAATAATCCCTGGACTGAATATCGGAACCAGGTTTTGGGCACAAATGTGTGGAAGTGGACCCATAGTTGACTTCGTCCTTTGCCTGTTAATGTTTAGGATGAAACTAGGCATCTAAGCTTTGGTTGTCCCAAGTCCACTTTGTTATCTACAAAAACTGCCAAAGCCACAGAGAGAGGCTGTCTCTACCTCAGTTCATGGTAAAATTACAGTTGAAGAGATTTATAATAGGAGGCAAAGTAGGTAAGGCCTAGGGACGCTGTGGGGGGGCACCAATTCAGATCAGGGAGCCATTTTTTGCTTGTCAGACAATTCAGCTGTTTACGAACTGTTGGAACACGTTTGTTGGGCGGATATTGATAGCACAATACATATGGAGCACTTGGCAGTGTTTCATGAAAGTGCGTTCTCATACTTTTCACATAAAATCATACCCACCCACCCCCGCCCCTGGTTTATTCTTGCTGCTCACTGCTTGGCAACCAATTGTATAAACACTGAGCAAATCAGTCAGAAATTATAAACACTTTTAAAAACTTCTTACCATTTGCTGACCACTTAAATACATGTTATTAAGATTATTTCATGCATGCACATTTTCATACAGCCTTATAGAAGACGCAATTCTGCCCTCAAATAATTTAATTACCTGACTCCACTATCCGTGACCATGGGTAGAATCATCGAGACTATAATGTAGATCCAAAAGCCATTGCAAGGCAAGGGAATGAAATTCCATCACCTCAAGGAAATGCAAGACCATCACCATTGCTACTGCACAGCAGCAAAGCTGTTTGACAGCCATTGGAGGAGAACAGCAGTAGACGAACAGATCAGACATTCAGCTTATGAGTCATGGAGGCTGTCAAATATAGTAGATTCACCTATCAAGTATATTCAGAGTGAAGTTCACATACTCTCTAGTACTGACAGAACTCATTAGCACTTGGTTGGATCATCTGCACATGTACCCTGAACCTGTGGATGGAATTGGAGTTTTAAGTCCTCCTTTTCTTGATGTACATTACAATATAATAATGTCTTAATGGATGCTAGTTAGTAGAAATTTGTAAGAATCTGTAATAGAAGTCTCTACTGCAATAGAAGACTAATCTGTAAAAGAAGTTTCCATGGACTTCCATGAACTGGTCTGCTGGTTCATTTGGTTCATTTTAACACCAATGCTCCTTTCTGTGCTGCTGCAAAACAGCAGGGAAAGGGGCATTTAAACCCGGGGATCAGCTGCTTGTCGAGGAGATCCCTCGACAAGCAGCTGATCATTTAAACAGCAGGGCTTGGCTGGCCAGCCGGGAGTTCCAGGCCGGCCAGCCAAGCCCCACTGTTTAAATGGCCATTTCCCCACCACTCCGAGCAGCAGGGAAATGGCCATTTAAACTGTGGGTAGGGTGGGGTGGGGTGGGGCTTGGCTAGCCGGCTGGGAGTTCCTGGCTGGCCAGCCAAGCCCCGCTGTTTAAATGGCCATTTCCCTACCACTTGGAGCCAGCCAAGCTCCTCCCCACCCACAGTTTAAATGGCCATTCGCCACGGCTTGGAGCGGCCATTCCCCACGGCTTGGAGCTGCTGTTTAAATGATCAGCTGCTTGTCGGGGATCTCCTCAACAAGCAGCTGATCTCGGGGTTTAAATGCCCCTTTCCCCACCGCTGCTAAGTGGCTGGAAAGGGGCATAAACCCCATGAACCATGAACCACGAACCGGTTCGTGAACTTGCCTCAGTTTGTGGATGTTCGTGGTTCCTGGTTTGTGAAAATGTCACGAACTATGAACCACATGATTCATTTTTTTCACGGTTCATGCCCACTTCTAGTCTCTACATTCTAAGCTTATTCCTAGTCTTCCCAATGAGAAATTGCCATTGGGTTCACCAGTGTGCTAGCTGTTTCTCTGCAGCCCTCTTTATTTCATCAACAAACTCATTAGTTTTCAGAGATTTCTTTGAAAATAGTTAGAAATAATCCTGATCATTCCATGTGGTATTAAAGCTTAGAAGAGACTGTTCCCTGTGAATTAGAAAGAGAAAAAATAAATACCACCCCCCACACACATTGTTCCCTTTTCATTCCTCCCCGTATTAAACTTATAAATATCAGTATTGGAGAGCAAGAAACAGCTCTTATCAGACAGAAACCAGGATCACCTAAATTAAAGCTTAGTAAATGTTATCCAAAAGTCTCCATTACAAAGAACATATGATAGATATCATCAAAAGAAGCCAAGCACAGAACAAGTTTTACAATTTGTTTATAAAAGGCATTTTTACCCAAACTATTCCTGCTTGAAATAAACATTCCTCAGCACTATGCAGGTGTTCAATTAGCCTCTGCTCTGCCACAACAGACATATTACAAAATAGTTCATTCATTACTTATTAAAACAACCAGCAAGAACTAGTTATTTGCAATCAGTATTAGCAAATTCTGAACACCATGAATGATAAATCTTTGCCTCATTATTTATTTTTAACATTATTGTGCTACATTCCCCCTCGGCAAACAATACACTAGTTGAAAATCTAAACACGGGAACACACAGGCTGAAAATCTGAAGACAAGATTGGAAAGCCCATTATGATCCCACCCATTCTCTGAGAGTATTTGCCAAGACCCAGGTACATTTGAGTTCTGTGAACTCAGACATCTCCATTGTGGAATTCCTTCACAAGGACATTTATTTGGCACCAACTGTTTTATTCTTCAATAACCATGTCAAAACAATGTTATTTACCCAAGCTTTTAGCGGAGATGTTATCGAAAGTTGAGATAAAGGGCTATTTCTTCCCGTGTGTTCCCATGTCCCAATTACAAACTTCAGATGGCCATCTATGGGCTGTTAAGCAGGGGCTTAACAGTCCACTTGGCATGAGGTGTCAACTAGAGATGGGCACAAACCGAAATACAAACTAATGGTCATGACGAACCAGGCTGGTTTGTGGTTCACAAGCCAGCGGTTCATCAGAGCCCATTTCTGACGAACTGCCACGAACTTTAGGTGGTTCATTTAGTTTGTTTTTTGGTTCGTCATTGCAGACAGCCTGGCACTGATCGATCAGTTTCCTAGGTAACAGGGGATGGACTTCCTGCAGACCTTCTGCTGACCCAGAAGTGGCCTTCTGCTGGCCCAGAAGTGGCGATTTGCTGACCCGGAAGTGACGATTTGCTGACCCAGAAGTGACATTTTCACAAACCAAATGAACCAGTTCGTGAACCAGGGCAGGTTCATGAAAGTTCATGGTTCATGGGTCGTGAAATGCGACTAACCGTTTTTCATTTTTCCCCCGGTTCGTGCCCATCTCTAGTGTCAACTACAAGCAATTTGAGGTGGGTATTTAGTTTTACTTTATTTTATATACTTTAAATTGTGGTTTGTAAGCTACCTTGAGTAAAAAGAAAAGGCAGGGTATACATATTTTAATAAATGAATATTGTGACTAATATTGGTGCTGCTGTTTTATTTTATTTTGGTTGGAGGGCTTTTTATCAGCCATTGCTCATTTGATGTTTTATTTAGTGGTGAAAGTTTTGTATGGGATGGGATATAAAATAATACATTTAAATAGAAATTTTAATAAATTAATGACAGTAATTTTAAATGCAAGTTGTAGATATTAGAAATGTACCAAAAGGTAATGAGAATAAAAATCTCTCTATGACTAACTTATCATCTACTTTAGACCCAAGTTACCTTTCAGTAGATGCATATGCCATAACAGTACAGAGCTCCAATTGATTGTGTCTGTATAAAGAAGGACATGCAGTGTATATCCTGCAGTTCAAGATGGATATAGAGGGAAATGGGAGCAACTGCTCACTAAGGTGCATTTAGCTAAACATGCCTAGTTGTACACCACTTTCTCAGAGATTGGTGTTTGTCATTTGTATGTGTGTATACATACACAGCACTGCCACAGTGATCACCGTCTACATGTTGAAATTGTTGCTAAAGTTCCAGAAATAAAATATCCACCATTTTCTAAACGGAGAGCCTGCTCTGTGAGTACAGCTAAATATGATATTTGTCTGAAGATGATAATCAGCAACCCATAACATATGGGCATTGCACCTGTTCTAGCACTGCCACTGAACTTTCATTGACAACAAAATTCAAAGCAAACTCCAGGCTCCTAATTAGGTGGCACATGTTCAGAATTTCAAGAGGAGCCAAAAGAGTTTTGAATAAGCTAGTAGCTATTCTGGATCTTTTCCTTGCATTTTGTTATTTCATCTGAAATGGGCATTATCCTATCTCAAATTTATTTAGTAGTGACTAGGAGATAGTGGAGTGAGCTGGAAAATTTTCATCTGAAATTTCAACTTAGTCACATACTCATTAGATGGCCTTAGGGCTAAATCTCATGTGATGGTGGTACTCCATACCTCATTATTCCAGATGGTAGTTTAGGCCTTAAAAATCATGGGATTTGTGACAGTTAAAAAGTAATGGCAGGAGATGCGGGATCTGGGTGATGGTACAGGAGAGAAGGGAAGTTAGCTCCTGTGATGGACTGTGTCAAGTTCTGCCCTCCAGAAGCCTCAGCCTATCACTTTCAAATGGATTTGATGGTTGAAAAAAGAAAGGAGGGTTTTGGCAGTTTAATTGCTGGCTAAATGACACAGTTGGAAGTTGTTGGATTTTGATGGGAGAAAGGAGGTCTGCTGGATAGACGGGGAGTCCATGAGGGACTTCAGGCATTTTGAAGATAGGTAGGATTGGAGTGCTTTTCCTTCCAAAAGAGGTAAAGGTGGGGACTATCTGCTCTGTTTTATAAAGGTTTGGGTGCTGTTCCTGTCAAAAAGTTAAAAGTTAAAGCCTTTCTGTTCCATGTTATAATTTTGTATCAATCAAACAAGAAACCTGCCTTGTAAATGTTACACTGAAATACTGAGAAGATTGGAGGAAGGGAAAACAAAGAAATAGCCAAATCACAATACCCCTGAAATAAACCGCTTTCTTTTGTTTTAAAAGTTTTTATTTTTTGTAACTGATAGGGGGTACAGAATAGAGGGGAAAGGAAAAGAAAAGTCATATATTTGAAAAAATTAACATGTTACACTGTTCAGTCTAATATATTTCAGCCTCATAATTCTTATTACAGATATATCTTTATGTTCTGCGACTCATCTATTAGTTTCTATTTTTCCATTTACTTTTAGTTATTGTCCATTAAGGTCTTTATCTTTATTGTAAGCTAGGTTTCTTCAGTCTTCTTCTGTATCCAGGTGTACAATGGCTCCCAAATGTCATTGTGTTATAACACATAACAAAAAATAAACCAGTTTCTTAGGTGTTTTCATCATTCCTCCTGTATGGGTCCTTTAACCCTATAATCCCCTCGTAACAGGCCAAGTGAATGCTGGGTGGCATTCTGAGTCCAGACATTCCTGTCATAGAAACTTAAGTGATCCCCAAAACCTCAATTATAAAAAATAAATGTATATTAAAAAATTATACAGTGTAAAATTTAAGTCTGTTTTCTTTGTCTGAAAATGGGGTGTCATCACACCTCCCACCTGCATGATTTCCCCAACTAAAATGGACCATTTGAGAAACATGACAGGACCCCATATTGTTCCTAGGTTTTTTCCCCTCTACTGAAACTTTGTTTTTTCCTATTTTAGTGCTAAATTTGATTGGTGAAATAACACAGTGGGGAAAGAGTAAATTCATCTCTTCCCTAAAACCATGGCCCTGATCCCAATTCCCATCCCCTGAAGCTAAGTTTTAGGGTCCATTTTTATGCCTGGGTTTACAAGCATTATGTAGAGGCTTTCTACTGATCCTCATTTATGATGCAGAAATTTGTAATACTGACGACCTTACAGACTTCAACATATGAAGTTGCCTTAGACTTACAATGTGTCCACCTGGCTAGAAATTAAATAAATGAAATTTAAAAATAAAATAAATAGTGTCGACCAGGTTTCAGGCAGAAGTTTTGTTCCCTGAGCTGCTTTAACTGGAGATGCCAGGACTTTGGGATTTTCTGCATGCAAAGCTGGTGGTCTACCAGCTTCATTTTTGTAGGTATTATGGACATAATGTACCTGAACAATTTTGCACACTCTTGTTTATATCTCCTGTCTCTCTTTTTCCTGTGAAGGGGGGAAACATATTTGGCGGGGGGAGGATTATCACACATGGAAGTATGGTGGCAGGAATCTTCCTTCTCTCTGAATATATTTTCTTCTTGGTCTAGAGAAGAAGTCCAGGAGCAAAAAGTAGGTAGGTAGATTTACAAACAGAATATTCTACATAGAGATTGGCTTCCTACTTAAATATTGATTCTTACCTTATTAGATCCTTCCTTTCTAGCAAGAAAACTAGTCTAAAAATTATGGGCAAAGTCTGTTCTCAGATCCAATTTGTTTTATTAATGATGATTGTAATGTGTCCTGTGAGCAATCTTAATAGCTTTCCAGAGATTTAGCAATCATGTTCCTGCTAGTTACAAACAGGTGTTAAGACAGATCACCTGGAAGATTCAGTGGACTAGAGACAGCATTTGTGTGGAGAAAAAAACCCCCACAGATGTTCCAGTATCATGTCTGCTTGCCCAGCAAAGCAACCTTTATGTGGGATACTCAAATATATGTCAGTACAGGTCACATTAAGCTTCTCAGAGAAATAAAAGGCATGCTGTAATCCTTTGCAAATATAATTAAGCAGCACTAGAAGTAACCTGTGGTTTTAATGTTGAAGGAATTTCTTTACTCATTCTCACACTATCAAAACTATTTTGCACCTTGTCCTGTAAGAACAAAAGAAAAAGCTAATTTCCATCCACGTTGTCTGCTCAGACAGTACTGATGATTAGAGGTGGGCACAGTCTGGAAAACGGACCAAAATTTTGTATGATCTGGCCCAGTTCGTGGTTCACAAACACAGTTCATGAGACTAACCTTTTTCACAAATTTTGGTCTGTTTGGGCCGGTCCATTGGTCCACGGTCCATAAGTCCAAACATCCTGGCACCAATCTATCAATTCCCTAGGCAATGGAGAGGACGTCCTCAGACCTTTTGCAGCCCTTAAAAACTTAATAGGCAGTTCTGCCTGCCGAGCACAGAGCTCCCATTCTGCTCTGTGGAGCAAGAAGCAAGAATGAATTCTCTAGGCAACAGAGGAGTGGACATTCTGCAACCAATCTTAGCCCTCAAAACCTTGATAGGCAGCTCTGCCTGCCAACCAGAGAACTCCTATTCTGCTCTATGGAGCAAGGAGCAAGAATGAATTCCCTAGGCAATGGAGGGGTGGACATTCTGCAGCCATGGCAACACCAATCTTAGAACTCAAAATGTAGATAGGCAGCTCTGCCTGCCAACAAGACAGCTCCCATTCTGCTCTATGAGAGAAAGAAGAAAGAATGATGGTTGTTGTGGGTTTTCCGGGCTGTATTGCCATGGTCTTGGCATTGTAGTTCCTGACATTTCGCCAGCAGCTGTGGCTGGCATCTTCAGAGGTGTAGCACCAAAAGACAGAGATCTCTCAGTGTCACAGTGTGGAAAAGATGTTGGCAGGTCATTTGTCTCTACTCAGGAGGGGTGGGGTTGAGCTGAGTCATCCTGTAAGAGTTTCCCAGGGTGTGGAATGCTAATGGCGGGAGGCTTCACTGTATCCTGAGGAGGTTCTTTTGCATATGGATTGGTGCTTGATGTGCTAATCTTCTCTGCAGGGCTATTGTCGAATATAGAGTGTTTTGTTAGCCTGGTGTTTTTCAGAACTGGAAACCATGCTCTGTTCATACTCAAGGTTTCTTCTTTCCTGTTGAAGTTTTGCTTATGCTTGTGAATTTCAATGGCTTCCCTGTGCAGTCTGACAAAGTAGTTGGAAGTGTTGTCCAGTAAGAAAGAATGAATTCCCTAGGCAATGGCTGGTGAGTGAGTGAGGGGGTTCTTCCCCCACCCTTTTCTGTTTGATTTCACTTCATTGCAACTTTTTGGTGCTGCTAGCCAATGGAAGTCAATTGGTAATTGTGACTCCAGTATCTACTGCAAGTTTCCTGGGGGTAGCCTCTTTGGGGATCTGTAACTCAGATGTCTGAAATGCAATCTTGACAAAACTTGGAGGGTGGCTGGAGGAGAGGCTGCTGAAGATTTTCTGTGAGTTTTTGGCTCTCTGGGTGTGAAGAGGCATAGTCAGGGCTGCCAGAAATGATGGACCATGGACTGACAAACCGGACCATGAACGGGGCTGGTTCATGAAAAGTTGTTCCCTCCCTTCCCTGAGCTCCTGGAGGATTTTGGAGTGAAAAAGAGAGAGAGAGACTCTCTCCAGTTGCGTTTCTTCCCGACAGAGAATCGCATTGAGCAGCTGGTCTTCGTAAGACTACCCTTCCCCGGGAAGCTTGTGGGACCCAACACGTGAAAAATATTTGTCTGGTGTCTTTTAAAGTTTGGCTGTGAGGAAAGAAGTAGGGAGACTGTATGAGTGAATGTAGTCTGCTCTGATTGGCTGGTAGCTGTACCCTAGGGGACAGTGTGAGCTGCAGTTTCTCATCAGAGGACTGAGAAAAAGTATTCATTCTGTTCTGTGAATCTGTGTGGTGTTTTGATAAATTCTGTCTAAGTCAGGCAAACTGTAAGCCTAGGGAAGACTGTATCTCAGAAAGAGATTATTCTATGTAGATCAGGCAAGTTGTGTGGCAAAGCCTGAGTGAATCTTTGTGTGGATAACAGAACTATTTTGTAAATAAAGAACTGTTTGGTAATGGTTGTTGTGGATTTTCTGGGCTGTATAGCCATGGTCTTGGCATTGTAGTTCCTGACGTTTCGCCTGCCTATCAAGCTGCTGGCGAAACGTCAGGAACTACAATGCCAAGACCACAGCTGTACAGCCTGGAAAATCCACAACAACCATCATTCTCTGGCTGTGAAAGCCTTCGACAATATAACTGTTTGGTAAATTAGACTTTGTGACTATGTTTGTGAATATACCTTTAAATATATATAACTATTTTTAAACTACCAAGTGTATGAACCTATTCTAATATCAATTCTCTTATAAGTGCAACCATCGCACTAATGTACTTATAAATAAATTCTATTGCTGATTAAGGGGGAAAGGGTCCCTTTTTACCTCACAGCCACCCCCACAAACTGACTATTCTTGTCCGGGGTCTACAGCCCAGCCCCTGGACTTACCTGGAGAAGAGGACGGGAGACCAACAGGAGACAGTGACCCAGCTGCCTCAGCAGACAGCCAGACCCAGAACCAGCCAGCCACAGAGGGAAGGGAAAAGACACCCAAGCCTCAGAGGTTTGGAAGGGGCAGGTGGAAGCCAGCTAGTCCCACCCACCAGTGGGAGTCCAGGGAGCCAGGCAGGGAGAGTGGGGTCAACCCAGAGGGGGCTAGAGCAGACAGGGAGGGCAAAGGCAGTGGGGGCAGCAGGGCCGGATCTACATATTTTTTGAGGGGGGGCAAAATTGAAAAATGGCACCCCCTTATATTTTTTCTTTATATATACATATATGATCAATGTTTTAATATAGATATATAATAAACAACTCTTAAACCACAGAATAAATTGTGTTGACTTCTATGAATTGTTAATAATAATAACTTTACATTATCTTATCCATCATTAGCTAAGCATTCCTCCTAGAATTCCTTTTGTTGTAGGGAGCCAAGGGAGTTCATAGGCAGACATGCATGTTAGATATTAGGAAGACAGAGTTTAAGGAACTCAGAGGCCTGATGAGAGTCATTCCATGGCAAAAAATACTGGAAAGGAGAGGAGCAAGCGAAGGGTGGGCTCTCCTAAAACAAGAGCTATTGCAAGCTCAAGCTGTCAATGTTCCAGTAAGACAAATGTGGTAGGGAACTCACAATGACAGGGGAAATTTAAACTCCAACAATGGAAGCCCACTACCCAAATAAAGAAAATAGATTCAAATTCTTAATTCTAGAAAAATAACATTTATTGGTTAGGCAAGGCAAGTTTCTGACACCCAAAAGAATCCTCAGCAGATGCAAAGTAGAGATATATGAAAAGTAAACTCTCTTGCTAGGGCATCATGTCCTTAGGAGAAAATGCAGATAACTACTTAACTTCAACTAAAAGTGAACTTTTCTGGCTTTTTTTCCTGCAAAACTTCTCACAGCATCATCATAATTTATGGTATTTGCCACACCACTTTCAATAGACAATATAGCCAGTCTTGACAAACACTCCTGATACATTGCTGACCTGAGGTAATCTCTTTTGGCTGGAGATCAGATCTAATTCTGGGAGATTTCCAGCCTGGAAGCTGGCAACCACCATACCATAAGGCTGGATGCTAAGGACTGTTCTTACTAGTGGTGTAAAATTTCCACAAGTTTTGAAGCCATAGGAAAAAGGTCCCCCCTCTTTTTTTTTTTTTGCTACATAACCTGGGAAATTTGGGGGGAAATTGATATGTATGCAATTCATTAACTTACTTTCCTGACAAATCATGTCTTATTTTATTGATTTAACAACTTAGCATATAGAAGTGTGCTATGTGGAATAATTAAATTTAAAAGTATAAAGTATATTAGTATTAGTATCCCACGCCCCTACCTTCCTGCCTTGGTTTGATCATCTCCCTCTGTGCTGATCTCTAAGCAAATACAGCAAATAGAATGGTGCCTGCTAGCTGGTGGGGTGATGGAGGAGCCCCCCCTCCCCCTCCATGCGCACCTTTTGGCGCGGTGGCACTTCAAGCTCTTCTCATCCCAGGCAGCAGCGCACACATGCAGAGACAGGAAAAAAGTGAGTGAGCCAGGCACAAGCGCCTATTTGCTGGGAAGAGAGGCGAATGCAGATCCCCCTCCTTGCCGGCTCACAGGCCGCTCTCTCTTTGATGGAGCAAATGGAGGCAGCTGCTGGCTGCTGGGGCCTGGGGGGGGGGGCAGCAGTGGAGCCCTTCCCCTTCCCCTCCCCCTTTACACACACATGCCTTCTGCTGGCTGTCCCACCGTTTGGTGTGCTTTGCTCTTGAGAGTTGAGGCAGAAAAAAAAACAAGAGGGAGAGCTGGGCACGAGCGGCTGTTTGCTGGGGAGGAGAACTCGGATTCTTCTCTTTGCCCATTTGCCGCCCCCTCTTTGATGGCGCCTGGGGCAGGCAACCCCCCTGCCCCCCCCAAGATCCGGCCTTGGGGGGCAGACAGACAGTAGCTGGTCAAGCTGAAGCCTTACCAGCCAGGGAGGAGAAGCAGCCTCAGCAGCTCAGAGCCATGCCCCAGCCTGCAGCCCAGCTTGAAAGCAATAACCTAGCCCAGGGGATGCCAGGAGCTAAGCAACTCCAGGTGGAGCTGCCTGAGGTATTCTGTGGGAGGAGATGGGCATCCAGCAAAGGAGGCTCAGCTGTGCCTGCCTTCAGCCGTCAGCTCAGTCAGAGAGGCTGAATAGCCAGCCAATGAGGCACAGGTGGACCAGCCCAGGGCTTCCAGCCAAACAAGCACAGGTGCAGCTGCCTAGGCCAGCTAGACCCATGGCTAGAAGGCAGCAGGAGGGCATGGTTGGCAGGTGGAGCATGGCAAGGCTGAAGGGATAAAAGGGAAGTCCACCCACAGGGCAACATGGGTTGTGTAGGAGTGATGGAGTAGAGTTGGAGCGGAGAGGAATGAGAGAGTGAGATGAGAAAGGAAGTCAATGGAGAAGGAGAAGATGGAGGAGGAGATCAAAAGGGAAGCTGGGGGGGGGCAGGTTGAGCAGGCCAGCAAGTGGACTGATAGGGAGTTTGGGTGAGGTATACCACCCCTTCTTCCACAGAGCAGGGTCCTGCAGTATCCCTGCTACCCCTTTGACATCAGGGCCAGGCATGTTGGTGCCCCACCCAGCGGTGCCCATGGCAAGCCCTGACAATTCTGTCATGCTACCGTTGATAACAAAGACTTCCTATAATACCAAAAAGTTTTAAGGTGAAAGCATTTGGTGGCAGTGAAAAGCTTGTGGGACGCAGCAATATATAAGTCACACAAACAGGGCAAAATGCTATGTGTAATGCTGGCAGTGGGATTCAAATCCCAAGGGGAAGGTGTTCTCAAGGTAAAAGCTTGGGTAGAGAGAACGCCTGACACCCTCTGTGTGTTGAGAAGTAAGGAGTGTTGGTTGTGATCAGAGCCCTCCTGAGGTAAAAGTTGAAGGTAACATAAGGAGGAGCTGCCATAAAAAGTCCAAGGCAAGGTTAAAAATAACAAAAAAATACATTTCTCTACCAAATCCATTGCTTCCAGGTCCTTTTTAAACCAAGGTTTGCAGCACTAGCTGCAGCAGCAAATGGGGAAGAGGGTGAGAACCAATGAAAAGCCTACACAACCTTTAAAGGGAAATGCCACATATTACTTAGCAATCTTGCAAAAGCAATTTAGAAAATGTACTAGCAAAGCAAAAATCCTTAGGAAAAAATCTTAGCTAAGCATAAACTTGCGGACCAAGTGGATGTGAGTGATGTAGATGTCTTTTCTCCAATCTTTACTTTTTAATCAAGGACAGTTTGAATGTCTCACATAGATCACCAATATTACCCCCCCCCAAACCCTAAAAACCCTTCACTTTATAAGAGAAGCCATTGCAGATTAGCTTCTTCAAAAAGCCCTCCCAAATAGGACTGCCTTTTAGGACTTTAAAGACTAGCAAGGTAGATAATTTTCTGACCTCAATAAAGAGGCCAGATTCAGCCCCAAAACAATGAAATGGTCAATAATAGTCATTGTGAATAGTCTAGATGTGGCGTGGGTTTATACAGAGACAGGAGGTTTTTTCAAATGTGCTAAAAAGCCTTCTGTTTTGGGCATTATTTTGGAGGAATTGTACTAACAACAGAACAGTGTTAAGGTTAATGACCAGGGATAGACCTAAAACTAGGATGAGAGATAATGGATAACTGCCTTTTCTTATCATGGCAATTGACACTCAAAGATATACTACCACTGAACATGGAAGGTCTACTAAAATATCATGGCTAATAGCACCTCTTTTCTCCATAAAGCATTTTTTAAAAATCATTCAAATCTACTGGTCATCATCACCATATCATACTGCTACCTGTTACTGGCCACTGCTGGTTCTTAGAAAAGACTTTCAGCTGGGCTTCAGTTCTGGCAAAGGAACTATCCTGTCAAGATTTCCATGTTAGTTTCCTATCATTCTTATACCAAACAGAAACTCACCACAGAGGAAAATCTGTCCCAAACCTTGCAGTTTGAGACATACCTTAAGATCTCTGAAGTTAAATTTTTTAAAATCCCATTAGAGTTCTATCATCTTCGATTTATCTTTGTTGCTGCTGGCAGGCATGCAGTTTTCTATTGTCAGAACAAGCAAAGGGTTTGCAAGCCTCTCTTCCATTGAATGCATCCACAGGAATCCTATTCTGTCATGGTTAAGATGTACTGATAGGAATCTCCAGGAGACAAAATATTACATTTCCTCCTTTTTTACTAATATGTCCACAGCTATCTCCTTTTCATTCCCTTCCCTTTTAAGGAAATACTGCTGTTTTTCATCCTTCTCTCCATTAGGATACCTCAAAAAGTTTAATTGTCGCCAGGGCAATAGCAATTGCTTCCAAAACAGTCTTGCTATTTTTAAATATATATTATTATTGCAAGAAGAGTTTGCATGACTTTTTTTTTAATCTCTCTTATTTCAGAAATACAGTAAAAAAGAAACATGATTAAAACATAGAAGGCTAGAAACAAGATATAGAGCAATGTGATATTGGAAATTAAGTTTCAGTCTTTTTGATACTGTGATCAGAGCTTGGGTTCTGATTAGAGATGGTGTTATGCACAAACTTGTGCCTTAGGTGTCCCTCTCGCCAATCACAATAAGAGACACACACCACGGAGTCCTGTAGAATGAAGCAATATATGATTGTTTAATTTAAACAATGGAGGAGCCTATTTTCACAGGAGTAGGTGGTCTCCTTGTGTCCTGAGCTCATCAAAATTACAATAGAAATACAGGCAAATAATACTTTCAGATAATCATAACAATATTACAGTATTCTAATATTTGATATCTTATTGGCTCGTAACATATCTAGGGTCAGTTCTGATTTGAAGATGCAATTCTGGGCTGGCCTCTCTATTTGGGGGAATTCCAGTCTTCACAGTTTTTTTCCTCTGCCCTCATTTTGGAAGGACACTGTCTAACCTTTTACCTACTTTCTTCTGGGCATAATACTTTCAAGGGCACCAATGAGTCTCAATCTGGTGGATAGGAAGGGATGTTTTCCTATTCGTGTCCTTTTCCCCAGTTTCTTATCAGCTTTAAGGAAGATAATACCACAGGTGGCCAAAACCAGCTTGCTGCATCAAATCAGTTTTCTACAAAAGGCTCTCTGGTACTGATTTCTATTGGAATCTATAGAATAATATAACATATAATATAAGTGCAGCCCTAAAAGCAGTATATCAGTTCTTACAGAGTTTCAAGTCTTCTTGTTTCAAGTGTCAAATTCTTACAGGTTACATTACAAGTACTACTTTGGCTCCTAAGCATAGAAAAAGTGCAAAGGATGTAATACTGAAAAAGCATAGGTTTAGTATATAAAAATAAGTATATAAAAACCCTCCAAATCTATGTCCATCAATGGGCATGAACAGAAAAAAAAAATGAACATGATGTTCGTTGTTCGTTGCCATCCACAAACAGGGACTCATGAACACTTGCGAGCATGACCGATTCACAAATATGTTCGTGGCTGGATGTTCATGAGGGCCAGCAGGCTCTCCTCCAGCCATCATCCAAGTTTGGTCAAGATCCCTATTGCACCACTCTCAGAAAACTTACCTGGGCAGGCAGCAGGAAAGGTACCAATAGTAAATAATAGCTTGGCCCCAGAGCATGGCAGCAGCCGTGGAACCTGAAGGGGTAGATCCATATCCCACCACACACAAAGAAAATTCAAGCTCCAATACATTCTCCCTGCCTCTCTATCAAAATGCCAACAGCAGCTGTCTGTTCCTCTCCACTGTCTGCAAAGACTAGCCAGAGCAGGGAGTCCCCCTTCCCCTGCTCTTTGCTTCCTTGTGACAAATTTGGAGCTCCACACTTGGAAGGAAGACCTGCCTATTATGCTAAATTGAGTTTAGATTGGGGTTTCCAGGGCAACAGCAGGAGTTCAGACATAGTTCAGACAATCCCTGCCTAAGTTGCCAAGGGAATTGATTCATAAAGATAATGGAACCATACTTGTGCAGAGCATGGTCCTGCCTCTAATCTAAAGGCCCTTAAGTTTCAAGCAGATTGAACATAGTGTGTCAATTTTACAGCCCCAAAGCAGGTCCCTCTCTGCACAGCCACACTTCTCTCTACTGATTCCTACAATGGCCATAAAGCAGCAGCCTACCAGGAGGGCCGATTCCAGATGGCTTACCTCCTTCCGGAACGTCGCGCGTTGTTGCGCTGAAAACGCGAAATATCGCGTTTTCTCGCGCGAGTTTTGCGCGACGTCGTGCAAAACTCGCGCGAGAAAACGCGATATTTCACATTTTCAGCGCAACGACGCGCGACGTTCCGGAAGGAGGTAAGCCATCTGGAATCGGCCGAGATCTCCAGTTGGCCACCAGCATTAAATAAACAAAACAACAAATCCTGTTGCATTCATTTCATTTTCCTACTTAGAGTGACTAACAATAAAAAGTGTTTACCTCTGCATTTGCCATACTTCCTTGTTGAGGTCTATTGTTTGTTTTTCTGAAATGAGGGAGGCTCCTTTTGAGGAACCTTGCCTCCTCATCAGTCTATCCTTATGGCGAACTTTTCTATTTTACCGGAAGCCTTTAATAACTGATTGCCAACCAAATGACACCTAAATTGCAGTGGAATGAGAACTGCCTGTCTAGTAAATAACCACTAAGATTCAAACAAATTGGATCAGAGCTTCCAGTTCTATGGGCCCCTGAACATTTGTTTGTTTGTTTGTTTCAATTTCTATTCTGCCCTCCCTGCACCAGCAGGCTCAGGGCGGATTACATTCCATAAAAGCATTTCAATAAAACATATTAACGATTTAAAACAATAGTAATATTTTAAAAATACAAAAGATACAAAAGAGCAGCACAGAAATAATCAGTTCAACTCTGTCACCCAACCGTTCACTTAAAAATTGCTTTGAAAATTAGATGGTGGTTGCTTCCTAGTAGGGAGGGCCCTTTCTCCTCTATTCGGCCAGTGGGGCCCAGCTCAGCCCCAACCATACACCTGGCAAAGCAGCTCAATCTTACAGGTCCGGCAGAAAGATAACAAATCCTGCCGGGCCCTGGTCTCATTGGATAGAGCGTTTCACCAAGTTGGATCCAGGACCAAAAAGGCCCTGGCTCTGGTCAAGGCTAGGCGGGCCTCCCTGGGGCCAGGGACCAATAGTAGTTGTTTAGCACCTGAACAGAGCGTCCTCTGAAACTTAGGCTAAAACATAACATGTTTGCTGAAGGAAGTTTCTCTAATGCCTCCAGTTTTCAATATAAGATACCAGGTTTCATTGTTGTTATTCACTGGAAAATACAGCCCTTCATATAGATAGGTTGCTTCAATCTCATTGAAATCAACCTGTGTGCAGGACTGTAGTGAATAGCCTTAACAGAAGAATAGGTATATCCTCCATCTTCATCTACATGATAGGTACAATGCCTGTTTTATTGCTCTGCAATTGTGTACTAAATTTGTACCTAATGCTGCAACACATCTTCCAAAGGTAACTTTGCTCACAAAATACCAGCATCTTGTTTAGTTCCATATCTTACAATTATTATATGCTATGCTTTTATATTCTGAAAATGTTGGTATTAGGGCTCTAGGTTTATGCATCAAATATACAGATTTGTAGTATCTGAAATGACAAATACACATTTTCGTGACAGATATCAGAGTGGTGGTATATAATCAAAATGGGGTCGAAACAATGGTTTGCCAGCCACTACGCTCTGTGCAATGTTTATTTTCACTGTGCGCCTATTCTTTGAGGACCACTTTCCCCCATGAAACCTACAACAAATATAACTCTTTTCCCACATAACTTAAAACTGAAATCATCACACACACACAGGCGCACACACATGCACACTGACCCTACGAATATGTTATTAGGATGTTTTGGAGTTACAATTCAGACCAAATCTTACAGCATGATTCAAATATTTTGGCCACAGCTAAAATGTTAATTGGCAAATATTAGCAACATGCCAATGTGCCTCCCTTTAAGAAAAGTTAATTAAAGTATGCAATGTAGCTGAAATGGCCAAATTCACTGAGATATAATAAGAAACAACAGGAATCTTTCAGAATACATGTTAATTTCATGAATATTTGATACATGAACACCTAGAGATGTCTTTTCTTTAAATACGCAATTTTTATAGTTTTGTTAAATGATTCTTAATATTTAAGATACATATACCATTAATTATTAAAAATTCAAATAAAATACATTTTCTCTGACTGTTTGGTAAAACACCCTTGAATAAGGGCATGTTTTGTAAATTGCAGGGATTTCATTATTAAGGCTATTTAACCGTAACAGGTAACAGAAAGCCCCCTTTTCCTATATTTGTTCATATTTTCATTTCTTTTTTCACTCTCATTCTACAGCATGCATATATTCCCATGATTAACATGAAACTATGATTTTCAACGTATTGTTTCATGGCTATGATTAGCTAATTACAGGAAACTCTTGTTTTAAACCAGATAGGAAGTGATTTTGTATATTTCACAGCTGCAAAACTGGCACAGATATCTATAAAGTGGATAGCAAAGAGGTTTTTGGTAATGATAATTGATAGTTCTTCTGATTCTTTCAACATTGAGTACATTGGTAGTTTCTCCAGTAATTTGTGTACTGCACTGGTAGCAACATGTCAGCAAAAATCTTTCAGTTTGTCTAGCTCTGCAGCTGAATTATGAGAACTTAGAAATTGTCTATGGTCTAGAGGGAGACATCGTGCCTGAGTTTCATTTGTAGTTATTGAAGGCAGGTTTGCAAAATGTAATGAGAAGCGTCTAGAGAGATATTTTTTTGGCTGTAGGCTGAAGAACCTGGAGAAATGATAGGTTCTTTGCTAGGGTGGAAGGATTCATTTTCAACATAAATGAGATGCACCAGTTAACAACTGTGGAAAATATGCCAAAGTTGTTACTTCTAAACTGTATGGGGGGTATTTCCACTATCTGTTTGCTGTTCCTTTTAGTAATTTAGGCAGTACTCAGAATTTCTTTTCTTACTATCATGTAATCTTGAGGCAAATTTATTCCATTTGTGAACATCAGTGGACAAAGATTTTGTTTGAGAGAGGAGGTGGGTACTAGAATAAAAAGAGGGAAGAGTTCAAATCTCTGCTGAGCTCTGGTGGTTTGGAGAAGCTGTTCTGCCTCGTGTATAAAATGAAAGCAAGAGAAATCGACCTTACAATTATTTGCCAAGATCAGAATTAATTAAAAGCATAAAGCACTTCACAGTCTAAAAAATAGATTATGGTGAACATAATGAAAAGAATTAGACGTTGCAGTCATTAATCATGGAGGTTGAATTCTCACATTGTGTTTTGATAGGAAAAGGTACCATAAGAGAATAACAGCAATTCCCTGTGCCCACTTCATGTTCACTTTTGATGGCTTTCTCTGTCCTACTCCCAGGCCACCTCTCTCCTGCTGTCTGAGCTGGATCAAGAATTTCTGGATTGGAAAGCAGAGCTGGAATTGGCCAAGAGCTTTCACTGCAAGCTATAGAATAAAGTTTGCACTAAAGGCAAGGGCAGATGGTTTCCCTTGCTCTTGACTCATGCTACAATTTTTGCATTTAGATTTGATTTGACTACTGGACTCACCTTCCTTTCAGATGAAGATTACTGTATGGTCTGAGAGCTAGTAAATTTGTGTGTGTGTGTGTGTCTGCATGTGTGTGCAAAGTACTGTCAAGTCACAGTCGACTTATGGTGACCCCCCTCTCCCCGCCCATAGAGTTTTCAAGGCAAGTCAAACTGATGTGGTTTGCCATTAGCCCCTGTTCTGTAAAAACAAAGCAAAGGTGAATCTTAGCAATAACAACAACATTTGATTTATATACTGCCCTTCAGGGCAACTTAACACCCACTCAGAGCAGTTTACAAGTACGTTATTACTATCCCCACAACAGTCAGCCTGTGAAGTGGGTGGGGCTGAGAGAGCTCTGGAGGAGTTTTGACTGACCCAAAGTCACCCAGCTGGCTTCAAGTGGAAGAAGCCAACCTGGTTCTCTAGTCTAGAGTTCTGCTGCTCTTAACCACTACATCAAACTGGCTCTCAATACCTTTTTGATTTTCCTTGAATTTCCTTCATCAGTTTCTCCTGAATTTGGTTTTCCTTGAATTTCCTCCATCAGTTTCTCCTGAATTAAGTATCAAAATTTCCTTTAGTGTCAACTGTAAGTTTTCAGTTCAATACAGATTTTCTAACTTCAGTTAAATGTATCCAAGTTGTTATCTGCATTGCTATTAATGAAATCAGTTTTTGGCTGCACAGTATTTTGGTTCCCCTGGTTTCACATTTCCCACATCAATGTGACTTCTTCTCACAGAAATCATGTGCTGTCATAACAAGCGAGTTTGGAGCTCACTGGTCTCAGCTGCAGTCAATGCTCCCAACTTTAGAGTCTGCCAATTCTTGTGAGAGAAAAAAGCAGCAGAAGGCAATTTAAAGTAATGCCTTTTCAACCCTGTAGCTTAATGAAATGAGATTGCAGCATAGCCTCTGTTCCCCACAGCTTGAACTGAGCAGGTTGCGCTGTCTCTGATGCATGGGAGTTAAGGAAAAGCTGGATACAAGTGCTGGAGCTTGCTCACTGGAGACGGTGCAGACAGAGAGAGAGACAGAAGAGGCTGAGGAACAGAAGGAAAGACAGCAGGAGGAAGCGCAGGGAGAAACCTGGAAGCAGAGAAAACAAGTTTCCCCACTTCTCTAAAGAAACTAGAAGGATTCCTTGAGGATTTCAGAACCTGAACTTCCTAGTTGCTTCAGAGACTGAGGGTCAAACTAGACATGCAAGTTTTTCAAGAGTTGGGTCTGGGTTTCCCTGCAGCCACACAGCAGTTGTGGAGAATGGCTGTTAAAAAAAAATAAAGGAGAGCCCAAATGGCCTCAGAATGCCACTGCAGAGGGAGGAAGAGCTCCTCCCTTCCCCCTTAAGCCATTTTCCAAAATAGCAAGCAGGGGGCCAGTCTCTGTTTTTGCTGCTCTATATGGAGTATTGTGTGCACATGGAGCAGTAAAAACAGGGAAATACCTTTCTCCATGCTATTTTGACACAGGGAAAAAGTTTGGGGGAGGGAAGGCAGGAGCTCTTCCTCCCCCTCCTGTGGCTTTCTGAGACCATTTGGGCTCTCCCTTTTTTTTCAACCACCGTTCCCACAACTGCTATGTGGCTGCAAGGACTCTTTAAAAATCTACTTATCTAGTTTGACACTGAGGCCTAAAATGGATCTGTCACTAGCATAGGGTTGCCAGATCCCATTGCTCTCTCAGTGGGAGGAGGGGGACACAGCATTTACCTTACTGTTGCTCACGGCAAGCCCTGCACACAGCCCCGTTCTGACACAATGATATCTCTTCCAGCCTGCATGTGGCACAAATCATCCCACTGTAAAGGATGGGAATGCTCTCAAAGGTGGCATGATGACATCAGTGACATCGTCACACCGGCCCTAAGAGTGTGCCTGGGAGGCCCGTTTCCCAGCCAGGAAAGTGGTGGCAGGGGGCAAAAGGTGGGAGCAGGAGATCCTCCACCCCCACCATGGGAATGGGATCCCTACCCTAGCATCACCTGAGGCTCCAGCACAGCCCAACAGCTCACTTTTTTTGTGCCTGTGAGAATAACAAAAATAGGGATTTGAGCATTCAGTTCACTAGGGCCAATCTACACGTGACATTGGAAATTCCATTATATGGAACTTCTTAAGTAACAGGCATGTAGGTCTCTGTATTTGGATTGGGGCCATCACACAGGAGAGGTTCCCCTTTCCCCATGCTGTTTTCCCAAACTGAAATAACTCCACTGAACTGCTTTTAGCCTCTGTGAGTGTCTGGCATGCCACCAGGATCAGGCAGAGCCGACACACCCTCCAGCGTTTCCTTGTGGGGGCCTCAACAAGTCTCAGAGTGGAGAGGGCAGGGGTTAATAGCACCCTAGGGCATCCTCTTGTCTATCTTCTGCCCTCTCCTGTAGCCAGTTAGCTGGCAGGAGGGCTAGCACGTCCTTCCAGGCCTGAGTCCCTGGTCCTTACAAGGGAGATTCCCTGGGATATACCTGCCCCTTCTCTCCACAGTTTTCTGAGGATTGCCCCACCCTCTTCCACTTGGGTGTGATTGGGCTGATCTGGCCTCCAGCCTCTCCCTCCACCCCCTTAAATGGTTTCCCCACCTCCCCCATGCTAGCTGATGCCAGTACACTAAGACTCAGGGCTGTCCCATGTAGCACCTGTTCCTCCCTCACTTGGTCCTGCTAAGTTGGGCAGGCCTGGCTTTGAAAGGCCCACCACATGGAGGGTAGGCTGCCCTGCTGCATTAGCCAGCAGTATTAGTCAGCAGTAGAGATGGGCCTGAACAGGAAAAAATGAACACGATATTCATTGTTCGTTGCCATCCTCGAACAGGGATTAACGAACATCAAAGAACATGACCTGTTCATGAACATGTTTGTGGTTGGATGTTCATGGGGGCCAGAACGGTCCCCTTGGGACTTAGAGAGCCCATATTCACAGGGAGTGTTCAGCAAGATCTTCTCCAGCCATCATCCAAGTTTGGTCAAGATTGCAATACGGATCTTGGAGTTATACATTCCAGAGAGCCAGTTTGGTGAAGTGGTTAAGAGCGCAGGACTCTAATCTGGAGAGCCGGGTTTGATTCCCCACTCCTCCGCTTGAAGCCAGATGGGTGACCTTGGGCTAGTCACAGCTCTCTCAGAGCTCTCTCAGCCCCACCCACCTCACAGGGTGTTTTCTTGTGGGGATAATAATGGCATACTTTGTAAACCGCTCTGAGTGGGCATTAAGTTGTCCTGAAGGACGGTATATAAATCGAATGTTGTTGTTGTTGTTATTACATTCCCAAAGTCAGTGCCCCCAGAAAACTCCCATTCAATACAATAGGAGCCATCAGTTGACTTTGGCCCCATTTCAAGAGGTAGACCCCTGACTCCTGGCGGGCTCAGGGAGGTGGTGGTGGGATGACTCCCTTCTAGGGGGTGGGGGGGTTGGCTGCACACCAGCGGCACCCCCCATGTGCCTGCCTACCAGGCCTAGGAGAGGCCACCCTCGTGAAGACAGGAAGATAGGCGATGTTGGTGGCCACCTGGCCTGGCGGTCTCGGGGAGGCAGTGGCCGGCTGCCTCCCTTCTAGTGGGCAGGGGGTTGGCTGTGCACTGGCAGCACCCCCCATGTGCCCACCTGCCAGGCCTCGGAGAGACCACCCTCACAACCCCTATGCCACCATTCCCAGCAACCTGACCTGAGCAGGCAGCAGGACATGTAATAATAATAAAGAATAGCGGGCTCCAGAGCCTGGCAGCAGCCCTGGATCCTGAGGGAGGGGGGTAGAGCCCTACCCCACCACTCTCAAAAACCTGACCTGAGCAGGCAGCAGGACAGGTAATAATAATAAAGAGTAGCTTGGCCCCAGAGCCTGGCAGCAGCGCTGGAACCTGAGGGGGTAGAGCCCTACCCCACCACACACAGAAAAAATTCAATCTCCAATGCTCTCTCTCTCTCTCTCTCTCTCTCTCTTTCTCTCTCTCTCAATTGCCAGCAACAGCTCTCTCCCACTCCACTGCTTGTTTGCTGAAACTGAAAGCCAGAGCTGGGAGCATGGTGCCTTTTATAACCAGAGGTCCCATAGAGCAATATAGAAGGTCTGTGGTTGGAGGTCAGAACTGCCTAACATGGTTTAGAGGGATGAGATTGGTTTTTCCATGGCTACAGAAGACCCCCCTCCCCCCTGCTCTTTGCTCCTATGTAACAAAATGAGAGCTCCATGCTTGGAATGGAAACCTGCCCATCAAGGTATGTTGGGCTTAGATTGGGATTTCCAGGGCAATAGAAGGAGTTCAGACAGAGTTCAGACAGTCCCTGCCTACATTGCCAAGGGAATCGACTGAAGGTGCCAAACTGTCTGGCTTTACGAACAGCTGACAAACACCACGAGCCGGTATGGAACGAACACGTTTGTGGGAAACAGCTACACAAAATAGCTTGCTCATGAACAGGTGATTGGGCTGTTTGTGGCTTTTTTTTGTTCGTATTGCTGTTCGTGCCCATCTCTAGTCAGCAGGGGCAGAGCCAAATTCTGATGTATACAGGATGTTACCTTGTGGGCTCCTCCAGCTGGCCTTCTCTTCTTCACTTCTGGTAGTTTGGGGGTGTTAAGGCTACCTCTGGGCATCTCCATATGCTGAATGTTGGGGGGGGGGCAACCCTTTTGAGTCTGCAGGCATTTTTGGAATTCTGACACAAGGTGATGGATGCATACATCCAACTACAAAATGAACCAACTACAAAATGGCTGCCACAGAAGGCAAAGCCAACCACAAAATGTCAGGGATTAAGTTATGCATAACTCTTCATCATTTCAGGCAGATGATTTGTTTAACAAGATGCCTTTTTAAATTAGCATACTGTTTTAAAGCATTTTTTTCAATACACACAGCTTAGCTTCATTGTTCATGTACTGGGGTGGCAGCTGCGGCCAAAGAAACATTTTTAAAGATCTGTGCAGCTAATCATACCTCCAATGGCCAGTTGGAAGCCCTTATGGGCAAAAGTCCCATCTGGCCGTGCCCGCTTTCTAAAAGCACTTGACTGATGCAAAGAAAGGTGTTGGTGGGTGCCATGGTGTCTACAGACACCACATTGGGGACCCTTGCTGTATGTTGTTTGTGATTTTGGCCCACAGGGCAAACACCTTCCAGTGTCATGTGACCATTGTTGGGACCTGTGGTACATTATACTGATAGACTTAAAGCTCATCTAGGTGAAATAAATTGTGCTTAAAATTCTGGCATTTTGGCTGGATCTTGCTCTTACTTTTTATGAAATCATTGCTTCTTCTGTTTTCCATTCATCAAAGGGGGCATACGCTCTTTGGGTAGAAAGATAGAAGGCAGGAGTAAGCTTGTTTGTTGCCAAGCAGATAAGTAGAAAAGAAGTTCATTTTCCTCTTATATCCTGGAAGTTATCAGACTTAAGATGCACATACAAATATACAGAAATAAAATTGGGGAATCCAGGACAGTTAATTACCCACATAAACACTAAATGCTTTTTGAATGGGAAATATTGCAGAAACTAATAGCGCATATGATGCAGGACAATTACACTGTACTTTTGAATGGGGAGCAATTGTGCTTTTTATGGATAACTATGCACAGTTTAATCAAATGTGCTATGTAGTGAGCATGCAAAAGGCCCCAAGTTAATCTCTGGGATTTCTAAGGATCTCATGTGGTGAGTATTGTTCCTCAGTCTGAGATCCTAGAGAGCTGCTACCAGTCTCATAACAGACAGTACTGGGCTAGATGGACCAATAGTCTGACACAGTATAAGTTAGCTTCATAATATTCTATAGTGCTGGAAGTTATTGTTTAAGATAGTAATATGAAAGTATACCTGAAAGTGAATTCAACTGAAATGAATTGGTCTAGCTTCTGCACAAATATGGTTTAGATTGGGTTTCAAGGCTGCAGTCCTACATAGGATTGTAGGAATAGAAAAGATTAAACTTCAATCAGCTGACTATGAGGACAAGGCTTTTTCTTTCAAGTCAAGGGTAAATTCTACAAGATAAGAGAACATGATTTGCTTTTAGTACATTATTGCCAAGGGAGACTTGGGAAAACACTCTTCTATTTGGAACTTTGATTTCCGTATTAACTGAAAAGCAGATAGAGTGCCATCTACTGTTAGAACAACAACACCAGGGATTGTAGAATAAAGAACCTGCTGCATTGTTCCTAATCTTGCTTAACTTTGTTCTTCCAGAAGGACGAGCAGGACATATGAGAGAGGAGATCACGCTTTCCTGGAACAAACAAGGTCAGGAAAATTGTTACTTATTGCTCCTTTGCAGTGTATATGATTTCTGCCAGGAGGAGGCAAAAAAAAAAGCTAGTAGAAAAAGTACAATAATTTAACATATTATTTACATAATACGCAAATTTGACTTTCTGGATTTGGGGACCTTGGATATAGCAGCCCTATTTCCTGTCAAGAAGAAACAATGAACTTGGGAAAAAGAATTGGACAGAAGGGTTGGGTTATTATGCTGCTCTGTAGAAGTGGACTAAGCTGCATATGTTTTCCTGTGTGCTGAGCTGACTATTGCCAGGCCTTTTTTCATTTTAAATCTATTGTTTCTAAATTCTTATGGATACATTTTGATATATGTTGATTAAACTGTATTAGATAGAGATCATATTACTCCAGTTTTGTTCCATCTACATCAGCTCCCAATTTGCTTCCAGGCTCAATTCAAGATGCTAGTATTGACCTTTAAAGGCCTGTAGGCTTTGGGCCAGTGTACCCTAAGGACCACCTTCTTCTGTATGAACCTACCCATCTACTCTGGCCATCTTTGGAGGCCCTTTGGAGGGGGACTCATCTGTCTCCCTCTTTGGTTGTCTTCTGCCAGTGGTTTTGCTGGGTTTGGTATATCCCCAATAAGTGTTACTGGCTGCCTTCCTTCGGGTTCCCAGGTGTTTTTTTACCTCCCAGTGAGGAGGAAGGGGACACCTGGCACTTATCTGTATGATCTTCTTGTGTGCACGCAAAGCATGTGTGTGTTCCTAGCAGGCATGATGACAACACTTCTGTGGAGAATGCACCCACTGGGCGCTAGCCTGGGAGGCTTCTTGCCTCCCTGGCCCATTTCCTGGGGCCTTTCCCTCCTGCTGGCCAGGTGAGTGGTGCAGGGAAGAGAGGCTGGGAGTGGGGAATCCCTTGACCCCACTGGGGGACTGGCAGCCCAAGCCTTCCTCCTTGGATTTGCTGTTGTGCATTTGTGTGTTTATTTGTTTTATTTGTTTTTTTTTAATTATATAGCATTTTAAATGATGTTTTAATGTTCCAGTGTTTTAATGTTCTGATGCTTGCCGCCTTGGCGACCTTATTTGAGTGGAAAGGCAGCATAAAATGCTTTAAATAAAATAAAAATGTATAAATAAACAAGTGTTCATTATACACACACAGACTTTGGGAGGTTCATTCTATGTTGTTAGTATGGGTAAATGACTTACAGTACTCAATAGTATTATCCATTTTTATCTTGCTTTTCCTCCAAGGAACTCAAGGTAATATATATGTCCCCCCATATTATTCATACAACAACCCTTAGAGGTAGATCATACCAAAAGCGCTTGACTGGCCATCCAGCAGGCTTCACGGCAGATGGGGACAGGAAACCAATTCTCTTGGGTCCATCATTCTAACTACTACACAACACTAGCTACCAGACAGAGATCCTGGAGGACTCCTACTGCATGCCAAAGGTGTACAAGTTGTAATTTCAATTACATTTTCTTTTTTTTTAAATCTGCTGTTTTCCTCCTAGACCTTTAAGAAAGAAAATACAAAACTAATTCCTCATTCACTGATGTATACAAAGGTTTTATTCTAAAAGTCAAGCCAACAAGTTGCCTCAATGTGTGTCATTCCTTTGATAGTTCCGAACTCAGCAGTATTATCCTCTCTTGCTCCAAAGAGAATATCAGCTCCCGCTTTTTCCCCCTTTTTACTTAGGTAAACCTGTCATTATGTTACCATAAATCTACTTCCCCAGAAACAGCAGGGATTTGCACAGTGTCTGAATGCAGTTGCATCCTTTGTATGAACGCTGTGAACTGTGTCTCCTCCCTCCCCCTCCTAATGCTTGTGTTTGGACTCTGAATTAAACTTTTCATATGTCAGTGTCACCTACAAAATTGGAAAATCTGCACAAGTTGTTGTGCTGTGACTTCTTTATTATCTTTGAGCAATGCAAATATACTTTCGAGCATGAGAAGCAAGGCAGCCAAAAATAACTACTGTTTCTATTAGAAACTCCTGTAGCATTGTCATTCCCCCCCCCAGAGAAAGGAATGAGATTGTTGGCGAAGTATATCCAGTCTGTTATCCTTATTATTTTAATCGTCTTTTTCATGTACTGCTCACAAAAGAAATCTCTCTGACCAATAACCCACTGTGCTGAGCAATCATGTGAACTGGGTAGTCTTTATTTGGAGTGCCAATATCACACATTCTGCAATGTAGCTACTGGGAGGGAACAAATCTAAAGCCCTGTGCAGACATCTTGTCCTCATGTACATTCATCCCAGCAGGAGGAAGAGCTGGCAAACATGCTGGTTCCCCCCTCCCCAACCTCCACAGAATTGCTGAGTGATCTGTATGGGGCAAATACCCAGAGGAAATGCCCACATGCACAATCTCCCCCCACAATCACAATCAGCAATCTCTGATCACTGGCAGGGAGTGTATGTGTTGGCAATTCCTCCATATGTTTGCCCCATGCAGACCACTGCGGGGGGGGGGGGGGAGGACCAGCACACTCATGCCTGTCTGACCTCCTCTAGCAGCGCCTGAACACGCAAACAGGACATCTGCACAGGCCTTTAAAAAAACCTAAAGGAAGTTATGTGGAATCTGACCAATGATCCATCTAGTCTAGCATCCTGTTTTCCATACTGACCACCCAGATGCCCCTCAAAGGTATACAAGTAGGGTACTGAGGCCAAAGCCTCCTCATGTTGTTACCCACGGTAGTTGATATTCAGAGGTATGCAGCTTCTAAATAGGGAGTTTACATTTAAACGCCATGTCTAATATCTCCCACTAGGCCTGTCTTCTGAGAATTTGTGTAATCCTCCTTTGAAGCCAACAAAACTACATGTGATGACTGAGTCATGTCCAGAGAGAAGGGCCATGAATGCTTTGCATGCAGAAGTTCCCATTTGCATATGAAAAATCTCAGGTAGCAGATGCTGGGGAAATACTTTTATCTGAAAACTGTTGTCGGTCAGCATAGAGAATAATGAACTAGATGGACCAAATTTCTGAATTGGTATAAGTCAGTTTTGTATGTTCATGCATCCTGTAGCAGTGAATTCTGCATGTTAATTACTCTGGCTTGGATCCTATGAACAAGTTCCATTTATGCTAGATAGTCTCTGTTTCCTTTTCTATAAAAATTTCTGTTTGTGCAAGGACCTATTGAAAACCATTAATGTTGTGCAAAGGGAAGACAGAGGAGAAATTAACTCATCAATACTCTTAGATAACATCAACAATCAGTCATTAGAAAGCAACCCCCATAGCAACCTGTGCACCCCCATAGCAACCTGTGCACCAGGAAAATTTCTGTTGCTCTTTCAGCTCAGTGGAAGTTCCAGAATAATTCCATTCCATTACTGTTTGTTCCAGCTAGGGTGGTGCCAACTCAGAACGGATCCATTTTTTTTTCATGAGTTTCAGCCCATTGCGTGCTCATTGGCCATGCATGTGCAAATGCATGCTGTTCTTTTCATTCAAGGGTCTAGTGGGGAAACAAGGCTTTGAGGCAGCTGTTTTTCATGCCACAGCATCAAAATCACACAGAACACTAGCCTCCCTCTAAGCCATCGATCCACCCAGTTTGAGAGCATGCAACAATGAGTATCATGTTTATGAACACTGAGGGATGCTTAGGGAAGGCACCTGTCAAGGCAAATGTTGGGCAGCTGTGTAGTGTGCATGCATGCACACGCATTTTTTTTCAAGGGAGAAATTGGGGAAACGAGGCAGTATTTGTGCTTAACCAAAAACCACATTGTCCAAACCCCCATAGATCCAATGAGTTCTTTTAGAGCACAGAAAAACTCACACAACAGTGGGCCACCATGAAGGCAAGTGTTGGCAGGTACACACAATGGCAGAAAACTTACTGGCAAAGTGGCGCCAGTACAGCAAGCCAACGGTTTACAAGCAGGAATGTGCTCCATTGCCATCTTACAAAATAAAAAAAATGCTTCTTTATGATAGCAAAGCCAATAAATTATTACCTTTAAGTCCTGCTGTTATGCCATATTTCCCTGTGCTTTGCTGCAGCCCGGGACTCCCTGTTCAAACCTGCCAGCTGCTGGTCTTTCCTTGCACCGTTAGTAAAACGAAACAGAAAGTGAGGGCTTTGACACAGTAGACCATGCCCTCCTGTTGAGGTGTTTAGAAACAGAAGTGGGCATCAAAGGATGTGCCTTGGACTGGTTTAAATTGTTTCTCATGGAACAGACTCAAAGGGTTGCTGTCGGAGATCGGCTATCTCCAGAATGGGAATTATCTTGTGGGGTCCCGCAGGGTGCAATCTTATCTCCCATGTTATTCAATCTCTACGTAAAACTTTTAGGAGAACTCATTCACAGCTATGAAGTTGGATGTCATCAATATGCAGATAATACCTAACTCTATATCTCACTATCCAGGTTCCCACAGGATGCAGTAGAAATCTTAGATTGCTGTCTGACAGCCGTAGTAAAATGACTGAAAAATAACAAATTAAAATTCAACCCAGACAAGACTGAAGTGATGCTTGTTGGGAAGTCAGGGATCTTGAAAAACATTGTACTCCCCACCTTTGATGGAGTTTGTTTGACCCTTGCAGACTTGGTTAAGAGCCCAGGGGTTATACTGGATCCAGCACTACTACTAGAAAAACAAGTTAAGGCAGCTGCAAAAAACGCTTACTACAGTCTCACTCAAACCTGGAAAATGGCTTCTTCTCTCAACATGGCTGACCTTGCCACCTGGATCCATGCTATAGTAACATCAAACTTGAATATTATAATGCATTATACATTGGTCTCCCATCTAAGTTAACTAGGAGGCTCCAATTGGTGCAAAATGCTGCGGCTTGACTATTATCAGGAGTGAGCTGGAGCTTGAACATCACTCCCATCCTACAGTCACTCCATTGGCTACCTATCAGTTGCCATGCTCAGTTCAAAGTAATGGTTATAACATACAAAGCCCTTCACGGCCTTGGTCCAGCATATCTATGAGACCACCTCTCTCCCCATGTCCCTCCACGGCAGCTTCGCTCATCTGAAGATGGTCTCTTGCAGGTGCCAGCCTGTACATGGGTGAAATCAACAGCAGCCTGTACACAGGCTATCTCTGTGGTGGCCCCTACCCTATGAAATGGCCTGCCTGAGAAGGTCAGGAGAGCCCCCATACACTTGGCTTTCTGCAAACAATGCAAAACTGAATTATTCAAAAAGGCCTTTTTTCTCAGCTAAGAAGCTGGTATTGTAGGAAGGGGATCCCAGATGTTTTGCTAATGAGTTAGAAACCATAGATTTCACCATTATGGTGCCTTACATATTATCTGTTGCTTTAAAAATGTACTCCTATATCCAACCTATGCTTTATGTTTTGCAATGCAAGTCCTAGAATTGATTATGTTCTGTTTCAGCAATTCCTCGACCCCATACTGGATCCTTGCTAATACTGTATCTTTGTAAACTGATATTCTTTTACTCCATGACATTGTTTATGGAAATGTTCTTGACACTGTATGGAAATGCCTGCCCTTGTCCTTGCCACTAATTGTACTAATCTCACATTACGTAATCCACCTTGAGTCTCAGTGAGAAAGGCGGAATATAAATAACACAAATAAACAAAAATAAATAAAATAAATGTTGGTTTTTCCTTCACCAGAACATAAGGAGAGGGAGGATGGTTCTCTTTCCCCCCTTATTTTTTCCTAGTAAAAGTGGGAGACTGGACAGGTTGCTGGCTACTAGTATCACTTTTCAATTAAAACCATTAACCCAGAATTGAATGAAAATGAAGAAGAAAGATTAGTAGAAAAAAAGAGTCCTGGTGCTGTACCCAAAACCAAAAAAATCTGACCAGATCATTCCTTCCACATGGAACACTGATCTGGAAAGACTTTATGTATGTCTATGTGTGTGTGTGTGTGTGAGCACACGAGTGTGCAATCTGTGCCTGCTCACTCCACGTCATTTAATAATAAGTCAATCGTTTTAATCAGAAAAGCCCCAAAAGCCAGAAGGCATTTTGTGCAAGATGAAATTTCTTCTGGTGCTTCTCAACTTGCCCACACCACAGTTCATATCAGAATCAGGCCCCTATGGCACTTTTCCAGAATTTCTTTGGGGATTTGCAGTGTGGTTGCAAGTCCCCATGGTAATCTTGTGTAAAATGTAATGTGAAGTTTGGCCCTAAAAGTAGAGTCCACCCAAATAGAAGGAATTTTTAATTTCAGTATCAGAGCTTTCAGTGTGTTTGTTAAAATAACAAAATAGTAAAGAGTCCAGTAGCACCTTTAAGATGAACCAAACTTTATTGTAACATAAGCTTTCGTGAACCACAGCTCTCTTTGTCAGATGCGTTGAGGGTATGAAGAAATTGGCCAGAGAGTTTCTTCATACCCTCCATGTATCTAATGAAGAGAGCTGTGGTTCTCAAAAGCTTATGCTACAATAAAGTTGGTTAGTCTTAAAGGTGCTACTGGACTTTTTACTATTTTGCAATTACAGACTAACACAGCTAACTCCTCTGGATCTATGTTAAGATAACAAGAGATTCAAACCAGGGTGTCGGGCAGTGGGATCCAACTTCCTTAGGAGTGAGCTGCTGGGATGCACCCCGCTGTACTCGAGCATCATCACCATGGATGGCCGGGGGGGGGGGCAGATATTATGTGTAGCCGTTCAAGAGGGGGCAGGTGACCACAGGGACCAGATTCAATTTCTGCAGGTCCTATAAAGCCTATGGCACCTTTAACCTGGTTCCCCAGTCAAAGCAGTTCTGACTGCCTGCCTTCTTGTCAGCCCTCCTCCAGACTACCTGCCTTGTCGTCAGATCATCATGTCCTACATTTTTCTGCAGTTTAGTTCCAGGCAAGAAGCTTTGTTTTAAGGGCCCCCCCCCCCAGCTCTGGTAGCAGTGATATCAACATGGCAACAATAAATAGAAACTGATGAAGCGACTGAAACACCTAGAGAAGATTATGAAATGCTAATCAACTCCTTTAAATTAGATTGGCTTGACTTCTCTTCCATGTGAAAATCCATGATAAAAAGTGGAATAGATATGAACTACACAGCAGACACCTCAGCAATCAAAGCGGATTAATTCTCCATTGAATCTTTTTTTCCTCCTTTTTGCCATTATGCTTTCTTTGGAGGGATTCCATATCTTTTCTCAGTTGGTCTTTTCACAGAACCTGCTTGCCTGTTTTCATTCCAGGAACCTGGGCGGGGGGGATAAAAAGATAAACAAGAAATAAAATCAGAATAAAGTGCATAATTTTAGGCATTCAAAGAAGTTAGAAACTACAGCATAAATTCAGTTCAGAAAAAAACTCTTGCTGAAGTCATTTGAGGATCATCACGTTAATCTGCATTCATTTGTTTCCAGTATTGCGCCCAGCTTGTCAATTCTCCCTGTGCTTTGGATTACAGCATGTTTGTCATGAACATTGTTTAGTTTAATGTGTCAGCTCTTTGGCATACGATGTTAAATGCCAGAGCTTTCACCGGTGTGGAAGGTCTTATTCATGTTTCATTACAATCACTGCCTTTTCTTACATTCTTCTTTATTCTACTGTTTTCCCTCTTGACTACCAAAACTGCATTTGTAGTTGGCTCCACTGAAGTTGTACCATTGTATACAGTGCTAGTTCATTTATCTGAAACTCAGTAATCCAAATCGCCTTTGATTCAAAAGGAGCTGGCATGCCTGTTAAATATGAATGATGTCGCTGCTTAAAGACTTTTTTTTAAATCCCAAAGCTAGCTGCATCCGGAGCTTAGCAAAATCTCTGAAGTTTGGGGGAATATCAGGTGCAATTCTAAATAAGGTTCACTCTTTAGGTTACAGGCATGTGTAGAAGTACCTCCAAGTTGAACCTAAAGCAAATTTTGCAAGGTGAGTTTGGAAGCTGCTACTTTGTCAGCAAATGGAAGGAATTTTAAGGATTCTAAATGAATTTTATCAAGACTAGTGCAATTTTCCTAGATGAGGTCTGCCCATTCCTAGTACCTGTAGTAACAAACATGCTATATAAGCTCACTCATCAGTTTAGATCTGTCCAACAAGTTTTCTATCTGCCAGATTTGTCCGATGATAACCAGAGCCCTTGCCTTTCTGGTAGGGGCACTGTTCTGGGGAATATGCTGCCTTGGCTGGTATGTAAGACAACTTTCTTGCTATCCTTCTGCAGGGCCTGTAAATGGTTCTTTCCCCAGAAAGCATTACTAACAGCAGAATAAATTAGTCACAAAGTACCTAGTAAAAATTATTCAAGAATCAAAGAAAGATATGCAGTGGAACCATTTGAAAGTCACGTGGAGTCAAATAGTGAAATGTAGCCACTGTATAAGAAGCCTCTGACCAATTTCTTAACAGGGTTAAAAATTAAGATCCCATTTCACTGAGTTAAACTGTATTGTCAAAGTTTTTCCATGTTCACTTCATTGCAATTAAAATATAACACCAGCAGCCCTTCAGTACATTCAGTGTTTACTTATGGGAACCCACTGTGAAGCCATATGTCAAATATTTGATTAGAACACCACACATTGAAAACTTAAACTCTTCAGGAGGGCTGTGTTGATACTTGGCACAGCACTAACTGTGATAAGAAATCACTGATAGGGATAATGTTGATGTTTCATTCAGCTAAGGATGTGTGAAACCCCACCCATCACCACCCTCTGGAGGAGTTTTGCTAGTCTTATCAAACTCTGTTTGGCTTCCCACAAAAAAAGCTCTGTAGAATATATTTAGATCTTGCCTTTCTACCAAAAGCACACAAGGCAGCTAACAAAGTAATTTAAACTAATATAAAATTCATGTCATTATTTTGTACTAGTCAATAGCATTCTAAGAGCAAGATTGGGGGAGGGTGGGTTAACCTGAGGAAACTTCCTAGTCTTATTCAGACTCTTTGTATTTAATTCCATTTAATTCCAACTGACTAAACTTTTGCCTCAGATATTGTTTTAGGTGAAATTTAATAGCAACTTCTTGCATTTAGTTTGAAACTCAGTGATAGTTATAGGCACGTGCTACACAACCCTTATAATTGCCTGAATAGGTACACCATTGGACCAAGAAAAGGGAATCAGCATGTCCTCTCCAGGTAGATAAACAACCCCAGCTCAGATCTCCTTAAACTTCTGATAGCTTTCCATGTCTTTGCAGTGAACTAAGGTCCATTTAAACATATAAGTGGTGATATGAGAGCCACTCCAAAGGCGTGAGATCCCATGTGGCTGTGGTAGACTTACAAATACCAGAATTATATGAATGGGATCATTTCCATGGGCCTGTCCCACCCAATAATTACTGAAATGCAGGTAATGATCAGGTGGGACTTGGATGGCCAACACAATCCCTTCACACACACACATGCATGCACACGCACACGTTTATGCACGCACACACACATACATACACACATCTGGCAGGAGTTCTAGCAGCATTAATAATATCCATGAATAGTATACAGCCAAGTAAATAGTAAATTGTATACAAAATTTACAAAATTTACATGAGATTGCTCTTGATCATTTTGAAGTTTTCAGTTCAAAATGAAGCAGCTATATACCTTATAGATTAGATGTGTTGTACATGGGACTGCCATTCAAGATTTTGTGAAAGTTGCAATTAGTACAAAATACTGCAGGCAGAGTGTTGACTAGAGTGGGTCATTGGGACCATATCACTTCAGTCTTGTTCCATCTGACTCCCAATTTGCTTCCAGACCTAATTGAAGTTGCTAGTATTGACCTTTAAAAGACCATATGAACCTACTCATTCACTCTGATGACCTTCAGGTGACCCCACCAACTGAGGTGAGATGTCTGGCTACCTGAGAAAAGGCATTCTTGGCTGTGGTGCTGAAACTCTGGAATTCCCTCCCCAAGGAGATTTGCCTATAGGAATCAGTAGAGAGAAGTACACCTACACAGAAGTGCATCTACTTCAGGGTTCTGAAAAATCAAGCCCTTTTGTCCATTCTGTTTGAAACTTAGGGTGCTTCACATTAGAGGGAGGACTATGTTCTATGCAAATGTGGTGCCATTATCTTTAAAAATGGCTCTTCCAAACCTTCAAATTGGTTCCCCTTTGAAAATAATTGTCTCCAAATTCTGGTTCCCCCCAACCAAAAAACGCAGATTTAAATCCCAAATGGGTAATAACCAAGCCAAAAAATAAATAATCATGGTAAAGGTTTCCCTATCATATCCATGACGATAGTTTCAGGTGGGTAACCATGTTGGTTTGTAGAAGAAGAGCAAGATTCAGGTCCAGGAACGCCTTAGAGAGCGACTAGATTTCTAGTGTGAGAGCTCTCGAAAGCTCATACCTTGGAAATCTAGTTGGTCTCTAGGGTGTTACTGGACCCAAATCTTGCCCCACCAATCCAAAATTATAATGATTTTTTTTCTCAGACCACACCTCTAGTTAAATTATCACAGGTTTGGGCATGGCGCTACAGAATATTGGTACATTGTGGTTTCATGCACCCCATGATGAGCTACCATTTGATAAATGGTAAGGACATCATATCATATGAGGCGATTCAAGTTTGTCCTTGGGAAGCTCTAACAACTAACAATCTCTAGTTGCAAGCTGAAATCATTAATCCCCAGGCTGTCAGGTGTGTTCTCCCAAACTGATGCATGAAAGTTGTTTAACTTGCTCAGTTATTTATACTTAGATTCTGATTGGCTTATTGCCCCTGAGATGGATTGTGAGAAATACATGTATTCCTCTCTCTTTGGTCTAGGGTGAGACAGTTTCCATTAGTGAACTACAGTTCTGGAGATCAGCTAAGTAACTGGAGTCATTCCATCCTAATTTCATTACATTGTCTTGAACATGTATTTTGGATTTCACAAGGGTAAAGACACTTGGGGATGACAGAACAGAGCAAACAGCAGGAGGCTGAGCATTTCTCCATGCTTCTTCACTCTTAATTCCACATTGGAATTGGAGACCTTAGTGGTCTAGGTCTAGTCAGTCCCTTGATGGAAGATTTTCTGGGAGCTCCATCATTTCTTGATGGAGGAAAGGTAGTATACAAATTTAATAGTCATCTCATTCAAAGTCACCTTGCTAGTGTTTAGCAATTTGTATTATAATCATATGTAGAGTTACCTCATTGAAATCAATGGGACTGCACTGTTGATGCATTAATTAATTCTTTCTGTTCTATTTCTGGTGCCTGCAGTTCTAAATGAGAATGTGCCTTGTGGTGGTAAGCTAGTAGATCTGACAGATTGTCCAGTATTACAATAGCACCAGCAGAAATGACTCATAAGTGCAAAACTACACATTTACAAATTGCTATTTCTGGATTAAGAACAGACACTACTGAAACTTATATACACAACTATCTTCTTGAATCACAATTTATTGTATTGCAGGGCAAACTTAAGATACATAACACAGCACACATTTAATGAACTGTCTTATAGATGGTAGCAAAATAATCTTCCCATTAATAACAGCTGCTGTCTAAGCTATCAATAGATATGAGGAGAACTATTGTTCATATTAGACAGAGGAGATAATAATATCTACACACAATTCTAATAGGGAAGGAACATACAGTAGCAAACCATTATGAAAACCTGTGGCTAATGGAAAGATGGTAATACCTACAGATTTAAAATAATGATCCAAAAGTCAGATACAAAAGAAAACAAAAAAGAAAGTAAAACAGAAATCAATGAGAACAAGCAGAGGACTTGAAAGAATTTGTGGGGGACCTCTCATTTCCTCATTCTTTTCCCTGAAAGCCCCCATAGCCACTCCCCCTTTCCTGCTCTCTTCTGTTCTTCCCACTCACCAGCCAACCTACCTTTACCATCACCACCCCAGCTTTCCCTCCCCCTGGCAGCCTCTATTTGGGAAACTCTGGCCCTGTTGCGTAGAGCTGGTTGCCAGGCACCTCACTTTCTCCTGTATCCCCCTCCCCACATTATTTTCTCTCTCCTCCCTAATGGCAATCTTTCCCTGCTTTTTCTCCCCTTTCCACTCACCAGTCAACCTATCTTTTATCCACTCCCCACCATATTCAGCTATATTAATTATCTGTTTCTACCTTCTCATTCTGCACAATGGGAAGCCAAAGGACTTTAAATCATTCTCCTCCATTCTATCCTCACATCTCCTCACATTTTATCCTCCCCTTGTGCAGAAAGTTAGTTTGGGTAACTGGATCAAGGTCAACCAGTGAACCTCCATGGCAGAGAGGTTTCCATACACAGGACAAATAAATGCTTTGGGGAGTCTTTTAAGGTCAGAAAATGGTGCAAGCTCCATGCTCTGATCCCAGTCTGAATCAGGACTTTCCATGGCTATTTACTCAAGAAAAAAATGTGGAGGAGATTCAGTCTTCCATAAGATCTTCCATAATCTTATCTGGCATGACCTTCTAATCCTAGAAACAATATGTAGACTTGTGCAATATTTTAAAGAAAAATGCTATGCTGATTATATGTGCTATACTAGCCACTATACTTATGTATTACAGCATAATTTATTCAAACATTTGCAGAACACTATGGTGTGTATAATTATTTGCTAGGCATAATTATGCAGAACATTTGCATCATCCAATTGTAAATCTCACTGAAACCAGTGGAATGAGACTCAGAATGCAGTCCTATGAAGAATTATTCTCGTCTAAACCTAATAATTCCAGTGGCCTTAGTCTGGAGTAATTCTGCATAAAAGTGTGCTGTTATTTGTAACCAGTTTCAACGGAAACTGGGCTTCAGATCATATAGAGCAAACTTGTTTGCTTTGTCTTTGATACAACATTCTCCTCCTGAGTTTAGATCATGTAGACAAACATCCTCTGGAGAACACGATTATTGATGAATCTAAAATGGCTTATTGATGGCTATCAGACCATTTTCTACTGACATGGCTGGCAGTCCAGTGTCTAATCTGGTCAATCTGTGGAACTGGGATGCTGTCTGGGCTGTAGTTGTGGTTGCTTCTAAATACCTTTTTCTACTTTTAAGAGCCCGTTCAGCTCCCTAGTTCTCAGATGAATGGAGGGCAATGGTTGGGGCAATGATGGGGTGAATTATTAATATTTCTTAACCAAAGGATCAATTCCTCTTTTAAAAAACCCCATCATAACACCATTACTGGGGGAAAAACTTGATCCAAAAGATTTAAATTATATTTGGTCAGTTTCAAATTTGTGATTTTTGACTAAAGTATTGATAGAAGTGGTGGCATCTCACCTCCAATGTTTCTGGAGGAAACTGATTGTCTTGTTCTTTTTCAGTCTGGCTTCTGACCTCGGCATGAGGCAGAAACAATCTTGGTCAGAGTGAGGCATGATTTATGGTCTGTCAGTATGGAGAATGTGTCTCTGGTGGTTCTTTTCAAATGGAAAACTTTTAGATAAGCATTTTGACTCTTGAGCAGTGCTGCTGCTATTTTTATCACCATGTTATGTTTATTGGTCTGGATCTTGTGATCTGTCTGTGGAAGGCATCCAACTTCCCCTCCCCAAAGAGTCATATATGGCACTGGGGAAGTCTATTCATGGGGTCATAGCACCCACCTGGAATAATACCCAGATTGATCAGAAGGCTGGAGTGGAGAGGGGGAAGGGGGCAAAATCTTTGCTTTTGTCCCTTTGTGAGTGGAGCTGCATTGAGAGAAGAGAATGAAAGAAATATTTTCACCTCCCTCCGCTGTAGTTTTCCAACGCATGAGGCTGTTATTCAGGTGGGATGCCATTTTCCTTTTTTATTTTATTTTATTTTATTACAGCAAACAAGCAAAGGTTCACATAAAGAAACAAACATAAAAACAAACAAACAAGAACATATAGAGAGACATACCATTTAAACATTTTACAAAAATTTTTCTTAGTTCTTAATAACTCTTCGGTAATACCCATATCTTAACTAAACATATAACTTCAACTTTACTGCGAAGATATCTGCATTTTCCCACTTACTTCAGCCTATCATTTGTTGCCAACCTTATAACTCTAATTTTCAAATCCAGAGATCATTAGTTCTGACTTCTCTTTTATATACAGAAAGTCCATGAAAGGTTTCCAGATTTCACAAAATTTGCTGTTGGTTTGTCCCTCAACCGTTCTGTTAATTTTGCCATTTCCGCAATCTCCAACATCTTTAAAGATTTTCCTGAAAAGGATTGCTGAGGGGAGAGAAAGCCAGGAAGACCCACAGTCATATCAAAAATAGTATCTTCAGAACAAATCCCCCCCTCAACGCAGTGCTCCAAACACTGGCTATCCATTTGAAATATGATTTCCCTTCATGACTCATAATGTAACACATGGCTTTTTTAGTTAGGTGGACAATATTGAGCTAGAGCTAGATAGACTATTGATCTGATTAGATATAAGGTACCTTTAACAGAATTAAAATGCATCTTTGTTGATATCTGAGAATCCGTGAAGAATGATGTAACTTTTGGACTTGTGTAGTGGTAATGCAGTTTTCTATCACAGTGAAAGGAGAGGAAAGGAAGGTTCTAATTTAAGATTAAGGTTGAGGCCATAGTATTATTTATATAGAGTGAAATGGCTGGACCCAGTCCTAAGGAATTAGTAGTGCAATCCTATCCTCCTCTGAGACAAGAGTGGGCAGCTGCCCATCTATCTTCAACATCACTAATCAGAACCCTAAGGACTTTCAGAAGGGAGATACACAGCCAGCAGAGCATGTTCCCCTATTTCCCTGGAAACAACAGCCATATTCACCAATGATAGGGGAGCTGCTGTTAACAGAGCTGTGAATGGCAGGCAATGGAGCCAATCACTGGCCATGAATGCTGCCGCTGCCTACCAATATCACTCTCCTCCCCTGTAAAGAGTGGGAGCTCAGGGTGCAAAGACACGGTGATTGTGCTGCACCCCAACAGAGCAACCTGGCTTGAGAGGTACCCTCTCCAGCTTGGGGGTGGGGGACACACACCCAAATGGCAGACAGGACACTCACCCTGTTGCTCGCAAGGGCCAGGCTGGCAGCCAGAACATAGATTGATTGCAAATCCCCCTCCCCCCACCACTCTGCTGCCACCACTCTGACACACACACACACACACACACACACACACACACAGGGAAAAGCAGAAAAAGAAAGGCAGGAAGTCCAAGACCTCCTTGGCCAGGCTCGAACCCAGAGCCCCTGACACCCAGGATGAGCCCCCAAGCCCCTGAGCCAGGACAGGCTAGAGACATGCCAGGGAGGATGAGAGACCCTGCTGATGTCTGATGTCACCTGCAGCTACACAGGGCCAGACGGAGAATATCATGCTGATCAGCATGGCACAGTGGAAAAGTGCTGGAATAGCATTTATTTATTTCATTTATTTTGTTTATTTTCGACTTTTATTCCGCCCTCCCCACATTTCCAGCAGGCTCAGGGTGGATTATAAATACATAAAAGTTAAAATATATAAAACAGTTATTGTAAATTAACAGCACATGAAGTGGCAGTGGTATGAACCCCACTAGGGCAGGGTGGGGAGGGGGGATCTGACTCCCCCCTCTGCAAACAGAAAAGGGGAGAGTGGGTCGATGAGACCTTGCTGATGAGGTACCCCAGAGATCCATCAGTCTGGCTAGCACATCACTTCACAATTCCCTCCCTCCACATCCTTGCATCAACCTTGCCTCCCCCTCCCTCATGTGTCAACCATCTGCCCAGTTTATTGGACTACAGAAGTACTATGGGAGAGTGTGAAACCTCCTTAGAGCCCCCCCCTCCCGGCAGACACACAGAGACAATATTCCAAGTCCCACCTTGCTGTGTATCTGAGGGGGAAGAAGGGGTGGGTGGGAAACTAAGTGAGGCATCAGCATCCAAGGTATCACTGGACCAATGATCTGTTTTGCAGCAGAACAAAAGAAGTCCAGAGGCACTAGGAGCATCTTCTGGACCCACCCCATCCTTACCAGCCCAGAGCCAGAGACCATCATTTGGGGGAGGAATTGGGTAAAGGAGGGGTGTGGAGCTACTATCATCCACAGGCAAGCAAACAGGCAGGGAGAGATTTGTGGTAAAACACAGACATCATTGAACTGCCACGTGTGAAGAGAACATCTGGGCATAGGTTGCAATGCCAACCCCCCTTGTCCAAGGTAGTGACTGTGTATGAGCACGCTGCTCCCAGGAGATTTTTGGAGGTGGGTTGAGCCAGCCCTTGTGCTGCTTCCAAGAGAGTGAGGCAGAGTCGCAGGACAGGGAGAGTGCTCCTGGAGCTCAGCTGGAAGTACACTCTGAGAAGATTGCTGAGGTCCATTATGGCTATGCTCCCATGTCTCTCGGTGGGATTGCCACCTGCCTGAAGGAAAATAGGGACATGTGCAGCAATAGGTCTGCTGCACCTCGAGAAGATTCATGCGCCGGGAGGGGGGGCATTGGAGACCACATTGCTGCAGAGGCAACAAGCATCCAAATGGCTCTTACTCATCCAGCTGCCACCCAGAGCTCTGATCCTGTGTGGGAACAGTGCAAGAGTTGTTTGGCCACCATGCCAAGGGAGTACAGAAAGCCAGTGATCAGGCAGTCTGATCAACAGCCCTGCTCTCTCCTTTGTCTGAAGGTGGGAAGAGAGCAGTAGAGGGAGTCTGCATGCAACCCTGACATGGGCTGCAAGCAACCCCCCCCCCCCCGAGGCAGCTCTATTGAGCACAGTTCCCTGGGCAACTGCTTCTTTGTTAGTCATGGGCTGTGGTGCCTCAAGGGAAGGGTCAGCCCACCCGCCCTGCTGCCAGCCTTGTTCATGGAGGCAGCATTTGGTGGGAGGCATCAGCTCGTGTGCAAGAGGAGTGGGGGAGGCTGCTGGGGACTAGTGAACAGGAGCAGCTGGCTCCCCAGCTCCTTCTTAGCTATCAGTTCATCCTCGCCCCTTCAAGTCAAGATTCTGGATACAGGGTACCCATTAGGGTTTTGCATTGGGAGATGTTAGTCAGACATTCTGGACTTGGATCTCTAACCAGAGTGTGAGTTCAAAGTGCTTGCCCAAATTTGAAAAGTGCCAGCTCTATGCTCTCTCCCTATCACCACGGTGCCTCTTGGTCTAAGTCCCCACAGCAGAAGGCTCTTGGGCATAGCCTCATGCCACACCCCTACTTACTGTGTTCAGTACTGTGAGCACCCAAGTCAAAGTTTATGTAGGGCGGGAGGTGATAGGGGGCTTGGACTCTGCAGTGCTATAAGCAGATTGGTTGCATCTTTAGTTGGCATCCTGTCCTCCTCTGGACTGTTTGGGCAGGGGCATGCATGAGGGGGACAGGTGTGGGGCACCTATGGGCACCTATGCATTACACTACCTTTTTTCATGGTGTGACTTTCTGCCACAGTTGGGGGCATTTCTGAGGCTAGAGCAGCTTAGGAGGCCAACTTGCTCTTGCCTCATAATGAGGTTTGACTTGAGACTTCTGGTAAAATGAATCTACCATTAAAGGAAAGATAAGGTTGGTGTAATATTTATGAGCTGACAATGATCACTTTAGAAATGATCATTTCAGAGTCATGCCTATTTCTGACAGTTTTCCAAACTTCCAAGCTATATTTGACACATTATCCTACTATATAAAAGGCAAGATGTATTGGCAATGACTCACTTTTTATCCTTGCACAGCCCTTGAGGCTGCTGTGAAGCGGCTGCTTGCTGCCGGGAGGAGGACCACTGAATCAACAGCCTAAGCACTCCTCCCCGCACCTCACCTGAGGATCAATGAGGAGAAGGCGGAAGCCCCAGCAGTGTTAGATGCCTGTCTGTGCTTGCCTGGGAGGGGTCCCCACTGGATCATGTGGAACGTATTCTCCTCTCCCTAAAGAAGCCTTGTTGCAATCCTGAACATAGTTTCCTCAGAGTAAGCTCTACTGATTATGTTTCATGAAAAATAAAAAAAAAATAACCAACAACAGTTTTGTAGAGCCCATTGTATCTTTTCACATAACAGGCTTCATTGCTAGTTTTCTTATTTAAAAAAAGCAGGCAACTTCATTTTCCTTATGGGCATTCTTTCTACAAAAGATAGCAATGTTTTTGCTCTCTTTATTCAATACAAGGAAGGAAAAGTGATTCTGGGTTACACGTCCTTACCGCTTTCTTACTGGATTATTTTTGATACATTTATTATATAAAAAGCTCTGTACATTTTAAGTGCCTCTCAATGAAAGAAGAACACTCAATCCTTTCCTAGCCGTCTGTATTTTGTTGCCATTGGTTCTCAGTGCACCTGACCTCATGGTGCTTCAACAGTCAAAGCATTTGTTAAGTGCACTTATTGCTACTTCTACTTTTCCATTGTTCAAACTCTGACTTGCCTTCTATCCTTAACCCATCTGCAATAATCTCCTGTCTTCTCTTGTCTAGGTTTATATCTTCAGTGAAGGCTTTATATGCCTCCTCCTGCCCTCCCCCCTTAGTTAATGAAGGTGACAACATCTGGCCTTGGCTTATCATTTCCCCACTTTAGGCAAATGGTTGTCAACTCCAGCTTGGAAAATTCCTGAATACTTGGGCAAAGGGTTTTGGGGAAGCAAGGTCTGAGGAGGGGTATAATGCCTGTGATGTAACGGGGCCTCTCCCTTTTTGTCTTAACTGGTAGACCCCGCTCTGCCTACCCCTCCCTTGCCTAGCCTAGCAGCTGGAGGAGCCTTCTCACTTTCCTGTCTCTAGGTAGTTGCTGCCACCACTGTCCCTGTATGGGGTCCTGGTTAGGCGGGACAGCCTCCTAACCTCCCTCCTCTGCTAGTGGGCCCGAGTGGTTGGGGGATTATGTGGAACAGAAAAGCTTTCTTCCTTCATGAATTCCAAAAAAACATTTAACTTCTAACTATACACAGGCAAATATACAGTGAACGGAAGGAATAACACAAACTGAAAAAAAACCCTACTCTATCTCCCTCATGCCCTAATTAGATGTAGTGTAGGGCAGGCCTGATACTTTGCTACCTGGGGTTACATTAGATCTACATCTCCCCTCAGAGCCATCTCTCCCTCAACTCAGCTACCAACTGTCAACTTCCAACTCCCCTCCACCAACTGACTCACTCTCCCTCCAATCACATTCAACTCCAGAACTGGCCCCTCCCCTCTGCAGCCCATAGAAAGTTAACTCCACATACAGAATGGTGTTTCTCCACGATGCCATAGAGTCCACCCTCCAAAGCAGCCATTCTCTCCAGGGGGAATTATATGTTTTTTGGAGATCAGTTGTAATTTTGGGAAATCTCCACACCTCATCTGGAGGTTGGCAACCCAACTTACAGTGGATAGGCGCCCTTGCTTCTTGGCTTTCAGGAGAAAGAGGGGGCAGGAAAGATGTTGTGCCATGTGCAGCCATCACTTCCAGGTGAAACCCTGGACATGACATCAGCATGTCAGGTGATTCTGTGGACTCCTGCCACCAAATTCTCTCATAAATACCAGAGTTTGGAGGAAGTCCAGAGCAGCTGATGAGCTGACATCATGACTAAGGTTTCACCTGGAAGTGATGGCAGCATTTCATGCCCTCCCTGCCTCCTAAGCTCCTGGGAGTGCCTGGCATTCCTGTCTGGACTCCAGTCTTCAAACGTAACCCCAATCCTAAACTTATTTATAAATCCGAGTTGTTGCTGTTTTTCTGCCTGGAGATTTGCAAAACTTTTTTTTTAAGATCAGTCACCTTTAGTGCCATGCTGACTTTTAAAGGTAGACTATAAACAGCTAGACTGCTGCAGGACTAAGAATACATTCTGTATTGTAAATAATGTATCACATAATGATTTAGACAAGTTAAGTCTGAAGAATTATTTGTCACATATAAATTTAGCACAGAACAAGCTGCATTGTCATTTAGCAAAATCAATCTGTTTTATGTTAAATGTGTCATTTATGTAACAACATGAGACATCAGACATGACTTTTAAAGGAAAAAGAGAAAGGTAGAATCAGTGCAAGTCACAGTCACTTCACATCAGGGAGGGTAGCTTTCAGTATAAAGGCCTACAATTTAATGTAGAGTCTGTGTTGCATATGGCTCTCAAAAGAAGTTTGTTGCACTTCGTTCAATCCTATCTTAAATCAAAGCTCAACTCAGACAATTGCCATGGAAATAAACTAAAATTTGTGATGGAATACATGACCAGGACATAGGAATCTGCACATTCACCACTTCATAAATGACATCACATGGCACCAGGATTTACATATGCAAATGTGTGAACAATGTGTCCCACTTCTTTGATTCTTTCCACCCTTACAAAACAGGTTTGCCAAATTCAAGAAATTTGAGACAGTGACTGAGAGTCCCTCTACATTAGAGATCTTACACGGGGACACTCAAGTATAAACAAAGGCTCTGTAATTTTCACCTCTCTACATGAGGGTAGTTTTAAAAGACAGAGCCGGCAGAGAGCGCTCCTCACAGGGTTTGTTAAATTTCATCTTCAGCTTTCTGAAGGAGAGATGAAATTGACAGAGCCTTGGAGGAGGCGAAGATTAAATTAACAAACCCTCTGAGGAGAGATCTCCATTGTCTCTGTTTTTTTAAACTACCCTGTTGTAGAGATGTGAAATCGACTGTGTCTTTTTAATCCACACTTCCCAGCTAACATTGCATCTCCCTATACTTGAGCATACACTCATGTAGAGAGACTCTGAGGCAGGTATATTTTGGGGAGGGAACTCTGTGGAGGATGAGATGTCACACTCAGGTTCAAGGTCAGTTCCTCCCCTTCCTATGAGGTCACTTTCTCTCATTTTCTCTCATATCACTCAATCTAAAAACCTCTCAAAAGCTTCAAGAGAGCCAGTTTGGTGTAGTGGTTATGAGTAGAGATGGGCATGATCGACATTACAATAGAAAAATACCCACGATAATGGCGTTCGCGCGATTGGGACCCGGCGGATCGGTGTCGTCCACGGCAACAGATCCAGCGGTTGGGGGGGGGGCTTCATCAGGGCTTGATTGGAGTGATCGGTATCTGATCAGAGATCCAGTCACTCCGGCACCAGTAATCTATTCCCCTGGCAACGGAGCCAGGGGAATGCCTGAGCTGAGTTTGCCCTCCTTCTGTCACCCTGGAAACCCGAATGGAAGCCCAGCTTGCCTTGATCAGCAGGGCTTCCTTCCAACTACAGAGCAGCAACACACTCACTAGTTGGGAGAAGATAGCCGGGGAGGAAGGGGGAAGGGGGTGTTCTGTAGCCATGGGCACTCCAAACTTTTTTTGCTTTTTAAAAAAACGGGGCTTTGTAGGAGGAATGGCTGTTTTTCTGTCTGTCACTCTGTTTTTAACCTGCTTTTGAAACACTGTATTTTGTGGGAAAACCTCATTCAAGGCTCTGTGTGTGTGTTTAAAATATGCTTTTGGAAGACTGGCTGCTTGCTTTTAAAATCAGGTGGGGAGGAATGGAGGATTCTGTCCCTGCTTTTTTAAAAAAGCTGGCTGAAACATGTTGATGGGGTGTCTCTCTCTCTCTCTATTTGGAGAGGCAGGGATGGGTTAAAAACTCCCCCCCTCTGTTCTAAGTGTGTGTGTGTGTGTGTGTGTGTGTGTGTGTGTGTGTGTGTGTGTGTGTGTGTGTGTGTGTGTGTGTGTGTGTGAACGTCCCCTCCCTGAGGGGAGGCGGCTCTTCGATGGGTTAAAAACTTTTCCCCCCTCTGCTCTAAATGTGTGTGAACGTCCCCTCCCTGAGGGGAGGTGGCTCGTCGCCGGGTTAAAAACTCCCCCCCTCTGCTCTAAGTGTGTGTGTGTGTGTGTGTGTGTGTGTGAACGTCCCCTCCCTGAGGGGAGGCAGCTCATTGGCGCCTCCCCGTGCCCACCGGAACTGGCGGTCACCACCACCACCCACCCACCTTCCCACATAGCTGGGAACAGCGGGGCGCCTCTCCGCTTTGGCCTCCCTAATCCCCGATCCACGGTTCGGAAACGGGAGATGACCAGTGTGGATCGGTGATTTGGGGTCATCGCCAGCGCCGATCCTCAATCAGCTTGATCGGTAATTTTTTTTTTGGATCGTGCCCACCTCTAGTTATGAGCGTGGGACTCTAATCTGGAGAGCTGGGTTTGATTCCCCACTCCTCCACTTGAAGCCAGCTGGGTGACCTTGGGTTAGTCACAGTTCTCCTCAATGAAGACCTAAAGTGGCTTAAACACTGTTCTCCCCTCTTCAGTTTTATGCTCACAACTCTGTGAAGTAGGTTAAGCTATGAGAAACTGAATGGCCTAACGTCAGCTAGCAAGCTTCCATGGCAGAATGGGGATTTGAACCTCTAACCACCACACCATCCAATCTGAAAAGCCATAGAAAGACACCAGTCACCAGCAGTTCCATTCCTCTTTCAATCCCCGACTGGCTCTAGTCTTTAGTATTTTCACAAGTGAACTGTCAATCAGCTTCTCCTAGCCTCTCCTAGCATACATCTGACGAAGAGAACTTGATTCTCGAAAGCTTATGCTACAATAAAATTGGTTAGTCTTAAAGGTGCTACTGGACTCTTTTTGATTTTGCTACTACAGACTAACACGGCTAACTCCTCTGGTATATAATAGTATCTTTTTGGTTTACCATTGGAGAAATGTGTTAGAGCATACACTGTCTGCAGCCATTCTTGAACATCCATTTCTCCTAAACTCTATGGTTCTGCAGGGGAACTGATATCTGTAGTCTGTAAATTAGTTTTAATTCCAGGAGAACTCCAGAAGTCAGCAGGTAAGTTGGCAACTGCAACTCTGATACACAAGGGCAAAGCATTACAGACATCAGGCAAAACTTATGCAAGTTTGGACACATGAATTTCAGGTTCATGTATGTAGTGGTGAGTGTGAGTGTTTCTGATGCCCAAACTCTCATTTATCATGCTTAGAGGTTTATTATTGGATCTAATGTCTGAATGGGCTTTCTATTTCACAAAGCATTAAACATGGAGTTCATTTTGTGATATGATCCCTGTAATCTTTATTTAACAACCTGATGACCCCGCAGTCTTGAAAAGAACCAGTCTTACAAATACCACCCTCTATTTCCATCACTGCATCAAAGCCATTGCTGCAAGAAATTTGGCTACAGTCAAAGTTGGCAGTGAAGATATAGAAACAAGGTAATCCTCAGAAGTGATCACCATCTCTAACATATTTGTGTGTGCATATGTCTGTGTGTTCATACATACAATGTGTGTATGGGGTTGAGCGCTCCAAGCACCCTGGACTTGTCACAGACCCCTTACCTGAAGGCTGACGGAACCCCGACTGTAGGCACAGGAAGCCTCATGGAGGGAGTTCAGCTCCAGACAGCAGCAAGGGAAGGGAAAAAGGAGCCAGGGGGAGAAACCAGCCAGGTGCACGCTGGCCAACCCCACCCCAAAGGGGAAGAGGCACACAAGCCTGCCAGAGATGCCAACAGCAGGACAGAGATACTGGAAGCCCCTGCGCAAGCCCTAGGAGGAACCAGCAGCAACAGCCACCTGGGAGAGCCGGCTGGACCCCACGAAACCAGCACTGCACCTCATGAGCAGAGACAGAGAAGGCTGTGCTGCATTGCTTGGAAGGGCTCTGCCAGCCCTGTCTTGCAGGAAAGAATAAGAGAGAAGGGAAGAGAGAAAGGAGGCACACCTGGGGAAAGCCCCAGCTGGGATACATCCAGCCCTGCCCAGCAAAAGAAGAGAGGAATGCAAAGAGGAACTAGGACAAAGGAAGAAACACCTGAGGGCATACACAGCTGGACAGCATCAGGAGTGGGAAGGAGCCTGGGAGGAAGGGGGGGGGAGTTGGAAGAAACCTTTTAAAGGCTGGCTTAGGAGAGAGATCTGGATGGGTTGTGTAGGAGTGGTGGAGTGGAGTAGGAGTTGTTGGAGGTTGGATGGCAAGGAGGAGTATGAGTGAGCAAGGAAGGAAAGGAAGGTCAGTGAAGGAGTTGAAGGAGGAAGGTGGGAGCAGGAGCGGGGTCAGGTTAAGGGGGCCTGCAAGTGGACTGAGAAGGAGTAAGGGTGAGATATACCTCCCCTCCTTCCACAAAGTGGGACCCCGCAGTATCTCTGACAACAACCCAGAGTCAGGGCATCTGGCACAGCATCTGGCACAGCAACGCCCGGGACAAATCCTGACACAATGTACTAATAAAGTGGCACTCATTGTCAAAAAAGGTTTGTATAGATTTTAAAAAGGCTTGTAATATATAATTTTAATGATTTATACTGTTTTATGATTGTATCATTTTTACTTTGTAAGTCACCTTATATCAGTAGGCTTGCTATCCCCCCCCCCACTCAGGCTGGAGGAACGCTTACCCCACCTGTTGCCCCCTTGCCCTGCTCACCTGGCTAGTAAGGGGGGAAGCATGGTGGGAAGTGCATGCATGTGCTCCCATGTTCCCCTGTTGTGCCAGGAAATGATGTTGTTTTCCAGCACAAAGGAGGAAACACGGGTGCACTGAAGCCCAATTTGGTAAAAATTGCCCATTTGGAGGTGATTTTTATTGAACTGGGCTTCAGCGTGCCCTGCTGCTCCATCGTGCAGCAAAATGACATTTTCTGGCATGGCAGGGGAGCGAGAGAGTGCACTTTGCATGCACAGGACATAAATACCCCATTGTCCCCCAGACCCACAGCCCCCACATCCCCGTTTTGACAGCTGGGGCCCTTGTCACACTATGTGGAGTGTGTGTCTGTAGAGGAGGTACTTAAATTTTCTGAATAGATAAAGTGGCATAGCACCAGCATTGTATTTGAACCTTAAGCACTGCCCTAGTATTAATGTGTGGATAATTGGCAATTGTAGTATCCAGAAACATATACCAAAGCTAAACGAGGCCTAGGCATGTGAAAAAGCTATTACATCACACAGCTATTACATCACACAGCTACACAAAGCTACTACATCACACAGAGGCGGTGTACCTAGCGTGATGAGGGGTCTAACTGTTGACAGCTCATTAATATGCCATCCTAAACTTAATTTGGTAATAATGGATTAGGGTTGCCTACCCCCAGTTGCAGGCTGGAGTTCTCCCAAAATTACAACTCATCTCCAGACTACTGAGATCAGTTCTCCTGGAGGAAATGGCAGTTTTGGAGGGTTGACTTTATAGTGTCACATTCCTGCTGAGCTCCCTCCTCTCCCAAACTCTGCCCTCCCCAGAAGCCACCACCATATTTTCAGGAACTTATCATCTCAGAGTTGGCCACTCTACCCAGGGCCGGCGCGCCCATAGAGGCCAGGTAGGTGGTGGCCTCAGGTGCCAGGGCACTGGAGAGGCGCCGGAGGGGGTGTTGGGGGCGGAGGCGCACGCCGTGGAGCTGGCGTGGCTGGCCTGCAGCTGCTGCAGCCAGCCAGCCCAGCCCCGTGCCGCTGCCGCTGCCGCTACCGCTGCCGCTGCCGCCGCCGCTGCCACCACCACCACACAACCCAGCCAGGTGTAGCAGCCACAAGCCACTGCTTCCACCCGCCACCCCAGCCATCAGCCGGCGAATGCCCCTGGCTTGCGCTGCGCAATGACATCATCGTGCGATGACGTCATCGTGCAGTCCGGGGGGGGGGTTGCCGCAGGCGCCAGAAACCCTGGCGCCGGCAGTGACTCTACCATCAGCCAATCTATATTCATGCAAGTCTTAATACCTAATAGTGGAAGCTGGTGCAGCATTGTGACTAAGAGTGCGATCCTAGGCAGACTCTAGAGGTAACTCTGCACAGGATTGTGATAGATGCTGTGGTCCGGGCAGTCTCGGATTTAAAGGTAATTTCTGCCAAGAACTAACAAGTTGGCCTTAGGCAGGTATCCTGTAACATGGGGATAGCAATAGCGGCTTATCATATAACAAGATAATGTATATGAAATACAATGAATTCTGAAAGTGCTATAGAAAGGCTAACTATTCTTGTTATTTGGGAGCAAGTTGTCGTCATTAGTTCGTATTTGGAGCTGGCATAATACAGAGGGACAGACTTCCTCCACATGCCTTGCATATCTGTTATGCAGCTTTAGGTACTGTAGGCTTTCTTACTTTGCTTTGCTGCCTGTTTTATTGCAGAATGCCTTGACAATTTGGGTATAAAATTGCAGTCCTAAATACAGTTTCTTGGAAGTCAGTGGTTAGCAGGTTTTGCATCCAATGCTAATTCCACTCCCATCCATGACATGAATACCAGCATCATTTTTTTTTTAAATGCTGTTGGTGCCTAAGGCCTTCATCCACGATAGATCTTTTCAACAGAGTGCACTTCATTTAGATCCTCTCTCTGGGCTAGAGGGTGACCAGCAGGACACAAACAACTTGTGGGGTCATAATTTTTAGTCAGTAGCAAATATGGCTGTTAAAAAAAGATCAAATTCACAGAAGACTGATCTATCAGCAGCAGCTATTATCTATGATAGCAAAAAAAATGGAATGTCCTGTCCCAGAGGCAGTATGGATGGCTAGGTGCTGGGGACAAACAAGGGAGTTTAGCTAACTCTGTCATTCCCTTTTGGAAAACTTTCCAGGCTCTCTGGGCTGGTCACTGCCAAAGACTAAGTGATGTATTAGATTGACTTGTGGTTTGATCTCAGAAGGATAGATCTATTTAAAATAAACAGTATTGACCAGGGTACAACATTTCCTTGATCTTCATAGAATGTGGCAAAGAAATGTTCAGTTTAAAGAATCAATGATCTCTTTGTCCACAGAAAAATGGCAGAGAGCTTAGCCTGTTTCTTCTATCCTTTGTGTAGTTGCAATTTCCTTTAAATAGAATGGTTCCTTTTTAAACCCTCTTCTCAAAGGAAATGATAAAACATTAGGGCAGATGGATACCCCACTATTCATGTGACAGAAATGGCTTCATAAAGGCCCACCATAACAAGTGCATGAAGAGAGGACTTAAATTTAAGAGTGACTGTTCCTGAAATAAATAATTTCATTTAAAGGTGGTGAGTAAATCTTTTGAAAGGGACTTTGTAGAAGAGTAAGGTATGCTTCTGAAGCAGCCCACAGGATAATACTTTAGCTTCCTCAATGAAAACTTCAGTATTGTTAAATAAATAACAGACGTGTTTACTTTGTATCTGGTTGGAGTATCTTTATATTCTTTCTCACATGTACGCATCACCTAAGTGTTAATATTTAATTTTCCCTAGATATGCAGTGAACAAAGATATAGGCATATTAATTCCATTACTGACTTTTGGCTTCTGAGATATTTGATTTGAATTGATTTTGCTGCCAATGCTTGCGACCTCTGGTAAAAAAAAATTGTTGCATTGAGCAAGTGATGTATGATTTCTTATTATATAAATATTCTCTAAAGAATTAGTCAGAGAAGGTCTCCCTTAGTTCATTAAATCAACAAATATAATCAATTCAAAATTTATTTACAGGTTTTACACTGAGAAGAAGACAGCCCTTAACTTTATTTTAATGGATTTAAAATGTACATCATACAATATTAAATCTCTTTAGCATGGTGTGTTAGAGCTAGTAATCAAAGTGAGAGACCTTGTTAAATAATTCTACCTGAGCACAACTGGTGTTTCACACTACAGATATTAATTTTAAAATGCATGTTCCTTCATATGGATGTACTGAAGTGTTATAATTAGTGCAAAAGGTTAACAATTAGGTACTATATCTATGCTGGGCTATAAATTCATCCCCCTGTCTTAAGAGGTATATATCAAAGCTAGAGATGGGCATGAACCGGAAAAAAACCAAACCACGCAATTCGTGGTTCATCGCATTTCACGAACCACGAACTTTCACAAACCTGCCTTGGTTCGAGAACCAGTTCATGAAAACGTCACATCCAGGTCAGGAAATTGTCACTTCCAGGCCAGCAGAAGGCCACTTCCTGGTCAGCAGAAGGTATGCAGGAAGTCCATCCCCTGTTGCCTAGGAAACTGATTGATAGGCACCAGGCTGTCTGCAGTGACGAACCAAATAATGAACCAAACGAACCAGTCTAAAGTTCGTGGTGGTTCGTCAGAAATAGGCTCTGATGAACCGCTGGATCGCAAACCACGAACCAGCCTGGTTCGTCACGAACTTTGGTTCGTATTTCGGTTCATGCCCATCTCCAATCACAGCTTATAGAATACAGTGAAAACGAAAGTGCATTGCTAATCACAAGAGGTAGAACATATATATGCCTTGTTTAGGAATAGCAAGGAATTATCAGCTCACAGCATGGTATTGTAGGAAAGGGTTCCCAGAGGTTTCGCTAATGAGTTAGAAACCATAGATTTCACCATTACTGTATGTTGCCTTACGTATTATCTGTTGCTTTAAATATGTACTATATCCTACCTGTGCTTTATGCTGTTCAATGTAAGTCCTAGAATTGATTTTGTTCTGTTTCAGCAATTCCTCAACCCCATACTGGATCCTTGCTAATACTATATCTTTGTAAACTTATATTCTTTTACCCCATGACATTGTTTATGGAAATGTTCTTGATACTGTATGGAAATGCCTGCCCTTGTCCTTGCCACTAATTGTACTTATCTCACACTACGTAATCCGCCTTGAGTCTCAGTGAGAAAGGCGGACTATAAATAAATAAAAATAAATAAATAAATAAATAAATGTGGGAAGAATGAGAAAGCAATTGTTGTCACCATCTCATGAGGCTCACCTTTAAACTGGAGATGACAGAAACAGATAAAGTCAAGGTAGATTTATCTTCCTCAGCATCACAAGAGCAGGGTTCCTTTGGTCCTTCAACTAAGTGGTTATATGCAGTGTCCAATTTAGAAAGAAAAGGTTGATTAACATCAAAAAGAGAGGAAAAATGACATACAGCCAACAGCCTTAGGCGACTTCCTTTCTTTCTGTCTAATGTACCACATAAGGTTGTTGTATCAATGAGGATGGGAGCACCATGTATGCTGTTTGGAGTTCTTTGGAGAAAGGGCTGAATAACAATATGCTGGATAGGTAACCTGTAAGCTGCCCTACCAACTCACATTGGTCTTATCCCATTTCATATACAGCAAATCTCAGTCCCTTTCAATTTCTTAGGTAAATATATTGAAGTTTTGTTAGCTTTTGACACACTGCAGGATATATGAGTAATGCATGACCTGAATGCTTTCACGATAGTCAAAGTATAACTCATAGCATGCTCTAGCCTAGGATTATTAAGAACCATCCCTGCTATGGAAAGCAGAAGTCCTTCCTTTACCTGGAGGAAATGTAAAAAGTAGAATCCTTTTTATGCATCACCTCATTTTTCAGCAGTATACTTCATGGAAGTTTTAAAGCAGTATGATTCAGTAAGATACACAGTGCCTTCAGGAGTAGCTGTTTTATCTAAAAGACATAGGAGGGACTAGGTCCCCAAATCAAGCTGGAATAAGATAAGGGTTTTATTGTGTAGACTGCACCAGTCTGACTTTCCCCCTAAATTATCCAGGATTTTAATACATGAAAAGTATATGGATAAAGTAAAGACTGGAGGGAAGGTGGTGTGGTATAGCCCTATCTCATCAGTTCTCAAGGGCTGAGCGTGGTCAGTATTGGATGGAGGACCACCAAAGAAGACTCTGCATAGGAAGTCAATGGCAAACCACCTCTGCTTCCCACTTGCCTTGAAAGCCTTTTGCTTGGGCCACAATAAGTTAGTTGCAATTTGACAACACAGTAAATGCTATGGCCGGATTTGTTCCAGTCTCACCACACCCAGTCTCACACACTTCATGAACCACTATAGATTCAATTTCAGGCACTCCCACAAAAATATGTTCCCCTCTCTTTTATTATTAGTGTTTCTTAGTAAGAAAACATCTAGTAAAAAGACATTTTATATTTCTGAATCTATCACTTATTGCTTATTTTTTTAAAAAAAATGATAATAATAAACACATGCACACTCCTCTGTTTCTGTTAAGGGTGTGCAGTTTCCATTTCAGAGACATGGAAGCCAATAACATCAATATGTTTTCAAGATCTCTTGTGCAGGGATAGAGCAGCTGCATCCTGTATAACAGCTCTCAGGGTCCTGAAAGGGTGAAAGCTCGAGTGGAGCAGGAAACCAGCAGAAGAAAAGCTTTTCCAGTCTCTCCAGAATAGCTTGATTGCTTCTCATCTGCTTTAATTTTTCCCTGATGACAAGCCGTGCTTGGGAGTAATAAGTATGGCATGAACTAAATACATCACAATTGACTGCCTGCATAATAGCATTGGTGAAAAGGAATCAAATGGACTTAGGTTTCATCAACTTGCAGCTATTGATTTTTTTTCCACTAGTAAAAGCAAGCTTACAAAAAAGTTGGTGCTTTTGCTTTTTAAAAAGCCCTCTATGAAGATTTTGTTTCTAAAGTGTTCATTTAATAACCATTCAGCTGTTTTATGCACATAAGTGCCAACAGTATAGTTTGGTATAGGGAAGCAGTAATAACAGATTAGTAGACTTCCAGCAATTCCACTTTCTTAGATTTGGGGAAAAGAAACATAATTTTTTGCTATAAGAAGTTTCTGGGAAACTAATAAATTAACATATCTATTAATTTATCTGCATTATTTTTCAAATAGGATTTTAAATTTATTCTGTGACTCTTGAAAGCTTATGCTACAATAAAGTTGGTTAGTCTTAAAGGTGCTACTGGACTCTTTTTGATTTTGCTACTAGAGACTAGCATCTATAATTTTTTTCTATTCTAAGATCCAGGTCTACTCAGAAACAAGCTCCATTTTATTCAGTAGGGCTTACTCTCAGGAAAAATGTTCTCAGTGATGCAGCCTCATATAATACCTTTCTGCCAGGACAGTTTAGAATAGAAAACAACTTCCTACAATATAAAATACACTCCCCCACCCAAAGGGGGGGATAAGAAGGGAAAGGGGGAGTCAATTCATATATAAAGATAAATGTATAAAGTTGTTCCATAATGAACAAACTGTAAAGGCCACTATTGGAGACTGTTCTGAGAGGGAATAAAATGGCAGTTGGTCATGGATAAGCTGATTAAAGAGGACCTTGATGTCACCTTCTGATGCAGCCAAGTCAAATGGCCAATGACAGAAACAATCCTGAGAGACGAGGAGTCAAAAGGCAATTGGTTCCAGCCAGACTGATGTAGGATACTTATGGGAGCGTTCTTATTTCTGGGTCAAGCTTTTGCTCAAAGAAATCTGCTTCTTGTGTATGGGAGGAAGCAAGAACCAACACGCGAATAAAATACCAGGTCCAATATTGAGCATCTAGGTACCTCACAAACATGAAAGAGTAGGTGTAGGATACAGATTCCTGGATTACACTACACTCAAAAGAACAAATGGCTGAAAGCAGACAAATTGAAACTGAACCCAGACAAGATGGAAGTGATGCCGGTTGGGAAGGCAGAGATATTCAAGGATATCATACTCCCCACTTTTGATGGAGTTCATCTGGCACTTGCAGAGTCAGTTAACCTAGGGGTTATATTGGATCTAGCAGTATTTCTAGAAAAGCAACTTAAGGCAGCTACTAAAAAAAAGCTTTCCGTAAACTCAGTCTAGCCTGGAAGTCGGCCCCTTACCTCAACACAGCTAATCTGGCCACCTGGATTCATACCATGTTAACATACTACTAACAGTGTACTGTAGTAACAGTGCACTATAATGCACTGTACATAGGCTTCCCCTCTAAGTTAATTCATAGACTTTAGTTGGTACCAAATGCTGCAGCTCTGCTATTATCAGGAGCAAGGAGGACCGTGAATATTACTCCCATTCTACACATACTCCACTTGCTACCTATCAGACACTGAGCCCAATTCCAGGTACTGGCTATTCCCAACAAAGTTCTTCATGGACTTAGTCCATCATATCTATAAGACTGCCTTTATCCCTATATTCCACCATGGCAGCTGCGCTCATCTGAACAGGGCCTTCTGCAGGTGCCACCTTGCACATGGGCAGAATCAACAGCTGCCTGTACATGTGCGTTCTCTTTGGTGGCCCCTACCTTTATGGAATGGTCTGCCTAAGGAGATTAGAAAATCTCCCACTCTACTGACCTTCCACAAATGATGCAAAACTGAATTATTCAAGAGGGCTTTTTACTCAGATAGGAGGGCTGTATGGTAAGGAATTGGTCTCAAAGAGATCCATCAGTAAAGGGATAAGGAAGGGACCACAGACTTTACTACTATTGCTGTAAATATTGTTGGACCATAGACCCCATTATTATTGCTGTAAATATGATCCTACTGCATAGTTCCTGTGTTGTTTAATATGTTAGTTATACAATTACTTATGTTCTGTTTCAGTATTTCTTCAGCTCTGTATTGGATTTCTGTTAGTTTTTAAATCTTTGCAAATTTGCATGTATATGCCCATTACATGTTTGTTGAAATGTCTTTGATGACAGTACTGACTCACACTATGTAATTCACCTTGAGTCTTAGTGAGAAAGGTGGACTCTAAATAAATAAATATACATGGTATTAAAATTAATATTGCACACAAAATCATGTGCTCTCCATTGCCCAACCAGTCAGGGGTTAAGCTCAGGCACAGGGCTGTGCTTCCTGTGCAACAGTGATAAATCTGTGTTTTGTAATGTACAGTCTATGTCAGAAGCATATCTTTCATTTAGAATGATGTCCCTTCGATACGTATTTCAATCAATGTTGCATAAGACCTTTCTGGTTTGAGTAGTAGGCATATCCAGGTTATTTATAAAGGCACTTTTCAGGTCTACTTTTGTGCTCTGGGAATTCCCAATAAATTCAGGTCTATTATTCTCACAAATAAGATCTATGTAAGCACCCATTAACTATGTTGCTTCCTTAACATCTTTCCAGTTAAAATAATAATAATTTAGCAGAAGCTTAGACTAGTACAGCTAAGAATCAAGAAATCTCTTCTCTCCACTTCACAACCCTGAGGATAATAATGAGGTTTCAGATCTATTATTCCCTCAAAGGAATCTAACAAAAGCTATGATTCATGGTTAAGTTGTGTAACAATTCAAACAAGAAATAAATGCAAAAAGCAAAGCTGTCACTGGGTATGGAATAATCTGCTGAAACTTTACCTCACAATAATTGGCGGAAAAATATCAATGGAGCCATGAAAACAACCTCTTGCATGAACAAGGAACTTGACTATATTGTAACATGCATTTTACATAGAAGTTGTTCAGTTCAGGAGATAAAACAATTTGCCCATTTTGGCATAGTTTAGAGCTTTGTTTGACAGGGCTGTAAAAGGGCAAACAGAACAAATCTCTTTTGTGTCCTGCAAGTAAATTGCGTGTGAACATTATTTAAAAGTTACTTGGCAGTGTGGAAATCATGTTCCTCCACAACATCTGTTGCCATTACTTTTCAAATGTATTTTTCACCCTTGTCTCTTCCACCAGTGCTGTGAACTGCCCCCAGAATATAAAGAGCAAGGCCACATCTATTAGTTCCCTGCTTATCACTTGGAATTAAATACCAGAATGTGCATAATTAGAAATCACCTCAACCTGGAAAATGGCATAATGACAGAGTCCTTGAAATCAATGAAGGTGAAAGCTGTATGTATTCGCACATTTCTGCAAACTTGAGATTGAATGCTGATTAGGATTTTGTATCAGCATTTCAACAATTAAGCTATATTTATTCTGAATGGAAGTTTATTTTCAGCACTGTATGATTTTTTGTAACGCAGTCACTGCCAAAGGTGAAGCGCAAAATACTTAGATTTGGTTTGCACGCATTTCACAAGCAATCACTCTGGGTCACTAATTCAACAAAATGACTAATTTTATAAAAAATAAAGAGAACATGTAAAAATAAACTGTCCAGGAACAGTTCGCGTTCGTCCATGTTCGTTGTTCATTGTTCGTGGATGGCACTGAACGACAAACAGGGTGTTTGGGGTTTTTTTCCATGCGTGCCCGTGTCTAGTCACAACTAATAATCCTTTTAGTTCCACTCAGGCTTACAGCTCTAGAATACCTTCCCTTTGGGGTTTGAATCCCACTGCTAACCCCACCTGTGTCATTTTACCCTTTTGTGTGACCTATATATTGCTCCTTCTCCAAAGGTTTTTGCTGCCAGCAAAGGCTTTCACCTGAGATCTATTCTGTTTAACTGGTATTATAGGAAAACTTGTTATACATGGTGTTATACATGACAGAACAGTCAGCATGTGTGGGTGGCTGTGCAATAAAAAGGGGATCCTTTCTTCCTTAATCCAAAGTAGAATTTATTTATAAGAACATAAACTTGGTGGCTTAAAAATAGTTATATATTCTTACACAGACTCTGTCACAAATTATTTTCCACACAGATTGTCAGTAATAGAATAAACAGTCCTCTCATCCACACAGATATAGATTCACTCCAGCTTTTCCACACAGCTTGCCTGACCTAGATAGCATAAACTTTCTCTGAGATACCCACAGACAGCTGAGGCTCCATGCAGATTGCCTGATTTAGCCAGAATGAATGCCTTCAGCACTCTGACTAAAAACTGCAGTTCATTCTGCCCCCTAGGGTACACATGCATGCATATGTGCTGTCAAATCAAGCTTTCAAGGCAAGTGAGAAGCAGTGGTGGTTTGCCATTGTCTTCCTCTGAAGAGTCTTCCTTGGTGGTTACCCATCCAAGTACTGACTCTGCTTAGCTTCCAAAATCTGACAAGATCAGGCTATACCATATTGCCTTCCCTCCACCCTAAGGTACACCTAACATCCAAACATAGTGTACTCCATGCACCCATCCAGTCCCCGCTTCTCAGCTCAAAGACCTGCATTTAACACTCCAGTAACAACTATTAAAATCCCACGTTGACTAGCAGAAATAAAATGCAAAAACTTATTTACATGCAAACTTTACAGAACACATGAAGGTATTCTATAATGATTCAGACCATTTGTCTGTCAAAGGCCACTTCCACGTGCTCCAATTTTTTCGGGTTTTCTATGTCCCAAAGTTGTGTCTTCCAAATCCACTTCGAGAACTCACCTTCCACATGCATCATCCTCATGAGTGTATTGTGGGTGTTTGTCATGAAAAAAAAGGTCCCCCAAAAGGTCCATTCTTCTTGGTTATATTTGTTCCATATACATGTGGGCCCCTTTTTATTTCGTGGCCTTTCCCCCTTTACTTTTTATACACATCTGTATGAAGAAGAAGAGAATGTTGAATATTAATTATATCTTATCTTCAGATGTTGATAATGGATAATACTTGCAGGCAATAGGGTTGGTGGTTTTGTATTGTGGCAGAAGGGCACCTGCTGTCAAAGTAATTATTATTTTTGCTTTTTTTTAATACTGTCTTAAACTCAATAAACTAACTGGGGATAAGATGGGGTTTGAGGGTTTTATTTCTATTTCTTTGAAACACTTTCCCACCCAAAAGGGCCTCCAAGGCGGCAAACAATCCAAAACATTAAAATGAGTTTATAACACATCACACATATAACAGCAATTAAACAAAACAAATGTTGCGGGGATTGATTTCAGGCAGACATCAGAATGCATTGCTAGGAAACCAAATGGAATCATCAGAAAGTAATTTCTTGGGGCCAATTTTTTGACAGTTGTAGTTTTTTCTAAAATGACTGGAAGTCAAACAGAAAGGTAATCCCAGTTTTACAACCTATTCATGATGGCAACATGGAACCATATATAGCCTGTGACTGGCAATATAGCAAAGGAGTTACATCAGTACTTGGAAGACAAGCTGTCTGGAGCACCCTGTTTTGTCCAGTCCAATGGAGCCTTTTGACTTTTTCTTGACATCTGTGATTAATTGTCAGGAGTTGCTTTTCTCTCAACATCCTGCTCACTTACATTGTTCATACTGTGCTTTCTAGCTGCCACAACAGATTTCTCTGAAAAATTGAAATATGTCTTTGTATTTCAGGTAGAACCTCCGATCAGGCATACCCTGTCATGCACCAACCATCCTTGCTAATAATAGCAAAGTTGGTGTGAATAACAGAACATTAGGGTGAATACTAAATCCAATCTCCCACAGTACTGATTCCCTGCCTGCCTGCCTTCCTTCCTTCCTTCCTTCCTTCCTTCCTGGTTACCTAACTGAGCCTATCTTGTCCAGTAACTTTTCCAGCTCCTATTTAAGTATCATCCACCCCTTTAAAGAGGCAAAATATATAGATGTGATTGGTTTTTAAGGTTTCATCTCCTGCTAATAATCATGCTGCACAAAAAAACACTTTTCAGATCGCATAGAAAATGGAAATTTACAGTAGGTATTTGTGGCTCCCCTGCTGAAAACACTGGAACTTAAAACATGATGAATTTCAGTTGATTAACAATCTGTATACAATGTATTTTAAAGAATTACTGTATATTACATTGTAATCTGGATAGTAATTGATTGAGCAGTGTCGTTTTAAACAGAGTTACACCCTTCTAAATCCACTGAAGCCGATGGTATTAGAAGGGTGTCACTCTGTTAGAATTGCATTAATATGTTTCATCAACAGCAAATTCAATTACTTCTTGCAAAATGATGAAGGAGAAATGATCTGAACTAACTAGCCTCTACATTCCTCAAAGCATACCAAAGCTAGTAAGAACAGATAGGCTTGATTTTTTAAACTTAGTCTGATATATAATTTTTTCCGAAGAAGAATGCTTCACTTAGCATCTTCTGTTATTTTTAAAAGATGAAATCTTGCACTTTCTAATCTCTAGGAATTAATATATTGGCCACCATTCATCTCCCTGTTGCTTCTCCTCAACACACTATTCCTTTCTTCTGGCCTCCCAGCCCCTGGCCTCATTTGACATTTGTAATAGACAAAGTAATTTTGTTTATGAGCATTTGTTATGTTACATAAACACGCTATCAGTAAAACCACATGGGTTAACCATAGTCAATAGAATTAGTCAACGGGATATCTTTGAAGCTCCAGAGAGAAAGTGTCCAGGGAACTGCATGCGGTTGTCACCAATATGTAGGTGACATCCAGCACCATTACTTCTTTTTATCAGTCAGACAAGTCAGAAGATGCTGTGAACCATTGTCTGGATGTGGTAATTGCCTGTCAACCGAAATTTAGTCTAGGCAGCACTGTAATATTACCAGGTTAACCATCTGGGGCTGGGAAGTCAGCCTGCTCTATGTGGGTTTGCACTTCCTATACTGGAGTAGGTTTGGGGATTTTTAGACCTCTTTTTCAAATAAAGATTGGGTATTCTTTGTGGCACATTGAGCCTTTAACTAAAAAAAAAAAAGATTGGGCTGGTATACAAGCTATGGACCTTTCTTGAGAGACAGAATTTGGCTTCAGCTATTTATTTATGGTTTGAGCCCATACAGATTAGACAAACTCATCCTCCACACGCAGTCCCCACAAGTGCTTGCCTTTCATTGTGAGGTAGCTAGACAGCCTCCAAATAGTTCCAAGCAAAATCAGTTTGGAGGGGAAGTTGAGCACTTTCGTCATCATAGACCAAAATCACCTTCATCCCTTTCAATTTTTTTTTTTGTTGGCACATTCATGATAGCTTGTTGCTGCTTTTGCAATGATGCTTTCACGACTGGAAGGGAAATAGAATTAGGGAGAAACTGGGCAGAAAGGGGAGGATTCTGCATAGCGCTTTAACCATTCATATGAGAAAAAGCCACTTTGTCAACCTGCAGCAGAAGAAAACACTAGAGAAACTGAAGTCCCTGTAAAGACATGGAAGAGGCAGTAATGAAACAGTATGCATATGTTTTGCAAATGTAAACGTGTGGAGGGTTGGAGGAAAGCCACTAGAGTTCCGAGGATGGACGTTGCCTATAACCTATAAGGTCGTGTGGAAACAGCCATTGTTAAAGACTGACTGATGTTTAATGCTGGCTGCTACTCCAAAATCTTCAGGTGTCCAACATGCATGTGGTGGTGGAGAGTGCCCTCAAGTCAGAGTTGACTTATGGTGGCAACCCCTGTGGGGTTTTCATGGCAAGAGACTATCAGAGGTGGTTTGCCATTGCCTGCCTCTGCAACCCTGGTCTTCATTGCTGGTCTCCCATCCAGTTACTAACCACTGCCGACCCTGCTTCGCTTCTGACAAGATCAGGCTCACTTGAGCTACCTAGGTCAGGGCATCCAACATGGATAGTGATACAAAATATTCACCAAATATTCACAAACCCGATAATATTCACTATCAAAATCCAGAAGAGAATTTTAAGCAGATTTGGAGGGGGGATTCTTTTCAGATTTCGGTTTTGCCTAAGGACAGCTGCAACCTGTGATGTAAAATTCCCTGAGGGAACCTGATGCTGTTGCTTGGAAACCATAACCACTGCTGGAAATACTTATTAACCTGGCAATCCAGCCAACTGGATAAACGGCCATTCTACTCTAAGCAAGCAGCTGTGAATCCAAAAAATGGTTTCCCTGCTTACCCCATCTAATTGGCTGCCAGAATACTGCATTGAGCAGATGGTGAACCTGATTGGATAAACTGAAATAACAGTTAAGCTGACTCTGAAGCTTATTCTTGCTTCTTAGAGACTAAGGCTAGAAATAATTTGATGAATCAAACATTACCCAAGAATATTGGTAAGAACAAACCATTTTTTTGTTGTTTAAAAAAATGGCCAAATTCTGAGGTAATATCTATGTTTGAGCTGCATTTTATTAGCAAACAACAGACTAGAAAAATGAAAGAAATACACATTTTGACAAGTATTAAATATAAAACACGTGTATGTGTTAACATTACAGTGCATAAACAACATTGATATTACTTATCAAGATGGCTGAAACAAAGCCACTTTCCTTAATTTGCATTTATTTTTATTAATGTCAATTTTCACAGCATTTAAATGACTTGGTGCCAGCCAAATGGATGAGGAAAAGGACATTTCAGTTGGGTTGTTACAACTAAGAAGGCACTATCTCTTTCCGTTGTCTGTTTCATTTCAGATACAGGAGTGAAATTGAGGAGATCTCTGAAAAGATCTCAGTTGGCAGACATGTTAGTATCAGAGTAGATGGCCCTTAAGTAGTCTGATCCTGAACCATTAAGATATTTAAAGATAACGACTACCACTTTCAATTGGGTTCAGAAATGAATAGACAGAGAGTGCAGTTGTTATAAAACTGGAAATATATGATCTCTGCAATTAGTGTCAATCAGCATTTTTGCTGTTTACTAATTGAAACTGACAAACCATGTTCAAAGTTAGATCCACATAAAGAGTATTACAGTAGGTTTTCTGTTGTATGGATGAGTGTAAGTATAAGGGAAGTGAATGACAAGTTTCAGAAACTGATGAATTAGTTGAAAGGAGTTTAATTGTGAGATGTATATGTAAGGAAAGATCTAAGAAAGGAAAAGAATTAAGATATAAATTATTTAAGTCAGAGTTGGTGATAGGGACAGTTGTGTGACTAAGCCAAGTGGTCTCCTGGGAGCATTCACAGTGAGGTGGCTGTGAGCTTTTTTTGTGCCAAACAACTCTTGCAATATTCCAGTGCCACCTTTTTTCATACTAAATAAACTAATTTGAAGCCTTCTGAATTATGGTGAAACAATTTCAGTTCGACCCCCAGTGGCTTGTAAACTATTTTTGCTTCAGATCCTTTTCCATATAAGGAAGATTTATGAGGTGGTTCCATAAACAGCTTTCTAAAGATCTGATAATTTAAAAAGACACATTTAAGAAATGGAAGGAGGGCCATATAACCAAAGATGAATATAAACAAATTGCCTGAGCTTGTAGAAATAGTGTTAGAAAGCGAGAGGTGCTTAGTGAGAGATGCTAAACACAACAAAAAAGATTCTTTGGTTTTCAGAGCAAGAAAAAGAACAAGGAAGTGGTAGGCCCCCTGCAGGGAGAAGAAAGTGGCATTTTAACAGGTGATAAAAAGAGGGTAGAGCAGTTCCTACTTCACATCATTCTTCTCTTTCAAGGAAAACTGTGCTCAGCCTGCCCCCCACCCCCAAGAGCATAAGCAATAGGATAGGCATAGAAGTGGTATGTAAGCACCTAGCTTCTTTAAATGAAATCAAGTCCTCAGGACCAGATGAATTGCATCCTAAAGTATTAAAGGAACTTAATGTAACTTCAAAGCCTCTGTCTATCATGTTTGAAAATTCTTGGAGAACAGCTGAGGTGCCAGAAGATTGGAGGAGGGCAAATGTTGGTCCCCATCTTCAAGAAGGGGGAAAAGGAAGATTCAGGTAACTATCGATCCATCAGCTTGACATACATAACTGGAAAGTTTTTAGAACAAATTATCAGTGAGTCCTTGAGCATTTAGAAAAGACAGCAGTGATTACTAAGAGCCAGCAGGGATTCTTGATGAACAAGTCATGTCAGTCTAACCTTATCTCATTTTTTCAGAGAGTTACAATTTGTTTGTATCAGGGGAATGCTGTAGACATAGTTTATCTTATTTCAGTAAGGGTCTTGTCTTGATAAGGTTCCACATAATATTCATGTTGACAACTTGGTAAAATGTGGTTTGGATCCTACCACTGTTAGATGGATTTGTAAATGGTTGACAGATCACACCCAAAGAACACTTATAAATGGTTGCTCATCTTGTTGGAGACAAGTAACAAGTGGAATGTCTTAGGGATTTGTTCTGGGCCCTGTGTTATATAACATCTTTATAAATAACTTGGATGAAGAAATAGAGGGGATGCTCATTAAATGTGCAGATGATACTAAATTGGGAGGGGCTGCAAATACAGTAGATTATAGGATCAAGATTTGGAATGATCTTGACAGGTTGGAAATCTGGGCAAAAATTAAAATGAATTTCAGTAGAGATAAATGTAAAGTTCTGCATATAGATAGGAAAAATCAAAGGCATTGTTATAGGATTCAGAGACTTGTCTTGGCAGTAGTTTATGTGAAGAGGATCTTGGGTCTGTGATGCAGTGGCTAAAAAGGCAAATGCGATTTTAGGCTGTATCAGCAGAAGCATAATGTCCAGATCACAAGAAGTAATAGTATCACTTTGCGCCCCGCCCCCCGGCCCAGTCGAAATGAAAGGCAGACAAAGCTTGGGAATAAAATCGGGCCACTTTATTGAATACAACATAACTTGTCACTACGGCAAGGGATCTAACTAACGAGCAGTACAGGTCAAGAACTAGGGTTGCTCTGGATCTGACTGATCTGCGTCAACCTCCGAGAATGATGAGGAATGAAAATGGAAAGAAACAGATTTTAATATGGTGATGCCTCGTTTGCCCCTGAGGAAGTCGTGAGACGAAATCTGGCATTGCAGCCGGACCTCAGTTTGGGCTACCATCTCTGCAGGATCTCCGGTGGAATCACCTGTGGATATAAAAAGAAGAATAGGACATGAGAACTGTTATATGGTAGAAAGGATTGAATATTGGACTTACCTGATTAGTTGACTCAGAGAGTATATCCTGTTTCCTTTGAATACACAGAATGGGAGAGTGTTGTCCTTTGTAATAGGAATATTGTTATATTGGAAATATTTTATATCAACTTCATGATAAATATGTAAGATTTTTGAATATTAACACGATATAAGTTTGGAATATTATCGTTTGCCCCATTATTTCCAGGTGGTTTCCCACTTTTGGCTTTCTGGGGTGCGGCAAGTACATCCCAAGACCCCTACCTTTTCCAGGGCTATGTTGGCCTTATGCCTAGCCTGCTCCATCCTCTCAGGATACAAGGCTTCCTGCCACACCAGATATGGAAGCATCACTGACCACATGATCAGCTCACTAGGCAAAGACTTGCCTATAACCAGCAAATCCTCCTCGGCTGGGTTATTGCAACCTAGGTGGATGACTAAGATGTGAGAGGGTGGACTGTTCCTTCCCTCAAAAAAAAGTGACAGCAACCCTGGCCAATGAAGCCCCCTATGGCCCTGCCTCTTCATTGGGGGCCAATGAAGCCCCCTATGGCAATGCCACTCGAAATGGGCCCTATGGCCCATTTACTAAGGCTGAGCTGGGACCCGATCGGTGTCCTCCTGGCTTGGTGGGCTGCCCAAAAGATCATGCTGTGGCCACAGATGAGGATCCAAAGCCTCTCACGATGAGACACAGCACCTAAAGAAAGAAACAGAACCAATAAGTTTACAAAGACATCAAGGGTCGCACATATGCCCTATAAGCCAAGGACCACCAACGCTCCACTTTTGGATGGTAGGCCCAGGAAAACCCATGGCTGCTGCTGTGGAGGCAGCCCCAATCCTGAAGGAATGGGTACCAAATTTGATGCCCACCAGACCTAGTCTGGTGACAGCCTTGCCTATGACTACCTAGAACTGATACTTAGTAAGAGGGGTGCCATTCACAAGGCAGAAAAGTAATCCCCCACTGTTCCCTTGCAATTCCACATAGCACCTAAGTGCGCTCACAGGACAGAAGCCCGGTTGGGAACAGGAACTCAACTGAATCTCTGTCCCTTTACCCCTCTGTTTTAGACCACCAGACCCTGAGTGTAACTGTATTGTTAATAGCACCTTTAAGACTAACCAACTTTACTGTAGCATAAGCTTTCGAGAATCACAGTTCTCTTCGCATCTGACAAAGAGAACTGTGATTCTTGAAAGCTTATGCTACAGTAAAGTTGGTTAGTCTTAAAGGTGCTATTGGACTCTTTTCAATTTTGCTACTACAGACTAACACGGCTAACTCCTCTGTATTGGTAATGAATTTATGGTCTTGCACCATAAAGGCATGACCAGACCTATCCCTAAGGGATTGGGCAACCAATTCACTAACACACAGAGCCCCCAAAATGCCATGAGAGTGGCAGCGTGTAACAATGCCACCTCATAGTCTGAGTGGCACACCTTCTTCTACACAAGGCCAAGGCCTCAGAGCACAGATGGGGAAATGGGTTGCCTGACATCACCACATGATCACCTTTCCCATGAACAAGCCTCAAGCATCTTTCTCAACCTGAAGTCCCTAGTAGGGTCCACCATTCCCCTAGCCTTGCTGGCAAAGGCAAGAGCTACCAGCTGACTTCTTGTGGACTTAACTGCCAGCCCCTTACCTTTCTGCTCCACACAGAACTGCATAAGATGTTTCACTGGCATAGGCCTTACATGTGGCAGTCTAGCATTTTGCTTAAAGCCTGAAAATTGATCTACTGCCCAATTGTAAGACCTCTGTGTACTGGGGGCAATCACCAGCTGGATGGCCCTTTCTGCCTCTACCATCCAAAGCTCCACAGATCTTGGGGCATCTGAGCTGGCTGAAAGTTGGCCCCTGGAGCAAGCTGCCCAAACCATTCCTTCTGTAACTGAGACAGAACACCTGCAGTGCCATTATTTACACCCAGAACATGCCTTGGTAAGAACAAAATGTTCAGTCACAAACATTTAAGTGTGAATGCCCTGATCAGCCTCATAACCCGCGATGATCTGGATGAGAGGGAACAAAGGATGCATACCACTGCCTGGTTATCACATCAGAAATGGACAGTACGGTCTACCAGTTTGGCCCTCCACAAACAGACTGCCACTATAATAGGAAATAGCTCCAGGAAAGTCAGATCCGAAGTGAGCCCTTGATGTACCCAGCGTTCAGGCCACCACTCAGCACACAAGTGCCCGTAGAAATACACCCCAAAACTGGTGTGCCCCAAAGCATTCGAGGACACCTGTAGCTCTGCCTCCAAGTGCCTCCCTCCAGAAAGTAACCCTGTTATAAGAAGCCAAAACGTCTTCCCAAACTACTAGATCAGCCCACATAGCATGGCTAATCCGCATTCCATGGTGGGATAGCCTTAATCCACCCATGGAAACACAAAGGTATCATAAGAACGCCTAACCTGGTGCCACAAGTCTGCCCACAAAGTTCAGGTGTCCTACTAATTGCTGGAGTTCCAACAGGGAAACCTTACTTTTTCCCATAAAGCTGGCCAATCGAGCCTGCAGGTCACCTAACTTCTGGGGCGGCAGCAGTGAAGTCTGCTGCACAGTGTCTAATTCAATGCCCAGAAAAGTGAGTACAGATGCTGGGCCCTCTGTTTTTTCCTGTGCCAATGGGACCCAAGTTTCTCAGTCAGTGCAATAAAGACAGCCAATAGGCTAGTGCACTGGCCCATACCCAGAGGACCCACAAAAAGAAAATCATCTAGATAATGGCCTGTATCCCGGTATGCAAGCCGGGACTGCAAGGCCCACTCCAGAAAAGAGCTAAACATTGAAAGGTAGCACAAGAAATAGAGCATCCCACAGGGAGCACCTTATCCATGTAGAACTGGCTCTCAAATGAGAATCCCAAAAGCTCAAAATCTCTAAGATGAATGAGCAAGAGGCAAAATGCAAACTATATGTCGCATTTGGCCATTTCTGCCCAACCCTGCACCGCTTAACAACTTTGAATGCTTCATCAAAGGATGTATAATGTACTGTGCACAAATGGTCAGGTATGGCACCTTTCACCGACCTACCCCTGGGATAAGAAAGGTGGTGAGTGAGTTGGAACTCACCAGCCCCCTTCTTCAGCACAACACTCAAAGGTGAAACTCAGATTAAGACCAGGAGGGGTACTGAAAGGGCCTAAAACAGGCCCTTCAGAACACTCTTTGGCTATTTTACTCCACACAATATCCTCCATGCCAACAACAGAATGCAAATTGGCCGACATAAAGGGGGCCCAAGGGGCGTGAATTGGTATTCTAAAACGCATGGTAAAACCCTCTAACAAAAAACGAGCGTCATGATGCTTCGGGTAGCCAGCTAAAAGGTGCCTAAGAACCTTCAGCTTTATGGGGCTGGGATCTTTTTCCAGAACCAGACTGGGCCCCACTTCCTCCTCCTCCTCTCTTACTCCATTTCCTCGACTGCCGAGGGCATGATGCGAAAGGGTGGGGACCACCGCAGATGAGGCACTGATGTTTAAAACTACAGGCCTTTCTGGAACAGAATTCCTAAGAGCTGTACTCCCAACAGAGCAGACAAGGTTGAACCGTCTGCTCTGCCTGGGGGAGGGAGCTCTGAGCAGCTTGTTGCCAGTGTACCAGGTGGCCACTGTCAGAGTGGTCACCCATATTTGGCTTGGTGGGGGACATTACCTGCAGCCAAAGCTGCTGGTGAATCTGAATTCTCAGTTAGCAAAGTTATCTACACATATTGCTATAAATAGGGGGAAATTGTGAACATGTCAGGTTTTGCAAGAGATGCAAAACTCAAAATATCCATTAGCGTAGTGACCATCCATGATAACCATAACAGTGTCACCCTCCCAAGGAAGCAGAAGTTATTTTGACCCCAGAAGTCATTGAAAAAAATTGGTTTACTCATTTAAAACTTTCTACAGACGCCAATTTCCTGCTATGCTTCCTCCTCAATGAAATCCAATGCCCTGAAGTCCCTCTCTTCTCTCCACTCTTCCTTTCTTTTTAAAGTCTGAGGTTCATCAAAAGTGTAAAGGGGGTCATTCTGGCCCCCAATAGACTTGGCTTGAAAGTGAAAGTACTTTGTACAATTGTATTTGGGGATTTTAGTGACCCCAACAAATACTGAAAAAATAATTTTAGTACTGTTTCCATGTATAAATAGATTGTCAGACAGTGGCTTGCTAAAAGTTGCAATCCAGACTACCTCTTGCAATGAGACAAGAGCCCATTGATTCCAAAAGATTTACTGAAAGATAACAACCATTATAGTCCACTATCCAAGACACGAGGATCTTGGCTGATACACGTGTTGTTACGAATGACAGGCAAAAGCTAAGGTACAGAATAGCAAACCTCTGCAGGCCCCATCCTCCCCCACAGTTCTCAAAACAAACGGCCCGAGGCTGAGAAAATGGAAAGCTTCCCAAGACTGGAAGAGGTGTAGTCATAACATTCTTCTTCTCTATGATATCATCTACTGAGCAGCTTGCCACCTGCAAGAAAGGCACTTAATACACTGACAGGATTAAAATGGAGTCTCTTTGGTTTGATCACACATAAAACATAGTAAGAACCTGACATAGATGAGCCCAGACCTATTATCTCCGTTTTATAGGAAGGTGGAGCAAATAGTGAAAACTAACATTTCTCACCATAATTTTTAATCATAGATATTTGTTGTGCAAAAATATCACACTTTTGGCTTTGGGGGTTTACATTACTTTAGGAATTGGGGGTCACAATGACCCCCAAGGAAACCACTGTTTGCAACCTGAATTGTTGTGTATATAGTAGAAGCAGGTAAAATCCCAGTGTGTGAGTCCTCTCAAAGCTTCCTTTATGTCCATAGCCACATGGAAAAAACTCAAATTGAACTGTATTGCAATTTAGGAAAATGGGGTCATTCTAGCCTTCTGCAAGACAAGCCTGAGTATGTTTGTAGGCTCTGAACCACTTCACAATTTCCAGACTTGAAGGAGCCATTCAGCCTGGAACTTTAGATGACCCCTAGTCATCTGTCCACTGAGCTGATTGTTTCCCTTTGTTGTGCTCTATCAAAGCTTCCCTTCTGCCCCATAGCCACACTGAAAAGCTCAAATTGAAGTGTATCACAATTTTTGAAAATGGGGTCATTCTAGTCCCCTGCAAACCAAGCCTGAGCATGGTTGTGGGCATTCTCTGAAACTCCTCACATTTATCAGACTTGAAGGAACCATTCAGCCTCAAACTTTAGATAACCCATAGCCATCTGTCCACTGAGCTGATTGTTTTCCTTTGTTATTCAGGAAGAGCTCTTAATTGTAAGGCTCCAACAGGTGCAGTCTGAGGGTAGGTTACAAGAAGGCTAGCAGAAAGAATGCAGATGTTTTCTCTTCTTTTTGTTAACCCATTAAGTGGCAGGAATGGAATACTCCTTTCCATGCAAGGGTCTGTTATGTGCCTATTTTTTTCCTTTTCCTCAAGAATAACTTTCTTCAGCAATGCAGGACACAGAAGAATAAACTTTGGAATCAGGGTCAAAAAATACCTCTCCTTAAAAACATCAAATCCTCATAGAAATGTAATGGGGTAAAATTGACCCCATTATTTTTAAAGCACAACACACAGTTTATTTTAAAGAAAGCAATCATTTTTAACTGTTACAATACTGAAACTGCCATCATGTGTGACTTGCCCGCCACTGCCACCATGTTTGACTTGCCTGTCGCTACCACCAGGTGTGAGTTGGCCACATGAGATCTGAGATCTGATGAGATCAGGCTATACCATGCTACCTTACTTCTTGGAAAGAAAATTACTACCAAAGAATTGAAACACATGTAATATTGTTTTAGAACCAGTTTGAGATGGTGTGGTGAATTGTACCTTCCTTGGAGTGAATAAATACCCTAAACCTAACCTGCCTACTCTTGAGTAATTAGTTCTCCTTGTTCCTTGCTTGACCTGAACATCATGCCTGAAATTCAGGAGAGAGGAGTTATGTGATAATTCACCCTAAGTGGTCATTTTCTCTTCAGATAAGATGTGCTGAGTGCACCATACTTCTTAGGGTCCAACTCCCAGTCAGCATCCATCCAAATATTTTTATTCAAGAGCTGGTATACGAAGAACTGGGGATGGGTGAATATGGAATAAAAATGACTTCTCAAGTCTATGAATGAAACTCTTGCTGTACGCATAAGAGATTTAGATCAGTATACTATATCAAAGTCTATTCTTTATCAAACAGTGGTTACAGGAAAATTGCCTGTACTTGCACTTGCTGGGGTCCATACATGTCACTTCATGATGAAGGAGTTGTGTATGAGCTTCCAGTAAGCTCATGATGTGATCATGAAAATAGGTCCTAAGTGCGTTTCATGCAGCATTTGAACAATACAGACAGCTACCAGTTTGTTGAAAATATATTATTTTCTTCTTAGTTTTCATGTCTGTGTCACAATAATCCATTTTCTCAAGTGAGCTTAAACAGATTTCTCAGGTTTCTTTTCAGCTTTTTGGAGCTGCAGGTTGGCAGCATCCAGTGATATTCCATCCTTGTGAATATCTACACCAAATGTGCTTCTTTCTCACAGCCATTTAGATGCCAGTGTACTCTGGATATCTAAATATACATTCTTTGTCACATCCACTCAGAAATCCAACTACCACCTGGTTTCCTCATGGGTTTACTTAATTAATTTTTAATTTGGCATTTTGAGCTAAAATGCGCTTAGCTCTTAGCAAAGCATTCAGCAAAACCAGCGTTTCTTTCAGCCCTTGGCTCTGTTCTTCAGCTCTTCTGTAGTTTCATTTTCAGCTTCTTGTAATCCTAAACAGTGACGAGTACATGTCGTGCATTTTAAAAGTTCTAAACTAGGTCAGCATGGGTTTGTTATATGAATTTACAAAAGTTTTAAGCCCTGTGGACTTTGTTTATTAAAAGATGACACTCAGAAGCTTGGAAAATCATCTTAACTGGGTATGCATTCAGGAACATGAATGTACTAGCAGTTTTCAGAGACTCATATTTTGAACGTAGACCCAGGCAGAAATCCACCATTCTATAGAATTATGAAATAAGCTACTTTCTAATAGGTCCATTTTGAAATCACCAACTAGCAGTTTAAGAGATTTTGAAGATTGCAGCTATCCATTTGGATAACTCCTCTGGAGCTATCCTCTGGAGCTATCCATTTAAATGTTAGACTGAAGTAACTCAGCATTAGATTGCACAGAAAGACCTTGATCAACTGAGTTGAGTTTGTCTAATAACTGCTTGAAAATCTACTGAGGCCTTTCCACACATCCTTATAAGCACGATCCACCCTTGGAACTCTGGCGGCTTTTCTCCAGGCTTCCTCATGTCTACGTTTGCAAAACACTTGCATGCTGTTTTGTTACCATTTTTTCAGCATCTTTTCTGAGAACACACTTTCATTGGATTTTTTCTTTTGAAGACTGTTGATGGTGTGGTTCTTTAGCATTCTTTGGCATCTGAATGGTTAAAGTGCTCTGAAGAATCCTACCTATCTCCCCCCAATTCCTGCCCAGAAGCACTTTCCCTTTCCATTCAGCCCTGGAAGCCTCCTTGCAAAACGAGCTGGATGCAAATGTGCATGGGCCAAGTTTTTTAAAAAAATTGAAAGGGAGGCAGGCAATTTCAGACTAAGATGACAAAAGTGCCCAACCTCCCCTCTAAAACCACTTTTGTTAGGGATTGTTTGGAGGCTGTCCTGTAACCTCACAGTTCAAGATAAGCGCTTGTGGGGAATGTGTGTGGAAGATGAGTTTTTGGAGTGGCTCAGCATAACACACACATAAAATGGGAAAAGGGCAGAAATAACTGACTGTGTGGAAATGGCCTAACCCTGATTGCTTCTTCCATGAACAAATTTATTTTGCTAAATGCATAGTAACAGCTTATCTTAAGACTTCGATGAATACTATAATAAAATTCCAAATATTGGAACAAAGAATGACAAAATCCTTGATTAGAAATGGGCCATTTTCACACGCCTGTAACCTTCTGGAAAATCGTACAAAACTCACGGCACAACAGCGTCTTCATAGCGCGATTTCCCATCATGATCCCATTTAATGGCGCAATTTCTGACATCATTGTGCCATTAAATGGGATCATGACAGGAAATCACACTATGAAGATGCCATTGTGCCGTGAGTTTTGCGTGATTTTCCGGCGGTTACAGGCATGTGAAAATGGCCCATTTCTAATCAAGGATTTTGTCATCCTTTGTTCCAATCCTAAACAGGTCCACTCAGAAGTGTGTGTATCATGTGCTGTCAAGTCGCTTCCGACATATGGTGACCCTATGAATGAACAACCTCGAAAACGTCCTATCATTAACAGCCTTGCTCAGGTCCTGCAAACTGGAGGGCGTGGCTTCTTTTATTGAGTCAAGCCATCTTATTGTAGGTCTTCTTCTTTTTCTACTGCCTTCTACTTTTCCCAGCATTATTGACTTTTCCAGAGAATCTTGTCTTCTCATGATGTGACCAAAGTATGATAACCTTAGTTTTGTCATTTTAGCTTCTCAGGAGAATTCAGGCTTGATTTGATCTAGTACCCACTTATTTGTCTTTTTGGTTGTCCATGGTATCCGCAAAATGCTCCTCTAGTCCATATCAAATGAATCCATTTTCTTCCTTTCAGCTTTCTTCACTGTCCAATTTTCACATCCATACATAGTAATGGGGAATACCACAGTTTGGATTATCTTGGTCTTGGTTCCCAGAGAGATATCAGAAGTGAGTCCCATTTTATTTATATGCGCCCAAAATGAATTCTTAGAGGACTGTAGCCTGTATAATTTTTGTTTCCGCATATTTATTTGATTTCATCATATTAGTATCTGATGGACCACCCCTTCCCATATGTCCCTGTGTACCGAATAAGGCTTTAAACGAGGGTTGCCAATTCCAGGTTGGGAAATTCCTTGAGATTTGGAGGTGGAGCCTGGGGAGGGGAGGGACCTCAATGGGATATAATGCCATAGAGTCCACCCTGCAAAGCAGCCATTTTTTCTGAAGAAATAATCTCTTTCATCTGGAGATCATTAATTCGGGGAGAATTCCAGGCCCCACCTGGAGGTATGCAACCCTAGGAGGTCACTGTCTTTAGCAGTTTCTAGCAGTCCGTTTTATTTGTCTAAGGTTTTAACTGAGTTTAAGCTACATGAATTTTGTTTGTAGAGGGTGATGTTAATGAGGTTTTATTTTATTATAGAAGGTTTTGATTTGAAATGGTAAGCCACCTTGAGTCATAATGGAAAAAATTGAGTATTTAAGTAATAAATATTTTAATATGTATTAAATGTAATATATAAACAACTAATAAATTTTTAAGTAATAAATATACCTGTATGATGCTTTGAACAGTGAAACAAAAAGAAATGCGGCTCTCCCAGCAGCAGCAGAATGCAGCTCAAGCTGGGAGCCGTCCTTTGTGGCCCTGCCCTGGAGGAAAGGAGACAGGCTCCCTTCCCAGGCATCTTGGGCTTAGCCGGGGGGCGGAGCCAAGAGCCTGATTCAGGCGGCTCCTCTCTTCCCAGCTGCAGTCTCTTTGAGTGCTCGGTGAAACAAGAGCTCTTTGCTCTGCCTTCCTTTGAGTGGTGAAGCTGAAGGGAGGAATATGTGCTGAACAAACATTGATGGAGGCAGTGGAGGCAGTTGGAAAGCAGCGATAGCAGTCAGCTCATGGAGGCTGTCGGAGGCGGCTGGCAGCTGCAGCTGCAGCGCACAATACAGGCCAGGGTTTCAGGGCCTGTTGGGGCTAGAGTAATTGAGCAGTTTAATTGAGCAGGCTGGTGGGGCACTGGGGTGGCAGGCAGCTAGGCTGTATTGGAGGGACTTTGGCCCAACTTGGGTGGGGTCTCTCCCCTTAATAGTTGTCTTGGAGAGAGTGGGTGGTGAGAGCCCTCTCCCCCCCCCACTCACACATAAACCCCTCTTCCTGCCATAAGCCTGTTTGTTTCCATTTAGCCTCCCCCCACCACCGGCAAGAAGTAAAATAAAGTAACTTAAAAAACAGAGTCGGTGTTCTTCACTTTGGCTTACTGGTAAAGCAGCACCTAAGCCTATATTTTTGTGGGCCATAAAAGAGGGCCTGTCTCTGCCTGATAGTCATTCTGTTAGCAGGCAGATTTGCTCAGGGCTGTGCTTAGCGCCATCTTTTGGTGGAGAATTACTGGTGGCCTGTTTCTGCCTGACAGCCATTCTGTTGGCAGGCAGATTTGCTCAGGGCTGTGCTTAGCGCCATCTTTTGGTGGAGAATTACTGGTGGCCTTGTCTCTGCCTGACAGCCATTCTGTTGGCAGGCAGATTTACTCAGGGCTGTGCTCGGCGCCATCTTGTGGTGGAGAATTACTGGTGGCCTGTCTCTGCCTGACAGCCATTCTGTTGGCAGGCAGATTTGCTCAGGGCTGTGCTCGGCGCCATCTTGTGGTGGAGAATTACTGGTGGCCTGTCTCTGCCTGACAGCCATTCTGTTGGCAGGCAGATTTGCTCAGGACTGTGCTCGGCACCATCTTGTGTGGCAGCTTGGTACTGCTCCTGGCAATTGCTACTTTTGCTGGGGCTTAGTGCTACCTGTCAGGGATAGCGTCAGCAGTTGGTTAAGGGGTAAAGCCGCAAGCCAGTCCAACACATTATTAATGGCTGCTGTGTCATCATTTGGGAATGTTTATGCTGCCCAGAAAAGGGGGTGGCCCATCAATGGGGAAGTGGCCTGTAAATGGCCAGTGCCACGTAACCCTACTCGGGCTCTGTCTCCCTCAGACGAGGATGATGGCCCAGGCCGGCAGGAACTTATGGAGCACATTGTTGCTCTTGAGAGGGCAAGGAGTGGTACAGCATCAGCTGTTGCGCCTGTTTAGCCACGCAAAGGTGCTAAAAGAATTACAATTGCTGCTTTTAATAAGGATTTTGTCTCTTGTCTTTCTGCCCTGGAGGGAGTATCAGGAGTGGTGGCAAGTGATGGAGGCAGCAGCCAGGACCATCCAACATCAACTGAGAGCGTGGCTGACATTGACCAGGAATAGTCAGCTGACAGTGGGCAAGTTGCCATAGCAGTGGAACGACCCATGCCTGACGGTATGGATCCTTTGCCCAAGCAGAGTGCCACTTGGCCCGGGGACCCTTTGGGGCAGGTAGCTGCTACCGGCGCTCCTGCATCTTCTGTTTTGGAGACATATCCCATGCTTGGTTGGCCTTCTGCAGGCCCAACTATTTGGCCTAGGGCTGTGCTACCAGTTGGGATGGATAGGCCTTCCCTCTGTCTGTGACTGGGTGGCCTTTTGGTTATGGCAAGCAGATGGGCCTGGCCCCTTATGGACTCCAGGGATATGGCATGGTTCCTTATAGGACACTTCCCCCGGGAGATATGGAATTGCCTGCGGGGGCGGGGAGAATATACAAAGGGTTAATACATGGATGACTTTACCCTTCTCTTCAGGGAACGGGAGAAGAAGGATATAGATGATCTGTACGATAGGGATAAGGAGAAGATCTGCTGCAGGCAGATTGTCAGGAACTGGACTCATTGGTTGTCTGGGTTCCTGGTTTATGCAGGGGTATTGGCTAGGGCACAGCCAGGTAGGGCTCTCCCCCCTTTTCCAATACATGAATATTATATACAGGGGGTACATGGACTTTGAGGGGCCGGCTTGGTTGATACAGCTGTGGGTGCAGGTCATGGCCCTTGCCAAGTCCAACCTCAGAAATAGGAGTGAGAGTGGTCATATGATTATTCTGCCCTCTCAGGGTTCAGGTTCCCACACTTCTGCGGGGCAGCAGGTTTAAATACGGCTGCTTTGTTGGGACTTCATGTCCGAGGAACTTTGCAACAAAAAAGTGGGCAAGTATATGCATGACTGCCCTGCATGCATGGGAACCCACCCATAATCTGCCTGCCCCAAAGGAAGACAGGGTGGGAAATGCTTTGGGGGCAGTGGTGGCCAACAAGAGCCTGGAAAAGGGGCCCAGCCCAGTAAAGCTGAGGGTACTTGAATGGTTTCTTCAGGTCTCCCCAAGGCGTAGGGTGCTGACTATTCGTCCATTGTTTAGATGACTTTTTGATGTCTGGGCCAGCTGGCATGGGGCAGTGTGCCAGGCTTTTGGCAGGGGTCATGGAGTTTTCAGAGGAACTGGGGGTTCCTTTAGCTCATGAGAAAACTGAGAGACCATTTGTTGTCATAGCGTTCTTGGGAACAGAACTGGACACAGTACAACAGACCTTAAGGTTGCCCTTAGAGACGGTGGTAGATCTTGGGCTTGATTGGAGGGCTGCTTGAGTGGAGCCTAGATATCTCTCCTTGAGTTGCGGCAATTAGTTGGCCATTTAAACTTTGCCTGTAAGGCAGTTGCGCCTGGGAGGGCTTTCCTCAGGTGGCGGTGCGATGCTATGAGGGCCTTACGGTTGCCCCATCAGCATTTAAGAATTAATAAGGGCAGGCGGGATGACCTTTTGGTGTGGAAGGAATTCCTTTACTCCTTTAATGAGGTGACTTTTTGGAGGGAGGAGCTTTTGCTAGAAGCCGAACTTCAAGTCACCTCTGATGCCTCCTGGTCTACAGGCTTTGGAGTCTTTTTTAGGGGGCATTGGTGTGCTGACCAATGGCCCGCTGATTGTGTAGCCCAGGGATTGTCCAAAGAACTTACGTTTTTGGAGTCCTTTCCCTTGTTAGTGGCCGTGTGGCTTTGGGGATCACACTTGGCGAACCGAGCTGTCTACTTTTGGTCTGACAACTTGGCTGTCATGCACGTGGTCAAAACCATGGCATCTAGATCCCCCAGGTTGATGAGGCTGGTAAGGGCCTTTACATTGAAATGGGTGCAGATGAACATTTTGTTCAGGGCCAGGCATGTTCCAGGTGTTAACAATGGTGTGGCAGATGCTTTGTCTTGCCAACAGATGGAACGATTCTGGCAGCTTGCCCCCCTGGGCCGACAGGCAACCAGCGAGGATGCCCCAGGAGCTTTGGGAGCTTGGACGGCGGAAGTAAATAGAGCAATCCAGCTGTCCATTGCCCCCAGTACACGCCAGGCCTACGACCGTGCGGTAGGGCAGCTTTACCAGTTCAGGGTGTCGGCGGGGCTCCAGCAGTTGTGGCCCATCCCGCCTGAGCACTTGATGCACTTTTGTGTAGTGCAGCGGGGCCAGGGCCTTGCAGTGAAGTCCATCAGGGGTCAGTTGGCCGCTTTAGCCTTCGCCAGCAAAGCACGTGGCTTACCTGAATTCACGGGTGTCTTCAGGATTAGAAAGATGCTGGAAGGCTGGGCCAGGGAGATAAAAATGCCACGTGATCCAAGGCAGCCCATCTCCCCATCAGTCCTTAAGGGACTGGGGACCACATGGGTGGAAGTCTGCTCGTCAGCATTTAAACGGAAGCTTTTCCACGCTTCTGCCTTAATGGCATTTTTTTTTTTTTTGGAGCTCTGCGAGTTAGTGAGCTGATGGCCTCATCGCGTACAGACGTGTCTGGCCAGGCACTGAATGCCCAGGACATTAAATTTGTTGGGGATAAAGTCTCCATTGGGATCAGACGGTCCAAGACTGACCAGCGGCAGTGGGGGAGCCCCTTGCTTTTGGGCCCCTGCTCTGAGCAGGAGCTGTGCCCTGTTAAGGCCCTCAAGGAATATGTCACACTTCGTGGGGATGACCGAGGGATTTTATTCCACCACGAAGATAGGGCCCCACTGACTAAATATCAGTTTTGGGCGGTGACAGAGAGGGCACTTAAGACAATTGGCTTGTCGGGGGTCAAATTCGGAACCCACTCCTTCCGGATTGGTGTGGCCTCCACAGCAGCTGCTATGGGATACCCTCAGCGGGCGATTCAGAGAGTGGGCAGGTGGCAGTCAAGGGCGTTTCGGTCCTATGTCCGGCCCCTGCAGCAGTTTTAAATGGCAAACTACTTGTTCTTTCCTCAGGTGCCGTGTCAAGCCAAGAGAGGAACAGAATCTTGATTTGTGGCCACAGCATGGTGTTCTGGGCGGCCGCTCAAGCAAAGAGAACACAGATGGGATCCCAGCTGGGCCTGAGCGCTGTGGCCACTGTGGAGTGGCAGGGCAGGCGTGGTCTCAGATGGCCCGGCCTGCTGCCTCTCCTGTTTAGGGGATGGACGAAGCCTCCCCCACACATTGTGGTCATTCACCTGGGGGGTAATGACCTTGGGCTGGTACAGGGCAAGGCCCTGTCGATGCAGGTAGCTGAGGACCTTGAATACATAAGCAGCCGATGGCAGAGTGTGCTTATAGTATGGTCAGAGATGCTATAACGACGGGTTTGGCGGGAGGCCTTTGACACCAGGGCAATAGAGAGGGCCTGATGTAAGGCTAACCACGCCATTAAGAGGTCTTTGGGGCAAGGCTTGGGTATTTATTTGCCACACCCCAAGATTAGGGCCGAATTTGCCCGCCTCTACAGAGGTGACGGTGTCCACCTGGCACCTGAGGGCAATGATATTTTCCTAGATGACCTGCGGCAAGGGCTTTGGGTGGCTCTAGGCCACCGGTGGGGCGCGAGGGTCTAAGCAGAGGCTTGACCCTTGCGGTGGCAGGAGATTTTGGGAATAGGGTGCGGGCTGGTGAGCACCCTGTGGCGCTTCCCCTTGAGTGGGGACAGGGCTGCCATTAAGGGTGGTATGCATGCTTGCGGCGACCGTACGCTGGCAGAAACCTGTGGGGATCCTCAATACAAGGCCTCCCCTCATGCCGTGCGGCTGGGTGTGTAACAGGTGCTTCAATGGGGATCCATGGCCTGGCAGCCCGGGTTGCAGCCATTCAAAGGATGGCCTACACCCAGGGGCGTGGGGCTCGCCCAGACAGGTCAAGGCGGAGGTCCGGAGTTGACCCCAGGGCTTGACCTGTACCGCTTAGTTAGCTCTTGCCGTGCATTACCTTTATGGTCATTTAATAAACGGCCCTTTATTCCAAGTCTGTGTCTGTCTCTTCCTTCCGGCTGGGGTTGCAATACATTTCTACCCCATTAAGCTTATAGTTTAAAGAGAAGAGGGCTGTAAACTTGACTTCGATGTGTTCAATATCATGCTGATAGAGCTCCAGACAATATTATAGTCAAACAATATCAACTTGTTAAGCTTAACCAATGCAAGATAGATTGGATGCAAATTGCATAAAAACAGAAATTTAACATGAGAGTAATTTGCAGGTATTTTTGGAGGCTATAATTCAATAGAGTTTTCATGTAAATGAAGTAGGAACTGCCAATACTTCAAAGAATATTGCAATGTGTAAAATATGGTTGGCCTGTGTAAGTATCTGTTGAGAATTTAAATGAGCAGAATCATAAAATGCTCAAATCTTCTTCTGGCAGATTCTACTTCAAATTCTACAGCTAGAAGTACCTTTAAAGTCTTGGTGAAATTAAATGTGTTTTAAATGTAATTGTTTCCAAGCCACTTCTCTTTCAGAGCTGAGTTTAGATGAGTTAGCTGCTAGCACTGCCTCTTTTGCAGAGAAGCATTTAATTTAGCATTATTTTAGCCTGAGAAATTGGCAAGTAGAACTCCTGCTGAGACAGTCACTTTCATAGATTTGGCTAGAACCCTAGATTTTTATGTTCTTTAAGCTCCTCTAATGGCTCAGAATCTCAGCCTTTTTCAAGGACTGATAGAACATACAGACAAATACATCATTAAAAAGACTCACCTTCATGGAGAGGGTTTCTAAATGGGAAGTTAACACAGGCCCCCAGGTTCCAAAACTTAAGTGTATGCTGTAGTAAGTATAGTAAGAAGCCACTAGTAATGGACTAATTTTGTTATTGCTGATTGGGATATATGTTTCAAAACATCAAGTTTTCTAAAGGATCCTCTCTCCTTCCCATAGCACTCTGAAACAATATTAGAAAAACTGAAATTCAAGTTAAATATTAGGAATAGCGCTGTAGTAAAAGGAATTGGTCAGGAGGTACTTTCATAAAGGGAATAGAGTTGTACTTTATGGCACCGTTTATTGTATTATTGTTGTGTTTGTACTCTGTTGTTTTCTGTTTTTTGAAATACAGTTGTTGCATTTTTAGAATATATCTTTTTCTTTATTGCATTGTTTTTCTGATTTTGTAATCTGCAGTCTGCCTTAAGTCTCAACAAAAAAGGAGAATAACAAGTAAATAAGCAAACAAAGAAATGCATCTGTATTAGGCTGGTCAACTTTCAGTTCTGTAAAGTACCGGCAGTATGTCAGGCTTATTCCATTTAGGGTTGCCAGGCCATGCCAACCAACAGGAGCTTGCTGGGGGTGGGGGTTTTTCGAGGGAAGTGTACCACCATAATATCTTTTCTAGGAAAACCTGGAAGTGATGTGGGGGTAGTTCTAGGAACTGCTGCAAACTCTATGGTAAAACTTCTGGGGAAACCCAGGCCATATAGTAAAAGCATACTGTTTCCAGCAGTTCTGAAAGCTACCTGCTATCACTTCTGAGGTGCATGTGGCACCAACAGTTTTTTTGGTAATTTATCTACTGCCACAACTCCAAGCAGTGGCAGGCAATGCAGATTGCTGGCAAACCTGTTTCCATTTATAGTGAGACTTACAAAAGGGCTACTAACTGTGCAATCCTAAACAGAGTTACACCTTTCTGAATGCACTTAGAAGGATGTAACTCTTTAGGATTGCACTGAAATATCATTGGGGCTCTCCATGTTTGCTAAAGATTATAATAAACTAGGAACACTTTTCTGGGAGTAAACCCCTCCCCCTTACAGAATAATCCTAAAAATAATTACACCCTGGTTTCTTCAACAGATTATGATGGTGCAGCTCTGTTTAGGACTGCACTATTAATTATGAGCATTTAATTGAAACTAGCTCTTTATTTTATTACATATTTATGCCTGCTTTTCTCCCTGAAACCCAAATCAGCTTACAACATTTCCCCTCCTCCATTTACAACTCTGTGAGGTAGGCCAGGCTGAGAGAAAACGATTAGCCCAAAATTACCTAAAGCGCTTCCATCACAGAATGGTAACTTGAACCTGGGTCTCCCAGATTGTAGTCTGACATTCTAATAACTACACTAGCAGTTGCACCATTCTAACCACTAATCTCAAACCTGAAGAGGACATGAATAACAGATCCTGTGGTTCTCAAATCTCTGTAAGTGTGCACTTGAACAGATCCTGCAGTGCTCAGATCTCCGTATGTGTGCAAATTATAACCCTGCCAACTCCATGTTGGGATCTCTAGGCTCCATCTGGCGGTTGGCAACCTTATATGCAGATCAGGAATCCTGGCCCTTGCACTGGTGTGCTGGTGTACATTTTTATACTGGCATAGGACAAAGGGGACTGAAGAGACAGAGGAGCAAAAGAGAATTCAGCACTGAATTAGATCGATCAGCCATCTTTGTCTGTTGTAAGCTGTAGCAGAGGAAAGTACTCCCTTGTGTTTGCAAAGCTCCATCTGCCTTCCCTTTCTCAAACAGCTTGTGCTAATCTTTTTTTTTTAACAGCTGAAAATTCCAAGGTTGTTGTCCATTCCATAGGAAAGGCTTGCCTACAAAGAATTATATTACTCAGCCCAGAGGATGGGATGGGATGTTACATTTCTTAGCAGAATTTAAAAGCCTCTCAAATATTGAGCTAAATGAGAGCATGCTTTTTTCCATTGAAGGCAGCCCCCCATACCATTAGATTCCTTGAAGCTAGCTCTGTTTTTTATTGGTGCTCAGGTGCTTTGGTTGAGCAACCTCTATTCATTTCATTGAGGGATGGTGCAGGGGGTGATATTTGGGGAGTGGGCATAGGATCTTTGGAAACTGTAGTAGATGTACAGCATTGATTTCTAATAATAAATAGACTCTAAGCACTGTATATAGGGTGAAGAAAGAGTCAGCAAATAGCACACAACTTTAGGCTATCTTCCCCTAACAGCAGTTTTAATCGTTTGAAACCAAAAGGAAGGTTTCATTACCTTCTGGGAATCCACAGATTGATACAAACTGACCCATTCACTTTAACCATGGTAAAAAATAATCCATATAGAGTACCTCAGTGAGGTATAGTGATTAGAGTTTTGGGCTAGGATCTGGCATACCAGCATTTAAATCAAATGCTGGGGAGGGGTTGGACCAGATGACCCTAGAGGCCCCTTCCAGCCCTATGACTCTACGATTATACGAAAGCTCACTGGGTCTGTTTTCTCTCAGCGGGCTTGTTGTGAGGGTAAATGGAGGGAGGAGAACCATGTAAAGGGATTTAAATCAGTTTTAAGTATTTATACTGTGCTGTTGTTTTATTGTGATTTTCTTGTATATATTATGCTTTGTATTGTTTTTAACTGAGAAAATTGTTGTGAACTGCTTTGAGCTCTTAATTGAAGAGAAGTGGTATATAAATCAAATAAATAAATAAAATGTTATAGATGAGCTACTCTTGCTTGCTTTAGACTGGAGAGAACTTAGTCTGACTCTTTACTTAGTCAAGCTGACAGTTGCCTAGAGCATATGCGAATGTGGCAGACTGCCCCTCTTTCATCATCAGTTCTATGAATTTATTTCAGTTCAATTGCTAATTTTTTATTGCACTACATTTAAGTCTCACCCTGGAGTTTTCGACCTATGGAATTTTCCATTGTTATTCCTAATGATACATTTAAAAATAGCAAAGTACTTTGAAGCAATGTATCAGATATGTACCTGGCAGTGGAGAACTTTAAAGGTAGGAGAGAAATCCAACACAATGGTGACAGGTTCCCCCTCACCAGCATGCTCTGTTTACAGGTAGAGAAAAAAGAGTGATTCCATCCTATAAATCTGCTGCTTGGCCATCCTATAAATCTGCTGCATGGCCATTCTATCTATTGCAATGTATTGAATAAGCTTGCTGTGAATATGTTTTAATTAATGGCTTGAAATATGGGGACTGCACAATTATAACATAGTAAGTATGTGGGTCTACAGAAAAAGAACATGGAAAGTCTTAATTATTTTCAACAACTCAGTTGGAATAATACAGGTTAAAAAACAGCCCTGTCAGTCTTTCCCTCTTTTGTCCAGTTATGATTACTATTTCACATTCTTACATGCTTTGTAAAAGATTAGGTGCCTGGTCTTCACGTTTTATGAAGATCCCTATGGTTCAGGAATTTTAAAAAAATAAACTGAATTTAAATGATGTTTTCATTGACACCTTGAGGGGTAAGATATTTAGCTTTGTTTGGAAATCAAGTAGAAACTGTAGGAGATGGCATAAGAAAAAATCTTGTCTAATTCAGAAAGGTTTAACAAACTCTTAAACATATGTTTCTGTGATAATAAAAAAGATAAGACAGGAGAACCTTCCAAAAAACAAAATGTGCATGATCTTACTGCTTTTCTTTTGATGTTGCTGTATGTAAAACACTCATGGATGACACCATGGTTTCAACAGCAGTGCAGTAGTAGGTTTGCCAGGTCCCCCTACCTCCTGGCCAGAGGCGGGGGGCCCGGCATTTACCTTCTCTTTACTGTTTGTGCGCATGCTCCTGGCCTGCACAATGACATAACTTCTGGGATGTCATTGTGTGGGCCGTGGCCTGCCCTGTGAGCACTTCCATGCTCTTTAGAGGCCCGAATCAGGCTTGATCTGGGTTGATTCGGGCCCAGATCAGGCTGATTCAGCCCAGATCAGGATGCCACGGAGCACAAGACTGCTGCTGCGCTCTGCAGCGGCCCAATCCAGGCTGATTCAGGCCCAATCAGAGCCGATTTGGGGCCGATCCGGGCAGAATTGGGCCTGATTTGGGCTGATTCAGCCTAGATCAGGCTGCTGAGGCACCTGGGAGCACTCCCTGGGAGGCACGTTCCCCCTCCCCACTAGCCAGATAAGCAGGGGTGGAGAGTGGGATCGAGGGTTCCTTCACCCTCTGTGGGAGACTGGCAACTCTATGCAGCAGTAATAATCGACCTTGCTGGGTGCCTGTCAATGGTGGAAATCTCCCGGTGATTTCTGTCTCTGCCTGCCAATCACCAGCTAATCAGAGGGAGGAGGTGTGTCCTGGGAAATGTCCCTGGCTGATGATGTCAGTTCTGGTGTGACCCAGAAGTGACAGTGTCACACCAGGATTTATTCTTTAACTATCAGTTGAAAACATATTTAAAAAGGGAAGACTTGAATACCCATAGCCTCATTCCCCCCGCCCCCAACACACACCTCAATTGCCAGGGGGACTCAGCAACTCTAGATAATGATGGGACTAGCAGAATATGTTGACTATCACATTTTAGGTGTTTTGGGAACTCTATACAAGAAATGGCAGGAATTATCAATATTAGGTCTAAGTAGCATAGATCTATTAATTTAGGTAGCACAGATCTATATTAATCTATATTCAATCAGGGTGCTGCTGATTGAATTTATATGAACAGCTTAGATTGTGCGAAGAGGCTTTTCGTATTATGTGGATTCACAGGAAGGAGAAATAATGTGGCTGATATGAGTGGCTGCAGTTCGTGTTGTCTAGCAGTAATTATTGGCATTTGACAAGGTATTAAGGCTGTTTTTCATTTTCCCTTTTTATGTATACATTTCATGCTCTACATATCTATTTTATACCCCCAGTATATGTTTCCAAGCATAAAAAGTAAGAAAGGGGCCCTTAGGATCTTTCCAGTTCTAATATATATATATATATATTAGCGTTCATTACTTTTAGCTATATATTCAACACTATTACCCTGACCTGAATAGCCCAGGCAAGCCATCTTGTGTTAGATCTCGGCTACTAAGCAAGGTTGGCCTTGGTTAGTAATTGGATTAGGAGACCCCCAAAGAAGCCCAGGGTTGTAGAGGCAGGCAAAGACAAACCACCTCTCTCAGAGCGGGACCACAAGTGACGCCTGACACAGGTTGGACACTTGCCAGCTTCCCTCAAGTTTTGATGGGAAATGTAGGCAGCTTGGCAGAGTGTTGGACAAGTTGAAAAGTCCATTGGACAGCAGTCAGAGAGTCAAGCTGCTAGACCAGGATGCCTACATTTCCCATCAAAACTTGAGGGAAGCTGACAAGTGTCCAACCTGTGTCAGGCGTCACTTGTGGTCCCGCTCTTAGTCTCTTGCCTTGAAAAACCCCCAGCACTTTCCACCACCACCATTCACACTATACCAGATTAATGTCTGCAGAGTGACACTCCTTTCCCATGTAATAGATAGTGATGTTTGCCAGATTTAGACAGAATAATTTCTCTCTATAAGAAACACACAGACTTTCTCAGGAACACAGTTTCATTGATCCTGGCAGAATAAATATTTCCTCTCAGAAACAGACAGTTCAGGCTTCATGTGGATTGCCTGACAACTGGAATAAAACCCCTTTCAGCCCTTCACACACAGGTTGCCTGCTTTGCCCAGAATAAATACTTTCTCTCAGAAACCCACAGACACATGTATAAGTGATAGTGATAGTGCTCAGCATTTATACATTTTAAAAACATAAAATAATTGTCCACAGAAAAGTGACATGCGCATAGAAATATGCACACACACACATTTATGTTTATGTTATTTATTTATAGTCCGCCTTTCTCACTGAGATTCATGGTGGATTGCACAGTATAAGTCAATATATCAATGACTGGGACATTCAATAAACAATACAATAGGCAAAAAATAATAAATACATATGTATATGCATATGTATATACATACATACTTGCATAAATACAAGCATGGATCTGCAAGAACTTGCTGGTGATATTTCATTTCCCCTCACCCATTATGTCCTCATTCTTTCCCCTGAAAGCTCTTGTAACTTCTCAACTCTTCCCAATTCCTTCTCTCCTTCCCACTCACAAGCTAACCAATCTTTATCTTCCCATCAGTCTTCCCTCTTTCCCTTCCCCTGGCAGCTTCTCAGGAAATCTCTGGCCTAGTTGCATGGTGGGGAGGGGGACCTGCAAGGACTTCTGAGGGGTATTGCTCTTTCTCCTATATTCCCTCACCACACTATTTCCTCTTTTCCTTACCTGGCAGTCCCCATATCCTTATTCTTTGCTTCCTTCTCTCCTTCACACTCATCTACCAACCTACCTTTTATCTCTTCCCATCATCTTCAGCTATATTTATTATTTATTTTCTCATTTATACCCATACTTTTATCCACAATGAGGACCCAGAACAGCTTACATTAACCCCATCTCCTCCTCTTTATGTTCAAAACAATCCTGTAAAGTAGATAGAGACTTGGCATGTGTGATTGGCCCAAAGTCACCCAGTGAGCGTTTACAGCAGAGTAATGATTCAAACTTGAGTCTCCCAGATCCTAGTCCGAAACTCAAACCACTACTCCACATTGGCTTTTGTAGGGCAGCTGCTGTTCAAGAGTAGCAAGCAGCCAGGGCAGGGTGAGTTATGCAAGTTGCATGGTTGCAAGTCATCTAGTTGTCCCGCAAGTCACTCAGACATGGCCCCAGTGATTTCTCCTTCAAAGGCCAAAATAGCTTATGTTATCTTGGGGGGAGGAGGTTAGATTTTTTAGATTTCAGACTATTCTGCAAAGCTGGGGTTTTCTCAAGTTTGTAGAAAGATCTGCCTTGTCTGTTCATGGTTCCACTTTCTTTATGTATCCACAGATTTGGCCTCATGAGAATTAGTTAATTTTTTTTATTCCCAATAGGCTTACAATATCATTCTCCATTCCCCATTTTATCCCCAGAACAGCCCTGTAAAGTTGCTTAGGATGAATGAGAGTGACTGATCATGTTACCTATGTTCCTTTTATCCATCCTGAATCAACTTCATTGGATGCCCTCAAATTCTAGTATTTGGGGAGAGGAAGAAAATGTTCTCTTTGTCCACTCTGTCTATTCCATGCATAATTTTACAAACATCTATCATGTCCCCAACTTAGTCACCTTTTTTCCTAAACTGAAAACTCCTCCTGCCTCTGCACACTCTCTTCAGGTCACTTGTTAAAAGTAAGTTGAGTTAGGGTTTCCCCCCAATCAAACTTGTGTTTAGTGCATGTGTAAATAGGCAATTAGTTGGACTAATAAAGTGCACTCCTAAGAGAGTTACACCATTCTAAGCCCATTGACTGGGCATAACTCCACTTAGAACTGCACTTTAGTCTGCTAAGGTCACTTCATATATATGTTGTATCTTTTATTCCTTCATTTCCAAGTGGGAAAATCTGGTTGTGAGACAGGACACATTACCTTCTTCTTAGGCTTTTGCCAAATTGGAATGCAGGAGGTGAACTCAACAGCAGCTTTAGCCAAAGGTAGAGAGAACTTTTTGCATATTTTTGATATGTGATCTTATCAGCAGGCAGCTTCTTTTTCTTTTTTTGGCTCTACAATAAATCTTTGTAATTCCACAATGTGGAAACCCATCAGTACAGAAAGTAATATTTATGAATGCTACAAGTCTTTGAGCAGTGCAGATTGCAGATCACAATGGCTGCCTAATAGGGGCATAATCATTAAAGACTGCTTAATTTTCTTCTGGACAGTGGGCAGCAGTTGGTGATATGGGGAAAATGATAATAAGAATGCTTCCCCTTAAGTGCAAGTTAGTTTTTAGTGTTCCAAGCAAGATATAATATTTTCTCTGCTATGCACAGGGGAACTTTAAAAAAATAAAGAAGTGGCAAGAGCCAACATATGGCCTTTGGGTTCATCTAGTTAAATCTCTCTACCTACCTTTTTAATAATCATAGAAGCTAAAATAGTAGACTTTTTAAACCAAGGAGGTTTAAATATATATATATATATATATAAAGACCTCATGACTTATCATTGCAAGATGGCTCCCTAGGGGTTCTGTTTTAGTACTTCGTTCTCCTACAATATTTCCTCACTTTTTTATTTCTAATTTTCACTTCATTGCTTCACCATGTAACGATGTCTCATTTACTTTTCTTGGTTAAATTATTCCATTGCCCGATTGACCTGAGGATTAAGTATTTTTTTTTACTAATGTTTAATGTGAATTTTCCCTTTCTTACCTGCAAGCCGTTACACCCTTTAAATACCCAATAATTCCTCACCATCTTTAATGTTAGTATGCTTATATATTTATAGTCAGTGGTAGCCCCTCTCTTTTGTCATCCATTTGTGATTATAAAATGGCAAATTCTAAAATCATGTTGAGTTGAAGAAATGTGTAAAATCAAATTGATATCATGATTCCACTGTAAACATGTGCCTTTGTATAAATTGTTTTGCTCTGTAAATAGCTCTGCAAATTGGGTAAAATGAAGATTTTTTTTAAAAAAAGTATTGGTATTGCTATAATACTTCACTTTTTATCTGTAGCCCCTTATAATTTAAATCATACGGATTTGTTCAGGATTGTTGCTTATCGACCAGTGGACAACTTCTTGGTCACAGATGGTTTAAGACTTTAAGAAAGCTCTGAAGCAAGCTGAGTCTAATGGCTGCCATAGAGGCCACTCAGCTCAGATCTGGACAGCAAACCAATATCAAAGAAAAAACTTCAAAGGTCAAAAAGAGTAAATTGATATTTAAATTTTTAAATATAATTTTTAAATTCAAAGTGTCATTTAAGTGCTAAAGTGTCAATGTACAAATTCTAATAAATATGACACATAAATATCCAAAATTTGTCCAATAAATATCCAAAACATACAAATACAGTCAAGAGTTAAACCGGTAAAGTTCTGTCATATGAAGATAATACTAGTCCTCCAGAGATGTACTATGAGGTGTAATTCTATTTGCTTGTTCTCTCATTGGTGTTCGTGTGGAGTTTTCTTCAAAAGACAATACAGTCCAATGGTTATAGTTGATGGCCAAATATAAGCCCATCTCTGGAGGACTTGTATTATCTTCTTATGATAGAACTTTACCAGTTGAACTCTTGACTGTATTTGTATATAATTGTATATTTTGGATATTTATTGGATAATTATTGGATATTTATGTGTACTATTTATTAGAAATTGTATGTTGAAACTTTAGCACTTTGCACTTTGAATTTAAAGATATTTTAAAATTAAAAAAAAATTAAAATATCAATTTACTCTTTTTGACCGTCGAGGTTTTTTCTTTGATATTGGTTTGTTTCCAACTCAGAGGGCCCCTCTTGTTCATTCTCAGATCTGGACAGCAACAAGGATTGTAAGTAGGCTCATCTATTGTCCTGTGCTATACTGCTGGCAGCTAGGCCCAAGCTTAGCAGTACTGCTTAGGATAGACCTGGCTGACTGTGGCTCAAGAGATTGGTTTGCCACCTTCCAGGAGGGGGCTGGAGATCTCCTGGAATTACACCTTATCTCCAGACTACAGAGATCAGTTCCCCAGGAGAAAATGGCTGCTTTTGAGCTGTGGACTCTATGGCATTAAACCCCACTGAGATCCCTCCCATCCCCAAACCACACCCTCCTGAGGCTCTACCCCTAAATCTCCAGGAATTCCCAAACTGGAATTGGCAGCTATACAGGCCTATGCCTGTTGTGACTTGACATGGGCATGAACAGAAAAAAAATTGAACATGATGTTCATTGTTCGCTGCTATCCATGAACAGGGACTCACGAACAACCACAAATATGGCGCTGTTCATAAACATGTTCGTGGTTGGCTGTTCGTGGGGGCCAGCAGGCTCTCCTCCAGCCATCATCCAAGTCAAGATCTCTACTGCACCACTCCCAGAAACCTGACCTGAGCAGACACCAGGAAAGGTACCAATAATACATAATAGCTTGGCCCCAGAGCCTGGCAGCAGCCCTGGAACTTGAAGGGGTAGATCCCTACTGCCCCACTCCCAGAAACCTTATCTGAGCAGGCAGCAGGAAAGGTACCAATAATAAATAATAGCTTGGCCCAGAGCTTGGCAGTAGCCCTGGAACTTGAAGGGGTAGATCCCTGTCCCACCACACACAAAGAAAATTCAAGCTTCAATGCACTCTCTCTATCAAAATGCCAACAGCAACTCTCTCACTCTCCACTGTCTGCAAACTAAGCCAGAGCTGGGATCCCCCCTCCCCCCTGCTCTTTGCTCCCTTGTAACAAATTTGGAGCTCCACACTTGAAAGGAAAACCTGCCTATCAAGCTAAATTGGGCTTAGATTGGGGTTTCCAGGGCAACAGCAGGAGTTCAGACAGAATTCAGACAATCCCTGCCTAAGTTGCCAAGGGAATTGATTGTAGGTGCCAGACTGTCTGGCTTGATGAACAGCAACATACAACAATGAACGAGGCTTACAACAACTACCTGTTCGTTTAGAATGGGGCCTCACGAGCAGCTTGTTTGCAAACAGCTGATTGGGATGTTCGTGGCTTTTTTTTGTTCGTATTGCTGTTCGTGTCCATCTCTAGTTGTGACTAGCTAGGTCTGAGCCTAGCTGCACCTGAGGCAAGGCACCCCAAGATTTTGTCTGGCCCTTCAGGGAAGTGGCCTAGTGAAAGCTTTCCCATTAAGTGAAAGGGCCAGTCTGCCCTTTCATTGACCTAGTTCTTGGAAGGAAAAAAAACCCCACCCTCTGCTGCAAACTGTTCAGTCCATTTGGGAAATAGTAGTAAGCATACAACCAGATACATTTAACCCATCTCATTTAGGAACCAGAACCCTAGAGGTAGGATGCTGCTGACAGATACCATGGCCTTTCCTGTTACAACCACTTGAGATTGCTGAAAAACCATTTCCAAGAATAGGAGTTTGCAAGAATAGAAAATACATTGTGGCACAGGGGACTGTGGCTGTGAAAGGTAGAATTGCCAGAAATTGTCTCCTTACCCTGTGAACAAGCAGGAGTGATTAGGGGGTGGGAGAGGGCATTGCTTTTTGGATAAAAGCCTTCAACTTTACCTATGGAAATACTCACTTGCATTGTGATAGGGTGAACCAAGCAAAAGTGGAAGATGTTTGACTTAGATTATTTGAAAATTAGGTTTTATATTGTGGTGATTTTTTTAGCTTTCATGATTTTATTTCTGCCATGCAGTGAGCACATTGACATCCCAAGCCTAAACAAAACAAAAGTGTCCAAATGGCAGATCTGGAATCTCAAGTGGGTTATTAAAATATTTCAGGTGGATTTTTATTTCTTTAGAAAATTTTATGCTGCCTCTCCTGGAACTTGTCTGAAGCAGCTTACAAAATAATAATAATAATTAACAACAACAACAACAACAACAATAACAACAATGATGATAATAAACATTAAAATATTAATTAAAATCCAGCATTAAAAACCAAGTCCAGCATAAAAATAGACCATAAAACTGACAAGATAACAGTTTTCAGGCTAAAATAGTGTTTAAAAAAACATTAAAGTCTGGGTGAAAAATCCCTATCTCTGGTTGTCATCTGTCTCACCTTTGCAGGTGGGGCCAGAGAGAAGTGCTTGTGAGGCAAATTTTAACTGGCAGGATGGATAATGTAGGAGGAGATAGTTTTTCATGTGCCCTGGCCCCAAGCCATTTAGGGCTTTAGAGGTAAGAAGGAACACTTTGAATTTTTCCCAGAAACAAATGGACAGCCAGTGCAAATATTTCAGCAATGAGGTGATGCAATCCCTGTGTCCCATACCCCTGACAATAGATTGGCTGCTGCATTTTGGATGAGCTGATGTTTCTGGATCATTTTCAAAAGCAGCTGCACACAAAGTACATTACAGTAATATAATCTGGATGTAATCAGAGCATAGCTAGATTGCACTTTTTGAGGAAAAGCCATAGCTGGTGTATCAGCGGAAGCTGATAAAAGTCACTATGGGCCACAGAGGAGATCTGAGCCTCCAACTGTAGGCCAGGATCCCCCCAAGCTATGAACCTGTACCTCCAAGGGAAGTGACCCCCCCCCTTCAGGACAGGCTGACACCTCGGTCCTTGAGCAGCTTTGTCATTGACCAGCAGTACCTTGGTCTTGTGTTGATTAAACTTTAGTTTATTGGCCCTCATCCATCCCATTACTGTCTCTAGGCACTTCTTCAGGGCTTTCACAAACCCACCTGTTAGGAACAAAGTGACAGAGTGCACTATCGCTTTTTGGTATGTTGTAACCAACTTTCTTGGCTCATGAAGTGAATATAATCTTTGTCTGTAGCAATAGAATATACCAAATAGACTGTTAGCAGTCAGGCGCTCTCCCCATGCTAAAATGACCATTTTATGGATATGAAATATCATAAACCTCTTGTAGTAAGTCCTAGTCACTGCTTGGCCCCAGGCAGAGAGGATACCGGCCAGACTGGAGACTGGATAGTTACCAAGCCCTGAGTCATAGGAGGAATGACTGGTAGCCCTCCACACCCTGGAGCTCAGCAGAGATAACGAGGTTTCCCAAGACACCTTTTGGCCTAATCTCATCATCACCTCTCTCCACCTTTCCTATCAGGCAGTGGACATATGTTGCTTCTTCCCATAACATACATACAGTGTCCTCCAGAGGGTGAAAAACTTGCCTATGAAATTATTGTAAAACAATTGTCTGAATCTGTTCTAGAATTCTGTGAATCTAACTAAATTTGAGACTTGATTCTAAACAAGTTTTTTCCATTCCTTCTTAGTTTATAAAGAACTGTTTGTGTGTGTTATATGTGCCGTCAAGTCGCTTCCACCTTATGGCGACCCTATGAATTACCTCCAAAATGTCCTATCATTAAATAAAAGACCTCCAAAACATCCTATCACAAAGGCCTGTTTACCCAGCAATAAATGTCTAATCTATGTTATTACTGAAAATGGTTTTACCATGGGAATAATGAGAAACTTACGAGGACCACAGACTCAACTACTAATAGATGAAAATAAAACTTATCTCAGTACTGTAGAATCAGCTGTCATGTTTTCTGATTACCACGCTCCATTTGTTTTGTTAGGAGGTGCTGAATACTTTTGACAGGACTCCAGTCAATCTTGCTGCTTCACCATTATTATTAAATGACAGAATTTTTGAAGCATGAATTTTAGAATCTCTGTTAAGTGGCATAGTTATAAGCAATGGGGCTGTTTACTGGGAACCTTTCTTGTAATCCGTCCTCTAACCCGACAGTACAATTTAATTTCTTCTGGTTGAAAGACCATCATCTTTACATTTTCTCCTCTGTTAGCAGCAGGGGACAATTCTGTTTTTATGTATGTGGTTTCAAAATAGGCAATTATGTATGCTAATCTATTTAAATATATGCAAATTTAAGTAGTCCATTGTCTTGCATTGAGGGCATTCTTAATAAAAAGACTACACAAATAAAACATTGGTTAATTGGCAAAAAAGGCCCATTCTGCTTTAATACAAGCAGGCCATTTGACCACACATTGTTATAAGGCACTCATTATATTTGGTTTCACTCTAAACTCCTTCCCCCTCCCTTTCCTTGGCTCATTTAACCACCTGCTAGCTGAGTGTTTATGCTAAACCACTAGAACTATTTCCTGCAAGAAAACTTCAAATGTAGGATTGTCAACTCCAGGTTGGGAAATTCCTGGTGATTTGGAGGTGGAGCCTGAGGAGTAAAGTTTGAGAAGAGACCTCAGCAGAGTATAATGCCATACAGTCTACCTTCCAAAGCTGCTATTTTCTATAGGAGAATTGATCTCTATAGTCTGAATATGAGCTGTCTTTCTGGGAGATTTCCAGACCCTACCTGGAGGTTGGCAATTCTGTTTGAATGGCATCAGTCAAAATCAAGGTTCCACGTAATGAGTACAAAGACTGTATAGATGTGTGCAAAATCCACACATTACTTCTTTCAGGCAACATATCAACAGCACATTGGGATCACTGCAAATAGCACACATTCCCAGTACATGGATAACAAAATCTTGGTATGTCTGATCATAATATCTGGAAAGGACTAAAGTTACTTGCACTTAAATCTCATGGTGGAACTTAGAATAGTAGTGAAAAACTTGTCCCAGTAACTTGGAGCCACACATTGCAATCCTTTCAGCCTGTTTTTTTATTTTTTCTCTACCTTTGTTTGCTGCTTCAACAATACTGGACAAATGTGCATAAGAACAGAAAATATCCTCGGAGCCTCAGGCAAGCCAGTTTTCTATGGTTATAGAACCATAGGACTCACACCTGGTAAGTACTCTGCCTGACAGGAAAATAGTGATGGGAAAAAAGCATTATGGTTGGCCTCAACTGCACATTTGCATGTTCACATACCCCACAGCCACATTCTGCTGAGCCATGGAGAAGCATCCAGGTGGTTTGGTGTGCATGGGAAGGGTGTCACCATGGCTGATGAATGAAGCAGATTTAGGGCAGGTTCCATGCCTGTCTTGGAGGCTTGATGTGAAGATAAATATATGCTGCTCTATACTCTTTGGGTGAAGAGCAGGATACAGAAACGCCAGAGTAGCACTCAGAGCCAAGCTACAAGTGACGCCTTACACAGGTTGGGCACTTGTCAGCTTCCCTCAAGTTTTGATGGGAAATGTAGGCATCCTGGTTTTACAGCTTGGCTCTCCATTACAGCTGCAAGACCAGGATGCCTACATTTCCCATCAAAACTTGAGGGAAGCTGACAAGTGTCCAACCTGTGTCAGGCGTCACTTGTAGCTTGGCTCTGAGTGTCCTTCCCAATTCAGGAAGTCTCAATGGCATCTCCGTAAAAAGTCACTGATTTATCTAGTTAAATCCACGGTTGAAACCAGACAGCCTCTTCATTCAATCTCTTCTGTTCATTTTCTTGCTACAGCTTTTGTACCATATAGCTTTTGCACACGTGATCCTTGGGGACCTTGTTCTGCCTTGGGGACCCTATTTAGGTAGAAAGGTAGCATACACATGTTTTAAATAAATAAATGAGCCCTGCATAGCTTGTCTGAATGTTAAAGGGAACTTTTCCTTCATTTTTGACCAGCTGAAAAGCTGGCTGTGTCCAACTCATAAGTATAACCAGGGGCTTTTTTTCTGGGAAAAGAGGTGGTGGAACTCAGTGGTGGAACTCAAGACCACACAATGATGTCACTTTGGGTCAGCTGGAACGGGGGTGGGTGGGGTTAAAGTTTAGATTGCCCTCAGTGATTTTAAGAGGTGCCAGAACTCTGTTCCACCACCTTCTCGCTGAAAAAAAGCCCTGAGTATAACAGATCTCACAACACAAAATTTCATGTAATTCCGTATTAGTTCAAGAAATCATCTTTAATAAGGAAACAGCCCCTGTATTTATTTTAATGTCATTTATTGGGTGAAAAAACTGTAAGTTAAAATGTGTCTGTTTATGCTCTGTATTCTAGTAGTGAGCAGGCCACAAAATTAATTTCTTTTACCTTTAATGAGGCTCTGTTATGTGGTTTTGTGTGCATTATTGTATGTATTAGTCATAGCTTCACTGAGGGGAAATGCAGCATCAAATTTATTGTCATAGCAATTTTCTTTAAAGTATATTAAAGACGAATTGGCAGATTCCTCATTCATTTGCAGAAGCCAATATTTTATGCAATATTGCCCTCTATGGGAGCACCAGATATATTCTAGATCAGCAAGAAGTTGTTTCTGTATATTATTTAGCGTTGTGTCATATTGTTCTGTTTGTGAAGTTGCTCATATTTTTAACAGCCCGCTCAGAAAACAAGCCCATTGTGCTTTTATTTTTAACCTCCTTTTTCTAAAGGTAGTTTGTTCAAAGCGAACACATTGCAGTAGCAATGCAAACCGTCCATAAAGCCCTTTGTGTTTTGTGCAGCTACAACTGGTGCTTGAATAACTTGTTCAGTGAAAATAATACCTAATAATTACAAATGGCCATTATTTGCATTAATAGAATGAAAAATAGATGACAACTAATATAATTAGTCTTATTGGGTTGGATACTATGCTTCCCTGCAATGATATGAAGAGACAGTGGGGCAGGTCTCTTTTTTGGAGCAAAGCAAGGTTCCTCCTTACATTGCAGAAAGGAACTGTAGGATAGCCCTTTGGGTGAGCTGCACATTAACTACCAAGAAGGCAATTGCACTTGTGAAAGGGATGTACATCCAATGGCTGCTTCTATTAAAAGTGAATGGGAGGTTTATTGCAGTGAGGAAATCTGTGTGGGCATCAGAGGATCCACATCTAGACAGGAATAAATGGACAACTGCTTCTATCATCCCATTATCATTTTTTTTTAAAAAAAACCCTTTATCTGTAGTCAAATAGCAAAATAGTTAAAGAGCATGAATGAACAGCAGAGATCAATGGGCTTAGTCTGGAGTAACTCTGCTTAGTTCACTGTTAGAAAATGAAACCTCTTTTCTGATGTGTGCTATGCATTTTGTTATATAAGGGCATATTTGGAGGACATGGTACACTGAGCATATCTCAGTGACTATTATAGTTGGGGCCCCCACTGAAGAGAAAGGTAGGGTATAAATGAAGTAAGGAAGTAAGTAAATATCTGGATATCCACTATTAACAGACTTGTTGATCAAAGATTAGATATATTTAATATATGAATGGATTTCAAGATTACAGCCTTCTTTTACCAGATTCTATTCTTTTTTCCCTTTAGTTGATTAATGTAGTGTCTGAGGAATAATTTCAACAGCAACATCTTTGAATTTGTCTCTACTGTTCGTGCACATTTATGGATGGGCCAGTTTTTAAAGAATGCTTTCATTCTTTTTTACATGATGAATGCTTTCAAATTCCACACCCCCTTCCACTTGAATTTCAACTTAAATAGATTTAGGTCATTGTGTCCATTATTGCCCACAGGAGAAATTAAGTCAGCCCTCAGAATAAGTGGCTTATGCTAGAGTTCCCCAAAGAATATGGGCATTGAAAAGTTTCAAACGTTTGGGGTGATATGAATGGGAGGCTGTCACCACTGCGTCACGCAAGAATTCTCTGGCTTTGTTCGTGCGGCTGGGTGGAATTCAGCAGTATTAGTTGGAAGTAAAGCATGCAGATGGTGATTGATGGCTCTCCAGGAACACACATCAGTGTAGAGATTTTATGTGGTTCATACTGCATTCAAAATCTTTGCTTGTGTATGTCAGGCCGGCCAGTAGGATTTTGATCTTCAAGAAATTTACAAATTGATTTTTTTTTCATTTCTCCTTGCCAAGCCTGCAATATTAGGTGACTCACACACTACTTGGGACCCTTTTTCAAAGGGCACAGGGTTCTTGCCTCCCTATCCACTATGCTGAAAATCAATTTCTTACAGACAGAGAAAGAGAAAAGTTCCCTTAGAGTATGCAATACATTATCTCAGAATAGTGGTAATTTATGGAGGAGAAAGGTACCTAAAAGAATAGGGACTCTTTTAGAGAAGCTTAGTTGTGACATTAAGATTTCCCATGCTGACTGCAGCATTAGCAAGAGGAACTCATCAATGAGATTATTTCTCCCACTATAGAGCCAACACAGACTGAAAATAAATGATGCTGAGAATCCTAATATAAAAGATGAAACAAAATAAGATATAAGAAAGGAAGGATCAGCTTTCAGAGAGATGCTACCTATAACAAGTTTCAAATAATATGCGGGGGTTGCACTGAAAGGGTTTTTTTTTTGCTCAAATTAGATTACTTAATAAAACCACCCTTGTAAGAGCTGGTATGGAGAGAAATGATCAATACAGCACAACGGAAGCTTGATATCTGGATTGCAAAGCAAGAAAAAAAAGGGAAAGATTAAATGCTTTTGTAGTTTCACCTTTGAAAAATGCCTTTTGTAGTTTCACCTTTTATTCGGCAGAGGCTTGGGGTATTTAAAGATCCTCCTCTGTGGATATGTTAAAGAAGTCTCCCTTTGGAACGACTATCTGTCTAATTAAGGCACTTCATAAGATCACCGAGATGTTTGAATAACTTAGGGGGAGCAAAAAAGTGAGAAGGAATCACTTAAGCTCTTAAACCAAGAGTTCACAACGTAAAGCAGCCTAATTCTTAACTATCAAGGAGAAGGAAAATCCCCAGTCTGGTATTTGCACGCCATGACTTGGGTTACAGACTGCTGCTGTCTGATGTGAGGATCAGTTTGCCAAAAGCTGCTTTTGATTTCTGTTTATTAGAATCTATGTGCCTTTAGGCAACTTGTGAGCCAAACTAGGCTTTGACTGTTTAGAACGTTTGTTCTCTTGCGTGAACGGTTGGCTCTTCAAAGGATACATCTGAAGTGCTGCCATACTGCTTTACCCACTTGTAGAACAATGCACTGCAGTGATATAAGCAATCTGTTTCTCTCTGCCTTTACTTACAAAGCTCTTTTGATTGACACACACAATTGATCAACATGTCAATGAACGATGTTATATTTTCGAGGCATTTTTTACATGCTCTGTAATGCTATTGCTGAGTATGAATGCTAGCCCCTTTCTCATTAGCCATTCTCACTCCTTATTTGTTTCATTCTCTGCCAGTTTTGTACTCATCCAGGACTTGGATCCTGCCAGTTTTTTCAGGGCCAAGCTAGAAATGATGGTGTCTTTATGGCCACCACAGGGATATCTCTGCCACTTTAAAGTGGTTTGAAAATACCATGAAGGCATTTTCAAATGCCGTGAGAGCAGTGCAGTAGGCTGAAGTACTCTTGCTCCTCCCCACACCCTTTCAAGTGCTGAAACAGCCATGGGTGGGGGATTCTAGCTGTTTCAATAAGGCATGGGGGAGGGACAAGAGCACCTCAGCTGGCTGCACTGTGCTCATGGCTAGTCTGACCCTCAATCTTACTCAATTGCATTTCTTACAGCAGCTCCCGCTCCCTGTGGCTTTTGTCCATGAATGTCCCAAGATCCCAAGCTTAGCTTTTTTGGGTGGCAAAGGGAATACCTTCGTTCCTTTTTCTCTACAGGAAAAGCTGGTTGGGTCCGACCAAGGTATTTGAAGGCAGTTTACAATCTGATCCTTTGCATACTTGTTTTTTTCCTATTGCATTCAGTGGGTTTGATTTTCAAGTAAGCATGCCTAAAGTGGTAGAATTTAGTCCCTTCTTACATTTTAAAAATGCACATAGGGAAACTTTACTGGCAAAAGTCATGCACTTATGCAATCCTGGAAAGGGAAAACTGAGGGCATGCGAATTTTGGAAGAGGTCAAGGCTGGTTTAGAAGATTTTGATCTTTGAATATGACCTACCTATCAGAACAGATGTGCATCCTTGCAAGTCCATTGTCTTTGCCCAAGCTTGTGATAGTAATTAGCTTCTATGGTTTATTGTATTTGTACTGCTATACAATTTGTATAGCTTATTTATAGCTGTTTTAAACTGAAGATTGTAAGGAGCCTGGATTTTGAAAGTAGAAAGACAGGATATAAGTTTTAAAAAGATAAACTTCAAAAGTATTACAGAAATGGGCAAATGATGATGATGATGTCTGCATAAAACCCCTGGTTTGTCACATAACCATAGGCAGAAGATGAGCATAATTTTCATCCTTTATATATCGTGTGGCCTATCTTAATAGGGTTATATTCTCATTTCTGTGGCAGTGAGTGGAAGCCATGATAGTGCAAAAACTCTAAGAGTACTATGTAGCTTTAGTGTCATCTCTTAGTGCCCTCTTGAAATGGCTTCTTACTTCATGACAAGGATGAGTTTGAATTTATTGTTTGTTTCATTTGTTCAGATCGCTGTAAAGCTACGTTTTATTTATGGGAAGTTGAGGCATTCATGTTGGTAGCAATGCCAATGGAGTCGGTACTACCCTTTTTGAAACATCAATATGTCTCAGTGTGGAATTAAATCAATAATTACAATTTTGAAATTATAATGTCAATACAGTAGAGTATGTACAAAAAAAGAGTTAAGCTCAAGATCTGGGACAGAATGAATCCATCATCCTTATATTTCAATGATTACAAAATTATATTAGAGAAGGAACTAGGGGGGAAATAATCACATTCTTTAATATTACATAGCATGAAAGCCTTTTGTGGTTTCTAAGTCTCATTTCTTTTTTAAGTTAGGAGGATTTTTATTGACTTTATTCAGAAGAGAATGTAGCCCACGAAAGACTTTCATCATGGAAAAACATAGAAAGTAATTCAGTCCTGAAAAATTAATGTAAAACATACAATGGAAGTTTTAATAGAAAAAGAGTAACAAAAACAGTCATACAATATTATGATCTCTTTGTTCATTGTGAAAATGGCCGCATGGTTGAACATGGCAATAAGGGCTCGAGGGAATTTTCATGAATAGTGCAAGTGTCAGTCCAACATCCTTGACCTTATCTTCATGTAATCCATAGGAAGTAGTTTTGCAGACAGGCTTCTGTAACTCAAAATAAAGAGTAAAAGATAGAAGAGAAGGCCACCATATAAAATTGGGAGATCATACAAGTTTAAGAAAAAAATAGAAAGGAATGATCAATGACAAGATATTGCTACAGGAGAAGGAAGCATTCTTGATGGAATTTGACACTTTCTATTTTATTCTTAAAATGCTTATGAGTAGACATGGGCACAAACAGAAAAAAAAAGAGCATGGTTCTCGTTGTTCGTTGCTATCTACGAACAACGAACACTGATTAACATGATCCTGTCATGAACATGTTCATTGTTCGTGGGGGCCAGCAGGCCCTCCTCCAGCCATCAAGATCCCTACCACACCACTCCCAGAAACCCTACCTGAGCAGGCAGCAGGAAATGTACCAATAATACATAATAGCTTGGCCCCAGAGCCTGACAGCAGCCCTGAGACCTGAAGGGATAGATCCGAACTGCACCACGCCCAGAAATCTTACCTGAGCAGGCAGCAGTAAAGGTACCACTAATAAGTAATCGCTTGGTCCAAAGCCTGGCAGCAGCTCTGGAACCTAAAGAGGTAGATCCCTATCCCACCACACACAAAGAAAATTCAAGCTCCAATGCACTCTTCCTGACTCTTTCTCAAAATGCCAACAGCAACTGTCTCTCCCTCACTGTCTGCAAAACCAGAGCTGGGAACCCCCCTCCCCCTTGCTCTTTGCTTCCTTGTAACAAATTTGAAGCTCCACACTTGAAAGGAAGACCTGCCTATCAAGCTAAATTGGGCTTAGATTGGGGTTTCCAGGGCAACAGCAGGAGTTCAGACAGAGTTCAGGCAGTCCCTGCCTCTGTTTGCCAAGGGAATTGATTGCAGGTGCCAGATTGTCTGTCTTGATGAATAGCAATGGACAGCAATGAACGAGGCTTGCAATGACCACCTGTTCATTTAGAATGGGGCCTCACGAACAGCTTGTTCACGCACAGCAGATTGGGCTGTTCGTGGCTTTTTTTAGTTCGTATTGCTGTTCGTGGCCAGCTCTACTTATGAGTACTGCAGAGATTATATGGTACATCTGTAGAGTATTACATTTTTTAAAAACCCTATAAATGACGTAATCTTTGAATGAGAGCGCCTCTCACAACATCTACACACACATGTGTTACCTGAAATGGTCTCCTTGCATAAATATGATTTATGGGGGGGGGGGGGAATTAGCTAGCAAGGAGGACGGCTATACAAGAGGTGGTAACTGGAATTGAATCACCTGTGTGTACGGGGTCCCAATCCCAATAAGCCAAGCAAGTCTGGTGCTTCAAATAAATCAATAACTTTTATTAAAGAACAGAACGTTATGCACATACACACAAATTACTGGGGGGGGGAATAATCACACACACACAAAGAGAGAGTCCTAGGAAATGTAGCCAGAGGTATGGGAACAGAGCAAGAGGGAGTAATTATATCTACCTATCCTGGAGGAGGGCTCCAGTCCGTAGGAGAGAAGCTTCAAACATCCCGCGTCGTCAGCCCAGAGAGAGAGAGATGTGAAACAGCGCTTGTGGATCCAGGAGAGTAAGCAAGCATGAATAGAGAGAGACTCAGGGAAGTGACCCTAAGGGAGAAGCCAGGAAGCTTGCATGATTTGAATGAGGGCAGGGCCTACCTTTATAGGTAAAATGTTCCCTGAGGCAAAGGAGAGTCCTCCTAGCAGTTAGGACAAAGACTCCAATGGTTAGTTCCTGGGTTGGACAACAGGCTTGATTGCATTACGTGCTTTTGGCAAGGGTGTGTGAATGGGAAGGCAAACCTGGCCGGTTAGCTGGAAGAATACACCGGAGCTAGGTTGATAGTTTTAGGTGGGGAGTACAATATGCCAGGAACGGCTGTATATACTTATGAATGCTATTTGATTAACTCCTCGATCACGGGCAGGGATCTCATAACGGAAGGAGGGACAGGAATGTGCTAAGTGGGGATGACTTGGCGAGACCTTTATTGCTCTGGGCCTTCCGGAGCTTGGGTGGATAGTGAGGCCAGTCGCATCACAATACCTCTGCATTCCAATGTGGCATTCCTTACATGCCTGGTTCTCCAGGGCAGGATCTGGAAACTGCAAGGGCTCTCTGGGGCTGTGCTACAGCCATTTTAAACTCCAGAGGCTTGTACACTTTTAATATCATGAGCAGTCATATAAAAACTGCTATTAAAATGGCGGAGGCCGGGCTGACTGCTCACACATGCACAACAAGTATGTTTAAACCTATAACAGGCAGGCACCCTACCTGGAAGAAAAGTAAATTTACCTCCCCACCACCCCCAAAAAGATAAATTTGGTAGCTGGGGAATGTTTTCATTTAGAAAATCTCTTCATTGGCTCTCCAGAGAATTGCTTGAGGAACCTTACAAAGTAAAGCATTGCAAAACAACGTAAAATCATTGATAATGAACAAACCTTAAAAATTCTGTATCCTCAGAAGATTAGCAGTTATTTGAAGGAAGACAGCTGGATTTCCTGGAAGAAGTAAGAACCAGAAGTAAGAATGCAATAAAATAAAATATAGTTCACAGATTATAGGTTCTTAAATCTCATAAGCTTTGCCTATTGTTTCTATTTAATGGTCAGTATAATTTATTGTAAAATTGGTGTCAGCTGTTGCTTTGTACAGTTGAAAAGCTGTCTAATTCAAAAGCACTAGCCCATCCATTTCCCTGGCACAGACACCCCTATATCCAATGGATTAGGAGAATGAATCTTGGATTGCGGCTTCTCAGATGATATATAAAACATTGCACGTAATCCAATTCACAGGTATCCAGGTATGTGTATACCCCACTACTAAAATCTGCTAATAAAAAAATAGATGATTGCACAAACTTGTTTGTCTTCAAAAGGTACGCCCTGTGCTTGCTTTATCTACCCACTTAGACCATATTGTCTTAGTGCTGCCAATCTCACAAAAAGCATCAGAGAATTAAAAATATGATTTTGGAGTTCCTGGCTTGTTTTTAAAGGTCGTTGTAAATTCAGCGGTAAGAATTACACACACTCCCCTTAAAAGCTTGAAAGTCCTTCTGTATTTAAAAAGTTCCCACCAATTCTTTCTTCTGACGACAGTGATACCATCTAAAATAATTTCATATATATATATCTACAATAATGGTGGGGAGCCTCTAGTTATTCAAGTATTCCATAGCAGATACAAGTGAAAAATTAAATGGCTTTGTAAATTCCACATTCTAGGTAAAAACTTTTTCCTGTGAAAACAGTGTCTGATATTCTCTAGAAATTCTCTGAAAGGAATCTATAGAATACAAAAGAGTTAATTAAAAGAGAGATTGCTTCCGCTGAGGATGGCTTAAGAACATCCTTGAGATTCTATCTATAACTCTCTTTAATGGGAACAAGAACTATTAATGACAAAACAAAATGACAATCTATAACGTTTATTGATTACAATCTATCTAACTGGAGAACTGTGCCATACAAAGCATATAGCATATTCTGACAAAGGATGGCTTAAACATACATGCTTAGTTAGATGCAGTAGTTCTTCCTTCATGCTTCATTTTGCTTTATTTTATTCCTACTGATATTTCCTGCTATTTTCAGCCAAGTGGATTATCCAAAATCAAATTCAAATAATGTTTTTAGGACTACTGCACACTGCCATCCATGTGGTTTAAAAATCAGTCCAACACTATAACATAAATAAATTTAACAATCATAGTTACAACTAAGTGATGCACCATTATCTTCTTTTCAAGGACTCCGAAAAGAGAAGAAATGAGATTCTAAGTATTACAAATCAACTGTATATATTTACTTCATATTGTAAATGGACCTAACTTATTATATTGCAGCACACCTGGCCACAGCCACCTGCTGCTATGGCTGGATGCCATCTTTTGCCATCCTGGAAGGAGGAAGAGCAGCCTCTCTTTTCTGAGCATCCAGGTATTAGTGAAGGGGGCAGCGCCAGTTGCCTTATAAGGCAGCTTCACCCCCAGTGCTCTTAGTCTGTGCCTCACGCTTGGCGCACCCACCACACCTCATTGCAGTGCAGGTCTAGCCAGTCGCCACTTATGTGGGCAGGTAAGAATTTTTTCCCCTTTCACCAAATTGGCTTACGGTGAGAGGTGGGTTTTTCATCTACCTTGCACTGCAGGCAGAAGTTGTGGGTGATTGGACTTGGTGGAGCTGTAAATAATTTGGCCACTGGCAAGTTAGAGTTGTGGAAATGAGAGCAGGCCAGTGAGCACCCTTGGCATATCCCCATTGGCGGAGAATTGGGGTCTGTCAGGAGTGGCTGGTTGCTTCACGGCTGCCAGCTGTGAGGGCAGACTACCTGATGGGACCTTCTGGACAAGTCCTTCCCTCAGGCTCTGCAGCTTGGGATGTTTGGAGCTTTAAGGAGGTAACCGTTCACTTGGTTGGCTGGGCCCTAGCCATGCCTCACGGTTGGCTCGCATCTGGGGCAGCGGGTCTTGCCCAGACAGGTTCAAGGAGGAGGTCCCAGGATGACCCTAGCTTGACCTGTGCTGCTAATTTGGCCCCCTTTGCCACATTAAATATGTTGTTGGTTTAATAAAGCCTTTAGTACCTTTAGTACCCTGTGTCTGCTTCTTCATTCTGACTAGGGTGGCAAAGCTTTTCTGCCAGTTACAATGTTGTGATCTCTCTTTTCTGAAATAAACTACTTTTATTTAAATGTCTTAACTTGCTTCCAGTGAAATATGAGTTGAAAGCCTGTAACTTGAGTTCACAGGGATGTGTTAGTTGTTGACCTTCCCCTTGTCTTGTTTCTGTTCAAGCAGAGCAACACTAATACGTCACTTTGATGTTAATCCTGTTTAGGATATGTACTAATGCTTCCTACTTGGAATTGTGGAATTCAGTGCTAAATTACCAATAGAATGAGCAATGGCATAAAAAAAAGACATGGAAGTGAAGATTGGAGGCAATGATCCCTTGTTGTTTGGGCTGTGCCACCTGAGCAGACCTCATGAAACAGCCATTTTACATTTTGCAGTAGCGGAGATTAGCATGGTTGGAACAATCCCATGTGCCTTCTTCTGTAGCTTCTCCTCATTCCATGTCAAAATGTCGACAGGGTTAACATTGCTTTAAGTCCTGGCCTGCTTGCTGTTGCTTATCATTGTTCCCCATCAAAGTGTTGACTGGCTGCTTCTTTTACATGCTTCCTACCCTTTGCTTAAAAGGCAGGATTGTGACATTTTCTTAATACTGCAGTGTCTTGCATAACATGCCATGATCCCTCCATCCTATCATGATCTGTGATAACTGTTTGGGAACCTGTTGCTTTACTACTTTATTCAGGATAGCATAGCTGATAATATACAATTTACTCTTCTGAAAATCACTAATATGCATGGCATGTCTAATTGCTAGAGTTCTAGGCTTGGAATCCTCCACCTGGAACTCCTTTAGAGGGTTACAGTTTCTTTCACCAACCAGTGCCACCAACCAGCTCAGTGTCAGATGTACAGATTCTCATCATGTCTATTGACATGTTCCTTGCCACTGCTCAGTTCTTTTCAATACTTCTGTAACAAGGTTGCCATGAAGACTTGAAACTTTTAGATGTGTGTATGTACCAGTTGCCGTATTAAATTGCATTCAGGTTAGATTTGTTTTAGATTTAGTTTATCATAGCATGCAATAGTACTGTAGGCAGAGGAAGTGGGAAGAGAAAATACCCTTACAGTGTTCATCTAAGAAGAAAACTACAGAGAGAATACTATGTTTAGGGTTGCCAGCTCTAGATTCCTGGAGATTTTGAGGGTGGAGCCTGGAAAATGTGGGATTTGGGGAGGGAAGGGACCTCAGCAGGGTATAATGCCATACAGTCCACCCTCCAAAGCAGCCTTTTTCTCCAGGGAAACCGATCTCTATGGCCTGGAGATCAGTAGTAATCCTGGGAGATCTCCAGCTACCACCTGAGATATGTAAAAGTTTTGTATGAATATATGAGATTTGTCACTTTATTATAAGCAGGATTGTTAACTGTGTGATTTATTATTGTTGTATTTCCCGGGTGGGGTTTCCCTCTATTGTACTTTTGACCACCTGGAGGCTGGCAACCCTAATTCCGTTGTGTCTCTCAAAAGAGTTCACACAAAAGGAAATGGAGGTTTGGGATATATTTTTCTGAACCTGGACTCTTCAAAACATTCTATTAGGCTGATGTGCATCCCTTTCAAGAAGGTTGTGAGGTACGGGCTATATAAGGACAATATGAGGTGGTACAAATTAATGAATAAGTGGTTTTGTGTTAGATTCATCCACTATGGCAGGCTATTCTGCTAAGAAACAAAGCTTTGGGACAGACTGAGCATATTGATTTTAGCATCTAAATTAAAACAAATTTTGGAGGACAAGCTTTAACCACTTGGCCGAATTCCCTCAGCAGGAGCATCTGTGCTATTGCATTCTATTGATGTCCCGTTAAATTCAAAGGAATAGCCTAGTGTTTCTCTGGCAATGCTTTGTAAACACACAAGAGGAACCTGCCAGGTCTAGGGAACTTTCCTTTTCACACAAAATTGAAACCAATGAACAATCCATAAGGGTGTGTGATTTTAGATTTCAATAAAGGGAGCAAATGATTACAGCAGGGAGTGGGTGAGATTCTGCAAAGTCCGAAGGTCTGGATTGCTTTTGATACAGTAAAGTTTAAAATGTAAAAGGAGCATGCATTATGACTATTTGTTGGAACATTTTCTTATTTTCTTTCTTTCATAGCCTACAACAATGTTACCAGGACAATCTCGCTCTCATATGCACACAGTACTCTTTCACCACCCAAAAGGATCATGACTCATGAGACCAGCATAGTCTACATATAAGTGAGTGTGTGTATGTGTATGCATATAAATGTATATATGTTAAATGAGGGCTATCACAAGGTAGGAACTGGCTGAAACTGAGCAAAGGAGGTGGCTGGATCCATCACCCACCTTCTACAAATATCTTTATTAAATTAAATGTTAAATATTTAGTAGGATCCAACTAAGACATATTTGGAACCACATGGATACCTATGTCTTATTTTAGAGTAATTCTCCTGAAGTCAGTGGAACCTGCCTGCAAGTCAACTAGGATAGGAACTTGATTTGTGGCTTAAGCAAAATAAATAAATAAACTATGAGTCTAATTGTCATTAGCTATAAAGTTAGCATAAAGGTTATGGCAATACTCTAGCACAAGCCTGAACAGCGACTTTGAATATAGTCCACTAGCCATGTAAGATACCCAACCCGTGACTTGAATAGTCTGCTGATCTTGTTGCTTGCCTAAAACTGCAAAATCTGGGGTGGGGTTTGGGGTGGAAGCCAAGCTACAATACATCAGCTAGCTTGCCTTCCTACAGTAGTTTATATACTATATAGGCCTATTCTAATAATTTCAACCAGGGTAAGCATTGGAAACATAAAGCCCACAGGTCATATCTGACCCCCACTTGATAATATGCAAGTAAACAGGTTGTTCTGGAAAAAACTGGGGAAATTCCCAATTACATCAGTTTTTAAAACAGTTATTTAAATTTTCTTTTATAAAGTGACAGTTCATGTTTTTGTTTCTTTAATAAAAGGATATTCAATGCAAAGATTCCCAGTATGTGAATGCAGAATGCATTTGGCAGTTCACTTTGATCATAGAGAAAATGCTAACATTGTTTGTGCATTTTGGCAGGTCTCTTCCTGACTCCTTGAGGATGAGGAAAAAGTAATACAGTAAATGAGAGATGCAAATTAATTTGAGATTGTAGGAGAGGTTAGAGGTTTCCTTATGTATAAAGTACTAAGGCTAGATTAGGATTATTGAAAGAGTGGCAGCTGTCACCTCATTTAAACCAATTTTCTGAGATCCAGTCTTTGGTTTTAAAATGTAGTTTGTGTAAAGATAATTACCTGTATAAAACAGCTAGATACAACATATGCTTACCATCTAAGTGTACTAATCATAATTAGTAATTTAATAAAGTTAGATGTAGCAACTTTGAACACTCTGCTGACTTTGCTACAACCATTTTGTGGTCTTTGGGAACTAAAGAAAGATGGAGGCCTAATCCATATAATTTATGAGTGGAACGGGAGGTTGCTTATGAAATTCTATCCATCAGAAATTTAGGGTTGTTATGGGAGGTAAAATATCTTTTTCTGAATTTTTTTTATTGGAAGATCCAAGACCAAGACCACTTAAAGACCAACTAGATTTCCAAGGTATGAGTATTAGAGTCACAGCTCCCTTTGTCAGATACAAGGAGTGGAAAAAGGAAGGAGTCTTGGCCATTTCCTCATGTCCTTATAGGCACCCTCAGACCTCTGGTGGCTTTTCCCCAGGCTTCCTCACATCGATATTTGCAAAAGTTTGCATGCTGTTTTGTTACAATTTTTTTGGCTTTTCTGGGACTGCACTTTCACTGGTGTTTTCTTTTGAAGCATGTAAACAGTATGGTTCTTTAGCATTCTTTGGTATCTGAATGGGTAAAGCACCCGGAAGAATCCTCCTCTCTCTGCCCAGTTCCTCCCCTGAAGCACCTTCCCTTTCCATTCAGGCCATGAAAGCCTCCTTGCAAAATGAGCTAGATGCAATTGCACATGTGCCAAGTCAAAAATGAAAGAGAGGCGGGTGATTTCAGGCCACGTTGTTGAAAAGTGCCCGACCTCCCCTCTAAAACTGCTATTGTTTGGGACTGTTTGGAGGCTGTCCTGCAACCTCACAGTGTAAGGTAAGCACTTGCAGGGAGTGTGTGTGGAGGATGACTTTTTGGAGTGACTCAGCAAAACACATTCTTAAAGCAGGAGAAGGGCAGGAACAACTGGCTGTGTGGAAACAACCTTTATAATCCAGACAGAGGGTGGGAGGGGTATTGTAAATTAGAGAGTCAGAAAGCTAGCTATAATGCATGTTGTAATTAGCTTGATACATCAGGGGTGTGAAGTTAAATGAACTGTTTGTGCAACAGAGATTTCTGGAACTGCAATAACCACCAAAGGTACTAAGAAAATAGATCAACAAAGCCAGAATAATACTGAGGGATAACCTGCTACAAGATAAGCCCAAACAAAACAACAACAGAACACTACTGGTAGTCACATATAGTTCCCAGCTCAAACCAGTGGAATGCCTCATTAATGACCTGCAAACTGTGCTGGACAATGATAATGCTCTCTCATAGGGAGGCAAACGTTTTCTTGCCTGCAGAGAGCCTCCCAACCTTAAACTCCTCACTTACAACAATGCACTTCTCAACATGGACGTGAACTCTGGGACCAGCGCCTAAAATAAACCAAGATGCCAACTGTGACCCCATATTCACTCCAACATCACAATCACTGGACCTATACATCTCAGGATTGTTCATCTTCCAACACTATATATGTCATTAAGTGTTGGCAATAGAGATGGGCACGAACCGCATTACGAACTTCAAAACCCCACGAAATTGGCGATCGTGCAATCGTGATCTGGCGGTTTGTGATTTTCCATGGTCAATGAACCAGCGTTCGGGAGAGGCCTGGTTTGCTGCGTTCAGCCATGGTTCGGGAAGTCAATCAGGTGCCAGCAATCAATCCCCTGGCAATGGAGCCGGGGGAATGCCTGAACTCTGTCTGCACTCCTTCTGTCGCCCTGGAAACCCAAATGGAAGCCCAGCTTACTTTGATCAGCAGGTCTTCCTTCCAACCACGGAGCTGCAAAGCGGTTACAAGTTGGGAGAAGACACCCAGGGGAGGGAGGGGGAAGGGGGTGTTCTGTAGCCATGGGCACTCCAATCTCATCCCTGCAAACCCTGATAGGCAGCTCTGATGGCCAAACACAGACCTCCTGTGTTGCTCAATGGAACCTATGCTTATAAATAGCAGTGGGCTCCCAGGCTGGGTTTCACTTTCAGCAAGCAGTGGAGTGGGACAGAGCTCTTGCTTGCCACTTGCTAGCCTTTGGGGAGAGAGACTGAGAGTATAATTGAGCTTGGATTTTTGTGGGAGTTTCCTGGGGCCTTGGATTGGAGAGGGTATAACTCCAAGATCCCTTTTGCAATCTTGTCCAAACTTGGGTGATGGCTGTAGGAGAGCTTGCAAAACACTCCCTGGGAATATGGGCTCTCTAAGTGCCACAGGGGCCATTCTGCACCCCATGAACCACAAACTGCGAACCGGTTCGGCAATGGAAAATGTTCATTGAGGTTCGCGATTTTGGGATCGTTGTTGGCACCAAACCATGAACCGCTGGTTTGTGAAATTTTTTGGGTTCGTGCCCATGTCTAGTTGGCAATACTCTTCAACTCTCTAGATTGAACAAGAAGGCCAGTCCCTTCACAAAAGAATCAACAGGCATAAATCTGATATTTAAAAAAATCACAGCATTGAAACATCAATGGAAGAACATTACAATATTCTGGTACATTCCATCACTGACTTAAGCACAGCAGTTCCGAAGCAGAGAAACTTCAAAGGAAAATTACAATGTGAGATTGCTGAAATTCAGTTTATTTGCAAATTTGAAACAATGGATCCCACAGGGTTGAATTGGGACATGGAATTTTTCTCGTATTACAGATGCTAATATTCTGCACTTTGCACCCCTGCTCTATCAAGCTAACTACAGTATGTATTATAGCTAGCTTCCTGACACTCTAATTTACAATACCCCTCCCATCTTCTGCCTGGATTATAAAGACTTCTTCCTTTTTCCACTCCTCATATCTGACAAAAAAAGCTGTGACTCTTGAAAGCTCATACCTTGGAAATCAAGTTGGTCTTTGAGGTACTATTGGACTTCAATCTTCCTTTTTGGCTGCAGACCAACACAGCTACCCACTTGAAACTTTATTTTTTAGATGTATGTATATTTGTATGTATGTATGTATGTATGTATTTATATCATATTTGTATTCCGTCCTCCCTGCAAGCAGGCTCAGGGCGGATAACAACCTTAAATCATTTTAAAACATTCCATATTAAAACATTAAAACATCATATAAAAATAGCAGCAGTCTTTGCCTGGCGGCAGCAATACAGCTATTAACAAGCAATACAGCAGTACAACTAGATATAGCAGCACAGTAACAGCAGCTGAAAAACAAACAGTGGTGGGCAGCTTTCACAAGGAAGGGGGTAGATGTTGCATCCTCTGGCCATCGGAGGCCCAATCTCAGCCATAAGCCTGGCAGAACAATTCTGTCTTACAGGCCTGGTGGAAAGATAGTAAATCCTGCTGGGCCCTGGTCTCAGTAGATAGAGTGTTTCACCAGGTAGGAGCCAGGACTGAGAAAGCCCTGGCTCTAGTCAAGGCGAGGCGGGCCTCCTTGGGGCCAGGGACCGATAACAATTGTTTTTCTCCTGATCGGAGGGTCCTCCGGGGAATATACGGGGAGAGATGGTCCCTCAAGTATGCTGGCCCCAGTCCGCACAAGGCCTTATGGGGTCAATACTAGAACCTTGAACCTGATCCGATACTCCACTGGCAACTAATGCAGCTTGCACGTATTGGTGTAATATGTGCCCTATTTGGTGCTTTCATAATGATTCATGCCGTTACCTGGATCACTGTAGTTAAGTCACAGGTAGACAGGTAGGGGACAAGTTGCCTGGCCTGCTGCAGGTGGAAAAAAGAAGACCTGACAACTGCTGTAACCTGTGCCTCCATTTTCAGGGAGGCATCCAGGATCACCCCCAGGCTCCTGACTGTCTGAACTGGCACAAGCTGTGCCTCTTCGAGGGCTGGGAGCCGGAGTCTTGAACCCAGTCCCCCGTGGCTCAAGTACAGGACCGCAGTTTCAATCAACTCTGTTTCAACCAATCAGTCACGGCTACAAACGCATGTTCCAGGACATCTGGGGCTGAGTTGGGCCGGCCATCCATCATCAGATACAGCTGGGTGTCATTGGCATATTGATGACATCCAAGCCCGAAAATTCGCACCAACTGGGCAAGGGGGCACATATAGATGTAACAATTGGTTCCTCTTATTCTCTTTTTCTCTTTAAAAAGAGGAATTATCTTTGATTTGTCATTAATTTATCTTTGAATTTTTTTAACCATGTGATAGTGTAGATTTCCTCATCTGTAGATATCTGCCTGTTGCTGTGCCACTGTACTATGATATAAAGGGCAAAAAGTGGTCGAATGCAGCAAGGATATGTTCTAACAAGTCCTGGCTTGTGTTTAATTGTTTCTTTAATGGGTCACCTTGTTCTTAATTTTTCAAGTGTGCTTGTACTATGTAAATAAATAAATACACTGCTACTTAGAGATATAAATTGAATCTTCATAAAAGAAGAATTGATTCAAAACTGATTCCTAAAAAGAGGAATAGAAATGGATTGCTAGATTACAGGGAGATATTCAACTAAGAGGAATTAAGAGAATTCCACTTAATAACTCTAGAGTTCAAAACTGTCTAGTCATTCCTGAACAAATCTATTAGCATTCTTCCATTGTTATATTCTTGTGTGCGAGGGAGGGGGGGAACAAATCATACACAGTTTTGAATTATGTGAACTCCGTTTTGAATTATTTAAGTTCATTCACTTGGTTTTACTATGGTGCGTGTATGCATTGGTAAAATATGATTAAAAAGTAATCTTTTAAAAACTGTTTTTATTGGGGATTTTCCAGATAAGACAAAATATAAAAATGGCTAAAAAGCAGTCTTGATGCTACGGCAACACATTGTTGCATCATAATTTCATTTGTGTAGCACAGAAGCACACACACACATTAGTAAAACACTCCACAAAAATGGAAATAACAGACTGTGAAGTAACAAGTAAGGTGAAATATTTGGGAATTGAACTGACTGCAAAGAACATAGATCTATTCAAAAATAACTATGAAAAATTATGGACTCAGATTGAGCAAGATCTGATTAAATGGAATAGACTGAATTTGTCATGGTTGGGGAGGATTGCAGCAGTTAAGATGAACGTGTTACCAAGAGTAATGTTTCTGCTACAAACAATACCAATTATCCGAGACTCTAAGCAGTTTGAAAAATGGCAGAGGAAAATATCAGATTTTGTTTGGGCAGGCAAGAAGCCTCGAGTGAAAATGAAAGTCTTACAAGATGCAAAAGAAAGAGGCGGAATGCAACTGCCCAATCTAAGACTTTACTATGATGCAATCTGCCTAGTGTGGTTGAAAGACTGGATGACGCTGAAGAATAAGAAATTATTGGCCCTAGAGGGATATAAAAAAATATTTGGATGGCATGCATATCTATGGTATGATAAAGTAAAAGTGAACTCTATGTTCTTACACCATTACATACGGAGAAGCCTATATGCAACTTGGAAGAAGTACAGAGATTATTTACAAGAAGGAACCCCCCTATGGGTGGTTCCATATGAGGTAATAGATCCGAGAGCTGTCGATACTGAGCAACAGTGTTTAACGTATAAGGAGATAACCTGAATAGAATCTTCTAAACTTAAAATAAAGACACAGGACGAGTTATCACCAAATTATGATTGGTTTCAGTACAGACAGATCAGAGATCTCTACAATTCGGACTGTGCAAAGGGAGGCATAAGAACAGAAAATTCGGAACTAGAGCAGACACTTTTAAAAGAGGATAAGAAGGAAATTTCCAAGGTATACCAAGTACTGCTGAAATGGTATACTGAATATGAAATAGTTAAAGTACAAATGGTGAAGTGGGCCATAAATTTCAACAAAGAAATAACAATGGAGGCATGGGAATACTTGTGGAAGAATACAATGAAGACTACGACGTGTACTAATATTAAAGAGAACATTTACAAAATGATTTATCGTTGGTACATGACACCAAAGAAGATTGCGCTAGGGAATTTGAACACTTCTAACAAATGCTGGAAATGTAAAAAACATGAGGGTTCCCTGTATCATATGTGGTGGACGTGTGAGGTAGCTAGGCAGTACTGGGGGGAAATAATAAGAGTAATAAGTGAGATTTTACAATTTCAAATTAATAAGAACCCAGAACTCCTGCTACTGAACTTGGGAATGGAGGACATTCCAGCTCAACATAGGACATTGTTATTTTACATGACAGCAGCGGCTAGACTTTTGTATGCGCAAAAATGGAAAGTACAAGAAGTGCCAACTATTGAGGATTGGATTTACAAATTGCTGTATATGGCGGAAATGGACAAAATGACAAGAAAATTGAGAAACCTTGACCCAGGACAGTTCAACACAGACTGGGAGAAGCTGAAACAATATTTGGTGAAGAAATGGGAGGTGGGAGGAGAACTGTGGCAGTTTGAGAACTATTGAAACATAATAAAATGCAGAGAGGGGTGATGTATTGTCGAAGGCTTTCACGGCCGGAGAACGATGGTTGTTGTGGGTTTTCCGGGCTGTATTGTGACTTTACCGGGGGGTGGAGAGGCAAATGAGAATTTCTAAGCAGCTACCTTGTTAGATTGTTATATATAGAATAATACATACAATATTGATAGAAAATAATTAACTATAAGGACTGACTAACTAATATTATTTTTGGTAAAAATTGTATAATGTACTAAATTGAATAAGTCTACCTGAAGATATATATGGGTCAAATTGATTGATAACTTTTGATGATAGTTATATAGATGTATAATCAAAGTAGAATAAAAATAATAATATAATTAAATATAACTAAAGCAGAATGAAGATAAGATATGCAGAAAAAGTAACATATAGAGTATAAGTTAAATTGGTTGACTTATATGAATGTATGGTTTATATGGTTTATGGTTTACAGAAATATTTGAAATTATGAAAAAATGGGACAAATTGTTTGTCTAACATGGAAGAAGGGACTAAAAGATAGGGTGCAGAGTATTAAAATAGTTAAAGAATTATTGCTTAGAATAAAGGGAAAGTATATGTTTGTTAGATAGATGAATTTAAAATGAGTAAGGGAAAAGGGACAAAGGGTTGGAAAACTGTTGGAAGTCTATAAAAAGGGGGGGAAAGGGAGGGGGTTAGAAATTGGGAAATGGGGGAATTGATTGTAATGTGAAATTAAATGATTCTAATCCAATAAAAATTGTATTTAAAAAAAAAACACTCCACAAAAAGAATTTTATTTGTTTATTTATTTATTTACTTAAATTTATAGTCTGCCCTCCCCAACCAAGTGGGCTCAGGGTGGATTACAACAATTTAAAACACACTACACAATACACCAGCAATAGCCATTAAAATATAAATAATACATATCATTCATTTAAAACATTGGCACCATATACATACAACTATCAAAATTACAAACATAGCAGCATGTTATACATTCACCTATCCCCATCTATAGACGATCATATAAAGATGTGAGATGACTTTGGGCAAGAGGGCACAGAAACTCACCTCCCCCCACTGGGGGGAGGGGCATCGCCCAGCATCACCCATATGCCTGGTGGAACAGCTCCGTCTTGCAGGCCCGGCGAAATGATAACAAGTCTTGCCGGGCCCTGGTCTCGCAAGACAGAGCGTTCCACCAGGTTGGGGCCAGGGCTGAAAATGCCCTGGCCCTGGTCAATGCTAGGCGGGCCTCCCTAGGGCCAGGGATCTTTAACAGATGTTTGTCACTCGAGCGAAGAGTCCTCTGGGGTTCATATGGGGAGAGGCGGTCCCGCAGGTACAACGGTCCCAGTCTACTTAGGGCTTTATAGGTTAATACCAAAACCTTGAACCTGATTCGGTACTCCACCGGTAGCCAATGCAGCTGGCGCAGTACCGGTGTTATATGTTCCCATATTGGTGTTCTGTAATAACTCGCGCCGCTGCATTCTGCACCAGTTGTAACTGCCGGATCAGGCTCAAGGGAAGCCCAGCGTAGAGTGCGTTACAGTAGTCCAGTCTAGAGGTGACCATTGCTTGGACCACTGTAGTCAAGTCGCAAGATGACAGATAGGGGGCAAGCTGCCTGGCCTGGCGGAGATTGTAAAAAGAGGACCTGGCAACCACCGAGACCTGATCCTCCATTGTTAAGGAGGAATCAAGAATCACCCCCAGGCTCCTAACTCTCAGAGCCAGTGTAAGCACTGCCCCATCGAGCACAGGGAGCTGGGGTCCCGGATCCACATTTCCACGACTCAAGTACATGATCTCCGTCTTTGTAGGGTTCAGTTTCAGTCGACTTTGTCTCAACCATCCAGCCATCCAGGATCTAGATGTCTTAGTAGACCATAGACTGAACAAGACTCAGTAGTGTGATGGGGTACCTAAAAAGGCAAATGTGGTTTGGGGTTGTATCAACAGAAGCACAGTGTCCAGATCACAAGAAGTGATGGTATCACTCTACTCTGCTCTGGTTAGACCTCACCTAGAGTACTGTGTCAAAAACCCTCAAAAAAAGCTTCAAAAACATGCTCCAGGACATCTGGGGCTGATCCGGGCCGGCCGTCCATCAACAGATAAAGTTGGGTGTCATCTGCATATTGGTGACACCCAAGCCCAAAACTCCGCACCAGCTGGGCGAGGGGGCACATATAGATATTGAACAATAACGGGGCAAGTATCGCTCCTTGTGGCACACCGCATTCTAGTGGACTATGAGATGACAGCCTCTCCCCAGCGCCACCCTCTGTCCCCGATCATGGAGAAAGGAGACTAGCCACTGCAGTGCTGTCCCCCGTATCCCCACATCATTGAGGCGGTGGGTCAGAAGGTCATGGTTGACCATATTGAACATTGCTGACAGATCCAATAAAATCAGCAGCGCCGATCCGCCCCGATCCAGCTGCCTGCAGAGATCGTCTGTGAGGGCGACCAACAGCGTCTCCACCCCATGTCCTGGGCGGAAACCAGACTGGAAGGGGTCTTGGGCTGAGGTCTCCTTCAGGAAGTTCTGCAGTTGTCTCTCTGCTGCCTGCTCAACCACCTTACCCAGAAATGGCAAATTTGAGACTGGGCGGTAGCTGAGCAGATCGGCAGAATCCAAAGATGGTTTCTTCAGGAGAGGCCGTACCACAGCTTCCTTTAATACCCTAGGAATGTATCTATATGTACAATAACTTCAGATTGCTTCTATGTCATGTTTTTGCAATGCCTCTATGAGAACAGGAAATTTAATGGATGGAGGGGAAATAAACTGAAAGAATAGGAAGCCTTAGTAAGTTGTTTGCTCTGATCCCAAAATTAATATTCAAATTTCTCCAAGTTTTGTTGCCAAGGAGCCCCCCTCTCCTGCTCTAAGGCCTGCAATGAACTGTGTCAGTTTCCTGCATTGCTGTTTAAAGACACACTAAAGACCTGTTTCCTGATAACCCTACATGTGTGAACTCTACTACATGTGTCTGTCTCCTGCCCGCATCGTTATCTGCTATAGACTATGCCTATTCCTGTCTCTGCTATGGACTAAAGCTATGGACTAAAGCTACGCTAAAAACTCTCTTTCTGGGTAGCACTGCCCATGCCTGTATCCTGACTTTCCTGCATGTCTGGACTCCACTACACATGTCTGTTTCCTGCCTATGCTCTTTGCTATGGATCACCTACACCAGGCTGCTCCTATCTCTGCTACGGACTGTGTCTCACCTGCTGTTCCCATGGAAGCCTGCCTCACCTGGGCCCAAGCCGCGCTGTTAGCAGCCAGGTGCCAGCCAGGGAGACCTCCAGCGAGCCTGACCAGGCACCCCCTGGCCAGTCCCCGCCTGGAGCCTCCTGCGGGCTAGTCACCCAGCTTGCCCTCGCGACCGGGCAGCCAGCTAGCAAGCCCCAGCCATGCCCAGCCAGCAACCATGTTCCCAGGCAGCCAGAAGACCAGCCTGAACAGCCTACTGAGAGAAGCCATTTCGGAGAAGCGAGCAGACCACGTCTGCAGCGGCGAGCCTCGCCTTGCTCTGCATATCTTAATAGCCACCCCGGAGAAGAAGCTAAGTGCCGACCATCCCAAGCACTTGGAGAATGCATCTCAAAGCAGCCTCCACATTCCAGAGATGATGACATCGGGACAAGCCCTGTTCGCTGGAACATCCATTCAACACGCCCAGATCTCCCCCTCCCTCCTTTGTCCCCTCTTCCCATGGTGTCACACTAATACAATCAGATTCTAAGATGGCCCATCCAGGGTAGTTATAAAGCCATTAGAACCTTTGTTTAACCCGTGAGAACCACTGGGAACCGCACCAGCCCCAGGGTATATTTTGGGGTATTTAAGCTGGCCTCCCAGGCCACATGGTGTGTGTGCCATTCCTTTCCAGACTCCTTGCTGTCACTCCATCTTGGATCTAGTGCAGGCATTAGACCATCTCATCTCACTGCTACGTCTTTGCTCCACATCGGGATTGTGAGTATACCCAACTTCATCGCTCTCAAGTGGGCTACCCCGCTAATGCAACCGTCTCTATTTTCCTACTCTGTTTTCCTAGCTCTTGTGTGTAATTCTGTACGGGTGTGCTAGTTCAGGCATATGCCACATTATTAGTAAAACACGTTTTTATTGTTATTTAGTCTGCCTCTTTATTACATGAGCGTCTGGAGAGGGACCCCGGTATATATTGGTTAAAAGATCTGCACTAAATTTAGTTCCAGACTGCTAGCTAATTCCCCATCCAAATAGAGCAGTTCTGGTAACAGTTTAATCACATTTAGGAAGACTGGAATAATGCAGAATGAAATTATGCTGTAATACGGAGTAAGAACAAGAGAAATTCACTCATCTTTAAGTTTTCCACACCCAAGTTTAGTATATTTCTAGTTGTGTAATCATGTGTGATATGTGCAATAGTGGGTATTATTTTTACTTTCAGGAAATAATAAAATACTGAATTAATGAAGTTTGCTTATTAATTAAGAATTCCCAGGGTGAGGCCGGGAGGCACATGATGCAGCCAGTCTGCTGAAGCTTAACATATGTGGGTTAGTGCTTAATATCTCCTGGAAACTGTATTCCACCACTTAATATATTTATATAAGGACCTGCAAGAATCTCATGGGCCAGGTGAAATACCATTCAGCTCTGCTAGTCCCTGGATTTTCCTCTTGTTTATTTCCATCCCGCCATTGTTGTCTCTTCCTTACCTTCTCCTCCTTCCTTACTGCAGCCCTTACAATTCCAATGCTGTTCATCTCCTAGTTTGCTTGCATTCTCCTTCCTTCGCTGCTTCTTTTACCACATCACTTTTCTCATCATTTCTTCCTTCACCTCTCTTTCCCTTACATACTCACCTGTGCCACCGCTTTGCTCCAGCTTCCTTGCTGCATATGCTGCCACTTTATTTTCCCTTGTTCACCTGCTGTGGCCATTGCCACCTCCTCTTCTCATTGTCTTCCTCAGTACCCCCTCTCTTGCTCTCCCTTCTCCTGGTAGTGGTTTTGACCACCTCCCACAATGTCTGTGGGATTGCTACACAATCCTCAAAATGGTGACGAAGATCATACACACCCAGTATGTTGAAATTTTGAACCTCATTCATTTGTGTTCTGTTCTGAAGTTAGAAGGTTGGGGGGGGGGACAAAACTAGGGGTTCTCCCAGGTTTGTCAAAAAATTCTCCCTGCTTATGCACTGCCCTGTTTTGCAGATTTTTTGATCCACATTTTGAGGCCATATTCAGAATTAGATATATTAAATGCTCAAAGCAGTAGATATCTATGATGGAAGAACAGCTAGATATAAATATAATAAATAATATAAGGAGTCCTTAGTAGAAATTTGGGATAAAAATGAATGAGATAATCAAAATTCTACAACTGTGGTGGTAGGAAGTGGAATATACATCTGATAAGTATCAAATTCAATAACCAATTCATGTGTAGAGTAAGTTATGACTAACAGCCCAAAGCTATGCTGCTTCCTGAGCTGCGATGGTACAACCACAAAGCTGCCTGACAGTTAGTGCTCCTCTTGGGGAAGAGCACCCTTTTCAATATTATCCTGCTATATGTGGGAACATGCAGAAATAGAAAAGCATTCCCGATATATGTACTGACAATCCAGGTGAATAAACATCAATCAGGAAGATTGCACTCTATGCAGACTTAATATTACTAGTTGCTTTTCCATTATTTTTAAAGTGACTCAATGCATTTGTACATACCAAAAAGTGCTCTTAGTGCTCAGGGACAATCCTTTGCTCATCACTGCATACTATTCATGCATAGAGACACCAATTAATAATTTGCAATAAATTATTAATTAAATAAACTGCCCTATTATTATTTCCTCTCCTTCCAATGCCAACATGAAGACATGGCAATGTCCATATCTACCTTTGGAGATGGACTCAAATGGGCTTGGATCTTTGCCTTCAATCTTGTCCATGGAAGAGAAAGAGGCATCAGTTAACAACACTGCAATTGGATAGCAACAACCACTTTCCAGTCCTGCTGTCTTCCCTGGAGTTTCTATCACTGATATCTACATAAGGGAGTTAAAAGGACATTTTCTGTTTTAAAATAATGTTTGGAATTGTACTGCCAGGGGTCTTGTTTAATGAATACAGCCATACATTTTGATTGTGTGTTATTTATTGTGAACTATTTATTGTAATTTTATTGATATTTATTGTTATTTATTGCAAAATATTAATTGGTGTATCTATGAATGAATAGTATGCAGTGTTGATGAGCAGAGGATTGTCTTTGAGCATTAAGAGCACTCTTTGGTATGTACAAATGCATTGAGTCACTTTAAAAATAATTGAAAAGCAATTAGTAATATTAAGTTTGCACATAGTGTTTGTTTATTCCTTCCTTCCTGATTGGTGCTTATTCACCTGGATTGCCAATATGTAGGAACATGGCTGCTTTGACAGATAATGTGTCGAGGAGCAGAAACCCCAGGCATTCTGGATTAAGCATCCCCACCTATCCCCCACCAGGGCCAGCCACCCCCTGAATGATGGCAAACCCATCCCCGACTCACCTGAGAATGACCAGCCTGTGACAACAGGCAGCCAACTGTCATCCTGCCCACAACAGCTTCTATGAGCCCAGTAGCAAGTCAACAACTTCACAAGGCAGCCACGCTGCTCAGTTATATGGCAGCCGCATGGTCACATCACGGGCTCTCCTCACAGTCAAGGGGAAGCCCCGAGGCCCACAGGGGAGCCAGTTCCTGTGTTGACTGCAGAAACGATTCAGGGCAAGTGGGGCTGGTAACAGCTGAGCACACCCAGTCCCTGGTTTCTTGCTGAGGGACTGCCCAACTCCTACCACCACTCTAAAAGCTAGACAATGCCTGAAGCTGCTGGGGAAAGCAACGGGCCCAGCCAAGAGCAGGGTTTTCCCCAAGTGGTTCTCCAGCCGCTGGCCCTTGGATTGGCACACACCTGGCGGGGGAGGGGAAGCATAGGGGAGTGGGGCTGGGGATGAGGGGAGAGATAAAGGGGAGTCTAAATGGAGAGGAGAAGGGAGGAGAGGTGCTAAAGCTCAGAGAGAGAGAGAGAGGAAGATCAGAGTGCAATCCTCCAGGGAGCAATGGAGGTTTCATGGGGGTGTAACCCCTCCCCACTCATCCCAATACAAAGCCTGGAAAAGCATCTAGGGAAGGGTTGAAAGTATGGCAGACCACAAGGAGAAGGGCGCTGTGACCCCAAAGAGTTTACAATATGATAATACTTTGGGGGTGAGCCTTCATGAAGTATCTTGGATGACTACTGCTACTCCAGTAAAAAGTGTTGGGTCAGGTCCACCTTTGGCACAATTGGACATGGTAGCTGAGCATCAAATCATTTTACAAAGCATGACATAAGATTAGGCAGTAAGCAGTTTGATGGCAAGTATTAATATACACATATAGATTTGTGTTCAAGAAGCATTATTGGGCACAAAATTCATCTCAATATAAATCCACATTTCTAGGCATTTAGATTGAGAAGACAGACTTGAAAATATGTGGACAATTGAAGATGAAGTTTCACAAGCTAAGGGAGGTAACTGTGAGGTGGTTGAACTGGCTTCTCAGAAGTCCAGATGTACAATAGTGGCGGCAACCGCAGTATATATGCAGATGATGTGATTTTTTGTTTCTGTTTTCTTTGGCTTTTCACTTCAAACATCCTCTGGGGATTAATTGGCTAGGCCAGTTGTACTTTTGGTGGGGGGAGGGGCAAAATACAAAGAAAATGGCTCTAGAATCTTTTCTTCTCAGAGTATTGTCACCTGTAAACAGTGTTTTCAAACTATAGCAACTTACCATGTATAGTTTTGTATATGTAAGCTAAAAAGTCAACTGGGGTAGAAAGATGACCCAGAGATCTATGCATTTTGCCACTGAGATACTTTTTAAACCTCAGCCCATGTAATTTATTGGGTTAGAAAACTATCCCTTGAGGTTTTTTTCATAGAACACAGCTGCAGGAAAGCCTCCTGAGGTGCTCTGGAGAGATACAGCCCATCATGACAAACTCATGACCTTTCCTGATAAATATTTACCTCACCACAGAGAGATATGTTCTTGGGGTAGAAAGATACCCCAAGGTACAAAAGAGTTATAAATTATTGATTTTATGTACTTTCAGTGAGTTCAGAACATTTAAAATTCATGAAAGTTTATGTTAGTTTTCTAATATCTTAGGTCCAAAACGTAGTTTGTGTTTTTCAAATAACTGGTATTTGGCTCAGGGCAAAAATGTACTCTGAATGCAATATGTGTAATTTTTTTGCAGGTTTGTTTGAAGGTTAATGTTTGAGTTTTCTTTTACACTTGCATTCGTGGATGTATTATTTGCAGTGATTCCCCTCCCCCGAGTTAAAACAGTTCTAGTAATGTTCTGAATTCTGTACTAGAAAGCTAAGCCCTTGTCTGTCTTAAACAAATGCAGTTCTCCTGTTCTGCTTTCTTCCCATGTTTGTTGTCATATCTTCTCAACAACAGGAAAACCGCTTTCCAAACTTTTCATATCTCCATGGTTTTATCTTTTACAGCTTCAGCAGTAAGTGTCAAAAAGCTTGCGAGTGACATTTCCACCCCTGGATTGAGTACAGCCAGGTTAGAAAGGAGGTTGGTGGTCCAAACTATACAATGACAGATTATGTAAATCCTCCCAGGAACGGCTAATCAATCACTAGGGTGTGAGTGGAATGCAGCTGATCTCTGAATTAGCTACTGCTGGAATGTGTTCATGTGTAACTCCACACTGTCTGAATGACATCACAACAGCTCCTAGTCCTTGAAAACCTTGAGGATGATTAGCTGAAGGAATTGGCTGCTTCTGCCAATCATAATCCTCCAAAGCCGCCTTTATAGTTCTGTAGACATGAGGGGAAGAGGGAGGGAGAGGAAAAAGAGGAGGACAGCCAGGCAAGAGGCACAGCCAGCCACAGCAGCAGCAGCAGGAGCAGCTGGTATTCGGGTGATTAAGTAGTTCTCATCGCCTTTTTGCTGTTCTGTGACTGCTCCCTGGTGTAATTCTTGTGTCCGAAAAGGAAGCTGCATTTAAACAGCACGCAGAACAGAGGTTTGAATCATTCCAGCTGGCCGCTTGTTTTGAATAGGGACTGTGTGAATAAATACAAAATGTGACTGTTCCAGAGGAGTTCAGTGCCCGAGAGATGGAGCAAAAGGAGCCTTTCTGGGGTGCTGTGCAAGCAGCAGGCACAATATTTGCCAAAAGGGAACAAGTCCTTGTACACTCCCTGGAACTGAATGAAGAAACCTCAGTAGCTGTCTTTCCCGCCCCCTCTTGCTTGGGAAGAACCATTTCTTGAAAAGGATCTCTCTTTGGGTAAGTTGTGCTGTAGTTTGCATGCAGAGTGGCTTGCTGTGAGTTGTGGTCCTGTTTTGTATTTATTTGTATACCAATGGAATATATCCAGTTATGGATAATAAGTATAACATGGGAAGACTGCTTGTATGTTAGGAAATTATACCTATGAAGCCATTTACAAACTGAAACATGCGGGGGAGGGGGTGTGCTAAAGAAATCTACTATTTCTTACTGAAGTTTTAGGTTAACTGTTCTTGTCTGATATATGTAACTGTGCTGAGAGTAAATTAAATAAATATCTGTGCAGTGAATGATGAATTTGTGTCTGAAGATCAGAAAGCTATAGTAAGTCATGGGAAATCAGAGAACAAGGGAGAAAAAGGAATGATTCCATTGATTCTCCTCCTCTGGAGTTATACTATGTACTCTTTGCTTCTCACTTTCTGTCAGTCAATCCTGTGAAAAACTGAGCAAACCAAAAGCCTATGATTACCTGGGAGGATACTTAAATGGAACCATTTAATTCTCTTCCCTTGGCAACTAATTTGGTAGGAAGGCAGAAATGGGCGAATTGGTTCTGTTCTGCTGGTTTTGTAGTTGAACAACATCTGTCTGGGACATTTAAGAGAGACTGATTGTTCTGTGGCTTGTGAGTACCAATTGCTAGCCTGAGGGAGGGGGACACTATGAGATTTGAGGAGAAAAGTGCCTCTGATACAGAGCAAGAAGACAGCCTGGCAGCTTGGTCTTCTGTCTTACTCTGTGGCCTCAAGTTATTGCTGCTGGGAATAAGTACTCAAAATAGAGCTGTTCCTAGAAGTGAATAATATTTTTCTTCATACAAGCAGTAAGTTAGTGTAACCCTAGGAAAGCAAGAACAGCTGTTTCTAAGCTATTTTTTCTATCTACCCTGCTGCTCATTAAGATAAAACTGTTTCCCACATTTAGGGAGCGAACTATGTAAATGTCCCCAAATTTTGTTGAAGATCCAGGTTTGCATGAAGGTTGTGATGCTGAGCACATTTATAGAGAGGAAACTTAGAAATCACTGGGACTTGTGACCAAGGAATATGTTCTGAATGTGTATGGCTAAAGTCCATGAACCTGTTCCTTTAGATCAGTCTTACTGGTATGAATGGGACTATAGTGGAATAAGAGTCTAAGGGGAGGCACTGTGACTCAATGGTAATGCTTGGCATACAGAAGGTCTTGGGTTCCATATTTGGCATCTCTTATTAAAAGATCACACAGATCCTTTCCCTGCCTGAGACTCTTGAGGAGCATTTGCCCAAGCAGACAAGACAAGATGGGCCCTAAAGCTGACTCAACATAAGCCAGTTTGTTAAGTCTCGTTAAAGTCAAGGGAAGTGTCTTTCAGATTTCTCTGGACTGTTCACAGGAACAATCTATGTCAAATGATGAGAGGCTTTCAATAGCCCAGCTCTGTGCAGAAGCATTGAAGATTATGCGTTAACACGTTGTGCCTCTTCTTAAGCTTACAGCCCATCTCTGAGCCCTGTTTAATAGTCTTCTGGAAGCCAGACATTAGCAATGCAGTGCCAACCTGGCACAGGTTGAGCTCTTTCTGTAATGCTGCTGAACATTTCTCCTCTGCCTCATCAATTTGACGGAATAAAACAAAGCCCGGGAATTAGTTTTAGATATAAATAGCATTGGCTGAGTCATAGACCACTTGTCTGTCATTAACTCTACTCTTTCTCTCTATTAACCAGTGCTTTAAGGGAAACCCATAACTTCAGCAACACTTGTTACAACTTTGTGTCTATCGCTATGATAATTTCTAGGTTGCATGGCAATGTGATCCTGACCATTCTCAGTTTTGTTTCAGGGCATTTAGGGAATCGAAAAATGAGTTCTGTGCAGGAGTTCAACTATCTCTTAAACTGAAAGCAGATGACATGAAAAAGTTATTTTGACATGTGCCACACATTACAGAGCATCATTGCCACCCTCATCTTGACGGTAAAATGCTGAAAAATAAGGCATCATCTTCACTTGGAAACACATTTCAAAATAAATCTTGTTACTCACAAGCAAAGCACCCTACAAAACTTAGAAATATTTGTTTTGTGCTCTGTTTTATTTCATGGGGCTGTTTTTGTTTTTCAGCAAACACACACACACCCCAATATACATACATATCTACTGTATCTACATATACATATATATGTGTGAGCACACACACATAATTTTAATCTAACTAGATAGGTAGAAAGTTATTTACATCCCATTGTGCAATATGTGCATGGAGTGATTAGAAAAATATTCTAGGAAAGTGAATGCTTCCTTTAGCTCACTTCCATTATATAAAGATGATTTCCCTTCTAAGTCAATTACATTTTTAAATTGTGAAGTTTCCTGATGGAAATCAAAAATTTGACTCCATTTTAGCAAATGTTTCCAACATTCCAAACGTGTTAAAGCCAATGAATTTGTTTAGAATTTGTGTATTTTCTGTTTTCATTGAAAAGTGGAGAAATGATAGGCAGCAATGTTTTCATTAGTCCAGTATAGATATACTACAAACAGCAAGCATTTGCTCTATCTAGTGGGCAGTCATGGGTTAAAATCCCAATTTAGTCTTGGATTCATCAAGTGGTTTTTGCTATCTGTCTTCTCAGTCCCCCATCCTACTTTAACAAGTGGTAATAATGACCTTCATTCCTGAGTGTCATATTGTGGTGAAGATATAGGGATCATTTACACTAAAATAGTCCCAATGAAATGAATGAAAATCAACTGAACCTCCCACAAAAAAGAACAGAGTGCACAATAGACAATAGATATGTGGGGATCTTTCATTGACCCTGTACTTTAATCACTAAGGCTGATTAACACACACACACGTTTTCCTAAATGGAGTGTAAAGGAAATAAGAATTTACTGTTGAATATGAAGTGTCACACAACTTCTTGTGTGTGTGTTTTGTTTTGTTTTGTTGCATTCCAGGAATAAGGGTCAGGCAGTTCTATTTAATGCATATAGCCAGTTCCTATATTTCACTTAGAAAAAAGTTATGTGGCTGAAGTTGTCCTAGGCCTTTGGTTGGTTGAGGGCTTGCATCATGTTTCCCCCTTCTTTTGACCACCATGCCCCATTTTCCGCCTTGCTCTGAGTGGCATGCCAAGGCTGAGTAGAACCTGTAGTTTTGAGAGCCAGTTTGGTGTAGTGGTTAAGAGCGTGGGACTCTAACCTGGAGAACCGGGTTTGATTCCTCACTCCTCCATTTGAAGTCAGCTGGGTGACCTTGGGTCAGTCACAGCTTCTCAGAGCTCTCTCAGCCCCACCCACCTCACAGGGTGATTGTTGTTGTGGGAATAATGATAACATACTTTGTAAACCGCTCTAAGTGGGTGTTAAGTTATCCTGAAGGGCGGTATATAAATCGAATGTTATTATTATTTTAATTATTATTTTATACCTTTTTACAGTGACCTATGTAATTGTCGACAACACCTGAAATTGGATTACTGCAATATGTGATTCCCTTTTATAGTTTTATATGTCTTAAGATTGTGTTTATTGCTGTTCTTTGATGTTGTTGGCCGCCTTGAGCCTATTCACAGGGAGGGCGAGGTATAAATCTAATAAAATAAATAAAAAGAATAGTTTATTGTGAAACATAAAAAGAGAACCCTTTGCTCCCCCTGAGCATCTGTGGCAAAGCAGATCGTGGAACTCATGAGTAGCACCTTAACATTTGTGTGATCATGTCCCTATATCCAAACTGTATGAACTGTAAACAAACTAAGAGTGTTTGTGGCTGGTCTGTAGTGAGAAATTGAAAGAATTGTGTGTGTGCTCTGAATTTCATTAAAGTATGTGAAAGTATGCCATTTTGTACCTGAGCTTTGCCCCTGAAGAGTTTTCATTTCATATTGGCAATCCTCCCTTTTTTGCTAATGAGATGCTAACATGGCTGTACTTAATAATAAAAAGTCTTCATTTTATACAGCACTACTGTCAAAGATGCTCACAAACAGGGTTGGCCATAAAAATGAAGAGCAAATGTCCTTAATATTAAGTTTCATATAAGAGTCAGAGCTCCCTTTAATCAGAGATTTTGGAAGGAAGAGGACGTGGAGTAGAAGCTAAAGAACTCTCTACCCTTGATGATATACTTACTTAGGGATCTTTCAGATATTTATGATATATATATATATATATATATATATATATATATATATATATATATATATATATATATATATATATATATATATATATAAAACACCTTATCTGTATTTTTAATTCAGTCAGGTATCCAGGTGGTATTCAGAGTTTTTCAGGACACTGATAAAGGGGTCTCAAAAATTACAAAAAGATTTAGGAATATATAGAGATATAGCATTTTAAGGCTCCCAGGACTATTTTTCTTCAATTTTACAGTGTCAGTATCTTCTTGACAGATCTTGAAAGTGGATTGCTAGGTTGATTTTGATTCTTTTGATTTTGATTCTCTGGTTTGGCATTGTCTTGTGATTCTGCTTGTATTCTCTGGTTTGACATTGATTCTGTTGGGCTTGTTGGCTCTGTTTGGAGGATTTGGCCAGTGGTTTGTCTTGTATGTTTCTCTGTTGGCTTCTTCGCCCCGCAGAAATCATGTGATTTTTTTACCCATAGGAAACAATGGACACAAGTAGGATGGCCGGATGCACCTTGTTCAGGGGCCAATAGACTTGGACTATTTGAATGAATCCATGTAAAACATGGACAGTCTTTAAGGGACAGGCAGTGATAGGTTCCCTGAAATGTTGGTGTCATTTACTTGAAAAATTGCCACTCCAGCTTGCTGGAAAGACTCTCCCATAGGGAATAATGAGCCTCAAAAATCAGGACCCCCCCCATGAATCCAAAATGATACTGAGGGACCTGAATAACCCAGAATACTAGTATTTGTGCCTTTCCCAAAACCCAAATCTACTGATTTTTTTCCCTCCAGGTACATGTCCATAGATGTATTTATTGAATCAAGCCTTCTCTTGCTTGTATACAAGCAATCACCATCAGTTCTGGTTGATGATCATATTAAAGTGAGATGGAATGTTGGAAACTGACTCATACAAATATCTATGTTTAGGCATAAAGCAGTACTTGGGGAAATGAAGTAACATGTTGTGTTTGGCTGTGCACAGTCAGTGTTCCCCTGTTTGGGCTATATTGCCTGCACAGACCCTTTCATTGCTTATCTTTTATCTGTCCTGTAATGGTTTGCTTGTTTTAAAACCTTTTTACACCTGCAATCCTTTTGTTAAACTTTGTACCTTTGGCTTTGGACCTTTAATTCAGCTCCTCCTTACTTTACCTTAAACTTATACCTCAGGAGGACTTTGGTCTTAATAAACACTCCTTTAATGTACCAATTCTCTTGAAATTCAGTCATCCTTCAAAAGCAGATCCATCAGTGTCAGGGCCACTTTTGCAACCCATACGGCAAGTGTTTGCATACTTCAGATCAAATCAAAAGCTTGGGGGTTCTCCACCCCCTGCATCTGATTCTTAAACTGTGTCTTAGTTTGGCCTCTCCTAGCCTAGCCCCACTGATCTATGCTTTTATAACTTTCAGATTGGACTCCTGTAATATGATGTGCAAGGGGTTGCCTTTGAAGGGAACCCCAAATCTTCATCTGCTACAAAATGCAGCGCAGCACCTTTTGGTTGGTGCAGGGCAAGGTTACACAAACACACACACACATTTTATGATGACTGAATTGTTTGCCTCTGTATTTCTAGGTTTCATTCAAGGTGGTATGAAAAACCTCCATGATCTGTGTTCCACATACTTTAAGCTTTATAAGAAAGAGACCACATTCAAAATATTTAAGAGTAGTGTTGTCATATCTAAATTTAAGAGTGTGGTAGTTTGGTGTTATCCATAAAAGTAGGTCTTAACATGCTACACATTAAAGCATATGGTGGGTAATCATCTCATGCCTCCTAGTGTGAATGCTTCAAAAATCAGGAAAAAAGGCTTTTGACTCCCCCTGCTGTGACTGTTTCATTGCTGTGAGGACTGGCTGAATCTATAGCTTTTTGTCAAAACAAAAAATGCTCGTATTTTTTTCCTGATTTTTGTAACGTCTATTTCACCTGAACAGCTAGAGGAGCATTCAAAATCGTATGTCCATGGCAAATGAATGTATAAACACCTTGGCTTGGATTCTGTAATCAGTGTGAGCTGATTGAAGGGTTTCCTGCCAGCAGAATGGGACTTCCTTGCCTTTCCTCTCTTTCTGCACCCAAGAATGCTGCTCTTGTAGTGGGGGACCCCAAGTAACAGCCTGAGGTAGCGTATTTGATATGAAAAGCACACTCTCTGACCTCCTGTCTTTGTTGCTACCATTTGCTGTTACTGCACACCATTGGAGAAGTCCCAGATCCAGAGAGGAGTGATCTAAGACTGAGACTGATCCACTTTTCTTTCTTCTCCTCTACCCCAGATAAGGCTGGTAATGGAAAGAAAATCCTAGCATCAGAAATGCGTTGGTAAGGATACAGCATGGAACAGGTCAAAACCATTCCAAGTTCTGGGAGCAGTTTACGGTAACAAGCACTCTGATGCAAAGCCTATAAAATTTTGTAGCACAGGGGAGGGGAGGAAGGCTGATGCAGGACAAGGTGAAGCTATTTGTAGCTCCATGCAATCTCTGTGTGTGCGGTCCCAACCATCCTGAAAAATGCACAAGTGCAGCTAAAATAACGTGAGAACTGGGCAAATACAGTTCCTATGGGCAGCAATTTCTGTGTTTTTTAAAAAAATGATCATGGCAATTACTATTCTGTGCAGAAGATCCCTCTATGCATTGGCTCACCACATGGGGAAAGAGAGCGGACACTAGCGTGTTGGCCTCACCCCCACCTCTGCATGATTTGCAGGGTGTGAATGTCAGAGGAAGCAACCGTGCACATGCTCCATCCCCATTTGGAAAGCAGCATTACTGTTAATGGGTGGGACACACCTGGGTACTTCCACCACACATTCACACTCTGCAGACTTCTCTGTGGTTGTGTTGGGGATGTGACCAGTTCATGTCTGCTTTCTTTCCCCATGCAGTGAGTCAATGCCCAGGTGGGTCATCTGCCCAGATCTACCATGTAGCCAGGTTGCAGTGGGAATTTATTTCTGATTATTTGTGGGAACACAGCCTTGTCCTAAATAATGTGAGGAGTTGTTAGAGGCTAGTTGTGCCACAGGGACCATACAATAAGTAGATCAAAACTGATCTTGGAAATGAGTGCCAGCAGCATGCAAGTTTTATCTATGCACATTCAGTTCACATTATATTGTCCACTCATGTGAACCCTATAAAATGTTCCCTCTCATGTTGCTAACGTAGCAGTAGAAGGACGTTTCTGGTGGTGCAATGTGATGGACATTTCACATAGGAAAGACGTTGCCTGTGCTGCTGTGATAGTCCAAGATGTAGTCCTAAGTTGATACTCCTTCTCTCAATCCTCTCTGCTCACAGGGCTGTGCTGTCATGTAGCCTCTGATAAATGCTACCTCTGTATTCAGAGGCAGAGAGGGTTGATCAGTTGGAATTGGAAATGTCTTGAGTGGACCATGCTAGGGCTTCTGCTAATGGAAAATATACTTCACCTGCTTTGTGTTTTTATGCAAGTTTATGGTCATCATATGGCTTGGCTGGGTGGTATAGCTAGGGAAATTGGTCTAAAGTGCAAAGCAACAACTGAAGTTGTTTTGCACTTCCGACAAATCTTGATGGGAAAGGAGTCAGAAACAAAGCATCAGCTCTTGAATGTGCTAAGGAGAACATTTCACATCCTATAATAGTCCCCAAGAGTGTGCTGGGAAATGCAGCAATCCAACACAACGTTGATGCACTGAGAATAGGTCTATCATTCAAGACACTGAAATGTAATAGGGTGTGGTGTGCACAAATATCGCCATCAGGAGTGTGCAATAGCCAGAAACCTAATAAAGCATGCCTCAGAGCACAAGGTAGCAACTGGGCATCAAGCATCCGGTTTTGCACTTTCAGGATGTATCTTGTCCCGGAGGAATAATCTAGCCATGTGTCGGAGCCTCTGCTCGGCCAGTTCTCCCTTCGCAAGCATTGTTTTAAAGTCCTTGGAGGACAAATATGAATTTTGCTAAGTTAATTAAATGAAAGACTCTTGCAAGTAAAAGTAGTAATAAGAATAAAAGTTCCTATTTGTAAATGGAAAAACCATCTAATAAAATCCTCTTGGGAAAGAGTAGGTCTTATACTTAAGACCTCAGACGATCGCTTTGCTATTTCTCTGAGCACAATAAGTCACACTGATCAGCCCGTTGTTACCTGAGTCCCATCAAGGCTGAGCCTGGAGAAGACTGGAATGATGGAGAGTGCTAGACTGCATGATATTGCCATATAAAGGAACAATATCCAGTAACACACAGTCAGAAGCAGGTAAATCCCTAGGGGTTTTTTTTTGTCAGATTGCTTAGCAGTGTATGCATGGACCAATTTTCTTCATAGAATGGAAAGCCTCTATGTTCAAGAGGTTCTGAGTATCAACATAAAACCAAGATAACCATGATTTGTCTGAAGGAACCTATACAATTTTACAGGGGTTTCACAGTAATCTGCCACTTTGAGTTCAAGCCTGGATCTTGTTACTCTGCTGTTGTGAACATTGAATAGGGTTCCCAGGTGCCCACCAGTGGCGAGCAAACTCCCAGGGGTTTGCCCTGTTGCCCACAAATCCACTAGTGATCAAGAGGAGGCAGTAAGCCCCCAGAGGTCGGCCACCACCAGCAGGCACCTGGAAACACATGCAAAGCTAACTGTGACCTGAGATGACCTGAAATGACATCACTTCCAAAAGTGATGCCATCACACTGGTTGCAGGAGTGCTCCTGTGATTCATTTGGGGCCAATTTTGGAACCAGATGGGCCGAATTGGCCCCTCACAGAGTGCTGGAATGCTCCCGTGGCTGGAAATAATGACATCATTTCCAGTCGTGATGTAATCACGCAAGCGCCAGCATGCGCGTGTGAAGATAGAGCATGCAATGGACATGAAGTGAGTGCCAGGTCCCCACTCCTGCAGGGAGGGTATGAGGACCTGGCAACCCTAACAATGAACTGAAGTTTCTTTATGTCTGATTCCATCCAATTTATTTTATTTGGGGGGTCAACAATTGGATTAGATGCACAATGAAAGTTTCTCAGTGCACTGCCCAGTCAAATTCACATTCCCATACAAAACAAATCATTGTGCATTTGCTAGCCCACTTGCATGAATTAGTTTTTGCCACCGTTTTTGCTGGGGAAAGAAACCATGCATATGCAGAAGTGCTAGAAATACAATGTCTTGTGTACAGAGAAGGCAGAAGACACAGAATACCTGCAAGGGGCAGCAGGTCTGACAGGTAGATAGATGGCAGAGTGGGATCTTTCTTTCCTCCTCTCTTCGGTCCTTCTTGCATGTCTCCAGGCTACTTCATGCTTCCTGTTTCTTCCCGGAAGTCCCTCCTCCCTTTTTACTGAGGTAGTTAGTATCTACTCTGTTTCTCTCCCTTCTGTCAAAGTTGTAGTTCCTGAATAAATTCTCTTAATTCACTCCTGAATCAGACTCAAGATCATTCCTAAGATATACCAGACAGAGCCTACAAGAAGTTGTTCAGAAAATTGAGTCCTTTATAGTCTTCCAAAGCAGAAAGCTCCACAGACATAGAGACAGATTTTTGCACATCCTTAAAAATAAACATTAGACTAGGATCTAAGAACAATGTTCTAAGTCTTTGTATGCACAATATTTTCCAGCTTTCTACCTCTTTTCATCAGCCTGACAGGTGGCACTTGAAAATCAGGAGCTAATGCAACATATGAAATTGTCTCCAGGGAAAAAAAGAACAGTTCTTGCATGCACTAAAGCCTCTCTCTTGATCACCACTATGTCTAAATACATTTGCCAAATTCACATGGAACTTCTGTCTCCCCACCTATATTTCTACCTTATTCAGCCAAAACAGTAGAAATATAACTTCAGGCCTTGCTCTCCATTGAACAGGATTGCCTGAGTGTTATATGAATAGCAATAACTGAAAATTATGGGCAGATTCATATGAGCTTTTAAGTATATAAAATGTACTTTATGTGTTACATCCATATTCCAAACTATGGTAATTTGTCATTACTGTTCAAATTAACAATCACTTTCACTGTGCAAAAACTCTCGTACTTTGTCAAGTCATTCTTAATCACAAAGCAAACGAATTATCATAAACATTATCTCAAGGTATTTCAGTCTGTCTTGAACCTGCAAGGATGTGACATAAATAGGTAAAGGCAGAGCTTTTTTTCTAGGAAAAGAGGTGGTGGAACTCAATGGGTTGCCCTCGGAGAAAATGGTCACATGGCTGGTGGCCCCGCCCCCTGATCTCCAGACAGAGAGGAGTTTAGATTGCCCTCCACGCCGGCGGCATGGAGGACAATCTAAACTCCCCTCTGTCTGGAGATCAGGGGGCGGGGCCACCAGCCATGTGACCATTTTCAAGAGGTTCTGGAACTCTGTTCCCCCGTGTTCCTGCTGAAAAAAAGCCGTGGATAAAGGTAGTCCCCTGTGCAAGCACCGAGTCATACTGACCCATGGGGGGACGTCGCATCATGACATTTTCTTGGCAGACTTTTGGTACGGGGTGGTTTGCCATTGCCTTCCCCAGTCATCTACACTTTACCCCCAGGAAACTGGGTACTCATTCTACCAACCTTGGAAGGATGAAAGGCTGAGTCAATCTTGAGCCAGCTACCTGAATCCGGCTTCTGCCAGGATCGAACTCAGGTCATGAGCAGAGCTTGGGCTGCAGAGTTGCAGCTTACCACTCTGTGCCACCCGGCTCTTCCATAAGAGGACATAAATAAGAGGAAATCCCAATTTTGAATGGTTTTCTATTACTTCTATGCTAACACTATCTTTATTTGGGTTCCAGATAGGTAGCCATGTTAGTCTGTTGTAGCAAAAATAAGCAGGAGTCTAGTGACCTGAAAGAATATACAAAATTGTATTTCATAAAATGAAAATTTATGCAGGAATAACATTTTTTTAGTCTTTAAGGTGCCACATGTCTACTGTTTCATTAGGTTTGTGACTAAAGCAATTGCATGACAGCAATAATCAGGCCACTAGATTTTAGTGCTCAATATAATTCAATAAGGTGTCCTGAGACACATTTTGAATCTCTAACACTACTACCTGACCTTCCATTCATATCCCCTATCTTCCATTACTTAGAAAGGGATACAGGAAAAAGCCCACTTTTAGCTGACGTGTTAGTTTTTGTTGTCTTAAGAAATTATATCCCAGAAGAGAGAAAGTACCCAAATATAGGATAGACTGTACTTGTTATGTTTACTTGTCCATTAGGACCATCAGAAAAAGATTCTTCAACTTCATATTGACAAGTTGAGTCCTAATCATGCATAAGCCCAATATAGCAGTTCTTGAAATGACTACATATGAATAAAATGGCAAGAGCAATCATATAAAGAAAAGAAACAGATGCTGCGTGTGCTACACCAATGCACACCCTGCAAATCCTTTATTTTAAAGTTACTAATTTATTGTAATATTGATGTTTTGGATTTTTTATAGTGGAGTCCTAAACAGTGTCATCCTTCTAAGCTCCTTGCTTCAAAGCATTTAGAAGGGTGCAACTCTGTTTAGGATTGCACTGAAAGTAATGGAAAATTAAAGTAATATATAAGAATTTTGCAAACATCTACTTAACTTATAGTGCAATCCTAAGAAGAGTTACTCCAATTTACTCCAGTCTATTGAAACGAGACTGGAGTAATTCTTTTTAGTATTGCACTGTTAATGTTACAGTGGTCTATAGGGCAGTTTACATACAACTCAATGAAGTGGGAGTGTACTAGTTAATTCAGTTCTAATAAAAGTAAAAGCAATGAAATTAGTGTCCTAGTCCTAGGGTTGCCAGGTCCCCTTATCCTCCCAGCAGGAAGGGGGACCCAGCACTCACCTTAGTTGTCTGCTTCACATGCACAATTCTCAGTGGGCTGATTTGGGACCCAGTGAGCCCGTTACGAACAGCAGGAATGCTCTCATGGTGGTCCCTGGGAAGCCTGTTCCCCCACCTTCCCCCCCTGCTGGCTAGGTGAGTGGTGGTGGGGGACAGAGGGTGGGAGCAGGGGATCCCCTGCCCCCATTGGGGGAATGGCAACCCTACCTAGTCCCAAACTGATTTTGGTTAAAAGTAATTCCTACATAAGACTGATTGTTATGACATAGTACTTAAGAAAATAATGTGAGTTTCCTTCTCCCTGAAACGCTGATGGTAAACCTAAAAATAGAGTCTAGAATACCACACCAACTTGCCTTTCTGCAAATAAAAAGGGAAAGAGAGAGGTCCCTTTGACCACAAAAAAGGCTATGCTGGAGATCATGAAACCTACAAATATAAAAGCCACATGAGACAAGAGCTGTAGTAAGAAGGGGAATTGGGTGAAATTAAGTAGAAAAGATGAATGAATCCATCTGAATGCTTTTTCTAAAAAAAAGAAAAATCACAAACTCTTTCTGATAGATGTGTTCTATTTAGAATTATTCTTCTGTACAAGTTATAGCAGAACCTGTTCACTAGACTGTACATTGGACCATATACAAGTGCGTCAGATTGAAGGATGGAGAAGCAATAGTCTTTAAATATAGCAAAACTTGAAACAGAATCTGCACTCCATTATTTTTTTGTGTATTAAACATTAAACATTAAAAATCTGGCCTTGCATCAAAAGAACCACAAATAGAATGAAGTTTGTGGAGCAGATCCTTTGCCAATTTCTCTTTCTCACCACAGCTCCCTCCACTGATTGATAGGTGGAAGGTCATCCAAACATCTCTAAAACATGGGGTGGCTGCTGCAAGAAGGATGGATCAGTGGGGATACATCCCTCCTTATGTGGAAGAGCTCACACAAGCTAAAGGAACAATGATGTTGTACTCCCAGTTTAAGGAATCCAAGCTCCTTTCTTTTACTAAGTATATAAGCAAACATTCCAAGATGGAAGGCCTAAATTCATTAGAAGTACACTGAAGCTGAATTGCATACAGAAGTTTGGAAAACTTTTAAGTAATAAAGTGAGATAAATCTCCTTGCCACTGTAAAAGGTTTTGTGGGATTATGAAACTTTATATTCATTCTGCCTACATGATACTATAGAGCATTATGAAGTTTTATATTCACAGGGCCCTGTGCTTTTCACGTAATAGGCAGCATTCAGTGTGGTAATAGTACTATAAGCATCTAGTGCCCCACAAAATCATGAAGAAGGGGGATTATCGCATTTTCAAATGTACGTAGAGATTTTGGCATAAATCCTAAAGATTAGCAATCTTTTAATTAATTAATCTATTTATTAAAATACGTATATTCCACCTTATCTCTTCAGATGCAAGTAACTGCTCATTTCCCATGAGCTAATCTTTGCATGCTGTACCACATCAATATATTCCTTTTGCTCTTACCACCCAGAAAGACCACAAGTGGTGTGCATAGAATTCAGAAATGCAAATAGCAAAGATTAATTCACACATCATCAATGAGCTATTGCTTCCTCCAAATTACTTGGTGTGCAGCTCCAAAGTTATGCAAATAGTTCTCCACTGGGGCTATTTTGGCTTGGAAAAGCAGTGCAGGGGAAGGCAGGCAATCCTCTCCTAAGCCGAATCATGGTCCCAAGTAGAGATAGGCATGAATCGAAATATGAACCAAAGTTCATGACGAACCAGGCTGGTTCGTGGTTTGCAAACTGGCAGTTCGTCAGAGCCCATTTCTGACAAACCACCACGAACTTTAGGCTGGTTCATTTGGTTCATTTTTTGGTTCGTCACTACAGACAGCCTGGCGCCGACCAATCAGTTTCCTAGGCAACAGGGGATGGACTTTCTGCAGACCTTCTGCTGGCCCGGAAGTGGCCTTCTGCTGACCTGGAAGTGATGATTTGCTGACATGAATGTGGCATTTTCACAAACCAGGGCAGGTTCATGAAAGTTTGTGGTTCGTGATTTGTGAAATGTGATGAACCACGAACTGCATGGTTTGTTTTTTTCTGGTTCGTGCCCATCTTTAGTCCCAAGCCAAATCAGGCTCACGCAGGATCTAAAAATTATGTGTTCCCACAACTGCTGTGTGGATGTGGTGAAACAGAATTGGTCCATAATTGGCCCTAAAAGGAAGACTGGTAGTGCTGCAAATCAAGATTGAAGCCTAAGATTCAGTCTCTGATTTTCTTCTTACTTTTTAAAGTATAAATTGGCATATTGGGGAGCAGTAAAGAGAAAAATTGGAGAACTATAGTGCAATCTGATCGTGCAAATGGTATAAACAGAGTTATCATTCACATTGATGGCATGCTTACTGTTTTGCTTTTAGTTTACCATAGCTGTTCATTTGCCAGCTGTGTGCCATAAAACCCACTAAGTATGTGTGCAAATTAATGCTGCTGTTTGAGCCTTCACATTTGTAATGCCTGGCCTTTTTATTTTTTAACAGAGCAACCTTAATGTTGCATTAATGCAGGTCTCTCGCCTGAAAGCGGAAAGCAAATCATACCTCAGAAACTTGATTGTGTTGTTGGCAGCGGTACAAAAACAGCAGTAAATGTAATATATATGGACTTCACTAAAGCATTTGATAGTGTCTCGCAAAAAGTTACTTGCAAAATTCAATTAAATCAAATTGGCTCAGAGCAATGAGTTGACACATGGTCCAAAAGGTAGCCAAAAACTATTCTCCAAACCCAATGATAAATTTTAATGTATTGAATTGCAATTCCTTGGGGCTCGTCTGGGTGCTCGCCCCAGGTATGTTTAGTTATTCAGTCAGTGTCTTTATTACTGACGTGAAGGGGATCAGAACAGAAACATTAGATTTGCAGATTTAGAAGCAAGGAGAAGGACATAAAAAAGGAATCATGAGACCGGGTTTCATTTTTATAATGACAGATTCTGAGATAAAAGACATGAACCATATGCCAGACTCAGCCATTGATCTCTTGCACCAACATTCAACCACATCACGAGCACAAATGCCAACATAAAAGGCACAGTTTTAAAAAAACATCATTTCCGTGCAGCTAAGCCCATGTCTCTTACGGTGCCATCCTTAGCAGAATTATATCCTCCTAAGACCATTGACTTCAGTGGATTTAGAAGCATATAACACAGGATTGCATAGCATAAGATTACACTGTCAGGCACAATGAATACTTTAGGGGTCTGATTACAAATTTGCTGAACATCAAATGAGTTTCAGGAAACCCCAAGATGTCTCGCATTTAATGTGACTGCACTCACCTTCAAAATGGTCTGGGGAAGGCAAACAGGCTCATAAGCTTGCATGGAGACAGAAGCAGTTTTTTCAACCCCTGATTTCTACCCAGCACACTTTTGCAAAAGAAGAGGGCTGGGGGTGGCAGGAGGGGGGGCTGTTCATCTACCTGCTAGAGGCGTGTGTCAGCTGGGCAGACATATCTCCAGCATTAAGATGCCACTGATGAACTATCTTTTATTTGCAACAGCATACTGGGTGGAGATTGATGCAGTATTTTCCCATAAAATAAAGAGGCCATGGTTTTTAAAAGAATGACTTTATTAACTACAAAAGATAGACTAAAGGCAAGACAGAAATGAACATTTAAAAGCCAGCTGGCAATCAAAACATTTGACAAATCTAAAAACTTCATATACCTACTTTGGTGACTCTTAATCCAACAATAACTAAAATCATTGATAATGAAGATTCCCATGTATGTCTCATTCATGGCTAGTCTATGAAAGAGTTGCATGAATATGTGCATGTCCTTAAAGAATATGCGTGAAGGAAGGCTAGATGAAATAGGGAAAGAGAGTGAAAGAGAATGCAATGAGGAGGCATAGAGATTTCAGAAGGAGACATGTAGACAAATTGCAGGGGTGGGGTGGGGTGGGGTGACAGGAGCCAAAGAACCCAGGGATCTCAAGTGGGGCATTGGAAGAGAAAAGGGATTCTACATAGCAGGGACCAGGAGCTGTGTCAGAACAATGTGGAGTAAGAGATTAGATCATAGCTTCCAATCCTCAACAGTGTGTGCTGTCTCCTTAGTGGCAGAGGTAGTGTCACAGTCACAGTTTACTATAGCAGCTCCACAGGACTTTCAGGAGAAGAGACCAACAGATGTGGTTTGCAATTGCCTGCCTCTGATTAGGGACTATGCATTTCCTTGGTGGACTCCCATCCAAGTACTAATTTGTTCAGCTTCTGATATTATCCAGGACAGGGGGGCATAGGTAGGTTAGATGGAAACCCTGGTCTGGATTGTGTGGCTGAATCCCAGACCTTACGTACTTAATTTCCTATCTTTGGGGGGGGGGGGCGTGTCCTGTGATATTGGAGTCTTAATTTCTTTGCCCATATTTGTTTAGAACAAAGCTAACTGTGACTTAAGAGCCCTTTGGCGCAGAGTGGTAAGCTGCAGTACTGCAGCCCAAGCTCTGCTCATGACCTGAGTTCGATCCTGGTGGAAGCCAGGTTCAGATAGCTGGCTCAAGGTTGACTCAGCCTTCCATCCTTCCGAGGTCAGTAAAATGAGTACCCAGTTTCCTGGAGGTAAAGTGTAGAGGACTGGGGAAGGCAATGGCAAACTATCTCATAACAGAAGTCTGCCAAGAAAACGTCGGGATGCGATGTCCCCCCATGGGTCAATAATGACTTGGTGCTTGCACAGGAGACTACCTTTACCTTTTACCTTAACTGTGACCTGAGATTGTGCTGATGTTCTGAGTAACTCAAAAACAGAGATTGAACATTTGCTAGAAGTTGTGTTAGGACTCGTGAAATTTAGGGTTTTTTGTCCTCATAACTAACTCAGGATGGGGACTAGGTTGCTCTCTTGGATGTGTTAGACATTTAGTTTAAGGAAATTCCTTTCTGTCTTCTGTAATATTTGTACAAATAGGATTGTTTATTTTCTTGCAATGGGTACCTGGAAAACAAATTTGGCAGTTTAACAAAATTTGGCAATTATTTCTTCTGAGTCTGACCAAGCTGCTTCTTCCCCTTGGCCTTTCAACATCTCTTCTCTGGGTATGAAAATGGGGTGGGGAGAACTTTTAGCTACCCTTTTCTATTTTCTGGGATGCCATGAGGCTCTAGACAATTTTAGGTGTGCTAGCATAACATGATGAGAAGGGAGATGTTGCAAAAAGACCCCCACTTTAATTGGTGAAGTAATAGCACTTCCCCTGTTCACTTATGTAATAAAAGTTTACTTCTATAATTTTTTATTTCTGTTTGAGCCACTTAATGCTATTATGCCATGACTCCAGGAATATTGCCGAATAGTAGAAACAGTGTAATGGTGTAACAGTACCAATTTCATTTTTTTATAGTGACCATGACAGTTAACAACTGGTGCTCTGCTTTCCAACATAAGGAAGCACTGAAATTGCACATAACAATCTGACCAGCTCACTGAATGATCTACGCTCTGCTCATGACCAGCTAGCGGGATATGAGCTGAACCTCCAATTGCTGCTGGAGCATCTCTAATCTGCATCAGCTTTGCAGAAGAATCATCTTTATTATCAAATCATGTCTAGAAAAAATATGTACCATATCATAGTGACGAAAGAACAATAAAAGTTTGCACAACATTTTGCATGGATCGGATGTAAAATCCTTACAGAAATACAAAGTTAAGTGTTAATCCTAAGGAAAACTTCATGCTCGCATAGTGTCGCCTTCAGAGATTGGGTGTGTTTATCAAATTATCCATTGTTTATCAAGCTGTATCCAGGATGTGTTTATTAGGTTATTAATTGTGGCCCATTAAGGTTGGAGCAAATTACGCCCACCTTGAACCTATGTGATCAAAGTCTGATTTTGGTGCAAGAGAACTTCATGGCTAACACCAATGGAATTAAGAACGGAAGGATCTGCTGTTCTGGGATGAACGAAGCAGAGAGCACATCCAAGTAATCTGCCGCTTACAAGTAGAGCACCTGAGCCACAAATGAACTTGGCTTCTCCTTGGACATATATTTAAAAAAAACCAGGAGTTGGAGCAGCTGCCCTCAGAAAGTTATTTAAGTGTGCCAACCACTAGATGGAGGGTTGGTGTACATTTCTCTAGATCTGATTTGATTAAAAGTCTCACTTCGGTGAATGACAGTTACTGCCTGATCTCTTCGAAGGAAATGTTTTGCAGTCTTCCTACCATCCTTTCATTGTTCTAGTCGGGAAACCTTGCTGATATATTCATATATATAGCTCTGCCCTGGACAATTGGTAACAGACACTAGATTTGGTCTTTGTTTATTCAGTTCTCTGTTTGCTACTACATGTGAGGCTTTCTGCCATGCAGACCACAGTATATAGGACATTGCAGGATTGAATAATTTCCACACATCCCTAATATTAAAGAGTCCATGTGGTGATATCAACATGTTTCCTGCACCATAATTAGCACTCAGACTTGTACTGAGAGGTTCTCTTTGAAGAAGTAACCTCCTGTCCAAATGTGGCTTTTCTTATGGAGGAGGGGAGAACAAAGTCTTCTAAGTGGAGTTTTTTTCCAGAGTAGGATTTGATGGCAACTGGTTTTTTTTAAAGAATAAAATACAACCATCAAGACACCACTTGTTCCTTCATATCTTACAATTCTCACAATGCCAAGCATTTGTTGTTGTTGTTGTTGTTGTTGTTGTTGTTGTTGTTGTTGTTGTTATATGGATCTAAGGGAACTCTAGCAGGAAAAAAAGTTCTTTCCACTGATGAAAAGCAAGGCCTGTTTTTGACAGGTTCCTTTATCCAGCTACAATCCAGATGCCATTCCCATGACCCAAAGGATTGTGGTCTTGTTTGAAGTATGCAGAGAGCTGCAGCTGTGGAGAGGATGCAAGATCCACATGTCACTGTTTTCAACATTTATATCAGTGGTAATAAATCATAAATTCAATCTAGTCAAAGTAAAGCAATTTTAAACCCCATTGATTTTAATGAGTGAGATTTTAAGCCAGTTCTTAATGTGCCCATTCATATAGCCCATTAATATAAATGAAACTTAAACGCTGGGCCCCATCTTTACATTGTTTTGAAAAAGAGCTGAAAGTTCCAAAATGAATCGTGTTCTCAGAGTTCCTGAATTACATCGTGGAGGGACCAGGTAAATTTGAGACATTTCTTCCGTAACAGGGCTGATGTTCTCTGTATTAATATCCATAATTTAATCAGAAAGCAGCTTTGCATTCTCACCAAATATTATTTTCATAGCTTAGAATTTTGCTGCCTGAGCCATCCAAAGGGAAGAAAGATCAGTGAGAAATATACCAAGAAAGAAAACATCAGATTTATAATATTGTGTTCTTTACCTGTGCAAAAGGTCCAGAGTAAATTTTGTAAGTATCAAAATTAGTGTAGTATCTAATTTATTAGCACTTAAACTCTATTGTTTTAGCACTAGAGTGTACTATAAGTGTTTTACCTGTTACTTTAAATTGCTGTGACCTCTTGGCTGATTGCAGAATCATTTGATTTGTAAGGTGTCCTGCTGGATAAACAGCAGATACTAATTCTTGTGTAGAGAAAAAAAACCGAGAAAATATTGCCCTCTAGTGTTGAAGAAATATATCTGGCATGAAAACCAAATAGGACTTCATTTTAAAATTCTGATTTCTTATATTAACAAAAATGCAGAGGGTTTTTGTTTTTACTGTAGGGCCATTTATTGATTTATTTAAAGAGAGTTCATAGCTCTAATGAGATTGTAAATTCCACAAAGTATGTGGGATTTGATAAACTCCAAAAGTTAAGTTGGTATTTAAGATGCTACTGGACTCGAATCTTTTATCAATGTCACTAGAGCCCTCAAACTAAAAATACAGCTTTATAGAGAACTTCACTTGATCTGATTTTATCTTTTGATATATTTTTAATTAGAGCCTTATCCATTTGATATGATACAGAAAGCATCTGAAACATTAAAACTCAGCAAAGCGTTTCGATTGCTAAGAATTATTACCTTAGTTGCTAGCAGTAGTAATACCTACAGCAGAAGAGATTCTCTCAGTACTAGAGAGAATTGCATAGCTGCCATTGTCATAATTTGACAGAGTATACTGTTCAATTCATTTCCAGTTTTAAATTCTAGGCAACATTTATTACCTCCTATGTTTGAGACACAGAATTTCATGCTCACATCCTTTGTTCACCATCTGTAACATGGAAATAAAGCAGTCACAAACATCATCATGGGAAAGGTCATGAACATAAAGAATTCATATAAATTAAAAAAAAAGATGATAAAATTAACAGGAACTGTTTTCTATGTTTTAACTGGCTATCAAGTGGGGCTCGGGTCCTCCTCATCAGCTGGTCATCCCCCATAGCCTTCTTTCTTGCCCTCTGAGGGGCTTACAGGGCCTCAGAAAAAGAAACAGAGGAGGTTCACCACACCTTGTTACTCCTCCTCTCCTCCTAAGTGTCCATCTTGCAACCTAGGAAGTGCTTGGGTTGGCCACTTCCTCAGCCCACATCCTGGCCCTCATGAGGCAGGCATAGTGAGCTGTACCAGCTCTGTTGGCTCTCCTGAGGAGAATGGGTTTCCTGAGGGGTGGCTGGGAGAAGTATAGACTGCTGGTCTTTCCCCTCCCCTCCCTGTTCTCAGCCAAAGTTGGCCGTTTTGGGAGGTGGCCAAGCTTTAAAGGGCCTAAGCTGCTACCACCAGGCCTTGAAAGGGCCAGACTGAAGCATCAATGTTGGTGGTGGGTCTCTGGTAAGGTCTCGCCATGGGCCTTCTTCTTGGCCTGGCTGACCAGCTCCCTTGCTAACGGAAGCTGGGTAGGATTGCCAACTCTGGATTGGGAAATTCCTGGAGATTTGGGGGTGGATCCTGGAGAGGACAGTGTTTGGGGACTTCAGTAAGGTATAATTCCATAGAATCCACCACCAAAGCACTCATTTTTTCCCCAGGGGAACTGATCTGTGTCATCTGGAGATCAGTTGTGATTCCAGGAGATCTCCAGGCCCCACCCGAAGGTTGGCAATCCTAGAGCAAGGGGTAAATCTGAGTTCCGTCTCTCCTCCCGATCCTAGACATCATGCTTAGCCACATCAGTGCCATGATATGCCTGAGGAAGCTAAAATACAAGTATTACAATTATACTGACCACAATCCAGATTTTCTGAATGTCAAAGCAGAAAGTATTCATTTTATGCATAAAAACCTGGACGCTGTCATTGATTCATGATAAAAAGGCTTAAACAATGGCACAAGTAGTGATGTTGTTCTATAGCAAGCTAAACAAAACATGACCTCAGTTAATGATCCACAAATTGCTGACTGAATATTTTCTTCTCAAAGCCGCTGTATGTGGTTTATCTACTGCATTTAAGCATCTTGATGCATAGGTTGGAACAAGCCAGTAAAAAAGATTATAGTAATCTATGCAAGGAAAAAATGACCTTCTTGTCTGCCCATCAACTGGTTTTGAAGGTGAGAGAGCAGTTTTTGAGGACCAACAGTACATTCCCATGTAGAGTTACTCCAGTCTCAATCAATTTACTTCAGTGGGCTTAGAGTGAAGTAACTCACCCTAGGATTGCACGGCAAGCTGTTAATCAAGGTTTAGAAAAGTCCCAGTTCCATCCTAAGAAGATCTACTCAGAATCCTACATAGGTCTATTTAATGGAGCTTAATCCAGGAAACTGGTCTTTGTTCTTGTACTGCTAGTCATTTAGGCTCTTATAATATGTGATAGCGGCACCTAGAAATGTAAACTTTTTCTCAGGTGACTTAGTTTCCAAGGACTTGATATTGAGTCCTAAAAATGATGTTGTCTTCTAGAAATCTGAAATATTTTTCAGCCTTGTTTTTTAGAAGATCCTTTCCAACAACAGTCATGGAAGTCTTCAGCAAAAGCTTTTATTTTAAAATGTTTTTTTCTTAAAAAGATTTCCTGTAACCAATATTTTGCCTTCATTCTGTAGTCCTCTCAAGCAATCTTTACAATCAAGATGAAAGAGCCTTATCACTTGGTGTATATATATTTAATTAATATTTCGTGTATTTTAAATGACTTTAAATTATCCATCTTCTTTTCTCATGTAAATTATAGCAGGAAGGCATCCCGCTGTCATTCTTCATCCTGGAATCAATGGAACTTTCGTGCTTAGGATTTTTATAGAAGCGACTAGCTTATTTAATTAACACATTTTAATTGCTGTATGGATTTTCTTAACCGACTCTAATTTCTCACTTTGTTTCAGATAATGTTAAATGTCTCCTGCATTGATTATTGGCAACTGGTGCATTCGGAGAAAGCTGCTTCCAATATAGATTCCGAGCTCTGTGGACTTCCAACTCTAAAAGTTTCATAGCCTCGCCCACCCACCCTATACATGCATTGCAATGGTCACATGAATGTTCAGAGCGTGGTACGGATCCCGTCTCTTGATCTGTCTGTAATGGCACTTTAGAGGGAACAAGCCAATGCTTTTTAAATATATATATATATATATAATTGAAAGTGCTGCAAAAAATGAATTTGATTTTGAAACTTCGTAGAAGTTTCCGGACACTAGTAATCCTGTTAGCCACCTTCTGTTTACTGAGCATAGTCATTTCTGCCTATTACTTGTATGCAGGTCACAAGCAAGAAATTACCCTGATTGATACCACAGGAGGGGCAGAGTGTGAGGACCTTAAGCTTTTACCATACAGGTCCATGGAATTTAAAACTGCTAAACCAATTGATCCATCTAGGACTGAACCTACCGTGCTGCTGTTTGTTGAAAGCCAGTACTCTCAGCTTGGCCAAGACATCATAGCCATTCTGGAGTCTAGTCGATTTCAGTATCAGATGGTGATTGCATCTGGAAAAGGGGACATTCCTCCTCTGGCAGATAATGGCAAAGGAAAATATATACTTGTAATATATGAAAATATTTTGAAATACACATCCATGGATTCGTGGAATAGAGAACTTCTGGAAAAATACTGTGTGGAATACAGTGTTAGCATAATTGGTTTTCATAAAGCCAATGAGAATAGCTTGTCAAGCACTAGACTCAAGGGATTTCCATTGCATCTTTACAATAATGTAGCACTTCAAAACTGCTTAGTAAATCCCCAGTCTCCTCTGCTGCACATTACCAAAGCCCCACGGGTTGAGAAAGGCCCGTTACCTGGTGAAGACTGGACCGTTTTCCAATATAATCACTCCACCTACCAAGCAGTGCTTTTAACAGAATTTCAGGCTTCCAAACCATTTCCAGCATCGCTGCCTAAGATTTCTCTCCATGCTACAGTGGTTCAGGACCTGGGCCTTCACGATGGGATTCAGAGAGTCCTTTTTGGAAACAACTTGAACTTTTGGTTGCATAAACTCATTTTTATAGATGCCATCTCCTTCCTGTCAGGGAAGATGCTCACATTGTCTCTGGATAGGTACATTCTTGTTGACATTGATGACATCTTTGTTGGGAAGGAAGGAACGAGGATGAATGTAAACGATGTGAAGGTAAGATGAAAATCAATGCTGAGAGTTTTCTCTAGTGTGTATTTTCACAATCTAAAGCACCATATATATCCATATATGTATGTATGTCCATAATGTCCATAATGTCCATAATGTCCATATATATATATATATATATATATATATATATATATATATATATGGTGAACTGTAGTTTAATGCCAACAAGATGGAATCGCTACTGCTGAGCCATAGAACTGACACAAAATTTAAGGTATCTCCTGTTCTGGATAGAGTTGCCAGGTCCCTATACCCTCCTGGTGGGAGAGGGGGAACTGGCACTTACCTAATGCTGGCGGCATGCTTTTCTTGAATACCAATGAATTCTGGCCATTATAGATCTGTGGAAGGTACGTAACAGAGCAACCCTACAGAAGTTCAGGAGGTCTGCATCTGCTATGCCCAGATTGTAGATATTCTGGAATATCTATGCATACTTTCTTAAGTTCCATGATAGCAGTATATATGTCTATATCTAGATATAGATATGTCATCAATTAATTAATAATTAGTTATATGGCAGGTCATCAGAAAACACAGTGAACCATCAGGACTTCTATTTATAGTTATAGCTTTCCTCCTAAGATTGAACTGCTAACTTAAAAGCTGGTAATTTGGGATAGCGTTCTGAGGGATCCTTAAAAGAAGAGGCCATACAAGCCTTAAATACAATTTAAATATGTTAATCATAAATTAATGGCACTAGCAATACTCCTAATTATTTTTTCCCTTGGAATTATCTAAAAGTTTCTAATTATCAGATGACTTATCACTACGAGAGCAAGTATCAAATCCATTCATCTCCATTTCAGAATGATGAACTCATCTCTTTATGGGAGAATGTTGCCTTGAAAGTGCAGAAATTATTCTCTATTCCCTCAAACCCCTGTGATTCCTTAATTTACATTAGCTTTTTTGGAAGCTTTCTTCACAATGAGTGGATTAAGCATGCCTCCAGCCCTGCAAGTTCCCCAATCACTTCTCAAGCACGAAAATAAACACCTTCCATTCTGTCAGATCTGGACATCATTCTACAGCAAAATGGAAGGCAGAACCATGTCCAGATCTGATAAAACGCAAGAACGAGTTATATGAAAATGTGTCAATGGGAAAATTAACATCTTACATATATACACAATAGGCCAATTAGAGAATTCCACAAAAAATGAAAAATATTTTTTTATTATTTAGCTGAAAATTAAGAATAATCAAGAACAACTATTATTAAATATGATGATAAATGGAGTTTAAATAGAAGTAGAAAATTAGGTATATATATGGGCAAGTTCTATGTAGATATATTATTTAATGAAAGAAAATTGATTTAATTGATAGTAGTTTATTCATTATGTTTCTTTCATATAGGATTTAGATGTTGTGTTTATTAATATATAGCCCATATGATTATTGATGACTGAAGTAGCGGATGACTGTAAAGATATAATTTGGATGATTATATGATGTAGGGGTTTTTTGTGTATATGTTTGAGCTTATTATCTGAAATAAATGAAAAACTTAAAAAAAAAAATAAAACCCTTACCTTTGTTAAGGCCTAGTCAGTAATGGTGGGAAGGCTCCATAGAGACAGGAAAGGCCTTGCCAAGCCTTCCATTCCTTTAAGTAACTCCTCTTCTTCCTTATTTAATGTAACATCATTTCCAGCCAGTCCTGAATTCAAAAGAGATTGAATTTCAAACTCCCCTCGTTTGCATTTTCTCCCCATTATACTGATGCTTGTTATATGTAGAGTTTTCTTCATTTGCATCCTTTCATTTCAGTTATGTAGTGTCTTGGCTAACTTTTCTTTTAAGAACTGTTGAAGTAAATAGGATGAATGTCCACATGTAAAAAATAATTAAATCTGCCAAAATTGAACTTCATTAAATATGTCAAATATATTTTGACCAATGTCTTTCTGTGGGGTACCAAGTCCCCCAGATCCAAACTGGGTGAACATGTGGGCAGTGGGTACCTAACCCCCATGCCCACCCATAATGCCAAAAAAGATGCCATTTTCTGACATGACAGAAGCTATAGGTCGTACCAGGGGTGATTAGGCTGGATATATAAGTGGGGCACTGGGCAGGGAGGTGCAAGCCTCTTGGCGTGAGCTGAAAGGTGAGAGTACAAGGGCTCTTGGCCCATGGCTGTTAGCTTGGGGTGTGCAGCTAGGGGAGCATACATCATTTGCACAAGATGAAGAACACAAGAGGACTGAAGAGCTATTCCAACTATGTATTGATGGACACAACACCTTCTGGTTACTGCCTGCTTAAATATACCATGGATGTAGCCCTACAATTTGTCTTAGTAATGGACACCAGTATGTTTGGTATCTGCATATGTGCTTGTGAGGCGCAAAATGTCTGGTGAATTTACTATTCAAGTGCAGATGGGTGCTGGTAGATATGGGGGCAGGATTTACCAAAGACGACCAGTATTGAGCAACAATGCTCGTATTTATCTAATCTCTCTAGTCGACAGTGGGGCCATTTCTCTCACCTACTAACAATGGGACTATTTCTGCCTCCCCTGCTGCACTAATACTATACAATACTAGATCCATTAGGAATAAAGTTACATGCATTGCTGGAATATTCCAGGAAGAGGAAATTGATGTGGCTTGCCTAACAGAGACATGGCTACAGGAAAATGACATGGTGTGTCTGTCCCAACTAACTCTCCCTGGCTACGCTGTCCTACACCAACCTCACTATGGTAGACAGGCAGGAGAGGTTGCTATTATTCTCCATGAGTCCTTCAACTTCCATAGACTTCCAGTACAAGCTATAGCTGGTATTGACTGCATTTTCCTGACTCTGGGAATTAAAGACAGATTGGGTATCCTGTTTGTTTACAGACTGCCCAGCTCCCCATTAAGTATCCTTTCTGAGTTGGCAGAGCTGCTAGCAGATATGGTGTTGGAGAAGACTTATTGTTCTGGGGGACTTCAATATCCATGCTAAGTGTTCTAACTCAGGCCCAGTTCAGGAATTTATAGCTTCCCTGGCAACCCTGGGGCTCTTCAAATAGTGACAGCCCTACACATGAAAGTCCTACACACCTTGGACTTAATATTTTGCACTGATCCTTTCAGGGAAAGTCTTGTTTCAATGTTGGAGATTCAACCTGAACCATGGTCAGAACATCATCTACTGAAGGCAAAAATAAATATGGCTCCAACACCCTGCAAAATGGGAGGTCCAGTTAAAATGATTTACCCACAAAGACTCATGGGCACTTATAGATTACAAAATGCCTTGGGGGATCTTAAAATTCCAGACACATGCTCCATGGAAGTGCTGCAGGAACATGGAACACAAAGCTCCTTGAAGCTATAGACACCATTGTTCCTTGTTGACCCCTCTAGCCCCTGGGATGGAAGCCAGCCCCAAGGTTTACCATGGAGCTGTCTGACCTAAAGAGGGTGGAAGACGTCTAGAAAGGCACTGGCAAAAAACTTCTATGGAAACTGATAGAGCAAGCTACAAAGCCCCCTGGAGGACCTATGAAGCAAAAATGAAGACAGCAAAGAAACGATATTTCTCGGCAATTATTGTGTCAGCTAGTTCACAGCTGTCCCAATTGTTTAAGATATCCAGACACCTTCTAACTCCTAAATCTGAACCTTTAGAGTCCCAGGAACAGACAATTAGCCGCGAGGCCTTGCTAAGTTTTTCACTGATATAATAGCACAAATACACTCTGATCTAGATGCTAGCTGCAATGCAGACAATATAGAAGAAATGCTTAATGCACCATCTGGCTTGCATTTGGACTGCCTTGAACCAATTACAGTGACAGATCGTAACAGGATTCTGACTTCTATGAAAGCCACTACTGTCGCGGTTTGCTTATGTTGCACTGGCCTCAGTGGCAGGTTCAAAAGAAGACACGACACACCAAGCTTTAGTACAAATGGTGTATTAAACAATATTTACAGGTGGATACATTTACAGACTTATTATGCTGGCTGACAAAGTGCTTCGCCAGACAACCCGCAGAGCTGGAGCCCCAAAAGTAAAGGACTCTGTTCTCTTATATATATATTACTAGCCTATCACAGCACAGTGCTGACTCACTGTGCCAGCCCAAATGTCCTTGACATATAGAGAGAAATACATCACCTGGCTGATATCATGTGATAGCTACCTGTCATCATTCTGTAACTCCTGATGACTTTGATCAGTCACTGCTAGCTGCCTCATTCTCTGTGCATGTTTACCTCAACAACTACTTGTGTGCTTGTCCTTTGCCCATCTTGATTGTTAAAATCAAGTTAGGACCACATAAGTGAACCACTGAGGTCTATTGTAAATCAGTTACTAACTCAGGGCACCTTCCCCCAGCCACTCAAACCACTATCAGCCACTAAACCATTATCTAACCACTAATTAAAAAACCATCCTTAGATAAAAATGAGGTGGCCAATTATCGCCCAGTCTCTAATCTGCCCTTTCTGGGCAAAGTGATTGAAAGAGCAGTAGCTGACCAACTCCAGACTTTCTGGACGCTTTCCAGTCTGGATTCAGACCAGAGCATGGGACAGAGATGGCACTAGTAGTGTTAGTAGATAATATCTGTCTGAACATAGACATAGGCCATGCCTCCTTATTGCTCCTCCTGGATCTATCTGCAGCCTTTGACACAGTAGACCATGCTCTCCTGTTGAGGCATCTGACACAAAAGTGGGCATCAAAGGATGTGCCCTGTACTGGTTTAAATTATTTCTCATTGAACAGACTCAAAGGTTGCTGTTGGAGATCAGCTATCTCCAGAATGGGAGCTATCTTGTGGGGTTCTGCAGGGCACAATCTTATCTCCCACGTTACTCAACTTCTACATAAAGCCTTTAGGAGAACTCATTTGTAGCTATGGAGTTGGATGTCATCAGTATGCAGATGACACTCAACTCTATCCAGGTCCCCACAAGATTCAGTAGAAATCTTAGATCACTGCCTGACAGCTGTAGTGAAATGGCTGAAAACGAACAAATTTAAATTAAACCCAGACAAGAAAGAAGTGATGCTTGTTGGGAAGGCAGAGATCTTGAAGAACATTGTACTCCTCACTTTTGATGGAGTTGCTCTAACCCTTGCAGACTCAGTTAAGAGCCTAGGAATTATACTGGATCCAGTGCTATTACTAGAAAAACAAGTTAAGGCAGCCACAAAAAATACTTTCTACAACCTCTCCCTAGCCTGGAAAATGGCTTCTTACCTCAACATAGCTGACCTGGCCACCTGGATCCATGCTATGGTAACATCAAGACGTGACTATTGTAATGCACTATACATAGGTCTCCCATCTAAACTGACTAGGAGACTCAAATTGGTCCAAAACACTGGAGCTCGACTATTATCACGAGTGAGCAAGAGTATGAACATCACTCCCATCCTGCAGTCACTTCCATTGGCTACCCATTAGTTACCATGCTCAATTCAAGGCATTGGTTATCACTTACAAAGCTTTTCATGGTCTTGGTCCAGCATACCTATGGGACCGCCTCCCTCCCTATGCTCCTCCATGGCAGTTTCGCTCTTCCAAACAGGATCTCCTGCAGGTGACACCCTGCACATCAGCGAAATCGACTGCAGCCCATACGTGGGCTTTCTCTGTGGTGGCCCCTACCCTGTGGAATGGCCTGCCTGAGGAGGTTGGAACAGCCCCCATTCTCCTGGCTTTCCACAAATGATGTAAAACTGAATTATTCAAAAAGGCTTTTTACTCATATAGGAGAGCTGTATTGTAGGGTAAGGGGACCTGGTATTGCAGCAATAGGAACTCCATACTCTGTTAGGGAAGGGATAGATTTCTTTCTATCTATTCTAAGCCTGGACATGGATGGCAGGACAAGCTCTATATCCATGGTGCAAGATAGAGAAAAGGAAGAGAAGTGTGACAAAGCCAGGAAGAAAAGGATGTCAGGAGGAGGAAGTCCTCAGGTTAGCAATCTACACATCAAAGGATAGTCAGAGCAGTAAACAGATGCCCAGATCTCTCTAGCTTTCGAACTCTGTGGTTTGTCCCCCTCTGAAACCTGAGGAAAGGGACAGCATCAAGTCCCCCTCTTCTAACACTACTTGACAGAGCAAACCCACAGATCAAGAAAAGAACAGAATAGGTGAAATCCACTCATCCCCAGAGGATGAAGCTAGGTCCCCAAGTGCCCAATTATACTGCAGTTGAATTTTTTAAACCCAGTGGTTCTAAGGAACCTAGAACTACTTTATACAATGACCTCAGCTAATGGCTAAGGCAAAGGGGAATTTTATTTGACAAGCAGGGCTGAGCTGGATGACTTTGCCCTAATTGCAGGGAATAATATGCTACTTTAGCTATTCCTGTACATGGATCTCCTTGGTGTATTAAAGAACAAGAGTGTATATATCTCAGGTATCATAGACAACAGTGTCCAAAATTTTTTTTTCCAGTATAACAAGCTTATATCTACATTCTAAGCTACAGAATTTTTGTTCTGTCCATATTTTTTCAACATCAAGGTATGGGGATCTCACTAAGACTAATTTCCTTCAAGAAAATGTTCAAGATGCCAAATTGCCTTTGGAGAAGATTATCTTAAAGTCAGCTCTGTTGTTGTTCAGAAGTTCTTATTGCTAAATGTGATGTGGGCTTTTGGCTTGTGTGTTAGACATGATGTGCCAGGAAACAAACATCTAGTAAATATTGCCAGTGAAGTATACATTATACATTAGAGGAAGGGCAGGCAGCATGTTTTCAGATTGTGTCTGGGGTTCAGATAGTAAAAAGGATTCCTTCCACATTGAGTCACAATCTTGGCATTTGGAAGTATTATTCAGACCCCAGCTCACTGGTTCAGTGGGACTAGTAAGCCCTATTGAATTATCACTGGCTCTTTTCACACTGCTTACTGGCCATGGAACATCGCACTGAGCTCCCGGAACGACAGCGTCTTCCTGGCGTAATTTTGTGCGAGAACTGCCATTCTCACTTGAAATTGCGCCAGGAAGATGCTGTTGTTCCATGAGCTTGGCGCGATGTTCCGTGGCCGGTAAGCAGTGTGAAATCGATCATACTTTCTTCTGAGTAAATATGTATAGAATCAAGTTTTGCTGTGCATTTATCTGAGGAGATGGTGGGATAGGATGAGATCAAGTTTGTTCTGTTGCTTCATGTTTGAAGTATATATTACCATCAAAAGGGTAGCCCATAAGACCATTAAATCCAGAGTAGAAAATCACCTAACTGCATCCTTGTTTACTTGACTGATACCATGACTAAAATGATAGTGACTGATAGAGGGAACCAAAGGGTTCCATGAGTGGCTGTGTAGAAGGAAGCATTTCTAGTGAAAAGCCAATAAAAACCCCCAGAAACCCAAAGCATCAGACATTTTATATATTGCAAGAATCACACAATCAACTAAACTTCCTTTTGTTGCAATGATATAGCAAAACAATATATCTACTGCTATTTTCTCTACACAGATAGACAGAAGGATGGTGTCATAGGCACAAATATAACACATTTTGGTGACCAAGATCTTGGGGGGGGGAGACATTGAACATCTCTACAAATAATATTTTAATAAAAATAAAAAAAGGTGGCTACAGGAAATTTATAGTGGGTGGTTACTTGGGGGTTTATTGTACTTTGCATATTTAAATTTAGATTTGTAAGTGGCCTTGAACCATGAGGAAAGGTGGGGTGTAAATATTTTAATTGATAAAAGAAAAACCTGCATAAGAAGCAGTAATCAGTATTCTGAACGTAGCTTTTAACAAAAGCTTCTAAGAGTTAGTGTTTTATTTGATGATAAATTTCCTTTCAGGTAAGATTGAATTCTTGAAGTATTTGTTAATGAGTCCTTATTTATAGGCACAGAATCTTAGAATCCATTACTTTCCAATCCAGGTTATTTGCTAACAAATATGATACCATGAATAGTGATGAGGTTACAGCAAAGGAAAACTATTGAGATGTAGGAAAAGATCTGTCAGCAGTATGTATACGACTTTCTCCAGTGAGTTAAAAACACCATTTTTGGGTAAGAGAAGAAAAGGTCAGATGGAGATAAGGGGAACAGATATTTTTCTAAAGGATATTGTGGGTTGCAGTTTATGTATTTCAAGATGGCTAATGGCTTCTAGATAGGGATTTTGTTTTGCTGGTGTACTCAGATACAAGTCCAACTTTCTTTCTCCAAAAGAAAACACATTTTTTCCCCTTAGGATTGCAGCCCACCTCTTTTTCTCCCATTTTATACACTGACGGTCACACTAGTCTTTTAGAGAGATATTGCATTTTTTTGTGCCAGGACCATGGCGGGGTGGAGGAATTCCTCACTGAAACTGGCAGTATGCATGCTGTTTCTCTTTTAAAAAATGGAGATATGTCCATCTTGTTTCTTTAAATAACTATATAACAGTTTGGAGAACCCAGTTTCAGTTTGCAAAACTACATTGGGTGGGGATGAAGAGTTAAATGTGCCTCCATTTTAGGGTTGCCAGCTCCAGGTTGGGAAATTCCTGGAGTTTAGGGGAGTGGAGCCGGAGAGGGTGGGGTTTCGGGAAGGGAGGGGCATCAGCTGGGTATAATGCCATAGAGCCCACTTTCCAAAGCAGCCTTTTTCTCCAGGGGAAGTAATCTCTGTTGGCTGGAAATCAGTTGTAATTCTGAGAAATCTCCAGCTGCCACCTGGAGGCTGACAACCCTACTCTACTTAGATTTGCCAGGTCCCCTTACCCTCCCAGAAGGAGTGGGGGGGGGGGACCAACACTCACCTTTTTTTCCTCTTTATTCATGCACTTGACAGTGGGCCAATTTGGGCTGCACATGGGCTGGATTCAGCCAGTTTGGGGCCCAAATCAGCCCAGTGCAAAGCATGCAAGTGCTCCTGGGGCAGCCCAGAGCAAACAATATTTTTTGCATTTATTTTAATTCTGTTCATTGTGTCACTCAATGGAAAATCAAAGTGGGAACAAAATAAGTTATTTTTTCTATCAGGTAGCATGGAAGGTTATACCTTCTTGTTCTTGTTGCGGACAAATAGAAGCTGTCTGGGAACATAGCCTATACCACTATAGCAACTGTAATAGTCTTTGCCCTTAATGTTCAGTTTAGAGTTAGAGAGCCACTGTGGTACAGTGATTATGTTACCCAAATGAGATATGTATGTTGAGCCCTCAACATTTGGCACATTCTCCTTAAGTGTTAGGTCCAAACATGTGCACTTATGGGCATACATTTATTAAGAGAACATTGCCTGGTGTATATTGCGGTCCCAGTCTTGGACAGTGCTTTGCTATAGGGTAATGGGAAGATTCCCAGGTGATAAACAGAGCAATTAGAAATCTTTATTTTGAAAATATAGTACATGGCAAACTGTGAGATACACACAGAGTTGAGCACACACTCAAACACACACAAACAATAAAACCTATACCCAAGCCACCTAGATTCTAAACAATACCAAAAAAGGCAATAACATGGGGGAGGGGGTAAAGAAAATATACGGACCTGATTTTAAAGGTAGAAGAATTCCAGAGAGCCCAGAAGAAAAGAGACAAAAGACACACAGTAGCTCTGTGCCTCAGGTGATCCCAGCAGGCAATTGGGGCACAGAGTAAAAAGGAAAAGTGATACAAAGATTAAAGTCAGCTCAGATTCTCCAATAAGAACCCTGTACAGAGTCACAGGGGCAGAAAGTAGTAATTCCTGCTAGCAAAATACCTGGGTACCTTGTGCTATTTTTATACACTGAAAATCCCCACTGGAGAGAATGATGGGTATAAATGAAATAAATAAATCCACAATAAATAAATAAATAAATGGTGCAGTGGTAAGCTGCAGTACTGTAGCCCAAGCTCTGCTCATGACCTGAGTTCAATCCTGGTGGTAGCCGGATTTCAGGTAGCCAGCTCAAGGTTGACTCAGCCTTCCATCCTTCCAAGGTTGGTAAAATGAGTACCCAATTTCCTGGGGGTAAAGTCCCCATGACTGGGGAAGGCAGTGGCAAACCACCCCGTAAAAAGTCTGCCAAGAAAATGTCATGATGTGATGTCCCCCATGGGTCAGTAATGACTTGGTGCTTGCACAGGGGACTACCTTTTTTTAAAATAAATAAATAGCTTCATCTCCTACATACTGACCTAACCCATCCAGTAACTTTAAATCCATCACAACTGGGATTATTGCATGTTGATCAGATTCTCACACTATCTTTACTATGAATAAACTAGTGTGACAGAGTACAATTTAAGGAAAGGTTTCCACAATGCAACACTCAGAGATGGAAGGGAAGGAGTTAATAACTGCCTGAAGGAGAGTTTGAATGACAGGATGCTCCCTCCTCTCTCTGATTGGCTAGTCAGAATCATCTTAAAGATGACAATTGTTGCAGACAGGATTTACAGTTCAGTTGAGGGAGAAGAGTGTGAGGTGGAAGATCAGACCAGTACCTCTCTGAAGTGAGGAAAAAGGTATCAGTTGCCCTAATTGTAATGTCTTTCTTTTGAAGAAGAATTCTAGTAAAGAAATTCCAAGTATAAAAACCAGCGTAAGCTGATACCTGTTTACACAGCCAAGATAGAACGGGAGTATGTTTCTGGCAGAGTGAATGGGTAGTGTGTGGACACTTAAATTCAGCCAAGTGAATAAGGTTATGTCTTCTTAGATGAAGAATTCCTGCCCAGTCTAGAAGGGGCTTGTGACTCTAAGGAGGACCACAGGTCTGTTGTAAAGGGAAAACAGTGTTGAACTATCATCTAGAAACCTGAGTCGTAAAGGGAAATCAGGGGAGAAACAATGTTGCTTTAACCAAGGTATTAGACGAAACACCTCTCACTCCTAAGGCTTGTAAACATTGAAACTAAGCTGCAAGAAGACTATTTTACCTATTAAGGTTGAAGTGTTCTGTTCAACCAACAACTTTTACCTCAGGAATTTCATCCCTTGACTGACAATATTCCATCCCTATCTGTTCAATAAAGTTGCTGTTTCTTTAGAGGGTTACTCAGCCTCCCGTGCTATTTCATATAAAGAAGAAGAGGGCTTCTACTTTTCCATTATCAAGTTTCTGGACTGGGCCAAAAAGCCAAAAATATAACTGCTTCTCAACTTTACAAATTTAAATAGAAACATACTACTTGAGGCTGCTCAGGCACAGTGAGCAAACTTGGATTTTGGTGAGAAAATCTGCCTCAGTGTAGAGAAGTGAAGGGGGGGCTCATCATAGCTAGTTTGTGATGAAACACACACATATTATATGAATCCTCCCAAAGTTACTGGCCATCATGTTTTTTCTGGTACTCTACATTGTTTAAACAACAATGCATGTTACTCAACGGAAGCAACGGGGTGGGCTGGGAAACTAGTTGTTTCCTGTATTAGAAAATAACATGTTAAATAGTGATGGAGTGCCATGGCAGAAAAGCTAGCAAATCCAAACTGAAAGAGCAGTCATAATTATTGTCTTAAAAGCACTTGATGTAGCAATAAACACTTCACAAAGAATGTCAGATGTAATGCACTTCCATTAGCAACAATATTACTTACGTTTCTTTAAATATGTCTTTGTCATCCAAATGCATGGGGAAGAAATTGCTTTCAGGCCAACAGTACCACTTAGGATCATTAACATTACACAAGAAATTTCCAAGCAACCCAGTTCAGACAAGGGTATTATTTATTCATTGGAGTGCATGCACAGACAGATGGATATACCGGGGTGGGGGTGAAAGAGGTTTGTAGAGCAAAGCTCCTTACCAGTTACTGTCTGGGAATACCTTGTACAGAATGTTCTCATGTATAGTATCTGCAGCATTTATTTTTCTAAATTTATTTTAAAGCATATTTCCTGCCTCCTCTTTCAAAGCAACTAATACAAAAACACAGAAAAGAAATACAATAAAATATTCAGGTCACACTGATAAGCCGAAGTCCTGCCTTCAATGAACAGAGCAGTCTCTGTAGTTTATTAATCATTACCAAGAAAGTATTCAGCAGTAGCTGGTATCAAGTGTTTACTCGTTTAACGTAGACCTTAAAAAAATATAAATGTTTTAGGATGTCTTCGGCTCTTTCTTATTGTTGAGTAGCCCAGTGCTTAGGATTGCTAACTTTCACATGGGGCCCGGAGTTTCCCTGGATAAAATGGCTGTTTTGAAGGACGGACTCTATGGCGTTATACCCTGCTAAGGTCCCTCCCCTCCCCAAACTTCACCCTCCCCAGGCTCCACCATCAAATTGCCAGGAATTTCCTAACTCAGAGTTGGCAACCCTACCAGTGCTATATATGTTTACCAGAGCTAAATTCCACTTAATTCTATGGTATTCACTCCCAGTTAAGTATGCATAGGAATGTAGCCTTATTTAACCTTACAGTCCCTTGGAAAGGAAGGAAATACCTTTGAAGGCAGCAGGGTTTAGTGAAGAAATTTGAAGAGGGAGTAATCTGGGGGGGGGGGCGGTATTTAGAGGGAGAAGCATCAGAAGGGAAGATAAAGAGGAAGAGAGAATGGATGTTCCTGAGGAACTATAGGAAGGTGTAACTCTGATTAGCACTGTATTTACATAAAGTTTATGTAAAATGAGGAATAAGAACACTAGTCTTTGACCGCAGATTTTTAGTAAACTGGTACTTAAACTGGATGATGCAGGACCATAGTGTCTTGTGAGTTTCAGCTACATGCTGAAATGGCAAGCTACTTGACAGAACACATTTTTAAACCATAATTCAAAAGCAGCTTTGCTGTTTAGCAGGTCAAATGGCTGCCACAGGGGAAGCTGGAAAGAAAAGCAGTAGCAGGAATAAAAGAAAATAGAGAAAATCAAATTCCAGAGTGGGAAATATTTAGTGAAAGGACCAGGAAGCCTGGGGAAAAGCACCCCACCCTATGTTTTATGTTGAAGAAGAGGAATAAGGATGTCTGTTGGTTAATGAAATGAAGAGTAGAGAGTGGTTCTACAGAATGGGAAGTAGTTGGCTTTATCAATCATTCTCCTATGTGATGGCTATGAGGTAAAATTCACACACATTCACATACCTGTATAATAATACAATAATATTGAAGTATAAAATAGAATGTATTCCTTATTTATTTATTTATTTATTTCCTTATAAGGAATACCTCAACTCTTTATCTCTATCTAGTGGACAAGGGTTACATTAGGAGCAGGCAGCCATGAAATAAACAAGGGCACGAAATGGAAAAAGCCTAAAATTAGAGTTTCATGTTTCGTCACGATCCACGAATTGCAAATCATGAACCTTTACAAAATTGACACTTTGCTCAAATGATTCGTTAGTTTCGTGATTCGTCAGAATCCAGGGCATTTCAACGCCCCCCTTCATACCCGGAGATGCCAAACTCACAGGAATACTTCATCAGGCTCTCCTCCACCCACCCTCCCAGTTTGCAATACATTGATCAGAAAGGGTGGGAACATGCTCCCAGAGTGCTGGATCAGAGGATCTGGGCCAGGAAGACAGAGTGGAGGGTGGGGTGGAGGAAAAAAGGCACCCTCACCCAAAGACCTTCCCACAGAAAGGCCAAGAGCTGGAAATAAGAGGCTTCTTATACTTACATTCTCTTTAAAGCAGCAGCAGCCAAAAGCACAATCTCAATTCCTTCCACACACTCTCCCACACCAATCCTGGAAAAACGCTGACATAGATCAGAACAGGAGGTCTGTGGTTGGCTGACAGACCTGCCTAACAGGGTTTGGAGGGGTGAGATTGGTGTGCCCATGGTTACAGAAGGCCCACCTCCTTGGTGGCCTAGGGGATTGACTCCTGGATCCTGGCTGTATAGGGCAGAATGGAAGCTCTCCAGATGGCTAGGAGAGCTATGATTGGGGTTTCCAATGGCAACCAAATGTCTGGGCCCATTTTTGCCTAGGGAATCAATGGATCAGCGCCAGCCTGTCTGCAATCACAAAACGTTCACGAAGCTAACGAAACAGGCCAAAAAGTCATGAATTTTGTGATAATTTCATGATAACTGTGGCCCCACAAAACACTGTTTCATGACAAATGAAACGGCCCATTTCATGACAAAATTTGCTTCGTATTTTGATTTGTGCCCATGTCTACCATGAAACTCAAGAATGGTACAACTGCTGTAGCTAGTCATTCTGCTCTTCTGATTAGGATCCAAACAACTGCACAATTGGTTCTGTATTTTGGTCTTATGCTTCTTGAATAGCAATAGTTCTCTGTGCAGTGAAGCAGATGGCTTATGAAATAAAATCTATGAATTCACTGATTAAAATCATTTAGTTAGTGATGTGGCTCAGGCATCTGTTCAAAGAAAAAAAAATGTCAAAATTCCCTGCTGTCCATCTTCTCGACTGCATTCAATTTGACTTCAAAACTAAAAGGATTCTCAAATACTAAAGTCTCAGTATCCTGTACTAGGAGAAAGAGTTTGCTATGGTATGCTTTTATTTATTGGATCTTTCAGGTCCACATGAAAAGTTTTTGGTTTCCTGTCAACGGGAGGATTTTTAAAAAAATATTTCCATGAATGCATTATGCCCAATACATTTATTTACTGCCCAGGACATGCTGCTAGCAACACAGATTAAATTCTCCTGCTTTTAAAAATTACAACTCTGTTCTTGAGTCAGTAGAATGACACAAGTATCAGTTTTAGCTTAGCCTTCACTTCCTCTTTGTATGCCTTATATCTTATTCATGAGTTTAATAGCTTTGTTATCTACATGTTCTTCGTACAGATGCAGTTCCAGTACCACTACAGTGAACTTTTGAATTACTGTGTCTTTGAGAATAAGTTCTGGGATAGTATGACATAGACTTGCACAGTGGAAAACTGCATATTTTCTAGAGAGCAAAACATAATTATTATATAAATCTTAGCACGCCTTCATCCACAGACAGACTATAGATATATAGGTGCCCTCCCAAATGACACCTAACCTGAATCTAATGTGAATTGCTGATTGGTTTATCCTGGGATTTTTTGCCTTTCCAAGGCTAACCGTATAATATTTGCTACTAAGCATGTATTTCAAATTTCTGAGTGAAAATATTCTGGAGCCAGGGGAGAAAATGGTAGATGTAGAAAGTGTTAAGGATCCCCTCTTGTCACTTTTTTGATCTAAGCCAATCTTCCTTCTTCCTGAAGAATTTTTTTTTAAAAAAAGAATCAGAATATTTTTATACATTGCATAATAGGGTTGTCAGCTCCAGGTCCAGAAAGGTGGTGGGGTGGAACCTGGAGAGGGCAGGGTTTGGGGAGGGAAGGTACTTCAGCAAGATACAGTGCCAAAGAATCCATTGTCCAAAGCTGCCATTTTCTCCAGGGGAACTGATCTCTGTGGCCTGGAGATTAGTTGTAATTCTGGGAGATCTCCAGCCAGAATCTGGAGGTTGGCAATCTGATTGCAGAATGCGTAATTTGCCCTTTCAAGAAGGAAAAAACAGAGCAGTAAACCTAAGCACAAGGAATAGTAAAGTGTATTAGACTCCAAAAGGCTGAGAATTTCTAAAAACAGACTCTCACACCCCCTTCATTGTGATGTACACCTTATTTTAGAATGCAAAGTGGCAATTTCCCATATGATAGCAACACTTAGGTCTAATTCTCACTTTAATTTTTATTTGCATCCTGATGTAGCTTTTTGATTTAATTTTCACTTAGCCTCCTTTTCTTCTGAAAGCCTGCTGCTGTGGTGGTGAGACTTGCTTTTTGCCATGTCAAGGAAAAAAAATATTTCACAGAGCAACTTCATAATGTGGTAAATTTCAGACCTCACCAGCAATGCCATCCTAAGCAGAATTACTTCTTATCAAGTACATTGAAGTGAATTGGCTTAGAGGAGTGCAACTATGTAGTTTTCCACATGGTTTTCCCCTGTCAATTCTGGCCCATAATGCTTTGATTTGTCCCCTGATTTCCACACACCGTTTTTTTGCCCTTAGTTTTTGCTTCAGGTTTTTCAGCACCTCCTTCTTTTCCCAGTTCTTTTGAGACGCCAATCTTTTTCTGGAAGATGATTTTGAGTTGATTTTTTTTCCTCTTGTTTATAATGTTTACTCCAAACTACAAGCCATTTTTCAATGATTGGATGTTGGATTTGTTGTCTTACAGTCTACAGTATCTGTAAAATTCTCCTCCAACACTCAAATTAATCAGTTTTCTTCATGTCAACTTTCTTCATTGTCCAACTTTCACATCCATACATAGTAATGGGAAATACTATAGTATGAATTATCTTGATCTTGGTCCCCAGTTTGGTATAGCAGTTAGGAGCAGCAGGACTCTAATCCGGAGAATCAGGTTTGATCTCACTCCTCTGCTTGAAGCCAGCTGGGTGACCTTGGGTCAGTCACAGCTTCCCAGAGCTCTCTCAGCCCCACCCACCTCACAGGGTGATTGTCATGAGGATAACACACTTTGTAAACCGCTCTGTGTGGGCATTAAGTTGTCCCAAAGAGTGTTATATAAATCAAATGTTGTTGTTTTTGTTGTTATACATCCTTAATGGTCTTTTCTAGTTCCATCATGGCTGCCCCTCCAAGTCTCAGTCTTCTGATTTCTTGGGTGCAGTCTCCTTTTTGGTTGAAGATTGAGCCAAGGAATAGAAAATCTTTAATAGTTTCAATTTCTTCATTGTCACCCTTATAGTTGTGTAATTCCTCAGTAATCATTATTTTTCTCATTACTTTTCTTGATGTGCAGCTGTAATCCTGCTTTGGCACTTTCTCCCTTAATCTTCATCTGTAGTTTTTTCAGGTCTTCCTTAATTTTTACTAGTAATGTAGTGTTATGTGCATATCTCAAATGGTTAATGTTTCTTCCAACCAGTTTTTTTTCCTGGGGAAAGAGGTAGGGGAACTCTCACTCAGGGCAACTCCTGGCAGGTGGTGTCACACCTGTCATGCTCTCGGGAACATGTGATGATGTCACATCACATGGAAGTGAAAGAAAGAAAGAAAGAAAGAAAGAAAGAAAGAAAGAAAGAAAGAAAGAAAGAAAGAAAGAAAGAAAGAAAGAAAGAAAGAAAGAAAGAAAGAAAGAAAGAAAGAAAGAGAAAGGGAGGGAGGGAGGGAGGCTTCAGCTGGGAGGGGGGAATCTTCCTCCTCTCAGCTGAAGTTTAAAGCCTGTTTTGGGCTTCTCCTGACCAGCTGAAGAATGGGGGGGTTAAAGAGCTCCTTTCTTGTGGCTTGCCACATATAAAGGAGCTCTTTTAATCCCCGCATTTCAGCTGATAGGGGGGACTTCCCCCAACCAGCTGAAGAGTGGGGGTTAAAGAGCTCCTTTCCTGCAGCTCACAAGCTGGTCAGGGCCACCTGAACACGTGACTACTTTGCAGAGCTACCAGAATGCCATTCCAGAGCGTTCCAGCAGAAAATAAGTCCTGCTTCCAACAATTTTCACTCTACCTTCATCTAAACCTAATCCAGATTTCCTTATATTTTCTGCATATCGATCGAACAGATAAGGAGATGAAATATATCCCTCTTGAACCAATAGAAAAGCTGGTAAATTACAATCCATTGTGGGAACCTAAGAAAAGAACATCTTACAGAATATCATTAGAGTCATAGAGCCAAGCTACAAGTGACGCCTGACACAGGTTGGACACTTGTCAGCTTCCCTCAAGTTTTGATGGGAAATGTAGGCATCCTGGTCTTGCAGCTGTAATGGAAAGCCAAGCTATAAAACCAGGATGCCTACATTTCCCATCAAAACTTGAGGTAAACTGACAAGTGTCCAACCTGTGTAAGGCGTCACTTGTAGCTTGGCTCATAGAATTACCATCTAAACCATCTAATCAACCCCCTGCTCCATGCAGGAAGAGGAGACAAGCCTACTTTTAAATTGCAACCAACAATCCTTGCTGATGGTTCCTTCTCACCATCAAGTTGGGTCTGTGAAAGTAAGGAGCAGAGCTTTTTCAATCACTGATCACACTTTGTGAAATCACCTCCAGAAAAGTTATAGGAAGTAACCTCTTTGCTGAGTTTTCACAGAAACTGCAGTATTTTCATCTTACATGGTTTTTTGTTTATAACCGAAATGGGGAGGTGTTGTATAGTGGATCATAAAATGAATCCGTGTTGCATTTATTGGAATTGTTTCTAAATTGTGTTTTTAAAATTTTCTTGAATTCTTAGTTTTTATCAATAGAGTTCACGTTTAATAAATTTGTACTGATGTAGCCACTTTGAACATGTGAGGAAGGGGACTGGAGAACAAATCCTTCACCTAAATATATACAAGCAAGATTTGGATCCAGCAGTACTTTAGAGATCAACTAGGTTTCCAGGGTATGAGCTTTGGAGAGTCAGACGAAGGGAGCTTTGACTCTTGAAAGCTCATACCATGGAATCTCAGGTGCTACTGTTAAAGACACATGTTGCATTACACTACTGGACCTGAATCTTGCTCTTCTACTACAGACCAACACAGCTACCTAAATATATATTTTGGACCATTCTGAAGAGTTGTATGTTTATGGGAAATCCACCCTGAAACGATTTCATGAAGAAGGAAAAGGTCTGATTTGATTGCTTGAATCTATATTAATTTCAATGGGCTTAGAATGGAATAACTCTGTTTAGGATTGCACTGTTAATATGGAACTAGGCTAGATTAACATTGTACTTGACATGCTGTAGAGTAAGAGCCTGACTGAACAGCAGGGCTTTTTTTCTGGGAAAAGAGGTGGTGGAACTCAGTGGGTTGCCCTCAAGAGAAAATGGTCACATGGCTGGTGGCCCCGCCCCCTGATCTCCAGACAGAGGGGAGTTTAGATTGCCCTCCATGCCGCTCAGCGGCGCGGAGGGCATTCTCAACTCCCCTCTGTCTGGAGATCAGGGGGCGGGGCCACCAGCCATGTGACCATTTTCAAGAGGTTCCGGAACTCCTTTCCCCCGCGTTCCCCCTGAAAAAAAGCCCTGCTGAACAGCATACCTTGTGAATACCTTTACATGGAGGGACTACTTTTATAGCTCCCTAATCTAGGTTTGCCTTAAAATATCTAACAGCTGTGAAATTTCACATTATCACATTGATTGAGTTGTAGCTAGAGATCATTTAGAATTTTTCATCCCTGCTATTTGGGCCTGAAAATCACTAGTTTTCACCATGTTGTTTCCATGCGCTGGTTTTTTTTCATAAAAATGAACACTTTTAAATTCATTATATAGTGAATCAGTATTATACACTAAAAATATAGCATAATTTAAATAGTATATGTTATATGGGTAAGCTGCATATAAAATTTACAACATAAATAATGCAAATGAAGCTACAAAAACAACAGCAAAAAGTAGGAGGAAAGTATGATTTTTTTAAAAAAAATTATAAAAAGAAATGGGGAACATTCACTCATCTCCAGAGTTGTAGCAAAAATCGAAAATGCTAGAAGCATTGATTGTAGAATGACTAAGGCCTCTTTAGCACATGGGAATTACTCAACAGGGAACATTTCTGCATTTGTACACCTGAAACAGTAAAGACAGTGGAGATTTGCTTTGTAGATTTTTTTTTTTTTACAGTTTTGGCAGCTTCCCTCGAATCCTTTCCATTCTGTTAACATTCTTCGTAAACTAGAATGGTCAGAACCAAATATAATATTCCAGTTCAGAGTAGCATATTTTGACCCTGAATCTTGCAGCAATACACTTTTACATTTAACATGTTTACATTTAACACCGTGATCCTATATGTGCTTGTAGAAGAAGTAAATTCCTTTGAAATCAATGGGATCTAATGCCAAGTAACTGTGTTTGGAATCCAGCCACAGTTAAGCACATGTACAAATGCCTTTGAAGCCTTTAATGTGATCTATTTTTGCAGCATTCCAGATTGTGCAAAGAAGCCTGTGTACATACACTGCATAGGCCTAGCTTAGGTTTCCCAGGTGCCTGTTGGTGGTGGGCAAACTCCCAAGGGTTTGCACCCTTGCCTGCCAATCCACCAATGATTGGTGGGAGGTGGCAAGCCCCCTGGAGATTGCTTACCACCAGCAGGCACCCCAGGATCATGTGCAGTGTGTGCACTTCCAAGTGGTGCGACTATGTCACCCCTGGAAATGATGTTGTCATGATGGCCACGGGAGCATTCTTGCACTTCGTTTGGGGCCAATTTGGGCCCCAAATGGACCAAATCAGCCCCACATGGAGCACGGGAGCACTCCTGTGGCTGGCGCAATGACATGACTTCTGGGGGTGATGTCATTGCTCAGGCACCAGAGCGTGTGCAAAGCAGCCAGCATGAGGTAAGTACCAGGTCCCCTGCACATCCTGGAGGGAAGGTATAGAGGCCTGGCAAACCTAGCCTAGCTACAAGTTTCAGCTGTAAGTATGGTTACCAACCTCCAGATAGGGTCTGGAAATCTCCTGGAATTACAGCTGATCTCCAAACTACAGAGATCAGTTCACCTGGATAAAATGTCAGCTTCAGAGGGTAGACTCTATAGTGTCACAACCTTGCTGAGTTTCCTCCCCACCCTAAATTCTGCCTTTCCCCGGCTCTGCCTCCAAATCTCAAGGAATTTCTCAAACTGGAATTGGCAACTCTAGCTGAAAGCATGGATTCTTAGGTGGGGCCAGGGCGGGCATGATCCCTTTTTGTCTTGAACAGATTATGCATTTTTAAACAACTGTATAGGGCTACTGCTTCACGAGTAGCCCAATACTGTATAGGGCTACTGCTTCACGAGTAGCCCAATACTGTGGTGACATATGCTCAAAGCTAAAATAAGATCTATTTCTTGTAACTTGTTTGTATCAGTTCAAGTTTTGATCTGGTTCCTCTGGATAGCTCTTGTAAATAAATAGCTCCTGGATAGATTGTGTCTGCTTTTCCTGCAACAAAAAATCCTTTCCAAAAATGAGGGAACCAGCACAACTATGACTAAATCTTTGCAAGTGACATAGATTTCAGATTAAATGTTAAACCATAGAGCTTTGGGTGAATGCTAGAGCATTACCCCGGAATAATGATGTCACTTCCGACGTGACCCAGAAGCGGCATGATTGCACTGTGGATGCTAATAGTCCGCCTTGCAATCCAGAAGTCCCCCTCATTTTCTGCCAGTTGCCAAGTCATGCTTGGCAATCCTATCTCCTCCCCACCCCAGTTCTTGCAGGATATTAATCGGCTAACAACTGAAATAAAAACATAATATTTCCATTGGTATATGGGTATGAAGTTAAATTTCTTTACTATACACCGTTACTCTGCTGGTTATTTTTAAAATAATGGTCATTGTTTATAATATTCTAATTCTTAATTCAAATACTTGGTTTTTCTTTTTACATTTTTGATTTATGTGCAATGGAAATTAATATCACTTTTACAAAACATTTACAATTGTACTAGAAATATCCAAATGAGGATGAAATGACTGTAACACATTATCTTGGGTGTTAAGGTTGTGGAGGTTTTTTTAGACACCTCCTACTGATTTTGCTCTTTTCCAGTGAGACTTTCCTAATACCATTGCAAATTAGCTAGAATGTACTGAATCAGATAACTAATAAATTTAGAATAGTGTGTTTTTCTTTTTAAAATAGTCATCCAACCATAGTGTGTGAGTTCATTAATATTATGGAGGCTCGGCATGTGTTTGCCCTGCAATCCGTCCTGAGATTCAAGAGTACTATAAACACACGTCTGTAGTATTATAAAGTGTAATTTCACTGTATTTGTTATTAGGAAAGGGAATAAGGTTTCCCATATGTTTTCATCATTATTTTTGCTGTAACTGGAAACATGCTGCTAGTACATTATCTGGAAATAAAAGTAACCCAGAGGTACTGTAAATAATTCTGGGAGGCCACTGTAGATTGGATATCCATTAACAGCTGGCAGAGGTTTCTTCTGAATGCTGTGAAGAAGCCTGCAGATCCGAAGTGGGGAAAGCATGTAAATCCTGTGACTAATGAAACCCACCGTGATATCTTTATGAGGTGCAGAAGATCATTTCCAATTCATGGCCTACAAATTGGTTTCAAAGGCAACCGTTGATGCCCATGGAAACTGTTGTTGCAAGGCATCTTGATAACAGGAGGACTGTGTGGGAAGAATTACATGATGGGGAGCAAAAGGAAAAAGTGCATCTGTTGGGTTATGATTTTTGTGTATATTTAATGGAAATTGTCCTTAAAGATAAAGCGAAAGAGGATAGGAAAGAACCTGATTATGAAGATTTTACACTGCAGTTCTCCTTTCAGAGGGTTGAAAATGCCCTTTCCAAAGGGCATTTTCTACCAGCAGAAGGGATGAAGAGATTTTCATCAGTTACTCCTCCCACTTTATACTTCCATCACACTCCCTGCTGTTTCACCACAGCAGGCAGGGAGGAAGGGTACAGTTCCATTAATTTGCAGAAAATAACCTTTAGATCCAATCCGAAGGTGACAGTGAAGACCACTCTTTGAGATCCTGTGCAAAAGTACTGCGTGGAGTACTGTGTGGGATTTGCCTCCTCGAGATCCAGGAAATGTTCTGAAAGTGCATTATGCATCAGCCCTTCTGAAGCTAAATGGTCAGTGTCTATATGGGCAAAGTCTTGAGAATCTAAATGGTCAGTGTCTATATGGGCAAAGTCTTGAGAATCTTATGTGCAGATCTGAATTCTTCAGAGGAAAAGTGAGTATCAATGTAGTAGCAGTAGTAGTAGTAGTAGTAGTAGTAGTAGTAGTAGTAGTAGTAAATTTAGCATATGCAAATTTTCTATGTAAAATGCTTTGGGGGAAAACACAAAATCACTTCCAGTCATATGAGAAAGAGACTAGGTAGGTGCTTGCCAGCTTTTGTATCTGATGACGCAATTTTAAACTGCTTTGTGTCTCTCATCTAAGTTCTTGTAGCAGTGAGTACCACAACTCCCTACAGTGTGAAGTATTCATTTTTTTTTGTCTGTCTTGAATCTACTGCCAGTTAGTTTCAGAGGGTGATCCAGAATTCCAGGATTATAGAAGAAGGCACATACCTCCTCTCTGCCCTCCTACTTCCACACAAGTCTCCCTCAGAAATCCACCCACTCCTTCACAATTGATCATTTTGAACACAAGGTGATCTTTTTGGGTGCTCTCCTCTGTACTTTTTCTGACTGATTGAAATGTAGCAGCCAGAAGTGTACACTGTATTCCAAATAGTACCATGTTATAGAAATATACAAGGACATTACCAAATTGAACCATTTTATTCTTTATCTTCCCTGATGATTCCTAGCAAGGAATTTGCCTTCCCTGTCCCCACACCCATTGCTGCTGCACACAGGGTTGTGTATGCGTTATGTGCCATCAAGTCGCTTCCCACTTATGCTATCCCTACAAATAAAGGACCTCCAAAATGTCCTATCATTAACTAGCCCTTCCCAGTTGCTTGCTGATGGCGGGCAATCTCCTGGGGGGTTTCCCCTTTGCCTGTCAATCACTGACAATGGCAAGCCCAACAGAGATCGCCCACCACCGGCAGGCAACCCAGGAAAATGTGCACTGGGTGATCTCCTGGTTGGGCACGATGATATCAGATGATATCTGGCCCCAAACAGGCCAGAATTAGGCCTGCACAAAGTGTGGGAACACACCCCTGGCCAGCATGATTATGTCACTTCCTGCAAGTGATGTCATCACACAAAAGCTGGAGTGCACATGCACACACAGAGAAGGCACAAAGTAAGTGCAGGTTCCCCCTCCTTCTGCTGGGAAGGTATATAGGGACTGGTCAACCGTATTATTAACTGACTTGCTCAGATCTTTCAAACAGGAGGATGTGGCTTCCTTTATTGAGTCAGCACTCAGCGGATGTTACTGTTTCTTGGGCTAATCAGGCTTAGCACTTGTTGTGGCAGAAGGGTTCAGTCAGTATTATAGACTTTTGTAGATTTTAGTTCTCAGCCATCATTGGCAGTCATGTCCATTAATCATGCCTACTCTTATAAATTCTCCTACTCTTATTCCAGGCAGTGAAAGGGAGCTTAAGCCCACACTGTGCAACTGTCAGTGTTCTTTGGGGGTTCTGTTTAGGGTATACATTCTCAAGAGTCCAAGCTCCCTTCTTCAGATACCAAGAAAGTAACTGACTGAGCTTTTACCCTCAAAAGCTTATACCCTGGAAATGTTGTTGGACTCTAAGGTGCCACTGCACTCAAACCCTGCTGTTCTACTGCAGACCAAAACAGTCACCTACCTGAAAGTATTACAGACTTTGAAAAGCAGGAAAGGCTGATGATAATAATCCATCATCTTAACAAAAACAACTTCCAGTTGACTTTGAGAAACAGACCTGTTCTCTCTGGCTCTCCCCCCTCTCTCACACACACACACAGCCCCCCTACCTCCCCCAGACAAACCTCATCTCTCCCCTCCTGTCCTTGTAGACAAGCTTCTGTCAGAAATCCACCAACTGCCTTACAATTCCCTCACAGCCATTCTTTACCTCCTCATCTTTGGCCATTTCTGCTTCTGCTCAACCTTGAGACACTTGAACTGCCTTGCCACATGCTCTCACCTCACCACCACCACCCCTACATTCTGTGTCATGACTGCGGAGTTCTGATTTCCTTCCAAGGTGTCACCTCACACTGATTTTGACCTTGGTGCCATTTTCCTCCACCAGTCACTGCCACAGCCCCCTTCCCTCCTTTCAATCAAGTGAGCTGTCAAGCCAGGCTCTTCCTGCCACTTCCTGCTACTTGGCCAGCAAGCACCTATTGGTCTTTTTGTAGATTTTAGTTCTCAGCCATCATTGGCAGTCATGTCCATCAGTCATGCCTACTCTTATTCCAGGCAGTGAAAGGGAGCTTAAGCCCACACTGTGCCACTGTCAGTGTTCTTTGGGGGTTCTGTTTAGGGTTTTCAGTTAGGGAACAGCTTTGTTGCCACAGTAGAAAGAGAAGTGCTATGCTTCACCTCCCTATCTCCTCTCAACAGATGCTCGGCAGCCAGGGGCTCACCCTCAGCATGGGGCTGGGGGCATCTGCCTTGGCCTCCCCATAGCTAAGACTACCCCTGATTTGTATATGACAGTTTCAAGACATAGAAACAAATCTGTCTGGCTTGAACTACCTCCATTTTGTCCTTTTAGAAAGTTTTTATCCTTGTGCCTGTATTTAGAAACTGCTGAATACAATTGCTTAAAAGTGTTTAACTCAGTCAGTGATTTGGTAGTTATGGGAGAACATTTGGCTGATTCAGGGTTTTTTCAGCTGCAACTTTCAGCTTTTGCTGGTTACATTAGACGGCATCATGCATTATGCCAGAGTGAGGAAATAAGTCAAGAAATGCACAGTTCACTTGAAGGGAGAAAAACATTTGTAAGGGATGAAAAGCACTTAGCCTCAGTATAGGGAAGAATATTCTGTGGTTTAGCAACTCCACAGAGACAGTCTGGAAGTTCTGACAGTCTGCATACAAACAGCATTTCTACCCTGCATTTAAAAATAAAAGGATACATGATATCTTTGGGGCTCACATGAAAAAGAACAGATGTTTCAGTATTAACAATAAAGTGCAGTTGTGAAAGAGTTAAAAAGCAGACCTTTAAAAACAAAAATCAATAGTTTTCTACTCAAACCTCACCAGTTCTCCATTTATGAAATTAGCTGAGGGCATATTTGCTGAGAAACGAGCATTTTGCAAAGATGAAAAGAAATTGCAGGGAATGAGGCTTTGTCAAAAGATGCCTAAACTTCAATAATTTATCCAGGATCAAAATTACCTTACCATTTTTCTCTTCTCCATTTCTGTCCACTTTTCTTTATCTTCTCCGTTATATCTGAAGTTTCCCTGTTGTTTATGGAGTTGCTCCCATATGTGGACGGGGCATTTCTTCAAATAGGCACATCATAAAAATCAAGTCTTTTTGAGTCTTTTAAAGTGATAAATTAACTCCCTTCCTTCTTCGTATGTTCTCTTTTTGTCAGACTGAGGCAAAGTAGGAATCAAGCAGTTATGCCTAGAGATGGGCACGATCCAAAAAAAAAATACCAATTAAGTCATTTGTGGATCCAGGCCGCTGCAGAACCCAGGCCACTGATTCTAACCGATCAAGTCCCATTTCCGATCCGGAATCGGGAAGGCCAAAGCAGGAGGGTGCCCCGCTGTTTCCAGCGATATAGGAACAGTGGTTGGTGGCAGCAGCCGCCAGGCCCGGCGGGCAGGGGGAGGCAGCGATGAGCCGCCTCCCTTCAGGGAGGAAGGGGACATTCACACACACACACACACACTTAGAGTAGAGGGGGGGAGTTTTTAACCTGGCAACGAGCCGCCTCACCTCAGGGAGGGGACATTCCCAGGGCCGGATCTATGGTTGCCAGCGCCCAGGGCAACTGTAGTCAGGCTCTTGCGCGCGTGTGCGCACTCCTGGGTCGCCCCCCCCCATGCAGCAAGCAGGCTGTCCTGGCTGGAGCTGGCGGCAGCGCGAGTGGCTCGGCAGCTGCCCATGCCATTCCCCTGCCCCGCAAGACAAGGGGCGGCCAGCTTGCCCGCACGCCCCTTGTCCTGGGGAAAGGCGAACGGCGCAGGCAGCCTCCCAGCCTCCTGCGCTGCCTTTTGCCTTTCCCCAGGACAAGGGGCAGCTGGCTTGCCCGCGCGCCCCTTGTCCTGGGGAAAGACGAACGGCGCGGGTGGCCTCCCAGCCTCCTGTGCTGCCTTTTGCCTTTCCTTTGTGTCCATGGCTTCAGAACACCCCCTTCCCCCTCCCTCCCCTGGGTTGCTGCTCCGTGGTTGGAAGGAAGCCTGCTAATCAAGGAAAGCTGGGCTTCCATTCATGTTTCGAGGGCGACAGAAGGAGGGCAAACACAGCTCATTCCCCTGGCTCCGTTGCCCCGGGAATAAATTACTGGCGCAAGAGTGTCTGCAATTCCAAACAGAAACCAATATATCCGATCAAGTCCCAAACAAGCAAACCCCCGACTGCTGGATCGGTTGCTGTGGATGGAACCAATTAGCTGACTCACCATGGCGCAAACGCCAAAATTGGAGTTTTTTTGAAATCGTAATTCAGATCATGCCCATGTCTAGTTATGCCCTCTCTTTATAACATGTTAAAATTCCACTTTCCTCTCCCCATAGGGGTCCTATCACATCCTTCTTCTTCTTCTTCTTTTGCTCTAAGATGTGTTAGCATCTCTCGCTTTCTAAAACTCTCCCTACAACCACTGGCTATTTGTTTATATATATGTCTGATAATGTTTAGCTTTCCCCTTCTCCAACACCTTAAAGGCCAAAAGTAAATGGTCACTACTACCAGTTTTTCCCTGAGGGTGAAAATCAGGTCCACGACAGAAGACCCCCTTGTTTCTTGCTCCACCTTCTGAAAGATGAAGTTGTCAGCAAGACAAATCATGAATTTATTAGAACTTTCATTTTTAGCAGAATTTGACTCCTAACAAATATCAGGGTAATTGACTACTATGTCCTGTTTCTTTGAAAATTTTGTAATCTGGTCTAGAGTATATCATCCAAGTTCTCGGCCTGGCTTGGTGGTCTATAGTAGACACCCACCATAATATCAAGATTATTTCCTTCTCCTTTTATTTTTACCCAGAGGCTCTCAACTAATCTTCCATGCTCAGATTGATGTATTTTCTCACCCTTGACATATAATGCTACTCCTCCCCCCCTTCCTTATTGGTCTCTTTATTTTAAACAAGTTGTGCCCCTCAATCAATCAAACATTCCATTTATGAGTCTCATTCCATCACGTTTCAGTGGTGACTATTAGGTCATAGTCCCCTTCCTGTATTAAGACTTCAAGTTCCTCCTGTTTGTTTTCCATACTTGGTGCATTAGTGTAGAGACTCATAATCCATGATTTATGTCCAGACTCCAGAGTGCTTCATTTTTGTCTTTACCTGTAACTTAATGGGTCTCTGCAGATGTGTCCCTCCCAGCTCATCATTAGTCCAATAATTGGCATTAGGAGTGTGCAAAATGAAACAAACGAGCCAGAAATAGACCTGGAAATTGCTGTTTAATTTCATTAAAGCACTTGTGGAATGGTCAACCTAATCCAGGAAATAAAACTGTAATGAGTCCCCCCAACCACACTGAAAATGTGCATGTGTTAATCCAGTTTGCACCTGTGCAACGGTAGCACAGGCGCAGGCATGCAGTGGGCCAGTCTGGCAGCATCTTGTTTTCCTTAATGGCAAATCTACCAAACAATCAGATCCCAAGGGGAGAGACTGAGCCCTTAGTATTAAATCAATTAGTTTTAAGACAAGCATTAGTGTTAAACCAATTAACTCTGTTGATGAGAAAGGAAATGTGTGCGGTGCACATGAGTGCATTTTTTTGTTTGACACTTGCCAGGATATAGCATTTTTCTCCCTGCCAATTGTGTCATTGAAAGGGGAGGAGCACTACCCCCTCCCCCACCAGTTGGCTTTAGAAATGTTCCTTTAGTTTTGCTGGAGGGGGCGGGAGGGGAGGAGAGGGGAGAGATATATCTTGTTGTGTAATTGGTGCAACCTGGGCAGTGGTATTGTCTCCCTGCCAATCGGGACTTGGGACCACACTGAACACTTCCCAGCTACTGGCTTCTGAAACGCTCCTTTAATTTAACTCTGTTGTATCGAATGTGCTCTTTGTTCTATTTTTTGGTGCTACCCAGGCAACAGCAGGGTGTCCCTGCCAATTGTGTCCTAGAAGCATGACTCCTTCCCATCCATCAGCTTCAGAATAGAGGGAAAGAAGAACCTATAAAAGAAGTGATGTAGTTGACTTGGCATGGTCGCTCCCTGGTCCTGTGTCTGTGTTAGTGAGTGATGGGTTGGAGCCTATGCTCTAGAACCTCTTTGCTTTCAGGTATGTTTGTGTTCATACCTGGCTTCTTTCCCTTGTTTTTATTTTCTTTATGAAAATGAGTTAGGGGAAGATCAGGAGGAAGAAAAAGAATTTCCGCCCCCCCCCCAATAGTTCAAATCAAGTGGCCTGGCTGCAGCACCACCACAACACGATCCTCATGGGACTGGGAGGAGGCTATCGCTTGGCCAGCCAGTTTCCCACCATAGTGTGCACCCAGCCACAGACACTTGCCTTCCTCAGGAGTCCGTTGTTGTGTGTGTAGTGTACTTGTGGGAAAATGTCATAAATTGATGGTTTAGAGAGAGAATTGTGTTCTGTGCCATTTTGGTGCTCTTAAGTGCAAAAACAGCCACCCCAGAGAGTCATTTTCTCACCCTCCCCCCACCTTGAAAAGAGCAGCATCCATGTGCTCATGCACAGCCAACACTCACTCTGTGTGCACAACGGGCTGAAACTCATGATAATGTTAAAAAAACCAAACAGATTAGATCCATGTCAGCAAAGCCCCAGCTGGAACAAAGCAATAATAGGATGTAGTTCATCAAGAACCCTTGGATATGAAACAGAAACTGAAATCTTCTCAATGTGCACCCCTAATTGGCATCATACTAGCTTTTGGGTTTTATCTCCCTCCCCCATAGGATTTAGTTTAAAGCCCTCCTTATCAGGTTTGTCTCACCAAGCACATTTTCCCTACTTTCATGAGTTGCAAACCATCTCCTGACAGAAATGCTTCATCTCAAAAGCGTAGATCATGATCCAGTAAACCAAACTTTTCCTGACAACACCATGTAAATAGCCAGTTATTTCCAGTATTCTTCTCAGTCTCCCTAAACCATGGCCATCAACAGGAAGAAGTGACAAAATCACAACCTGCGCTCTCATGTCCTTTATCTTCTATCCAAGAGTGTCTTCTTGCCCAGAACATATTAAAAGAGACCAAGCTTCATATCAGCTTTGCAAGCTATCAAGAGACTATGAAAAATATTTTCAATTTTTAGGCACCTGTTTTAATTATATGCACTAACAACAATTTTAGGACTGTCCCTGACATTTCAAACTTTCCTGTCCATAGATACTGGTCAGGAACAAAAACATTCTGTTATCTTCTCCCAAGGGAAACATTACTGAGGTCCAACTCCAAAATGTACCAAATACTGCCTCTAGGTTTAGTAATTGTTACATCCTTCTAAGCCTATTGACTTCAGTGGTCCTAGAAGAATGTAATTCTGCTTAGGGTTTCACTGGAAGTGTGGTGCAAGGAAGAGGGAAGTGGCCATGCCTTTTCATCTGAAAATGCAGGAGGGTGGTAAGTTAGGGGAAGCTCAAGAGGAAGAAAAGGAATTCCCACCCACCATAGTTCAAATCAAGTCACCTGAGCTGTTATCCTTCGCAGATGACTAGGTGAGTACCTGATTACAGGTGTACATATTTCATATTATAGATTATTTGCAGTTTTCAGAAAACATTGTAGGTAGGAAATATGAAAAAGGCAACAGAACCACAGTGCCACTAGAGTAGGAGCAGAGATTAGGAATCATGTGAGCAGCCTCCATATAGTAGATTTTCATCATTGACAGTATTTTCCTCTGCAGTACAAGTGTTAACAGATTCTGTGAAAACTTCGGTTCAAGTTTTAACATTCAGTCTATGTGATGTTCCCTTGGTCTTAACTCATATTATTATGGCACTTGGCTGAAAGGAGCCAAATTTGTATATAAACTTTCAGTACTTTATAGCACTCTGCACTGGGATGGGTTTGCCTATAAGAGTTATCTAGACAGAAGACTTATGACTGTTGCCTTAGCTTATATCTCTTGTCTCTTTTACCCCTCAATGATAAAAAGGAACAACTGATTACTTATAGTATAGAGGCTGCCCATGAAGTCTCGAAACCAACCCTATTCAAAGGAAATGTTTGGCAATTACTTATTATTTCTGTTTTACTTAAGGAAGTTGCTGTTTCAGAGGGGAAAGCAATGACGGCAAAAGCCCTCTCTGCTCATTTTTTATGTTTGTTATTTAGCACCAGGGGCAAGAACAGGCACTGAAACATCCACATATCTCGCTACCTCCCAGCGTAATGGTTTGAGAATCTCCTGATTTAAATGGGAGGAAACGCCTCTGGTGAGCTGCTAGCTAAATCTAGTCTAGAACAAGCACGTCCCTCATGAAAACTGAAGGACAGCCAGAGATTCAAAGAGGTCTTCTTTGCTCCAATCTCTTTTTCTTCTTCTTCTCTCTCTCTCTCTTTAAAATAATAAATAAGGCTGTGATAGCAGTGAGGTACTAAAAACATTTAATGTTTCTACAGGACAAACATCTGCTTCAGTGGCTGGTTCTTAAACTGTAAATTTTAAGCATGGATTTAAGATTTATGTGTTCAGAAGTTTGGGATAAATAAAATAGAGGATGGCGTGATTTTAAAGGGTTTTTTTAAATAAAAGAAACCCCAAGGTTACTCAAATAAATAATTTATAGGGATAATAAAGAATCAAGGGGAAAGCTCTGATTATATGTTACTGGATCTGAGAACAAGAATTCTGTTGGGCCTAGTAAACAACTGATAGGTTTGGGCCTTTTTAATTTTATATGTATAAATAGTAATTCTGTGCCCTCTGTACAATTTCTTTTAAAAACCAGGTACCTAAGCAGATGACAAACTCCTAAAAATCAGTGGCTCATTTGTTGTTGGAAGGAATTTTTCCACACTATGTGCATTTATACACAATCCACAACCAACTCTGATTCTTACAAATAATGTTTTTAAAGTACAAAGAATATATCATAAAATTTTTACATTAGTGTTTTTCAAATGTTTGACACTCAAGAGCACAGTTGTTTTTACTGGAATAAAATTGGAGTCATTTTACATCCAAAACTACCACCACCACCACCACCCCTCCTAAGTCTTTATCAGCTGACAGAACAACCAACCAACATTCTCTGTGGAGTTACAATGGAGCGCTCCAGGTAACATTGCCTGTTGGCGTTCCCTTTAGCCAGCCAGCCTAGGCTGAGGATGGGACAGTTTTCTGAACAATGGTGATGTTTCTGAATCCCCATGCAGTTCTCAGAAGGCTTGTGTTACGGAATCCTTGTTTTGCCTCTTAGGGCGGTGTCGCTGCTTTTACACACTGACACAGAAAGAGTGAATCAATACTACACAAGGCTTCCCTCCTCCATTAGACATAGAGTAATGAACACATTTGTGATACTTAAACATGATGGTGATCTTCTCTATTAAAGAATGGCCAAGCTAGTAACATTTATGTTATGCTTTGAATACAATTTTAATCTTGTTCTTACAGTGCAGTGCTAAACAATTACTCCCTTCTAAGTCCATTGAAACCAGTGGGCTTTGAAGTGTAGAACTCTGCTCAGGATTTTATTGTTGGCCCTGAGATGCTTCAAAAATTTAATTAGATTTAATTAGAAGACTCCTAAGTCATTTCTCAAAATACTGTAAACATGGAAAACTTAACATCAATTATTCTAAATCAAAGGTTGTGTTCTTCTTTAAAACCAAGAAAATTGCCTTCTTGGTCTGGAGAATTGATGGTGTTCAATTAGAACAAGTATCCAAATTCCCATACCTGGGTGTGGTTTTCAATCCCCATCTTAACTGGCCATCCCAGCTTAAATTTGCAATAAATAAAATCAAGCCTTCCATGTTCAGCAATTGAACGCTTTTTCTTCTCCAAGGGAGGCAAATATATCCAGGGGGTCTGCACATATTCAGTATGAAAATCATTCCACAGCTACTTTACGGAGCTTCAATATGGATTCTCTGAGTGAACGAGAACTTAGATCACCTACTTTGCCACTTTCTATGACATATTTCAGGAACCTTAAAATGTATAACTGAGATAGTTCTAAGATTAGAATTGGGCCAGGGCTCTATCGAAGCCAAAGCATGGCTGCATGCATTCAAACATAGACTAAAGGTCTTTTTCTCCACAAAGAAGGAGGATTTGCTTTATGAGCTAAACCAAGATCAATTCTACTCTCGTTGGATGCAAGAAATAGTCAATAAACTATCTAGCCTCAGACTAGCAAAGGATAATATATTGAGACTTGGAAAAAGTGGTTCTATAACTATCAAGAAATGCATAAAAGATCTAGATTGTTTCAGTTCAGTTATATGAGCTTGGAGAGTATGTTCCACCCAGTTCTTTGGAATCCTTCCACCTCCAACCATTCCAGCCTATACTAAAAATCAGTTCCTCGCTACTGTAGATCCAGAGGAGTTAGCCGTGTTAGTCTGTAGTAGCAAAATCAAAAAGAGTCCAGTAGCACCTTTAAGACTAACCAATTTTATTTTATTGTAGCATAAGCTTTCGAGAATCAAGTTCTCTTCATCAGATGCCTGATCCGAACTGGTCAAATACAGAAGAGGAGGGGAGGGGAAAGAACAGGACATATATCACAAGAAGACAGAATGCAATTAGTGTGAAGGCAATCAAAACATTCCTTTGCTTGTAAATGTAAACATCTCCTTTTGGTGTGGAGTCAGTTTGCCGCAGTGAAGGTATACAATTCCTATGTAGTATAAGCCCTCGATAACCACAGCTCTCCCTGCCAGCTGCATCTGACAAAGAGAACTGTGGTCCCCGAAAGCCCACAGGCACTCAGGCTGAGATAATTGACAAACAAAGCTCACACCAGGCGTCTCTGGGCTCCCCCAGACCACGCCTCTGTAAAGGAAATCTGTTACCTGTGATAATGTGATAACCATTCATAGTCTCTATTCAGTCCCAGCTTGACAGAGTCAAATTTGCATATGAATTCCAATTCAGCAGCCTCCCGTTGGATTTTGTTTTTGAAGGGTTTCTGTTGAACCACAGCGACTTTTAAGTCTTTGGTGGAATGTCCTGGTAGATTGAAGTGTTCTCCCACTGGTTTTTGGACGTTTCCATTTCTAATGTCAGATTTGTGTCCATTTATTCTTTTGCGTAGAGGTTGGCTGGTTTGGAGGATGAGCAGCTGTAAGAGCCAGAGACAGTGTAGTTGATGCCATTGGGTCCTGTAATTGTATTCCCTGGGTAGATATAGGGGCAGAGCTGGCATCTGGGTCTGTTGCAGGGCCTGGTACCTGTGCTGGTGGCCCTGCTGGCCGATTCATGATTGTAAGTGAGAAGTCGTTTAAGATTGGGGGGCTGTCTGTAGGCAAGGAAAGGTCTTCCACCCAGGACTTCTGAGAGAGAGGTATCATTTTCCAGGATGGGTTGTAGCTCCCTGATGATACGTTGGATGGGTTTGAGCTGGGAGCTATAGGTGACAACCAGTGGTGTTCTGTTGTTAGTTCCTTTAGGTATGTCCTGGAGCAGACTGTTTCTGGGTACTAGTCTGGCCCTGTTGATTTGTTTCTTCACTTCATTTGGTGGGTACTGTAGTCTCAAAAATGCTTGTTGTAAATCTCTTAAGTGTGAGTCTCGGTCGAGAGCATCGGAGCAGATACGGTTGTAATGTAAGGCTTGGCTGTAGACAATAGACCGAGTGGTATGTTTAGGGTGGAAGCTGGAGGCATGTAGATATGAGTATCGGTCTGTTGGTTTCCGGTATAAGGTGGTATTTATTCGTCCATTATGTAGTTGTACAGTGGTGTCCAGGAAGTGTACCTGTTGTGTAGAGTGGTCCAGGCTTAGGTTGATAGTAGGGTGAAAGTTATTGAAGTCCTGATGAAATCTCTCAAGGGCTTCCTTCCCATGGGTCCAAATGATGAAGATGTCATCCAGGAATCTTAAGTATAGTAGTGGTTCCAGTGGATGGGAGCTGAGGAAGCGTTGCTCCAAGTCCGCCATGAATATGTTAGCATATTGTGGTGCCATGCGTGTGCCCATGGCTGTGCCATTCACCTGTAGATATAAGTTGTCACCAAATTCGAAGTAATTGTGAGTGAGTACGAAGTGACAAAGTTCAGTGGCGAGGTGTGCTGTGGTTTTGTCCGTGATAATATTCCGTATGGCTTGCAGTCCATCTGCATGTGGGATATTGGTGTACAGGGCCTCCACATCCATGGTTGCTAGGATGGTGTCATCTGGTAGGTTGTCAATGGACTGTATTTTCCTGAGGAAGTCAGTGGTGTCCCGTAAGTAGCTGCGTGTGCTTGTGGCATAGGGCCTGAGGATAGAGTCCATGTATCCCGAGACTCCTACTGTGATGGTGCATTTTCCTGAAACAATTGGGCGTCCTGGGTTACCTGGTTTGTGGATTTTGGGTAGTAGGTAGAATCTTCCTGGTCGTGGTTCCTGGGGTGTGTCCATATGGATGCATTCTTGTATGTCCGTGGGGAGTGTTTTTAATATTTTATTGAGTTCCCTTTTGTATTGCTCCGTGGGGTCAGAAGGTAGTATTTTATAGAATGTTGTGTTGGAGAGTTGTCTTTCTGCTTCTTGTATATAATTTTGTTTGTCCATGATGACAACTGCTCCGCCTTTGTCAGCTTCCTTGATTACGATGCCAGAATTATTTTGGAGGCTGTTTATGGCCTCTCTTTCTCCACGGCTGAGATTCTGCTTTAGGTGTTGTTGTTTGTCAATTATCTCAGCCTGAGCACGTCTACGGAAGCATTCAATGTAAAAGTCCAATGAGGAGTTACGGCCCTCGGGGGGTGTCCATGTGGAATTCTTTTTCCTGGAGTTTTGTAACGGTGGTTGTGTATTGCTGGGTTGGGGGGGTGGGGGCTGCTGAGGCTGCTGTGATGGTGTCTGTTCAGTGCTTTGTTCATCGTTTTGTTCAGCAGAGTAGTTGAAGAATTCTTTCAGTCTTAGGCGTCTAAAATAGGCCTCCAGGTCTCCACAAAGTTGTATGGTTTGTGTGGGTCTGGCTGGGCAAAAAGATAGTCCACGTGAGAGGACTGATTCCTCTGCTGGGCTCAGCTTGTAACTGGAAAGATTGATGATGTTGCTTGGTGGATCCAAAGTGTTTTTGCTCTCTGTTGCAGGCAGGAGTTTTGAGAATTTCTTCTCCTTCTTGTTCTGTAATTCAGTGAATAGATTGCAATAAATAGTTTCTCTGGTTGTGGTAAACATCTGCCAGTTCCCGGTCTGTGCAGAAGGGGTGTACTTCATGGAAGAGTCTAGTTCAGAGATCTCTTGCTTGATCCATTGTTGCTTGCTGTACATCAGTCCAATGAGGTGAATTAAGAGTTTCCTGGATAAGGTGTTGCATAGTTTCTCACTGTAGTCTGTGTGGTAAGTGGATTTCAATGGATTCCTCACACGAAGTCCCTTGGGTAGAATGTCCAGTCTTTTGCATTTAGAAAGAAAGATGATGTCTGTTTGTATTTGTGCCAGTTTCTTCATGAGGTTGATGGATTTCCTCTCCAGTCGGCTGAATGCAGTGCTTTCCATGGTCATAGATCCAGAGGAGTTAGCCGTGTTAGTCTGTAGTAGCAAAATCAAAAAGAGTCCAGTAGCACCTTTAAGACTAACCAATTTTATTTTATTGTAGCATAAGCTTTCGAGAATCAAGTTCTCTTCATCAGATGCCTGATCCGAACTGGTCAAATACAGAAGAGGAGGGGAGGGGAAAGAACAGGACATATATCACAAGAAGACAGAATGCAATTAGTGTGAAGGCAATCAAAACATTCCTTTGCTTGTAAATGTAAACATCTCCTTTTGGTGTGGAGTCAGTTTGCCGCAGTGAAGGTATACAATTCCTATGTAGTATAAGCCCTCGATAACCACAGCTCTCCCTGCCAGCTGCATCTGACAAAGAGAACTGTGGTCCCCGAAAGCCCACAGGCACTCAGGCTGAGATAATTGACAAACAAAGCTCACACCAGGCGTCTCTGGGCTCCCCCAGACCACGCCTCTGTAAAGGAAATCTGTTACCTGTGATAATGTGATAACCAACAATGTCCTTCTGCTCTGTACATTGGACAAACCAGCCAACCTCTACACAAAAGAATAAATGGACACAAATCTGACATTAGAAATGGAAACGTCCAAAAACCAGTGGGAGAACTCTTCAATCTACCAGGACATTCCACCAAAGACTTAAAAGTCGCTGTGGTTCAACAGAAACCCTTCAAAAACAAAATCCAACGGGAGGCTGCTGAATTGGAATTCATATGCAAATTTGACTCTGTCAAGCTGGGACTGAATAGAGACTATGAATGGTTATCACATTATCACAGGTAACAGATTTCCTTTACAGAGGCGTGGTCTGGGGGAGCCCAGAGACGCCTGGTGTGAGCTTTGTTTGTCAATTATCTCAGCCTGAGTGCCTGTGGGCTTTCGGGGACCACAGTTCTCTTTGTCAGATGCAGCTGGCAGGGAGAGCTGTGGTTATCGAGGGCTTATACTACATAGGAATTGTATACCTTCACTGCGGCAAACTGACTCCACACCAAAAGGAGATGTTTACATTTACAAGCAAAGGAATGTTTTGATTGCCTTCACACTAATTGCATTCTGTCTTCTTGTGATATATGTCCTGTTCTTTCCCCTCCCCTCCTCTTCTGTATTTGACCAGTTCGGATCAGGCATCTGATGAAGAGAACTTGATTCTCGAAAGCTTATGCTACAATAAAATAAAATTGGTTAGTCTTAAAGGTGCTACTGGACTCTTTTTGATTTCGCTACTGTAGAGTATTGATGCTCTCACATCTGAACGCTGCCCCCTCAGCAGTCCTACATGGGAGATACTGTAATTTGTCTTACTCAGACAGGACTCTTCCAATGTGATTTTTAAAAGGTTGACACTAGAGTTGGGCACGAACCGGAAAAAAACTGAACCATGCGGTTCGTGATTCATCAAATTTCACGAACCACGAACCTTCACAAACCTGCCCCTGGTTTGTGAACCGGTTCGTTTGGTTCGTGAAAACATCACATCCAGGTCAGAAAATCATCACTTCTGGGTCAGCAGAAGGTCACTTCTGGGTCAGCAGAAGGTCTGCAGGAAGTCCATCCCCTGTTGCCTAGGAAACTGATTGATTGGCACCAGGCTGTCTGCAGTCACGAACTAAAAAACAAACCAAATGAACCAGCCTAAAGTTCATGGCAGTTCATTAGAAAAGGGATCTGACGAATTGCGGTTCATGAACCATGATCCGGCCTGGTTCATGCTTAATTTTGGTTCATATTTCGGTTCGTGCCCATCTCTGATTGACACTCTGTCCCATATGATATTGGAATGCCCTCATTATTACTTTTATCACAAATTATGGATTTTCCCTATTCTAATTTAATGACCTCCTACTTTATTAAAAGATAATATCGTTCCCTATCTGCTGGTGAATAGACCCAAGAACTATGCTGGCCGTGGCCAAGTATCTCTTCACCATATTTTCCTTAAAGAAATAAGGACTCCATATCCACTGCACACAATCATTGGATCAAAAGAGCTTGAATGGAAAATGAAAGGAAGGACCAGCCTTAGAATTCTAAACCCCATAAACCTTTCTTTTTCTAGTATCCACACCAAAGGTAGGATGCATACAGTGCAATCTTAAACAGGGTTGCACCCTTCTAAATCCACTTCTTAGAGCGGTATTCTTTTTAGGATTTCACTGATAGTTACCATGTCAGGAAGGCCATTCATTAGAACCTAGCCATTAAAAATTTCCTTCATAGTTATAAGAATCCTCTTTTATTGATGCTTTTATTTCTCTCCTAGAAACATTATTTCCATACAAAGACTAAATTTGCTTATAATATTAACATTTAATTCCCTTAAACATATAAATCCTTTCAAGGTTGTCCTTGATTGGTGTGGTGAAGCCTCAGTTATGATAAGCTTACTGAACTACATAGTTATTAATGCAACTAGCTTTTCAAGACTTAAAGTGCAATCCTAAGCAGAGTTACACCAGTCTAATTTTCAATAGGCTTAGACTAGGGTAACTTTAATTAGGATTGCACTATAAATCTCCCCCTTCGCAAATTTTAAAATTTATTCTCTTGTCATTTCAGCCTGGCATGAATTTCTGCAGGAATCTTTCCAAACTCAGGTTACATAAGCCTCTGTAGAAGAGGACTGATAATGGATGTGCTGCAAGTCCCTTAACTATACAATTGAAAGCACAGTGGACCACTCCATCACTTTTGCTTGAGGACAATCCAATGCCAGTAACGCTATCTGGCAGAAAGATTTGTAGCTAGGAGTATATCGTTCCAGATAGGTGATTGCAGCTCCTATTACTGCCAATAACAGTGCCCAATCTCAAGCAGGAAGAAAATATGGTGGCCTGGATTTTCATTTCTTCTACTGGATCTTTCCATTTCTATTCACTTGAGCAATGAGAAATGGATGACAATATAGTCTGGCATGATTCCGCATATTTTGAATTAACAAATTGGCTCCTTTGTGTATATTGCCAACTGCCCCTGTTTCTACCGTGTACAGTTAGTGCACAGTTAGGTCACTATAATTTCTGCTTTTCATATGTCTTATGTCAGAAATGTCAAAATCATTGGGAGGGCAGGATAGTGATTGGTCTCCTAGCTTAGGGATGTGACCATCTGTAAAGCTGCCTTATACTGGGTTGGATCCAACCAACTTTTCTACTCAAGGTCTTTGACCACCAAAATAGATTATGCTGGGAATCATGGGACACGAAAGCACAAAAACCATTGGAATAGGAGCCGCACTGAGGAGAGTAATTGGGCGAGACTGAGTGAAGAAGATGGTTGGATCCAACCCACTGGTTCATCACTGGTTCATCCAATCCTGCATTGTCTACTGTGGTAGTGACTTCCCAGAATCTCAGGCAGAACCTTTTCACTGGAGATGCTAAGGACTGAACCTAGGTTTGCCAGGCTAAGGTTAGGAAATTCCTAGAGATTTTTGGGGTGGAGCCTGGAGGAGACGAGGTTTAGGGAAGGGAAAACACGATATAATGCCATAGAGTCCACCCTCCAAAGTAACTATTTTCATCATGTGAACTGATCTCTATATTCTGGAGATCAGTTGTAAATCCAGGAGATCTCCAGGACCCACCTGGAAGTGAACAACCCTAACTGAACCTGAAACATTATGCATATAAAGACTAAGCTCTGCTACTAAGCAATGGGTTGTGATTTGTCAAGGATCTATAGTCCCTCTCTCCCCAACCTGGTAAATTTGCTGGTCTATCAAAACTCTTTTAGTTTGCCTTGAAATGACAGGGGCGTATTGTCCAAGAAAGCAAGGGGATTCCAGATTCTCCTCTACCTACAATTCTAGTTATTGGTGGAGAAAGCGGGATCTGAAAAAAAGGGGGAATGATGTGTTTGGGTCAGGAATTCTAAAAACTTAGATGCAAATATGTTCACCAGCTGAATTTAACTTGATCTGATTCGCTGACATACAAGTTGAGTCCCTTCTACAAATGGATTCAGTCTTATTGTGCAGTGCTGCTTTGAGCAGATTGGCATCTTTTCTGTGCTAAAGGACCATCATGACTTGGTAGATAAGTTTAATTTACTTCTATGTTACAGCTTGTAGCCACTTCTGTGGATTTGTTCACTTCAATCACTGGAAAAGAAAGCACATCTACATCAGGGTCATGGCTGGGTCATTAAGTGACCTACTTTTCAAGCATAGATCAGTCATTTTGCCCCCTTTAGAGCAAATTTATCTTTGATTAAGACAACATTCTTTTTGCTTGTCAAGAGGGGCACCGTGTACCAAGAACACTGTCCTTCATCAAGTCCTGAGACACATTCCTTTTATTAGTTTTAAGTTAAAAAAATAATTTTATGCATGCAAAGTAGGAGGAGAGAAATACACAGCAATTCCCAGGATGCTGTGAGGTAATGCTCATGCATGAACTAATATGGATCTTGGCAGCTCAGCAGCCTTTAATGGACACCCAATTATGCCATTGAAAGGCATGCAGAGACACCAAAGGAGTAATTTCCAATGAAAAAAGGTCAAAATGTAAAACGTTATTTTTTTCCTTTTTAACAATATGCATTTTATTGGAAGCAGCAGGAAGACAGCAATTGTAAGAAAGCGGCATGTAATAAGACATGCGTAGTTATCTTTTCCCTCAACAGGACATGTTTGAGCTGTTCAGATACTCTGCTCTGCTCCCATGATAGCTACTCACAAAGAGAAGAGGAGCTGAACCAGCAGATAACTGAGCATACCACATTTGGATGACATACATAGTCTGCACACACACACACACACACACACACACCACTATGAGGTAGATATGAATTAGCAATAGGATTGCCAACCTCCAGGTATGGCCTGGATATCTCCTTGAATTACAACTGATCAGCCCACTGAGATCAGTTGCCATGGAGAAAATGGCTATTGTGAAGGGTGAATTCTATGGCATCACATTCCCACTGAGCTCCCTCCCCATTTTCATGTATAACTTAATCATATTTGCTATGAACATAGCAACATTAGCAGAGACAGGATCTTTAGTGCCCTTCAGAAAGGACACTCTGAACAAAGGCAATCTCTAACCAATGCTGTCCAGTGAAACACAGAGAACAGCAAGTCCAAAATGTTAATTAAAGAAGTGCAGGACTGCTTCTTCCCCATGTTCCCTTTAACAGCTACTCCTGCTGCTACTGCAGCTCTTGCGGAAGGAAATAAGGAGTACCCTCAATCAAGCTCTAGGTCTTCTCTTGCTTGCTGCAGGCCAGACTGACTAAAGGGAAAAAGTTTTAAACGATACTTAATCCGCCTTTATAACATCTCCTAAAAGGGAAATTCTAAAATTTAATTCCTTCTCAGTTTGGACAATCACATAACTGCAAGGAAATCAGCAGTTTCTCCCATCAAGCTCTAGGCCGATGTTGGGGGCGCAGAACCCCCTCTCCCCAGACTTACCTCTGAAACCGAGGACAGGTTGACTAGGAGAAGTGGGACATGCCCCAGAGCAGGCAGGGCCCAACAGCATGGCGGAGGATGGCAGGTAGAGCCACAAAAGTGTCGCAGGGCTCCAACAGGGTGGCTCAGCCTCTGAGATGGCCCCGAGTCACCTGGTCACACTGGGATACATCACAGGAGCTTTCCCTCAGTGGACGGCAGCCCCTTCCTCTGGCTGGCACAGCCTGAACTCTAACGCAGCACCAGACGCTCTGGCCACAAGAACCAGCCCCAGGGAAAAGTGGAAGTGGTGAAAGGACAGTAGGTGTGGCACCAGTCGGGAGGCCATCACCAGGATATCGCTGCCGGCCACAGCCGAGACGCAGGTGGAAGGAATGCCCAGCAGGCCATGCAGGCCCCATCATGCCTGGTGCGGCCCCGCCAGCCCCGCCCTGTGGAAGATGCACCATTGGGCACCAAGGGAGTTGGGGAGGTGGGTGGGTCAGCCAGAGGCCTCCTTGTTGGGCCAGCCATCAGTCCAGCAAGGGAGGTGGGAGGTAATGGGATGTAGCCTGGGGAGGGGTGGGCACTCTTCCAGGGCAGCCCCTATAAAAGGGGTCAACAGGGCAGGCCAGGAAAGAGAATTTTGTGGAACTTGACAGGAGTGAAGGACAAGAGGGAGAGCAAGAGGCACACTCGAGAAGCCAGCAACACAGCGGGGGTGGGGGAGAAGGTGGGAGGGTGCTGTAAACTCCCCTCCTCACCCATTCTGAGGCCTACTCTACAGCCTGTGACTGAGAAGAGAGGCCAACCTGGGAGGCGAGCATCCCCCCCAAGCTCCTACACCCCCGCAGTGGAGCCTGACAGCCTTCTGTTTCCTGTTGCCAGCCAGACTCATTGAGAGGGTCGGGGAGAGGCTCTTGCAGTCGGTAATATAGGAGCAATTATACTAACTGCTCATGCTGTGACCTTTTGCTCCCTAGGCCCTAAATTCTAACCTTTTAATAGAAATAAAATATTAAAGAGAAAATGACATGGGTTATATTAAGTCTAACCAGTAATTCATCATAGTATACATTAATTTAATCATGAGAGAAATTAGACCATTTCAAACATGAGTATTGCTAGTGCCGTGTTTTGCGGGAAGAACAAAAATGATCACACAAACTTATTTTAAACTATTCAGTAGCTGATAATTTCCTTCATCCATTCCTGAGCGCCGGGAAGGAGAGCGCTGGCTCTCCCCTCTCTTGCCAGGAGAATAGGGGACCTGACAACCTTAAGTGAGTACTACTGGGTCAGGCCCTACTAGGTGTGAATTGATCTCACATTGTATCACATGTTTCAGAGAACACTTGAATAGTAAATTTACTAACAGGTATCCAGTGTGATCCTGGGCACAGTTACACTCTTCTAAGCCCATTGATTTCAATAAACTAATAAAAGTGTAATTCTCGTTAGGATTATATTGTTCATGACTCACAGTAAACCCCAAATGACAATTCTCAAACCCATCCTTCTTAACTAGTTAGCTGAATTCCTGCAATATTTCTGGCATTTTAAGATGTTATCAAAACTGTAACACCAACAGCTTAACCAAATGAGGCATTGTCGTACTTGCAGTATTGATGGTCAATAACTCATGAGTAATTGGTGTATTTCTTGCTGTATTACACCATTCATCTCACTCAACTGAAATTGGTTACCTATAGAAGAACGGCTGCAGTCCTGTACACTGAATTATGGGCAATTAGATTCCAGACACTCTTCTGATTCTTACGAGTTAGGAAAGAGCAGCATAAGATGTTTTCCTGTTATTACTCCTACTTTTGAAAGAATGGTTGTCCTTCACTACTCTTCATTCCTGCATAAATAATTACATACTGATTTCTAACTAATGTTGACTGTATTAGAAAGTATTCTACATTTCAAAATGCAGTTATAAAATAAAACTAACATGAAAAGCTTGTTTCAGGCAGTACTAGAGTTTTGAATTTTATAATGAATATGGAGAGCCCAGGAAAATCCAGCTTGTGGATATTTAGACATGGTCATGTTTGTGTTTTTAAAAGCTCTTAAAGGTATTATAATAATGTTATGATTTGTAGAGTTAATACCAGTGAATTTTTGCCATTCCATTCCTTTACGATATTATGGGTTCCTTACATTCTATATCCTGTGAATTTTAGTCAAATGAGGAGAAATTCCAAAATGCATCCTGCAGCTAGACGTATGAGCAGTTTCCAGGACATTCAGTTCATCTGTATCATTTCTCCACTCTGTACAGGTGATGGGCAAGGGCACATTGATAAAGTGTGGCAAAAAAAACAATTATGACATGATTGTACATATGACCCCATCAAGATTGTTTTTGTGAAGTTTTATGGATGCATGCATGAGCTCTTGATAATGGGTAAAGCACCACACACACACACACACAATCTTGATTCAGTTATGCATGTGAACCTATTGATTGCTTTCTATCATTGCACATATGCACAACAATGAAATATAGGCAAGAAAAGAGACACATTAACAGAAAATGAAGACAAGCTGCTCACAGAACTCTGTCCAATGTTTAAACGTTAACAAAGGGAAGAACAGAGGTTTACTAATAGGGATGTGGCCTCAGATATATCCAGTCCAAATACATATCCAAAAAATTCCTTATTGATTTTTTGGGTATATTTGGCTGCCTAAAGTGATATTCGGGATCTTCAGGACATATTAAGGATCCCAGACCTGTATTTTTGCTTTAGTAGGTTTCTGGGGCAATGCAAGGGAGGGGAGAAAGACATCTTGCCCAGCCCAGGGAAGGCAGATTGAGTCTTACCTGGCCAGAGGAAGGTAGCTCCCAACTCCTAGCAGACCTGTGGGTCTGGCTGGCTCCTTCTCCCTCCCTTCCCTCCTTTGTGGGGGTGGGGCTGTTTTCCAGGACGAATTTTTCTTCCCAGTCCACCCCTCCCCTTCTGGTTGGATGGCTAGGGGACACTTTGTTGAGGGGTCTGTAGAAATGAACCACTTGGTGTGATTTGCTTGAAACTTGGGGGGGGGGGTTCAAGAGGTCAGGTAGCACTAGAGCCCCTGCAATTTTGGTTCATTTGCTTGAAAAATGTTTACTGTAGCCCCCTGAACAGATGCCCTAAGGGGATAATGGCACCCAAATAATTCCAGAATCCCTGAAGAACTCAAATCCTAAAACAGTACTGGGGACCCAAATACCATCAAAGATAGCCAGAGGTTATCCCTTTCTAAAATTCAAATCCAAAATATACAGGGTTTTTGTTTTTGTTTAGATTCACATCCCTAGTTACTAATCTTTACTTCCACTTCAGAAACACGATAATTCCAAATTCCAAAATCCAATGAGTAATTTGAATGAGAGTTTCAAAAACATCCCTAGTTTATGCCCTGCTCCTTCTCAATAAGACAAGTGTCTTACAAAAAGTGTTTAAATTCTACAACACAACAAAATACTTCATAAAGCAATCATATAACATTATCAAAACAGCTAAATCTAGAAGCAAATGAATAAAGCATTGTTCAGTTCACATTTGAAACACGCCCATAAATTGTTCAGTCTTCCAAGACTCTAGGAAATGATTTTCTGAAGAGGACGGTTTTACCTACATTCCTAAATTCAAAGTGTGATTTAATATCATACAACCACTTTCCTAGGGCAAGAAGAAGATCTTGGATTTGGCAGCTTCCTTCTCAGTTACAGGCTGGGTACTCAAAACAGGTCCTTTGGCAACTAGTCTCTCCTGTACACCAATCAGGCATCAGACGTGCTACCCTCATGGAAGAAGCTCTTAGGTAGACATGGGCACGATCCAAAAAATAATCCCGATTTAGCTGATCGTGATTCCACGGCGCCGGCGAACCCTGGTTCCCGAACCTCACTGATCAAGTTCCGTTTCCGATGCAGAATCGGGAATCGGGAAGGCCGATGTGGGAGGGCGCCCCGCGGTTTCCAGCACTAAAGGAATGGTGGGTGACGGTGGCCGCCGGGCCTGGCAGGCCTGGGGAGGTGGCGGCGAGCCGCCTCTCCTGCGGGGGCGGGGGGGTCTGGCCGCTCGCCGGCGGCACCCCCCATGTGCCTGGCCGCCGGGCCAAACTGGAGCGGGGCATATTCCCCGCCAAGGAAGGGAGGTGGGTGAGGAGATTCAAGAGCCCATGGCTACAGAAGAACACCCCCTTCCCCCGCCCTCCCCTCTCTTCTCCCAAATGGACGAGACAGGAGCACGCTTTTCTGGCTGCTCCGTGGTTGGAAGGAAGCCCTGCTGATCAAGGAAAGCTGGGCTTCCATTCACGTTTCCAGGGTGACAGAAGGAGGGCAAACAGCTCCGGCATTCCCCAGGCTCCGTTTCCACGGGGCTCCATTCCCTCGGGAACAGATGGCTGGCACCAGACTGTCTGCAGACTGCAATCCTGAATGTAAACCAATCGATCTGATTGAGACCCGATAGAGCGCCCCACCTGAGCGCTGAACCGGGAGCCGTGGACAGAACCGATCAGCCCGGTCCCGATGGCACAAACGCCAAAATCGGGGCAATTTTCAGACTGTAATTCCGATCATGCCCATGTCTACTCTTAGGTTACATGTGATATACATAACGGTGGGAAGGAGGTCTGCCACTCCCTCCCCAACATAATTTGAATTGTGGTTCCAGTAAACATGTACACTGGTCAAAATTGTACAGCGTGAAAACAGTGGGCGGAAGGGAACTGGCACCTGCTTGCGGATGCTGTCAGATTAATTCCATGATGCTGCTGTCATTATGGTTGGGCTGCTTTTCCTAGTATTTAACCTTAAAGCGACTTGTTTTGCAGTTGAAACTCTTCCCTCTTGTATTGTTGTCACTGACAGAAAAGAAAGATAAAACAATATGGTGTTCTCCGTCTCCACTCATACCATAATTCCTTTTCTACTTGTCAGTAGCAATGTTCATGGAAACACCATACATGCAAATAGGTGTAGTCGCTAAATGTTAGTTTCAATGACTGAATTACTTTGTTGACTTTTAGAAACCACTTTGTACTAGCCAGCGCTGTACTGTTGACTCATACAGATGTGTTTTAGGCCAACCTGTAACTTCTTTAATCTGCTGCCTTCTGCTAAGTGGAACAAAATCCACACCTTGTTACACATTCGAATGCATCATGTATATCTTGGATGGCCAACTGGTGGCCTGTGAGATGCATCACAAGATAATTTTGTCTAGCTCCCCAAACAAAAACAAGCTATATTTGCAGCTTTGCAAAAGCCAACATGAGGAAAAGAATCTCTCTCTCTCTCTCTCTCTCTCTCTCTCTCTCTCTCTCTCTCTCACACACACACACACACACACACACACACACACATTTACAGAGGATTTCAAGTGTGACAGCACCATAGAAAATCATTCCCAGATATTGGAGGAAACATCCAAGTCTTTACTTGGATCAGATATTTATTGCTCTTTAAACTTAACAAGAAACCTCTCGATAGTTCACTGCCTTGAAGAGCCATTGATAGACAGAAGCAAACCAAGCCGAGACCCAGGGATGCTGGTAGCACTGCAAAGGTTTTTTGTCTTGGAACCAGACACCAGCAGAGACACCAGAGGTTCACCCTTCTTGCCCATTGCCTCCTCCTGTTCTGACATCAGCTGGATGCAGGTTGAGCAGCCACTGTGGTACAGTTTTCAGGTTGTCCCAAAAGAGAGAGCAAATGGCCACTTGGTCATTCATTTGATGCATGCAACATTATCAAGTTTCATACATGCCATAGTGCTAAATAATAACAACACTATGGCCATTTCCACACGGCTTACCTGTGCTCGTAACGTCCCGGTAGATCGCGCAAAAAACATGGAAGATCGCGTTTCCTCACGTGAGATTTGTGCGACGTCGCATGACATCATGCAAATCTCGCGCGAGAAAACACGATATTCCGCGGTTTTTGCATGATCTACTGGGACATTACGAGCACAGGTAAGCCGTGTGGAAACGGCCTGTGTTCGGCCCTTCTCGGATACATGTTTCAGCTGTTTGAAAAAGGACCTTCTCAGCTTTGGATGAAGGTGTGCTTAGGTTTTTTAAAAGGCAGTTTGTTCCCATTTGTTCTCTGAGATCAACAACTTGCAAAGTTTTTATGAAGGTCCATATCCTAGCCAAAAATGACATATCTAGTAAAGTAGAACTCAAATCATCTTTGTTGAAAATTTACTGAAAGAAATCCCTTGTCAGTTCTGCTGAAGAAAGCACAGTGTCTTGTGGAATTACTGACAGAGCAGAAGAATGCCTTGAAGAAGTCCTGCACCTATCAACTCTTTGCAAAACTTTGGAGGAACTACAATATATATAATTCAAAATCAGTATCACAATTTCTATCCACTCCATTCTCCGTTTGTAAGACAACTGAAAAGATGTTTCTTTGCATTGTGATGGTGTTGCTACCTTTCAAAGTAGCAAGTGTCAAGTGCTTTAGGATCCAACAGGCTTTGGGTTGGGTGGCAGAATGCAGAATGCATTTTCTCCCAGACAAAACCAAGATGAGGCTGATTGCTTTCAGCAGTTGAACATGCCATGCTGCATGATGTAAATACAGAAGAAACTTGATTGGCTGTGGTGAATATTGCAAATTTGGTGGGAAATGAGTAAGAAAACAACAACAACTGTAAGGAAACTTATTTCTGTTAAATGCAGATTCTAATGCTCATAACAAGTTTTTGTTTGTTAAACTTGAGGAAGTGGTATATTCCTAGTTATTTCAGCTACATGTTATATTCATATTATACATTTTTTTGCATCTTAACCTCAAACATGATGTATGAAGCTAAAATTGCTATTGCCATTTAAAAATATTTATATGAAATGCTGAAAATTCAATATCCTTGACCGTTATTTTGTAAGAAGGGGGAAGTTGATTGCTCCTAAGTATCACCCATCATGTCAACTGTTCTGACCCAGTCATCAAAAGTTTATAAATGCTAATGACTCTCCCAGTGGAAGACAATGAAATGGCCAGCTTACCCCTTAGCTGGAATCTTATACTTAGAAGATGACAGACTTCGGAAGGCTAAATTGTATCTTCCTGGATACCTCAGTAAGGGAAAATTTGACCCATGTGGGAGGGGGGGAGTGAGCAGAGAAAATAAATTCCCTTGACATGGAAGCATCAGGGTCTATTTTTGCTAAACCCACTGTGGATAACTTGCCTGAAGGAGCTCTCATATTGGGCTCCATCTCGGATGGCAGCCATCATGCAGGAGAGAAAGGGCTGGCAGCCCGGACAAAGATTCCAAGGTAATGGAACACTTTTCTGTACATTTAAGATTAAAGAGCCTACCTTAGAACAAGACCAGCTAGGTCCTGTGTAGGACTGAAGGAGAGAGCACTGTGTGTTTGTACCTTATTTTATATCCCTTGTTCAATTTGTTTCTGTACTGTTTCTGTGCATGCACTTTTGCCCCAGCACCCCCGTATTATGACATAAGACAATAAAGACAAGAAAAACTGGGTGTGGGTTTAACTAGTTTTGCTTATTTATTTAAATTCATTTAAATAGCTGATCTACATCACTGATTATTTAAATAAGCCAACCATTTTGAGGGTGGGCTGCCCTGGGCAAACGCTTGGGTGCACCCACCAAAAAGGTCCACCATACTCCAAACTCAGCCAGTGATTATCACAGGCTTTGTTTATCCCAGCCTGCACAGCTATTCTGTGCCAAGAGATGCCCAACTTCATCTACCTCCCCTGATGGGCTGCAAGGCACCTGCTAGGTTTGAGAGATGCTGCTCAGCCCACAGGGTGCTCCTTCACAGTGACACCCAGCAACATGGCATGTGATGGCCTGTTCCAATCACACCCTCCATTACCATGATGGTATTATCAGGGTGTTTGCCAATTAACCCTACTTATCCTGAGCAACCTGCCCTGATCCTGATAACTAGCTGTGGCCTAACCAGTATTTCAACCAGAACTATTTGAAATAACTCCCAACCCAGAGGCAGCATGGTAAAGGCGAAAAAAGGGGCTACACCATTGCCAGTCTGATGAACATGCCTCCAAATTTCTACTCAGCCCCATACTGGCAACCAGCTAGTCCTATGCTATACCTCGGGAGGGAGGGTGGGCCAGTTGCTGTGGCAACCTGCCAGCCGGGGAGAAGGTGAAGGTAAACAAATAGCTTCCTGTTGCCTTCCCCTAATTGGCTGAGACCCTTTAGCCCCCACCAGTAATGTCTTGTGTCCCATTTGCTTTGATGTAGGGCCAGGGCAAACAGAATCCACAGTATTAATGCCATGAATGTTCGTTCTTTTTCAATACATCCTTTTCTATTTTAAATGCTGGTAGTTGCATTCTCTACCACATAGACCATTCAAACATACTGTCTAAAACAAATGCCATGGGAAGGGAGGTGGTTGGTTGCTGGAGTGCCTAAGTGCAATAAATTCTCCCTGTGGTATCCAGTTGTTGGGTAGCAGGCAAGGCAGGGATTAGGTGGACCCTTTAAATGGACACATTTAAGCTAGGAGTGCTCACCCCCTTTCTGGGAAGTTCCAGAACTGACCAGCTGATGGCAGTGTACCAAAGGAGAAGCATGAGAAACCCCTTCAGAGGTGGGCAAAATCAGGAGAATGGCACATCACTGGGTGGAGATCTAGGCCAACTACTGAGTGCTTAGATGGCTTGGAAGGCTGACACGGAATGAAGCTTGTAGGTTGGGGTGGGTTGGGGTGGGTGGGTGGAATTCTGCTACAGTATGTATCAGGAGGCTCATGTATAGTGTTTGTCCCATACCCATGGGTCAAATGTTATGATGAACATAGGGCTATACATGTTTGCAAAGGTCTGGCAGATCCGTATCAGTATGCATGGAACACTAGAAAAACAATATTCACTTAATTACAACCATGCATGACTCACTAAAACCGCTCAAGTTATTGATTATGTTTGTCTCTCTTTTTTCTTACAAAAAAATCTGAGATGAGTTTTTGTTGGCTCAATTAATCTGGAATCTGTCCTCTGCATCTTTATAAATGATTCCTCATGCAAACAAGGGATCCGGCTCCCACAAAGGTGCAGACCTTTGGGTTAGAAGTGAAACCTCTTTAATTACTTTGGCTGACTTTCGTTTTTTACAATGTCTTGGGAACTCTAGCTACAGTGTTTTAGTGTTCTTATCATTTAGCTTATATTTAGCGCTTTCCCCCTCCTGAATAATACGCCCAGCCTAGTCTGGCCTGTATCTTCTTGGCATAGAAATAAGGAAAAGAGAAGAAGCTATTCCTACAGGTTCCCAAAGGATTCGATAACCTCTTCACTCTCCTTAGCTAGAGGTGTTTTGACCTTTAATTAAAAGGCAAATTTGTTGTCTTCCATTCAGAAGACAGCAAATAATGATCTCATTAAAATGAGGTTAGTGTTCAGGCCTTAGAGCAATAAGAACGGAAGTCTCATTAGTAGCTAACAATCCAGAACACAGCACATAAATAAAGCTAATATGGCACAGCAAAATGCCTTGGTGCATTAAATTTGAGCAGAATCAAATGTTTACAGTCAATGATGTCTGGGGCATGAAGTTTTAATGTACTTAATAAAGGAAAGCAAATTGCTTCCTATTAGCCATGAAATGTTCCAGGAAAAATAGCCCCCCAAAAAGTTTATTATGCAAATGAAGGAGATAGTTGTAATTAACAAGGACATTGTGGGAAAATATCAGCCCTCCTTAATAGATTCAGCAATTATGAAGAATAAAGACAAGTCAACTCAAGCCTACACAGCATAATTACACGGATGAATCTAAAGTCCTGCTGAGCAGAAGCAAAACACACACAAATAAAAAGACTTATCCTATAGATGCTGAAGAGAGATTCACAGTCCTACCAACAAAGCAGAGAATCCATTAATATATTGAAACCAACAATTGCACAAAGACCTTGGATAATAGACGTGCTTCATTTGATTACCTTTTTTGAATGCAAATTGTTGAGATGGGCATTCTGATTTGAGCCTTTCTGATTCCAAAGATGTCTGACAAGTCTTTCCTTTTGAAACAATATTTATTTCAACAGTTTTGAAAGGTGCTATTCTTTTAAAAAATCTGTAATGGTGTTGAGTTAATTGCTAAATGACATTCACAGCCTTAATGGCAGACATATTTTTTTTTTAAAAAACTACTCAATAATCAATAAAATAAAATAAAATAATAGTTCCTAAAAGATGTGTCCAGAAACACACTGCCCTCTCCCTTGGATTGTCAAAGCTTTATGAGCCCCTGCATTCCATACTGTAATGATTTTTTTTGTTTTTTAACCCTGCCTTGGATCTTTAATTTATCTCCTCCTTATATTACTTTAAACTTTTACCTCAGAGGGGCCCTGGTCACAATCAGTATTCCTTTTATTTCCACTCGCACAGAGCTCCAGGTGTTCTCTACTTTACCGAGGCTTATAACTCGAGAACTCCTTCCCTTTGGGGTTTGAATCCCACTGCTAACCCCACCGGTGGTGTTTTGCCCTGTTTGCATGACATGTATATTGCTGCCCCCCAAAAGGTTTTTGCTGTCATAAAGGCTTTTGCCTTAAATCTCTTCTGTTTAACTAGTATTAAAGGAAGGCTTTGTCATAGATGGTAGTTTGACAGAATGGTCAGCACATGAGAGTGGCTGCTAAGTAAAAAAGGATCCTCTTTTGTTTAATCAGAAGTAGAATTTGCAGAGTTTTGATAAGCATATTGGTTTCAGAATAGTTCATAAGTAGAGGTGGGCAGGGTCCAGAAAACAGACCAAAATTTTGCACAGTCAGGTCTGGTTTGTGGTTCACGAACACACAGTTCGTGGGACTCACCTTTTTCATTAATTTTGGTCCGTTTGGGCCAGTCCATTGGTCTGTGATCCATGAGTCCAGACATCCTGGCTGATCTATCAATTCCCTAGGCAATGGAGAGGACGTCTGCAGACCTTTTGCATCCCTTAAAAACTTAACAGGCAGCTTTGTCTGCCAACCAGAGAGCTCTCATTCTGCAAGGGAGGGGTGGACATTCCGCAGCCAATCTTAGCCCTCAAAACTTTGATAGGCAGCTCTGCCTGCTGACAGCTCCCATTCTGCTCTATACAAGCAAGAAGAAAGAATTAATTCCCTAAACAATGGAGGGGTGGATGTTCAGCAGCCATGGCAACACCAATCTTAGCCTTCAAAACCTTGATAGGCAGCTCTGCCTGCCAACCAGACAGCTCCCATTCTGCTCTATGTGAGCAAGGAGGAAGAAAGAATTCCCTAGGCAACATCTGGGAAGGTGTCTATGTGATGAGTGAGGGAGCTCTGCCCTGACACTTTTCTGTTTGATTTTGCCTCATTGCAACTTTTTGGTGCTGCTAGCCAATGCAAGTCAATTAGCATTTGCAACTCCAGTATTTACTGGAAGTTTCCTGGGATGGCCCCTTTGGGGGTCTGTAACTCGGACATCTGAGATGCAATCTTGTACAAACTTGGAGGGAGGCTGGAGGAGAGGCTGCTGAAGATTCTTTGTAAGTTTGGGTTCTTTGAGTGTGAAGAGGCAGAGCCAGTACTGCTGGAAGGAACAGACCACAGACTAACAAACCAGTCTGATGAATGGGGCTGGTCTGTGAAAGTTCATGGTCTGTGGTCCGTGAAAACTGATGGACCACGGACCAGTGGTCCATGGGGTTTTCCCAGTCTGTGCCCACCTCTATTCATAAGCTTGGTGGTTTCATAAATAGTTATATATTCTCAGACTCAGTTACAAAGGCTAATTTTTTCACACAGATCTTCACTAACCAAATAAACTCTCCACTCCTTCACACAGACATAGATTCACTCAGGCCTTTCCACACAGCTTGCCTGACTTAGATAGAATGAGACCCTTTCAGGATTCCACACAATTTGCCTGACTTAGCTAGAATAATCTCTTTCTAAGAGGTTATTCAGACTAAAACTGCAATTCACTCCACCCCCTAGGGTACAACAATCATCCAACCAAAGCACACCTCAAGAACCCATCCAGCCCACCCTCCATCTTACTTAAGAGGCCTACATTTAAACCTAGAGTAATAAATATTTTAAAAACCCACATTAACACACACACACTTTATATGCAAAACATTACACACACACAAAGGAAATAGCATCCTTTATTTTTATTACATTTCTTTATCCATTACCTTCGAATGTTCCAAGCAGCTTACTGGGTTTTCTGGTGGTCACTTGCATATGTACTGTTCAGGTCCACATTAGCTCAGCTTTAGCAATGCTATAGCATTATCAGATCCACTAATCATGAGCTTAGACCCAGAATAGAAGTTCCATGGGTGCAAGAGTTTCTTCTTATGAAGTATAATTTTCCTACTTCCCCCTTCCACAACAGCTGAAAATGCATCCTAAGATCCTGTTTCTTGGGGCCTGAGGAGGGACCCTCAGAAAGAAAATTGGGGAAGGGGACATTTTAGACTGCCTCGGGAAGAAGAGGAAGGAAATTTTGCTTTGAGTTGTAAATTCTTCTGCCCATAGAAATGCTAGTCTGTATCCAAGCCATTGACTTCACACTCTCTGCCAACAAGCCCTGTATGGCCCTGTATGGTATTCAGTTTGCCATCCCCCTACCCAGTATGGGGTATAGTATTGGCAAGTCCTCTGAGGGTGAAAGCAGGGGGTGGGAGTTGTGGAAAGTTGTCGGACCAGAGGAATGAGTCGTGCCAGAGATGACTGAGTAAAAATTATAGATCCAGAGGAGTTAGCCATGTTAGTCTGTAGTAGCAAAATAGAAAAGAGTCCAGTAGCACCTTTAAGATGCATCTGACAAAGAGAACTGTGATTCTCGAAAGCTTATGCTACAGTAAAGTTGGTTAGTTTTAAAGGTGCTACTGGACTCTTTTCTATTTTGAGTAAAAATTGACTCCAAACACTGAACTTGGGGCTGATTTTTAATCAATTGGCATCTGTCGCAACCCGTTGCTTCTGTATCCCGCTGGGAATGATGTTATCATACTTGTTCTCACAGGGGAAACAGAGCTGAATTGGCACCTTGCTCTCCGGAATCACTTGCAGATGCAGTCACACAAAGGGAGCTTCTGTGAAATCAGCATTCACATGCACTAAACAAAAACATCCTGCACTTGAATTGAGGACTAAACATACAATCCTGCACTTGAGCATCCCTAGGTACTTTGTAACATGTAGAGAAACTCTGGGAGATCCAGGTTAAATATCCATTCAGCTGTCACCCTTGGGCCATAGTCATGCTCAACTTGCTGTGGTTGCTGGATTGCTGTGAAGATACAATGGAGGATATGGAAATGTTCATGCTTTCCTGAACTCTCTGGAAGAAAAGTGGGATAAAAAGGTAATAGATGAATGTCTTTAAGATACTCTAACAGTGAAATCCTAAGCAGAATTACACCAATCTAAGCCCATTGATTTCTGTGCACCAGAGGAAACATAAAAGAACTTAGTGCAGTTCCTCTTACACAAGGTGTTTGCATCACCTAACACTTTCCTCTCTATATATTATAACATCCAGAAATTTGTATTGTCGAAGGCTTTCACGGCCGGAGAACGATGGTTGTTGTGGGTTTTCCGGGCTGTATTGCCGTGGTCTTGGCATTGTAGTTCCTGACATTTCGCCAGCAGCTGTGGCTGGCATCTTCAGAGGTGTAGCACCAAAAGACAGAGATCTCTCAGTGTCACAGTGTGGAAAAGATGTTGGCAGGTTGGCAGGACAAGTTTACATCGGGACCACAAAGCATGGCATCCAGACAAGAATAAAAGAACATGAAAGACACTGCAGACTTGGACAACCTGAAAAATCAGCAGTGGCTGAACATAGCCTAACTCAAACAGGGCACAGTATCTTATTCCAGGACACCAAAATACTGGACAACACTTCCAACTACTTTGTCAGACTGCACAGGGAAGCCTTCTGCCCATAGAAATGCTAGTCTGTATCCAAGCCATTGACTTCACACTCTCTGCCAACAAGCCCTGTATGGCCCTGTATGGTATTCAGTTTGCCATCCCCCTACCCAGTATGGGGTATAGTATTGGCAAGTCCTCTGAGGGTGAAAGCAGGGGGTGGGAGTTGTGAAATTCACAAGCATAAGCAAAACTTCAACAGGAAAGAAGAAACCTTAAGAATGAACAGAGCATGGTTTCCAGTTCTGAAAAACACCAGGCTAACAAAACACTCTATACTTGACAATAGCCCTGCAGAGAAGATTAGCACATCAAGCACCAATCCATATGCAAAAGAACCTCCTCAGGATACAGTGAAGCCTCCCGCCATTAGCATTCCACACCCTGGGAAACTCTTACAGGATGACTCAGCTCAACCCCACCCCTCCTGAGTAGATACAAATGACCTGCCAACATCTTTTCCACACTGTGACACTGAGAGATCTCTGTCTTTTGGTGCTACACCTCTGAAGATGCCAGCCACAGCTGCTGGCGAAACGTCAGGAACTACAATGCCAAGACCACGGCAATACAGCCCGGAAAACCCACAACAACCATCCAGAAATTTGTTGCACTAGATCTTGAGCAAGTAGAATTGTAAGTAGGAATACAATAAGTGTCTTAGTGCAAACATTTACTGTTTTTATATTGTACTATTTGTATTTTTCTTGCATTTTCCCTTGCCCAAGAGCTCTAGCAAAAGTGTAAATTTTGTGCTGGATTCAACCCATAGTCTTTAGTGAAAATAAAAAAATAGATCTCAGATTTGCCTCTAGGATACATTCATGAGCCGCTTATTTGGAAACAGCATCTAACCTATATCAAAAACATTAATTAATGGGATTCCAGCCCAGTAAATCTACTGCCTGCCTATTCTTAATAGGATGCATTAAAGCGTCAATACTAATTGGTCAAATTAAGGCTGCCAATTGCCTGATTGTTTGTGTTTGTTGTTCTGCCAAATTTTTTGCTGGTAGAGTTTTAAGCAGAGGACTTCCCTCATCCCTCTTGCCCATGTATTAGAATGCATGCGTATATAGCTGTAGACGGCATGCACACTAAGGCTCTTCAATTTTACATGATTTCTGCTTGAGTTTCAAGTAATCATACATGCTTCACACATGCAAGCATGCCACAAAACTACACATGACTGCCAGCTTTCATCAGGAGCACCCTTAAAGTGCTATCATTTCATAGCATGCAGTCCAGAGTATGTTTGTTGCTGTGAATACAGATCTGAAACGCCACTGTCCTCAAATGTTGTGTAAACTCTCCCACCAATTTCTGCTGGCTCAGTTCCCTGTTGCTAGCCTGAAACAAAATTTGACAACCCTGGGCAAAATATGTTTTTGTTCCTCAGTTGACTGTAATTTGGCTAAACTTTAAGAATTTAGTGGTCTATGGTATACCAAGATATACATACCCCTTAATCTATTGCAAAAAAAAAAAGCTGTTGTTTGAAATTGCTTTAGTTAGCTGTATTTGAATTTACAGTCCAAAACTAATGAACAACTGCAGTTTTTCATTTCTCACCAAGGGAGATCATGTGCCCACCATTTTTATTTTTGGAAGGGCTACAGTTGATGCCACTGCTAAGCTCTGAGGAAACATTGATGGCATGATCTCATTTCTGGGGCAAGTCCAGAAGTGATGTTACACCATTCTAGTATTCACCAGTAATTCTATGGTAACCCATAGAGTTTCTGCTGAGTCCTAGAGTGATGTGATGCCCACTTCCAGGTTTTGTCCCAGAAATGATGTTACACTATCATTGCAATGACACCTCCATGCCCCTGCTGGCAACCCTATACACCGCTGTGCAAGGGCATGGCTGCTGAGTGGACAGGACATTAATAATACCTGCGGTGAGCGCAAACAATAACATCACCGGTGGTGCTGAGTTCTGATACTCAGTAGTTGTGTGCAAGGTGCTGCAGTGGTTTACATTGCCACCTCCTGATGCCCTCTGGTGAAGGCTCTGAATCCCTTTCTTCCTTCAATAGCACTTAGTGGTGAGAGCTAAAGACATCTCAGCAAACCACCATACAACCTGTACCTGTTGCTTGTCAGTGAACTGTTTGTAATCTGTTTAAAACACATTAGTAAAAAGACAGCTGTTTATCTCTCTGGTGAAAGAGATTTGTCCTTGATAAGTGCTATTTGTCCATATTTTTCTTCTAAACACAGATTAAGTATGGATTAGAGGGACAGGAGAGAAATGGTAAGAACATTGTGGAAATACCAATCTAACCCCTAGGATGTGCTTTGAAAGTATATGAAACTGTATTGCTGCAGCTAAGCAGAGCTGGGTCTGCTTGGATGAAAGATTACCTGGGAATCCTGTGCATCTTGAGTTCCATGAGAGGAAAAAATGTAATTAATTAATGTATTAATTTATCAGGGCTTTAAACAAGGGGCTACAACTCGTCCTATTGTGAGAAGCTCAGAATTCTTAAAGAGAGAATATATTGCCAAGCATTTTATATTTTGCACCCCTTTGTCAGTTTGGGAGGCCTAAATTAATAGGCACTACTTTTTTTATATCATTGGAGTTTTGTGCTTATGATACACAAACTGCAGTAGTATGATAAAATGTAATCACAAAATGTAATTCATCATGATACTTTCTTTAACATATGCGTTCCATTTATTACAGTATAACTTGGTGTACATTTATGATACAGAATAAAGTGGGGGAGAGGGGTCACACATCTGAATGTGCTAGGATTTTTTTTTACTTTGAATCTCAACAGCTATTTTAAAATGATCATTTTTTCTACATTCATTCTATTTCTTATTTGTTTCAGGCCTTACTAGAGACTCAAACTTTACTACGCACTCAGGTTGCAAATTTTACCTTCAATCTTGGATTTTCAGGAAAATTTTACCACACAGGTAAGAAGAAATTATAGAGTCTCAAACAGCAGTTAATCAAGACAATTTTAAAGCAAATTCATCTCAGCTGGCAAGACAATGCTGAAGTTTACACGTTAAAAATGAAAAAAAAAATTTAAAATGTAACTTGATAATTTTTTGCCCAAAATTCACTTCAGAACAAGTTAGAATATTAGAGTTCCCAATAAACAATACTTAAAATACCCAGTGATATTCCTGCCTTTCATCAGGAGCAAAGGTTCACAGTTACACACATTTAATACCAAAAAAAATTTGGCCTTCAGAGCAAAACATTTTTCTTTCATGCATTAGAATGCTTTTCAATTGCTGGAATCCTACCCAGAATGCCATTCCCATCTAAGACGTCCATGAAGTAAAATAGAATTCCATGAGTATTGTTTTTGCTCATTCCACAAAATATCTACTATGTTTTTGTAGTGGTACACATTTATATATAGATATGTAAAGTTAGAATCAGGGGTTGCAATTGCAAAACTTATAAAATGCCTACAAAGCTCATTTAATTTACATAACAAAATTCATTCTGTGTGCACATTTATATGGATGAAGTTTATAGAATTTCACAGCGGATCACTGGAGGAATGTTGACCAGAACACTTGATGTCATGAAATTGCAAAACAAGTACCAAATTAAATTAATAACACTTGTTCACCCTCATATCATAGATAGCACTTGGAGGAAATCTTAGAATGTCTCCAAAGGTTTAAAAAACTGGCTCATCAAAATTGAAACCCACCTTTTTTACAGAACTCCTGTCTAAGTCAACATTTATAGATTGAAATGCTTAGATTTGTAGCTATACACTTAATATTATTTTATAGCTCAGATTCTTATTCAGAATTTCCACGTGCATATTTGAGATGTGGGATTCTAGCCTTCCAAATTGTTTCAGCTGATGGGGGAGTGGAAATCTGTGATGTTCATTTCAAACAAATATACTAAAGGCAAATGGTGTATGTGAAAGAAAAGCTCTGATCATTTTCCTAAAGAGATACTGTCAGGTTGGAGATTATAAAAGAAATAGACATAACTGCCAGGTATTTATGGCAGCAGAAGACAGGGCAAAGCTGGTACTGGTTTTGGCTTTCTCAACCTGTCAAGTAAAATAAGACAAAAATGTCAAAAACTGAGACATCCAACCCCATTAAGCTGATGTAGTATTTCTGTGTGAGGAGCACCCTGCAGTGACTTCTCTGGGTTATGAATTAGGCTTATCCAAGTACTACTGTCACATAAGAGAGAATGCATTGTGGAATGGTTTGTTTTTAAAGTGTACTGTTATGTCCAGGGGAGAAAATATGTGGATTAAAAGGAATTTAAATTAAATGAAAAGAGGATTACTTCACCTTTCCAGTTCTAAGTAATTAATTGATTCTGCCCACCCACCCCCTGATTCTGCTGATTAGCATTTTTTGCTTCTCGTCACGTTTGCATTCTGAATCTGCCTGCATTCTTCTTTTAAGCCTCATTCTGTGTTTAAACTGCACTTGCCTGCTGTCCCTTCCCAGCTTTGTTTCTTCTTCATTAAGAACCAACTCGAAGGGGAGGCAGCCATTTGCTGCTGGCACATATCAGAGGCAGCAAAATGCTCCCTGCTGCATCCCTTCCGGCTGGACCCAGGCCACTTATCCAGGCTCCAGCAGCTTCCAGTCCTGAGTGATCTGCTTACACTGCAAAACTGCAGAAATGAACATTCAAAAGGTTCCATAGGGTTGTGTGATCATCACACACACATATGTGCATACTCTGGTTTCTCTTCAGATTGCATATATGTGTAGAATCTTTAATAATCTTAAGTGAACCAAAGTAGAGGAGAGCTTTTACACTGGCACAATGTAATGTGTTGCCGTCAGCAATCATTGTGGGTTGTTACAAGCAAATCCATCAAGGCTCCCTTCATATGATTGTTTGTGTCCTTCTGGTACAGGTTTGAAAGAGGCATAACCCGTGTGTTGTTTCATAGTTATTTTACAGGAGTTAGAGATGGGCTAAAGTACCAGGTCATTCGGCGGAAGAGCTAGTTATTTACCCTTTTTCATGAGGGGAAAAATGTACATATTATTGAAAGAGTGGCTTTCTTTTTAAATACAGCCATTGAGACTTGATCTTGGATGTTGAAAGAATTCTATTAACCAAACATGTGCAAATGCTACTGTTAGTTTTAACAACTGTACGACTGTACCAAACAGTTTCATGCACATCAGTTTTGAATTTTTAGCCTGTCTTAATATCCGCAATTCATTCCTTGGCACTTTGTTTCTAGAGAGAATGAGATCCTTCGTGCTCATTGCCTGATGCATTAAACAATAAACTGCCTGAGTTGCTAATGTTAAGAATGGATATGCAGTACTAAAGATCTCTAGTGGAACGAGCTTAGCTACTTAGCTTCACTGCTTTCAGTGCCTGAGGTATCTTTTTATGGAGAAAAAGTGAAGTTTGAGTAACACTTGTGGTTGATATACAAATCCATCATTTCTTGCAGAAACTGCTGGGGAAAGCATGATTTGGATGACGGCATAGAGGGAATGCTTATTAAATTTGCAGATGATACTAAATTGGAAGGGGTAGCAAATATGGTAGAAGACAGACTCAGGATACAGGATGATCTTGACAGGCTGGAAAACTGGGCTAAAACAAGTAAAATGAATTTCAACAGAGTGAAATGTAAAGTTCTGCATTCAGGTAGGAAAAATCAAATGCATTATTATAGGATGGAGGAGACTTGTCAGTAGTATGTGTGAAAAGTATCTAGAGGTCTTAGCAGACCATACACTGAACATGAGTTAGCAGTGTGATATATAGTAGCTAAAAAGGCAAATGCGCTTTTGGACTGTATCAACAAAAGTATCATGTCCAGATCATGTGAAGTGATGGTGCTGCTTTACTCTGCTCTTTTTAGACCTTACCTAGAATATTGTGTTCAGGTTGGGGCACCACAGTTTAAGAAGGAATGTGTGCAGAGGAGGGCAACAAAGATGGTGAGGGGTCTGGGAGCCAAGTCCTATGAGGAAAGGTTGGAGGAGTTTGATATGTTTAGCCTGGAGAGGAGACAACTGAGAAGTGATATGATAACCATCTTCAAGTACTTGAAGGGCCTTCTTATAAAGGATGGCGTGGAGTTGTTTTTCATTGCCCCAGAAAGTCACACCAGAACCAACGAGTTGAAATTGAATCAAAAGAGTTTTGGGCTACACATTAGGAAGAACTTCCTGATTGTTAGAGAAGTCCCTCAGTGGAACAGGCTTCCGCAGGAAGTAGCAAGCTCTCCTTCTCTAGAGGTTTTTAAGCAAAGGCTAAATGTCCATCTGATAGTAATGCTGATTCTGTGAACCCAGGCAGATCAAGAGAGGGAGGCAGGAAGGGTTACATCAGTGCTTATTCTCATGGCCCTTTCTTACATGCCCAGGGTAATGCTGATCGCCACTTCGAGGCCAGGAAGCAATTTTCCCCAGGCCAGTTTGGCCAGGGATCTTGGAGTGATGGTTGTCTACTCAGGAGGGGTGGGACTGAGCTGAGTCATCCTGTAGGAGTTTCCCAGGGTGTGGAATGCTAATGGCGGGAGGCTTCACTGTATCCTGAGGAGGTTCTTTTTGCATATGGATTGGTGCTTGATGTGCTAATCTTCTCTGCAGGGCTATTGTCGGGTGTGGAGTGTTTTGTTAGCCGGTGTTTTTCAGAACTGGAAACCATGCTCTGTTCATTCATGAGTAGATATAAACGACCTGCCACATCTTTTCCACACTGTGACACTGAGAGATCTTTGTCTTTTGGTGCTACACCTCTGAAGATGCCAGCCACAGCTGCTGGCGAAACGTCAGGAACTACAATGCCAAGACCACGGCAATACAGCCCGGAAAACCCACAACAACCATCGTTCTCCAGCCGTGAAAGCCTTCGACAATACATCGATCTTGGAGTGGTTTTTTTTTCATCTTCTGGGCATGGAGCAGCCATCACTAGGGATGTGGGTAGGAGGCAGTGGTGAATTTCCTGCATTACGCAGGTGATTTGACTAGATGGCCCTGGAGGTTCCTTCCAACTCTATGATGCTGTGATTCTATGTGCAATAAGTGGAGCACATTTCCGCAGAATGCTAGGTATATGCAAATATGTGGTATTCTACACATTTGGCTCCATAATTAAACCAGGCCCTCTGCTTCTGTATATCTAGCATTGCGAGATCAAGCCTGGCAACCAGCAGGAGGGGAGTGAGTGTACCAGAAATTGATGTATCGGCACAGAGGTCTACAGCATTTTTATTTTTCTCCTGCCACCTTTATGAGCTGCAGTGTGCAACAGAGGGAGACTTCTTGCCATGGCAGGAGGCAGAGTAAACCTATGTATACTCAGTATTCGCACTAATGCTGCATACAAAGTCCCAGCAACTCAGTTTAAATGAATCTGCAGATACGTAGAATGTACAATTATGGGTTTTGGTACATGTCCAGGGTCAATTTTAAATTAAACCTTACTCACTAGGATTGCAGACCTAAGGGTGATTTGCAGTAGTGTGCTGAACACTCAGTGTAGGTTGGATTCATCCCGTGGACAAAATGTACATTGACAGAAGCCTCTGAAGATCAGGGTGGCTTGACTTTTCTCTTTGTTGTCTGGATCACTGCAGTAAATAGCAGTGTAAAGATTCTTTTTGTACAGGTCTCCCTCTAAGGAGACCATCTATGGAAGATGAGGCTGCCAAGCTACTAGAAAGCAGAAATGAAAGCAGCCAGTGGCAGATGATAAAAACAAAGGTTATTATCTTGGTGGCAGTAGATGTGTGGTTTCTCCAGGGACGTGCACGTGCTGCAGGTCTCCCTAAAGCCCAGACTATACAAAAACAGCTAATAACTACTTTAGTGATGCCAACTCACAGGCTAGAGAGAAATCCAGGGAGATTGTTGATAATCTTGCAAGAACAGAGTGTATACAGGTTAACTTGATGGATGAAGCAAGGTTGCTAGTGAGAATGAGACAGGAGCCCAGGAGCAAAGTTCTTTCCATGACGGTTGGATTAGATGATTAGGCCTTATTTCTATAGGATATTTCACCAGATTTAGCCTTGAAATATTTTCTCTGCTCCATGGCTATATGCAATGAAAAAATATGGGCATCTTCTCTGCTATATTACAGCTGAGAAATGGATTCATGAAAAATGGTTTAGATACTAAGCAGGTTTGTGCCTTGGAACCTATGGAGAATTCACTGGCAGTGCTTCTTTTTAAAAATGAGTGAATACAGTCCAGCTCCTTAAACATACGGAAATCAGAACAACTGTCCCAACCAAGGCATTTGGAGCTGATGGATTTTATAGAGGAATAAGGACTGTGCATTATTTCCCCCCTGTTCCTAAAGCAAAATGTGCATTTCTAATGGGGGCAGGCTACTTGAAAGACTGTCTTCCCCACATTGCCCAGCTTACCTGTTAGGATGTCTGGGCAGAGGTGAAATGGGTGGCAAGTAGAGACAGGGCATTTTCAGTGGTTGCACCTCACTTTTGAAATGCTCTCCCCATTGTGGCTCATCTGGCGCCTATAGAGTTACCAGCTTACGCAGTATAGCAAGAAGCCTCCCGCTGCCACCTCCCGGCTCCCACCACTGCTTGAATGAGTGATGGGAGGAAAAGGGAGGGAAGAATAACGTTTACTATAGAGTTTTGGGAAATTCCTAAAGCACTGAGACGTTGATTGATGCGTCTCTTCCTGTGGTCTCAAAGCTCCTGGGTGTTGAGGGCAGAGACCTGGAAACTAGGGTTGCCAGGTCCCCTGAGGGTGAAAGGGTGGGATGAGGATTCACAGGAGAGTCATGCCAGGGGTAACAGTCATCTCACTCATGCGTACAGAGCATGCATGCTCCAGAGTACACTACATTGCACCAGGAATGATGTCATTTCCAGCACAACACGGAAGAAACGGGTCATACTGGGGGCTAATTGAATCAACCCCAAACACTAATTTGGAGGCTGATTTTTATTCAAACAGACCCCACCATGAACCATCACTTTTGCTTTGCGCCAGGAATGATGTCATTCCCAGCACGATGCCAGATTGCTCTGAAGCACACTTTGACCCCATTCCTGCCCTCCAAAGAAAGGGGGGGGGAGGCAGGGGATAGGGGCAGGGGATCCTCTGCTCCCACTGAGGAACTGTCAAGCCTACTGGCAAACTTAGGTGCCCACCATACTGGCTTGTAGGTGAGAGGCCAAAACAGTTCTTTTCACACAGGCTTTTAACGGAAGGGCTTTATCTTTTTAGCTGCTTTATGGCCTGCTTCCGGTCTGAGGTCTGTTTAATGGATATTTTTAAGGTGCTAATTGGTGTTCAATGCTGTTTGCCACTGCCTTCTTTTGAAAGGCCTGTTTTGTTTTTATGTTGATGATGAATTATGGTGCTTTATGTTTTTATTGTATTGTTTTTGGTTGTCAGCCTCCTCAAGCAGGACTTCCTCAAACAGGAGTGATAGCATATACATTTCCCCAAATAAGTCAACAGTTAATAAATAAATATTAAAGTTCATGTATGTGTACGGGGTATGAGGATGGTGGAGAAATCTCCAGCAGCAGCAGCAGAAGCAAATGTTTGACTATTTACATTTTGTAATTACACACTCTGAGATGCTTTCCTTATATACGTTTTCCTAATGTGAGCAGGAAAATGAAGTATTAAACTAGACCTGAAGAATGAAGCATAAGAGCGAAGACCTTTTCAGGAGCAGAGCCTGTTTGTGTAGGCATGTACAGGCATAGCCACCTCCTTAATTTGTATTGAAGAGTCTGTGAATGATGATGACAAAATACTTGGTAAAGGCTCAATGTTGTGGCCCCCCATATGTAAAATTGTCTCTGTGTGAACATTGACACTGAACGAGTTCAGCTACAGCATTTACGTTGTCTTCTGGATTTGGAGGCCACCTCTGGGCCATTGTGCAATATATTTGAAGATATAGTTTTTCATTGACTCATGAACTTCTATGCCTGAGGACTTTGCCGCATATGCTTGTTACTAGTCGTATTATCGTCATATGCATTATTTATGCTTCATATATCACTGAGCACTTTTGCACTTTGAAGGGATATAAATATTATAATTTATTTAAAAATTAATTGAACCGTGTAGTACTTGTACACCGGTATCTACTTTGTTTTGTTGACAGTTTTGTAACGGGTGAGCCCCGTTTTGAGTAAGGACATCTGGTTGGCAACTGAAGAAAAAGAATGTTGGTCTAGAAGAACTTTATGTTCTGGAGCAGATTGGTATGTTCATTGTCATGTGTTCTGTGCAGTCCTACATGGGATCTGTGCATGCACAGGTCAGCTGCAGATGTTCTAAAGCTCCTAGAGGCGCGAGACACTCGCCTTGCCTTTTCATGTGCTTTACCCCCAAACATGGCTATAAAAGTTGGGGTGAGCAGCTCCCTTCTTTAGTTCTTCTTTTGACATCACTGAAGAAGAACGTCTCTTCTCTTCGCACCTCAGATCCATCATGCTTTATATGAGTTAAGGCCTTCAGATCCATGGTTCCAAATAGAGATGAGCACGATCCGCATTACGAATGTCAAAAACCCACGAAAATGGTGATCATGCAATCATGACCCGGTGGATCGTGATCGTCCACGGCCAACGATCCAGTGGTTGGGAGAGGCCTGGATCATGATGTTCGGGCTCGGTTCGGGAATCCAGACACTCAGGCGCCAGCAATCTATTCCCCTGGCAATGGAGCCAGGGGAAGGCCTGAGCTCTGTTTGCCCTCCTTCTGTTGCCCTGGAAACCCGAATGGAAGCCCAGCTTTCCTTGATCAGCAGGGCTTCCTTCCAACCACGGAGAAACAATTGTGCTTGGCTTTGGGGGATAGGGATCTATGTGGCCTCCACGATCCACGATCCACTATCCACGATCTGGTTCGGGACCGGGAGATGTTCGTTGCTGTTTGGGAATTTGGGATCGTGGTCTGCACCAAACCACGATCCTCTGGATCGGTAATTTTTTTTGGTTTGTGCCCATGTCTAGTTCCAAAGCCCTTTTCAAGAAGTACTCCAGTTGTGGGAAGAAAATGGCCCAATCAAATGGGCTCGATGTCTATGCCATCCACATTAATCAAACATTATGCCATTGATAGAGTCCAGAAGGGATGCAGCTGGGCCACGTTGGAACCACCAGCGGAGGGCTGAGAGGTGATTACGTGAGTGAACCATTGGATGGCCGTGTCTCGGTTTAAGGGCCCCATACGATCTGCTATGGCTTGGAGCTCGTCGGGCCTCCAATTGCGGGTCTCCTTAACGACCCGGTCTGTCTTCCTGCCGTCCTTGTCCATGGAGACGATCTCCTTAGTGGCTACCGGATGGAGGGGCTGCGGGGTCTCCTCGGGCTGGGGAGAGGGGGATGACCAGCTGTCAGTGCTATCTTCGGGGAGGGCCAAGAGGGCTGCGGGATGCACGGCGGAAATTATGGCCTGTTGCATTCCCAGGTGCTGCTTTAGGGCCTCTAGCTCCCTCTTACAAGCGGAGTGGTCCGCTGCGGCTATCTTTGCAACCTTCTGCTCCGCCATGAACTGGGCAGCATGGGTTAATTTGGCAATTTTCTCCTGTCCTTCAACTACTGCGTGCTCAGCCATATCGGCACGAGCGGTGGCTACTTCAGCCTTGTGCTGGGCGTCTTGAAGGGCAGCGGCTAGTCCCTGCTTCTCCAGCATGAAATTGACACGTTCTGAACGCCACTCGGCTGCCTTTTCCTCATACTCTTTCTTCTCCTTCGTTAACTTCTCTATCTCCTGTTCCTGTTCTTCCTGAGCTGCCTGTAGCTTATTAATTAGGGACACGCTGTCCTGTAGGGCGGTGAAAAGTGCCCAAGTTCCATATCTATCTTTCTTGCTAGACCTAGGTTTCTCCTTGTCGCAGAAGTCCTGGAAGGTGCTTCTAACTATCTGGAGCGGGTCGGGTCCCTTGAAGGAACCGGCTTCCCAAGGGCAATCTCCCTTCTTAACTAGCCACTTCTCCAGGCGGGGCACGGTGGGGGTTGCCCGGTACATTTTTCCTTTCGTCTAAGGCTGATCTCGGGGGAGGTTAAAGAGTGGATCAGCGGCACCAGCGGTGGGGCGATTAAAGCTCCCTATAAGTTTTCCCGTCTAGGGGCCGTTCAGAGGGGTGTTTTCCTTCGGGTCCTCGGGGATTCTTAAACTGGATTCTTAGGGGTTTTAACAACTCTTCCTCTCTATGTTCCTTTGGGAGGTTTATCCTTCCCTCCGGTTCTCAAGGATTTTTAAACTGGGTTCTACACAGGTTTTGCCAGGGGGGGTTTAAAGGTCCTACTTTTAGGTTCACAAGGGTATTTAAGGGTCCTACACTCGGTTCTCCTCCACCGGGGGAGAAGGAAAAATTCCTATTCCCGTTGCAAGCTTGCCTACAAGCCACAGGACCAGGAAAAATTTACTGGCTCAGAAGGTGCTCCCAAGCTTCTCTAAGCCCAAGAACCAAAAATGCTCAGTGCTCCCAAGCCTCTGCTTAGAAGCCAAAGCTCAGGGGTCTCCCAAGCCTATGTGCTCAGAAAACCAGAAATGCTCCCAAGCCTCTGCTCAGAAGCTAAAAATGCTCTCAAGCTCTCTGCCCAGGAACTCAACTCAAAGTGTCCCCAGGCCTCGTGCTCAGAGACAAACGGTTAAACTGTCTCCAAGCCTCGACCAAAAGACTGAAAGCGCTCAAGGACTGCCTCTGCAAGTCCCTAAGCAAAAGTGCCCAGGAGTAAAACTACGGTACTCCCAAGCGGAAAAGCGCTCAAGAGTTCAAACAACTCCCAAGCAAAAATGTGCCCAAGAGTCCTACTAACTCTCAAGCAGGGTGCGCCCAAGAGTCTAACTTAAAACTCTTAAGCACGGTGCGGCCGGCTGCCGCAGGGCTTCAGGAACCTGGCTTTAGATTCCCAAAGCTAACTAAACGAACGGACTGTCAATCCCTTCACGTTTCCTCCGGAGCGGGGATTGAAGCCTAAGTGCTGGCAGGAACGAGGTTTGGACGGACTTAGGAGAGACGGGGGAGGTCGGAAGAGAGTTTTATATGTGCTGCTTCAGGATGTATATATATATCTAGAGCCTACTTCTGGGATCCCACCCACATAGACGCGTTTAGGCGGCCCGTAAGGTGGCCAGGAACTTCACCAGTTCAGAGGTCCTCACCCACAGATACACCGGTTATAATGGCTGTACAGCCTCGCAGTGCACAAAATAAGGCGAGTAGTCCAAAGCTGGCTGAAGGAGGAAATGGGGGAAAAAGCCAACCCACAAGATAGAATTGCTCGCTAGAGCCACACACACTCGCACTTTTAATTCCCTGAGCTAAATTGCGCTCTTTACACAGAGGTCTGGAAATTTTTCCTCTACGGCAGTTTGCTGAAAACACGCGTGTCGACTCACGTGGATTCACACGAACTGGGTTTTGCCCGCATTCTCCACCAGTAAACTGTTACCAGAACTGCTTTTTATTATAAGGGGGAAATTAGCTCTAGCAGTCTGTAACTAAAATTAGCGCGGATCTAACCTATGTTTACGGAGGTCCCGATTCCAGACACTCTAGTGACAAAGAGGCAGACTACAAATAGGTTCAATCACGTGTATTTACTAATAGTGTGGCGTAAGCCTGAACTTGCACATACATACAAGGAAACATACAAGACCTAGGAAATACAGAGTAGGAAATATAGAGACTTTCGCATTAGCAGGTTCCCAACGTTGGTGGGGAATACTCACAATCCTGAAGCGGAGCAGAGACACAACAGCGAGGTGGCCCAATGCCAGCACTGGGACCACAGACGGACAGCGAGGGGTTCTGGATAGGATGGCACGCGCACCATGCGGTCTGAGAGGCCGGCTTAAATACCCCAAAACGTACCCTGGGGCTGGTGCTGTACTTGGTGGTTCTCACAGATTAAAACAAAGGTTCTAATGGGTTACTGAATGGCTTGGATGGGCCACTTTGGTAATCTGATTGTGATAAGTGACACCTCAGGAAGAGGAGACAAAAGAGGGAGGGGGAAATCCGAGTGGGCTGAATGGATGTTCCAGCGGACAGGGCTTGTCCTGATGTCATCAGCTCTGGAATGCGGAGGTTTCTTTGAGATGCATTCTCTAAGTGCTTGGGATGGTCGGCACTTAGTTCCTTCTCCTGGGCGGCTCCTAAGATATGCAGAGCGGGGCGAGGTACTCTCGCTGCGGACGTGGTGTGCCCGCTTCGCCGAAATGGCTTCCCAAAGCAGTCTTTTCCTCTGGGTCCTCTGGCTGCCTAAGAACATGGATGCCGGCGGGGCATGGCTGGGCCTGGATAGCAGGCTGCCCGGTAGCGAGGGCAAGCTCGGCAACCGGCCCGCGGGAGGCTCCAGGCAGGAACTGACCAGGGAGCGCCTAGCCAGGCTCGCTGGAGGTTTCCCCGGCAGGCGCCCGGCTGCTAGCAGCGGCTTGGGCCCATATGAGGCAGGCTTCCATGGAGGCAGGGGTAACAGCATGTAAAACACAGTCCAAAGCAGGGAACAGGCACGGTCCATGGCAGATGGCAATGCAGGCACGGGGCACACTTGTAACAAAGTCCAAACACACACTGGGAAGTCCAGATACAGGTCTAGGCAGGGCTGCCCAGGAAAAGAGTCCTTTGTGCAGTTATCCAAACATGGAGTCAGAGAACTACACAGTCTATTGCAGCAGCAAGGTAGTTAAACAAGCAGGCAGGAAACTGACACGTGTACCAGGACACACACGTGCAGGGCAATCTCTGGTGCAGCAGTAAAACAGTAATGCAGGAAACTTTAACACAGTCCATGGCAGGCCTTAAAGCAGGGGAGGGGGCCTACTTGGCAACAACACGACGATGAAAACAAGGTCACACTTACTTGTAACTGTTGGTCATCTAGTAGTCTTCTGTGCAGGCACATATCCCTTCCTTCTTCTTTGTTGTGGGCTCTTTTTTCTTACCTGTTTTCTGCACCAGCAGCTTAGAGAATTGAGGGAAGGAGTCGCTCGCCCAGCCTTTTATAGCTGCCCTAGGGGGGAAAGCGCACAAAAAGGCTAGGTGAGCAACCTACACCACTAAGAGCTTTAGAAAGTCAGTGGCTGGCTTGTGCATGTGCAAATTCCATTTGTGTCTGTACAGAAGAGCACTTGATCAACAACAGTTACAAGTAAGTACAACCCTGTTTCACTGAAAGATGAAAAGCAAGGCTCACAAAGGCTTAATACTAGAATTTCTTTTCAGTGCTGGGTCCAGCCCTACAACGAAGGAAGTAATAACATACAAAAAGATTTAACACAGTGTTCCTCACCATTGCAGGAGGAACAATCAGTCTCCAAATACCTGCGATCCAAGTCAAAAAAAGTTATGTTGTTGGGCCTGAACCTCAGTATGTCTCACCTTAGATGCTAAATCATGAGGACATATAAAATTGTTGACTTTCCATAAGAAAAAAAAGGAATGTCAGACTCACAAAATGGAAACATGGTGATTTAAAAGATGTGAGAAATTTGATGTTAAATTATATATAATGTCCTAATGAGAAGGATTTTGTCTACAGTATATATTAATTCTTGTTTGCCAGTTTGATCACTCCTTTTCTTATTCCTTATTCTCCCTAAGCCCTGTGGGAATTCAATGATAACATTTGTATAACATACCAACTGTTCAGATTTTCTATTTCCAAGGTGACTTAAACGTTATCAATATTGAATTTGTGATTGGTGCTGAGATGGAAAATGTGAGCACGTGTGTACGAATATGTATTCCCTAGTGTTTTGTTTTGTTTTTTAAGACTGACTAAAATAGCACAATGCAACTTAATGATTTCAGGCATGTCAGTGCCTTCCATTAAGGGACCCAACCAGGCATCCAACTTCCAAAGTGAGCCTTACTTTTAAAGGTAGAATTGTTTTGTCACTTCTGCTTAGAGGCAACATGTCAAAGAATTCTCCATGCAAACATACACTTTATTAACTCTTTATAAACAAAACATGGATAAGTATTCTTTAATTACCATAAATGTGACTTCTCTACCCACAGAGGCTTTTAATTTAAGATGCTCAACATGTTTTATTAGCACATTGAAGCTGCTGCGGCATTCTGGCTTGATCTTCCTCAATGCACAATTCTCTGTTCCGTTTCTGAACTTGAGTTGAATTCAGGAACCCCCAAAAGGACTCAGCCTTGCAATCCTGCTATTACGATAACTACAATTTAATAATTACTGAAATAATAATAAGAAGTTCAATTAAATTGAGCATTTGGGGCTGCTTTAATTTATTATTTGCCATTCAATGTGTGTTCTTTTGGATGGTTTCTGTGTAATTGCTTTTATTTATATATTTTTTATTTTAGATATTATATAATAAGATTTTGTTCTGGGTTAATGCACCTTGAGCATCCATTAGGTTAAGGTTCCAGATAACTGAGATCTATCAGTGGTGTCTGGTAGTGGAAGAAATGAAGTTCAGCAGTCCTTAAACTTTGTTTGTTTGCTTGCTTGCTTGCTTGCTTGACTTTTTGTCCACCCTCCCTACAAGGGGCTCAGAGCAGAGCACAACATGACAGTAAACATAAAGATAAAAACAACGGAAGCAGTTACAACAATTATATTAACATATAATACAGTGCATAATACAACTAAGAACACAATGAACACTGACCTTGAAACTCTGCCCACATCAGCCATTGGCCCAAAAGTACAGCGGCTGAAAAAGTCCTGCAAACTCAATTCAAAAGGCACAGTACCCTCAGACACACACAATACCCCTTCCTCAGCACTTCTTAGCTCCTTAGTTGAGGGAATAATCCTTCAACCAAAGAGGTAGTAATCTCTCACTGGCTGGTCTCTGGGTTCTCCTGTCGGGTCTCCAGGTGATTCTACTTCAATTACTTCTGCCAGCAAGGGTGCATGAACTTTGGGTGGTTCCAGTGACTGAATAAGGGGTGTAGCAGGAGGGACAACAACCCCAGAGTGCTGTCTAGTTGGTGCCTCTGGGGCTCTGCCGCTATCTCTTTCCTTGATAATGTTTGTCTTCTCAGCTGATCTACATGCCGATGCCACACTTGCCCATCTACACACTGGAGCTTGTAAGACACAGGCCAAGTGATCTCAGTTATGGTAGAAGGAACCCACCATAGTTCAGATCCAAAGTTCCTTGCATAGACCAGTTCCTGAGGTATAAATGAACAAAGGGATGTTGACAAAGCAACATCCAGAACCTGTTTCTCTTTTTCTTGTAGAGCCTCAGTTAAATTTGGATGTAGATGATCGAAACATGTTTTAAGACATCACCCCATGAGTAATTCAGCTGGACTGACTCCTGTCATTGAACAGGGAATAACATGTTGAGCAATGGGAAATCCGGCTAGACTTGTTGCCCAATCACCTCCCACAATCTGCTTCAAAGCATCTTTTGTGGTCTGCACCATCCATTTGGCCTGCCATTCCCTCAAGTTGGCGTGGAGCAATGGTGATAGCTCTAATCAAGCCATTGTCCACAAATTCTTGGAAATTAACAGATATAAATGTAGACCCTTGGTCCAAGATGATTGTTTCAGGAAATCCATGGGTAGCAAATAGATGGTGCAACACTGAGATTGTTGCTGTTGATGTTTGAGATGGCACCAAGACCAATTCAAGCCATTTAGAATAGGAGTCTACAACAATCAAGAGGTTCTTTCCATGAAAGGGACCTGCAAAATTGATGTGGGTTCTTGGTCACTTCCCAAGGGAAATTAAGTGCTCTTGGTGGATTATGCCTAGCAGTCTGGCATGTGTTGCACTTGTTAACAGTATTTTTAATGTCCAAGTCAATTCCAGGCCACCAGACATAGCTTCTAGCTAGTGCTTTTATGTGAACAATTCCTGGGTGTGCAGCATGCAGCATGGACAAAGTGGTTTGGTGACCCCCTTCAGGAATGATAACATGGTTTCCCCATAGAAGGCCTCTTTTATGGGCAGACAGTTCACACTGGCAGCTTTTGAATGACTTGAATTTCTCAGGCAGTCCTTGAGCTAGTAATACCCTCCATACCCAGTTTAAAACATGAGCCATTTTGGGGTCCTTAGCAGTTAATCTTGCAATTTGGTCAGCTCAAAGAGGTGTGTCTGGGAGGGATTCCAACATCAAGACTTCCTGTGGAAGAGACACCTCAAAATCAAAAACAGGAAGAAGCAACCACCTCAGAAAGTAAGTATTAGCAATTGTTTTTCCAGGCTTGTAGACAAAGGTATAATCATAAGTGCTAAATACGATACTCCACCACTGCATACGTTGTGAGAGAATTTAGGGTATAGGTTTATCAGTCGAGAAGCATCTTAACAAAGGCTTGTGAGCTCTGCAAATTTTAAAAGCACAGCTGTAGAGGTAGTTGCATAATTTCTTGACTCCGGAGGTAACAGCAAGGGCTTTCCTGTCAATTTGAGCATAATTTCTTGCAGCAGATAATATAGTTCATGAATAGTAAGCAAATGGTGTCTCTCAATTATCTGATAATTTCTGGCTAAGTATTGCTCCCACACCATAAGGTGAATGTCAATAGTAAGGATCAGTGGTTTCTTCTCATCATAATGGATAAGCACAGCACTAGAATTTGTTAATTGCTTATGTTCTGGAATGCATCTTCATGCTAGCTAGTCCAATTCCAAGGAACTCCATTTTTCAATAGGCAATGCAGGGCTCAGCAATGGTCACCTTTTGAAGAAGGACATGTTAAAAACTGAAGAGCCAAGAAAAACTCTTGTTTTAATTTCAGAGATGGTGCATCCTGGATTGTATGTACTTTATTGGAGTGGGTACCGGAAACATCAATGTGATAGTCTAATAATATAAAACTAGAAGTTTCAATTTCACATTTTTCTTTTTTTAATATGGAGACCTGGTTTATCAAAATGAAGCAAGACTTCATGAAGCCATTCAGCAAGTTCACCCTCTGTTGATTCCATAATCAGGACATCGTTGATGTATAGAATAATCCCTAGAATTCCAGACAGCAGGCTCTCCATTAATCCAGGGACAACAGAAAATCCACATTGGAGGCACTTCACCTGGAATACCCCACAACGTGTGATGGTTGTCTGGGTGTCTGTTGAAGCGTCATTAACAATCAATGGCTGAGATGCTTGGGCCAGATCAAGTTTTGTAAAGACTTTTCCACCAGCAAGGACAGCGAGTAATTGATTTATTACAGGCGCTGGATAGGGATGCTGTTCTAGTGCCTTGTTTACAGTGCATTTGTACTCGCTGCAGATTCACACCTTATCACTAGGCTTTAATACTACCAGAATCACTGTAGCCCACTGGGTCTGGGTCGCTGGTTTAAGGACCCCTTGTTTGATAAGATGATGAAGATCTCTCTCAATTTTTTTTAGAGTGCAAAAGGCACTTTTCTAGCTTTCATGCAAATTGGTGTGACCTCTGGATCCAGACGGAATGACAGGGGCTTCCATCAAAAGCTTCCAAAGCACTTTGGAAAATTTTATTGACAACCTTCTGAAGCAGAACAGCAGGATTTGAGTCAGGTGGCACCTTGAGTCCAACGACCTAAGAGACCAACAAGATTCTCTTGACAGCTGTGGGGAAAACTCCTTCAGAAAAGGCAATGAAATAGATATTTATTGATTATGGATACTGCAGAACTGGAGCTGATTTCCATCTTACATTCATGACCATTGATAAAGTACCAGGCGATGTGATTCTTTGTTATGGCTCCTTGGCTTTAAATAGGCAGGTTTTGAATGACTTACTCTCTCTAAGTGGCCCTTCTTCTTGAAGAATCTACTCTCTGCATACTTGAAAAAGCAAATTGAGTGATGCAGTCTTCTGCACCCTGAACAAGAATCGGTTTGCTTTGAGTTTTTTAAGGATATTCTGAAAGGTGCATTTCCTGAACTTTTGTGATCCGGTTGTCAAGAATTTTCTGCCTGCTTGCTATAGATAGTGTTTATGTTAGAAGCTTTCCCCTTAATTTCTGTGACATGAATTGACAGTCTCACTGGCCAATGCCTTTTCTTGAGCCATTGCAAGTGTCAACTTTGGCTCAGATAGGAGGCACTTTTGGAGCACTTCATCATAAACTCCACACACCAGACAATCCCTCAGCATGACCTCTAAGAAATCTCCAAAGTTGCAGTGTAGGGAGAGAAGGCACATCTCTGCAATGCCTTCTGCTTGTTGTTGGTCTCTTTTGTGAATTTTAAATCTCTGCACAATTATTGATGGTGCTGGTGAGGGATGGGCCTTCAATAACCTCACAAGTTCATCAAATGGCTTAGTCTTAGGAGAAGCAGGTACACTGAATGATCTTATTATGGCAAATATCTGAGCTCCACAGACAGTTAGGAGAACAACTTGTTTCTGTTCAGGGTCATCTATCTTATTCACGTCAAGGTTGAAGGAAAAGCTCTCCGAGTATGAATCCCAAGAAGCAGGTTTGCTAATGTCAAACTCTTTGATATTTCCAAGAGCAGCTGTTTTGATCACAAATCTACCCTGGTTCCTGAACCAGCCTTGTTCAGACTGCTACCAGGAGCACTTTAGAACAGAGTCAGTGTCATATTAGGCTCTCAGAATTCAATCCCACCTTTGTTGCCACAAGAAGTGCTGTGTCTGGTAATGGATGAAATAAAGTTCAGCAGGCCTTAAACATAATTGCTTTATTAACTCAGAACATAACCAACACTAACTCTAAAGTGCTGTTATTGCTCCACTCTGAGTTCCAGTCCATCTTTCTTCCAAAGCAACATGGGAAATTTCTAAATTAATTTATAAAATTAAATTCATGAGAAGTTTGCTGTATTTTTTCAATTCCATCTGATCATTTGTGGCTTATTCTTCTGTCTGTAGTTTATAAATGCAATTGTGTGCATCAGCTACCTGTATTAAGAAAGACATGAATGAACAGAAGAAACTGAAAACTTTGGCAAACTGTAAGTGTAGTATTTTGTACAACAGTGGGGAATCAAATAACAGTACGGCAGCAAATTCTTAAGTCATCAGTGCAAGTCACACACAAGACTAGTGATATTCTGGATGGTGTAATGATCAGAGTGTAGAGAGGCCTTGATTTAAATCCCCACTCTGCCATAAATCGCCATGGTGCTCTCGGCCCAACTGCTCTTGCTGCAATCCATTTTTCCGGGAGTGTGCCCCACTGAATAACATGGGATTTGCATGTGATTAGGCATGCTTAAGATTGCTTGTTCTGTTTCACTGCCTGGCCTGCTTCCCAGTGTTATTGTAAGGATGAAATAGAAAGGGAAGAAGAAACATGTTATGCTTTCCTGAGCCCCTTGGAGGAAATGCAGGATAAAATGATATAGTTAGGACAGTGGCAATTGGGAGCCTCAAAATCCAGAGGGAAATTTGGATGGGGTGAATTTTGCAAACATTTGCAACGTACTGGTTACTGTTTATAAAGAAAGGGGTACCTGGATGGACTACCAATGTTGATCTTGGAGGGAAAGGGGATGTGTTACAGCAGTGAAGAGCAAATACTTACAGCCAACACCGTATATCTAGCTCTGTATCTCTACCTAGATAACATGAGGGACAACATTTATGTCACCCTTGCACTTTATAACTGAAAGACATTTAATGGCCAATAGACTCAGGAAAGGCAGCGATTTAACGAGGTTTAATTGCTTCCTTGCTAATGCACATCCTTGCAAAGACCCATTCTTCAATAAAAGGTAGCCATGGCTTTTCAAGAGTTATTCTTCAATGATGAAAAAAAGAACACTCAACATTTCCTCTTGTTATTCCTGCATAGCCCTTAAAAGATAAGGAACTTTCTTCATGACTAGCAATTCATTAGTGTCCAGTAATAGAACTGGATTTCAAGGAGGTGACTGTAGCTGTTTAGTTGATCCTTAGGCCCAGTTTAAAATACTAAATGTGTTATCCATGCTGGGTTTGTGGTTGCCAGTTGAAGTGCTCCAAAATCAAGAACAGACCATAATAAAATGATGTATCAGAACACTATGGCAAAATATAGTCCTTGTACTCCATTAAATTAAAATTGCTTTTTTGCCGTTATGACGCAACACTTCTTTTATTTGTGAAATAAAAAAATAAGGATCTGTTCCTTGAAATTAAGAAAGGGTAGCAAGCTTAGTTAGGTTCTATGCAGTTGGATTCATATGAATTGAATTGTTGGCTCCTTTTGTGGCAGCAAAAATAGCACATCAGCATCATATATTCTAGGGCCACAGACTGGTGGCATGGTAAAGCTGCACTTTTAGGTGCCTGCAGCACAGTTTGTGTGTGATGGAATCCTGCATGTGTAAGTACAATTTAAACATTGTTCTTTGATGTTGGTCTTTTAGTATTGGTCAGTCAAAAATGCAACTAAATAAGCAAAACTCAAGGCACCATTTTCATGTATCATCACCTTCAGAAAAAAATGTCAGGGTAATTCAGCATATTATTTACCGGTTAATATTCTTAACTTTGCAGGAACTATTGAAGAGGATGAAGGTGATGACTTATTGCTAAATTCTGTGGATGAGTTCTGGTGGTTTCCACATATGTGGAGTCACATGCAACCTCATCTCTTCCATAATGAGTCGTCGCTGGTGGAGCAGATGATTCTCAACAAGGAATTTGCACTAGTGAGTAATCTCAAAATTTCCTTATGAGCAAATCTACATTAAGGATTTTTAAAATAATAATTAAGCTTGGGGTAACAGGAAGATACTTAGTAGATTTGGATCAGAATGAATAAATTAGATGGAGATGTAGAATGTAGATTGCACCCCTAATTACCTAAGCAGCCTTCATTTGGAAATGCCAGGAGGACCTCAGAGCGGAGAATTTGAGTGACCTGAAGAGACCAAGTCAGTATATTCACAAGCGCTACAGTCTGTAAACAAGCCAACTGTGGTGTTACATGATTTCTTTGAATTACCATTTATAATGGATACTTGTTTGTATTATTTGGATAATAGAATATTATCCATAATAACTTTTATTGGATCTTAAAAACTCCAAAGAATGCCTCTGAACAAAGAAGTCCATGATAAATGAAAACACAAACCATGACTTTATTTCTTGATAATACTTTCATCTCTTAATACTGAATTCTGTTGTTGCACAGTTCCCTGACAAAAAATGCTTCCTTGTAAGAAATTTATCTTCCTGACATAACAGCCTCCCTGAAGTCTAACACTGAGCAGGCGTCCATGAACTCAAGAGTAATCTCGCATCTTCTCATGCTTTTCAATTTCTGAAGCTTGGTTTTGTTCTCCCCCTCCCCCTCATTTGCAGCCTTGTTATGGACAAAAGCAAACTCCAAACATCATGGCACTATCTGTCCATACTATGAATTTAGAGGGTTGGATTCAGTCAGCCTTTCTGCTCAATCTTACCTAACTGTCATCCTTACTACAACCCTGTGCCACATATGTTTTGTCAATGTAGGTCCCATAGCCTTTTAATTGGTTAAAGATGACCCCCCCTTCCTTTTCACCACAGAAATGTTGATTGGCTATAATGCTATGAATAGTGAATAACTGATGCATATACTTTACACAGAAGTTGGAGCCAGTTTGGTGTAGGGGTTAAGAGCGGCAGAACTCTAATCTGGAAAACCAGGTTTGATTCCCCACTCCTCCACTTGAAGCCAGCCTGGTGACCTTGGGTCAGTCACAGCTCTTTCAGAGCTCTCAGCCCCACCCACCTCACAGGGTGATTGTCATGAGGATAATAATAACACACTTTGTAAACCGCTGTGAGTGGGTGTTAAGTTGTCCTGAAGGGTGGTATATAAATTGAATGTTGTTGTTATTATGATTATGGTAAGCATAATAAACAACTGTTGACCAGACATCATTTTCTCGAGTATGCTCTCTCTCTCTCTCTCTCTCTCTCTCTCTCTCTCTCTCTCTCTCTCACACACACACACACACACACACACACACACACCTTGTTATTGACAGCTGAAGGTCAAAGTTGCAAATACATTGGAAGATATCTATGAAATTTGAAGGCCTATCACTGTATAGCAGTTTAATTCCAGTTTTTATTGTCACGGCTTCTTCCAAAGTAATTGTAGGCTGAGAATGCTATCAATCATCAGAGAGACTCGAGGTTTCGAGAACTATGGTTCCCTAGACGAGGGGATGTTAAACCATTTTATATCAGAAGTCTGAGTATTCTCCTACCTACTCCTTAAACTATTCTGCCATCATGCTTCAGTATAGTATAAATAAAGTACTTCCCTGAGAAACAAATACACTTCTATAGCCTTGCATTCTTGCTAAGTCAAAATAAGAAATTATCTCCTGTTTAACATGGGTACTAAACTTTTCAGCGTTTCCCAGACGGAATACTGGTCATGTTACAGAAAGCCCCACCAGAGCGGCTGGTCTTTAATGACCATTTTAAACTATCACACTAACAGACATAAGTTGTAGATATCCTGTGAAATGCATAATAATGCAGTTGTTAGCCACTCTTATGTAGAAAGCTCTGGTCCCTATGAAGATTGTATTTTGCTGACTGGTGCAAGCTTGTAGCACTGATATTTTATTCTTTAGTTCATTGGTATGTTAACTTGTGTTGTATCTTAGACTTTTTGCCACACCAGACAGAAAGAAGAGACAGACACAAATGTTGGGAACTAATGGGCCATATTTATTTGGCAACAACATATCATTGAACATACACAGCAAGGGCCTAACTAGAAGTACAGGTCAGGCCCTGGGTTACCCTGGACCTTCGCCCTGACCTGTCTGGGCAAGCCCCGCTGCCCCCAGCATGAGCCAGCCACATGCATGGTTGGGACCCGGCCAGCCAGGCAAATGGTTCCCCACTCCAAGCCTATAGCACCTCGCCGTATAGCAGGAGGGCCGTACTTGTCTAGGGAATCCACATGGCAGTCTGCCCTCTCAGCTGGCAGCCGTAAAACAGTACCAGTGATCCTGTCAGACCCCAATTCCCCCCCAAATGGGGATGTGCCAAGGGTGCTCAGCAGCCCGCTCATTTCTCCCCCTTCTAATCCTGCCACTGCTAGGGCCAAGGGTCTGCCACTACTTGCCTGGGCGGTGCAAGCCTGTGTGAGCCTGTAAGGAAAGGGCCATGCCCCGTGAGCCACAGTCATTACTACGCAGTGAATGACCAATGTGAGGTGGAAAACTGCACCTACCCTCAAACCAGTAGGCAACTACTTGCCTGGCCACTGCAAGCCTGCGTGAGCCTGTAAGGAAAGGGTCATGCCCTGTGAGACAATGTCCTACCACCCAGTTGAATGACCTGAATGTGAGGCAGAGGCCACTCCTCACCTCCAGCTCACAAGGCTGCCTTGCCTATGTGCGCAAGTCTGCATGAGCCTATATCAGAAGGGCCATGCCCCACATCTGCACAAGTGAATGGCCAGAATGTGAGGCGGCAGACCAGTCCTCCTCTCAAGTGCACCAAGCCACCTTGCCTGTGCATGCATGTCATTGGGCTGCACCCTGGAGAAGCCCAGCCCATTACCCCCAGGTGAATTACCAGGAGTGAAGCAAAGGACCCCACCTCCCACCAAACAGTAGCAGCAGCCTGTCCATAACCAGCCCAGTGGCTAAGTGCAGAGTTGCCAGACCCTTCCTTAAGGGCTTGGGCCATCGCCGCGCTAACCCTCAGGATCTAACTCCCATGCCGACCATTAACATTGTGCAACCCCAGAAATCACCTGGGCTTACATCAAACTGAGAGGTTTACTGGCAAACCTAAAGGTGCCTAAGCCATCTGATGGCTGCCACTGGATATGAGGCCAGCCCCTTAACATTCTGCTCACCATAACTGAGGGAAAGATGCACCAGCTCATCCATAACTCCTACAGCCCAACTTGCACCCCAGCCAGAAACTGCTGGCCAGTTGGTCATCAGTTTACTACGTGCTGGGGGCAATGGCACCTGGTTGCCAAGCAACCACAGCCCTCCCCGCAAGCATAGCTCAAAGGAAATCCAAGAGACAATCTGCACCATTCCATCTGCAGACAAGACCTGGCATTGCCTTGAAACATAAACATCAGGACCAGTCTCAAAATCCTATTCCACTTGGATGAAAGAGGGTTAAGTATAGGCACCACTGCCTATTCGTCCACGGGAAGAGGGCTGAGGGGTTATCTAGTTCCTTCCCCCACAATCCAACTGCCACGAGGATTGGAAAATTCCAAATATATATAGTCTATAGTAAGATCCACATTCTGGGCCACAATGGGCCACTGCTCAGCCCACCAGTGCCCCTGAACTAAACCCAGAAGCCACTGGACCCCAAGGTAGTGGAAACTCGAAGGAAACTCCACTTCTAGGTGCCAACACACTGTAGACAAGGTTTGGTGCCCCATCAGCTGCTGTAGCTCCCATAAAGGAGGCCAGCTAGTTGCTGCCTGGCCCAGGTGAGGTAAACCTTCTTAAGTCTCATTTACTTGTCTCTCTCCTCAGGTCTGCCTCATTCTTCTCCTCCACTTTCTGACAAAGAGGGTTAACCCCCGACATGCTGCTCCTTTTATGACTCTGTCCCTCGGGGACTGAGTTAAGTAATAATCCAGTAGCCAAACTGCAAAACCCAAAGGCAAGACCCAAGATGATATAACCCGGGAGTTGAATCATGGGAGCCCAGATACTGTCACATGACCCCTGGAGCCCCCCCCCCCCCCACAGCCAGGCACAAGGGACCAGTGGACTTACCTACCTTGTCAATTAGTTCCACTGTCACCTCAACATGACCAGATTACCGCAGCCTAGGCCAGATCCACTACTGGCCATCAATTGTGCTAATCTGGTAGAAAGATCAGATCACATCTTAGACTTCTGTGCCCAGAGTGACAGCTTTGCAGAGTTCAGCAGATGCAATAACACAGCATGCCATTAAGTGGCCTGAGTGACAAAACCTAAAAAACAGCTCTTTAGGCCCACAAAGCTGCAAAATTGAGCAGGGGAAAGGGGGAGGGATTTAACCAGCCACCACTCTGAGACTGTAGATCCTTGCTAAACCAGCAGAAATAATGTGTGCAGCAAACCTCCCTTCAGATGACTACAAGCCCTTGCTTCAGCCCTCCTGACTGACGGACACTGATAGCCCAATATTTCCCTCCTCCCCTTGGCCACTTCATCATCCTCAAAGGATGAGTCTGCAGGGCCGCATTGCAGGAGGACTATTAGCCGGCTGCTTGCCCTTAGCAGGGCTACTACCCTTTTTGGGTGGCATGATGGAAATGTACAATAATGTAATGTAATGAAATATACTGTAAAATGCTCACCCCCAAAATGGCAGCCCAAATACTGTGTAGGCTGCAGAGGCCTCTATAAAATGGCCAACAGTGCCAGGAGGCTAAGCAGGCCACCATGTGATACACTCAAAATGGCCACTCCCAGCACAGGATAAGCTGCAAAGCCCTACCAAAATGGCCACTACTACCAGTAAGCAGGAGGCAAATCAGGCCACACAAAGCCCACACTCAAAATGGCCACCCCTGGAGCTGTGCATATTGTAGATGCCTTCACAACATGGCCACCATTGCCAGGAAGCTAAGCAGACAACCAGGTGCTGCTCTCAAAATGGCCACCCCCAGCACAGGATAAACTGCAAAAGCCCCACCAAAATGGCTGCTACTGCCAGTAAACAGGAGGCTAATCAGGCCACATAAATGCTACACTCAAAATGGCCACCCCATTTGCTGTGCATATTGTAGATGCCTCCACAACATGGCCACCACTCCAGGAGGCTAAGCAGGCCACTGGGTGCCACTCTCAAAATGGCCACATCCAACTGAATAAACTGCTAAGACCTCCCACAAAACGGCCTCTGCTGCCTGAAGGTCTTAGGCCGAGCTATTGCTGCTGTAAATACTCCCTCCCAAGTAAGTGTAAATGGAGGAGGGGAAAGTCTAAACAGGGAGGGGAGAGCCTACCAGCATCCACCCTGCTAGGCCAGTAGCCATAATGTATGAAGTAATCCTCCCCTCAGATGGCTGCAATTTACCCCTGATGCCTATAACAAAGCCCTTGCTGATGCTGCTGGATATACTCCCTCCAAACAAAGTGAAAAGTGTCAGGGGGGGGGGAGCCTAGGTAGGCCAGGGGCTTATAGGGACTGGGCCTCGACCTGTTTTAGCCCTTCTGACTGATAGGCAGCAGGCCCCAAATGTAAATAAGAAAACAGTCTCTGTCAAACCACTGAGCCTGGTGCTGAGCCCTGGCTCCAATCCTGAAGGTAGCAAGCAGGGCAATATCACAGCTTCTCCAAGGCAGCTACTGCTGCCTAGACCTGAGGGCCTTCAATAAAACCAGCCTCAGAGTAGCTTGGCTTGAAGTGTATTCTGCTCAGGCCAAGCTCAAGGCAATTGCAGGGGAGCAGGGGCAGAGCCACCTTATAAGGCTCTTGGCTCTGCCCCCTTCTTAATCACTGATTGGCTGAGAAGTTGTCTGTCAGCTCTTCTTCCTGCGGTGAGGCAAAAGGCAGTGCCCAGCCTTAAGCAGCTACACTGCTAGCTGGGTGGACCAAAGTTTCTTGTATTCCACCTATCAAAAAAAACCCCTAAATTTAGACTTCTTGTATATGAATAGGAAACCTTGGAATATATTGCATAATAAGATGCATGTATTTTCTGGATAATTTCTGCAGGGCTTTGGAAGAGACAGGAAGACAGAGAGTTCAATTTTTAGAGCAGAGAAATAGATCCTGGAGATTTGCTATGGAATATTTTCACTACAAACATAGCCATCTCTTTCTGCTTCTTGTAACACAACAGCTTAATAATTCCAGCTGTCATCTGTGTGCCATCTTCCAGTTCAGCAGTGCTTTGTTTATGAATGTAAAGGTGTTGCTTGAAGATGGCATAGTTTTATTATAAAAAGTTCATTTATGTTATCACATAGCTCTCATGTTGTTAGCAGTTCAGACAAACTCTATATACCATCCAACAGCAAAATAATTTGCTACCTTAGAATTGGAGCCTGAATTCTAGAAGTTCAGCTGTAGACTCAGATAGGCCATGGTCTATTTTGTTGTAAATTATCCATGGCTAGTTTCATCAGCAACGAGAAATATCAGATTAGCATATTTTAAAAAGTAATATGATTATATTTGCAGTATGTCTGGGGGTGGTTAATTCTTCTGCAGTGAGAAATGTGGTTATATCATGGGCCTCAGTATTTCAAGTTCCAGTTTTGATCTGTAAAATTTTTAATTAGTGATCGTAAACGTGGTGGTGTGGGTGCCATGATGCTGCCAAGTGCCAATGTCTTTTCTGATGTCCACTTACTTCTTTCCCAAACCAAAGAAAACCCTGGTTTTCTTCCATCTCTTTGAGCAGGACATGCTCCAGATTTCCAGAAGGCATCACCATTCTGTCTACTGGGAGCAAAATATACAGCTGTTTCCACCACGGGAGGACACTTTTCTTGAAACCAAACCCCATGGTACATATTTGGTGGATGGCTGTACTTCCCATGGTGACCATTTGGTAGTGGTGCCCACCCCATGTGCTCACTGGCTTAATACAGTAGAGGACCCTTGTTCTAAATGGATCAGCCCAACAGATTAGAAAGCTGCTTCCTGCTCAGTATCCTGCTGCAATTTCTGAGGTTGACCAAATATACCTCCTTCACAATCCCACATATTTTTCATCCCCAAGGTCAGAATAGCAAGTGACCCTCACCCAGATGCAGAAGAATTCTTGCAAAGGCTAAGGATCCTGTGAATTCTTTAAAGAGCTAGGTTAGAGGAAAGGCAACATGGAGCCCTGAGCATACTAACAATAAGAGGAAATCTACATTCCAATTTTTTCCTTCCCCTTCAACCTAACCTACTCTCTTCCTTTCATGTAGTAATTTCTTGTGGTGTACCACAACTCAAGCCTGCATATAAATTATAGTACCTGATTTGCGAGTCCTTTATTATGAATAATTAATTGTTATGTTCATTTGGTTGTGATAGTTATGTGCTCTGCCTACATTTGCAGGCATGCTTCAGCCATAATTTTTAGTGACTTCTGGAAACTTGAATTTTGTTATCCAGTCCATACTATCCCTTCCTGTAGCATATTGATCTTGTTTGAGCAATTTGGATTTGTGGTGTTGAACTTCCATTGTACTCAAGCGACCTCTGTTATAGCAAACTTGGCTACTCTTCCTGGATGTGAAGCAACCTCATTAAAATCAACAAGAGACTCCACTGCCCATTGACTTGGGAATTAGAATTCCAAGTGTGAGTTGGAACGTGCTCATTGCATGCATGCTAGTCCATATTATTCTAACAGCATAAGGTGTTAAGAGTGTTCTGCTATGAAGAATCTTGCCTCAGTGCAGAGACTAGAATATGTGACCTTCTAACTCTTTGCAGATCTTTCTAACTCTTTGCAGACAGCCCAACAATCAGTCTTTGGTACCTGAGTCACAACATAGCAAGCAGAAGAGCAAAATCCATAGCAGGAAAGAGTTTTAGTATCTTGCCCAAGAGTCGAACCTGAAATTTCATCTGTCACTTTCAGGATGTGGAGGCTTTTTGTGGTCATTACATAATTATTAGCCCATTAGGAAGACCATGGAAAAATGATGATAATCAGCCTTGCACATCCCAGACAGTGAAATGGACTTCAAATGGTTGCCAAGAAGTTGAATGGCAGGCTTCTAAAAAGCCTTCAATAAAAACACGATTTTTGAAAACCGTTATCAAGATCTGACACTGATGTTTGTATGAAAATGACTGTCAACATAGGATGAAGAAAAGAATTTTCTGACAAGTACGGTCACGGTGTAATTTTAAGCACCCCACTTGGTGGGGGGGGGGTGAAAAAAATTGGCATAGAAGCAAAATAATATTTACACGTACATCACTGTCAGGAGTTTCTTTGGCCTCAGTTGTGGCTCCTCTTTCTTTTCTTCTCAATAAACTCTGCCTCTAAAGACTGTTCATCCCATATAAGAAATAATAATAATAACTGCACTTATATACTGCTGTTCTAGACAGATTAGTGCTCCACTTAGATCAGTGAACAAGGTCAGTGTTGTTATTATCCCCACAATACAGCTGGGGAGCTGGGGCTGATTTGAACCAGTAGAGTGCTGAATCGCAGTCCAACCACTTAATCACTATGCTACAGCATAGAACATTCAGAAGCAATAACTCAGTTGTTTGGAAGCAATAGCCCAATCAAAATGAATGAATGCACTTCTTCCTGGATTTTTAGGTGTCTGAGAGCACCATCCAAAGCAGAGTTACACACTTTTAAGCCCGTTGAATTCAATGGATTTAGAAGGGTATAACTCTGCTTAGGATTGTACTGTGTGAGACAATATCCGCACAGGGAACAATGTAAAGCCTCTTTCATGATAGCACCCTGTTCAAAGTCCTTGCCCCTTGAATTAACAAACTGGCCAAGCCATACCAAGAAAGGATTGTAGTTTCACTGCATCAGATAAAATAAGACAATCAGCAGCACCCATCGGCAAACTTTCCAGACAACATTCCCCACTTCCTTACCTTTCATTCCACACTACCTACCTGCAGATGATCTGTAGAAACCAGCCTATCCTCTTATAACTGGGGCTGGGGTGGGGAAGAGGAAGCAACTTTCCTATGGAGGAATATGTTCACTGCTTTAAAAAGAAGATCTGCACAGAATGCATTTCTGAAAAAGAAAAAAAGTGCAGGGGACCCTGTCTGTCAGCGTCAAGGATATGTTATTTTAAGTGCTGGCCATTTTGTTCAAAGATCCTGGACATCTCTCAGAACCTCTTCTTATGTGTATTTATGAACGTTGTAGCATATGCTCATTGACTGGCTGTTTCAACCTGTTGTATCTTTAGCTATTGAATCCTTAGTAGGGTTGCCAGCTCCAGGTTGTGAAATTCCTGGAAATTTGTGGAGTGAAGCCTGGAAAGGGCAGGATTTGGGGAGGGGGGACCTTAGCAAGGTATAATGCCATAGAAATCACCCCCCAACAGCAGCCATTTTCTCCAGGGAAACTCATCTCTGTGGCCTGGAGATCAGTTGTAATTCCGGGAGATCTCCAGGCACCCCCTGGAGGCTGCAGATCGACTGAGACCACATGGAGGTCTGGTTTACAAACACATCTGGCACCTTTATCCACCCCTCCTCTGTTTACTCTGGATGACAGTAACCTGATAAATCAGAGTTTAAGCAAAATTTCTGAGCACAAGAATTTCCAAAAGCAAACCATTATTATTTTATCTAGTGGTTTTTAATTTTTAAAATTAGCCCATTCGCTCTCTCTCTCTCTCTCTCTCTCTCTCTCTCTCTCTCTCTCTCTCTCACTCACTCACACACATGCGCACACATATGCACACATGCATTCCTCTACTCTATTTAATTAAAGAAACATAGGTTTGCTTGCTACCATATCAGTTACATGTTCATTGCAAAGAGACTTACATAGAGATGAATTACAAACTGCTGGACACAGAGGGCAAAGAATATCTCAAAATTAAGACACAGCATCTCAGACTTACTTCTTTCATACACTTTGCTTGGAGAGAATACATGCATGGGGATGTGGCTATTTATGTGATGGCATCAAGAAGCCATAGCAGTCATAGAACAAATGCTATGCATTTTCAGCAGGCAACCAATCACAGTATAGATTTAGGCCCAATTCATGTTTTACTGAAGCAGAATAAAATGACGTCATGTTATTCTAGACCTGTTTGCAATGAAGAACCAAATCATCTGGCTAAATAATGTGGTTCCTGCCACAGACCACCATCTTGGCCCTCAGCTCTTCTATGCTAAGGTTTGCTGAGAACCAAGTAGTTTTAAAAAAACTTTTCTTCCCAACCCCAAGCATAAAAGGGGAAGAGGGGAGTCTCTTACAGGTTGAAGCCTAATACCAGAATAAAAATTCCAGACAAAACAGGAGGGGTTGGGAAGAAAAGTTTTTTTAAAACTACTTGGTTCTCAGCAAACAGACCACCATCTTGGCCCTCAGCTCTTCTATGCTAAGGTTTGCTGAGGTTTGCTGAGAACCAAGTAGTTTTAAAAAAACTTTTCTTCCCAACCCCTCCTGTTTTGCCTGGAATTTTTATTCTGGTATTAGGCTTCAACCTGTAAGAGAATCCCCTCTTCCCCTTTTATGCTTTTATTCTAATGCCCTTACAAACCAGAAATTTGGCGTTTGTGAGGGTGAGCTAGAGGCGTCTGGGCTTCTGTTCCCTTCCCCCTTTTCTCTCCCTGGTAAGATGTGTCCCAGTAAACATCATCGGAGCAGCCTGGCTAAACACGGGTAGGATTTCTAATCAGTCATTTCACACCAAAAGATTGTTAGCAAATAAATCTTTAAGAACTAAACATAAATTGTAGAAAGCACAGATAATAGAAAAGAGTCAGTAGACAGTTTGATGTGGAATACTGAAAAGAAACATGAAAAGGTATCTTGCTGACTAACATTCGACTAAATTGACATTTCCCTGAATGGGAATGGGTCCAAGACAAAGCGTCTTGGCGCAGCATAAGAGGGAGCTGTCCATGATGTCAGAGTCTTCACACAAGTTGGCACTCTGGTCATAAGTGACAACACAACTTCAGTGCAGGCTACCAGTTTTATAGTGTCCTGCAGCCTGGGAGTTTCTTTTGTAACCCAATCGGAATTTAAGGGGTGCAAGCTCAAACTTTCCCTCTAAACCTCTCCTTAAGTAATCACATCAAAACTTTGGTCCCCTATCCTCCAGTAACAACATTTCGGCGACATTAATGTACTGCAGTGGGAGAGAGAAAGGCAAGAAAGTTCTGTCCCATTGACAGAAGTGCCTTCTGCAAGCAAAAAGTTTAATCTGACTCCAATTCACGGTTTCACAAAGGGGAGACACAAAATAGAAACTAGGATATTCAAATCAAACCAGTAAGCCTGCAAAACTCCAAACTTGCTATGTTCACATCATCTCCCTAAAATGAGCTGCTTTATACTAAACCAGGATCCTTGGTCCACTTTTCTCAGTATTTCCTACCTTGATTGGTAGCAATTCTCCAGTGTCTCAGGCAAACCAACAGTACAATCCTAAACAAAGATACTCTCTTCTAAGTCCAGTAAATCTGCTTAGTATTGCACTAAAAAGGTCTTTCTCAAAACCTGCCATTTGAGATCTTTTTTACTGGAGATACCAGGAATGGAACTGGGACCTTATACATGCCAAATATTGTATTGTCGAAGGCTTTCACGGCCGGAGAACAATGGTTGTTGTGGGTTTTCCGGGCTGTATTGCCGTGGTCTTGGCATTGTAGTTCCTGACGTTTCGCCAGCAGCTGTGGCTGGCATCTTTAGAGGTGTAGCACCAAAAGACAGAGATCTCTCAGTGAGAGATCTCTGTCTTTTGGTGCTACACCTCTGAAGATGCCAGCCACAGCTGCTGGCGAAACGTCAGGAACTACAATGCCAAGACCACGGCAATACAGCCCGGAAAACCCACAACAACCATGCCAAATATTCTTAATCACTGAGCCATGGCTGTCCAAACCTGCTGCCCTTTACTCTTCCTTTTAACATCATTCCACTATTTTAAACATAAAAACTCTTTGACCTCTCCCAGCATAGAAATATTGGTAGAAATAAATGTCAAGGGCCTCATCATATAGACATTCTGACTCAGGGCTTTTTTTCTGGGAAAAGAGGTGGTGGAACTCAGTGGGTTGCCCTCTGCAAAAATGGTCACAAGGCTGGTGGCCATTTTCAAGAGGTTCCGGAACTCTGTTCCACCGCGTTCCTGCTGAAAAAAAGCCCTGTTCTGACTACTGTTTCTTGGTTCTTAGGCTCAAAGCCTAACCTCTTTTTCTTTTTCAAGTAATGCAAAATGCAACCACTTTCATTAATATTAGTTGAAATTCTTCCATTCATTCCAGTGGATTGAGCCCAGAATTTTTCCGCAAAGTAAACATTCCCTTACCATCATTAACAGTGATGGGGTAAAACTGTCATTTTAAATCCCACACTGTAGGATAATACAGCACTTACCCAGCTGCTGCATGCAGCTTAGCTGGGTGCTGGTATTTGCACCCACGGCTGGAGGAGGGGGCAGAGCTTTCCCGGGCATCCGGGTCTTTGGCTGGTGGGCGGAGACAGGAGCCTTAGCAGGCGTCTCCGCCCTCCAGCAGCAGTCCCTTCCACGAGATCGGCTGGGAAGGACGTGTATTGCACGCTCCCAGCGATCCGTGGAGGGGGCGAGGACGAGCGGTCGTCTCCCGGCTAGGAGAGCGGCGGTTTTCGGTGGTGCATCCCTCCGCCCGTCTCCTTTGTCCGGGAGCCTTTTTGGAGCGCCGGGGCCAGCTTCGTTCAACGTCGATTGCCCCGGCGTGGGCGTTGGTCGCGCCGCTTGTCTCGGCGGCTCGGTTTGCGCCGCGTTCCGCGGCTTTTATTTTACTTCGGGGAGGAGGGGGGAGTTTTCTGGCCGCTTCTTAGTTGCCGCGGCCGGCGCGGGTCCCGGGGGGCTTCGGGCAGCCTGGTTGCGCCGGGGCTGCTGCCTTCGGGGGCCTTCCCCCCTTTTACCTTCTTGGGGGACGCCATCTTCTCGCGCGGCCGCCATTTTGCCTCTGCAGGCAGCTGGGCTGTCGCCGCGCCACCCCCCCCCCCGGCGGTTTGTGCTTTCCGGCTTAACTGCTGCAGGACGAGGGGCGGGAAAAGCTTCCTCCTCTTTAACTTGCCAGTGGCCATTTTGAGGCTTGCCCCTGTGGTTTTTGCTGGGGGCAGGCCGGCTTTCTCTTGGCCTCACTAATATTTTGGGAGCATTGCAGCCATCATTGGGGAAGTGGCTCAGGTGTTCTGAGTGTTCCCATACTTGATCCTGTGGGGCCTTAGGGCACATATACTGTCTATTTAGATGGCCTCTAAGAAAGGCAAGGGCCCTTCCAAGGGCAAGCAGCCTGCTAGGAGACAGCCTCCTAAAAGGGTTCCAGTGGCGGTTTCTTCCTCTGATGATGAGGGGGAGGAAAATTTCCATTTCGAAATCCTGAAACGCCTTGAGGCATTAGAGAAGGCTAAGGGCGGTGATGTTGGTGCTGCAGAGGCGCAGAAGCGCTCTAGGCCGGTAAGAGCTGCTTCCAAGTCAGCTTTTAGGATGGAGGTTTTAAAGCGGATTTCTGCCCTTGAGTCTGCAGCTGGAGCGGTTGGAGCTGGACCCAGTCAAGAGATGGAAGCCGAGCCGTCTGAGGATGCTGCTGTGGCTGTGGTGGAGCCGGGTGATCTAGGTGACGTGGAACAGGTGGCTGTGGCCGTACAGCCTGCCAGTGTGGAGGGTAAGTCCCCCCTGCCTGCTCAGGCATGCACATGGCCATGGGGGCCCTGGGGTCAGGCCGCTGCCTCCGGGTCCCCAGGTCTTGTTACACCTTCACATACACAGAACGCACCCACTCAGCCTGCAGCAGGTTATCTGGGATGGCCTGGGTTACCCCCGGTTGGGGCCCCTACGGCTGTGGGGGGTTACCCTCAGCTGCCGTGGGGGGTTAGTGAGGGGCAGCCTACTGGTGCCCAGTCAGCTATGGGTCAGTTTATGCCTTATTCTTCTTGGGGGTTCCCTCCTTATGGTATGTCTCCTTACGGAATGGTTCCTTACCGTGCTTTGCCCTTTGGCGACACGGCGCTTCCCTTGGGTGATCATCTCACCCAGGCAACAAGGGACAAGATTGTCAAAGGGGAATATGTCGATGTCTTCAGCCTTCTCTTCAGGGATCTGGAGAAGAAGGACAAGGAAGACTTGGACGATAGGGATAAGGAAAAGATTAAGCGGAGGAAAGTGGACTGCAACTGGCACAACTGGCTGCCGGGTTTTCTTATTTACGCGGGGGTGCTTGGCAGGGCCCAGCCTTTACGGGCCGTGGCACTATTCCAGTACCTGAATATAATTTACCGCGGGTACACGGACTTCGTTGGTGCTGCATGGTTGCAGTACGACGAAGAGTTTAGGATGCGCGCTGCACTCCACCCTCAGTTGCCGTGGGACCAAATCCACCAGCAACTATGGCTGCAGGTCATGTCCCCGGCTAAGCCAAATGCTGGTGACAGGGCCGATAGTGGCCATTTGATACATCGCCCTCAGGCGACGTCATTGACCCGCTCTCAGGCGGGGCAGCCGGTTCAACCCCGGTTGCTCTGCTGGGACTTCACGTCCAAGGGAGTGTGTAATCGCAGGTCATGCAAGTACAGGCACGAATGCCCTTCTTGCTCGGGTCCCCACCCTTATTCATCCTGTCCAAAACCCAAGCCTGGGGGGGGTGGGCGGAAGCCTGGCGGTGGGGGATCCCACCAGTTTCCTAGTAAAGGGCCCCAGCCCGGTAAGGGTGAGAGTGCTTGAGAACTTATTGGAAGGTTACCCTAGGCGTCAGGATGCCTTATATTTGTTTGAAGGTTTTCAGTTTGGTTTCAGAATACCGTTTCAAGGGGCTAGAGCCCCCTTCATGTCTGACAACTTACGTTCTGTGGTCGGCATGGAGGACATTGTTCGTGAAAAAATTAGGAAGGAATGTGCTGAGGGCCGAGTCCTAGGCCCGTTTCCCACACCTCCTGTACAGTGCCTTAGGGTTTCTCCGTTGGGGGTAGTCCCCAAAAAGGCCGCGGGTGAATTTCGTTTAATTCACCACCTGTCCTTTCCTAAGGGAGCTTCGGTGAATGATTTCATCCCCGGGGATCTTTGTTCCGTGCGTTACACCTCTTTTGACCAGGCGGTCAAGGTTGTGCGCCGGTGTGGGTGGGGAGCTGAGATGGCGAAATGCGACATTAAGTCAGCATTCCGCCTTCTCCCTGTGCACCCGGATGATTTTGAATTGCTGGGGTTTTATTTTGAGGGAGGATACTACATGGATCGTTCCCTTCCTATGGGTTGTTCAATATCATGCTCTGCCTTTGAGCGTTTTAGTTCGTTTTTAGAGTGGGAATTGCGTCGGCGGCTTCATTGCCGCGATACGGCGCATTACCTTGATGATTTTTTATTCGTTGGGCCGTTAGGTACCGCCCAATGCGCCAGGCTCTTAGCGGGCTTTCAATCCCTCGCAAAGGAATTGGGCGTTCCTCTAGCGGAGGAGAAAACTGAAGGCCCTGCCCAGGTATTAACCTTTTTGGGCATTGAGATTGACACTGTACACCAGACTTTCCGTCTGCCGGATGATAAGGTGGTCAAGCTTAGGGAGCGTTTGCAAGAAATTAGGGGCAAAAGGAAAGTTTCTTTGCAAGAGTTACAGCAGCTCGTGGGGTACTTGAATTTCGCATGCAGGGCTATTGCTCCCGGGCGTCCCTTTTTGCGCAGGATGTGTGACGCAATGGCATTGCTCCGTGCGCCTCACCATCGGCTTCGGATTAATAGGGGCATGCAGGCGGATATCGAGGTTTGGTACGAGTTTTTGGGGTCTTTTAACGGTGTCACTTTTTGGAGGGATGTCCTCTTGGTGGGCGATGGTTTACAGGTTTCTTCAGATGCCGCAGGAACCATCGGTTTTGGCGTTTACTTTAGGGGCCACTGGTGTGCTGACCGCTGGCCGAGGGAGTGGCTGGCCATGGGTTTAGGCAGGGATCTCACGTTCCTTGAGTTTTTTCCCATCCTGGTTGCGGTTTTTGTTTGGGGTCGAGAATTGTCAAACCATGTTGTGCACTTCTGGTGCGATAACATGGCGGTGGTTCAAGTAGTTAATTCCCTTACCTCCAAATCGGCCAGGGTTATGGGTTTGGTCAGGGCATTTACGCTGAGGTGCCTTCGGCTCAACATTCTGTTTAGGGCCAGGCATGTCCCTGGCGTGGACAACGGTCTGGCAGATGCCTTGTCTCGCCAACAGATGGACCGTTTTCACCAGCTAGCCCCCGACGCCAACAGGTTTCCCTGCAGAGTCCCCCCAGAGGTGTGGCGGCTTGGGAATCTGAAGTGAACAGAGCTATTCTGTTGGCCATTGCCCCCAGCACGCGAAAATCGTATGGACGTGCGGTAGGACAGTTGCAGGACTTTCGGGCCCGGGTTGGGTTGCAGGAGCTCTGGCCCATTCCAGTCGACCACCTGTTGCAGTTTTGCGTTGCGCAACGTGAGCGCGGTATGGCTGTCAGGTCCATTAGGGGGCAGCTTGCCGCATTTGCTTTCATTAGTAAGGCCCGCGGATTCGCTGACTTTAGCGGCGACTTCCGTTTAAGGAAAATGCTTGAGGGTTGGGCCAGGGAGCTTTCTGTTTCCAGAGATAAGCGTCAGCCTATTTCCCCTTCGATTCTTAAGGGTCTTCGGGCTGTTTGGGGACTGGTCTGTGCTTCACAGTTTGAAGTACGGCTCTTTCACGTGGCCTCACTTATTGCCTTCTTTGGTGCTCTGAGAGTGGGGGAGCTAGTTGTCCAGTCGCGGCTTGATGATTCTGGCCGGGCCCTTCAGGCTCAGGATCTTACCTTTCCTGATGGCCAAGTTTCTATTAGGGTTAGGCGTTCTAAGACAGACCAGATGGGCAGGGGGTCGGTTATTGTTTTGGGCCCCTGTAGTGAAAAAGGTTTATGCTCTGTAAAGGCACTGCGGCGCTATTTAGTCGTCCGGGGCAACGCCCCGGGGGTGCTGTTTCGTCATGAGGATCTTTCCCCATTGACACGCTATCAATTCTGGTCCGTAACCAGTAGGGCCTTAAAGCGTTTAGGTCTAGAGGGAGTTAGGTTTGGCACCCATTCCTTCCGAATTGGGGCCGCCTCTACTGCAGCTGTAATGGGGTACTCTAGTGATGCGATTCAGAGGGTGGGCAGATGGCGTTCTTCTGCCTATCGGTCATATGTGCGTCCGTTGCCGGTGTGTGGACTGTCTACTGACTGATTGTTTTCTTTAGGTTTGGCGGGGCGTCCAGATCGGAAGCGGATCCTTATTGTGGGACACAGTATGGTGTTCTGGGCCGCAGCTCATGCCAGAAAATCCCCGATTGGATCTCAGCTTGGGCTGAGCGACGGTGCCGTCATTGAATGGTGCGGCCGGCGGGGTCTTCGATGGTCGGGGTTATTGCCGCTTCTGTTTAGGGGCAGGACGGGTCCTCCCCCACATGTTGTTTTAATTCATTTGGGCGGCAATGACCTTGGCCTTTTGAAAGGTCGGGCCCTTTCGATGCAGGTGATTGCCGACTTCCGGGCGATCAAGGCACGATGGCCGCGTACATACATATTTTGGTCTGCAATGCTCCCTCGAAGGGCATGGAGAAAGACCCTCGAGCCTAGGGGCATGGCGCGGGCCTTGCGCCGGGCCAATAGGGCCATTCAGAAGGCTTTAGCCGAGGGGTTGGGAATTTTTCTTCCACACCCCAGGATTAGGGCCGCTTCTGCCAACCTTTATAGGTCTGACGGGGTTCACCTGTCAGCGGCAGGTAACGATATCTTTCTGGATGATCTGCGGCTAGGCCTCAGGTTGGCGCTAGGCCACCTGTGGGGCGCGGGGGCCTAAGCAGAGGCTTGGCCATCCGCGTTGGCAGGAGAAAGTCGGGGAGTAGGGAGCGGGCCGGTGAGCACCCCTTTGGCAATTCCCCATAGGTGGGGAAAGGGGTCTGTCAGGTAGGATGGCATGCTTCATGGCTGCCACCACCTGGCTAGACCGCCTACTGGGAACCCCGGGTGCAAGTCCTTCCCTCATGCTGTATGGCTGAGGCTTTAGGATCTTGAGGGGGAACCCTTTGCCTGGCCGGCCGGGTCTAGGCCATTCTTCGAATGGCTCAAGCCCGGGGCAGCGGGGCTCGCCCATGCAGGTCAAGGCGGAGGTCCTGGTTGGACCCCGTGGCTTGACCTGTACCGCAAGTTGGCCTTGCCGCAGTTTATTGTTATTGTTATGTTAATAAAGCGGCCCTTAGTTCCAAAATACTGTGTCTGCCTCTTTCTTCCGACTGTGGGGGGCAATACAGCACTTACCCAGCTGCTGCATGCAGCTTAGCTGGGTGCTGGTATTTGCACCCACGGCTGGAGGAGGGGGCAGAGCTTTCCCGGGCATCCGGGTCTTTGGCTGGTGGGCGGAGACAGGAGCCTTAGCAGGCGTCTCCGCCCTCCAGCAGCAGTCCCTTCCATGAGATCGGCCCACCCGCCTCGCCCTGTTGCAGTGCAGGATTAGCCGGCTGCTGTTGAGCCAGGTAGGAATTTTTTCCCATTCCTGGATTGGCCACATGGGTTTGGGTTTTTCACCTACCTTGTATTGTAGCAGGACGAGAGGCATTTTATGGGTGTTGCTGTGTAGGTGTCCTGGCAGGAGAAAGTCGGGGAGTAGGGAGCGGGCCGGTGAGCACCCCTTTGGCAATTCCCCATAGGTGGGGAAAGGGGTCTGTCAGGTAGGATGGCATGCTTCATGGCTGCCACCACCTGGCTAGACCGCCTACTGGGAACCCCGGGTGCAAGTCCTTCCCTCATGCTGTATGGCTGAGGCTTTAGGATCTTGAGGGGAAACCCTTTGCCTGGCCGGCCGGGTCTAGGCCATTCTTCGAATGGCTCAAGCCCGGGGCAGCGGGGCTCGCCCATGCAGGTCAAGGCGGAGGTCCTGGTTGGACCCCGTGGCTTGACCTGTACCGCAAGTTGGCCTTGCCGCAGTTTATTGTTATTGTTATGTTAATAAAGCGGCCCTTAGTTCCAAAATACTGTGTCTGCCTCTTTCTTCCGACTGTGGGGGGCAAATGTAATACTTTAGAATATTCAAAACTGGCAACTGGAAAGATTGCAGGTACATTAACCCCCAAAAAGGAAAATTTGTTTTAAAAAATATAATGCAATAAGCTAAGACAGCAAAAAATAATCTCCATGGGGAAGTCTCAGTTTACCTGAACAATAATACTAGAAAAACCAGCCCAGCACTAAAAGTGGATAAGAGCTTATGTAAATCTTTTAATTCAGCAAGGTGACAGTTTAGAAAGTGCTGAGAGCCTCATATCACCTCGCTCCTTTTGACAACTCTGAAAGCAATTCAGCAGGGATCACTTCTTCACATAGTGGCCTTGTTGCTCCAACAGAGGACAAAAACCATTTTATTTTTCACACAGTTGAAAACAGGATGTGTCATGCTGAAGGAGACAGTTGCTCCACTGACAGTCAGTCTTAAAACTTGCTCATATGCATGTTTGGAAGAAGGCCAAGATTAATATAACACAATTGCCTTTTACTCTAATGTGGGTGCTTGGTTTGTGGAGAAGTGAACACATGTGACTGCTTTATACTGAGTCAGATCATTAGTCTATCAAAACCTGTATTGTCTGCTGTGACAGAAAGCAGCTCTCCTGGTTTTCAGGTAAATGTCTTTCACATCACATGCTCCCTTTTAACAGATGTCATAAATTGTACCTGGTACCATCTGTGTGCAAAGCAGATGCTCTACCACTGAGGCACAGTGCCACCCAAAGGTGGGGTTGGAGCTTTAACCTTTTCCATCTGTGTTAGCGGTCAGAACCTCCCCCATAATATTAGAAGTCTTTCGGTTATGGAGATGCCATAAACCTCTTCTCTAAATATGCTTCCAGCATTAAAATCACTGCCCAAGCAGGCAGAAAATTTGGAAGCTGCTGCCCAAGCAGGCAAGCCACATCCTGCCTAGGAGCTGGAATGTGCAAACATCAGGAGAAACAGGCGAGGCCAGCTTGACCCCCTCCCTTGCCCCAGAGGCACAGTAAGGATCCTGATACAATAGGGCCTTCCCGGAGTTCCTGAATTAATCAGTACAACCGACCCTGTTGATCTCACCTTAACCACTTTCCTATTCTTAGGTGGGTCAGAGAACTGATCGCCTCACCCATCCACCTTGCGGGTTGTCGGTCATAATTTGATAACTTTAGTTCTGCCCTGGAAAACTTAATCAAACCCTCTTAGTTCTTTGTTACATCCTGGAGATGGTTTACAGGCTTATCGTCCCACCTTGGGAACAGTTTGCCAGCTCTTTGTTTCGCCCCAGAGACAACTTTGCAATCCTGTGTTCCACTCCGGGAACAACCACTCAGGGCCAAGCTACACATGACGAATGACACTTGAACGGCAAGTGGATTGAGTGGAGGGCAAGTGAACAGGGAGAAATACACTTGCTGTTCAAGTGTCATTCGTCATGTGTAGCTTGGCCCTCAGACCTTTGTTTTGGGGGAGGAAGATGCAATCTTGCCCCAAAGTAGGATCCATGGTATAAAATAGGCTGCCCCTCAGCCCCAAACTGGGTGCATGCTTGGATCCAGCATTCCATCGTCGAACCTCTGTTTGAATCCCTTTCGCCTTGAAGCACAGGCCATTTAACACTGCTCCTCTCTCTCTGACGTCTGGATAGGTAAATATCACCCAAACCCTCAAACTCTATCCAACTTTCACCACGGCTTTCTAGTTAGCTCTGAATATTGTGTGCCTTGTGTGCAATTGACTTTCATTATTTTAAGTAAAATCCCCTTTTTGATTGAACATCTGTCTGTTTACTGAAGAAGTTCTCTAGCTGGGACAATCCCCATATACATAGACTAAATGATCCTTAAGTTACCGCTCCTCTCACTAATTCTCCTTGCTGTTAATTCCCCCAACTCGCAAGGAGACCTCTTTCGGTAACATCTGTCCAGAACACAAGGGCTCAAAAAATACACTTCTTGTAATGTGTTTTTGTATAAGACGTCCATTGCATCTCTTCTGGATATTTTTTCACAGATTTATGCTCGCCAAACTTTTGTTATTTTGCTGATCTGTCCAGCAACATTTCTTTAATGCAAGTGACCACTCTGTGTGTGTGAGGGTAGGGGGCAGGGGGTGGGTAAAGTTACCAACAGTTTGAATGATACTTTGTTTTTTTCAGGTTTACCTGTAGGCATGAGAAAGTAAGAATACCTTTGTATTGTGAAAAGCATAACATGATGATTCCAGCAGATTCATCCATTAAACCTACTAGAGACCAGGTTGTTGCTATTGTTTCCTAGTCGGTTAGCAACTCTGTGAGTGAGGGAGCCATCTGAGGATGTTTTAAAATCTATGACTGTACCACAGGATGGCGGACATATTCTGACTCCACTCACAACCCACTGTCTTGTAACCTGACTTTATCCTGAACCACCCTATTTTGCTCCTGTTCTAAAACAAAAAGGGAAATATTTTTTAAATCTAGCCACTGAAGTGAGGGGGCTTCTTAATCTGTCTTGAAGAGTGGTATATAAGTGTTGCTGCTGCTGCTTTTGTTGTAGATATTTGATGGTGGAATTAAACTGAAGGAATTAAAACAAAATCAAACTGCATATGCTTCAAATGTATAACTGAAATGCAATACAAAGTAAAATTATGTTACAATAATGAAGCTAAAAGGGGGAAATCTACTCATTGTTGCTGAAAATGCACTGATGTTCAAAAGATTCTCTGAACCTACTTAAAAACCTAGATTTTTTTAAAGAGAAATTATAGTGATCAAGTCTCAAATACCCCTTTCCCTTTTTACATTTCCAATACAGTCTTCTTTCTTTTCTAAAAAAACCTTCCAATTTATAACATATTGAATTTCATCTCCAGCAACTATAAAGAGAAGGATATTTAATTTCCTTTCAGTAGTATGTTACCTTCTGACCACACTCTTTGATTTTATCCGGCTTACTTATAAATCTAATGTATAAATGGAGCTGTTTTTGTTTATTCAGTCAGTTATGGATGTGTTCCTACAAAATTTTGATGAAAGTCACTAGCAAACACTTGTGATTTTTCCTCACTGACAGAATATGACAGCTATTTTAATTGTAATCCCCAAGGGTTCTAATAATTAACAACTTCGGTATGTGACATCTCTCTCTCTCTCTCTCTCCTTTTGTCATAAGCATTTTTCCTTGGCATTTCCAGTACAAAAAGAACATTCCAGTCAAGCACGTTCTTCTCTGCTATCAAATGATAGAGGCATAGTGCATCAGTCACAGATATGGAGTAGTTATGAGCTTTTCTTAAGGCACAGACTAGCATTCTTGAACAACCAGGGCCCAAGTATCAGTGGGAAAATATATACACTTTAATAGATCCAAGAGACTCCAGTACTGCAGGTCCATTTTTGGTATAGATTGGTTTGTGTGTGTGTGTGTGTGAGTGTGTGTGTGAGAGAGAGAGGAGCGTATAATGGATATTGTATGTATGTATATGAGAAAGTATTATGAAATCATGTTGTATGGGGAAAGGAGTTAATTTTTTACCATTCCTAGATAAACAGTTCTTGGGCTCTGTGAATACATTAATCAATAGGATGCCATTTGGAATTTGGTGATGCCAAACTGGGCAAGAGGGATCCACCTACCAATATACAGCAGCTTAATTAACAAGCCAACAAAGAAGCAAGTTAGATCTGAGGCAATGCATTATTCTTCAGGAAGATTAGCTTGCTCTAGATTAGGTATGTTATTCTTGAAGCTACAAAGCTATATATTCATTATCAAGCCCTTTGCAGGTGCTGATAGTACTGTTCTCCTAGAATCCAGTCCTGTTCTTCATTACTGGAAGTCAGTCAGCAGTAAAGTTATTATCTCACAGCAAAAATCTAGGTTACATCTCAGGCAAGTGTAGGAAAAATTATTCCCACAGGGCACAAAAAAGGAACAGTTAGGCAGTACATTGAACTAACATGTCTTTTAAGAGAAAATACAGCAAACTTTAAAGTTACACAGGAATTTTTCTTTTAGGAAAAAGAGGCACTTGGGACAGACACGGTGGCTATGATCCACATTAATTAGCAAATAGAGTACCTATTGAAGTTTTCTGTGTAGTATTCCCACTCTTCCAAGGCAATAACTATATATTTGCTATACTGGGGCAAATAGCAGCTACCTGGGGCCATTAAAAGCATTTGGGGAAATGCTTTTAAGTGCCCCTTCCTATCACTCTGTGACTCTGATCAGAATTGAGCCCTAATGTGTAAAAATTGAAGTCTAAAAAATACTGGGAGCATCTCATCTGGTTTGGCCATTGGCTGTATAATTTTGTTATCTTGTGCAAGGGATTCTTCAAGACTCTCCAGAAACCAAGTAAATAAAATAATAGCATCCATGGAAATATAGAAACCATGACAGAAGATATTTCTGCATCTGAAATGCAAACAAAAGTCTTTAAACAGATTCAGTTTTTAACATGAAAGTGCTCTGGGGTCCAACTCTGTAGCTGCTGTAAATGGGAACACGTTTGCCTAGTATAGGTGGGTGTCCCAACAACACCTTCCCTGGGAAGGCACTCATGGCCATCGTTACATGTACCTTGGTCAGTCACATCCTCCAGATTAATATTTTATTATGTAAAATGAAATACAAGTAGTTCTTCCGTTAGAAAAATGGGAGGGGACACCTATGTTAGGAGAGTCAAACTCAGACTCGGTATCACATCATGGGTGGAAGAGTTTAGCATTTCACAGTCTTAGGACACAGATGCTGTGGATACCTTAAAGGCCAATTCTGTCTGTTCTTACTCCTCCAGTTACAGAATGCCATTGTAGTACGAACTAAATTTCTCCTTATATACAGCCGCTTAAAATGATTGAGATGAGGGATGAAAATAACTACGGCTGGAGATGGATGATGTTTTTTCAGAGAATTGAAAGGCACTTTTGAAAGAGGGATTGCTGTCATGGCATGTAGGCACATCTCTCCCTCTGGTGAAGAGATTGTGTGCATCTGTAATTTCTCTACAGCTAAAATATTTGTAGCTGTTTGTAGGTCATACATTCAGACTGAAAACAGATAACAATTCCGGCCAATTGTTAATTGAACTAAAGTTGTTGGTATTCTCTATATGTTTATCTTATACAAGGTGTTGCTGTTTTCTCTCCCCTCCCCCCTCCCCCAGGAGCATGGTATTCCAACAAACATGGGCTATGCAGTGGCTCCACACCATTCTGGGGTCTATCCTGTTCATATTCAGCTGTATGAAGCCTGGAAGAAAGTGTGGGGTATTAAAGTCACCAGCACTGAAGAGTACCCTCATCTGAAACCTGCACGGTACAGGCGGGGCTTCATCCACAATGGCATCATGGTACATGGCATTTCCATTACTTCATAATCGTATCTCTGTGGACATGACTAAAGCAATGCTGTTTTCCACCTTTTAAGAAGTTTGGAGTTTTAAGAACAGCATTTTAAATCTATTGGGGATAAGAGAAAATTTAAGAAAAATTTAAGAAAATATTAAGAAAATTTAAGAAAATTTGCTAGAACTGGAAATAAAATCAGTTGAGGGTCCAGTTTCCTTCCAAAGTATAAATTGGAAGGTGAGTAAGCAATTGACATGAATATCTAACCTGCAATGCGCTTTAAATGATCTATGCAAACATATTCCGTTGGCTTAAATTACCTTACAGAGGCCTAACTACAAGCAAACTGATGCATTACTTTTGCATTTGTGCAGCTGGAAAATTCTTTATAAACAAGAAGAGCATTCAGACAATAAATGTAACGGAACAGTTTACAGCCACTGCTGTAGCTTCACTTCTGTGTCAGATTTCAGCATGCTTTATCCATGTTTCCAACAAACTCAAATGGGCACACATATTTCTCCTGCCAATGTGTTATGACATGGTAAAAGAAGTAATCATCATGGCGAAGGAAGTGAAATTATTTCCAGCCAGTACAAAGAGAGGGCAGCTGTTCATATTTTCCACTAAATGTCATGGCACGAGGTCAAAGATGTTCTTCCAAGGTCATCTCTATGTAGAATTAACTTGGCCCATTACTGATATAAAAAGCTGTAGCTAGTTGGCAGCTGAAACAGCCAAAGCAGCAACAGCAAACAGATTGGAGCAAAAAGCACAGATGACTATTATGTCCAAGAGAAATGTCAAAGAAATATTAGACAGATGGGAATCAGAAACATTTACTAGAGGTCACCGATACTTTATATTGGTTCGAGTTGGTTGAAAATATTTCTAAGTGTAGATTTTACTGGATCTGCCTATGAAATAGATTCCATGTTCATAAACATATATTTTAAGCCCTTTATTGATTTCTGAAATGAAGAAAGTTGGGGTTGAAAGACTTAAGGTTTCATTGAACATGTTGTTTAGGAATGGATGAAAGACGTGGTGTGGAGCCATTCTGTAGATGAGTGGTTCTTTTCACATCATGTGAATTGAAAAACACTAAGAACTGAAAACACTACAAAAACAATCCGGTAGAACATTTTTTCGGCTCTATTCTCAGGTACTCCCTCGACAGACATGTGGACTCTTCACCCATACAATCTTTTACAAAGAATATCCTGGGGGGCCTCAAGAACTAGACAAAAGCATCCGTGGAGGCGAACTGTTTCTTACTATCCTCCTCAACCCTGTAAGTACCTCCTTTTGTTATTTTACAATGATAGTAAAATTCTATATGATGCCAAAGAAGGAGGGGTGCAACTATCATTTCTTTCCAAAGCACAAATAAAATATATTTGGTCAGATATTAGTATTGATTAAGAAATAGTTGCATCCAGAATAGTCAGTTATAGGATAACATAATACATATAAGCATTGTTTAATAGAGTGACGTTAAAAAAAAAAAAGATACTGCCTGAATCATTGGATGTCTCCGAATATCATCATTCTTTCTTCTAAACATGAATTTGGAGGTTCTGTTTCTATGAGTAGGCAATAAAATAAACCACTCAGACAGTCTGAAGAAGAGAGCTCTGACTCTTGACTCTCGAAAGTTTGTACCTTGAAAACTTTGTTGGTCTCTAAGGAGCCACTGAACAAATTCCTGCTGGTTAACTGCAGACAAACACAGCTACCCACCTAAAACTACATCCAGACACTGTAAGGTTTATGTGTATACAGAACTGTACAAGTATGCATAAAAATATTACTTGGCAGATTTTTGTAAAAAAGAAAAAAAAAGGATCCCCTCAACAGCCCAGATGAGGACTGAACATACTCAGTGAGGCATGAAATGCTGAGAGCAGCTGAGATTAGCCCCCCATAGCATGAAATTTTCCAGTATTTTGGAGGAGGAAGTTTGGGTCAAGAAGAAAAGGTTCCAGGATTTCCTTCCCTCTTATGATTACTCCATGTCCCCTGGCAGCAACATAATCAAGTGCCTGTCACAAATACAAAGACCTGCTGATGAGGTTTCTATATACTCAGAAGACTCCTGAAGAAAAATGCAGGAAAATATTGATTTCTTATTTTGAAAAAGATTTCTCCCCCAATGATCTGATGAGGACAGTGCATTGAGAGAGAAGGCCCTTTCACATCTCTGTTTTAACCATATTTTTATCCATTGCTGCCCTGACATGGTGTAAAGTGATGTGGGCATGGTGTTTTCAAACAGTATTTACATCCATTTGTGAACTGTGTGAATTGCCTGTGACCATTTCAAACAACTTCCTTGGTATCTGAAGAAGTGAGCTGTGACTCTCAAAAGCTCACACCCTTTTTTTTGTTAGTTTTATAGGTGCTACTGGGCTCTTGCTCTTTTCCACTATTTCAAACAACATCTTTTCTGGAACTGCCGTGTAGGTTTTTTTAACAGTGCAAACTATGGCACTATAACTTAAATCACTATCCATTCCAAAAATAGAGAGGAGGCGAGAACATGTTGGAAACGGGCAGGAAAATAAAAAGGCAGCACTGTTAGAAGGAGGTTTGCCAGCTCCAAGTTGAGAAAATCCTGGAGATTTGGCAGGTGGAGGCTGGAGAAGAGAGGGTTTGGGGAGGGGAGGGACTTCAGCGTGGTATAATGCCACCCTCTGAAGAAGCCATTTTCTCCCAGGAAACTGATCTCTGTAGTCTGGAGATCAGGTTTATTTCCTGGAGATCTCCAGCCACCACATGGAGGTTGGCAACCCTATGGAAGCACTACAGACAACAGAACTTGGATTAGAGGATCCCCTGCTTTGACCAGAGGATCGGTAGGCCTAACCAGGACAGTAGCAGCTGGATAAATAAGAACTAAGCAGGTGTCTTCTATCATTCTTTCTTGTAGAAATGATTGACTACCTCATTTCTGCTCATTAAAATATATAATTTATGGTGGTTCTGTCATAATTCTGAGCAGCAAATGTAACAGTTGTAATTAGTTGATTCCAGGTCTATGTGTAATAGTTTTGTTTATGAAAACCCAGAGTCAGGATAAACTGAAAACAGCGAGTTTTGTAGATGTCTGACCTACCAGCAGCTACCAGCAGCAGTTACTCCATATTTGTTGGCAGAGTTCAATCCAAGTTTTGGAATTTGCTTTCAATGAATTTACTGCAACAGGATTTTTGCAAAAGACAGTAACTGACTGCAGGCCATTAATACAACAGAGAGCCCTTCAGAGCACAAGCACTAGCACATACTGATACACAGCAGAGAGAGAGAGAAACAAACAAGAGGTAGCTTGAACTGAAAGAGAAAACGTTCAATAAACTCTAAACTCTAGAGAACGCTCCACAGCTCCCCCTAGGGTACAAGTGGACTTAACTACTTATTAAGCCATATTTACAGTAACTATACTCTTAGTAGGCTGTCACTTCTTCAACAATAGTAACTAGAGGTGGGCACGGACTGCATAACGGACCTAATTTCCCCACAAATTTACCTAGTTTGTCATTCGTGAACACGCGGGCTGTGGGCGCATGTTCTTTTCACGAAAGCGCTGAACTTTGGGGCGTTCTGTCCATCTGTCCGTTGGCCCGTTATGCCAGGATTCTCTACATCCCTGCTCAAACAATTTCCTAGGCAATGGTGTAAAGCCACCTTCCCCGTTTGGAACACACCACTCTCAGCCCAGGAAACCTTGATTGGCAGCTCTGTCAGCCAAACAGAGAGCGCCTAGCATTTCTGTATAAAAGACAAAGCGCGCAAAGCCCTGCTTCATTTTTCTGGCGCGGGGACATGAGTTAGCTTAGCAACTGCTTGCTGCCGGGAAGTTTTTCTTTTCACAAGAGCGCGGCTTGTGCCTTAGGAAGGGCTTTGGGGCTTCAGTTGCAAGAGAGCTTACTCTATTCTCCATTCCTGTTTAATTTTTTTCGCCTTTCAATTCTGGTTTTCTTGAGAGCACTTTTTTTAAAAATCCTTTTACCGTACTATCGGGTTACTCTGATTTCTTTCGGCTTTCAAATCCTTGGGTTCTGGGGCTCAATTCCCCCCCCCTCCAAAAAAAACTCTTCCCTATTTCTGGGTTGCCAGTGGGTTCTATTGTGTTCTGACCCCACCCACTCGCAGACCCGCAGTGGGTGCAAGGCAGCTTTGGGCGCTGTCTGCTTGAGTTCTTTCCTTCTTTCCCCCACTTTCTTGGCTGCTGAGGTGCAAGGGGAGACTGCTATTGGGCTCTGTGACACACCTACTCTCTGGCGACCAGCAGCTCGCTTTGGGGGCTTTCTCTGCTTGATTTCTTTCAAAGCCTTTCTCTCCCTAAATAGTGGGTGACTTTGGGGGAGCTTTCCTGCCTGGCTTTTGAGGTGCAAGGGAGGGCTGCTACTGGCCTCTGTGCAGGGGTGGAGCAAGGGTTTACCTCGCTCGCGGCCAGCCGGCCGGGCGCCCCCACGCGCGCACGAGCGCGCGCACGCACCGGCCTGCGTGATGACGTCACGCGTGACGTTATCTCGGGAGCGCACGCGCCGCCGCCGGCCCGATTGCTGCGGCGGGCGGCCTCCGAGCTCTCCCACTCGGTTGCCTGCGCCGCCGCAGATGCCTGCCCGCGGTGGCTGCGCCTGGCCAGGGGCTTGTGCTGGCGGTGGCAGCAGCGCGGGGTGGGAGGGATAGGAGGTTGGTGCTTTGTGGCGCGCGCTCCCGCCCGCCGAGCCTCCTCCGGCACTCCCTCCAGCACCCCACGCCTGCGGCCACCGCCTACCTGGCCTCAATAGGCCCGCCGCCCCTGCCTCTGTGAAACACCCACTCTCTGACGACTGGCAGCACGCTTTGGGGGCTGTCTGCTTGACTTCTTTCAAAGCCTTTCACTCCCTAAATAGTGGGTGACTTTGGGGGAGCTTTCCTGCCTGGCTTTTGAGGTGCAAGGGAGGGCTGCTACTGGCCTCTGTGAAACACCCACTCTCTGACGACTGGCAGCACGCCAAGCAAGCAGACACACCACATCACTGAGGTGGGACTCGTTGTCCACTGCCCAAAGAGGCTCCCTCTGAACAGGGTAGCATAAGTCTCCTTCCCTCAAGGTGTGGAAGACATCCTTTCCATCCCTCCCATGCCTTCCATTCCAGCAAGGGGCCTTTGAATTGCTACACAATCTCCTGTTGCGGAGTTGGCTTTCAATCAAGTACATCCATTCATTTCCCATCATGGGGAGTTGGTCTTCCCGCCCCCGGGGAGGGCATCTATTGTTGATGCAGCCCCATGTAGGTGGGTTATGTGGGCAGCCACCTCTCCTGGACAGGAGCACAAGTCTCCCTCCTTCCACTAAGGGTGGGTAAGGGTCAGTCAGAATAGGGGAGTGGAAGTTGTTGTTTGTCTAAGTCTTTGGAAAAGTGATAATTGAGGAGTGTTACATGAGAACCTTTGGTGGGGAAAGTCTACTCAAGTGAAAATCTGTGGGGAAAATAAGGCCTTTCTGAATTGAACCGGTTCTCGAACCGGGCCGGTCCGTTTAAAAGTTAGTGGTCTGTGGTCTGTGAAAGTCCACGGACCACAAACCGGTGGTCCGTAGCCACCTCCCGGTCCGTGCTCATCTCTAATAGTAACAAATTTTTCAATCATCATCCATTGTAAGAAACACAGTCTGAGTCAATAAAAGGTTCACCACTGTGAACCAAATCTTAGTTATAATTAATAATTAACCTGAATTAAAAACTGATGTGGTTGTTTTACAAGCTCTATCTACCTACATCTGTCTCATCTGGCCACAAAGTCTCCAATATCCCTGTAAGCAAAAGGCCTTCATTGGCAGTCAAGTATATGTACTGAACACCATAATCCTTTTAAAAAATATTTGCCAGGGTAATTTGATGGATTTAACCCTCCATAATTTACAGTGTAATCAATGGGCTTCGACTGAAGTAACTCTATTTAGGATCACACAGTTGGAGTGCTTTGTTATGTTCCCAATCTACCCCTGCTGGCTGTGTCCATAATCTGTTCCATCTATCTTGATGACCTGCTAATGTACAGAAAAGAGAGGTTCTACCACCAAAACGTTTGTGGCTTGGTAAAAAATCACACAGAACAGTCTACTGATTCATGGCCTGTATCTCCCAAAAGATCTATTCAACGGGAAGGGATTGTTGCTCAATAGTAAAGCTCATGCATCATATGTAGAAGTTCCCAGGTTCAATCTCTCACATTTCCAGCTTAGTTGTTTCTCATATAGAAAGTACTGGTAGGAGAACCTTCTCTATAGGGGATTCTGGAGTGCTGCTACCAGTTGTAGTGGACGTTACTGAACCAAATGGTCTGACTTGGCATAAGGCAGCTTCTAGAGAGCCAGTTTGGTGTAGTGGTTAAGAGTGCAGGAATCTAATCTGGAGAGCCGGGTTTGATTCCCCACTCCTCCACTTGAAGCCAGCTGGGTGAACTTGGGTCAGTCACAGCTTCTAGGAGCTCTCTCAGCCCCACCCACCTCACAGGGTGATTGTTGAGTGAATAATAATAACAAACTTTGTAAACTCCTCTGAGTGGGTGTAAAGTCGTCCTGAAGGGTGGTATATAAATCAAATGTTGTTGTTGTTGTTAGACCAAGCCTGTTTTAACCTCCTTAAAAGAATTTCTGTTCTGCACATAGCTGTGAAGATAAATTCATACAGTATTTATCTTACATTCTCTTTTTTATGCTGTATTCTTTTTCTCAATTGTTTTGTGTACACTTAGAGATTATATTGTATCTCCCACAAGACAGCCCAGTTTCAAGCAGTGCTACATCTAGTGACTGTAAAATAAAGTGCAAGGAACACTTATGGGATAGATAAAGATTTAGCTCCTCAAAAAAATAGGTTGTTTTTATTTCCTAAATATGGATTGGGGAGTTGATTTAGACACCCAGGTATTAAAATGATGGCTTTTAGACCTCAGGAGTAAAGTATAGTTTGACTTCAAAGAGTTCTTAATACATAGAGCCCTTTTATTCAAGAATTTTTAGCTATAATATGACAACTATTGCAGTGTTAAAAGGAATCACACTTTGTTAACCAGACTTTATTTATTTAGAAGATATTTTTGTCTGCAAATTTACTTTTTGCTATCTCCTTATTATAACTAGAAAAGGTACTTTACTGGGCCATAATTTTGCTTCACTGTCAAACTTTCCACGTACTTCTAATTTCTTGCTTAACATTATTTTGATTTCCCTAAGCTATTGAATGGAAAGTTTGGAATTATGAAATTTAAATGTTCACTTATGTAGTGGGATTTGACAGGTTATTTGAGACAACGTGCTTCTATGTGTAGTCACATGGATTTTTCAAGCAGCAGTAATGCATAGCACTAAATGGCAAGTTTCAGTGTTTTCTCTTGGCTAAACCTAGACTGTTTTCACACTGCCTTATTTTAGTGGCACGTTAGCGCTGTTCTGCTGTTTTAGCTGCACTTGTTCACACTTCTTCGCAATCGTGCCGTGCATAATCCATGAACAGCTCACTTTTCTGCCGCTTTAACTTGTAAAGCTCTTGTTCTGCTTTTTCAAAGTTGTGACAGGTTTTTACCGCTATTCGCCTCATGCATGAGAACGCATGAAACTGCTCCCCCCCCCCCGAGTAGTGCCACAAATGGGTATTTAGCCACACCCACTGTTGCTGACTTTGAGTCAGACCAGAAGAGACAGCGGGTTGGCGCAAGTTTACCTGGGAAATGTAGGAGGCTGGAGCTGCTGGTTTCCTCCAGAAAGGGGAAGGGGAGCCTCGCTCGCTGAAGTCTACGAGACTCCTTCCCCACCCCTTCTCCCTTCTGTGAGAGCAGCCTGCCAGCTGCAGGCTTCCCTCACTTGCTGAAGAGCCGGAGAAAGCTAGCAGCTCCAGCCGAGGGATCTACTGCTGCTGCTGCTGCTGCTCTGACATGCTCTTGCTTCTCCGACTCAGCATCTGTCTCAACCCACTTCACCGTTTTTGAGAGCAGTTGTGTTTGTGTGATTCTCTGATGTGAAGTGAGTTGTGTTATTTTTATGTAGTACACTGCTTTAATGCCCTGTTGTGCCTTCCTACTGTGTACCCTAAAGCAGTTAAGGAAATAAAGTGCTTTTGACAGCAATATTTTGGGGTGATTCTCTGATGTTAAGTGAGTTGTGTTATTTTTGTGTAAGATACTGCTGCCATGCCCTTTGGTGCGCCCCCCTGCTGTGTATCCTAAAGCTGTTCAAGAAATAAAGTGTTTTTGACAGGAATCGTGCTTTTGTGATTCTCTGATGTTAAGTGAGTTGTGTTATTTTTGTGTAAGATACTGCTGCCATGCCCTTTGGTGTGCCCCCCTGCTGTGTAACCTAAAGCTGTTCAAGAAATAAAGTGTTTTTGACAGGAATCGTGTTTTGTGATTCTCTGATGTTAAGTGAGTTGTGTTAATTTTTCTGTGTGGGGGACTGCTGGTGTAATGTGTCATAATGCTTTGCCTACTTGTACTTTGAAAGGGAGAAAATAATATTTAAAAAACTTTATTTTGTGTTGTTCGTGTTTTATTCTTTGTTGTGCAGTTGGTTCCCATCATAGGGAACAATGGGGCTGGCTGGCCAGCCATCTCTGTAGGTGGTGGGGGAATTTGAGGGAGGGTGTCTGTGGTTCAGGTGCTCTTTCACAGGGACCAGCTGGCACTCAGAAGTGTGCCCACCATTGTGGCACCCCTGGGCTGTGCAGAATTGCCCAGGGAAAGAGAGTTTAGAAGTTCCCAGCATAGGGAACAAAGGGAGAGGGCTGGCCTTTGCCAGCCTGTTCCTGGGGTTATGGGTGTGGGGCAGGTGGGGGTGGATTTGGGTCTGTGAGGGGCTAATGTGGGGATTTGGGTCTGTGTGTGGCAGCTGGGGGGGGGAATTGGGTTTGTGTGGGGCTGTAAGGGGTGGACTTTAGGGGCTGAGAGGACCTACTTGGGGAGGCCATGAAATGCCCCCCCCAAGTGGGAGCAGGCTGAGCCTTGGTGGGGGGTGGGAGGAGGGGTGGGAGAAGGGCCCCTGAGGGCTGGGGGGCATTTTGCATGCAAAATGCCACCCCTGGCAAGACAAGCCTCCCCAAGCTGTCAGTGGTAGAGAAAAGAGCACCTACTTGGGGAGGCCATGAAATGCCCCCCCCAAGTGGGAGCAGTCTGAGCCTTGGTGGGGGGTGGGAGGAAGGGTGGGAGAAGGGCCCCAGAGGGTTGGGGGGCATTTTGCATGCAACATGCCACCCCTGGCAAGACAAGCCTCCCCCAGCTGTCAGTGGTAGAGATTAGAGCACCTACTTGGGGAGGCCATGAAATGGCCCCCCCCAAGTGGGAGCAGGCTGAGCCTTGGTGGGGGGTGGGAGGAGGGGTGGGAGAAGGGCCCCTGAGGGTAAGGGGGCATTTTGCATGCAAAATGCCACCCCTGGCAAGACAAGCCTCCCCAAGCTGTCAGTGGTAGAGAAAAGAGCACCTACTTGGGGAGGCCATGAAATGCCCCCCCCAAGTGGGAGCAGTCTGAGCCTTGGTGGGGGGTGGGAGGAAGGGTGGGAGAAGGGCCCCAGAGGGTTGGGGGGCATTTTGCATGCAACATGCCACCCCTGGCAAGACAAGCCTCCCCCAGCTGTCAGTGGTAGAGATTAGAGCACCTACTTGGGGAGGCCATGAAATGGCCCCCCCAAGTGGGAGCAGTCTGAGCCTTGGTGGGGGGTGGGAGGAAGGGTGGGAGAAGGGCCCCTGAGGGTAAGGGGGCATTTTGCATGCAAAATGCCACCCCTGGCAAAGGAAGCCTGCTTCTTCATTTTTCCCCATAGGAAATAATGAAGAAGATGAGCAGCAGCATGCTAACAATATGCTGCTCCTTCGCTTTCTTATGGGAGGATAGGGGGACCTGCTTTGGGGGGCCATAACATGGCCCCTCAAAGTCCAATCGGTCTGAAACTTGGGGGGTTTTTAGAGAGGGGTTAGAGGAAGGTCCCCACCAATTTTGGGCTGATTCGGTGGGAAAATGCCTCCCCCAGATGTCCGGGAAGACGGAGGCATTTTCCCATTGAAAAGCTGAAAGCCGAAAGCCGAAAGAAAGCCGAAACAAAGCTGAAAGCCGAAAGCCGAAACAGCTGGCCGTTTCGGCTTTCGGCTTATTCGAAAGAGATTCTTCTTTTGGCTTTCGGCTTTCGGCTTTAGCCGAAATTTTTTGGCTTGCACACCCCTACTCATGATGACAAATCAGGCCTGTTCTCCCAGACAGTAGCAATGATTCTGGTGTATTTTGCAAGGAACACCCAGTTATTTCATGAATTTTTTTATAATTTCCTCCCAGAACTTTTTCACTTTTGGGCAAGTCCATCAACAGTGAGCATACGTGCCAGGGTTTCTACAATTCTTCCAGCATAAGGGAGATCTGGATTTATCTGTATAGTGTAATTTTGGGGGAGTGAGGTATCAGTTTGTCAAAATGTTGAATGCTTGCAATCGGATAGGAAAGGCCTTCCTTAAAAATGATTTCCAGGTGTGATTCCAATGTTCTGTCAAATCTATGGAACACATATTCTGCCAGATCTTTTGATATTTAAGAACCTTAAATGCATCTTCTTGAAGCAGGATTTTGTAGATAACTGAGAGCAAACCTTTCATGGCACCTTTGTTTATACTAAGTATGTTTTCAAAGTCTGTTTTGGGTCTCTTTATTGTTTTTTTAAACATGTGGGTCTCTTATTAAATGCTGTAACTGGAGATAGCAGTACCAAGGTATCATCGCATCAGCTTTTCCCCTAAGAGTACCTTTGTGAGTGATATCAGTTAGCGTTAACATGCCTGCTTGTCTCCAGTGAGGTTGGAATTCCATTCCTGGCGGAAACCATGGTTCATTAGTAAATGCCTGCATCGGAGAGAAATCTGGAGCCAACTTCTTTCTCTACCTGTCCCAAGTCTTTAGGGATGTATGCAGAAATTCATTTTGCTGAACCTGAATGGGATGGATGGAAGGGCAATTCCAAAATACTTCATTTAGGGTTTTAGGGCTAATGTAACTTTCGTCTTTGCTTATCCAACCCTCTGTAGCAGTCTTGTTTAGCATTTGAACTACATTAACCAGTTTAGCTGCATGATGGTATAATTTCAGATCTGGTATGCTTAAACCTCCCTTCTGGGAGGGATTACATATTATTTTGAAATTGACTCTATGTCTTTTGTAAGATCAGAGGAAATTATTTAACATTGTTTGCCATATGTTTAGTTGTGAATCAGACACCTCTATCGGAAGGGAGCAAAAAAGAAATAAGAATCTCAGAAATGCAAAACTCTTTATTAGGTCTATTCTATCTGACCAAGTTAGAGTTTGTTTATGCCATTTTCTCAGCTGGTTTGCAATGTCAGTAATTAATTTAGCATAATTAAATTTGAAAAGATGTTTTAGTTCCAGAGGGATTTGTACGCCAAGATGCCTCCAGCTAGAGGTAACCTTGCTGAATGGGAAGTTAGTTTATATTTCTTTTTCCTCCTCAGAAAGTTTTATAGGGAAGAGTTCAGATTTTTCTTGGTTCACCCTATGACCAGAAACTCTACCGAAATCTGCTAATGTTTTGCACACCCCTGGTAAAGATTGTATTGGACATGAAATATAAAGTACCAGATCATCAGCAAACAAGCTTATTTTATGTTCGTGGCCTCCCACCTGTATCCCTTTAATTTCTTTATTAGTTTGTATTGCTTCAGCTAGAGGCTCTATCCCCAGTACAAATAGCAAAGGGGACAGGGGGCAGCCTTGTCTTCTTCTTCGAGTTATGGGAAAAGAATTTGACAGTGTAATTTCTAGAGAATCAAAGGCCTTTTCTATATCAATTGAAGGCAGTATAGAGAAGCCTGATTGGTGTCTGCCATAATTAATCACGTTTAGGGTACGTCTGATGTTGTCAGTCATATTTCTCTTTGAAATGAACACAGTTTGGTCTATATTTATTTAGTTTGGAATAATGTTTTTCAATCTTTGTACTATCACTGAAGAGAATATTTTGGCATCTTGGTTAATCAATGCTATCGGTCTGTATGAGGCTGGGGCTGAGGGATCTCTTTATTCCCTTTTGGTATAGTCACTATTATAGTTTCCTTCCAGGATTGGGGTAGTATGCCTTTCTCTAATATATTATTAGAGAGCACAGTCCTGCTAAGTTATTAGAAAAAGACTTATAGAACTCCACAGGGAATCCATCAGGGTCAGGTGTTTTATTGTACTGTTGATTTTTGATTACTTCTTGTACTTCATTTATTGAGATGGGTTTTTCTAACATCTTCCTGTGATCTGGGGAGATTTGCTTCACAAGGCTGTTTGATTCTAGATAGTTTGCAATACTTTTCTGATCTGGTCTTCTAGTTGAGTAGAGGGATTTATAATAAGCTGCTAGAATGTGAACAATGTCTCCAGATTTTGCATGTAACACTCCTTTTGATTCTCTAATATGACTAATAAAATTTACTTGTCTTCTCTCTTTAACCTTCCAAGAGAGAAGTCTAAGTGATTTGGGGGATTTATTCCAGAATTTTTGTTCTAAATAAATTAAATTCTTCTGTATTTGGCAGGTTTCTAATTTCTCTAAAGCTCTGCATTGGGCAAGAAGATTTTTGTAAAAAAAAATTTACTTCCCTTGTGCTTGTGTTCCTTCTCTAACCAGGCTATGGGCCAAGCTACAAGTGACGAATGACACAGGTTGGACACTTGTCAGCTTCCCTTATGTTTTGATGGGAAATGTAGGCATCTTGGTCTTGCAGCTTGGCTGTCCGACTGCTGTCCAATGGACTTTTCAACTGTCACTTGTCCAACATTCTGCCAAGCTGCCTACATTTCCCATCAAAACTTGAGGGAAGCTGACAAGTGTCCAACCTGTGTCATTTGTCACTTGTAGTTTGGCCCTATGTCAGTTAGTAGTTTAGTTCTAACGAGTTGTCTTTCCTTTTTTAGATGAGCTTTCAAGGTGATCAGTTTACCTCAAAGAACTGCCTTCATTGCATCCCAAACCACTAGTAGTGAGGTCCCTTTATCAAGGTTTTCCTTAAAATAGTTTAGAGTTTCTGTACTGATTTGCTCCTGTAGTACTTTATTTAATAAAATATGTATGTTCAATGACCAGGTGTGGTCTTCTTTTGGTAGGACGGAGAATGCTATACAGCATTCAATCCAAGCGTGATCCATCCAAAGTTTCTGTCCAATATCTATTTTTGTAATTGTGTCAGATAGTGAAAGAGATGTGAGGAGATAATCTATTCTGGTATAAGTGTTATATTGTGCCGAAAAGTAAGTGTAATCCGTAACCCCTTTGTTATGAAGCCTCCGTACATCACACAAATGGTATTTTTCCAAAAGGGGAGGAAGCGCAGTAACTGTTGACTTACATTTCAAAGATTTTTTTTAAAAAATGAGATTTGTCCATTTGTAGATCAGAAACATAGTTTAAATCACCTGCTAGAATAAAATCCCCTTCTGTGAAGATTTGCAGGATGTTTAGTGTTTCCTCCAAAAAAGGAATATGTTTGTCATTTGGTGCATAGATTGTGGCTAAGGTAACTGGATGATTATCCAGGGAGCCTTTCACAAATAGGTAACGACCTTTAGGATCTTTTTTGATCACCTTCAAAATAAAATTAAAATTACCACTCCCTTGGCCTTTGAGGAACCGGAGGGTGTATATTGTTGGGAGAAATACTTTGTCTTCAAAATTTCCCCCTGCATCAATTTAATATGGGTCTCTTGTAAAAAGGCTATTTCTGGTTTCATTTTCACAAGGTGTGATGAGATTCTTTTTAGCTTTATTTTATTATTGAGACCTCTGACATTAACAGAGATAATCTTAACCATTGCAGGCATTTTAAGTCTATTTTGAATATCACTGTCCAGTATTTCTAATCAGAGAGTAGTTATTAATGTGTGCCTTGCTCTGATAAATGAAGATACAATTAAGGCTCTGATGGTGAGCTTTCCTTAATGTAGGTTTAAAAGATAAAAGCTAATTACCTGTTTTTGAACACCTTTCAATAAAATTTGATGTTAAACACCTGATTTGTGTTGGTTTCAGTGTTGCTATGACAATGTTGATATGACAGTTGTTTATCTGTACTCACCTCCTCATGTCTTTTCTCTCACCCAGACTCTCACCTCCTTTCCATTAAAATAATATGCAAAAAAGAGATTCAAGGAAATTTAGAATATGCAATTAATGTATACAGAAAGATAACAATTAGTTTTCTCTTATTATAAAACTTAGCTGTTTCTGATTATCACAATGTTCAATTAAGTGCAATATAACTAAAATTTGTAACAGAGAACAGAGTAGTGTACAGTTTAATTCCCAAAGCTTTCTCCTCTTCCCCACTGTTCCTAAGATCTGAAGAAACCAGTAAATTGGTTATAAAGTCCCACTTTCTATTAATCCTTGGTTCTAATTGCCAAAGTGCATATGAGTTAACAATTTTAAACAGTAACAAAACAAGGAATGTCTAATTATAAATACTGGAGTTAATTGAATATCAAGAACAATTTATATTTCCCCAACTTCTCCCTCCCACAAAATCTCTCCACCTCTTAAAAACCCTATTAACTGTGAAACTAGAACTCCCCCCCTTTCCTCTTTTTTTTTTAAAAAAAAATCAGAGTATAACTATCCACGTTGCACTAACTCTTTCCCCCCCTCCTCCTCTTCCTAATTGATAGGAATCCAGTCTCTGTATTATGAGTCATTCCCTATAACTCTTTTCCGTTCATCCTCCTTCCCCAACTACTCCCTATTACCCCAAAACCGAATTAAAAAGTCAATCACTAATTCCCAGAATGGATCAAGATAAATTAATTGTTAATAAAACTCGCCCACTCCCAGACCCGACCCTCTCCCTTTCCCAACTACTGACTCGTTTATGTGAGAAAAAAAATTGTTCAGCATTTCCTGCCTTTTCCATCTGTGTTGTCTGTTTACCCAATATTCAGTAAGATAGTAAACTGCTAGGTTTAGAGGGAATGTTAACTAGTAATAACTTCTAATTGGACAAGTCACACAGAGGAAGCCTACCAGATGCTTGCCCAAAACAAATGATCAAGCAAGGTTTGCTGGTTTTTCTCCCCTTAGCCGGAGGCTGACAAAACTTTTGGGGGCACAACTTTTCTAAGGCTCCACCCTTCCCCCCTGTATAACACTGTTGGGATATCCCCCCTTTTACTTGTAAACATCCCACTATATAATAAATTATTGTGTCAGCAGTGTGTGTTGTTTAACTTATTCTAAACATCAAATGTACACACCCACTTCCTTAGGGGACACCTTTGAGACATACCTTATTTATCAGTAGATTTAATAACTCTAAAATAAACATAGTTAAAGCTGAAATACCAGAAAAATACAAACTGTTTCATGTATTAGAATCATTCTTCAGGTATTAAGTTCATGAGGCTGCACAGATGACCAGCTTGGAATCCGTCGGTGGAGTAGATTGAAGTGCAAGCTCTCTTTTAGAGAATCGTTTCTCCATACAATTTGGATCTGCTAGCTGCTTGGTTCTGAAAAGAGCGTATCTTCATCCACCAGATAATGAAGTTTTCCTTTATGAAAGACTTGAAGTTTGAGTGGTGTCACCCACTTGTAACGGATTTATGCTGCTTGCAAAGTTGACGTAATAACTTTGAATTCTTTTTTCTTATGTATTGTTGCAGAAGAGAGATCTGGGTAAACTTGGATTGAAGATCCTTTATAGTTTAAAGATCCTCTGGTTCTAGCTAAGTCTAGGATGTTCTTCTTGACTCTCATGTCATCTACAGTTATGATGATGTCTCTGGGTCCTGTTCGGCGAGGATTATTTAACATGCCCTGTCTGTACGCTGCTTTGATTATTGGGGCTACCCCCTCTTCTAGAGACATAAATTGTGCCAGCCAGTTTGACATAAAGCAGGCAAGCTCAGTGGTTTCTTCGGAGCACTCTAGTATCTCACGAAATTTTAAATTAAATTTTTTACTTGAGTTTTCCAGAATTGCCACACATTCTTTTGTTCAGTATCAGGCTCACAGTCATAGCCCCCTTAGCGACTTTAGATACACTTTGCAGATTGGTATTAATTTCTTCAATTCTGTCCATCAGGGGCTTCATGACAGTATTAATCTTGTCAAGGATCCTTCCTTCTATATTATCTATGTTGTGCCTCAGAGCACTCATAGACTGTTGAAATTCTCGTGTTAGAAGAGTTATTTACTGGCTGCAGTTCCTCAGAGACCTCCGGTTTGTTCCTGTCAGCTTCTTCCATTGTTTTGCTCATTTCTCTGTTTGCTGACTGAAAATAAGCTTGAAGAGTTCCCGTTTTTGTTGGAGAGGATTTACTTTTGTTTCCCCCCACTCTCTTCATCTCTTTTAGGGTTTTTTTAGACTTATAAGGGTATCAGTTGATCGATACAGGGGTTGAGGGAGTTAGAGCTCTAGCGTCTGGCATCTGCCATGTTCACTCGCAGCTAGAGATGGGCACGATCCGCATTACGATCGAAAACCCCCCACGATAATGGCAATCGCGCGATCGGGACCCGGCAGATCGTGCTCGGCCACGGCCAGCGATGCAGTGATCGGGGGGGGGGCTGGATAGGGACTTGATCGGGGTGATCATGCTCAGATCGGGAAGCCAGACACTCAGGTGCCAGCAATCTATTCTCCTGGCAATGGAGCCAGGGGAATGCCTGAGTTGTGTTTGCCCTCTTTCTGTCGCCCTGGAAACCCGAATGGAAGCCCAGCTTTCCTTGATCAGCAGGGCTCCCTTCCAACCACGGAGCAGCAAAGCAGTCACCAGTTGGGAGAAGACAGCCAGGGGAGGGAGGGGGAAGGGGGTGTTCTGTAGCCATGGGCACTCCAATCTCATCCCTGCAAACCCTGATAGGCAGCTCTGATGGCCAAACACAGACCAGACCCCCCGCCCCCCACCGGGCCCGGTGGCGGCCACCAGCACCTACCTTCCCACATAGCTGGGAATAGCAGCGTGCCCCGCTTTGGCCTCCACGATCCACGGATCAGGAACGGTAGATGGTCGGTGTGGATCGTTTATTGGGGATCGTCGCCAGCGCCAATCCACGATCGGCTGGATCGTTAATTTATTTTGGATCGTGCCCATCTCTACTTGCGGCCAAGAGGGATACTTGATAGACTGAAGGCACTGTAACCTGAACATTAGAAGACATTCTGATCCAAATCATTGTGTTGGCTCCAAAGCTGGCTTTCTAATCATTGATTCTATGGAGACAGCAGTATAGGAAAGTGGGTGGGATGAGGGATAGCAGATTAGGAAATACAGCTGTGACAGACTTCTTCTGTCTGAGTAATGCCTGTCTTGTTTCTCTACCAAGGCTAATTTTAGAGGTAGGACACAGCAGGACACTGTCTCAGAGAAGGCACTTCCTTCCCTGTGCTACAAACTTTCCTCCCATGGCAGCTTTTCTGCTTAAATTTCTGATCACAGATCCACATTGTCACGCAATTTTGCAGTTACATTATCTTTGCAGTGTGTACCTTTGCATATGTTATTTTCATTGTACAGCACTGAAATCTTCATAATGCAGATCCTTTCTGTATTTTTCAAGAACCCCTTGGCTATATTCTGTGGCTCTTCCCATGCCAATGTCATCCCCCCTAGGTCTGAGAAATGCTAACATGGAACCAGCATTAAGTTTCTTCCATAATCCATGGCTTTTCACTTTAGCTTTATGTATCCACTTGTCTGGGCCTTGAGATCCATGTGTGGTGCCTTTCTGCCTAAAACATACTTATTTGAGATGGGACATGCAGAGTTTTCTGGTCACCATGTGGAATTTCCAACCTCAGAGGGTTGGCACCATTCCTATAGGCCTCTCAGTCAGGGTTGGAGATACTTCTTTTCCAGAAGGCCTGTGGACTGGAGTGATCCAAAGGAAGTCATGATTTTTGTTTTAAGCCAGTGGTACTTACTCTACAGCTTGCAGAGAGATTTTGCACTTACTACAATAAAAAAAGCCACATTTATTTTCAACCCTGGCATAAGGCCTGCACCTCATGGATGCTCACAACTTGTCTGTTCTTCTGGCAATGGCTGTATCAAGGTGTGACCCAGCAGTCAACCACAAGCCATACTGAACTAGGACCTTGCCTACTTACTTGCCCTATGTTTCAGGATCCATACTGTAGAACAGTGCTTGGAAGAGCCACATGCGACTCCTGAGACACTGACTGAGTAAACTGAAACATATCTGAAGAAGTGAGCTGTGGCTCATGAAAGCTCATATACTACCACAAATTTTGTTAGTCTTATAGGTGCTACTGGACTCTTGCTCTTTTCTTCTGCTACAGACGGACTAACATGGCTACCCATCTTGATCCACTGACTGAGTAACACTGTTTTAAGCTTTTTTGGTTAATTTCCATTTGAGGCATGAATTGATGTATCTGCCTCCCTCCTTTGTTCATGCCAAACAGCCTATGGCCTGGCCTAAGTTCCTCTACCAGTGGGAATGATGTGCTATGTTTATAATTTATTTTTCTGCTGCTGCAATTGTATGGACATTTGGTAGGAAGTCCAGAAATGATCCTCTTAAGTCTAACACCCTAAGGGTCATTTAAATGATCCAGGAGTTACAGTGTTTGAAAAGTCTACTTTCTTCTTAAAATAGCAGTCATGTTTTCATGATAAGTCAGGAAAAACCAAACACATGCCAATCTGTCACCCCCAACTGAAAACATTGCCTCAGAAGTAAATCACATTGATGTCAGTGGATTTTGCTTTCCGATAAGTCTGTTGAGGATTGTGGAAATATGTCTTCAGCTGCCTTGATACAAAACAAGGGGTTGGATCCAGCTAGTTCTTCCACTGATGAAAAAAGATGCTTTGACCACCAAAAAATCTATGCTAGATATGGGAACTGCATGGGAAAAAAACATGTGGGACGGAGGCTGAATTTGGAGAGTTGGCCAAGACTCAACAAAAAGTTGGCTGGATCCACTTTATGAAGTGGCAGTGGTTTAGTTGAGAGCACATGCTTTTGTGTTTATTCACTGGGATCTCCATTTTAGGAGTCTGAATTAGTGAATGTTGAGAAAGACCTACCTGAGATTCTAGAAAGTCATGCCCATCAAAGTAGACAGTCCTGAGCTAGATGGAATAATGGTGCGACACTGTATGAAGCAGCTTTATGTGTTAAAGGTTTATTGAATCTCATGCAACCAACCAGAATTTTAATTTTCTCAGCCTGTTACTTGACTTCTCTGAGAACACCTTAGTCTTATTCAGTCTAATATTTTATTTAGGTTACTGCTTCCCAAATAGGACATGGTTTGCATTACTTGCATACATTTATGTCCTATAAGTTCTAGCTGAACTAATATGATGTTGCACAGATATGGGGGAAGTGATCTTGTTAAATTATGGAAAATGCCATTTAAGTTGGAGAAATATAAGCACTTTGGGCATTGCAAAATGTTCAATTACGCGGAGCAAAATAATCTAAATGCAGTGAAGAGGATAGAAAGCAAATTTTTGCACATGAAAATGCTGAGATACCCGTATCTGCTTCTCTCTTTCTCGAATGAAGGAAGGTAGATAAGGTCCATTTGAGCTCAATTAGCTTTGTGTTTGTCTATAAAGGTATCTAATCTGTACTTGGAAATGGGGGCATGCTTTTAGCTGTCTGTATATAAAGCTGCAGGCTTTGCCTCTGATCACTGTGTTTCAATTTATCTTACATGACAAAAGGAAAGGTAATGTGTCTTAATGATAGTAGATATTCCCTCCACAGACCTTAAGTGTATGAAAATAACTCTGATCAAGTGCCCATTGGGGCTTTAAAGAGGTGTCCCACTCCCTTTTAAGGAAAAAAATAAGTTAAGCTTCCATTGGAAGGGGACATGTTTCCAAGTATATGAGCATGCCGCAGATGAATGAGGAGTCTCCACAGCATAAGTTTCTGGTGGGTTCTAAGTGGTGGCAATGGTTGATGACATCAACAGCCTACCTCTGCAAATAGAGCACTTTTTCTCCATGTAGGTTGTACCCACTCATCCTATTTTCAGCCTTGTGCTTCTGACACATAAAATCACCTGATGAATAACAACAGACATGGATTCCCAACACATACTTTAGTCATACTTTCGGCCTGTGGGCCCTGAAACTCTACTCAGAGTACTCTTGGAATATACTTGGAAGGCAATTATGTCAACAGAAGGCCCCTTTCCAGTCACCTGCATGGAGTATGCCATGTTTCTTTTCCTCCCAGAAGAGGATGGACTTCACTTGTCAGAAATGTAAGCTGGTCAGGCTTTTGGAGGAGTAGATTCAGAGCCTAGAGAAGAGGATCACCACCCTTCAGGAAATCAAGGAAGGAGAGGATTTTATTGACAAGTTCTGCACAAGAGTGAAGAAGTAAGTCCAAGAGAAGAAGGAAGAGATGATCTCCCTTCTGAGCTTCCTCTCAGTTCTGCAGTACAAACTGGAAGACATAGATGAAGACGATGCTCTGGTCCACTGGAGCTCAAGAATCATTTTGAGGTACTTGAGATTATGATGGAGACAAGAGTGGAAGGAGAACCACAAAGATCTGGAGGAGGGAGTGAAGAGGGCACGGGACCACACAGAAGTGGAAGAAAACGGAAAGTGGTGGTCATTGGGGACTCTCTGCTCAGGGTAAGGAACGTCATGTGTCCAGGTCAGATCCCCTACTCCAAGAGATATATTGCTTGCCGGGGCCAGAATTCAAGATATTACAGACTGACTGCCAAAAGTGATCAGACCGACTGATCAGTACCCGTTTGTGCTAGTTTACATGGGAATGAATGACACGGCCGCGAATACCAACACAAGAATTAAAGAGAACTATGAAGCTCTTGGAAGGCAGTTTAAGACATTGGGGGCACAGGTGGTATTATCTTCCATCCTTCCTGTCAAATGAAGAGGAATACGAAGGGAGCAGACCATACCTGAGGTGAATCGTTGGCTGAGCTGGTGGTGCCAGCAGGAGCGCTTTAGGTTCTGGGATCACAGGATAAGTTTTCTCAGAGAAACCCTTCTAGCACATGATGGGCTTCACCTCTCAAGGTCAGGGAAGAAAACGTTTGGAAAGATCCTGGAGAGCTTCATCAGGAGAGCTTTAAACTGATGCTGCAAGGGGAAGGGGACGATCAACATGAGGATTTCAATGAAAAAGTGATAACAGCGGGGGCCCACCTGGGTAGGACAAATCAAACAAAGGTACAAGGCTACAAGTGCCTATATGCCAATGCCTAAAGTATGGGTAATAAGAAGGAAGAGATTTAGCTTCTCTTGCAAACAGAGGAATTATTGAGACTTGGTGGGATGATTCCCATGACTGGAATATGGTAGTGGATGGGTACGAGTTGTTCAAGAAAAACCGGAAGGTTGCGCTGGGGAATGCTAATATGTCAGACAAGTGCTGGAAATGTAAAAAGCACAAAGGATCACTACATCATATGTGGTGGACATGTGAAGTAGCTAAACAGTATTGGGGTGAAATAATTGAAGTAATAAATGAAATTTTACAAATACAAATAAATAAGAACCCAGAATTGTTGCTACTGAACTTGGGAATGGAGAAGGTTCCAGTGCAGCACAGAACATTGTTATTTTACATGACAGCTGCAGCAAGATTATTGTATGCGCAGAAATGGAAAGTGCAAGAAGTACCTACTGTAGAGGACTGGATTTACAAATTGCTGTACATGGCAGAAATGGACAAAATGACAAGAAAACTTAAAGACCAAGACCCAGAACAATTTATGGCAGACTGGGCGAAAATGAAACAATATTTGGAGAAAAAATGGGATGTGAAAGGAGAACTGTGGCAGTATGAGAACTTTTAAACTATGATATTACAAACAGAAGAGAGAAGTGACTTTACCAATAGAAGAAATGTGTGTTTATATTAATGTAAGCTGGGATTATAGTTAACTATAGGAGGGGTAGAATTTATAACTGATACTTAGAAGTGGGATTGATATACTAGAAAAAGTAATATAGCATACATATAGTAAGGGAAGAGGAAATTATTTAGAGTAATAAATGTTATTAAGTTAGAATATTAACTTAACTATCATTAAGTTTGAATTATGGTTAAGTATAAGATATGAGAAGTATGCTGTTAATTATGGAAAGAAGTATTAGTAAAATTAATTTGATAAGTATGTTATTAATTTTGGGAAGAAATATCAGTAAAACTAATATAGTATGTATAGATTATAGAGTAATTAGGGCTTAGAGTAAGGATTGCTATGTAGGGATGCTTGATTGTCTAATATAGGATATGTTAAGTAATAAAGGGGGGTAGAGGGTTGGAAAGCTGTTGGAAGTCAAGAAGGAGGGGGAAGGGGGGTTAGGTTAGATTTAATCAGATAGGGTTTAATTGAAATATTGTTTGAAATTATGCTCACCAATAAAAAAAAAATTTAAAAAAAGAAAAACCGGAAGGGTAGGAGAGGAGTGGCGCTGTATGCAGGGGTCATTTCGTAGAAAAAGAGCTGGAGGAACTCATTAGCATAACTCATTAGCATATGCCATGTCCCTTGCTGTCACCGGAAGTGTGTCATTAGCATAACTGATTTGCATATGCCATATCCCCTGACATCACCTATCCCGGCTGTTGTGGACCCAATCCTGGCCATTCAGGGCCAAAATTGGGCCCAAAATGGCAAAAGGGGGCTGAAAGGGCCGAAAAGGGGCCCAAAATGATCAGGATCAGGCCGCTGCTGAGTGGGAGAGTGATTCACCACCCATCAGAGGCCCAATCCGGGCCATTTCCGCCCCAATCCAGGCTGAAACAGGCCCAAAATGGCCAAGAGTCAGGTGGGCGGGGCCACCTGACATGTGACCTCTTTGGGGAACTGCCGGAACTACGTTCCTGAGCATTCTCCCTCGAAATGATCCCTGATTGTATGTGAGGAGAGGGCTTGATTGTCACAAAGTTCTGGATAATGTGGTTGACAGCCCAGTGGAAAGTATATGGGTGGAAATAAGGGGCGAAAGGACAAAGGGTATTGTTGGAGTCTGCTACAGACTGCCTAATGAGGGAGAGGAAATGGATGCTGTTCTCCTTGAACAGATTGGTAGAGTGTTCAGACATCAGAACCTTATAATTATGGGTGACTTCAACTTCCCCAATGTGCGCTGCTGGGTGACAAGCTCAGCAAAGTGACAAGAATCATGCAACTTCCTGACCTGCCTGGTCGATAACTTCCTTTTTCAAATGGTGGAAAATGCTACAAGGGGCTTGGCCATGTGGATGAACAGAGAACTCCAGAATAAGCTAAAGGAGAATAAGGAAATGTTCAGGAAATGGAGAGAAGGACAGACCTCTAAAGAGGAATATATGAGGGTTACTAGGTACTGCAGATCAGCCATCAGAGAAGCCAAAGCTCAGTATGAGCTGGGTCTGGCCAGGGGGGCTTGCCACAATAAGAAAAACTTCTACAGAAATGTGAGAAGCAAACGCAAGATAAAAGTGGCAACTGGACCGCTGTTGGGAGTAGAAGGAGAAACTCTGATGGAGGGCAGAGAAAAAGCAGGCAGGCTTAATGATGGTTTTTGCCTCTGTTTTCTCCCTGAAGAACTCAGGCACATGTAGAGATAGTAGAAAATGTGGCGGGACACCTGAGTGGCTAATTGGTATTGACAGAGAGGTAGTGGAGAGGCATCTGGCTGCACTGGATGAATACAAATCCCGTGGGCTGGATGGGGTGCACCCAAGAGTGCTGAAAGAACTTTCTAGAGAACTTGCAGAGCCTCTGTCCATCATCTTCAAGGCCTCCTTCAATTTTCAAGATTTGAGCAAGGTTGTCTGTGATAGGACATTTTAGAAGGCATTCATTAATATGGTCCCCATAAGTTGGAAGCAACTTAACAACACACACACAAAATCTGGATAGCTGTACCATGAGACGCCCACCTGTTTACATGCCTAGTTCCAGTAATTGTTTCCTGCAGAAGAAGTGGAATGTCCTTTTGGACTAAGGTAGATCAGAAGCAAGGGGAGCACAGAGAGGACCGAGGTGAAGGGCCAAACCAGCCCAGGAAGTTCCATTCAAATTCTGTTCAGAAAACCTGGCCAAACATTTGCTACGGATCAGTGGTTTAACATTGAAATGTATCATCCACCGCATCCATTCATTCGTATACTTACATATAAACATAGATCTAGAAGTATATGCTAGTAACTTTTGTCGACAACTTAAGAATCATTTGACCTAGAGGATAGTAATATGGTAAGCACATAATGAGGCTTTTGTTGATATCAAATGGCACCACAGTTATCCAGAAAAATAACAATGTAAAATGTATTAACTAATATCAAGATGAAGCAGGGGGAAAAGTGGAGTTACTGTGCACTGATGATGCCATACATTTTTCCTAAGAGACAGCATTCATGTAGATAATTTAACTGACTGAATCATCCTTGGCATGAATAGAGATCCCCAGAGCAATACATCCTGAGACACTGTCAAAGCTAAATTCCATTATCTGTCACCGGAGGATAGCATGTTCCACATTTACAAAAGTATTGATCCAATAGATTTCCTTGTAAAGCACACATAATGCAACAGGTCGCAGGACAATTATATTTAAGCAAGTCCATTGACCGAGCCTGGAACAGCACCCAGAGGAGTTTAAAAAGTTGTGGTTCTGTTCAGTGAACAGGCATACATTCTGCATTTGCTCTTCTGCGCAGACTGGAAAATTACTGGGTTGAACGATTTACAATACAGGTTTTCAAAGTAATGCCATGATTTATAGTTGTGTCTGAAGAGAATTTTGAAGAATCAGCAGCACAAAACAAAAAAGGGGACCAGGTGAACTCTTCCCCCGACCCGAAAGCTGCTATTACAACCAGTTAAACTCTGCATGACATCTCCCAAATGGAGTGTAAATAAAAATGCTGTCTGTGTGAAAATCACCGCCTTTCTCAAATCCCCTCTCCATTATCCAATAGGAACACTGTACTTAGATAACTTCACTATGTCTGTCCTTACAGTTGTCTCTAAGCCATTTTTGCCCGTCATCTGGCTTGCAGGTGAATTGGCCTTCATGGTTTAACAAAATATAAACAAAGATTATCATTTATCAAATGTTAACTCATTACTGTATAGATGTTATTTGTGGAGATTTAAATAGTAATCACAGCACTAATCCATTGTTATTAGTAGCTATTGATTTTGTACGTAAGGCAAATGGAAAATTAATGATAATTGGGAATATTCAGAATCTTAGGGTGTGGCCATTCTTCTCTGGGACTCAGTTCTCTGGCATCGGATTCACTGAGGTCAGAGGAAGGGGAGGCTGGTTCAGCAGGTATGTAAATGAAAGAGACCAATCAGCAGAGTTACACACAGATTGTGCCAGCAAAGTGGGTTGTGAAGACAGATCTCTTTCCAACATGTTTACACCAATCACGTTGATGGTTCATTGGCTTGGTAAAGGTTTTGATTTGAGTTGAGTTGATTTGATTTGATAGAAGCAGGAGCCACTGCTGTGGTTCATACTTGCCATTTGAGGCTGTGCCAGCCTGAAATAGGAGCAAATATTTTGCTTGCACAGGCAGATGTACGGGTTACTTGTTCTGCAGCATTTAGTGGAATCATTAAAAAAAAACACAAATATTAAAGGTATACCCAATCAAACCCAGTAAACAGAGCAAAAAAAACGCATCCTGTTCACACAGTTAGCAGAATTTTTTGTTTTAAAAAGTCTAACCATGACAATGTCCCTTTTCCCTGTTATCGCAGAAGGCTGCTTTGATTAGTTCATACAGGTGCTTCACGACATTTCTCCTTCTGCTCCTTCATTCATTTTTTTTTCACTTCTTCCTTCTGCTTCTCTTAGCAGTATACACATTTGGGTCTGATGAGGTTTGTTTTATTCCACTACACCACAAGAAAGAACAATCCCAGTTATTGCAGAAGATGGTATGCCAGTATGAACTATAAACAAAGAGCATGACAGTCAATACTTGTTTCTATGCTACTTCCAGAGTATAAGAAATTATGTTAAGAAACCATAGATGCACAGGTGCAGACAGACACAGCTTTGGAGTCTCTAGTCAAAAATGATTATCACCTTCATTGTGCTGTATTAATTTTCTCCCGATGTCTGTGAATTCTACTTCCCATGCATTAAGTCTTTACTCATCATTAGTATTTTAATTTCCTGCCATTTTAGTCTTAGCTGCAGTCTTGCTCATATCTTTTTTACCTTGTGTTTCTTCCTTGTTATTACCGTTATGTCTTCCTGCAAACTGCAACATGATTGTGGTTCATATCATACCTTTCAGAGCAAGAAAATTGATTATGTTTGTTGTTATTCGACATATGAAGCTGCCGTATACCCAGTCAGACCACTGGTCCATCTAGACTGGCAAAGAAAGGGATTTCCCAAGAGCTGCTATCTGATATCTTTTAAGTAATAAATAACAAAATAAATCTGGCACTTTCTGAATGCCAAGCATGTGTTCTACCCCTAAACCCATTTTTATCACCTAGTATGATTTTGTGCATGCCGTAGGTGCCAAATGAGTCCAGTCTGGAATATCAAAATAATACTAACAACAAGTGTGCTTATATACCACAGATTAGTGCCCACTCAGAACAGTGAACAGACTCAGCATAATTATTATCCCTACAATACATCTGGGGAGCTGGGGCTGAGAGGAGTAGCTTAGGCAAGGCTACCTGCAGAGCTTATGGCATAGCGGGAGCCGAACCAGCAGAGGGCTGATCCGCAGCCTGACCGCTTAATCACTGTGCTACAGCAGCTGTCCAGTGCAGACTGTTTAAGGCTACATTTGTTAACACAATTATATATTGCAGTAGCCCCACAATATTTTTCCTGTGTTAAATATAGTTTTTGATTTTTTCACTTGGAGACTAAACTTGTGTTATTCATCCTTTCTGCCAATAAAAGTATAGATATTGCATGTGTCCTTGGAATGCAACTCAAAAAGAAACAGATTAGCATTCTGTCTGAAGAAAACATTAAAAGAAATGTAAAGATAGACAGGGATTATTTTCTATGGGCTTGGATCGTACACATTGTGCACAGAGCTGCTCTGTATAAGAGGCAACATTCTCATCTCCTCCCTCTGAAGTTTTCTGTATCCTCCTAAATCATGTCCTTGTGGGTCAGTGGACATGACCCACAGTAGGTTTCCTAGGTGCCTGCCAGGGGCAGGCAAACTTCTGGTGGTTTGTCCTGCTGGTGATCAGCGGGAGGTTGCAAGCCACCTGGTAATCACCCACCATCTGCAGACTTCACAGGCAAGCACATGGCCTGCGCATTCTCAGTGGGGCATGACGTCATCACTTCCTTCTGATATTTTGTCTACTGTGCTTCCCCAACACCCAGTGTTGACTTGGATAGGGGTGATTAGGAGACTGTCTGGGAAAGGGAAGAAAGCAATCTTCCACTTTTGCAGGATTCAGCTCCATGTTAATGGCAAAACCATCTGCTATAGTATTTGCGTTACCATTTTTGCTGGTATTTGCAGGTATCCTTCTTAGCAATGGACTTGGTCATTTTACTGGTAGTTATATGGAGTATCCTGTAGTCTGATCAATCACTAATCACAGAAATGGAAGGATCTATTATAATCAAAATATAGAATCTTATTCAAATGCATTCATATTTAATAAAGAATTCTATTTCTTTCAAATTATAAGAAAGTTTCCAGGCCTTTCCCCCCAAAATAATCTAATCTTTACACTGTTCTACCAAAGATAAAAAAGAAACTCTGGCTATTAATAGGAATTCTGCAAGGGAAACTGAACGAGGGATGGCAAGCAAATAGTTTGACCAAGAATATTCAAGGACAATTTTCTATAATTCTTCAAACGCGAGGTTAGAAAGAGATGGGAATTGCCCCATGCTCCTTGACCAGTACACTTCATCCAGTCAAGCAGAGAAGTTGCTCTGGCATATTTAAAGCATCCTCGGAGACAGTGCTATATATCACATGTGCTCAGTGTCCACAAGGTCTTACAGTATCTGTTTTCCAGTTCATCTCCTTTACTCCTTTGCTCCACGGACTATAAAGAACAGACTCATAAATGTTTAACAGAGAAGATAAGCTAATAAATACACCTCTAAATATTATCCCCTTGCAACTAAGAGCAGGAGAGTTATTTGTCCTGAAATCATCCTTTACGCCCATCAAGGCTAGCTTCTTAATAAGCTAGGAAGATTAATCAGAGGCAATCTTGTAAGGCCATATAACTGCCAAACAGCCAAGTGACTGCGTTTGCTTTGAGAAATAGTTGACGAAACTGTTATTTTAAAACAAAAAAAATCTGAAAAAAAATTGGTAGCTATCTAAACTTTGATCCATGCCTGTTTTTTGAGTCTTGTGTACTCACCAGCATCTGCTCGAACAACAAGAAGATTAAATGCTAGGCACAAGAATGAAGGCTTTCTATTTTCAGGGCTTTCACTAGCACATCGTGTAACAATAATGCTGAGCATTTACATAGTGTTTTCAGTGCTAAAAGCATTTCATACGCTTCTGGTATAACACTTGCAATAGCCCTATCAGCTACACAAATACTATTATCTCCCAATTGCAAACGAGGGACAGAGTTACAGTGGCATGCCTGAGGCCATATGGTGGGAACATGGTAGAGATGAAAGCTGAACTAGATCATAACTCCCAGATCATAACTTACTATGCACCTTAAGCCCATCGAAGTCAGTGGGCTTAGAAAGATGTCATTCTGCTGAGGACTGCGCTGTGAGTCTCTTAGCCACTACGCTACACTAGCTTTAGTTTCATCCCCAATCCTCTGTATTCTGAATCACTGGGTAGTAAGGGCTGTAGTCAGAGACTGCTTGCACTTTATCATGTGATTTGTTTTTTCACTGCTACTTGTCTACCAAACTAAATGACAAAGGCAATCAAACAAAAAACAATGGAGTTTCTAGGCCAAGCCACTGGTGGATATTAAGACTTAGAACCAATTAGAAAACTTCTGAAGTGTGATTTAATTTTCAGCACACCCCCAGAGAGCATCTTAGCTTATTTAAGTTAATGGAAACTTGCCTTCAATGAAATCACTTTGTCTCTATTTCATAGTAAAAATATTTCACCTCTAATTTTTGGCCCAAATATGCCGAACCTTTAAGATACTTGGGGAGAAACGGTGGTCAATTACTTAACAGAATTGCTGGTTTACTTTTCAAAAAATGACTGAAAATAAGGAGGAAACAAAGTTGTTTAGTTGAAATCCATACAAAGATATTATTATTATTATTACTTGGGGGGGGAATCTGATCTTTCATAGCTAATAGAGGCTAAACTCATTGTAGCTGCTGTGGGACATTTTTAATTTTCAATACCACTTTAATACATTTCCATTGTAAATGCTTCCACGTAATAAAAAGGTTATTGTTCATTTAAAATCATTACATTTGGATTGCACAGTTCCCCCATGTACCACTCTCAGATTGTCTTGTTTCCTAATTCCTTCTCATCAGTCAGGTAGAGGAGAGTATCACCACAGTATATTGAAAACAGATGCAGAAAGAGGTTGAGTTATGCTTTTCACATGAGGCGTGGCTGTTTTTTATAAAACTGATGTTAATAAAAATGTTTCTTTTTTCTTATTTGCTTGGTTTCTCTGAGCATAGTTATGGGAGGAATGCTGCAAAAGTCACATTGGGCACTGTCAGAAAAAGCATAGTCTGAAAGGAAGTTCTAATGTTCTAACAAAAATTCTGCAGTGCTAAAATGAAGAGGAAGTGTGGAAGAAAGTTGCATCCTTTGAATTGTTAGATGTGGTTATATGAAGATACATGTTTCAAATTGGTAAGGTATCTGTTGTATTTACAGTTGCTAGAGAAGATGTTAGTATTTCCTTGGGTTTTGACTAGAGATGGGCACGATCTGGATTACGATAAAAAAAACCGCACGATAATGGCAATCTCCCAATCGTGACCTGGTGGATTGTTGTCTTCCACGGCAAACGATCCAGCAGTCGGGACTCCAGGGCGATCGTGATAGGACCGGGAAGCTAGACATTCAGGCGCCAACAATCTGTTCCCCTGGCAACGGAGGCAGGGGGATGCCTGAGCTCTGTTTGAAACTTGATAATATTTCCCCTAGCGAGGAAAAGCTCTTCTCAGTGTTAACTCTTTCAAAAATCTCTTGCTTTGAGAGCAGCTATCAAGCTGTTTTGTGCTCCTCTCCTGAGTTCGTTCAGTGCTGAAAGAGTTAACTGAAAAGAGATATCTCTCTCCTCCTGGCTTCTCAGCCCGGTGCCTGCTTTTTGCAAGAAGTTGGTATGTGATTTGATGTTTCATTTGTGTTTTTCCTATTTAAAAAAACATAGGATCCGCGAGGATCCGTGTGGATCCTGGTTTTACTTTCTTCCTGTTTAAAACATGCTTTTGGAAGACTGGCTGCTTGCTTTTAAAATTGGGTGGGATGGAGAATTCTATCCCTGCTTTTTTTAAAAAGCTGGCTGAAACTTGTTGACGGGGTGTCTCTCTCTCTCTCTCTATTTGGAGGCAGGGACAGGTTAAAAACTTTTTTCCCCTCTGCTCTAAGTGTGTGCGTGTGTGTGTGAGAGAGAAAATGTTGCTCCCTGAGGGGAGGCGGCTCGTCGCAGGGTTAAAAACTTTTTTTTTCCCCTCTGCTCTAAGTACGTGCATGTGTGTGTGTGAGAAAACGTCCCCTCACTGAGGGGAGGCAGCTCGTCGCTGGGTTAAAAACTTTTTTTCCCATCTGCTCTAAGTGTGTGTGTGTGGGGGGGTGCCCCTCCGATCCCAGATCCCAGATTGGAAACAGGACTTGATCGGAGTGAATCGGTGATCTGGACTCATCACCAGCGTGGATCCATGAACAGCTTGATCAGTATTTTTTTTTATCGTGCCCATGTCTAGTTTTGACTACTCTCAGGTTTTGTGTCATTTTTCCATTGAACCTGAATATGAAGCAACATTCTAGATTCTTCTTATGATGGCTACCTGTTTGGGCTGTGTCTGATACATTGTTTGAAGAAGGATACTTTACAATTCTTATTCCTGTAGCTGCCTATAGGGCTTGATAGAGATTTATGTACTTAAACAGCTGATACAGTGTAGTAGTTAGTGTTAGACAGGGATATGAGAAACCTCGATTCAAATCCCCACTCCGCTATGGAAGCATTCTGAGTGACCTCAGGGCCAAGCTACAAGTGACGAATGACACTTGAACGGCAAGTGAACAGACTCACGTGTATTCCTCCCTGTTCACTTGCACTCCACTTGCGCTCCACTACGTGATCAAGTGGAGCGCAAGTGAACAGGGAAGAATACACGAGAGTCTATTCACTTGCCATTCAAGTGTCATTCATTACTTGTAGCTTGGCTCTCAGTCACTCACTTTCAGCCCAACCTACTTCATAGGTTGTTGTGGAGATAAATATGGAAGAAGAGAGAATGAGATTATAAGTCACTTTGGGTCCCCCTTGCAGTAGGGTATAATTATCTAATTAAATAAATAAATTATAAAATTATGTTTGGCATGGAGCTAATGTTTTCTCTCTTCCATTTATTCAGGGGATTTCAGGTAGGTAACTGTGTTGGTCTGTAGTAGATCAAGATTCAGGTCTCGAAAACACATACCCTGGAAATCTAGTTGGTCTTTAAGGTGCTACTAGACCTGAATCTTGCTCATATACTCAGGATCACCCAATAAAACTGATAGGCAATTGATTAAGGACAAACAAAGTTAGTGTTTTTTTACACAATCTGTAATTAACTTACGGAATTTGCTGATGCATGATCTGTAAAAAACTTGGATAGCTTCAAAAGTGGCTAGAAAAATTCAAGGCGAATAGGCTAGTCAGTGACTAAATAAAACCCCAAGTCCAGAGGCAGTATGCTACTGAATAGCAGTTGCTAAGGTCTATTTCCCCTGTCTTTGTGGGCTTCCTAGAAGTATCTGCCTTCCACTGTTAAAAACAGTATGCTGGACTAGTGGATGATTGGGTCTGATCTTCATGTTCTTAGTTGAAAAATCTCTGCTGCAGAAGCAAGTTAGAGGCACATGGCAAAGCTTTCATTACTCTTTTCCTAATAAGCCTTTCATCAAAATGTCAATAGTTTTACATTGACACTGGAAGGTAGAACATTACCAGAGAACACTTGTCTTCAGTGCAATCATCCCCCAGATATAAAGTGGTGTGTTAGTGTTGATAAACTAGAAACATCATGGTAAAACTAAAACAAGACTACTTTTTATCATTCGACTGATTAGAACAATTCCTTCCTTTCTTACGGTTTTGGAACAATTTTTCTTTGTAATACTCTTCCTTGTTCCTGGCTTATTCACACATCCCACTTCAAATGGCTTGGTCTAACTGGGGACCTGTCACATAGTACACACTATCTTTTTAAAAAATAAAATAACACTCAAAACAGACTGAAAATTTCTTAAAGCTAATCGATCATCTTTCCTTTATTCATTTAACCTACCCTGTCTTTCTTGCAAATTCATTTTCATAACATTTTCCTCCAAGGAAACGTAGTCCTGAGCTGTTTGATGGCACTTCATCAGAATTAGTCCTGAATAACTTAGGCAGTGACAGATATCGTAATAAATGGCTGTGTTTCAGCTATAGGGCTGGAAAGGAAGGAGGGGGGAAATCAGTTACCTTTATGCAATCGTTCATTAAAGTGTCAAAAGCAAAGCTAAAAATGTTAGAAAAAAGAGAGACTTGTTTCAAAATTTTCTGATTAACAGAAACGATGCTTTAATAAAATTGCTTCTTCTCACCATTCAGTATTAATTGAAAGATGGACCATTGGAACACATTTGCTTGAAAATGGCACCAGAATGGATCAATTAATCATCATTCATGGACTCTATGTAACTAAAAACAGGCAGCTTTTCATAAAACTGCAAGACTTGCAACTTGACAGTAGAAGAATTACAAAAAAGGATGATGTATCTTCTTTATCTCCAATTTCCATCAGTTTGCTTCTTGTTTCTTGTCCTCGTGGCTTTTTAAAAAAATTATCGGTTATAAAAGCTTAATCCTGTGTATAAAGCAGTATCAGATTTAAAAGTTTAATTTGTTGACAATTTTGCCAAAGCACACAAAACATAGGTGTGGAACACAAAATCTCAGTCTGTGAGATGTTCCTCATACAGCTTTTGAAAATGGTTTCTCAATGAGTGAAACCATTGCCAAGCCTTGATTAAAATATAGTTTGTCTGGGGCAGGAGGAGACAAATGGAGCTTTCTACAGTCTTCAGAGAAGTAAGCCCCATGCTGTTTAATACAAGAAAGCTTCTGTCGGGTTGAACTGAGAGCCAAGCTACAAGTGACGCCTTACACAGGTTGGACACTTGTCAGCTTCCCTCAAGTTTTGATGGGAAATGTAGGCGTCCTGGTTTTACAGCTTGGCTCTCCCTTACAGCTGCAAGACCAGGATGCCTACATTTCCCATCAAAACTTGAGGGAAGCTGACAAGTGTCCAACCTGTGTCAGGCATCACTTGTAGCTTGGCTCTGAGAATTGCTTTGTGAACCACATTCAGCCAACAGACCACCAGCTAGTGATGACTGATTTAGGAATTCTGAGGTAAGACACATTTTCCCTCAGAATTCTTAAAGTCAGCATATGGTCATCATATGGTCTTGCTTCTATTCTCTGTATGCAAGCCATGCTAGCTACAGTTCCTTTTCTGCCTGAGAACCTGGAAAAGGATTGAAAGCCAGAGCAGACAATACTGCCCAAATCAGTGTTCAGACTTGTAAGGCCTTTTCATACATTCAACCACAAGTTACTGACCACAGTAACTAGAATCTGAATCTAGACTAATGCTTAGTATTGGTGGCCAAAGGCCATTACAATTGAGCAAATAAAACACATACATAAAACAAACAGTAAATGATAAAACATTAAACATATTAGCACCTTTGTTATAGGTGAAGAAGTCTCAACTGTTAAGTGCAGCTCGAGCACAAACTGTGTTAGCTGCCAGGGTGAACTGTGCTACTTTATAAGAACAGATGCCAGGTCCCCCTACCCTCCTGGCAGGAGGGAGGGGACCTAGCATTTATGCAGGCATGGGAGCATGTGTGCACTTCTCAGCGGGCTGATTTGGCCCCCAAACAGGCCCAAATTGGTCCATTTGAGGCCAAAATCAGCCCACTGAGAAGTGCAGGAGCACTCTCAGGGGCAGCATGATGAAGTCACTCCCAGAGGTGATGTCATTGCGCCACCCCAGGAGCATGCCTGGGGCAGCGTTCCCTCACCTTTCTTCCCCTGCCGGCCAAGTGAGCAGAGGCAGGGGCGGAGGGTGGGAGCAGGGGATCCCCCGTCCATAGCAGGGGAATGGCATCCTTATCTATAAGAGATACACAAATCCAAAATGGAAACAAGGAGGGTTAGTTTTTCCACCCCAGGAGAGGTGTTAATGCCTTTTAAGATCTCCCTAAGAAATGTATTTCTGGGCTCTATATACAAAGGGCAGAACAAAAGATAATGTGGAAGGTCTTCATGGACTCCACAAAAACAGGCAGCAATCAGTATTGGTGCGTAACAACCATCTAGAACAGCTGAGGGCATGGTTTGAAACCTCAGAGAAGTTAAAGCCATTGTAAGACTAGGGGCCAAGCTACAAGTGACAAATGACACTTGAACAGCAAGTGTATTTCTCCGTGTTCACTTGCGCTCCACTCGATCCACTTGCCGTTCAAGTGTCATTTGTCACTTGTAGCTTGGCCCTAGGAAGGGTGATTTTGGTCAAGTAAGAGGCTCTGCCATGGTTCCTCTTGAACAACTTGAACCAGGGAGAAATTTTGGAACAGAGAGTTGTATTTCTGTTCAACACAGCATCAATCTCAAAGATACAGTTTTGTATACTGAGACCGGGCAAGAGGACATTGAACTCTTTTGCCCTCATTGGGCAATGTGTTTTCTTTAGCAGACATAAACCAGGTAGTACCCCGGTTTTCTGTCCTGTTTCATTTAATGAAGCAAATGGATAAACAGTGTTTTCCCCTCAGCAGTGCCCTTGCTAACAATCTTACTATTTCTATTTGGGGCATTCTTAAGTGAAGCACCATTTCATTGTTTCCGCAAGTTTGTGATTGGCATCCACTCTCGTTCTTATGCAAAAATTATAAGCAAAAAAGTATTGTCTGGCTTCAACAAACATACAGAGGTAGTTATTTACCATCGCTTCCTTTGGGGTTTACACAACTTTAAGATTTAATATTGCTTGACACATAGATGTCATGTTTGGATTTCTTCAAAGTAATGAAAGAGCAGGTTGTTGCCAGCAAAGTAAAACAAAGGCTGGCTAGAAGACTTCAATGACTATTAAAAATCAAATAAAAATGTTCCTCTCTCCTTAAGTCACTTGGGAAATTACTTTCATTTTCATGGTAGTGATATTTAATCGGCAGTTAAAACTGATCCTTGTCGGATGATAATTCATATTTTCTGTGCAAGCTTAGATGTCTTAATCGCTCATCAGGATTCTGGTAGCGATTGTATAAAAATGCAGGCACTAGATTTCAACACTGTTGAAACAACATCTAAAATTTCAGCCGTTTTCTGCTTGTGAATTTTTTCTCAATGGTAGGACTTCAACCAGAGAGACTGCTTCCGCCTGGGGATTTGTCCCTGCATGACATCCATAGTTTACTGTGATTCAGAGCCCCTAACTGCTCCACTGCAGAGAAGTGTCCAATGTTACATGACCATATAGAAAGATGGCATCAGCAATGTGTGAAAGCACGAAGTGTAATCAGTGCCCTGCTGAGATGCCATTTCAGGCTGTAGCAGAGAAGGATGGAATTCACAGCAAGTTTCAAGAGTCTGTACTCTGTTCAAAGACATATTCAAGATAAAAGTTCAACAGTGATTTCAGCATTATAAACCCAAAATGAGGAACATAAGTCATCCCTAATCTTTCTCAGAAATAATCTGTGTGTGGTCTCAAACCCTGATGGTGGGGAGGGGCGCCATCCTCTTTAAAATGGCATTCCTATTTCTCCAGTGCATCACAGCCTGTGCCAATGAGACAATGGGTGGGGTCCAGTCAGTTTGTTCGTTCAGTCTTAATCAATTTCTCTTCTTACAACAGCCCCTGCCCCAGATGGCTTTGCATATGTAGGCCCCATGAGTAGAGATGGGAACGAACAGCAATACGAACAAAAAAAAAGCCACAAACAGCCCAATCCGCTGTTCAAGAGAAAGCTGTTTGTGAGGCCCCATTCCTGGCAAACGTGTTCGTTCCAAGCCCTCTTCATGGAGTTTGTCAGCTGTTTGTAAAGCCAGACAGTCTGGGGCCTTTCAATCAATTCCCCTGAAAACATAGTCATGGACTGTCTGAACTCTGAACTCCTTCTGGCTTGTGATCTGGCTTGTAACTCCTCAAAGTAGCTTCCAGCAGACAGTCCAGTTTTCGCCACTGTGAAGAGAAAATGACATGAAAGGGGGAGACCCATGGATCATGCCTTTCCCGGGGTGCAATCTTTCTGAAACTTGGGGGGTCTTCAGAGTACAGAGAGGACTATGTCCCCTGCAAATCCGGTGGGTATTGGACATTGGGAAGGCCAGTTTGTAACCCCTCAAAGTAGCTTCCAGCAGACAGTCCAGTTTTTGCCACTGTGAAGAGAAAATGACAGAAAAGGGAGGGTCCTATGGCTCATGGCTTTCCCAGGGTCCAATCTCTCTGAAACTTAGGGAGTCTTCAGAGGACAGTGAGGACTATGTCCCCTGCAAATTTGGTGGGTATTGGACATTGGGAAAGTCAGTTTGTAACCCCTCAAAGTAGCTTCTAGCAGACAGTCCAGTTTTTGCCACTGTGAAGAGAACATGACATGAAAGGGGGAGACCCATACATCATGCCTTTCTCAGGGTGCAATCTCTCTGAAACTTGGGGGGGGGGTCTTCAGAGGACAGTGAGGACTATGTCCCCTGCAAATTTGGTGGGTATTGGACATTGGGAAGGTCAGTTTGTAACTCCTCAATTAGCTTCCAGCAGACAGTTCAGTTTTTGTCACTGTAAAGAGACAATGACATGAAAGGGGGAGACCCATGGATCATCTCTTTCCCGGCTCAAGTTCAGCTAAGTCCCAAGGAGGCCGTTCTGGCTCCCACGAACCTCCAACTATGAACATGTTCATGAACATGTCATGTCTGTCAATGTTCGTGAATCCCTGTTCGTGGATGGCAATGAATAACGAACATCGTGTTAGGTTTTCTTCCTGTTCATGCCCATCTCTACCCATGAGCCCCCCTATGTCCCAGGATAGTGGTCAAAAGAGATCAACCTTCCTTTTCTACTAGCAAAAAAGGCTAGTTGGATCCAGTTTATTGTCATCTGCAGGATATTACAGGGGAAAAAAACAATAAATACCAATTCTAACATATTTCCCAGACTAGAAGTAAATTCCACTACCTACTCTGAAACTCATATTTCTGTATTCTTTTATTATAAAGTCTGATAGGTCTTACTTTATATATTTTGTGTTATATTTGTGTCTGTTTTCAGTGTTGTTATTCCTCATGGGCCTCAGTAATAAAGCATATTATAAGTATAGACCCCTCAAACAAGACTGATAAGTTCTAGTGAAGTTCTACCCAAGGCTAGAATAGTGTGAAGTTTACAGGGCTGAGATGTATTGACAAAACTACATTGGGAAATTAAAATGCCACCACCTCGATCACAACAGCAGCCAGTGCAATAATTCTTCTTCTCCCATAGAGTCTGCTTCCAAAGCTGGTAATTCGGCTACAAAAAGAAATGAATGCTCAGGGAACTTTGTTTGAAAGGTGTTGTGAATTTCCCTGTGCAAACCTGAATTTATGTTTTCATTCCCGATAACAAATAATTGCATTATGTTCACAAATCTGAAAAACACAATGCATTTTTATCCGTTCTTAGAGTGGCTTACAGCCCGATTCACAAAAATGTTCTGCAGCATAGCTAAGACTTTTGTCATTGATGCACACCTAGAGGGAAGAAGGCTGTTTTTGCTCCTAAGTCACAGACTAAACAGGATGCAAAGAGAAAAAATGATGCAATCATCAGGTATGGCCAAGTGCCCCCAAGACCAATGCAGATAATATACTGTGATTTTCACAAACCTAAGACTAGCCGGTGCAAAAATTAGGAACAGGAGAGACCTTAGGCAGCAGTTAGTTTCTCAGACCCTGCTATTCGGATTCCTCCATTGCCCTCTCTATCTTTATCTTCTTTCCTCTCTATCAGCATCTTGGGAAGGATCCTGATTCAGTATTTAAGTGTTAAAAAGGTATGTGATCCCTTTATTTCCCCACAGCCATCTATAATATATAAAGACAACAATATAAAACCATGCTGAATGTCAGCACCAGCATTAAAATAGCAACAATAAAAACTAGGCTCATAAAAACAGTGCTAAAGTAGACTGAACTATATATGTCTAGTCCTGAGAAACAAAATTCAGAAAATGTAAAAAGACAAACTTTTGAAACAAAAACCAGTGAATGAATTGCAATTGTTAGAATATAACATCAGGAATAAGCAGTGGCATGAGAGGTGTAGCCAAAAGGACTTCTTTCTTTGCTATGCCATTCTTGAGCATTGTTAGAGAAATAAACGTGAATAGTTACTTCAGTAACAAACTAACTTTTCAGGCTAATATTAGTAAAGGGGAGCAGAGGTCCCAGAAGACCACACTAATAATATAGAATTTTATTGTACAAAGTGCTAGTGCAAAGTGAATTCCCCCCCCCCCCCCAATAACTTGTAATCTACTCCATGCATAGGTATTCAGACCCAATGCTCAATAGTCCAATATAACAGTTCCAATTGTAAAGATTTTATTGGCACCAGTCACTTTAAATAAATAGTGTGATACTGCCTTAGTCATGGCCACTATGGATATAAATTAAATTTGCTTAGTCATGGCCACTATGGATATAAATTAAGTTGACCTTTTGAGAATTACATGCTTGTAAGGAAGACACTTGCCAATGCTGATGTAGTGAAGATACTTGTTGAACAGGATGTGTTAAATGATGGCTTGATAAAGCGTAACAACATGAAACAGGCTGTTACAACTGCTGGCACTCCTGTTGCCAACTGCCCAGGAGACCTATATTTCATCCTGTCTCCTGTGGGGATTTCTTTGTCGTCCTCCATTGACAGCTTTTGCCTACAGAAGAAAAAACAACAGATTTCATATTGGACATTGCATCATATGAATTCAGTACTCTTGTTGCCTATCATCATTTAGGAATTCAAACTGTTATATTGGACTATTGAGCATTGTGTCTGCATACCTATGCATGGAGTAGATTACAAGTTATTGGGGGGGGGGCAGAATTCACTTTGCACTAGCACTTTGAACAATAAAATTCTATATTGTTAGTGTGGTCTTCTGGGACCTCCGGTCCACTTGTATTTTCAGATTGTTGAGACCAGTCCTTTTGATTGTTTTGTAATAATATTAAAGGACTAGAGATCAGTTTTTACAAAGTAGTGGTAATGAATGTGTGTACTGCATGTATTTCAGAAGTTCAAAATCCATATGCTGTGTGCATTTTCAAATGGGATTACTATTTTGAGAGCCCTGGAACTTTAACCAGTTGGGAGGAGGGCCTTGTATGACTCTGGGGCACCTTATTGTGTGGATCCTCTTATTTTCACATAGTAAAACTGTTACCATAAACATTTTTCTATGAGCTTTTTGTCAGCATGATTGAGATATTCCTGCATTGCTGTTTGAGAACCTTTCCCGGACATTGGATGAGTGGCAGGTGGCTTTGTATGGTCTGTTATTGTATGTTCTTTATCTACTGTGTTATCTGTGGAGTGTGGGATTTTGCTCTCTTGACCTCAAACTTCTAATAAAATCGTGTTGATGGTGCCATTTGTTCTCACATTGCAACTTTGTGTGAAAACAGAAATGGTAGAACACACAATGGAGCTGTGCAATCACTTATGCTTCTGTCCTCCTACTGTACTACTCATACAGCCTCAGAGGGAAATTACAGAAGTAAACAGCCTCCTGTGGCTCTGTGATACCTTGACAAAGAGTAAATGAACACAGACTATGGCTGATGTAAGAAAAGGAAAGAACAGAATAATACAATTAATCGGGGAGGAAGATTAGAGAAAAAATGTATAAACAACCAGCCATGTGAGAAATATTTACTGAGAACTGATACACATGGACACTACTCACAATATAAGGAGGCATGTACTGTATTTTCCATGGTCACTGTAATGTCTTATATGACAATTCGCAAAGTAATGCAGAAATGTTGAGCAACAGCTACTGTTTCTTAGATATCAGGTGCATAATTTCTTATTCCTGTAAATTTCCAAGCAAGACACATCCTTGAAGAAGAAAATTAGATCAGTGGATGTCAAATGCATTTAGCTGGTAATTAGTTTTGTTAAGACTCAGTGGACGAATGACCTAACTGGCCATACAGTACAGGACACCTTAATGCTGACAGTGAAATATCTGTTAAGAAGACCTCTTGTTCTATCTGTACATCAGGTTTTTTTCATACATTGTGGTTTTGCCCAGGGAGTAATTGGCATGTAGTATCTTTCTTTATATGTTATGTTCACTTTCCTACTTTGACTGAGAAGATACTTTTTTTTTTTAATGATCCAAAGCTCAGGGGAAGTTTATCCTTTTGTTCCTTCCCCATCAACTTCATCCATGCAGTTTTTGGCATGTAATTCTTGATCATCATCAAGTTGCACAATGAAAAAGATCCTGGAATGTGGTAGGTGAGATTATGAAGTTACTGGGGAGGGGCGTGCTTCTAGTACCAAGAAATAAGGCCAGATTGGACAGAAAACTACTCTTGCTCCTTCATCAAAAACAGAAATGCCTACATTCATTGAGATCTCCCTTTGTTTTCATGCTTGATGCATCAAAAGATAGGGGACTAAAATGCTTAAAGAAAATGACTCACAACTAGAGATGGGCATGGACTGGGGAAAACCCATGGGCCATGGGTCCATGGTCTGTAGCGTTATACAGACCCCCCAGCCACAAGTCAGCTGGCGCAAGGGGGGATTTAAATGTTAAAGCACTCCCAACCCCGCTTCCTAGTGGTGCCAGGAGGCTTTAACAGACCACAGACCAATGGACTGGTGAAAAGTGCGTGGGTCCATGGAAAACAGGAGTCCCACAACCCACCAGTTCGCGAACGCCAAACCAGCCAGGTCCATGCAAAATTTTGGTCTACTTTCCAGTCCATGACCACCTCTACTCATAACATTACCGCATGGAAAAGCCCTTTATTTTGCTATAGTTTATTTAACAAGTGCAGGAAAAGAACAAAAGGTGTTCAGAGAGATTACAGTTTGCTCTCATGCTTTTGCTAAGCAAGCCCAAGCCCAGCATGGAAACATAGCATGCCTCTGTGCATGTCAGAAAGTTAATATATTTGGAGAAAAGAGACAGAGAGCAGTCCTTACCAATTTAAAATGATTAACATATCTTCCAGTCTGTAAAACACTCTTCTACACTGTTTGATTTCTTAAAGGACACTGTTGAGCCTAGGTGCCCCACATTGCCTGTATCTCCATAGTCCATTTTTGATTCCAAGTCTTGGTCACACTTGAGCATGACCATAATATGAAACCCAGATCTTAGACTACTGGCATAGCACTGTCTGTCATCTGCATTGCTCAAATATAGCTATGTCTATGATTCAAAAACATGAACTGTGGGAAATCAAGATCAAGATATTTTCCCGAATGGACGATTCCTGGTTGACTCCTGTCTGAAACAGGGTTGCCAGGTCCTGTGACCCCCCCTCCCCCAGGTGGAAGGTTGGAGGCCCAGCAGCTACCTTATGACTTCCCCTGGCACTACACGCACTCCCAGCCTGCTTGATGATGTCACTTCTAGAAAGTGACGTCATTGCATGGGTCTCGTACCACCCTCGGAATGCTCCCGCGCTCCTTGGGGGGGGGGGCAAATTGGGCTCAATTTGGCCCAATTCAGGCCCAAATTGACCCGAATCCAGCCACTGCAGAGCATAGGAATGATCCCACACTCTGCAGTGGTCTGGTTTTAGCTGAATCCAGCCTAGATTGGGCCTCTTCGGCATGCAGGACCACACCATGCCACCCAGAAGCACACCACGCTTCCTGGCAGTGTGCTCTGGGAGGCACATCCCCCCCCCACTGCTGGCCAGGTAAGTGGGGGTGGGGGTGGAGGATGGAAAGAGGGTATCCCCCACCCCAGGTGGGGAACTGGCATCCCTAGTCTGAAATAAGGTGTGCTTCCAGCCAGGTTTGACATCTCAGTTCAGAAGTTAACTACTGGAATTAGCTGTTCATTAGAACTTCACTGAGACAATTTTCCTTCCAAATTATCAGTGCTTTAAGTTTGCCATAATGGCTCAAAGTGTAACCAAGTGCTGTCTCAATGCATTTGGCCTAGAATTAATTGCATCGTGTTTAGCATGTATTGCCTTTTTAATGAATCAGGCCAGCTCTAGAAAGAAAAGAAAAATGGTTTGTCAAGTGATAGCTGGTTGAAATATAGCAAGAACCTTCTGTTCTTTGTTCAAACAGCTGCCCTCCTAGAGCTGCGTTAATGAAGTCACTGCCTGGGCTTTTACTTTTGGGAAGATCAGTGTTTACAAGCTCATCTGTCTTAAGTCAAAACACTTCCTATTTGTTAATAATTCACTAGCCAAATATTATGAATGAGACTCTGGGAAGTGGGTAAATAACCAGATGTAGAATGTAATTTTTGGCACATTTAGTCAGCTAAAGGAAATGTTTTTAAAAAAGGAAGAAAAATTTGCCAGACCCCAAAATGGTACATTAAATATTCAAGTGACCTGAGAGCTTCAGGAGTGTGTGTGTTATACAAAAATGTGAATTATTCAGGTTTTTATTTCTAAGTAAGCCCACATAAGATCATGTAATGCAACTAGTATGGTCAACTAGTAGCATGTTATCGTGTGCAGTGCTTTTCAGATGTTTTATGTTCAGAGGGATTTTTCCAAATTAGCCTATGCTGAGGAAGCCTGCACATTGCTGAGAATCCTGGTACATTCCATTAATGTAGGACACTGGCCAACCATGTTGGGCTTATGCATGAACCAGCAGTGCACCATACTTTATATCCAAAATTAGCCCAGTTCAATCACATGAACAAGCACATAACACAGGGCATTCCCATTGCATGCAATAATTGTAAATGAAATCTCCTGCAACCAGTTTCAAGCAATATAGCAAGCACACCAAGATTTGCTCATAGGAGGCTTTGAGCAAGTTGAAAACAGTCTGACTGACCTTTTGTGAAATAAAGACGATACAGCACTAACACAGCTGTGGATGGGTCATGAGGGACATGGCCTCCTAAGCTCTATCCATCTTCACCGTATGGATGTACTAAAAGCTTTATAAATAATTTAGCAAACTAATGGACATGTTTTTAAACACCATGAACCCACAGTTCAAGAACTGGCAGATGGGCAGAGTTGCAGGAGTGAAAATGGAAAGCAAATGGCTTCCATCTTGCAGTTATTTTACAATGCAGAAGAGAAGTGAATGAATGCAGCCTGCTGTGTCAGTGGTCTCTGCAGACTCTCAGGCCTCTAGTTCAGCTTCGTGCCGGACTGACATTTAGAGTGGAGCTACAAATTATATGAAACACACTGGGATGCTGCTGAAAATGGCAGTCCCATGTCAGTTTCCTGTGTTCTTCGCAGTAACAGGTCGAAAAACGTATCTTAACGCCCAGCATCAGTCTTTCCTTGCACCTGCACCACATTGTTGATCCCACTGGTAGAGGTGGAAAACAATTCAGACATCAGAAGGAAATAAGGTAAATTGTACCACAGGTTATGAAGACAGAGGAGACAACATTACACATGGCTACTGTTTTCATTGGCAGATGAGTGCAAGTAAGCCTAAAATAATGCACACTGAAGGTGGAAAATTCCTGAATTCTAAGATTTATCTCTTACACATATGCTCATGCTGATGACTGTAGCCTCATAAGAAAAAGATCTTGGGACAACTCCATGTTGTTGTTGTTTGTGTTGTTGTTGTTGTTATTTATAGTCTGCCTTTCTCACTGAGATCCAAGGCAGATTGGATCTCAGTGAGAAAGTAAGGAACAGCTCCGGGATATCTCCAGAGTGCGAATGAAAATATAATATAATTAACAGCTAGGACATTCAGTGAAAAAGTACAATAGGGTACGGTAGCTGAAATTTGAAAAACAAGCATAAAGCCGAGCACAGAGATGAAATTGTTCTGAAACAAAGGGTAACCAATTTACATGGCATACTTAGTAATATGGAAAACTCCCTAGTAGGTGTATGTCTACATCAGCAGACAGTACCCCACAGAGTCCCTACCAATGCATCTCTCTGAGCTATTTCTTAGAGCACAGCGCTATTTCCCCCCCAGTTGAAATGAAAGGCAGACACAAAGCTTGGGATTAAAATTGGGCCACTTTATTGATTACAATAAAGTCACTACGGCAAAGGATCTAGCTAACTAGAGGTACAGGTCAAGCGCTGGGGTCACCTCGGACCTCCGCCTTGACCTGTCTGGGCGAGCCCCCACTGCCCCAGGGGTGAGCCATCCAATTATTGGCTGTACCCGGCAGCCAGGCAAATGGTTCCCCCTCCAAGTCTGCAGCACCTCGCCGTACAGCAGGAGGGCCTTACTTATACAGGGGGAGCCACGCAGCAGTCTGCCCTCGCCACTGGCTACCATACAGCTCACCAGCTGCTCCGGACAGACCCCAATTCCTCACCAATGAGGATGTACCAAGGGGGTCACCGGCCGAAGGGGATGACTCATCTGGGAAGAACGCCCTCCTGAATAATTCAGTTTTGCATAGTTTGCAGAAATCCAGACGAGTGGGAGTTTTCCTGACTTCCTCCGGCAGGCCATTTCTGTGGGGAGGACTACCACAGAAAAAGCATATGTGCTGGCAGCTGTTGATTTTGCCCAACTGCAGGGCAGTATCTGCAGAAGGCAGATGAGCAAACCTGCCATGATAGAACATAGGGGGAGAGGTGGTCCCACAGATATGCGGGGTCAAAGCCATGAAGGGCTTTGAATATGATAGCCATGTCGTTGAATTGCGCCTGGTAATTGATGGGAAACCAATGGAGTGACTGCAGAATGAGAGTGATATGCATACTCCATCTAGCTCCTGAGAGTAAACAAGCTGCAGTGTTCTGCATCAGCTGGAGTCTCCGTGTCAGCTATATAGGAGGAGGCCTAGACAGAATGCATTGCAGTAGTATAATCTCAATGTTACTGTGCCATGAATCCAGGTGGCCAGATCAGCCGTGTCAAGGTAAGAGGCCATCTTCCAGGCTAGTCTGAGTTTGGAGATAGTCTTTTTTGCAGCTGCATTTCCTTCTCTAGCAGCAGCACTGGATCTATGATAACCCCTATGTTCTTAACTGTGTCAGCCCGGGTCAACTGAACCTTATCAAATGTCAGAAGCCCGATGTCCTTAAAGATCTCTGTTTTCCCAACCAGCATTACTTCATCTTGTCTCGGTTCAATTTCAATTTTTTTGCTTTTAGTCAATTGACAACAGCTGTCAAGCAGCGACTCAGTATCTCTATTGCAACACCAGGGAATTTGGATAACGAGATATAGAGCTGGGTATCATCTGCATATTGATGGCATCCAATTCCATAGCTACGAATGAGTTGTCCTAAAGACTTTATATAGAGATTGAATAACATGGGAGATAAGATTGCACCTTGTGGAATCCCACAAAATAATTCCCACACTGAAAAGATCAAAAATACAAGTATCGTAATGCCTTTATATAACTCTATGCTATGTCTGCATATGAAATATTGTATATATTTCTCATCATCACAACTCCAAAAGGAGTTTACTGAAGAGTTCAGTAAAAGACAACCAAAATAGTCAAGGGATCCGAGCACTTTCATGACAGCCAGTGTGATGCAGTGGTTAGACTGTCAGATTAGGAGCCAAACTAGGTGTGACAGCATCCTCGTGGTTGCCACAGGAATGCCACTGCTATTTTAAGTTGATTGAAAAATACCATGAGAACTCAATCCTTATCAATCCCATAATGTGGCAAACTTGTTCTAGGGTTGCCAGGTCCCCCAGGGTCCAAACTGGGGACAAGGGGTCGTGAGGGGGCGAGCATGGAGGAAACTTACTATGTGCACGTGCACAGTTTGCATGCGCCCTGGAGCCTTTGTTGTCGTGCTGGGAATGATGTCATCCCCAGCATGATAACGAAGGCTTTGAAGTACATGGGAGTGCTCTCCAGAGCTCCGAAGCCAGTCCCCCCCTTCCCCCCCCTGCCAGCCAGGTAAAAGATGGCAGGGGGCAGAGGCTGGGAGCAGGGGATCCCCTGGGGATTGGGAACCCTATCTTGTTCCCCCACCATGTGTGCTTTTTCAAATGCTGAAAGAGCCACGGGGGGGGGGGCATGTCGGCACTTGAAAACACATAGCAGGGGGAGGGGGAACAAGAGCACCTCAATCTCCCACACACATCTTGATCAAACCTTCACAGGAAGAAGACCCTTCACGGTCCTTACCGCATCGTACGCTGGTAGGAACCCTCATTGCCTGCACTCCCCATTTCCCATAATTTATCCTGGGAAAGAGGGAGTAGCAACATGAAGGGAGGGCATCTTCAGCATCAGTAGCTTCATCTTTAAGAACTGCATGTTCCTGCATTCTTCTGAGAATGCTCAGAAGTAGTCATTGCCTTCATAAAGGATCCTAATGCCTCCTTAGTCAGTTCATTAAGCAGAGCGGCCCTGGGAACTCTGTATTCAGGCCCTATGTTGGCCACAGATATTTCTGAGTATATCAAAGAATCCTGGAACCCCCAGCTTGTTGCTGAAGTCCCCCACTGCTATTCCTCCGTGTTATTTGAGGGAAAGTATGTTTTGGGGGGGACGTTTTAGGCCTTTGTAAGCTCTTCTGGAAAAAGCTTAGAAAGGTACTGAGCATTTTTCAAGAATTCTTTGAGAAAGGCTGTAAGCACTGAGCTAATTGCAAGGTGAGTTAGGTGAGCTGACTCATTACTAGTTGTATCCTCACAAATGCAGTGGGGGGGGGGAGAAAAGCCACAATTCTGTGATTCCCTTCCCCCTCGAGTCACCCCCTTCTTGTGAGCAGTTATCAGCATGAGAAACTTTGTTGAAACAATGTTGGCTCCGAGCCAAAGGGATTTTGTCATTGATTACAAATGCCCAGTAAATACAGAAAAGGCTGGCTTTGTTCTTTTTGTTTTCCACATTAAGATGCCATTAGCAGGCTATAGCAAAATGCTGCTCCAGGGAACCTATTACTGTATTTCTTGGATATTTGGGGGTGGGGGGGAAACATCTTCCAGTTGTTCTTCCTCATAGAGCCATTCAAAGCACTCTGTAATCACTACAAAATACAGTGCTTAGCATGTCTTGTCCTAATTGCAACTATGGCATTAGTTGATTTGCATTTCCTCTGACAAAATGCATAGTTCTTGTTCGCTTGAGACTGACTCCACTAGAAACAATAGCAAAGTAAAGCAAGCAGTTAACACTCTTGTTATCTCTTGATAACTGTGTAATTAACTCATTTCTCATGCACATCCTAATTTTGGTTAATCCTATGGCAAGTCAGATCCTTAAACAGCTGAATATGCAAAAAGCTCAGTGATATAAAGCAATGACTTCATACTCATGAAAGTTAATTTCCTATCTAGATGTGAATTATCTTTTACACTGTTCATACTTTAAAGAGATGTCACTGTTTGAAGAGCCATAATGGTGCCAAAGAGAAATCAAATGAGGATGTTGAAAAGATAGGAAGAAGAGAAACCATATTTCCTTCAAATAAAAGTCCAACCTCTCTGTGCCTCTTTATATGAGTTGTAGTTCATAATGCACTGGGAAATGTATTGTTAAACAAAAAAACTCTCTCGTTTGGGAAATTCATGTGGCTTTTAAAACTCAAAAACAATATGCAACAAAAAATCAAAAGTATCTATATTTTGAATCAATGTGTCTATGTCCGATCCTATACTAGTTTCTAACTTCATCTATTTGTGCATACATGCATGTATGTATCCAGATTATTCATACTCAGGTTTTTCCCATGAGACAAAAAATGCTTTCTAACAGAATTATCCCCTCCCCATTTTATCCTCACATCAACAATCTGTATGTTAGGCAGAAAGCTACTGGCTCAAGCTCACCCAGTGAGCTTCCATGGCCCAGTGGGGATTCACCCCCATGTCTCCCATGCTGGCTCTCATTTTCTCCAATAATTCAGCAGCCTTCCATTACTTCCCTTTAGGGTTGCCAGATGGTTTCAATCCAAATATCGAACACACTCCATGTTTACCATGTGAGCGTGTAGCCTGCATACTCCAGAGCCTCTAATGATGTCACTTCCAGTTGTAAACTGAAAGCTGCAGGGTCTCAGAGAGGTCAAAATCAGCCCCAAACATAGCATTTTCGCACACGATCTCACAGAGCACAACTCTAAGCCTGTTTATTCACAAGTAAGTCCCTTGGAGTTCAGTGGGTCTTACAGCCTAGTTTAGGACTGCAGCCACAGTCTATTTCAGTTATGCTACAATAAGAAAGAAACATGCATTGAATCATATACAGAGTATTTCGCCTTCTCAGCCTCCCAAGGGCTCATTTTTCACTTTCCTTGACTGCACGATTCACTGCTTGGGGGTGGAGGAGTGAGGACAGCTCTTGGGCTCTCCCAATCTCACTTGTTCTGCTTCTTCTATGTCCCTCGAGCCCAAGAATAATATGGGGATGCTGGCAATGCAAGCAGCACAACCACCTTGGAAGAGAGCACCAGAGTTGAAATGCTCTTTTTGTCAAGGGAGCCTGAAACTGCCTTTGGGAAAGGCGCGTGTGTGTGTTGAACATTTAATTGTTCTCTCCTATTGAGATTTGGGGGGGGGGGCGCTGCCTGAATCTTCCTGCATTGAGATAAGGTGGAAAGTGAGAGGTGAAGGATATCAACATGCATCCCCAACCTACCAGTTGAGCCAGTTTGGTGTAGTGGTTAAGAGCGCGGGACTCTAATCTGGAGAGCCGGGTTTGATTCCCAACTCCTCCACTTGAAGCCAGCTGGGTGACCTTGGGCTAGTCATGGCTCTCTGGAGCTCTCTCAGCCCCACCCACCTCACAGGGTGTTTTGTTGTGGGGATAATAATGACATACTTTGTAAACCGCTCTGAGTGGGTGTTAAGTTGTCCTGAAGGATGGTATATAAATCAAATGTTGTTGTTGTTGTTACCACCATTGTCAATTATCCAGTTCAGGCAGGCTCCATTTCTTGTTTTTGCCATTAAAAAGGAAGATGATTGTGAGAGGGAAAGGGATTGCATGGGAAATGGCCTCCAGAGCATGTACACACTATTTTGCCAATTCCCAAGGGGCTTCCCCCCCCCCCGCTCACCAGGTGAGCTGCGTCAGGGAGCAAAAGGTAAGTGTAGGGGAATCTCCCACCCCCACTGGGAAGGCTGGCATCCCTATACAGTTTTGTCCCCTGAAAAGCCTTTCTTAAGGGTTGGGGTACCCTTTAGATTAGTATTAAATGCAGTGTACAGAGCAGGAGAACAAAAGCAGCAAATCCCTCCTATGCGCATAAAAACATTTATCCAAACATAAGGCTGTTTGGATGCTGGGCACACCTTCCCTGAAGTTAAAATATGCATTCTAGTTTATATGTGACTTCATGCATCTGTGATTTTTTTTTTTTTACATACTTGCATTACAGTTACAATAATGATGACCCCGAAAACCTCATTTTAAGATTATGCAGTCTAGTGATCTTTATGTGCATCTCAGAGCAGAACCACAAGTGATAAAAGGCACAGATTGGACACTTGTCTGCTTCCCTCAAGTTTTGATGGGAAATGTAGGCAGTTTGGCGGAATGTTGGACAAGTGACAGTTGAAAAGTCCATTGGACAGCAGTCAGAGAGCCAAGCTGCAAGACTAGGATGCCTACATTTCCCATCAAAACTTGAGGGAAGCTGACAAGTGTCCAACCTGTACCTTTTGTCACTTGTGGTTCTGCTCACACTGAACTAAATGGAACACCAGTATTCCATTCCCTGATGTTCTCTGAGCTGCACACGAAGCCTCTTAAAATACTATGAAAAAATGTGACAGGGTGGGATGTTACAGGGTGTGGGTGAGATGCCCACAAGAAGAGAGAGTGCCGGACTAGGATCTGGGTTCAAATCTCCACTCTGCCACGGCAGCTCACTCGGTGATCTATGGCCAGTTATTCCCACTCAGCCTAACCTACGCCGGGAGTTTTAAATACCTATATAAAAATAAAAGAATCACGAGAAGAGGGGGAAAATGAGAAATCAAATCCCAAATATAAGGCAGAGAATACTATGGATAATTACCTGTAGAAGTTTTGCCCTAAAAGGGATGTGTAAATGTAAACTCTCAGTTCTGTCAATTCTAAGGCTGTAGTTTATAGGGAAGGCTGTAGTCGTCGTAAACAAAATGGGGGGGTTACATTGTTTTCAGTGTAGTGGAATGCTGACTTCCATTAGTTCAGGGACAGCATCTGCAGGAAGAAAAGCTTTGCCCAGATGTAGTGCACAGCATTCACTGTTGACACCTGAGCAAGTAGAAATGAAATGCTTCTGTTGCCTGGTTTCATTTCCCAAAAGAACCATGCATGCCAATGCAGAATTAATCCATATTGGCAAAGGATGCTTTTTTGTAGCTGCATTGTACTTTTTAGGGTGGTAAATAAATTGCAGGCATCTCTAATGCATTCTTCCAGTGCTCTTCACACTGTGGCGGGGGCAGGGGGGACTTATAGATGATGAATGCATTATATCTGGCTCAGATGCTGCTGTTCCAGTTGCCCACTATTCCATTAGGCAAGCCGTCTGCAGAGTTGAGTTGACTCTGTAGCAAATTCAGAAAACTTAAGCCCGCATATATGAAGTGGCAGGCCAAACAAATTAAGAAGATCTGTGAAATGCTGAAGCTTGTGTGAGCCAATAAATCCAAGAGGATGCTGCATATGAAAACAGTGTAAAACTGTAAAACATCTTGTTTTGGAAAGCAGCATTTTTTTTCTTTTCTCTCTTTTTTTAAAAAGACTGTCTACTCAAGCTATAAATTTACAGAAAATAATCCTGGCTTAGCACCGGAGGAGGAGGAGTGGTAGAACTCTTTAAATAACCACAACCTCAAGGTTAGAAATACAGCTACTGCCATCTACTGAGGGCCTCCTGCTACTGCAACTAACATAGCATGTATCTGCTTGCCTTTCAGATCAGTATCTTCATGACCCACTTGTCCAACTACGGGAATGACCGTTTGGGTTTGTACACCTTTGTCAATCTGGCCAGCTTTGTTCAAAGCTGGACCAACCTGAAACTTCAGACTCTGCCTCCAGTTCAGCTGGCTCACAAGTACTTTGATCTTTTCCCGGAGCAAAAAGACCCATTATGGCAGGTAACTCCCAGCCGATAACTGCATGAGCCCAGCATTTGCTTGCCATATTGCTGTGAGAAAGACTGCTGGGAAAGAATTAGGAAAGCAATGCCTACCAATTAAGATGTTTTAGCCTGTTTTTAAATGGCATGCTAGGTTTGTTTAATATGCTTTTTAAAGTCAGCAATTTGGGCTAGGAATACATTAACTGCCAGATAAGGAAGTGGCTGTCACATTACCTTCATTAACTCCTGCCAAGAGTCGGGCTGTAACATCTCAGCTCTTAACTTGCCTGGTATTTATCCGAGAAGGAGAGAGGCAGGCAGAGTGCCTCATCCACCTCTTTTCCTGATACATTGCCCTGCATGAAATGGTTGCAAGGCAAAACTAATAAGATGGCATCAGACAGATGAAGCAGGTAATCCATATTATAATAGAGAATAGTTGGAACTGAATAACTTCAGATCACTGAGAGGAACGGCAGCCTTTAGCATCCTCTTGTAAGTAGGAAGAAAAAGTATGTCTAAGGTTCTTGGAATCATGGAAAGGTTTTGCCTGTAGCAGATTTTTTCCCCAAAGCCACTGTCATCAAGTCTGGAGGCTGTAGTATCAATTATAGCAACCAATAAGAATTCATAATACGAAGTTCTAGAGAGGAAAGAGCCAACTGATGAAGAGAACAAGTCAGATAATGTAAATGAAAACTTCAACCTAGTTGCAAGTATACACTTGAATCATTAAGAAAGGATCTTTTTCTTTTCTTTTTTCCATTATTCAAAACGTCCCCAAATCTGGTTAATTGTCTCAGATCCGGCCTATTATTTTTACTTTTGTTTGGCTCTTCATTCAGAGGATGTTACAGATCACACAGCACAATATGTTTAACATAATTTAGCCTTCTTTGCTAAGGCCTTTTAGGGACATTTTAAATTACAACATATTTCTATGAGCCTTCCCTAATCATTTTATTTATGTATTTTTTTATATTATTTACAGTTCACCTTTCTCACTGAGACTCAAGGTGGATTACCCAGTATGGGTCAGTACAGTCAATTTCAAAAACATCTTAATACTCATGTATTAGGGTATATACATACAAATTTGCAAAGATTTAAAACCAGCAGAAAACCAATACGGAGTAGAAGAAATGCTGAAACAGCACGTAAGCAATTCTAAGACTGACATGTTAAACAACATAGGACCTACTCAGGAGAATCATACTTACAGCAATAGTAGTGAAGTCTATAGTAACTCCCTATTCCTTTATTGATGCATCTCTTTGAGACAGCTTCCTTGCTTTACAGCCCCCCCACCCCCATCTGAGTAAAAAGGCCTTCTTGAATAATTTGGTTTTGCATAGTTTGTGGAAAGCCAGGAGAGTGGGAGCTTTTCTAACCTCTTCAAGAAGGCCATTCTATAAAGTGGGGCCCCCACTTTATCAGGCATCTTTACCTGCTACTGGCTATCTTTGCCAAACCCCACGCCCATATCTACCAGCTTCCATCTGCATTAGAATAGTACAGTCCTTCATTCATCCTGCACTTGGGTAAGGAAAGTTCAAAAGATGCAGCCTCAAAACCACATATTCCTATGTTCAACATGCTAGTGGCCGCAATAACTCAAACAACAGACCAGAACTACATTCTTGGTGTGTTGATGTAAGCATTGTCTGACAGATAATGTTTCCATTCCAGCTGCTCCTGGACACCAGGAACTAATTGATGGAGCTCTTCCTCTCCTCTAGCATCTTCCTCTTTGACCAGACAATGTCTGCACCCCAGCTGCACACCCCAGGCTAAGAGCCAAGGGCCAAGAGCCCTTGTGCTCTCACCCTTCAGCTCGCACCTCCTGTTAAATGCCCATCCCCTGTGAAAGACAAGGGAAGCAATCTCTCTGTGGGGGAGATGTGAAGATTGCAACCGGCTGGCCACTGGCCCCAGATCAAAGACCAATCTCATTCATACAGACAGCCCTCAATGAGTTTTCCTTGCATGGATCCCAGGGATTTCTTGACTATGGAAGTTTAAAAATGCAAGTACCCATCACGTATCACAGACATATTATTGGTGAGGCAAGGATTTGCAGTCATTTTTTCAGTCATTTATCAAACTTAGCAATGTATATCTCACAAACATAGCATAAACACATATAAACACAGTTAAGCAGCCCTTAGAGAACTTGACAACCTATATCTAAATGGCCAAGCTTGCAGCTGCAGTCATATGATCGGACTGCTGCCTGAGTCAGGTGAGAACATGTGGTTGCTGGGCCACATGTGTGTAGGTGTGCATGGGTGTCTGGTACCAATCCTTCATGTCCATTTTGTCACAACTTCACAATTTTTAACATATATTGCAAAACAAAGCAATTGCTCTATTCCTTGCACATCCTACAAACATAGTTTCAATACTGGGCATTTTTTACTCTCATTCTATGATTTTTAAAACATATTTCTATTTGTAACAGTGTAATTAAAGTGCACAAAAAGGGAAAGAGAGGGGGCACCCAAGGAAGAGTCATGTGGACAAGTATTGCAATAATAGAGTAGCACTATGAATGTGCCAAATTTTTTAAAAGGGGGGGGGGGGTAGAGAATCATGACAGGGAAAGAAGGTGGCATGGCATAGCCAGATCTCGTCAGATCTCAGAAGCAAAGCAGGTTCAGTACTTGGATGGGAGACCACCAAGGAAGACTGCAAAGGAAGGTACTGGCAAACCACCTCTGCTTCTCACTTGCCTTGAAAGCCCCAGCTGGGGTTGCCATAAGTCAATTATGACTTGACACCACTTTACACACAGAGAGAATTATGACAGCATGACAACAGCACCAGAGCATGGATACAATCCACACTGTGCGTAAAAGAGAAACTATACATAATAATAGGGGGAGGGGACTCATTAGCTTGTGCCATATAAAATCTCAGTTGCAAGCACAGGATCTAGAGTTGCCAGGTCCCCCTGTCCTCCAAGTAGGAGGCGGGGATCTGGCACCTACGGGTCCTCATGATGACAGGAAGTGACATCATTGCACAGGCCATGGCCATCTTGGGAGCACTCTCGTGCTCCATGGGGGGCCAAATCAGACCCGTTCCAGCCCAAACAGAGCTGGGTTGGGCCCAAATCAGGCCAGATTTGGGTCCAATTCGGTCCAGATCCAGCCACTGCGAAGTGCAGAAGTGCTCCTGTGATCTGCAGTGGCCCAATCCAGGCCAATTAAGGCCCAAATCATCCTAGATTGGGCCCAAATAATCCCAGATCAGCCTGGAACAGGCCGCTGTGGCACAGGGGGAGCACTCCCATGCTCCACAGTGGCCTGTTTCAGGCCGATTCAGGCCTAATGTGGGCCAATTTGGATCCAATCCAGGCTGGATTGGGTGCACGGGAGCACACTGCACCACCCGGGAACACACCCCTGGGAGGCCAGTGCTGCCCCCGCTGGCCAGGTAAGCAGGGATGGGGGATGGAGGGTGGGAGTGGGGGGATCCCTCACCCCCAGTGGGGGACTGGCAACCCTAACAGGATCTGTCCTTACATTCACCTGGAGCCGTTTTTGGTGCCCCGTCACCTTGAAAAAGGAAGACACCAGACTACTGGGTGGGCAGAATGGCATGGCATTACTCAGTCAGTCAGGGAGACACTTGGAACTGGCTATTTAAAGTCAACACACCTTTATACCTCTTTGGTCCCCTTGCAAAGGGTTCATGTGAGAGTGCGAGCTATGGCCTGCCTGGATGCTTAGTTTGAGGAGAGCATTTAGCTGTTTAGTGATAACGGGGTTCCCTCCCTCAGCTCTTCTGCAGAGTCTGATTTGGATTAAGAAGGTGACTGGAGTGCTTTGCAGCCTTAAGGTGTGAGTGAAATGTCCACTTGCAGTGAATTCAGCTTTGCGTTGTTTGGCTCTAGTGCCCTGAGACCGTGCAGGAAGTTGCTGCTTCACACAGACATTATTGAACAATAACACATGGCTTCTTATCCTCTCCCTCCTTTTATTAAGAAGCTAAGGACTTACATTTTGTCCTTACTTTTGTCCATTCCCCTCTCCCTGTGGGCTTCAGTTACTTTGACAAAAAAGCTTCACAGGAGCAGGTTTTTCCCTGCCAGGTTTTGCAGCCTTAAGGCTGTGGAATAGGGCGGTGTCAGGATCTTATGTTATTAGACCTATGTTTTATGTAGTTTCATCACTTGTGTTCAGGCTGTAAGTTTTTGCAGGCCTAATTTTGGCCTGCTTTGGGAAAAAATGTGCCGTTTTCTAATTGCATCCACCTGCAAGCCCTTGGCAGCCTTGAGCAGCCTGGCACATTACACTCCTATCAATGCCAATTAGCCAACTAAGCCCATATTGGCTGCTGGTTTGTGGGCTAGTCCTGAAATGGTGCCTGCTTAGAACACTACTTTTTTTTTAACCTCTCTGGTCAGTACCTTTCCATCAACATGTGTGAGAGAGGTTTTTCTTCCATGCCTCCTGCTTATAGCACGACAAGAACCATATGGCATGAGAAAGACGTACTTGAGCCTGTGGATAAGAACACCAGCCAAGAAGAGATACAAGCTAATCAGCTTAAGATAGTTCCTAGTCAGCAAAGGTTAGATCCTATTGTTTTCGGTCTTGTTTAATGCTTATTTATGTACATTCCCTGTAACTTGACTTAAACTTGCATACATTCCCTGTAACTTCATAGAATCATAGAGTTGGAAGGGGCCATACAGACCATCTAGTCCAACCCCCTGCCCAGTGCAGGATCAGCCTAAAGCATCTCTGACAAGTATTCATCCAGCCTCTTCTTGAAAACTGCCAACGAGGGGGAGCTCACCCCCTCCCTAGGCAGCTGATTCCACTTTTGAACTACTCTGACCATGAAAGAGCTTTTCCTAATATCCAGCCGGTACCTTTGTGCATGTAATTTAAGCCCATTGCTTCGGGTCCTACCCTTTGCTGCCAACTGGAACAGCTCCTTGCCCTCCTCCAAATGACAGCCTTTCAAATATTTGAAGAGAGCAATCATGTCCCCCCTCAACCTCCTCTTCTCCCAACTAAACATTCCCAAGGTCCTCAGCCTTTCCTCGTAGGGCTCAGTGTCCAGACCCCTGATCATCCTTGTTGCTCTCCTCTGCACCCTCTCGATTTTGTCCACATCCTTCTTGAAGTGAGGCCTCCAGAACTGCACACAATACTCGAGCTGCAGCCTGACCAAGGCAGCATAGAGAGGCAGCAAATTTAATGAGCAGCCCTTCCACTCCTTCATCCAGATAATTGATAAAAATATTGAAAAGTACTGGGCCCAAAACCGAGCCCTGCAGCACCCCACTGGACACCTCCCTCCAATCTGATGAAACACCATTGACCACCACTCTTTGGGTGTGGTCCTCTAACCAGTTCCCTATCCACCAAGGGGAAGTTGAAGTCACCCATAATTACAAGGTTTGATGTCTGGATACTCTACCAATCTGGTCAAAGAGGGCAGCATCCATTTCTTCTCACTGGTCAGGTGGTCTGTAGCAGACTCCAACAATAATACCCTTTGTCCTTCCTCCCCTTATTTCTACCCATATGCTTTCCACTGGGCTGTCCGCCCCATTCTCCATAACTTCTTGACAATCAAGCCCTCTCCTCACATACAACACCACTCCACCTCCTCTTCTACCCTTCCAGTTTTTCTTGAACAACTCATACCCATCCACTAGCACATTCCAGTCATGGGAATCATCCCACCAAGTCTCAGTAATTCCTACTATATTGTAGCCCTCTGTTTGCAATAGAAGCACAAGCTCTTCTTTCTTATTACCCATACTTTGGGCATTGGTATATAGACACTTGTAGCCTTGTACCTATGTTTGACCTGTCCTGCCCAGGTGGGTCCCCACTGTTTTCACTTCATCATTGAAATCACCATATCGATCATCCCCTTCCCCTTGCGGCAGCAGTTTAAAGCTCTCCTGATGAAGTTCTCCAGGTTCGTTCCAAATGTTTTCTTCCCTGCCCTTGAGAGGTGAAGCCCATCATGTGCTAGAAGGCCTTCTCTAAGAAAACCTATCCCATGATCCCAGAACCCAAAGCACTCCTGCCGGCACCACCATCTCAGCCAACGATTCACTTCAAGTATGGTCCGCTCCCTGCGTGTTCCTGTTCCTATGACCGGAAGGATAGAAGAGAATACCACCTGAGCCCCCAATGTCTTCAACTGCCTTCCAAGAGCTTCATAATCCTCTTTAATTCTTGCGACAGTATTCGCAGCCGTGTCGTTCGTTCCCACATGAATCAGCACAAACGGGTACTTAAACTCAGACCATACTGGCTGATTGCATTTACAACCCCCAGAAATGAAACCCCTGCCTGAAAGGCCTCAAACAAACAAAACAGAGCCCTGGTAATGCCCCTAGGGATCCCAAGAGTGGCTGTGTTCAGCGCCCAGGAATGGGAGTAGAGAGGGCTCTGGTTCTGACAGGAGCAAAGATGGCTGCTTGCCTGGGAGGTGTGTGTCCTTCCTGAGGATTTCTTCTGGAAAATGTGCTGAGGGAAATGCCTTACTTACTGGTTCATAGGGAGGCTGGACCTGAGTTTGCTCCCCCTCTACTCATTTCTACCTCACACATTTTTCTGTCCATGCTGTATAGTAGGGGGGTTGTGTGGAGTTGACAGATGCTGAAGATTGGTTGAGGAAGGGTTGGGTTAGTAACACCCCCTCTCAACATTCTATCTTACGAAGATCTGCAATTATTTCCAGTAAACAAACCAACAATCATACTGGTAACATGACCATCATGGAAAATCCCCTCCACGTAGAAGCACTCAAGTTCTCCTGTTTGTGAAGTGCCAGGTTACGTCAGTCAATTGTAGCAGATGGAAATGGACAAATGGGAAAGGGCTATTACTGCACAGGATAGCTTAAACAAAATAAACATAGGCATCACCAGCAAGGATTTCAGCATGGCTGGCCTGAGACCCCAGAAAGCCACCACCATTCAGATCTGGGTGTCATGGGCTTGTCCAGTAGCGAGATCAGAGTCCAGATAGCAAGGTCAGGCAGTCTAGAGATCAGTTACAGCAAGTTCCGAGGGCTAGGCAAAGGCAGAGTCAAGGCAGAGTCCAAAGGTCACAATAGTAAGGCAAGAGCAAGGCCAGGTTCAGTAGAGTGGGTGCAGCAGGAACAGGATTCCAACATGTTGCTTCCCCACACACCCAATTGTCTGTGGCAGGGTTTTATAGATAGGCTGGGCTGGTAGCCCGCTGCTTGGGAGCTATCCTGTGCTTACTTCCTCATCACTCTCAACATGCAGCTGGCATCTGGCCAGGAGGCGTGCACTTTACCGCCTCTCCTGCAGCTCCACTCATTGCTTTTGTCTACGGCACTCTCTGGGTGAAGCTGGAGGTTTGGGTGTCCTTGGCAGTGCTTTACCAGTGGTGTTGGAACTGGAGGGTCGTGGTGCTGCTGGCTCAGCTGCTGACTGAGGACTTTGGGTAACTGTTGGCTAGGCTTCACCAGTGGTGTAGACGCTGAAGGGTTTGGGGGCTTCTTGCTCAGCTGCTGGCCGTGGACTCTGATCTTCCAGCAGCTGTTCTTCCTGATTGCCGGCTTCTGATGTATCAGAGCTGGCTTGGCTGGTTACACAAGGCTCCTCTTCTCCTGAGGAGTCCTCACCTTCACTGAGCCCCACGACACTGGGCCAGATAGAAGAGGGGCTTAATTTGACACAAGGAAGCTCCTTATATTCTCCAAAGGAATGCATGTTATATTGCTGTAAGAATGCATCAGCTCCTTTCTTTGAGCCCCACTGCTTGCAGTTTCTAATAATGCTGTTTTGATCAATATCATGGGAATACTTGGCAGATTGTATTTAGCACATCAAGACCCCTTAAAATGCTACTCCAGCATGATAAGTCTTTTGAAGAGCCTCCCATCATTTTCTTCTCACATTTTATTTCTCATTATCACATGGCAGAGAGATAAGGTGCTAAATAACCCCCAGCTACGATATGTTCCTTTTTTTGCATCTTCATGCCAATGTTAAACATTGTCAAACACTTTAATACTAGAATCTTATTTGCCACCTGACTTTGGAGTAGATACATTTATTCCCCCATGACAACTCCACTGGGAGCGTCTTCTTAGTCTTTGCCTTCATCATCCTCTTCTTTTTAAGAAGAAATAAAACCAGGATAATTAGACATTTCTAGATATCAAATATCAGGACCAGGACACATATTTTTAAGTGCAAAAATTGCCTGCTTCATATACTCAAAACAGTCACGTAAAACAGGATGCTATGCCTACAATCTTAAAAACGCTTTCCTGGGATTAAGCCTCTTGATGAAAATGGGACTTCTGAGTACACCTGCTTAGGATTGTTCCTTAACACCACCACCCTAAACAGAATTACATCTCCACTGAAATGCAGTTGCAAATAAGTCCTTCTCTCAATTCAGACTAGCCTGGAAGCTGGCCCTCTGCCTTGACGTGGCTGATCTGACCACCTGGATTCATGCCATGGTAAATTTGAGACTAGGCTACTGTCATGCATTTAGATTCTTTTAAACCAGGATGGGGTCCACCTGCTGATAGATAAATTGAACACAGTTGATTTGTTTGTGACTCTCTGCTAGCCTTAGGGAAGATTGGTGCTTATAGTTTGGTTAGTAGTCATCTTGTGGCGGAAGACTGGTGCAGTTTCCAGGAAGGGAAATATATTGATATATTGGATATTCATACTTCAATCAATACCAGTTACCATATTATGTTTATAATATTAGAGTTCCATGTTATCAGAGATTTTTTGTTGTTGAAAGAATAAATTCACTTCCACTTGTTGTCTTACATGGAAGATTTACAGGCCAACAAAGGGGATTTAGAATTTGTATTTGTGATGATGAGTCTTTGCTAGAAACTATTGAGCATTTCTTTTTTTCCTGTGTAATCTATTTGGATCTGAGTAGAAAATTTCTGGATCCCTATCTGACTAAGGGCCAAGCTACAAGTGACAAATGACACTTGAACGGCAAGTGGATTGAGTGGAGCGCAAGTGAACAGGGAGAAATACACTTGCCGTTCAGGTGTCATTCGTCACTTGTGGCTTGGCCCTCAGAAGCCTGTTTGTTCCTTTAACTATCATTTAATGACTCTGTTAGCAGACCTGGATTTTAATATAACGTAAGATGTGTGCAAATATATAGCTTCTGCAATTAAACATTGCTTGTTTTTAATGATTATTGAACAGCAATAACTTTTTAGTTACATTGCTGTCTTTTTCTGGTTGAACAGCCTATTGGCTTTAAGGCCTGCATGGGATATAGACTACTGTAATGGACTCTACACGGGTATCTCCTCAAAGTCAGCTCAGAAACTCCAAACGTGCAGAACACTGCAGCTCACTGTTATCAGGAGCAAGGTGGAGTATGCATATGGCTCCCATTTCTGCAGTCACTCCATTGGCTACCCATCAGTTAACTAGTTTCAGTTCAAGGTTTTGGCTATCAGTTATAAAGCATTCCATGGCACTGGCCCCTCATAGCTGCAGGATGCTCCCTTCCCTATGCTCTGCCCTGGCAGTCTTGTTCATCTGAACGGTGCCTTCTGCAGATCCCACCCCGCAATTGGGCAAAATCTGTTGCTGCCTGTACACACACATTCTCTGTGGTAGCCCCCACCTCATGGAATGGCCTGCCGAAAAGGTCAGAAAAGCTCCCACTCTTCTGGCTTTCCACAAATGTTGCAAAACTGAATTATCCAGAAGGGCTTTTTCACTTGGATAATAGGACTGATGTACGAAATGACTCCAAAAAAATCCTTCAGTAAAGGGACAGAGACTGTACTATACCACTGGTCATGCTGTCTGTTGATATAGATATGTTCCTGCTGCGTAGTTTAATACATCATGTCAAATTACTTATGTTTTGTTTCAGCAAGGTTTCATCTTTGTATTTGGAATTATGCTTGTTTTCAAATTTCTGCCATCTGTCATCTATTGCATGTTTACTAAATATCCTAGCCATTGATCGTATTGATATACATACACTCTGTAATCCTTGAGTCTTCGTGAGAAAGATGGACTATAACTAACATAAATTAGTAAATAAATAAACTCGGCTTAAGATGGCACTGTAATTTCCTCACTTGTAGGGATCAGAGGGTGATAGAAGACAGCTATTTTGAAGGGTTCCTTTTTCATATTACAACAGTGCCATGGTACCACCATATTTTATTGATTAATTGTAAAATTTATCTAATTTCAAAAGAACTAACCATTAAATTTATATATGTTTCGATATTAGAATCACTTTGTTAGGGTATGGATCCTACCAGCTTTTCCACTGAAGTAGGAGTAGCCCCTTTTAACCCCCCCCCCACTGCCCACCTTAAAAAATATGCCAGAGTGGTCCCTGCGGAGACACCCTGCTATGCAGGTCAAGGCTGCAATGAGGAGAATAATTGGGTTAGATTGTCCCTCCTTTCTCCTGTATGGGTAGGAAAGCTGGGATGACCCAGCTCTGCGGGATGGATTGATGCTAAACTTACCATCAGCTGAACTGAACTTTCCTGCCTTATCCCCTCATTCTGTCCCAACAATCTTCATGAAATGCTGCTCCTGAAGAATGGAGGACCTTGAACAGCATAAGGGAAGTCTCTGGCTGGAAGGGAGAATTGGCAGAAATCCAACACTTTATCAAAAGAATAAATTGGATTTGTTAAAAATCATTAGATAATTTATTTGTAGAAAGCCAATCATTTCATATAGAACTGAAAAATAATTTTGTTTTCACTCAATTTCAATTGTTGTAGATATATACCTAGGCTCCAGTCTAACAAAAGATCGTTGCAATTGAGCATAATTAAAACCCATGAAGTGTTGGTTGCAACCACTTTAAATCTCATTGCTTTCCAGTGATGTAGGGTCAAAACATATAGGAAGTGGGAGATCCATAATCAAATCGCCCAACATTTGTTTTTGTTCTTGAAAGCAATTGGTGATGCTGAAAAGTGCTATCAAGGCATAGCTGACTGCTGACACCTGCTGAGGTTTTCAAGGCAAGAGATTAACAGCAGTGGTTTGCCATTGCCTGCTTCTGTATAGCAACCCTGCTCTTCCTTGGAAGTCTCCCATTCAATTACTAGCCAAGGCCAACCCCACTTAGCTTCCAAGATCTGAGGAGATCAGGCTTGGGCTATCCAGGACAAGGCTTGAAAGCAGTTACTGGGATATAATCGTAGAACGGTGGTAAAGGCGGGGCATATAACCCTTTCCATGCCCCATTTGCCTTATCTAAACCTACTCCTTCCATCTTGAAGCAGCTAGTGATTCCTCTAGGGGGAAAGGATGGTATTTTTACTGTGTCAGGCTATTCTCCCAAGTGGGCACAGATAGCATTTTCACTTGACAACTGGGGGAGGCCATTTATTTATTTAATGAATTAGCCTACTGACTTCCAAGCTGGTTTACAATAATAGTGTATCTGGTAACAAAACAATTTACTAGCAGCATAAAATCACAATAATAAATAAAAGTATCACATAGGAGGAAAATCCCAGTTGCCAACTGCCATGGGGAGGTGGGAAAGTCTGTTTCTAATAGAGGTTTAATGGGATGCAACTTACTAGGTGATGTTATTTCCTTCATGCCATGAAAAAAAATCAGCAAGCCACTTCCACACATTACATCTCTATTAAAAGGAGAGGACATTTTTCAAGGGCTTTAAGAAATCTTCCTGCAGGAATTTAAAAAGCCCCAAAGCCTGCTGTGCTTAAGCAGCACCACAGTTGAGACAGCACCACAGAAGAGTTTCTGCGGATGGTGACCTCCCACCTTATATTTGAAGGTGAGGCACACACAGAGCAGAGCCTCTTTAGATCATTTTAACAGACAAGTTCATGTGGGAGCCACCGGTCTTTTAACTATCCCCGTAACAGATTTTTTAATAGAGCTTTAAAGATGACAGTCAGTCTGGAAGTGAACAGGAAGTCTCTGTATAGGCCCTTCAGAAGTGAAATGAAGCAACCCCGTGGCGGCATTTTGAAGTTTGCCCCAGCACCCCAAATACGACGTGCCTAAATGAATACACAGACACAATTATGTGGGGTCAACTAGTTGTTTAATTATATTCATAAATTTAATTATTTAAATGGCTGATCTATGTTATTGCTTTTTGGAACATAAGCTGACTATTTTCAGGGCAGGCTGTGCTAGGCAACCTCCTGGAGTGCCCACCAGGCAAGTCCACCCTGGCGAGTGGAGAAGTCACAGAAAGGCCTGCTGTCCTATCTTCTTGCATCTCCTTTGCCAGTTTATCCCAAACTACCTGTTCCTGCCCATCAACGGACTTCACATTTTTTGACTTTTAAGCCCACCTCGGTCTAAAATAGGGTATATGAAAATCGTCACTGGAGCCGTTCCATGAGTATTCTGCCTCTTGTTTGTGTGGGTACCAATCCAGCCAAGCCCTAAGGGCCCGAAGCTTGAGTGGGCTGGGGGACTTTTGAAAGTCCTCCCCCACCCCTACTTCCTTGATCCCCTCTGTAGTCACCTGCACCTCTATTTCTCCTCCACTTTGGGCATACTTGCCAACCATGGCTACCTTGTGCCACACATGTGGCGAAAGGAGCACTGCCGTCACGAACAACCGGCCGCAGAATTGAAATCCCAACACAGCAAGCGAGACTGAATCACTGGCCTACTGCTCCCCATGGCCTATCCCGCTTTTGCTATCATATGTCCACTATCAAAAAAATGCCCAGACAAGGACCTAGTTGGTCCCATACATTGCAACCAGAGCTGCTGGTTTTCCTTATCCCAGGCCAGGTCCAGGTCCAGGTCCAGTACTGCCCTCATTTGGAAATTCTCATCATATCTTAGCCACATGGATCCCACATATTCCAAATAAGCCCTGTGACCTATATCCTGGTACTTCACAAGGGCTGGGCCCTTTTCCAGCTGAACCTGCATCACCACACCCGTATAAATGGTGTACCATGACAGCCAGTTATCCCAAGTCCTCTCTGCTGGGCATTTTCGGATGTGTTCCCACTCCCTATCCCTCTCCTTACTGTCTTCTGCTACCTGAGGATCCCTGAAGAGAAAGTACATCCACATACTCCCCCGCCATATCTTCAACTTTATGACAGGCAGGAGATGATCTCCTCGTGACAAAGCCCACTCCACATAAGACAGATGCTTCGAAGGCACATGCTGCTGCCCCGTTTTTGCCAATACTCCTGCTAGCAACCTGGGTAGCACTGAATGTGAGATGCCAGGAAGTAAGAAATGTATGACCTTCTCCAGGGCCTCAGACCCCAGTCCTTCCCTCCGAAGTGCCCTGGGTGGGGGTGAGGGTGTCCTTGCCCATAAAGACTTCCCATGGACCAGCTCCCCACTCCTCCCTTCTGTCACCATCATCGCAGGTGTTGGCGTGCTGAGCCTGCACGTTGTGTGTGGGGTACTCACCTAGAACCTGGCTGTTGGCTGTCTGTGTGCCCTAGGGAGTTTATTTATCTCCGCTGGCACCAAGCCACTGTCCCAGCCCATGGCTGATCTGGCCGATCCACTCCACCCAGCCCTTGCAAGTCCACATCCCAACCGATGCTGGTAGCATTGACTAGCAGACTTCCCCCATGTGCAGCCTGGCACCTGCAGGAGACCCTGTTCAGATGAGCAAAGCTGTTATGGAGAAACTAAGGGAGGGAGGCAGTCCTGTAGGTATGCCAGACCAAAGCCGTGAAGAATTTTGTATGTAATAACTAATACCTTGAACTGAGCACGGTAACTGATGAGTAGCCACTGGAGCAGCTGTAGGATGGGAGTGATGTTCATGCTCCTGTTTGTTCCTGATAACAGTCGAGCTGCAGCATTTTGCACAAATTGGAGTCTACTAGTTAACTTAGATGGGAGACGTATGTATAGAGCATTACAACAGTCAAGTCTTGATGTTACCATAGCATGGATCCAAGTGGCCAGGTCAGCCACATGAAAGCAGATTTCCACAAATCAACCAACCCCCTAATTCACACCCAATTCAAACTCTCACTAAAACTTTCCCACCCCTGCTTACAATCTTAGACCCACTTATCGTGAGACCGAACCAATGGCAGTACCACCAGGCTCCTTCCACGTCAACCACAGCAGCAAATTGCCTGCCAAGGGGATAATGCGACATGGCAAGTAGGCCCTGCTGCCTCCCCTCTGATTGGCTGTCCTTAATAGTTACCCCATCAATGTTGCCTCATACCACATCTGGGTTATGGTGGACTGAGGCAAACAGAACCCACGTCTCTTAAGGCCATGAGCCCCACTTCTGTACAGTCTTTAAAGGCAGCTCCATGCAGAGTACATTTCAGTACATAGGAGAACCACAGTAAAACCTCACTTTCCAGGAAATACTTCATCAGATACACCAGCCACAGTTCAGTGAAAGCACTAACCAACAAAGGGAGTTGAGGTTCTGTCTGCAAGCCCAAATCTAATAGTACCTCAAATTTTGAACTTGGTTGTTCAAGAGCGATGTAATTTCACCTGGAACAGGCTGAATCTTCAGATGCTTGGGTGGAAGGCACAAGAGAGAAAGGTTAAATACCCCCTTCTCATTGCCACTGTTTTGATGTAACCTGCTGATCCTGCAGTTGCTTTGAAACATAAATAAAAATACTAGGAAATTAGTTCATGGATTCCTTATATCAAGTGTTGGGGTTTTGTTTTGTTTTTGTTTTGCTTCTATGGCTTGCAGTTATTTAAGTGTGCACCTAAAATGTAATCTGAGATTTCCTGCAAGCGAATATAACCAGAGCTCCAAGTCTAAGGGCTACAGTGACATATTTGCCAGTCTGTGTTTTCTGTCATGTAATGTGTGGAATGGCTACACAGAGGAATTGAGTATTGCCTCTATTCCAAATTTAGTTGAGAATAACTTAAGTGCAATGAACTTGAGTTGGATGAGAGCCAATATGTGAAGTGTTTAATTGGTAACTTAATTGGTAATTGGAGATAAGTGAAGCTGACATTTCTAAATGGTACTAAGCCATGAATTTAAACACACAAAGTGAGTTAATGCTAGTAGAGTCATAAGAAAATATTACATTGGTAAAGCAAGAAGATGTACACACACCCAATATCAACAATAAATAATCAGATTTTTTAAAACAATAGTGCACTGGTATTAATGGAAAGCTCAGGTCCTCTCTGCATACTACATTGCTTTGCAAAAGGTATTTTTGGAGCTTCAAAGGATCATGTTCATTTAAAGAATACAGACCTTGTCCGCTACTGAATTTTCTCTCTGATTTTGACTAGAAACTCCCATTTTGTTTTTTGATTTTCCCTTGTGAAAATCGAAGCAATGAGCTTTTATGTTTGTGCTTTTTTCTGTTTGCTCATATCAAATTTTCCACAATTTTACAGCAATGTTAATGTTAGTTTTGCATTAGTAGCATTTAAATGCCATATTAAGGGAATGCAAGTATTACAAACACATCAGGAGCATCAGCAATCAAAATGGAGGAAATGAAAAGACAACCATGGTAACATACATAAACAAAAAAGCAATGACTAAGTCTGTTCGTGCATTCCCAAACATCATGTGGCTCTGGATGGGATGTATGTTCACCCCAAGATGCACCCCCACTAGTTGAATGGGTCCTTCATGAGCATTGCAATATGCATTGGGAGGACTATCCCAAGCTACATTCTCAAGCACATGGAAACCAGCTTCTATAAACAAGTTCCCTTTGATGGATTGGAATATTTGCTTGTTGTGGTAACTATTGAAAGCTTGAATTGCTCAGTTGCAGAAATAAATCAATTAAAGCTTACAGCACTACGGAAAAATTTGAACTACTTCACAAGGGATCAGTTTCAGTCTGCACTTTTTACCAGCCTTTTCTATTTTATTTTTTGCTCTAGTCCATTAGAACTCAGTAATCTTTCATACTGTCTTCATAGCATATGTTTACCCTGATTAGAAAGCTGAACACTATGGCCATTTTCACGTCCTTATTTTAGTGCCACAGTATCACAATTGTTCCACTATACTCACATCCTCGTAATCCATCTGTGAAAAGCCCATCATCTTCCTTTCATTGTTGCACTTTCTCCAAGAATGCAGATTTCCTGTTTATTCCACTATGTTTTTAGCGCTTTTTTCGCATGCATGAGAACGCTTGGAAATGCTTCTCCAAAGACTACCCACTCAAGCCCTCCTCCTTTCTCAGTTTCTGCTCCCTAGGAAGAGATTTCCTGCCGACGACCAGGAATCCTGCAAGCTTCTGTGGAATCCTGACGACAGTTATGCCTAAATTTTTTTTAAAGGACACCTTTGTTGTGCTATTGCGATGTCTCATTTAAAAGGAACCGACTGCACTAACAGACAATTTTTAAAAACCAAGGACATTAAATGTTTAATGTTAAAGTTACACTTTGCAAATAACGGAACACTCCTAGACTGTTGGATTAAAAAAAAATATATAGTAACAATGCAATCGCGCAAATCCATTGAAAAAATGCAAACTGGGTATTGAGCAGGAACATAACGGCTGGCAGTGGTTTTCTGAGCATGTGCATGCACCATTTTGAGATCACTGACTCCCAAGGTTCTCCCCACCAATGACCCTTGATCCACCAATGTCTTTTAAAGTAAATTGGCGGGCAAAAACTACAGCCTATCACTGGCTACAGTTGGGGAGGAGAAGTTCAATCTTGCATATGGAAACAATGATATAGCACAAATCTGGGTTCCTGTTTTTTTTTTTAAAAAAAAAGCCAAAATGGGTGTCAAGGTGCTTTCATCAGCTGTGACACAAGCTCATCCACCACTCAGAATAGCACTTTTTCTGTAGCATGTGAACATCTGGAAGTGCAAGGCAGCCGCACAAGTCAAGGCAAAGTGAACGGTGCGTCATGAATCAACTAACGGCCTCATAGCGCAAAAAAGACACTGAAATAAGGATGTGTGAAAACAGCCGAAGTCTCCAGTCCAAAGAAGTGTAGTTGGTAAAAGCTGCTGCACACACTGTTTCTGTTGTGAGGTGCACCCTCATTTGTCCTGTGCAGGACTGTCAGGGGTTTCATTCTGATGAGATGCATTAGTGTATATATCAACACACACATTTTAAATTTACTTCTAGTATAAATTTTTTCTCATTGTGTGAATTTCCCCCCACATTTTTGCTTGCTTTGTTTTCAAGTGAATATAATAAACATCTATAATATCTAAGTGTACTTTGCATTATCAGTTGAAAAACTCCTGAGAAAGGCAACATTTTGTTGTAAAAAAAACCATCATAAAAAAATCAAAATTCAGTAAAAGATTTAAAAAATCCAAATACAATATGCTACATTGGTTTTAATAGGAACTATGTCTGTAATAAACAGAAGAGAGGCCTGATTATTATTTCAATGTATTTGCCAGATAAGATCCCCCAAAATTATTTTTATATGATTTTTTTTAAAATAAAGGCTCAAAATTAGGCATGGTAAGAAAATGCCCCCTGCGACTCAGTCTTTTGAACTGACTGTGTTGGTGTAGCTGAACCTGGGCCTTCAATTGCAGCAGAATGAGGTGGCAAAGTGCTGGTGTGAACTAGTACCACTTCAGATGAGGGGTTAGACATTCCAAAGTCTCCTTCCAGTAATTCGACCACACCTCCGGGCAGCTTTAGCTGCTCAAGGAGGGGGTCGAGCATTGCTCACCTGGATGGAGGGAGAGCAGTGCACTTTCCCAGGCATCCGGGTCCTTACTGGGGGCGGAGCCTGCAGCCTTCTTGGGCGGCTCCACTTACCCAGCTTCAGTCGCCTTCAGCACTTGGCCCACCCTCCTCACCCTGTTTATGGTACAGGATTAGCCGGTTGCTGTATTCAGAGCCAGGTAGGAATTTTTTTCCCTTATCCCACATTGAGCCGGGATGAGGGGGTTTTCGCCTACCTTGCACCAGGACATGGGTGGAGGAAATTGGCTTAGGGTGGTGCCTGTTAGTGGTGTCACTGGCAGGATAGAGTTTGGTGAGAGGCAGTGATCCGGTGAGCACCCTTTGCACTTCCATATTGGTAGGGAAGAGGGGTCTGCTAGGAGTGGCTGGTACTGCTTGTGATGGCTGCCACCGTGCGTGGGCAGACTGCCTGGGGGAACCCCACGTGCAAGTCCTTCCCTCATTGCTGTACGGCTGAGGCTTAGGAGCTTGAAAGGGGCGAACCAAGTTGCCTGGCCGGCTGGGTCTCCTAGCCATCCACAGGGAAGGCTAGCACCTGGGGCTTTGGGGCTCACCCAGACAGGTCAAGGCGGAGGTCTAGGCGTGACCCCGTGGCTTGACCTGTACCGCTTTTACCCTTGTCGCAGTTATGGTCAATATTCATGTTGAGGTTAATTTAATAAAGTGGCCCTTAGATCCAATACCTGTGTCTGTCTCTTCATTCCGACTAGGGGGGCAATTACTCCCTAACCTTGATATACTAATTTTTATTTGCAGAATTTTTTAAAACGGTGAAGCATTAAAAATCCAATTCTCTCTACCTACAAGCTGAAGTGCCGCACCCCATTCTACCATCTATCAGCTCATTCTGATGCATGCATATAGCGAACAAAAAAATACTGTATCCTTAACTGCCTACCTTAGGAACAATCCCTGCCTAGCCACTTGGTGATAAGGAGATACTCTGGCTGGGATGTTTTTTAACAGTTCAGGCACTCTTTTTAAAATCGTCTGAAACGCTTGATTCTCGTTATGCTGTAGAGCTGGTGGCTGATAGAACTACTTGTTCAAATTCTGTTTGCTCTCGTCAAAGAACGGCAACATCTGGCATATTCTTTCACTTCCTCAAAAAGATACCTGCTGCTGTTTTCTGTTGCCAGTTTCAGTCACTGATAATATGTATTACTTACTTACTTACTTACTTACTTAAAATATTTGTATACTGCCTTTCCATAACTTACCATTCCCAAGAAAGCAAACAACCAAAACAATGGTCGAATCCACATTCACCCATTACCCGCATGTTTATCGGATATCTTCCATTTGCCTCCAATTCGTGATTTTTTCCTCTTCGTTCACATTCCTGCTTCCAATCTGTCTTTCTCGCGTGTCCCTCTGGTCACACGGCCGCTCGAAAACTGCTTTTTTGGGCGGGACCTTTTTTTCCCACCCATTTTTTTTTATTTTTTTCAGTGCACTTTTCCGTTATTTTGATCTTGCCTTATAAAGAAACATCATTGAAGATAATGATGCCTCTCTTTCCCCCACTGACAGCACTGATGGCTCTCTCTCGTTTCTTTTTTGGAAATTTGGAAGCATGTGGGAAGCTTTCGTGGGCATTTCCTATGCAGGACAGTTCAGTGCCTGAATTTTACTGAAGTTTCACTTCCTTGGAGTGTCATTATTTCAATATTTCGTAATTTCGATATTACAGTAATATAAAATAAAAAAAATAAAAAACAGTTAAAAGGAAGTTTCGCGAGTCCGTTCTGAGGATGGATTCACCCCAAAATGATTTTTCAAACTACCAGATTTGATTCAGAAACAGCATAATCAATAAATCCAATGCTATGAAGTCAAAAACAGTCTTTTGCAGACTACGGATCACTTGAAAGTTGAATCAGCCAATAGGAACTCTCGGAACGGCCAAAGAGACAGGAAGGGGGGTGGTTTTTTAAAAAAGAAAACGCGTAAATTGCGCATTGGCCCGTTCACGGCCACCGTGAAACTCCCGTTGAAAACCTGTGACCACATATTCGGGAGAAATGCGAATGAAATGCGTCTGTTTAATGAGGTAATGTGACCGGCACTTGGGATTGCATGGGGAATGCGGGGAACATGCGACTTAGAATGAGTAATGTGGATTTGACCAATGTTAAATGCAGAGGGCCAATGAGAGTTTGTGAAGGAACCCGCTGGCAGAAGGAGGGAGGGAGTGCCATAGTCTGGGTGCCATGAGAGAAAAGGCCCTTTCTTGCATTGCCACTAGAGTTGCCAGACCAAGATTGGAAACTAGGGACTGGGCTAGGGACAGGGACATCAGGGGATGGGTGCAATGTCAGTGATTCACTTTTTTTAAAAAAAATCTCCCAATTCCATTCAGAGCAGCGGAGAGCAATGAGGCTTACCAGGCAGAGCCCTCCCACCATAGCAGGAGACCTGATAAAACTAGTTGCCACCAACCTCAGATATCTGGTATTAGGAGTTATGTTTAGTAACGGTTTAGCCACACAAATTCTAACTTTACCAATTACTGGAATACTTACCCTTGCCTATGGGTTCCCAGATCAGCCCTGCTTACAGACAATAGCTGGCAGTTGAAGTATCAACGTATGAAGTCCATTCCCACTAATACTGCATCTAATTATAGTCTCAAATTCTGTGTAAATCACCAATTAGGGAACAGAGGAGCACCTTAGCATTCACAGAGTAGTCATTGTTACGTAGGACTTTCCGATGGGCAAGATAAGACTGTTTGAACTGAGTGTCTTCTTTTTCTCAGAATCCATGTGATGACCGACGCCATCGGGATATCTGGTCTAGAGATAAATCTTGTGAACACCTGCCAAAATTTCTTGTGATTGGTCCTCAGAAAACAGGTATATTATTAACACATGCTGTATAATACAAATATATGTGTTCCAGATAGAAAAATGAAATGTTCTCTGGGATATGTCTTGCTGATTTTGCTAATTTTTTAAGAAGCCCTGAGAAGCAACTATATCCATATGTCTTTTGTCCTCAAACTAGGACTGCTTAATCAGTAGTTTTATAATCAGTTAGCATAACCTTTTAGTATGGTCAGATGTGAATTACTGTGTTTTTGGTAAACATTGTCATAAATGTGGGAATTAGATTGCTCTAGCATGTACCCAGTCTACTTGACATCTCGGTACTAGAGTCAAAGAAGTGTAGTGAGTGTCAGACGAAATGGGAGACCCAACTGTGCCACGAAGCCCACTGACTGCCTTTGGGCCACTAACTCTCTGTCAGCTTATCCTACTTCACAGGGTGGTTCTAAGAATAAATATGAGGAGAGGAAGATAATTTTGTCTACCACTCTTGAAAGAAGAGTAGAATAAATATGGATACGCATGCACAAATGCACACACACACACACTTCAGTTGCAGTTTTTTTAGTAAAGTGGTACAATCAGGCAATCACATGGGCACAGTTTCAATGTTGATTATGGAATAAGAAACCACATTCTCTTTCTAAAATAATCACATAAATTAGTGTTCGCTTTTCTTTAGAATAGCCATTTTTTATTTATAGGTTTTGAAAGAACTATTTACTTGGCTGGTTCCTGAGTACTATTCTTTTTTATCTAGAGAATTTTAAACATTTCTTTCTTTCTTTAAGACATTTCTATACCACTTTTCCAAAGAACATTTTCCAAAGGTGTTTACATATGAAACATCAGGCATTTTAAAATAACACAATAAAATACAGTGGCATAAAACAAGAAGAAATCATCTAATGACCTTATCAACCCCATAAAAAACAGCTGCAAGCAAAACAGCAACACCACTTGGGAATGAAAATAATCACACAATCAAAATTGCTTCATAAACAGAATTACTCATCTATTAAAGTGCTCAGTACAAAATGTATCACTCTTAAACTACACAATTTAATATACAAGGACCTATACATTCAAACCATACAAAAGGGAATTATAAGTCATTGACCGTGTCCCTTTAAGAGAGTCTCACAGTGGTAAATAAACCAATCTCGTACTGTGTTTGTTCTTCTAAATAAACACCGGAGACTCCCGCATGGAAGGCTATTCTCTAGACCAGGAGGTATTGATGAGATGAAAAACCAAAAAAGGATTATCTTCTTCTTTTCCTTTTGGAGCTAGGAGGGTGGTAGGAGGAGGTCTGGCTGAGTCTGGCCGCTCCTCCCGTCCCCACAGAAGGAAGGTGAGTGGATGAACTTATAGAATTGTGTCTAAATTTCTTGGCAGATCCGTGACCGCCCTGCTGTGCGTTGAATGTGTTGCACGTGAGAATTTTTGTATATGATGGTGTTTATTCTCTTTGATGGAAGTATTGTTGGCCTCTGAGGAAGTGGATATTCGATGAAACACGCTGAATTATCGAGAAGGCAGCTTGTAGTGCCAGGGGGCTCTTCAGGGCTCCTCGTTCTTCCTTGGATTCCATCTGCCAAGAAATTTAGACACAATTCTATAAGTTCATCCACTCACCTTCCATCTGTGGAGACGGGAGGAGTGGCCAGACCCAGCCGGACATCCTACTACTACCTTCCTAGCTCCAAAAGGAAAAGAAGAAGATAATCCTTTTTTGGTTTTTCATCTCATCGATACCTCATGGTCTAGAAAATAGCCTTCCATGCGGGAGTCTCCGGTGTTTATTCAGAAGAATAAACACAGTACGAGATTGGTTTATTTACCACTGTGAGACTCTCTTAAAGGGACACGGTCAACGCCTTATAATCCCCTTTTGTATGGTTTGAATGTATAGGTCCTTGTATATTAAATTGTATAGTTTAAGAGTGATAAATTTTGCACTGAGCACTTTAATAGATGAGTAATTCTGTTTATGAAGCAACTTTGATTGTGTGATTATTTGCATTCCCAAGTGTTGTTGCTGTTGGTCCTCGATTGTATCTTGGGTATGCCTCTGTTTTGTTACTGCAAGCAAAACAGCAGCAACATCCTATAAAACCATCTTATCATAAAATCACATCACCATTATTTTTATTATTCATTATTCTTCCCATCGTCATGTGCAGACTTAAATATAAGCCCAACTTTACTGCCACATAATATTTTTAAAGGTCCTGAAAGAAGGGAATGCTTTTCAAAGGGGGGGGGGGCTATGATTCTCCTGCTGTAATTTAAATCTAGAGATTTCCACATTGCATCCTTAGATGTTAATGATTTTCCTAGGGTGCCAAGCAGGCTGGTGACGAGCAATTGATGGAATCTCACTTTTGATAAGAAATCAGCAGCTTGGAGACGTTGGCACCTTTCTTCCCACACAACATTAAATTGCATATTTAAAGAAACCCCACAGACATCCTAATCAGATAAATGTGTTTGCTAACCATAGAGAAAGAGATGAAAAAAGGTTTTTTTTAATGATCTAAAGCTAATTAAGGAAAACTAATTTAAAAGGCCAGCTACTGTACACTTGTTGGAAATCAAATATAATACATAATTTCACCTTCTGGTCCCAAGCCATGAAATCTTATATATTTCTCTTCCAATCTGTTTGGCTGGATCTGGATATAGGAGTGCAATCCTATATTGAGTTATTCCAAACTAACTTCAGTGGGCTTTAGCAGAGTGGTCTAGCAGGAAAAGAGAGAGAGAGAGAGAGAGATTGGGTTAAAAAGGGATCCAGGACAAAATTCTGCATACTTCCCATTTGAATTCAGTAGGGGCCTTGTTAACACAAGGGACTTGAACTGAAATAACCTGTGCAAGATTGTACTGTTCTCTACCACGAAGCTCACCAGTGTGTCCTACGTCATAGGATGCTTGTGAGATTGGAGTTATGGGTTTACTGATAGCTGCTGTGCAGTCGTATGGTAAATAGGTCTCACTTATTAAAATGAATTTGTATCAGTTGACCTTATTTTGGACAAAATATTAAATAATGTAATAGTCTAGACTGATAAGATCAAAGCCAGAAAAGGTATGAACCAGAAAAAGAAATGTTCATAAAGGGGACTATTGGGTTGAAAAGATTTCTGAGATCCAGGAGGACACATTCTTGTCAAGTGTGTACTTCCTATTTGAATTCAGTAGGGGCCTTTTGAACTCATCAGAAAACAGCTAAAAGCAGTTATCTTAGGGTGATATAAAACTTGCATAATATAAACATATTTTTCACATAACTGGGACTGTTGTCTTCATCTGAGAAAATATTTCTTGAAACACCATCATTTCAATGCTCTTACCCTTTCATACAATATTATGTAATACTCCTGCCTTCTGCTTCTTCCCTATAGGAACAACAGCACTTTATTTATTTCTCCTTATGCATCCTTCCATCATTAGTAATCTCCCCAGTCCTAAAACCTTTGAAGAAGTTCAGTTCTTTAACGGAAACAACTATCACAAGGGAATCGACTGGTAAGCATAACAAAAAGCAAATGTCCATTGTTAGTATATGCCAGACCACAGAGGAACAATTATCAAAGTATCTGTGACATCTACATAATTTCCAGATGCAGTTTCTGTGCAGGGTGCTTTGAGAATTAAAATTAGTTTTGCACTGATGAGAAGTCTGCCCAGAATATTCTCTTTCTCCCTTTGATGTTATAATGCCAATATTTATGCCGTCCTGTGAATAAATGCATGCAAGGAACAAGAAGTTTTCATGTTTATTCCTTTTCTGTCTCTTTTAATTTGTTTTTAATTGGATGTTTTATGTTTTATAAATAATAGTCAATTACAGTGTGTTGAGTGTTGGGAATTATTAAAAAAGGAAGTTAAAATTAAAGGGAATATCATGTTATTGTGTAAGTTTGTGATGCACTTCTGTTTAATAGAAGGGTAAAGAGTGATTTTTTTTTTCATTTTGAAAATAAAATAACTAAGGGAGGGACAGATCTATACACTCATAAATGGTGGTGTGCAACAATCAGTAAAGATCAGTTGATTGTTTTCTGTTGCTTTCTACAACATTACGTACCTTCCTAAAAGACACTGGGGACAAATCCACACGCCCTCAGAGCGTCCCGGCGTTGCACTAAATGTTCGCTAAACACCCAGGAGTATAGCATCTTTCTAGTGTCACTTCTAAAATTGTGCTAGAAAGACAATATACTTCCAGATGTTTAGCGAACATTTAGCGCAACGCCGGGACGCTCCGAGGGCATGTGGATTTGCCCTGGGAAGGATCCAGAAAATTGTGCAATGATTCTTTTCAGGACCAAACTGCATGTTATGCTTTACATAAGATCTCCAGAGGAACTTGCAGCCCTGCTATATCTGTGAGTCTCTGGTGGCAACTCCTGTGTAAAAGCACAGCAGAGGGCCTATTGAGATCATGACCGTGGCACAGGAGGAGGAAGGGCTTCTGCCTTCCCTATGCGGTCTTGGAGTGCCGCCCAGGGGTCAGAGGGGGCATTATTTACCCTGTTGCCACAGCCCCCACACCATTTTGGCTCCCAAAAATGGCACAGGGAAGGGAAAATCCCTGCCCCTAATCCAAATAGGGCCCCTGCTGCACTTTTGCACAGTAATTGCCACTGGACACTTGCAGCTGCCACTCCTCATTGGCAACTCATGTAATGTGTAACACATAGTTTGGCCCTCAGACTACTTTCTGCTGCAGTTCTCCCCCATGCCATATCCTACATTGTTCTGGAGTATCCTGCTGTACAGAGGATGGATTAAGGCAGGGTGGCAAGAGGCTGTAGTCAAATGAGCTTTTCTCTGTTGTAAGAAGCTCTTTGGATTCCATCCTTTGTATATGGAATTTTTTACATAAGATTTTTGTAGTAAGGCTCTATCCTTAAATGACTACTCACTGCAGCAGTTTAGTGTATGGCAACTGAAAAAGTCAATCAAAATTTAAAAAAATAATTCTTCTAAAGCCAAGAAATCTGCCAATGTCTCAGCTAGATTCTTTCCGACTACAAATTAAATTGTTCATATAGGAGGAAGTCAACATGGAGATTGATGGTGCTCTTTGTCTTCCAGAATATGGGTAACTTGTAGGCAAGAGCCCTGCGGGTTAAAGAGACAGGTGGATATTCTCAGGAAGCAATGGCTATACTCTGTACATTCACCTCAGCTAGAGGGGGGGGAGGAAAAAAGAGGGATTAATTGGACATTATGACAATAGCCTCGATCATATACAGTTGCACCTGCAGCGGGGTCCAACAATTACCCACAAGGGTTAACTTATTTTCCCAATATATATCTTGGAATTAAATTACATATTGAATGTGAATTTAATTACATTTGACCCTCCCTGCCTCCACAGCTTTACAAGTGCTAAAATAGCTACAATGGTGGGGGGAACTAATTTAATTTATGTCCACATCCTTGTATTTTTCCTTGCAGGTATATGACCTTTTTCCCTACCCCTTCTAATATCACCACTGATATCATATTTGAGAAAAGTGCCAACTACTTCCATTCAGAAGAAGCTCCCAAACGTGCTGCCTCACTCATTCCCAAGGCAAAAATCATCACCATTCTCATTGACCCATCGGACCGAGCGTACTCCTGGTATCAGGTGCGGTTTCTATACTAAAAAAAAACCCTGTCTAACAGCTACAGTATCATGCAAGACCCAGCTTTTGGGTTGCTGTGGCAACATAGAAGACATATTCCATGACACTCCAATAGTGTTTAATGAAAGAACTATACAGGTGAGACAAGTTCTTTCCCATGCAAACACCACTGCCTTTTTTGCCTTCCTCTGGACGTATACTAAAAAAGTTGGGGGGGGGGTTAGCTGTGAATTTCCTGCATTATGCAGGAGGCTGGACTAGATGACCCTTGGGGACACTTCCAGCTCTCTGTTTCCCAAATTTTAAAAGGTCTGTGGGAGTCACCACAGGCAGGTGACTCCCACAACTTTTTGCCAGTATGAATCACACTACCATGAGCAAAATTAGGCATCCATGTAGGCATAGATTCTTTTTGTTATATAACAGTGTGCTATAACAGTGGCATTTCTCCCCATTGAGCAACAGACACCCAGGGATATAACCATACCTTATGGGGTCCGCTGGTGGCCCCCACAATCAAACAGGTATAGTGAATTCTATGCTGGGAAATAAAGTAATGAGCAAATGTTCCCTATTTTGTTCGCTTTTAAATATTTTAATAGTTGTATGTGTTTGTATGTCTATATGTTTTAATGAATTGTTTAAATATTTTATATATACCTTTTAAAAATGTTTCTTAATATTCTAAATGTTTTGACATTAACCACCTTGGGTCCCTGTTTGGGTTGAAAGGCAGCCTAGAAATGTTATTTTTAAAAAGAAAGAAATGCTACTATATTTTTTCAATCATTAGCCATTTTTTGCACTTTTTATTGTGAGTTTTTTAAAGATTTGTTTTCATCCTGTGCACATTGTATAGTTTTGTACCATATGTCATTTATACACATAATGTATAAAGCTGATTTATTGATGCACAAATAACTTTGAAATTATGTACATGGCAGAGCAGAACTGATTTTAAAAAACAGAAATTGACACGAAGCTGCAGAATCTCATGAGTTTAGTCGACACAAAAGAGAATTGAACAGCAGAGGTGATAAATTTGAAACCATTCCCGGTGCCATGGGCCTTAGCCATTATGTTTGAGCAGTACTACACGTAATGGATGCCATTGCAGCATTGCTAGAGAATCAGTCACCCTTATCCAGCAAGAGAGAACTGGACATGGGGACAGGGTGCTCCACACCCTAATCCTCACATGGAAATCAGTCTCTATGAAACCTGCAAAAGAGAAAAGAGTCCAGATGCAACTGATGCATCTGACGAAGAGAACTGTGATTCTCGAAAGCTTATGCTACAGTAAAGTTGGTTAGTCTTAAAGGTGCTACTGGACTCTTTTCTATTTTGCTACTACAGACTAACTCCTCTGGATCTATGAAATCTGCAGTGACAAGTAATCCAGTGTGATTCTCAACTTCAAGGCATAGTGGGGCGGCACATTCCAGTCCATTTGCAGTGTAGGATATACATCCATATCTGCTGACTATAGGAGCTTTAATACCTAGTTTCATTAATTTTGGATCAGTTGTTGCTGTAAGAAAACCTGCTTTGAGAGATTGCACACTTGATCTTTAGCATAGCTGTTGAAGGACAGATACCACATGTTTATAACAAGATCAGACTGTCCTGCTCTAGACTGAAGAAAAGCCCTCAGTAAGTGTTAGATAGCAGTAATGCTGACTAACCATCCTGAGCATTTGTTTATTGTATTTTATCCACTCCTTCCTCCAAGACGTTCAGGGCAACCTACATGCTTCCCCTTTCCTCCGTGTCATCTTTATAATCTTCACAACAACCCTGTAATGTATGTAGGTTAGGAGAAGCGAGAGTAATTAACTTAAAGTCTTCCTGTGAACTTCATGGCTGAATGGGAATTTGAACTTTTCTGGTTGTGGGAACTTAAATTCAAGTGACTATAGGGATTATATATTCTGATTTAAGTCTCTGCTGTGAGAAGCTAGGTTCTAGTTTTTGAAAGATTTTAGTGCTTAAAACAGTGTTATGCACAAACTTGTGCCTTAGGTGTCCCTCTCACCTATCACAATAAGAGACACACACACCACGGAGTCCTGTAGAATGAAGCAATATATGATTGTTTAATTTAAACAATGGAGGAGCCCCTTTTCACAGGAGTAGGTGGTCTCCTTGTGTCCAGAGCTCATCAAAATTACAATAGAAACGATTCGGTTTCGTTTTCTCAGCCATGCCGGACGCTCCTCTCGGCTGGTCCGGGAGGAAACGACCGGGCACCCTGACCGGGCGGCTGATCTGCAAGGATTAGCCCCCAGGACTCCCAGGGAGGGAGCCAGGGTCCGGGACGCGGCGGGAAGAACTCCCCGAAATCAATGCGGGGAGGGAATTGCCCGTTTGTCCCTATGGAGGCCGGCAGATGTGCGCGGCGCCTCGAGTGCCGCCGGGCAACGAGAAACGGCAAGTAAAAGAAACAGGCGGAAGCCTGTAAACAAGCGAATCCCTTCTGTTCTACAAGCGTTTGTGAAGGAGAGGTTGCTCTGAAGAAGACTCGCTCTTCCCCTTCGTGGAGTTCCAGAATTTTGTTGGCGCCCCCCCCCCCCCAAATGGCAGCAAAGAAGCAAAGTCCCGCTCTCGGTAAGTCAATCTCGGCCACCTTGCAGAAAGGGGAGTCGCTCGAAGAATTGGTGCGCAGGGCGGTGGTGGAAGCCATAAAACCCTTTGTTGACAAGCTGAACGAAACTGATCAAAGGGTGGGCTTAATTGAAAGCGAGGTGAAAACCATTAAGGCAGCAGCGGGGGGGGCAGAAAAGTCTGCTCTGGAAAGTGCGTCACTTGTGAAGGCTACAAAAAAGGAGCTGAAGTTGGTGGAGAACCAACTGATCGGGCTACAAGTGGAACGAACGCAGACAATTTTGCGTCTCCAAAACGTGAAAGAGGAGGAAAATGAGGATCTGTGGGATTTGGTCTCGGAACTACTGGCGACACCCGCGAGGACGACTAAAGAAGAGGTTAAAAGCGCCATTTTGGAGGTCCGTCGGGCTTCTTCAAAATATGCAACAAAGCGACAGTTGCCTCGTGAGATCATTATTGACTTTTCAACTAAAAAGAGTCGGGACACCATCCTATATAACTCATACAATGCGGATTTGGACTTTATGGGTTTGAAAGTCAAGATTTTGAAGGACGTTCCATTTCTAGTCCGGAAACGGCGTTTTAAATATAAAAAGTTTGCAGCTCTTCTGAGGGACCATGGAATAAAGTACAAATGGTTATTCCCGGAAGGACTATGGTTCAGATATAAAGATCAGGCCTATAAGATATTATCAGAAGATCAACTAAAGGATTTTGAGAATAAAAACCCAGAACTCTGCTGCACCAAGAACGAAGAAAAGGAGGAGCCGGAGGGGGGGGGAGGAGGAGAGCATTGCAACAGCAGTTGCACAGAGAGAATTGCGTCCGGGACCCAGAAGGGGGAGGAAAGTTTAATCAGAATTTGAAATGTTTATTCTCTGTATGATTAACCACTCCATCATTATTCTATGGAGCTATTTTTGTATTATGACAGTATGAAGGGAAACATTGAAGTGTAGTGTTTAGTGTTTGTAGTTCATTCCCCCCCCCTTTTTCTTTTTCCACTCCCCTTTGTCCCTTCCCTCTTCCCTTTCCTTGTGATAGTCTGGTGTAGTGTTTTGTAGTTATGAAAAATAAAAAAAATTATAAAAAAAAAAATTACAATAGAAACACAGGCAATTAATACTTTCAGATAATCATAACAATATTACAATATTCTAATATTTGATATCTTACTGGCTCGTAACATATCTAGGGTCAGTTCTGATTTGAAGATGCAATTCTGGGCTGGCCCCTCTTTTTGGGGGAATTCCAGTCTTCACAGTTTTCCCCTTTTCCCCAGTTCCTTCTCAGCTTTAAGGAAGATAATACCACAGGTGGCCAAAACCAGCTTGCTGCATCAAATCAGTTTTCTACAAAAGGCTCTCTGGTACTGATTTCTATTGGAATCTATAGAATAATATAACATATAATATAAGTGCAGTCCTAAAAGCAGTATATCAGTTCTTACAGTTTCAAGTCTTCTTGTTTCAAGTGTCAAATTCTTACAGGTTACATTACAAGTACTACTTTGGCTCCTGAGCATAGAAAAAGTGCAAAGCATGTAATACTGAAAAAGCATAGGTTTAGTATATAAAAATAAGTATATAAAAAACCTCCAAATCTATATCCATCAACAGGGTTGTTTGGAGTTAGTTATATAATCTACTTGCTTGTTTTCTTTGTTTTCTGAGTAGTTGTTTTTTGGAGCCATATGATTATTATAGAATAGATGTTTATAGAGGAAGATGGTAACTGTTAGCAGTTTAATAGTTTTTAGCATTCATTACTTCTGTTGTAAACCTTTGCCAAAGGCTCAGTTTCTCCCAATTTAGCTGTGTTCTGCATTCAGTCATCAGCAACAAGTATAGAAAAACTTTCATGCCCTACAGAAGCCATAGAATTAATCATGCATCCTAAACAAAGTTATGCCCTTGTAAGCTCATTGACCTTGAGGGTCTTAGAAGAGTGTAACTGAGGTTAGGATAGCAAAGATGCCAGACATTTAGGTATCAGAAACTGTTCTCATCTTAGTTTAGGAGAACGACAGATCAGTTTAAAAGAAATTTAATATTAATTTTTAAAAAATGATAATGACAATTATAGCACCCACACTTCTACAATAGCCACTAACAAAAGCTGCAGTTGAAGCTGCAGCAAACTCAAAGGTGATGCAAATCAGGTTGGGCAAATATCAGCTACAAGCACACCCACCCACCCCTCGATTAGTTGTTCTTTGACATCCAGTCTTCTTCACTAGCACCAGCGTTCTCATGAAGACCCTGCTGCTTTGAAGTTCAGTTTCTATGAAGTGATTACATCAGACGACTGGGCACCCTCTGAGTTAAAGGCTCTGCAGAAACGCTGCTTGACCCCTGGATGGTACGCGGTCCATATTGAAAGATGGCTAAGATACTTTCCCACTTCACAGGTAATTTGTTATTCAACCAAACACTTCCCCATAATAAGCTATCATCACAACTTGGTATGTTTAATATTGTAATATGTTTAATAATGTATATTGTAATGTGTTTAATAATGAATTGATAAATCACAATCATACATCTTGTGCTCATCTAAAAAGACAAAGCACTTCAGTGTTCTAGATAGAGGAGCATTTTAGGGAGAACTGGAAAACTCCCTCAGGAACTGAAAACTGGAGCTTGGTACCCAAACATTTAGGAATATTTTTTCCAGTACTTTTTATGACTGGCAAATAAAAAATTCATGCTTGTACCAAGAAAGTTCACATATCTTTGTTAGTCTTATTAGAGACACTTATTTGTATGTGAACTTTACATCTTCACACTACAAACACATCTGGAAAAGCAAGGATCCCCTAGGCAGCATTCAGTCCAGTCAGGGCTTTTTTTCAGCAGGAACGCAGTGGAACGGAGTTCCCGACCCTCTTGACAATGGTCACATGGCTGGTGGCCCTGCCCCCCAACCTCCAGACAGAGGGCAGTTTAGATTGCCCTCCACGCTGCGGAGGGCAATCTGTCTGGAGATCAGGGGGTGGGGCCACCAGCCATGTGACCATTTTCTCCAAGGGCAACCCACTGAGGCCGAATCCACACTTCCCTACCTTCCGCTTTTCATGTGCATTAATCTTAGTATATTTAGATTTAGTATATTAAAGGCTAAAATGTATGTAATAGACTTTTCATTTTTTCTTTCATAACAGTTTAATTTGGACAATGCTGTCTCCTGAGTATGAAACATTTGGGAATGGAATACACCTTGTCTTCTCATTTAGGGGCTTAAGGAACCTCATTTGGCTCTCAGGCCTCCTGCTTCTTGCGTCTTTCAGCAAAATAACTTGCCAGATTAAAAAACAGAATGTGTGATCCATCAGGGGTGAGACTATGCCGGCTGGCTGTCTCACCCATGGCTAGGGGATACCCTTAAGGGATTCAGGAGAAGCCAAGTGGGGACGTGCCTAGCTTGGGGGCTATTGTACGGCTTCACTTCTGGATGGTAGAAAACCACTGGGCAGTGCCCGGTGGAGTCACATCACCTGCCAACCCATGGTTGGTGCCAGGCAGTTGCGGTTTGGGGCAATCAGACAGCAGTTAAGTTGTCCGATGCAGTGGATCCATCCCAATAACAACAACATTGGATTTATATACCACTCTTCAGGACAACTTAATGCCCACTCAGAGCAGTTTACAAACTGTGTTATTATTATCATCGCAACAATCACCTTGTGAGGTGGGTGAGGCTGAAAGAGCTCTCAGAGAGCTATGTCTTGCCCAAGGTCACCCAGCTGGCTTCAAGTGGAGGAGTGGGGAATTAAACCAGGCCCTCCAGATTAGATTCTTGCCTCTCTTAACCACTACACCAAACTGGTAGTGCCAGTGATCCAATGGCTGTAATCAATAAAGTTGTGGCCTGTTTTATTCCAAAAACATGTGTCTATCTTTAGAATCATAGAATCATAGAATCATAGAGTTGGAAGGGGCCATACAGACCCTCTAGTCCAACCCCCTGCCCAGTGCAGGATCAGCCTAAAGCATCTCTGACAAGTATTCATCCAGCCTCTTCTTGAAAACTGCCAGTGAGGGGGAGCTCACCACCTCCCTAGGCAGCTGATTCCACTTTTGAACTACTCTGACGGTGAAGAAGTTTTTCCTAATATCCAGTGTGCATGTAGTTTTAGCCCACTGCTTCGCGTCCTACCCTCTGCTGCCAACTGGAACAGCTCCCTGCCCTCCTCCAAATGACAGCCTTTAGAGAGCAATCATGTCCCCCCTCAACCTCCTCTTCTCCAAACTAAACATTCCCAAGGCCCTCAGCCTTTCTTGTAGGGCTCAGTCTCCCGACCCCTGATCATCCTCGTCGCTCTCCTCTGCACCCTCTCGAATTTGTCCACATCCTTTTTGAAGTGGGGCCTCCAGAACTGCACACAATACTCCAGGTGTGGCCTGACCAAGGCAGTATAGAGAGGGGCTATGACCTCCTGCGATTTCGATGCTATGGCCCCTTTGATACAACCCAGGATTGAATTAGCCTTTTTTGCCACCGCATCACACCGACTGCTCATATTCAGTTTACAGTCCACTATTACCCCAAGATCCCTTTCACATACTGCCCAGAAGTGTATCCCCCATCCAGTATTTGTGCTTCTCATTTTTGTGGCCCAGATGTAATACTGCGCACTTTGTTGAATTGCATCCTATTCACAGCTGCCCACTTCTCCAGAGTATTCAGGTCTTGTTGAATTTTAATTCTATCTTCTTGGGTGTTTACTACCCCTCCCAATTTGGTATCTTCAGCAAATTAAATGAGCAGCCCTTCCACTCCTTCATCCAGATCATTGATAAAAATATTGAAAAGTACCGGGCCCAAAACCAAGCCCTGCGGCACCCCACTGGACACCTCCCTCCAATCTGATGAAACGCTGTTGACCACCACTCTTTGAGTGCGGTCCTCCAACCAGTTCCCTATCCACCGAACTGTCCTATAGTCTACTCCACAGTCTTCCAGTTTGCCCATCAGAATGTCATGGGGGACTTTATCAAAAGCTTTACTGAAATCCAGATAAATCACGTCAACAGAGTTCCCCCGATCCAGTAAGCTGGTCACTCGATCAAAGAAGGAAACCAGGTTGGTCTGGCAGGATCTGTTAGGAACAAAACCATGCTGACTTCCCTGGATCACTGAGCGGTCCTTCAGATGCTTACAGATTGATCCCTTTAAAATCTGTTCTAATATCTTCCCAGCAACAGAAGTCAGACTGACTGGCCTGTAGTTTCCCGGGTCATCCTTCCTCCCTTTCTTAAAGATTGGGATAACATTCGCTCTTCTCCAATCTTGTGGCACATCCCCAGTCCTCCAGGAGGCCTTGAAGATGATGGACAGGGGTTCTGCAAGTTCTCTAGAAAGTTCTTTCAGCACTCTTGGGTGCACCCCATCTGGCCCAGGGGATTTGTATTCATCCAGTGCAGCCAGATGCCTCTCCACTACCTCTCTGTCAATGTCAATTAGCCACTCAGGTGTCCTGCCACATTTTCTACTATCTCTAGATGTGCCTGAGTTCTTCAGGGAGAAAACAGAGGCAAAAAAGTCATTAAGCCTGTCTGCTTTTTCTCTGTCCTGCATCAGAGTTTCGAAATCTACTCCCAACAGTGGTCCAATTGCCTCTTTTACCTTGTGTTTGCTTCTCACATATCTGTAGAAGTTTTTCTTGTTGTAGCGAGCCCTCCTGTCCAGACCCAGCTCGTACTGAGCTTTGGCCTCTCTGATGGCTGATCTGCAGTACCTAGTAACCCTCATATACTCCTCTTTAGAGGTCTGTCCTTCTCTCCATTTCCTGAACATTTCCTTTTTCTCCCTTAGCTTATTCTGGAGCTCTCTGTGCATCCACATCGGTTTCTTGGAGCCCTTACCATGTTTCCGTCTTGCTGGGATAGTGAAGGCTTGAGCTTGCAAAAGCTCGTGTTTGAGGATGGCCCACCCTTCACTCGCTCCTTTTCCTTCCAGCACACTCCCCCACGGAATGACTCTCATCAAGCCTCTGAGTTCATCGAAGTTGGCCCTACGAAAATCTAACCTACGAGTCTGGCTACGAACTTCCTTGGCTCCCCACAGCAACTGGAATTCAAGAAGGACATGGTCACTTCCCCCTAAGGTCCCCACCACCTTCATCTCATCTACCAATTCTTCCCTGTTGGTTAATATCAAGTCTAGTATGGCCGAACCCCTTGTAGCTTCCTCCACCTTTTGAAAAAGGAAGTTATCGGCCAGGCAGATCAGGAAATTGCGTGATTCATGACGCTTTGCTGAGCCTGTCTCCCAGCACACATCGGGGAAGTTGAAGTCACACATAATTACAAGGTTCTGATGTCTGGATACTCTGCCAATCTGTTCAAAGAGGGCAGCATCCGTTTCTTCTCGCTGGTCAGGTGGTCTGTAGCAGACTCCAACAATAATACCCTTTGTCCTTCCTCCCCTTATTTCTACCCATATACTTTCCACCGGGCTGTCCACCCCATTCTCCATAACTTCTTGACAATCAAGCCCTCTCCTCACATACAATGCCACTCCACCTCCTCTTCTACTCTTCCGGTTTTTCTTGAACAACTCATACCCATCCACTAGCACATTCCAGTCATGGGAATCATCCCACCAAGTCTCAGTAATTCCTACTATGTCATAGCCCTTTGTTGCATGGAGCCAAACCTCAGGCCTTACCCTGCAGCTGCAAAATGGAGGAAGCCCCTGAAATCATGTATATGTGATGTCTGTGCCATTTAGCACCTGTAGCATTCAACAGGTTTTGCCACATGGATGACTACATCACATAGAAAGTTCAGTATGCCACTGCCATTCACAACTGGGAATGCCACATATAGGTCAGGTCTAATTTTATCCGAATGAATGTGGTGACTTTACTGTGCTGCTCTCTTCCTTGTAAAATGGGCCTCTCTTAATGTTTGCCGAGCTGGAGGGATTAATTTTACAGGAGTGGCTACAGCGAGCACTTACCAAAGGCACTCAAGTGCCATCATTGTGCACTCAGAATTAATAATGGGCACTCAAAATTTCAATAATTTAAAATAAGCTCACAACTAATGCTATCCAGCCAGGAAACTTTAAAAGCTGCATACTGTTTCCTAAGCCACAGCAGGATCTATCAATCCATTTTTATATTTGTCATCTCCAATGAGAGGAGTTCAATAGTACCAGAGAAGTTGCAGTTGACTTTAGCTGATGTGTCGTCATGGAGATGGAGAATAAGGAACAGCTTGCTTCATGCCTTGAAGGTCTCTCTGTGTGTACAATCCTATGAATCCCATGTACATACATAACTATATGCATCATAGGATTGGTCCAAGACCTTTTGCTGTCCCAATTGGTTGCATCAGACATCAAAGAGGTGAGCCTCAGAGAATACGGGGGCACAACATTTGGACTGCATGCCGCTGTGCACCATAGGAGTGCTGTCCCCATCTCTTTGCCATAGGAACATGTGCCACAGCACTAATCTCACACTGTACCATTTATGTGGCTCCGTTACTGCTATTTGTGCAATCAAACTGGGCCTGCATCTATGATATGCATGGCAGGAACCATTAGTTTAGTTTGGAATCTTTAAAAAATTCTAGTTCTGTGTTTCTTTAAAAAGTTATTCTATATGCTAGCAGCAGTTTTATGATGATTTTTAGCTATTCTTTGCATTCATAAAAATGACCCAACTGTTCAAGATGACCTCTCTTATATCAGCGCCTATATCATCCCACCAAGTGGAGTAGAGGGTTTTGTTGCACATCTGATGCAGATGTGTGACCGTCCTAGCCCAGTGTTTATTTTCGTTCTCTTGTTTTATGAAATTTTATTTTTACAGTATTCATGGATTACTAACACATGAGGCCTTTACCCGTTATCCCATGGCTTAGAACAGATACACTACTTATGTCTCTGTCACAAAAAAACTATATTTTGTCTAGATGTCTCATAAAGCACACTAAGCTACCATTGTCTTCATTTGAGCTTTGTATTTAAAGAAGCAATATGTCTTCCTGTGTAGTTGCTCATTGTTGATGGACAGCAGCTCAGAAGTGACCCAGCTACTGTAATGGATGAAGTTCAGAAGTTTCTGGGAGTTTCTCCTCATTATAATTATTCAGAAGCTCTAACGTGAGTCCCTTTTATCCTTTCATTATCCTTTGTTATCATCCTGGCTATGCAGAGATCAAAAATTATCTTAATACCAGGTGAAAGTTCGTTTTTTTAAAAAAGGAAGATCTGAATTCCATGGGTGTGCTTTGAGTGACATGACATGTTTCCCTGAAACTCATAATCTTCTCTGGGTGTTCTCACATTGAGTTCAGTGCCCTTAGGGCAACCAAAGCTGGTTTAGGGGAGATTCCATACACAGGGAAGTTTTAGGAATCACTTTTGGATGCAATAGACAGGAGGAACTATTATTTCGATATCTTCTTTCATCTAGCATTATGCTAGGCAGGGAAATGGGGAAATTTCCTCTGAGGAAATGGGAATGTGTGGCAGAAATCATAAATATAAACCTATGTAGGATTCTTGGCCCTTTTAACACTCTTTGTTCCATATACAGCAGGTACTTAGTTATTCCCTACATAAATATTGTCTCAAATCCAGCATTATCCTAAGTTTCCTAACTGAGGAGAAAGTAGGGACATTCATAGTTTTAATGCCTTGGAGCATTTTGCCCTGGCCTTTGCTTCATAAAGGCCCAGGGCTGGAAAGTTTCCAGCCAATGTTTATAAGGCAGTGTGTGTAGCTTATGATAAGCTACTCCCTTTACATCATAGCTTAATAGCTAGACTGGACAAAGAACATGGAATTGCATGGCATTACCTGAATATCTCTGTTTAACTGAGAAAAATTCTTCCAAAAAGGCAACAGGAATGAGGAAATTACATGAGGTTTTATGCATGAGAACTTCAATGTGGCACAGTTAAATATTTTCTCCAATGACATTGCAATCTTAAGATTTTTCTTAGGAGTGTTACTTAAGTGATCCTAATGGTTTCTCTTATTCTTTGTTTCCTTCTCTCAATCCAACTTGTACTCAAGTACTGTACAATAAACCAGACACTTTCCTTTGTCTGTTAAGTTTCTCATACAGCAACCACATTTCTGTTGTTAATGGTGGAATTTCTGCTGCATTGTATAGCTCTACAATCAATTGTCCCTTTTTTGGGAGAAGGACCTTATAGTTTTTGAGAACAAATTGTTCTTAGTTCAAAATTAGATCCCTCATCGTATCTTCATCCCCCATAAAAAAGTCACAGTCAGATATAAACCTCACACAAAGTACCCAGTCTATGAGTAATTGCTTAAAAGAGTAGTGGCCTGGCTACCAAATTAATAATAAGGGCAATATAGTGAATATAGTGTAAAGGTTAAGTGATATGTTAGCATCATCTACTGGATAGTGGAGGAAGTAGCAGATGAAGAAATTTCCTTTGGCCTTGACCCAATGAATAACAGAGGGCGAAGTCCCTCCCCAATTTCAAAGAAGATAAAAACAGCCATGCTTGGAAAGTTAGAGTATTTGGACCATGGGGACAATGGATCAGTTCAGCTTAAAGTAGAGGAGAACTTGGGCAAAAAGCATTTTTGCCAAGGAACCACTTTGCCCACTGAGTACTTTCAACAAATGATAACTTGCAACTACAGGTGGCACCAGAATTTCCATTCTTTCTCCAGGGCCCCATATATCATATTGCAATCAGGTTCTCAAAGAAATATGTTTAACTTTTCTTTAAATTCAAAACTAGTGTCTTGTATTGAATTTCCTGACTCCAGCTTACTAACCTGGGATCACACAATCGATAAATATTCTTTAAAGTTTGCCCTCCTTTTGCAAGTCCAACAAATTGGCCTAAAATTGGACTAATTTGTATCCTTTAAGGAACTACTTCCAAAATTGAATCTGTGGCTGTCTGAAGACTTTGGTACATTTCACACTCGTTTTTTAGAGAGCGTTTGTACCTGTTCCACATCCCATGTTTGCAAGGTTTTCACACTTAAAAGCAGTCATGGGATGCAATCTCGCTTTTTGTCCGCTGTATCCCCGATTTTTCCCCCTGCGGACATACCCCGATGTTTTTTTAAGTTCGCTGCTGACTGGCAGCTGGCCCGCATTTTGCTAATGTGAACACTTTTGCCTCCTTTTTGCTTCTCTTCTCCCCCCTCTCCTTTTCCCTGGGAGCTGATTGGTTTGTGCAGAATTAACCACTCCCACCCTCCTCAGCTCTCTGAACTCCTTGTCCACCATTTTTTTTAGTAAAGCGAGCTGAGGGTCATAAGGCTGCTTCTTCGTTGGTTTCCTTCCTCCCGGTATGCATGCTGTTTTATTTTTTTTCAAAAGCCAGGAATGATTCCTAAGCTTGCTGCTAATTCCCTGCTAGCTTTAAAATCAAGGAAAGTGTTAAATAGCTGCTTTCTCCTTCCTCCCTTAGGGTATGCACACACATTCTTTTTTTTTTTAAAGACAAGAATGGGTTGCAACGTTGTAATGTTCCTGCACTTTCTTCCTGGCTTTAAAAGCCAGGAAAGGATTAAATGGCTGCTTTTCCCTCCCTCCCAGGTATGTTTCAGACTTTGCCAAAAAGGGGGGGGGAAACCCAAGCATTTTGCACAGCCCTTTGGAAACAAGCCTCTGTTTCCTGGGAGGAGATTAATCGGCAGCATTTTAACCCTTTCCTGGCTTGATTTAAAAAAATGAGAGTGGTATATGTTTTCCCCCAGAACTCTGCCACCAATTGCCTCTCCGGTGGGCAGGGGACAGCCCAATCAGCAAAAAGGGGGGAAGGGTTCCAACATTGCAACGTTACTACGCATGCTGAATTTTTTTTAAAAAAGTGTGACGTGAATTGCAAGGCCCCAAAAGCCCAAAATTGCACCGAGGTTTTGAAATGAAGCACAGACACCAAATCGAAATTGCAGTGGACAGTGTGAAATGAACAGGTGCAATGCCGAAGCCACTGCGATCGGGGCGAATGCTCATAAATGGCGGTTTAAACCGTAAGTGCGAAAAGGGCCTTTGAGAACTGGTCTAAGAGGTTCTACTTGGAGGGAAGTTCCATTTTATTCAGTAAAGTGTTCTTAGGATTGCAGCCCTAGATAATTCAGGGATTGCGTCCATAATAATTTTGGTTTAATTGTGGCCTAGTGCCTCCTTTGCTGCCTTTGGCCTGCTGCTTGAGTTGGTGCTGGCTGGCTGTCTCTGCCCTCTGCCTCTTCTTCCCCTGGCTGGGCTGTTGTTCTTCCCCTGGGCTGAGGAAAGAGGCTGCCCTGGAGCCCTGACTGGGTAACTGGCAGTCGTTGGGACCCAGGAGACGCCACCTAGCCTGCCTCCTGTTGTTGAGGCTTTGCCTGAGCTTCCTGCGCTGGAGGGGGGGGGCTTTTTTGGGGCTGGGGCTTCTTTGATGTCTGTCCTCTCCTGGCTGGGTGAGCGTTAAGGGTGGTAGGGCTGGACTGGGGGGCTGCAAGCCTTGTTTCTGGGGTCGATGTCCCTGGGGGAGTTCCCTAAGTCCAGCCCCGCCCCGGACAATAGTTAACAGTAAAAACTCCCAAGTACTTCAGTTACCACCTTCTCTCCCCCCTTCCCCTCTTTTATGTCTGTATTCTAACTGCCTCTTATCAACTATCATTTGCCTTCCAATTAAAAATAATTCCTCCCAGTTCTGCATCGACATTCCATTTCATCCAGTCTATAAGATTCAGTTGGTCTTTATGATCAGTAAAATGCAATCCTTTGCAATCCCTTTTTCTCACAATGTTTCTGTTTCTTTCTCTTTTATACCTTCCTTATGTACACTTATAAAAATATTGAACCCATTTTGTAACCTAACAATCTGATTCCGCACACGTTGGATAATGCACTTTCAATGCACTTTATCAATCGTTTGAGGTGGATTTTTTGTTCCACACACAAAAAAATCCGTTCCAAATGATCTATAAAGAGGATTGGAAGTGCATTATCCAACATGTGCGGAATCACTCACTATTATCCTTGCCACAGGATCATGGCCATACTCCAGAATCTGGTCAGTTATTAAAAAGGACTTTCATGCAACTGATTTTTGTTTGTGTCTTTCCTTTAAAGATTTACAAATTAGCACTTCTCCTTGGCAAAGTTAAATACATTTCCCTGAAAGCAGGTATATTATAAGGATCATAGTTCTGTAGCTTTATTTCTTTCCTTGTGCACAGCAAACTATATTGCTTCTTCTCTTGGGAAATTACTGAATGCCAGCAAAAGTACTTGGCTATGCAAAAAGGAGATTGGGAAATCCAAGCTAGAAATAAATCTGCTCTCAATATATCCATTTAATCAATGATTTATTTAACTTTAATTGATGCCACTACTAAGGACAATTTTAGCTGTGAGGATTACAATGTAATAGGCTATGCCAGGGGGAAAAATCCCCTTTTGTCTAAAATAAACTCATATGCAGATACATGCAGGTGTTTTGCTATTATAAGAACAGGCCCAAGGCAAGACAATATTTGGCAGCTAATTACCTTTACATCCCAACCAATTATCTTTCAGCTATTTAAAACATCTGCCGAATGGTAGGGGAAAAATATGAATCTTTTCAATGTTTTATAAATCCCACGGCAACAGATTCAGAACTAAATGTTTGGCTCATTCCTTAACGTGAGTTTTTAAAATAGCTTCGAAATGGCTCCATCTCTGATGAGCATAGATAATAGATCTTTGTGAGATTACAGATTCAAATCTCTGCCAAGGGTGACTTTACGGTGACTTTATAGTGCAGAGTTTATAGTGACTCCTACGCAGGGTTATTCCAGTCTATTGGTTTCAGTAGGTTGAGATGGAGTACGTTTGCATAGGATTGCACATCAATGACTTCCAGACTGCTGAGAGAGTTTGACATTCCTTCTGTAGGACTGTCATAAATCTAAACAATTTTTTTGTAGGTTTGACCCTCAGAAAGGCTTTTGGTGTCAGCTGCTGGAAGGAGGAAAGACAAAATGCCTGGGGAAAAGCAAAGGCCGAAAGTACCCACCAATGGATCAAGAGGTACTATTTTATTAATACAGCTCACTTACAGTTTAAAATTGGGTAGAGTTCTAGAGTCTTAAGAAGAACAAGGTAATTGTTAATAAGTGATGACCTCCATATGGATCTTATATCAGCAATTCCTTTTCATACCTAATTGTTTACCGATCTGCATTAGAACCGTTAGTCAAACCAGAGCTAAAGGCCTGCAGCCATGTTTTTGGATTGCAAGGGGTGTAATGTAAGGGACTGCATAGGCTATAATGTAAGGGGCGTGCTAGCCTAGGAGTTAACCTAGGCTTTGGCAACAAAGCAAGCTCTGTTCTCTTGCTATGGCACTTTCCCCCCATGCTACTGTATTGCATTGAAACAGCAGGGATGATTCCTGCCTACTTTCCCATCATCCACTGGCATTTCCAGAGGGGCATTGTGGCTATAAAGACTACTTCCTGCAAGGACTGGGATTTCCTTCACATTCTTGGAATTATAATTCAGGTGGAATCACGTCTGCAGTTATAATCAGTCCATCAGATTGGGTAGCCCAGTACTCGTTGCCTTGGGAGCCCCTACGTTGGGTAGAAAGGTGGCATAAAAGTATTTTACGTGAAATACATTGCAATACTTAATGAAGATAAAGGATCTGAATAATGTGTGAATGTTTGGACATTATAACAGATCCCTTTTGAACACTTTCTATAACTTAGATTTTTCTGCCCTGGCATTTTGCAGACATACTAAATACAGGTGCCTAGATTGTTGTTGTTTTCTGACAATACCTTCTTTGTTTTCCTTCTTGTCAGTCCAGGGCATTCCTATCAAACTACTACAAAGATCACAATGTAGAACTCTCCAAGCTGCTGCACAGACTAGGACAGCCGTTGCCATCCTGGTTAAGACAAGAGCTTCAGAAAGTGAGATAGCACGGAAGCGGAGAGGAGCCAAAGCTCTCACAGCCTGTTTCCTTCACTCAAATACCCTTCACTTTCCCAGTCCACTTGCACTTGTCAGTCAAGAATCTCATGAATAATTCTTTCTGAAAAGGAAAAAAAAAAGCTCCCAAAGAGGGAAATTGATATATATGCACGTGCTGACTGTTATTAGTATCAGTCTTTTGGTCAGCTTCTGGGAAAAGATATGGAGCTGTGGCAATATTCTTTATCGAGTCTGGGGTTCATGCATACTCTATTTACCAGAACGTCCCAGAAACTGAATGTATGATCGATAGTCTTCATCATATGTGACAAATTACAGTCTGTCAAGACACAAGCAAAGGATGGAATCATCTCTCAGTGGACTGTGAGGTTTGTAATTTCCTTGACAACTGCAATTTTAGTCAGTTTCCTTATCTACTTTCCCTTTGTTATTTGGGGGCTAATCTTACAGCTGAAAGTCCTCAGTCAAATGGAGGGGGGGTTACATTCTCCAAGGGTCTGTCTTTTGTAGGAATGCTTGGTATTCTTCCATTTTAATAATGTACTTTTGTTGGGAAAAGCACAATACATAGAGTTCTACCTAGTCCCCTCAGGCAACTATTCTTGGCCTGATCACAGTTTTCAGTGTTATTTTTTAAATAAAAAAATCATAATTACAAGGAAAAGCTGAGACTGTTGTTATCTGGTGTCCCTAAAGTGATCACTACTAGCTTAACATATTGTTGTCACTAGATGGATGTCAGTTTAAATTGTTCCACATGGGTGACTATTACCTCATGCTGAATAGCTAAGGTTTCCAGCTCTGGGTTGGGAAATCCCTGGAGATGTTGGGAATGGAGTCTGGGGAAGGCAAGGTATAATGCCAATCGCCAAAGCAGTTATTTTCCCCAAGGAACTGATCTCTGTAGTCTGGAGATGAGTTGTAACTCCAAGAGATTTCTATGTCCCACCTGGAGGTTGGTAACTCTATGGCTCATGAACATACTCCGTGTATGGGCCAAATGATGATCACTACACTACATTTTTTTCCTTTTATTTGATTGTAGTAAAATTGTCTGATTCATTATATGGCAAGCAGCTCACTAATTGGTAGTCATGAACATACTCCGTGTATGGGCCAAATGATGATCACTACACTACATTTTCTTCCTTTTATTTGATTGTAGTAAAATTGTCTGATATATGGCAAGCAGCTCACTAATTGGTAGTCACCATTATGCAGGCTTAAAACATCCTTCCAGTTGGTTCCAGCCAAATATTTCACTCAGGGCCAAGCTAGAAGTGACGAATTACGCTTGAATGGCAAGTGGACAGACTCACATGTATTGTTCACTTGTGCTCCACTTGCACTCCACTCGACCACATAGTGATCACATAGTGATCGAGTAGAGTGCAAGTGGAGCACAAGTGAACAGGGAAGAATACATGTGAGTCTGTCCACTTGCCATTCAAGTGTAACTTGTCACTTCTAGCTTGGCCCTCAGTCTCACCCAATTCCTCTCCTTATTATAGTCCCCATCCTACCTGTTTTTTTCTCCTCCATGCAGACCCCATGACCTCAGCTGATCATTTTCGGAGGTCTCCTTTTGACTGAGTCACAGGATGCAGGGGTACAAAAGTAGAAATGGATTTATTATTTCTTTGGTATCTCATGTTTGAAATAGAATGCTGCTGTAACAACATAGTTTCATAATATTTTGCTGAGGTAAAAGTTTTCTTTCTCAGAGAAATACTGTTACAGAAGGGCTTATCTAGAATTTAACCAAATTACTTCAGTGCTTAGAGCCACCTCCAACTATGACAACTCTTTCAGTTAAACCCCATATGACAGAACCAACCTTAAGAGTTGATCAAACCAGCCAGACATTCCAGTCATAGCAATACCAGGGTAAATAGTCTACTTCTCCTTGAGGTTAGACTTACTTCCAATTAAAATCGCCTTGCTTCGGCAATCTTAAACAATTAACCAGTCTACCCTCCCTGAGCCAGACCTTCAGACTCACTGATCTCCTCAGTGGTAAGACCCTTTCTCTCCCTGAATAGCAATTTGTTGCAGTTGACAGTTCGCTTGCAGTTTTCCCCTCCCACTCAGCATTATAACACTCTTTCCCAAAGCTTGGTGACAGGCCTGTCACATCACTTAAAGGAGGGCAGGACAGCCACTTGTCCATTACAGTCCAGCTCTTTTAACATTACCAGCACGGTTTCTTTTCCACTAACCTTCATCCTTGCCCCTGTATTATCCCCTCACTTCCATTATCTGATCTGTTCTTGTCATTTTTTGTTTCTCTTACTTTTATTTTTAATTTAATAGGGTACATCTCAACCAGTTTACCAATCCTCACCACCAAACATTTCATGGTATCAGCACCTCTCCTGCCCAAATGAAGAAGATATGACAAACTGTGTTTTATTAAATGGCTAATTTGCATCATCAAACAATTCACTTTAAAAAGTGCACTTTGCAAGTAAGGCAGCAGACTGGCTGCCAATGTTTGGGGCAAATCTAGAATTGTTTGAAAGGTTCCAGAACTGGCCAGCATTACTATCAACCTTATTTATCCCTGCTATGATGTTCTCTCCTCCTCTTTCCCTCTTCTTAGTCCTTCAACAGCAGAAATGGCACCAGGCGCATTTTTAAAATTCAAAAATAACTAATTTATTTTAGAGGGAAAATGTCAGGTGAAATCAGGGGCTGAAAAATTCTGAGGTAATTCAACATAGATATCTCTGAGGTAAAATCAGCACATGCACAGACTTTCGTTCTTATGCTCTTCACAGATACTTAAATCCTTATATTCAGAGGCTTTTGTTCCCAAGCTTTCCCCAAACACTCCAGTATCCTTTCTTTTAGGATTCTCTTTCTCTTTTGGGTTTAAGAATGCTGGTACCCACCTTTTAGTATCCCAAACCCCTTCTCTTCAAACGCTAGTGCTTTCCTTCAGTTTTTTTTTAACTGACTCTGAAGGTCTGCAAAGCCAGTTTCCAACCACATTCAACCAGGGATCTCTTCACTCTCCAGAGCTACCTCCTTGTTTGACTGGGTAGGGAAAGTCTTCTCTCCTTAGAAGATTTATTTGGCCTGAGTGGGAATCTGCACCTACTTCTCAAACTTCCTTGCCAACTTTCCCCCAGTTCTCCTGTCAGTGTTAATCTGCTCCAGACTCCGTCTACCAGCTAATTCAGACTCCATTCCTCTCAGTTTGGGCTGAAAACAGATCCTCCTCTTTCCAGCTTATGCTACCCAATCAGATTCCTTGGAGAAGCCTGTCACTCCAAGGTGTGTCTGTGAGGGATTAACCCTTAACAGTCCTTTAGCTGTTTGTACAGCACTTCCAGGCTTTTAAAAAGTGCAGTCTGTCATACCTGCCTTCACATAAAACAGTGCCCCCCCCCACATGCTGCTTAAGTAACTAAGAGTTTGGTAGATGCTGCTCAGCATCAAGTACATCTTCTCCCTGATCCACCCACCACTCAAGAACATGATGGGCAGTCTTAAGAATAGCCCTTTGTCATCAGATACCTCAGGGTGCTTGCTAATTATACTTGAATACATGTTGTTAGTCTTTGGGCTTCTGTTTTATTTTGCACTATTCCTGCCATCCCTAGTTATGGCTTAACCATTCGTAAGACTTGACCTATTGATGACACTGCATCCTAGAAACAACACAGAACAGGTGTAAGGGATCTCTACTAGTACTAGTTGGAAGAGATCCCTAAAAAGACATGCTTAGCCCCTAAAGTTAATCCCATGGTGTTTAAAAAAGGAAGGGTGGGTCAGTTAGCAGCATGCGGCAAATACATGTGTACGAAGGGTGAAGCCTGCTTGTAAGTGTCTTCTTCAAGTTCCTCCCCCATTAAGTGGGTACCCCCAACCCATCTCAGCCAAAAATGCCTTGTGCTTTATTTAAGGCAGAGGGGCTGGCATGACATCCCTGGCTCAAGCAGAATTGTGAATGAATTCCTTTCAGTACTTCTGATTATCCACAATCCCTGGCTGTTTAGCAATGGCATAGGTATGTTCTGCCCCTTTCCCCCAATCCAGTTATGGTTATTTGTAGGGAGTAGAGGAGTTTGATCTTTTCCTGTGGATCTTCCATTTGCTTGCCAGTTGCCTTATCTTGTTTTTGAAAGATGATTAGTGGAAACACAGAAAATTCATCCTTGACCCTGGGCCATTTAGTAGTGCAAGTTGCAATTTCACTAACTGAAAACCTTGTGTGTTTTGCTCAGCCTGTCAACTGTTCTGAGTCATTAGTCACTTTGCCTTATAGAATACAAATATTCAGCATGTTCATCTTTTAGCTACAAAGGTTGTACCAGTGCTTCAGAATGAGACATCATATTAAACTCTTCATCGCAATGTCTCACACAGATCTAATAAAAGTGTAAGCAAACAAGTTCAAGAGTCTCCAGACCTCTAGCCCATATGCTGATGTCTTAACGCAGCCTATTTTAGTATATGTTTTTACCCTGCTTGAAGTTTTCAGAGATTAAATTTGTTCAGTCCTGTGCATGGATGCTCCTCTTATGACTATAAACATCACTGCAAAGCTTTCATAAACTTTTTCTTTGTATAGAGTTTGCAGATCAAGTCAAGATCAGTCACTTTGGCCAAAGACCATTATAAAAAGAATGCCAACCCTGCCTGGTAATGGCAGGGGAAATAGATACATTTCAAAACATTCAACCAGAGATTTGACTATTGGCAGCTACGTTTTCCAGTATTTTTACCCAGTTTTTTAAGCTGTCTCTGAAAAACCACATGGCATATAAATCTCCAATAGATAAAAGACTGAAATTAATATTGAGTTGTAAACTGATTAGTACCCAAGTGGAAATCTGCCAAATATGAATCTCTTACTTTTTCACTAGCTTCATACTACTAATTGTTCCTTTAAAATCAATATCACATTGCTGAAGGACTTGATGTTCCTGTTGTAAACTGAGATTTGCTATTTTGTGTGTGTGATGCTACCAAAAGGTAAAATAATAATAATTTTGCTTTTATCTACTGTTCCTCTTGCCTCTAACATGGTTAGAGAGCCTCCCCCCCCCCCCCGGGTAAAAGCATGGGCAAGCCAACCAGTGAGGCATAAATCAATCCCCCCAAGATTTGGTCATGCTGTCCAGTATGCATTCCAACTGACATTTATGTTAATAGGTATTCAGATTGTATGTATCATATTTATATATTTATGCTATTTATAGTCTGCCTCTCTCCCCAAGACTCAAGGCGGATTGCATATACTAGCCCCTAGACAGGGTGAAGAAACATGTATATGTGTGTGTTTAAATGCTCTTTTATGCTTTGAAAACAAAACACACATCCTCACTGAATTTCTGGCCAAAAATGTCTGTGATGTAAACTGAATATATTCTGAAGGTTAGGTCAAGATCAGATTAACCACTCTTGATTTATAAGCATATATATTATCTTGCCTACATAAATCTGATATGGCTTCAAGGCTTTTTTTGAGGGGAACACTCCAGAATGGTGTTCCGGCAGCTCTAGAATCTGCCCACGTGATTCCTTCCTCCTTCGGCCCTGCGGGCTCTGCAGAGGAGGCTAAGCTGCTTTGAGTTCATTCTGTTTTCTTGAGTGAGAGAGAGAGAGACAGAGAGCAGATGCTGCTCAGGCCTGGCGCGGACTCTGAAGAGGAGACTTAGCTGCTTTGAGTTCATTCTGTTTTTTTTTCTATTCCTCTGTGAGAGACAGAGAGAGAGAGAGAGAGAGAGAGCAAGCAGAGCTGCTGGGGCCGGCTCTCCAGAGGAGGTTAAGCTGCTTTGAGTTCATTCTGCTTTCATTTCATTCAGACGTTTCTGTGTGTGTGTGTGCTGCTTTGACTTCATTCTGTTTTATTTTTATTGGGGGAGTGGGTGGGTGGGGCTGTGTATGTGTTCTGCTTTCATTCTGCTTCCTTTTCATGGGGAGTGGGAGCTGTGTGTGTGTGTGTGCTGCTTTGAGTTCATTCTGCTTTTCATGGGGTGTGGGGGCTGTGGGGGGCTGTGTGTGTGTGCTGCTTTGAGTTCATTCTGCTTTTCATGGGGTGTGGGGGCTGTGCGGGGCTGTGTGTGTGTGTGTTGCTTTGAGTTCATTCTGCTTTCTTTTCATGGGGGTGGGTGGGGCTGTGTGTGTGTATATTGCCTTCATTCTTTTGGTGACTGAAGTTGACATTGTTATGGTTCCCAACGCTTTTGAATGCAGATTGGTTCTGTGTTAGTTAAATATATCAGTTACAGTTATTTGTATTAGTTAAAATATCAGTTATGGTTATTCCAGTTTTATGCTAGGAATGGATAGCTGTGTCCAAGTCACAGAAGGCTTTCGTCAATATATTCATCAGCATATAGGTGTTCTTATGTCTTAATAGCTGTAATGCAAATGGTTCTCCCCACCCTCAGCTGATTAACATCACTGAAATTACAGTGGACATATGGGTGTTAAGGAAGTTTTTATGAATATTGTTTGTCTGGGACATTGAAATATTATGAGCATTTCACAATGTCACAATGTCACTTAGCCATTAGTAAGGTAGAGTAGGCAGGCAACAAAAAAAAGGCCATTTTAAACTAAGTATAAATCTAATGCAGCTAAAGTTGAGTATCTAATTTTGAATTGCTCCAGAAAAGCAAAACTCTCCCTGAAAATTTTAAAATTCAATATTCATTAGATTAGGAATTTCAAACTCTGCAGAATTTTGAGAAAGAATTTTGGAATTTTTTTTCTATGCTGGCAGAGGGAATCTGTTAGAATTTAGATTTGTGAGATGGGTTTTGGATTTTTAGAGGCCCCTCGCTTCTTGCATATTTTAAAATATGATTCCAAAGAAATGAAATGTTTGGGGAAAGGAATGGAAGATTTCACTTTTTGTAGAAGATACAGAAAGGAAACCTTTTCTCATAATAATGTGATTTTCTAAGCTTACTAACATTTATCTCATAATGCATTGTGTTGGGTTCCAGGAAGCGGCATCACTACTGGAAGTGCGTGCACACATGTGATAATAGAGAGTTCCACCACCTCTTTTCCCAGAAAAAAGCCCTGTATGGCTTTATGTTCATATTTCAGGCAGGGGGGCAAAGTAGGATTTGTGCTTAAAACAAATCTGCCAGAAAAAAACCTGCCAGAAGTACGAGTTTTCTCTCCCTACTGCATTACAACACCATAGTCTACTCTTTGGTCAAAATCAGATCAGTTAAATTAGTTGAAATAAAATATGAAATTGCAGTGTAAGTATTATCTGAAAAGAAATAAGGATCTACTTATAAATTATTGTTACTGTTATTAATTTTATTTTCTCTCTCTCATCATCTAGTGCATCCTTTCCATGCGATTTCTAAATTGCGAACCCAAGGACTGGATGTCTCCTGTCACTACTGCATCTGCAACAAAGAATAAAGATTCACAACGGACACAAAATCTTGCATTTATGGCGTTTAAAGAACTGGATTTTTTATATACAGAAAAATAACCACCCCCTCCCCCAGCTGCAGAGTACTCTAATATAAACATTAAAGCTATCTTCCTTGAAAAAGAATTGTTTTCTATCTGACTATTGGAAATCCTATTTGTCTGGATATATACTTGATCCTGGAACTAAAGGGGACACTCAACTTTCAATCTCTCTGGAGTATTTTTAGTTTTTTGTTTGTTTGAGAAACAAAATATACACCTTAATTTTCTTCTAGCTTTTACTGAATAAATACTTCTGCTGCTATATTATATATATAGCCTCCTGTTGTTTTCTTAGGACCTCTAGATTTCTCATTTGGACCATGAGATTTTTAATTTCTATTTTATCTTTCTGACTTCTACATATCAGGCTGTTCAACACACAGTTTCTCTTGTCTTTCATATCTCTTTAGCTGGATTCTAACCATTGCATGTCAAACTGAGTGCAAGGTGTAAAGTAGGGGTATGCGCTTCAGATTTCCGATTTGGGTAGATTTGGTATTCCCAAATCGGTCCCAGCATTGCTCAGCCGATTTGGAAATACTTAAGCAAAACTTTCCAAAGTGCTTCATAACGTTTCGGAAAGCTTTGTGTAGAGCAGCAGCAGCCACAGCAATTTTCGTGCTGTTTGTAAATGGTATGAAAAACACTGCTTTCAAAGCTTCCCGCTGCTGATTCCCTCTTCCCCTCTCCCGTCGGGTGAAAGATGGCGACATGGGAAGCTCAAAGCAGCACTTTTCTTGCCGTTTGCACGGCAAGAAAAATGCTGATTTCAAAGCTTCCCGCTGCCTTCTTTCACCTGATGGGAGAGGGGAGGAGGGAATCAGCGGTGGGAAGCTTTGAAAGCAGCGCTTTTCTTACCATTTGCAAATGGTAAAAAAAGTGCTGCTTTGAGCTTCGGTGTGCTCCAAATCTTTATGGAGCATATCAAAGCAGTTTAATACCCGAATCCCAAAATTTGCCACTTCAGGATTCAGGTTATTCCAGATTGTTTTTGGAAAATCCAAATCTTTTTTGGATTCACACTCCTAATGTAAAGCTTTCCTACTCAACAAGGAGTCTTCAATGTGATCTATATAATATGTTTCCAGCCTCACCCTTTGTCACTCAGCCATTGTACAGACAGTGCTAGCAGTACTGCAATATCTTAAGGGTTTATCCAGACCATTGGTTCAAAGGGTGAATATTTGGGGACTAATACTGTCAATTCTAATTCAACACCATAACAGCAATGCAGAAGGAATGGGTTGGTGTAGCTTTGCTGGGGATGGGGGGACCAGGGATGGCTGCGGTGCTGTTCTTCATTTTCTCTGTTTTAAAGGCTAGAGAATATGGGTTCCAGATGGTGAGAAGAGGAGCACTTAGCCTGAATCCATGAGATTAAGACAGGTGTTGCAATTGACCGATCATAATAAAATCTGGAGAAATACATTCTCCATTTCCCCCTAAGACTAGAACTGGATATCACAAAAATGCAGAAGAATGGCAGATCCATTTCTCCATTGACGCTCTCCCTGGCAAAACATGTCTATCTGTTTCCCCACATGTGAGTCATAACACTAATCAGGAAACATATGTCATGTATTGCACATTCCTGCCTCACTGAAGAGACAGCAATAGAAATTCTTTTCTCCCATGGATTACAGGGTATCACACACAGTTTATCTTTCGGCTTCCGTGCACATTACCTCCACTGAGTGCATATTAGCATCAGGGTCACAAATGACCTGAGCATGAAAGGTATCATGGCTCATCCTCACTGATATGACTGGCACTATTAAACAGGCTTGCATGGTTCTTGCACAACCACAGTTGGGAAGCTTATGTCTATTGCTGGCCTGTGCACATTCTCATGTACAGAAGAATAAATTCCCTATTTTACCCTTTGATGGGACTAGGACCACAAGAAACGAGACAATGCCCACAGCTTTGACTTATAGAGAGGCAATAAATATTGTCTCCCTCTTAAACAGCAGCATTTTGGGATATGAGTGTCATAAATATAGTCCTCTTTCACTGAAGAGGGCAAGGCATGAAAGTGTGGAAACAGAGTCGCAATGTCATGAATGTCATGGCCATCAGCATTTTGACATAACCTCTTTCTCCAGCCATCAGTTTCTTATCAATATTCGAATATGGTTAACCGTTACCTCCTTTAAAGTTTTCTTTCTCTCTGTCTCTCCCCATGAAATTGGGGAAATGTCAAAAGCACACAGAGTAAATCTGCCACCACTGAAGACTCATTCTTCGTATTCCTGTGACCTTTTCCTGTTCGTATATAAAAGATTCTATATAATCACAAAGTATTATTGCTATTATTAGCCATGACAAATGGAGCGCTGACCACTTGCACTTCAGCCTACCCTCTTCCTTAAGGCTGTTCACATGCCAGGTCCTTCAGGAAGCTGCAATCAGTTGGGCACATAGCTGCTATTTTTACTTAAAAAGCAGAACAGCAAGGCACTATTAACAAGTGGAAACAACTGTTGGTTATTCCAGTAAGACTGTAACTATTTCTTCTAAACAGCTATTGTTGTACTAAGGGGTGGGGGAGAGACTGTATGTCTATCCTTTGATGAGAACAGTCAAAAGCGTGGTTGTATCAGCTTGGTCCACCAAAGATTAGCGGGGGCAGGGCTGCACTGTTAAGGCGTCAAGCCCCGCCCCCTCCCACGTGGCCCTACGAGGCCGGGGGAATGCTGCTGCTTTTTCTCTGCGGCAGCAAATGCGGTCCCCGGCTTCAAGCCCTTGGCTGCCGGCCGGGTGGGGGCCGAATACTACAAACCACAGGAATTCAGAAAAGTCTCTGGTAACCAGACATCATGCATTTCTTCTGCAGGTGGCTAAGATTGAATCCACACAATCACACAGTTCCTACTGGGAATAAAATCCTGAGTCACATATTAGGCGAATGAGAGAGAGACTGGTTTCTTTGGCATATTTTGGATCAATCCAAAATATAAGTAGCAATTTCACACTGAAAACTAACCCATGCAGCAGAAGATCCGGATAGCAATCACACCACTTGGGAGTAATAGATGGGAGACTGAGAGCTGATGGTGACATTCTAGTAAGGCACATGGCACAGTTCTTGTGGGACTGTACCACCTCAAGATACAGGGGAGATTGTATGTTTCATGGCACTCACAAAATACATTCTGCCTAGGCAAGATTCTAAGAGAGAAAAAATTCTGTCTGTTCTGGGTTTTCAAATGTGCGTTGGTATACATTCTGTATTCCTGATCATAACGCCAGGCAAGATGTTGGTTGTTTGCGGCAGGTTAATTTTTTCAGTGTAAAGATAGTTCTCTTAGAAAGTAAGTACCATGAATCATCAGCGCTTTGAGACAAATCTGATGTTCCGAAGATGTCACAATGATTAGATCAGCAATACCATTTTTGGCATATTTTCCTTGCTTTAATAAAATCAGAAAAGGTTAGAAATAAACTTATTTTTCAACAGTTTCCCTGATCCAGTGATTTGCAGTAGGGTAGAGGTTCTAATGCTCACACTCATTGCCACCCAATGCCATACCATTCTAAAGCCCAAGCCCGTTCTTGTGAACAGATGAAACAGCCAGCCCCCATGTGAGCTCCAAGTATGCAACAGAATCCAAACGTGGTGTCTTGGATCAGGGAGCTTGTTGCTGATGGGAGATTATTCAATTCCAAACTAATAATGGAAAGCAATGGTTTTCTTTCATCACAGTCACAGCTAATAATTAACAGGTAATAACTTGGCAGCTAATAATGCAACTGCAAAGGAACATTTTAAAAGCAAAAAATAAAGCAATACACTGATGATACACAATATGCATAAAGTTCCTAATTGCTTCAACTGGAGTTGCTTGAAGCATTGTAGATCAACAGGATACTTCATTTTTACACAAATAACACACTTGGAATATTAATTAGTTGTTAGTTAAACTATTCAATATAAAACAGTGCTTTCAAAAATAAAATATAGAAAAAGGGGAAAATGCAAGTCAGGCCCTTTATATTTATTTAGATTTTTATATCCCGCTATTCTCTTCAACAGGGACCCAAAGCAAGGAATTTATTACATCTTTATGCTATTTTTGTTACAATGAGTTGAGGATGGTGTACATAGATTCCTGATCCTTTACTTTACTAGCAAGGCATGCACTGCTCTTCCCTTTACTTCTTCCCACATATGCCTGTAGCCAGAGGGAGGAGTTCATTTGCAATTGAATGGACTGCTTTTAACATGCAACAGTATAGTAGGATGGAAATGGAGAGACAGAATATAGGAATTCTTTTTTATACAAGGGGAGATTGCAAAATACAGAATGTATAGAAATTATACATTTGTACTATTGTATCTGAATGAATTGCTCAATTTCCCATTGATTATGAATACTGTGAAAACTGTAATTGTGCTATTCTTTCCCCAGCTGGTATCACAAATGGTGTGTTGTGCTGCAGGAGTCTGCAAGGCAGCAAACCTTATCTATTCCTGTCACATGAGAACATCTAAAACTGCAATTTTAAAAACCAAAAGCCCAGTCCAAGAGAACCTGTAAAATGGCTGCTTTTGGAAGGATAGCTTTATTTAGGGCAGACCTCCTGGGAATCTTAGCTCACCATCAAGCAATACCAATAGAATTATTTTTGTCAGATTTCACTAGATTAGAACAAAAATTTTACCTACTACAATCCCCTGAGGCACAGACTTTTAGAGGTTAAAAATAAGATTCATTCGATGCAAAATTTTCCCGCGTGTCAACCTTAATTTCACCACCTTAGTTGCAATGCCTGCATTTTTAATTGAGTGCAGGGCAAGTATGGGAAATGAATGCAAGAAACAGGAAGCAAAAGCATTTTTATAATCCAATTGAGATGTAATTAAGTGCAGAACGCAAAGGTTCCTTATTGCACCAAACATCTTAGAGGCTTGAAGACTTGTGCTCACATCTCTGCTACACCTGCTTCATAACTGAGTTGGGGAGTGGATCTGTAATACAAAGCACAAAAAATGGCCGCCAATCATTTTCAGCTGAAGTAAGTCCAAAGAAGCAGAAATCCTGCATTACAGCAAAATCTGCATCTGGTGACCCTGTTTGCTCCTTAAACGTGTTTTCATTTTCAAATCTGAACATTCAGTAGTTTTAATTCATAGATTTGGATTATTTGCATTCTACTCTCAAGAAAACTAGTGATGATTGGCAGAGGCCTTCATGTTTAAACCAGAATGGGCATGTCTCAAATGAACTGATTTGGGATGAATTTGACTTCCTGAGTAAAGCTAGTTCATGCTCAGCCCCAGGAGGCTTCAAAGTGAGGCTTCCCTGTGTTATTCTCCTATTACATTTAAAAGGGAAAGAGAATAGGTGTTTTCATCAGGGAAATCTGATACTGGCCCAAACTTATTACAAGCTAAACCTGAAAGAGTTTGTGATGAGGTGCTATTACTCGGAATGGTGCTCTGATTCTCTTGCCTTTCCATTTTAACTTTTCTCCTTATTTCCAAAGGTTCCTTGGAGTGAGCGAACTACGTATTTAACTCAATGGAATTTGGTTCCGGATCTCCAGCTTGTAACTGACATTGTACTATTCCCTTACTGCTTCTTTAATGCTACCTATCTATGTTATCGTCTTGTTCAATTCTGAGGATATGGAAATCAATCTCTGTTGAGGAAGGTGCCACTGGAATGATTTGCACTAATTAAAGAAATATTATTTCTTTAAGAAATTATGGCAATAAACTGACTTAAAACCCTTAAAGACTTATGCAGACATGATGGGTTTGATAGAAGTGAATTTAATGAACCAGAACATCTTATGTGCCTTTACTATTTCTATGCAACTTTACTTTATTCTCAGGTTGGATACAGTCAGATTCTTTGCTCAGACTTGGCTAATTCCCTCCTGTTTATCCATCCCTGTTCCACATGTCTTTTGACTATGCAGGTTCCATGATCCCCAGCATAATGTTTTTTGTGGTCAAAGAGGACTCCCTCATTTTTTTTCCACCAGAAGAAAAGCTGGCAGGATTGAAACCTATGAATTTCCCCCTAATGTATTGCTGTTCTTCTGCATTGCAGAAAGGCTTAGTGTGGAACAGTAATTGTAGTATGACCCAGTGTGGCGTAATGGCTAGAGTTACAGACTAGGATCTTGGCAACCCAGGTTTGATTCCTCACTCTGCCATGGAAGCTTGCTGGGTGGCCTTGGGCCAATCCCATACTCTCCATCTAACCTACCTCATATGTATTGTCGAAGGCTTTCACGGCCGGAGAACGATGGTTGTTGTGGGTTTTCCGGGCTGTATTGCCGTGGTCTTGGCATTGTAGTTCCTGACGTTTCACCAGCAGCTGTGGCTGGCATCTTCAGAGGTGTAGCACCAAAAGACAGAGATCTCTGTCTTTTGTTGCTACACCTCTGAAGATGCCAGCCACAGCTGCTGGCAAAACGTCAGGAACTACAATGCCAAGACCACGGCAATACAGCCCGGAAAACCCACAACAACTACCTCATATGCTTTTTGTGACGAAAAAATGTAGAGGAGGAGAATGATGTAAGCTGCGTTGAGTCTCCACTGGGAAGAAAGACAGGGTATAAATGAAGTAAAAAAATTTAAAAGTTCAGCTAAACACTACTATAAGGAGAAAGGAAAGGAGGATGTTAGCAGCAGTGATCAAGTTCAGTTAAATTAAATGAGAGGGAGGAGAAACTCAGCAAATTTCACAGATGCTCTTGTGTCTTTCACTGTTACTTGCTCAGTTTTATATGTTAGTCTGAGAAAAACCTTTCCAAACAATGACCCGGGCACACTGCCTTTTGCAGTGGCTTCTATTTGCACATTTCTGTAAACCCTTCCAGGCAAAGCAATTCTGTACTGGCAGCAGAAAATCACACATTGTGCTAGTAGAGCTATGAGATGACAATGTGGTAGGACAGAACTGTTTGTTTTGTGGACAACTTGTGAACAGGTATTTACTGTTAGTTACATTTCCATTCTTCAGGGAAATAAATTCTATGCATCCATTGTAAACACCAATACTGAGTGAAATGTAAGGTATGTCTTTGCCTTAACCACCCCACATGGCTTTGTACCCCTCCCCCACTTCCCTGTTTGATTTCATATTCAACACATCCTGCCTTTCACCCCTCCACTCCACTCCCCTCAGCCATCTGCTAGTCTTCTGCTTCCTCAGACTGTTCCCACTTTACTCCCTTGTTTCCCCTTCGGTCTGGAACTGTCTCCCAGGATACATGTGTGATGTCACCTTTATCATTCCCTTATCAGGTCCCTCCTCAAAATCCACCTTTCCTATGAAACCCTTGGCACAGCCCCTAAGTCCCATTCCAGTGCTGAAACTTAGCTTGAGGAAACACACAACTCCTTTTCTCATCCCTGCCTCTGCCTCCCTTTTCAGTCTGCATGCTCCTTGGGCAGGGCCGGCATGCCCATTGAGGCAGGTATGGCCCCCGCCTCGAGAGCTGAGGTGCTGAAGGGGGCGCCGGAGGGGACGCTGGGGGCAGGGGCATGTGCCATGGAGCTGGCATGCCTGGCCCACAGCTGCCGCCGCCAACACACACCCCCAGCTGGGCACAGCAGCCGCGGGCCAGGCGCAGCAGTCATCCGGGGCAGCGTGCGGAACCTCCCCAGCCTTTGCACGCCATCCCAGCCACCCACCGGCCAATGGGGCTGGCTTGCTGCGTGACATCACACACAGTCCGGGGGGGCACGTGGGCGCACTCCATGCGCATGCACGTAGGGGCAGCCACGGGCGCCAGAAACCCTGGCGCTGCTCCTGTCCTTGGGACAGGGTCCTGTCTCCTCACACTCTATGAAAACACATTGAGGTGGCCTATATTTTGATATCATGGGTTCTGCCCCCTCTATTGGGAGCTGTGAGCAATCATGCCCCTCCCCTCAGCATGAGGCCCCAGGCAGTGACTCCTGTTGCCTGTAGGTTAAAAATGCCTCTGTTTGATATAGGAAAACTTCCAATTGGATTTTAATAGAGAGGAGAAACAGAACACAGCTGTAAAATATTTGTTAAGAATGGGATTCATAGTTGGTGCTAGCAAGGGTTTGTTTTAATCCTGTATTTTTGGTATTTGTCACAGTCAGGACTTCAAAAACAGCATAAAATAATCACATATGCACACTGGTTATTGTAAAAACTCTCCAAAGTACTTGCTTAAAGTTTCATAAAAGAATGTTTTGAGAGGGTAATATAGTATTGCCAATTCCTGACGAGATCACATCGCTGTGAGGGAACAATGCACAGTTATCTAACATTCCAGTTGGACGGCTGAATGATGCTTTAAAAAAAAATTAAAATGTTCTTTACATGATGCAGAAAAAAGGAAGAGATTTTCTTTAAATGCTTGTGGTGAATTCCCTTAAGGGAGAAAAATTATTGTGAAATCTAGGAATACAGCCTATTGTTTTGCAGCTATTTTGCTGTTCACTAACATAGTGGATCAAATTTCTTTCCACTTCACTGGCACATATGAAAAGTTGCTGCTTTGGTTGGTCTAGATTTATTTATGAATCCTCTGAGCAAAGTTTATGGGCTACTTTATCGATATCAGAATCAAGCCATTGAGCGGATATATAAAAGCAGCCCAAAATGAGAAAGAGGCCAGAGTGATGCTGAAGGAATAAGGAAGTATAGTAATAAACTCTACACTAGAAGGAAAACAAAGGATATTATACTAATGAATGCTTAGGGCTGGAAATATTTTAAAGTACACTACATCTCTGGTGCATATGCCTTCTGTCCAAGGGTATGTGAGAAATTTAATTGCTAGACTTATAAAAATACATGTTTGTTTCAAAAAGAAGACACCTGAACTCTGGAACTATGTTGGTAGCCTTGTGACATACAGTTCTTTTATCTGAAAGTCAAACAAAACATGCTAGTGATAGATCTGTGAATGAAGTTCCCATAGTTATTTGAAGAGTAGGAAACAGGTATTTATTCAGAATCATGCAGAAATATAACAGCAATTATACCTGAGGAAAAGGGAAATGGAAATCTACAAGCAGGAACCTATAAGAAACTTGCAGGGAAAGTCCTACACTGCCCCAAGGAGGGCAGCCGGGACAGGCAGGGGCTGAATGGCTGGGGGTGCTTGGGCTGGGAGAGACCGTTCACAACAGCCCCAAGAGCAATTGGCAGTGCTAGGAAGAAGAGGGCACTGCTGGGACATGGCAGCTTATTGCAGAGATGAGGACATGGAAGCCCATGCTTGCTACCAGCCCAGTGCCTTCCATCTCAGCCCAGTGCCTTCCATCTCTAGCACCCACCTCTCTCTCTTGGCAACAAAGACGATGGTGGGAATGTCACCCAAATACTCTGCACAGGTCTGCTCATTGACTATTAGAGTGCACCCCTTTTCAGTGTGTTAAGTACAAACACATGTAGCTGGGCAAATTATGGGATCCTGCCTATGTATACCAGGATCTCAGATGTGGGCAGAGCCTCCTATCAGAGTGGGGAGGTTCCCAGAAACAAGCAGACAGAAGACAGAATAAAATTAAAATCTTTATTGAGAAACAATAGAACAGGGGAATAGCAAGAGGCACACAAGAATCCAAACATACCTATAAACACACACATGCACACAGAGTAAAAAAGCTAAACTTAACACCTAACAATAAGCAATAAACAAAGGGGGGAATGAAAGCATACAACCTGTCCTGCAGAGGGTGGAAGAGTCATGACGTGGGGAGCAGCAGAAAGGAGTGTAGAAACAAAGACCAGCTCAAGTCTCCAAGGAACTTGTGCCATACAGGGGCAGTAGCTGGAAAAACTGCTGCAAAGTATTGGGGATTTGGGGGCACTACTTATAATACAGACATTCATGAGTTGGAACGCGCTGGTCGTAAGGAGAAGCAATAAATGAGCAAAAGACTGGCAGTGACGGATGGCTCTCTCTGGGAGTGTGATGGGTCTATGATAAAGCTGAGTCCCTGATAGATCCTGCCCTGCATTAAGGCTATCAGAAAACCTAATTCTGGAGAATCATCCAAGTTGTAAGTGGAGAGAAGGTTGATATTGAAAAGGGGAGTTTTCCTGAAAGTCAAAAATTCTTCCTGGAGGAGGTTTGGAGAAACACCTAAGGCTAGGCGAATAACAAATCTTCCAGTCATTAAGAGAAGGGAAGGAACTAGCTGGGATTGGTCTATTGCTCATTGTCTTGCAGCCCTGAGTCATTCATTAGGGCGAGATTATTCAGGGAGGAAGTTCCAAAGCCGATGGAGCCTAATTGCCATTTCCTACTCCCCACATGGAAATTGAATCTTGTTGGCTCAGGCAGATACAAAAAAAATATAATTATTCTGTCAGCAAAAGTTAACATTTTGCATATGCATTCTGAATTCTTACAGCATCGTGCTACATGTTCTTTCCAGTATGGGTAAACAATGAAATTGTCAAAGCCTTCAGTGGGCTGAGTTAAAAGAAGCACAATATCCAAGGCTTCAAATGTTGTCCACATCTGAACTTTACAAGCCATGGAGTAGAGGCCTAGCACATTATAGTCCTTTACTGTGGTGATTCTTTCACATCTAATACATGAGACAAGAATTTAGTTTCCTCCCTCCCATTAGGGAATTTTTTTTAGTATTTTTCTTCTATAAATTTACTGGCAATATCCACATATTTCTTATGGTTTATTTTAGAGGGCTGAGAGAGGAATAGCTATTAGCTAGTGAAAGGGAATTGATGTTAGCATATGTTTGTGAGGGAAAAGCTCAAAGTGACTATGGGAGAGCAATCAGTAGTGATTCATCCATACTCCATCATTAAGCAGAATGTCTATGTACCTGCACAGGCATTAACAGTAATGACTTGGCCTTCCAGAAAGCCTAATGACATTTTGATAGACTGCCTTCCTACAGTTAGGGAGCTATCCTGAAATCAGACTGCATAATTGACATGACCCACGAAGGATTGCCTCACAGTTTTTTAAACACCAAGGCTCTTGTCTTGCTAGACGGTGATGAATTGGAAACCTGCCTGCCCACATAGACCTGCCTGCCTGTTGATAGAGCAGGTAGTCCTGGGCTGATGACATAGCACATTACTCACCGTCACAACCTAATAGAAAGTAAAATAAAATTTTAAAAACACTAAATGAGCCTAAACTACTATTAGGCAATGTTTTTCTCCTTAATGTTTAAGTGTGGGCGCATAAGAAAACCATACAACCTGTCCTGAAGTGATGACGATTGAGAGGTTTTTCTCCACTATCCCTACTGATAAGTTTCCAAATTTAGTGGTGCACATTAAGAAGAAAAGTTGAGCATTACAGATGCCCAGACAAGAATGGATAGCACCAGATGCTTTGAAAGCCATGCAAGAGATGCGCACAGACCAAAACATACAGAGTCACTTAAAAGCAGGCAAAAGTCACACACACACACACGCAATAGAGAGTGAGCTAGGAGCAAGAGTAGAAATGTAAGCCCAGAAAAAGAGCAAACACAAAAAGAGTGCAAAAGTTCAAAAAGGGGGAAGCATGTGAATGGCACAGACAACCCCGGTGAAAAGGACAGAGCAAGTCCAACAGAACTCAGAAAGTGTCAGTTCACAAAGAGAAGGAACAGAATGGAGTCAAACGCCAGGTCCCCAAAGCCCAAACACAATTGTTTTAGGGTTACTTTTATTCTCTTTACGTATGTCATGTGAATCAGCCTAATTAATATGGACCTTTCATATCTCTCTCTTTTCTGATCGGAAACCTTAATTAATTTGAATTGAGTTTGTAAGTAGCCATGTTTAAAGTGTAGCAAGAAGGGCCGATTCCAGATGACTAACCTTAAGGCGTTTCATGCCGCCCTCTTCCGGATCGCGACGGGGAAAATGCGAAATATCGCGTTTCCTCACGCAAGTTTTGCGCAACGACGTGCAAAACTCGCGCGAGGAAACGCGATATTTCGCATTTCCCCGCCGCGATCCGGAAGAGGGCGGCATGAAACGCCGTAAGGTTAGTCATCTGGAATCGGCCAAAGTTAAGAGGCTTTGATTTATAATGCCTACTACTTGTTGGAGACATGAAGTCGGTGTACCTGGGGAGAGGCGTTTTAAAGACCTTTCTTTGCAACTGTGAAGAAAATGGTCTTTTCTGATTCAAACTGTAGCCATATTTTAAATCTTGGTTCAGGCTCAGAGGCCTGCCTGAGGAACCTGCCTGAGAAAGATGCAGAGCTTACAGAAGCTCTCGGTACACACTGACCTTGTAGATAAGATAACATCCTAGCTTGTTAAGCTTCTTAGTTCCTAGACCATGATACAGTTTGGAGCCAATTAACATTCTTGAACCTTCACTGCATTTTGCACCTATGAGAAAAGGGGTGGCACCAAAAGCTGCAGATTTGGTCTTACTCCTGCCCTCTCACATATGTACCTAGCAACGGTGACATCAGCTTTTAGACTTCTGATTGGCTAACAGGCCTGGGCCACTTAGGTTCTCAAAACCCATAAAAATAGCTTACCACCATGGGGCTATAACCGCTAGTTGGGTTTCAGCAACTCAAGCTGTAATCTTCCTATGGCTTCATGCCTGGCGCTGATCTTGTAGGATGGAAGTTCCTATGCAACCATCTGCTGTGATGAATAACTGAGGTCCTGTGTGCCTCTTTGTAAGAGACTCTGATATTTTGCACTTATACCCAACTTCTGTTTGCCTGTTGGAATACCATGATATACATAGTTAGTGCTTACATGCTATAGGTTTTTGTTGTTTTATCCCCACAGTCTGTCTTGTCTATTTCGAATAAATTTTGCACCTTAAATAAATAATTGTATTTCTACTTCTGTGTGGTTCTTGACTCTGAAATCTCAAAGTCACAATCCCTCTGTTGAACCCACTTTCTGAAACCCTTGGACCACCTACTAAGTAAAACTTTGATCCAAGAACTCTGCCTGCAAGACAACCTTGCAAAGTAGACTTTCTGTTTTAGCTCCCTGATAGGCTTGGAGATTTTTCCCTTTGCCCCAGTGCCTAGGGATAGACAAAGGAACTGGTGGCAGCTACTAGGGCAAATGTGAGAACAGCCTCTCATTGCCAGTTTGTTTAAGTTCTGTCTAAAAAGTAGCTGGGCTCTGATGGCACATACCTGATGTTGGGCCTAGTGCTCCTAAAGAAATATACTGATCACAGGCGGAACCAGAGGACATGTGATCAACTTAACTTGTTTAACTCTTTAGACACACTTGTTTCTTGAACTTCATACTGCACCATTGAAATAAGCCAATTAGCTTGGATTACCACATATGGAATAGACTGTCCTTAGTATAAAAGGGGCAGCAGCTTTGTTTTCTGTGAGGAACCTGAGGTAACTTTCTTTGTGTCAAGAACCTGCTCATCCCTTTATTGCAATAAAGACTTCCTGCACTCCTTCTGCTCCACCTGCCTTCTCCTTAATTGGGCCAGGAGTGGGTGGGGCCCTTTTGGGCTAACAGCTCTGTGCGAGCTCTCCCTGCTCCAGAGAGAGACAGAGATACTGGCTAACCTTGATGGTAACATCTTACTTAATAACATTAAGGTGTTGAAAAGATATAGTAACTCCGAAAAGCCTTTTAAATGCAGGACTTATATCCTGATTTCCTTGGAAAAAAGAAGGATTAGGTCTACACAATATGCATACATTGGTGATCTATTGTAATGCTTTTGAGTTTGTTGCTGGTACTTGTCTCTATAGTCGATGATGCACAAAGGCAATAGTTGTAAATCATGCAGAAGGCTTTTCCTTTCCCGTGTGACTGAGGAAGAGTTAATTACACTTTTATAGCTGTAGCTGTGACAAGTGTAAGGAATTTTGATCCTTTAAATCAGAGTTCCCAGTTCACCTTAGGGATAATGGCATGAAAACCCTTTAAATTTAATATACCTAATTACTTAAAATTGCCGGGTTAATCTCCCTGCCCTTAAGTGAGATATGTTTTGATGATAAAGTTGAGGGGGTAGATCAAGTCCGTGGCTGCATCATTGTAGAATCTTCTTCCTGTTGTGCTTGCGAAGCAGAGAGGGTTTGAAGCAGTTCCCCTTCTCTCTGTTGTCCCTCATGCTGAATTCCTCCATGAATCTTCACAGTCTATGGTGGTGGTGGTGGTGGTGGTGTGTGTATGGAGGGGAGGATCATTATAAACATTCCCTGTCTGGCCCTTATCCCTTGTACTCATGAAAGGATTCTGCAGTCCCCTTGGGATATCAGCTCTGAAGACACTTGTTGTAAATATCATTTGTGTGCATCACCATAAGAGTGCAAATAAAATGGCCGCTATGATGCCACAGTAGGTATGTCTGCATAGGAGAGCCATTGATTTGGTCCTCATGACTATATGGCTCTGCTTTCATAAAATATGGATATTAAAATGTAATGTACAGCTATATTTGTAACCTAACAAGACTGTTGCTGAGAAATGTGATTCACTGGATTGTAACTGTAGACTGTCATAAAAATCAGCATGGATTTGAGAATGAACTTGAAGATTTCCACACGGTAGCTGCAGAATTATGCAGCTGGAAATGGGGGCTGTCACTTGCTGTCAGTCTGAAAATGCATCAGTAACTTTGTCATCTAGATTACATGATACATTTGGGAATTATTCCAGATTGTTAGTTGAACTAGTCTGTAGGAACAATAAGGCAGGAGTCTAGTGGCTCCTTAAAGACTAACATTTACTCCAATATAAGTTTTGTGTGTCAGAGTTCACTTCCTCAGATGCATGAATTGTTCATCTATGAGGCAGATGTATTTATACTTGAAGTTGCAAACTGAAGTGGGAGGAACTGCCTAATGGATGTACAGTGTGTGCTTTTAAGGAACTGAACTCTGACTTACAAAGTCTGTTTGGGAATAGTGGAGATACTGGGGTAGGTGTCTCTAGAGCTACTGAAATATGCTACAGAATTTCAAATTCTGTTAAAGTGCCAAGTATCTCCAGGCATTCTCAAAAGTTCCATATAACCTAAGGTAAACTGTTTCTGTTGCTCTATTTCTAGAACGAAGGTTCAACTCATTTCCAACTGTATTGAAATATCTTCTGCAATAATTAAAATGGAGATCACACACTGTTTCAAATAAAGCCCTTGAAGTTCAATCCATGAAATTATGTTGATTTTAATGCCAGCTAAGAATTTCTTCTGTGGTGACACTTTTTCATCACCAATATTATTCATAGTCTTTCTGGACTATGATAAATTCATCTATAATCCACCATACTTCCAGTGTGTTTGGTTACATTTTCTATCATGGATACAGTCGCCAGCTAATTCACTGATGGATTTTGTACAGAAAGACTGCAGTCCTAATTACAGTGAGATGAATGGGCAGTGAGCCATCAATGAATTCAGTGGAATGAGAATGGCTTCTGCTTATTTCCAATTTGAAGTGATTTGGTCAGTGTAAAGAATGGGTAATAAATAGAGATGGGCACAAAACGAATCACAGAACAAAATTCCGTATGGAATGGCTGGTTCGTTTGCACCGAAACACGAGTTCCATGGGAACACATGTTTATGGAACAAACAAACAGACTCATAGAATCATAAAGTTGGAAGGAACTTAACAGACCACCTAGTCCAACCCCTGCCTAATGCAGGAATAATCTAAATCATCCCCTACACATATTCGTCCAGTTGCTCCTTGAAGACAGCCAAAGAGAAGGAACCCACAATATCCCTAGGCAGCCAATTCCACTGCTTACTCTTAATGTGAAGTTTTTCCTAACATCCGGTAGATACTTTCCACCCTGTAGTTTAAACCTATCGTTTCGAGTCTTATCCTCAGCTGCCAACAGGAACAGCTCCCTCCCCTCCCCCAAGTGACAGCCTTTTAAATACTTAAAGAGAGCAATAATGGCTGAATCCACACATCCTGGCACTTCCTAGCGTTGCGCTAAACTTCCGTAAGTTTGTGCTAAATTTCTGGAAGCATAGTGTCTTTCTAGCACAATTTCTGACTCATTGTGCCACAAGTCAGAAATTGCACTAGAAAGAAGCTATATTTCCAGAGGTTTAGCAAAAGTTTAGCGCAACGCCGGGACATGTGGATTCAACCCATGTCTCCCCTCAACTGCCTCTTCTCCAAATGGAACGTTCCCACATCTCTCAGGGCCAAGCTACACATGACGAATGACACTTGAACGGCAAGTGGATTGAGTGGAGGGCAAGTGAACAGGGAGAAATACACTTGCTGTTCAAGTGTCATTCGTCATGTGTAGCTTGGCCCTCAGTCTTCCTCATAGAACTTGGTTTCATGATTTATTTTCTTTGGCATCTGTTTGGAAATTACTGTGTAACTCTATTATCATCTTTACATTTACCTTTTTCTTTTGAAAGATTAAAAAAATAAAATAGAATAATGAATAAGTGTTTTGGCTTATAGTCCTCTTTCCTTTAGACAACAAATAGGGTATCCTATTAGCCTGTGGAAAGATGCCAGTTATTGTGGGCAGAACCTTTTATTAGAACAGAAAGGCCAGCAAAAAGCAACTTTGGTTTTACTGTCGTAGTTCATACAAGGTTTCATACTCTATAACACTACATTTCAAATATGCAGCTTGGGGTAAAAAATGAAATCAAGTCGTTTCACAAGATCCTAAAATAAAGCAAACTGGTAGACAAACTACCTCAGGTCATAGCATTGCTTGTGCACCCCTTTTAAAAACTCTTTCAGTGCTATCTAGACTGACAAGGTGAGATGTAAAGTTTCTTTCCATACATTGTTTTTTGTTCATCTCAGTAGCTTCAGTCTTACCTTTGACTTATCTTTATCCAAGTTTAACCCCTTAAAAGTTAAATGATTTCTTTCCCAGATAAGACTACAGACAACTGGCCCCTTTGGTATGTATGGGGGCGGTATCGGTAGTGTAATAACACTGCTTTTTCAGTAGGGATGGTCATTAAAACTACTGTTATTTCCCCTTTCACCTATTCAGTACAGGTATAGAAGTCAGCTTTCCATCAAGATATCTAAGGTGGTTTACAATTCTAAATTTGAAAAGACAAAACAGTAACAATTGTCTCAGGCAATTGGGACTTCCGGTTTGGGATTCATGGAGGTCTAACGCAGCTCCATTTGCGGAGCTGACCGGACTGCCGTTTTAACCGGCCGGAGGGGTGAAAATAGCCCGCAGCCAACTGCTCTCAGGCGGGGAGCAGGCAAAGAACGCTCAAGACCCTAGGGTGAGTTAGATCTCGGACGAGGGGGGGCTCTACCCAACGAGTCTCCCCCCGATCCTTGAGGTCCCACCTTGCGACGGGTCGGCTATAATCTCTGCGGCAGTTTTGGGGCCAATTCGGCTGGCATAAGACCTACATACCCAAGCTTCGATTGGGAAAGGAAGCTGAGAGGAGAATTTAAGATCGAAACAGCGATTACAACCCGAGAAAAGTGAAGAGAAGGTAAAGATCGCTATCTTTTGAAACGGGACAGATTGACAAAAACAGAGAGGAAAGAAAGTAGATTTTTAAACTGCAACAGACTAGTGAAAAGGAGGTGAAGACTCGGCAGGAGTTGTATTTTAAAAGAGACTAAGTTATTATAGAAATCGGACTATTGTTTTGAATACCTGTGGTTTTGGAGCTGTGGGAAAAAGACACCATCGCGAGACCTGCTGTGGGAAGACGGGAGACAGGAAGTGCGTAACAACAATAGAGTGGCTGGAGAGAAGCGGCCCTTGCCGAAGGACAGGAAGTAGGGAATCGCCATTTTTGAAAGGGGAAGGGTCGCGGCTTCAGCGGAAGAGGAAGTAGGCCATTTTGGATTACAACAACATAGAGAAACCATAGAGAAAAGACGCCCGACATTTTGGACACTTTAAAATTTAATTTTGGCAAAGATTGGGACATTTGAAAAAAGAAAAACGTTTAATTATACGCCACGGAGTTAAGGAAGAGAGCAGATTCGTGAGAGCGAGCTAAAGCAAGCCCCACGATGTCGAAAAAAGAGTGGCAATCGGCAATAGAAAATCTGGATAAAAATCTGGACAAAAAACTTGTAGATATGATTAAAGAACTTAAGGACACGAAATTGGAGCTTATTAAAGAGGTTAAAGAGGTTACACAGACAGTAAAGTCGGAGCTGTCAGAAGTGAAAAAAGGTATGGAAACGATTAGTAGTGAATTACAAGGAACGCAGCAGAGAGTTAAAACAGTAGAAGACGCGATGGAGAATTTAATAGACACGCAACAAACAGAGATGAGATTGGTGAAGGGGAGGATGTCAGTTGCAGAAACTAAACACATGGAGAAGCAGCTTCGTTTTCGTGGTCTGCCAGAAGTGGAAGGGAAGTCAGCGCAAGAACAGATGACTGAGGTGTTGGCTGAATACCTGGGGAAGGAGGAGGAGGAAGTTGTGGCTATCCTAGATGTGGCGTACCGTGTGAACTCGAGAATTGCAACCCAGAGGAAATTACCAAGGGATGTGATTGTGCAGTTTACAACTAGAAACATGAAAGAGAGGATTGTGACAAAACAGTTTCAAGATCCATTGGAGATTGATGGCAAGACGATCATTATAATGAAGGAACTGCCCAGATCAGTGTTATTGGACCGGAAAAAATATAAAGTGCTAATTCAGACTTTGAAGGACATGAATATCAGGTACAGATGGGAGCTACCGGAAGGAGTGTCCTTTGAGTTTGGAGGGGCAAAAAAACGCATCAGATCTGAGCGAGAGATGGAGCGATTTATTAAGGACAATGAAAAAGACTTACCAACAAAACTATGAATATGGAGTGTAAAGTATTATCTTGGAATGTAAATGGACTAAACTCACCGAATAAGAGGAAAAATATTTTTCATTGGCTACTAAAACAAAAATGTGATATTGTTTGTTTGCAAGAGACCCATATCAGAAAACAGGATGTAAAATATTTAAAATCTGGAAAATTGGGCAAAGAATTTGTAGCGGCCTCCAACAAGAAAAAAAGAGGAGTAGTGTTGTACATAAAAGAGGAGCTGCAGCCAAAATTTGTTATGAGAGATGTGGAAGCTAGATTTGTAGCAGTGGAATGCAATTGGAATTTAAAGAGAGTGTTGGTAGTCGGACTTTATGCACCTAATGGTGCAAAGGAAAGCTTTGAGGATTTAAGGAAGCATTTAGACGATCTTGCATATGACCAGATAATTCTTGCTGGAGACTTCAATGGAGTGACAGATTTGGAACTAGACAAAAAGACTACAACAGCACAAAAGAAAAGAGGACTATTGCCAAAGCTCTTTTTTGAGTTGATTCAACAAGAGACTCTCGAAGATGTATGGAGGAGAGAATATCCTAAAACTAGACAGTTTACTTTTTATTCTGCAAGGCATTTTACACTATCAAGAATTGATATGATCTGGGCCTCAAAAGACTTAGCGTTATGGACTAAGGAGGTAGAAATAATGCCGATGGTAGGCTCAGATCACAACCCAATTATGTGGAAATTTGGAAAAAGGAGAAAAAGGAAAGCCTGGAGAATAAATGAGGACTTGTTACAGGAAAGAGAGAATATGGAAATACTGAGAAGAGAGACAAAGTTTTTTATACAATACAACGTGAATAAAGAAGTACCAACCAACAAAGTTTGGGATGCGTACAAGGCGGTTGTAAGGGGCATACTAATGGACTTAAATGGCAGAGCAAGAAAAAAGAAAGAGGAGAAAAGACAAGAGATTGAGGAGAAAATAAAAGCCAAAGAAACACAGTTAAAAAAGAGACCAGGGAAAAAGAAAATATACCAGGAAATCAAAATTCTTCAAGAACAGCTAACAGCAATGAGTAATAAAGAATTGGAGTGGAACCTTAAAAGACTGAATCAAAAAGCGTTTGAGGGTGCTAATAAACCTGGGAAATATTTGGCATGGCAATTGAAGAAGAAAAGGGAAAAGAAAATAATAAATAAAATCTGTGAAGAAAATAAAACGTACTTGGAGCAGACTACCATTAGTAGAGCCTTTTATAAATTCTATGCTAAGCTGTATAATAAAAAAGAAGTAAACAAAGAATCAATAGCATCATATCTGGAGAAAACCAAACTTCCAGAAATCTCGGAAGCTTGGAGAAATAAGTTGAACAGTGAAGTAACTGATGAGGAAATAAGCAAGGCAATACAATCCGCAAATCTAGGAAAGGCGCCAGGGCCAGATGAACTTACGGCTAAATTTTATAAGACAATGGCCAATGAACTGGCACCATTCCTAAAAGAGGTGATGAATGGAGTTTTTAGGGATCAAAGGATTCCAGATACTTGGAGTGAAGCGAATATATCATTGATCCCAAAAGAGGGCCAAGACCTGACTAACGTGAAAAATTACAGACCTATATCACTACTTAACAATGACTATAAAATTTTTGCGAAGATATTGGCGGAGAGATTGAAGGGGTGGCTCTCGGAAGTCATAGAGGAGGAACAAGCAGGCTTTTTGCCAGACAGACAAATAAGAGACAATTTAAGGACAGTGATCAATGCTATTGAATATTATGACAAGCGTTGTGACAAAGAGGTTGGTTTCTTCTTTGTAGACGCTGAAAAAGCGTTTGACAATTTAAACTGGGACTTTATGTTTGCCACTATGGAAAAGCTACAACTGGGAGAAAGATTCGTCAGAGCAATTAAGGAAATTTATAGAGACCAGACTGCAGCAATTGTAGTGAATGATGAACTGACCAAGAAATTGACGATTAGTAAAGGAACAAGACAAGGTTGCCCGTTATCTCCATTGTTGTTCATTTTAGTATTGGAGATTCTGATGATACAAATACGACAAGATGAGGAAATACGAGGAATAAAAATAAAGGACTATTCATATAAGGTCAGAGCATTTGCAGATGACATAATGTTAATTGTAGAAGACCCACTGGAGAACATGCCAAAAGTGATAGATAAGATCAAGGAGTTTGGAGACTTGGCAGGTTTCTTCATTAACAAAAAGAAGTCAAAGATATTATGCAAAAACATGACTAAGCAGAAACAACAATTGTTAATGGAAACAACGGATTGTGAAGTAACTAGTAAGGTGAAATACTTGGGAGTTGAGCTGACTGCAAAAAATATAGATTTGTTCAAGAATAATTATGAAAAATTATGGACTCAGATAGAGAGAGACTTGATCAAATGGAATAGATTGAACTTGTCATGGTTGGGCAGGATTGCAGCAGTTACCTTGTTACCAAGAGTAATGTTTTTGCTACAGACAATACCAATCATCAGAGACTCTAAACAATTTGAAAAATGGCAGAGGAAAATATCAGATTTTGTTTGGGCAGGCAAGAAGCCTCGAGTGAAAGTAAAAGTTTTACAAGATGCAAAGGAAAGAGGCGGAATGCAACTGCCCAACCTGAGACTTTATCATGATGCAATCTGCCTAGTTTGGTTAAAAGAGTGGATGACATTAAAGAATAAGAAACTATTAGCCCTAGAGGGATATAAAAAAATTTTTGGATGGCACGCATACCTATGGCATGACAAAGTAAAGGTCAACTCGATGTTCCTGCATCATTTTGTAAGGAGAAGTTTATATACAATCTGGAAGAAGTATAGAATTTACCTACAAGAAGGAACCCCCTTGTGGGTGGTTCCATACGAGGTGATAGATCCGAGAGTTGTTGATAATGAACAACAATGTTTAACGTACAAAGAAATAACTAAAACTGAAGTATCTAAACTTAGAATAAAGACGCAAGAGGAACTATCACCTAACTATGATTGGTTCCAGTATAGACAGATTAGAGACTTATACAATTCGGACTCTGCAAAGGGGGGCATACGAACAGAGAACTCGGAACTAGAGCAGACCCTTCTTAAAGAAGACAAGAAAAGAATATCCAAGGTATACCAAGTACTGTTGAAATGGTATACTGAGGATGAGATAGTTAAAACACAGATGGTGAAATGGGCTATAAATTTCAACAAAGAAATAACAATGGAGGCATGGGAATACTTGTGGAAAACTACAATGAAGATAACGACATGTACTAATATTAAAGAGAACATTTACAAAATGATTTATCGTTGGTACATGACACCAAAGAAGATTGCGCTAGGGAACTTGAATACTTCTAATAAATGCTGGAAATGTAAGAAACATGAGGGCTCCCTCTATCGTATGTGGTGGTCGTGTGAGGTAGCTAGGCAGTACTGGGGGGAAATAATAAGAGAAATGAGTGAAATTTTACAGTTTCAAATAAATAAGAACCCAGAACTCCTGCTGCTAAACTTGGGAATGGAGGGAATTCCAGCCCATCATAGGACGTTGATATTTTATATGACTGCAGCAGCTAGACTTTTGTATGCGCAGAAATGGAAAGTACAAGAAGTGCCAACTATTGAAGATTGGATCTACAAATTGCTGTATATGGCTGAAATGGACAAGATGACAAGAAAATTGAGAGATCTGGACTCAGGGCAGTTTAACACAGACTGGGAGAAGCTGAAACAATATCTGGAGAAGAAATGGGAGGTGGGAGGAAAACTGTGGCAGTTTGAGAACTACTGAAGTATAATAAAAGTATAAAAGAGAGGGGTGACTTTACCGGGGGAGGAAGAGAAATGTGAATTTATAAGCAGTTAGATTAATAGATTGATATATATATAGATATGTATAGGTTAACTGATAGAATATTGATAGAGAATAATTAATGATAAGGTTTAAACATGAGGATTGAGTAACTAACAATATTTTCTTTCTTTGATAAGATTTATATGCACCAAACTGAATGTACAGAAGAGTCAAATTGATTGACTATGTGATGAGCTATATAGAATTACCATAAAAAGATGAAATGAGTAATATATAGAGAACAAATCAAATTGTTTGATTTAAATGTGGAAAATTTTTATGGTTTATGATATATAGGTTTATGATATATAGAAATATTCAAAACTGGGAAATGGGATAAATTGTTTATCCAAAGACGTACAGTTTGGGTGTATAACAAGAAAAGTAGTTAAAGATGTACTGCTTAATATAAAGGAGAATGTATATCTGTTTTAGACAGAGGAATTTAATAGAAGTTAGAGAAAAAGGGACAAAGGGTGGGAAAGCTGTTGGAAGTCAATAAAAGGGGGGGAAAGGGAGGGGGTTAGAAACGAAAAATTTGGGGAAAATTGAATGTAATGTAAAAATAATAATATTCTAACCCAATAAAAAAATTTTCAAAAAAAAAAAAATTGTCTCAGGCAATTGGTTGTCTTCTCCCTTCTCCTTTGCCTTTCCAGAGAGCACAGGTATTTCAGTATCCCCAGGGAAGGTGGGAGAAAGACTGCCTGAACTAGTTTTTCTCAGGCTCTTGGTAGTTCCTTCAGGAACTGATGGCATGACCTTCCTGGGCCAAGTTTCCTTGTCTTCTTGTCCCGTCAGGACACAAGTCTTATCTTTCAGTGCACTGAACAATGTTAAGGATCTCAAGCATATTACAACCAAAATAATACTGTAACATACAGCCTATTAACAAAACCATGTTAAGAATGCAGACTATAGAACAACTGGTGTGTAATCTAGACCTCCAAGAGAAGTATGACTTGCCCTGAATTCTGTTGTCTTGTGAAGGAGAAAAACGAAGTTCTGGACTCGGCTGAAGAGAGCTTACAGCCCTATGAACTAGCCAGCTCTTGAAGTAAAACATTCTAGCACCTGAGCAGGACCAAGGACAGGACTGGCAACCAGGGCTTCCACATGCGTGGGGAGGAGACTGAGCATGGCTGGGAGCAGGATTCACAGAACACGCCATTCGTGCTTCAGCAAGAGAGGCAGGCTCTGCGTTGCATCGAGGCAAACACTTACATGTTCGGATGTTCCAGAAATAGAGATCAGTCTTTTTCTGAAAGTCTCAGATAGGACATGATTTCATAGTCTCTTACCACACAGCAAGTTATGCAGCAAATACATTAGAGACAGAAGCATAATTTACGAGAGTATATCAAAACATCAGTCTCTGGGTAGATGAGGATCAATATACTTAAAGAAGTGCCTCTTATTGATCTGCAGGATCAGAGTGCCTTCTGCTCTGGCATCAGCCCTGTACGCACAGTTCCAGAGCTGTGTATACCAGGGGAGGAGGGAGAAATGCATAGCCGGTTGTGCTATATTGATTAAGTAGATAAAAGGTCATTTTGGAGGATTTATTTCCAGATCTTCCAGAAGTATACAGCTCAACAATTCACCAAGACAACCTATATATAGCATTGATATTTTAGGGGGGAGGACAACGTTTGGGAATAAACAGTCCAACTTAATATAGCAGAATGAATATCAGCATGGCTGTTTTGTTTTCTAAAGATTTCCTCCCCCCACCCCCCCACAGCCCAGAGGAGCAATCTGCCACATTTGGTTCTGAAATAAATTTTATACTCCACAAAAATAACCATGACAGCTCTGCACTGAAGCACTAGATTGAGCTTTATGAATACTGATGTTAGAAAAGATGCAATACTTCGGCTGTTCAAACAGCCTGAGATGGTGGACATTGAACCTGCAGAAAAAGTTCCTGGCAGGCCACTACCAGAACTGCAGGGGCTGCTCAGCTCAGACCTGGCCAGTGGCACCAATGATGAGTGTTGGCTCACCGGCTGTCTCCTGCACTGCTGCAAACCGATAGCAGAGCAGGAGGGAGCAGTGGGTGGATGCAACACCTACCATTGGCACTGCTGGCCAGAACTAAGCTCTGTAGCCCTGGCTTGTAGCTCTGAAGGAATTGCTCTACATAGCATGTTCCTGGGCCATTTTAACTTCACAGGATATCCCAAAAACGTTTGTGAAGAAGAGAGTGTGTTCAAATGCAAGACTACTTCAATGTCATATCCAGGGCAGAATTGCCAAAAAATGGGGGTCAGGGGATGAGGTTGCCAAGTCCCCTTACCCTTGTCATCAAATGATGGTGTGATGTTACTTCCACAGAAATCCTGTAAGTGATGTCACATCTCTCTAGGATTTCTAGAGAGGACAGATGTCACTCTGCAGTTTTCCCCAAAAATGACAGCGTGCTGTACTCAAAGGTGATTTTTTTTTTAACATTAGTCTTCACTTACCAGCTGCAGGAGTGGCAGCAGGAAATTGCAAGCCTGGTCCAGTGCTAAGTTTCATTTTCGTGTGTTTACACTTTGCAAGCTAGGTACGACTTTCAGAAACCAACAAGAATTCTGGCAACGGAGACTTGTGCAATAACTGGAATTAACACCTCTGTTCTCTTAGCACCACAAATAGCAATCTCAGAGCCTATGTAGCCTTCCACATGGGGTTTGCTCCATAATGTGGCCTACTGCCAGGCAGCCAATTGCATGACTGCTTGCCTGCCTCCCACCCCGACTGCTTCCCCACCTTTCCCCATCCAGAGGAGACCATACTCCTTCCTTCTCAAGGCCTCTTTAAAAGCAGCACAGCACAAAACACATGCCAGTTCCCAAATTCGCATGGGAGTCCTTCTTGTATCTCGCAAGAGTGCAGGAAACCCTACCTGTGCAATTTTTATGGAGAGCTGGAATAGGAAAGAGGCAAGGAGGCTTATTTGTCTCCTGGGTAGGGGGGCAGCAACAAGAACAGCAGCAATGAGGCATGGACAACAGGGTGGGAGGTGTAGGGATACCATACCCCCAGTGTAGGGATACCATACCCCTCACACCCCACCCCCACTTAACTGGACGGCGGGGGGAGCACCTTCTGTGCATGCTCCCCTGCGCAGCACCCACATGGATCAGCCCAGTTTGGCCTGGTTTGGGTCGCTGTGGAGGGCAGGAGCACTCCTGTGCTCTGCAGCTGTTCAAAACGGGCCCGGTCTGTGCCAAAACGGGCCCGAAACAAGCCCGTTTTGGTGTGGATTGGCCCCATTTTGGGCCGCTGCAGAGGGCAGGAGTGCTTCTGCCCTCTGTAGTGGCCCTGATTCAAGTCTCTGCGGAGCATGGGTGCCCTCCAGGTGGGGCTGCCACATGATGACGTCACTTCCCGGAAGTGACATCATCTTGCTTGCGGGAGCGTGCGTGCGCAAAGCGTGCGCACCCCCCACCCCCCCAGAAAGGTGAGTTCCAGGCCCCAATCCCCCCACTGGGAGGTTGAGGGGGCCTGGCAACCCTAGGGAGGTGGCAACAGGTATTGCCAAAAAATACCTTGAGCCATAATAATGATGACAACTGCACTTATGCACCAGAAGTATGCTGACTCACAAAGCTCATATCCTACCACAAATTTTGTTTGTCTTATAGGTGCTACTGTACTCTTGCTCTTATCCACCAGTCTTCTAGATAGATTAGTGCCTCGGTCCTCTCAGAGCAGTGAATCAGGGTTATTATTATCCTCACAACAAAGCTGGGGAGCTGGGGCTGAGAGGAGTGGCTTACCCAAGGCCACGTGCTGAGCCCATGGCAATATTGGGATTGGAACAAGCAGAGTGCTGAAGAGCTAATATAATGTAGTTGTCAAAGTTTCCAAACTTTGTAATTTCAAGTTTGATTCTCTGTCAGGAATTCATGAGGCAGAAAGCCTTGTTTCTTAGCCACTCCCTCCCCAACTGCCATGTGGAGATTATAGTATTTGCCTACCTTATGGGGCTGTTGTCGAGACAGCATATTTATTTATTTAAAGACGCGTAGCCTATCAGTAGCAATGGAGAGCTGCTGCAAGTCAGATCTGACAGTACAGACCTGGATAGACCTATTGTCTGACTGCATGTGCTAAATCCAACCAGAGTGGATATCGCTGTAGAAGTGTTAGTACTATTTTGTGTATTTCATCCAAAAGTTTCCATGCTCAGGCTTGCTTGCTTGCTTACTTACTTACTTACTTACTTACCCTCTTGTTTCTGTCCTTCTTTATTTATACCCCACTTTTTTCCCTAATGAGGCCTCAAGCAGATTACAGCGATGTTCCCCTTTCCTTAATTTCATCCTCACATCAAGAACCACACGAGGCCGAGAGTGTGTGACCGGCGCAAGTTCACCCAGCAAGCTTCCGTGGCAGAGTAGGGATCCAGCCTGTCCCAAATTCTAGCCTGACTCTCTAATCACGCTATAATGCTGGCTCTCCACTTAACTAAAATCCAAGCAGAGAGTTTTATAGAAATATAATAATTTCTTTTTCAAAGATTGTATTGAGTTGTTAGTTAAGCAAAGGTGTGGAGAACAAGCCCTGACCTAGATGGCCCAGGCTAGACTGAACTTGTCTTGTTTATTTGTTTGTTTATTACACTATTTATAGTCCGCCTTTCTCACTGAAACTCAATGTGGATTACACAGTGTGAGTCAGCATTGTTAATTCCAAGACATTTCTATAAACATGTAAAGGGTATATATATCTGTAAATTTGCAAAGATTTAAAACTAGCAGAAATCCAATATAGAGTCAAAGAAATGGTCAGGGTATATGAAATTCTAATATAAACAGCCAAGAAACTACCCAATAGGATGAACTTTCAGCAACAGACAGTACATAGCAGTAAAGTCTATAGTATCCCTTTCTCTTTACTGAGGCATCTCTTTTGAGACCACTTTCTTACAGTACAGCCCTCCTATCTGAGTAAAACGCTCTCTTGAATATTCAATTTTGCATCATTTGTGGAAAGCCAGGAGAGTCTGAGCTTCCCTAACTTCTTCAGGTAGGCAATTCGATAAAATGGGGGCCACCACAGAGAATGCACATGTATGGGCAGCTGTTGATTTTATCCATGTACAAGATGGCACCTGCAGAAAGTCCTGTCCTAGTGAGCAAAGCTGTCATGGTTGAACACCAGGAGAGAGGCAGTCATGGAGTTATGATGGATCAAGAGCATGAAGAGCTTTGTATCAGGTAGGTAGCCACACAGAACAGCAGTATTTGAATCCAGTGGCATCTTAGAGACCAACAGGATTTTCAGGTTACACTTTCTCAAGTTCATTCACTTGTTCATTTTCCAAGCTTATATATGCTATCAAGTGCCAGCATCAGCAATGCCCTTCTGCCCTCCTCATTGGAAAAAACAGGTCATTACAAAAGAATAAATGGACACAAATCTGATATTAAAGATCACAACACTCAAAAACCAGTGGGATAACATTTTAATCTTCCAGGACATTCCATTGCAGACCTAAAAGTGGCTGTCCTCAGACAAAGAAGCTTCAAGAACAGATTACATGAGATTGCTGAACTTTAGTTCATTTGCAAGTTCAGAACAATAGAAGCCTTGAGACTGGCTAGAGACACAGGATTCTTATCTTACTACAGATGCTAATTTCTGCTCTATCCAAGCTGCATTGTACCATTACATCCTGACTAGACATGGGCATGAACCACATTACGAACCAAAAAAACCCCACGAACCATCTGATCTTCTGTTCACAATCTGGCGGTTCGTGAGGGTCCATTAGTTGGAAGCCCAGTTTGTTGCGTTCGCCCGCGGTTCGTGAAGCCAGACAATCAAGCACCATCAATCAATTCCCTTGGAAATGGAGCGGGGGGAATGCCTGAACTTTGTCTGCACTCCTTCTGTCACCCTGGAAACCCGAATTGAAGCCCAGCTTACCTTGATCGGCAGGTCTTCCTTCCAACCATGGAGCCGCAAATTGGTTACAATTGGTTACATGGGAGAAGACACCCGGGGGGAGGGGGAGGGGATGTTCTGTAGCCATGGGCACTCCAATCTCATCCCTGCAAACTCTGATAGGCAGTTCTGATGGCCAACCCCTTGTACACTGGACCAACGTCAACTGGTGGCTCTAATTGTATCGAGTGGGAGTTTCCTGGGGGCCTCGGATTGGAGAGGGTATAACTCCAAGATCCCTATTGCAATCTTGACCAAACTTGGTTGCTGGCTGAAGGAGAGCCTGCTAAACACTCCCTGTGAATATGGGCTCTCTAAGTGCAACAGGGGCCGTTCTGACGCCCACAAACCATGCACCGCAAACCGGTTCGGTAACAGGAAATGTTCATTTCGGTTCATTAGTTCGGGTTCGTCGCTGGCACTGAACCACGCACCACAGGTTTGTTAATTTTTTTTGGTTCGTGCCCATGTCTAATCCTGACTCCCTTCATTGCTTCACTCCATCCACTTCCTGACTGGGATATAAAGGATCAGGGATCTCCACTCCTCCTTGCATCTGAAGAAGGGGGCTTTGACTCTTGAAAGTTTATACTTGAAAATCTTGTTGCTGGACTCAAAAAGCTTTGCATGCAATAGCCAATACCTTACATTGATTTCAGTAACTGATAGGTAGCCAATGGAGTGACTGCAGAATGGGAATAATATTCCTGCTCCTCATAATAACTGAGCTGCAGCATTCTGCACCAGCTAGAGTCTCTGGGTTAACTATGTACAGGGCATTACAGTAGTCAAGTCTTGATGTTATCATAGCATGGATCCAGGTGGCCATACACTAAGCAAGGTTGGCCCTGGTTAGTACTTGAGTAGCAGACCACCAAGAAAATCCATGGTCGTTATTCAGCAGCAGGCAATGGCAAACCACCACTGTTACTCTCTTACCTTGAAAACCCCAGCAGAGGTCGCCATAAGTTGGCTGTGATTTGAAGGCACTGTACACACCTGATAAAAAAGTTAATTATCCATGATTAGATCTTTTGCTGTTTTGGCTTGGCTATTTCTATTGCTTCCTTTACTTGTATGGCAGATTGTTAACCAAATAGATTTTTAAAAACTTACAGGAAGACTGTCTAGTTTCTCCTTTCTATCTAGAGCTAAATTCTGAATAATGTGTCAATGTGTGTTTTGCTGGGAAGCAAACACAAAGAGCAATGCAAAGCACCCAGCCCACTTTCCACTACAATGTCTGTGCCGTGTTTTCTTTATCTTACAGCAGCTGGCTTCCCAGATATTTCTGGATCTTTTTGTTCTGACATTGTGAGGTAGGCGATGAAGCCAACAAATGGAAGCAAGAAGCTACTTAGGGGGATGGTGAGAGACAAGACAGTCCTGCTATATTTTGGCTTTTCTCTAAAATCATAGGCAATGGATCAAAATGTATTGAAGATGGAAAGGAGACTATAAACAGAGACTATAAATATTACCCAGACTGCAGTCCTTTAATTCTACTGAAGATGAAAAGGAAGCTATCAAACATTACCAAGACTGTAATCCTATGCACATTTATTTGAGTGTAAGTCCCAGTAAACACATGCAGAATAAAGATGCTTATGATTTAAGTGATCTTTATGGTTTATGGGAATCAGGTAATTCCCATTGAATTCCATGGCTCTGAGATCATGGGTATTTTCAAAGCACAAGAGATGGTTTTAGCCATAGCAGAATGGAAGTCACCGTCTGCTATGCTCAGATAGATACAAGAAGCTGCCATGGGCTTTCCTCGGCAACTCCCCTGAAGAAAGCTAGAAGCAGCTTAGGAATCATATTCTCCCAATTCCCCTATGCCTCTGCTACTCCACCACCCTAGAAATTTGCAGTCTTTGCCCAAGACCTTAGCTGTGTTCTGTATAACAGTTGCTAACCATTCAAGCAGTCATCTGTTGAAATTTCTTCAGAGATACTCACATCTTGGGATAGGGTATAAGAAAGATGTAGACTGGTACTAATGTGCTCCAAACATTTTGGTCCTGGAAAGGTGCAGAGAAATTGCTTTCACATTCATGGAACTGATTGTGATACATGAGGTCAAGAAGAAATGTTTTAACAAGGTTCTCTTGACTGAGAACTTAGAGGCTATTCCATTTGCCCCTTCCACCAATAGAATGCAGCACATCTTACTTGTTTGAGCCACAACTTCCATGCTTGAACACAAGTTCCTCATACACAACACAATGGACCACAAGCAAGGATCTGTGCATTTGACTATGGTCAGCTTGGTCCTCCCCCAATCACCTGTTTTGGAGGAGGGTGAAGAGCTAAGTTCAGTCTTCACTCTCTAAAGAGGTGATTGGTGGTGTCCCCAACAGAAATACTTCTGTGGACTCAGTCCAGCCTAGATCACTGTGCACAGACCTACGTTTTGTATGCAGGGCTTTTATTCCAATCGGTGAGCTTTGATCAGGATTCATCAAGAGGATCTCTACCTGGAAACCTGTTCCTGCAAATGGACTAATCTTCCTATACTGGGGTGCAGATATGAATTTGAGATGTGCAACCTCTGGTAAAGAAGTTAAGGTTTGGGGAACATGCAAGTTTTGTGCTTAAATCCACTTTTCTGTTACTACAGACATGTGCATGTTGAGTCATTTTCTGACCACCTGCTCGCTTTTTTGTAAAGTAAAAGTGACGAAGCGTACCACCTATGATTGCATGCCTTTCATTTCTCATTTGAAATCTTTGACTAAGTAGACATAAATATATGTATATACAGACTGCGCTTTGCAGATTTAGAGGAAACCGTAAATTACAGCTCAGATTTGCTAGAAGATTTTAAAGAAGTTATAGATTAACTCTGACTTTCAACCTTAAATATCTAAAGCAGTTCACTTTATTTCAGTCGCACTCTGGGGTGCTAATGCTGTTCTACAACAGTTTAGCACCTTTTGTCAACATGGTATGTCTCCTGGAGTTCAGTCTTAAAATCAGAAGTGTTATTTTGATTTCTCGCACAAACAGCAGTCCATTTATTTTCCTTTAAATAAATTTAGAATGTCCCTGAGGAGGGAAAAAACGGCAACAGTGAGCCATCTCTATAAATTATTTAGCAATTCTTACAAAAATAAATTAAACCCAGAGGATAGACATTCTTTGGTGAAATTTTGTTGTATGTACAGACATGAAATAATAATGCTTAGCATTTAAACACATTTACATCATCAAAGGGTAATGCAAATATTAACTATTCAGTCTCCCTGCTGTCTTTTATAGAAGCTTTCTGATACTTAAGTGAGTTTTCTGGGGGGACATCCAGGACCAATAGCACCATAAAGACCAACTAGATTTCCAAGGTATGAGCGTCCAAAGGTCAAAGCTCCTACCTTGTAAATCTAGTTGGTCTTTATGGTGCTATTGGACCCAGATCTTGCTCTTTGACTGCAGACCAACATGGCTACCCACCTGAAACTATCTTCTGGGGGAAGGAAATCCTGAATCCAGATTACACCAAAAATAATTTCATGTTTTGGAGGTTTGTAGACGTTTATAGCCGTGTCTCCTTCATTTGTAAGACAACCTTGTGGGGTAAGTAATTGTCTTTCTTATTCTGCACACAGAACTGGGGTTAAAAGTTGATGATTTATATGCATCCACATACTGAATGGGTAGTAACTTCACACTAGAAAACACATCTTTAGCTCAAGAGTTTCAAGTAACAAACCTTTGATGGCACACTGTTAATCAGAAGGCAACAGTAGACTTAAGGGCCAAGGCAACCACAACAAATTCTGGTTTCAAGTCCTGTTCTCATATCTGAAGGTCATTTGCAACTGTGACAGAAGAAACATTGGTTAATTCCCCCCAAGTTGGCTCTGAGCGCTAGACTGTCCATAGCAGGACTCACTGCTGCTTAAAATGAAGTGTTAGCATTTTTTTCTGACTCCAAATTCCTATACTGCTTGTGCACTTATTCTATATGGATAACTCTCTGACAGTATTAAGTGTCTTAACAAAAGATAAAAAAGACTTCTTTATAGTGGTATCAAGGGTCATCCCAAAGGGCAGCAAGGGTAGGTGGTGTTCCCCCCCCCCAAATATTTCCTGTACTTATTAAGGTCCCATAACATGGATTTGAATGATAGAAGCCTACAGGTGGTTAATTTTTTTTCATTAATTCACTCCTGTTCTCCATGCAAGCTGCTTCAGTCAGGCCAGGTCTAACTCTACCAGAAGCAGGGCTGGGGAACTCATCCATGTGAAGCCAGATGCAAAGAAGAGGGTTTTTTTTAACATGAATTCACCTTGCAGGTATTAGAAGACACTGACACTCACAGTCATATGAGGAAGAGGAAACTATCTTGTGAGGTCCAGACCAGAGAGCTGTAATTCTAGAACAGAGCCAAGCCCCTTAACTAGTCACTGGTATTGAATCATAGACTCATAGAGCTGGAAGGGGCCTTACAGACCATCTAGTCCAACTCTGTGCCCAATGTAGGAACAGCCTAAAGCATCCCTGACAAGTATTCTTTCAGCCATTCCTTGAAGACTGCCAATGAGGGGGAATCCACCACATTCCTAGGTAGCCAATTCCACTGCTGGAGTACTCTTAATGTAAAGAAGTTTTTCCTGATACCCAGCAGGTACTGTCCCACCTGTAGTTTAAATACAGGTAGTTTCAAGTCCAATCCTCTGTTGTCAACAGGAACAGCTCCCTTCTAAATACTTAAAGAGAGCAATCATGTCTCTCCTCAGCCTCCTCTTCTCCAAACTGAACTCCTCAGTCTTTCCTTGTAGAGTTTGATCTCCAGGCTCCTGATCATCCTGGTTGCTCTCCTCTGCACCCGTTCCAATTTGTTCATATCCTTTTTGAAATGAGGTTTCCAGAATTGCACACAATATTCCAGGTGGGGTCTGACCAATGGGGTATATAGTAGGACAATGACTAGAAGTGTATCCCTCATCCAGTATGTATGTTTTGCATTCTTGCTACCCAGGTGGAGACCCAGCACTTATTGATGTTAAATCGTATCTTATTCAAATCTGCTCACTTTTCCAATGTGTTCTGATCTTGTTGAATTCTATCCCTATCTTCAAGGGTGTGTGCTACTCCTCCCAGATTGGTGTCATCTACAAATTTAATGAGTAATCCCTTCACACCATTGTCCAGATCATTTATAAAAATATTGAAAAGCACTGGGCCCAGAACCAAGCCCTGTGGCACTCCTCTGGACACCTCCCTCCAACCAGACATGATGCCATTGACAACTACTCTTTGGGTGCATTTATCCAGCCAATTCCCTGTCCATATAACCATCCTAGACTTGAGTCTACAGTACTTCACTTTACCCACTAGAATAGCATGACGAACCATGTAAAAACCTTTACTGATATCCAGATAAACTACATCGACAGCATTCCGGTGGTCCAGTAAGCCTGTCACTCAATCACAGAAGGAGATTAGTTGGTCTGGCAGGACCTGTTGGGGACAAATCTGTGTTGACTTCTCCATATCACCATGTTGTCCATCAGATGCTTGCAGATTGATACCTTTAACATCTATTCCAGTATCTTCCCTGGGACAGAGGTTAGGATGACTGGCCTGTAGTTCCCAGGATTGTTCTTTTTCCATTTCTTGAAAATTGGGATGACATTTGCCTTCCTCTAGTCTTCTAGCACATCACCTGTTCTCCAAGAGGCCTGGAAGATGATCAACAAAGAGCCTGCAAGCTCTTTTGAAAGTTCTTTAAGTACTCTCGGGTGCCCTGCATCTGGGCCAGGTTATTTGTACACTTCCAGTGCAGCAAAGTACTTCCCAACAACTTCTCTGCCCATGTCAACCAGCACCTCCAATGCCAAGCCTTGCCTGCTGCCATCTCTAGGCAGTTCTATTCTCTCCCTCAGGGGAAAAAAACTGAGGCAAAATAGGCATTGAGCCTTTCTGCCTTCTCTCTGTCCTCTGTCAAAATTTCTCTATTTACATCCAACAATGGAGTTATTTCCCCCTTTACCTTCTGCTTGCTCCTCAGGTATCTGAAGAATGGTTTTTGTTGTGGCAAACATTTCCTTCCCTCCATTTCTTCTACATCTCCTTTTTCTTCCTTCGTTCATCACAGAGCTCTCTGTTCATCCACGTTGGCTTCTTAGATCCTCTACCACATTTCCATTTTGCTGGAATGGTGAAAACTTGAGCCTGCAAGAGCTCTTCTTTTAGGAGAGCCCACCCTTCACTCACTCCATTCCCTTTCAGCATTCTTGTCCATCAAGTAACTCTCATCATATCTCTACCTACTGGAGGGGGGAGTTTTGCAAGTTTCTTGCACATGGATTTATTGATTCTGCATAAACAGTTGCACTGAGCTTTATTAAGGGCGTAGCTAGAAAAGACACAGGGAAAGTTCAGACTGGATCTTTCCAGTGTCTTCTTTAGCTATAGCCAACAAGATCATGATACATATCAGGGATGCATGGAGAGTAGATTGCTATGGCTGAGTACCAGTGTTGCTTAGATAAATACGTCAGTTCCTATTTTGGCATGACAAACTGGAGGAAGGTTGGGGCCCACATAGGCTCTCATTTCAAATGAAGGTCTGAGTTCAAACAAAAGCTCAATGTGTTTCTCAGGACAAACACCTGTTTGCATGGCTGTAAATTCAAACAACCGTATATACTTTCATTTGAATGTGAAAATGATGTCCAAAAAAAATGGAATGTGAGTTATTATGAAGCAGCTAACCTAACTGTGACAGGAAAGGCTACTAGCCATTTTAGTTCTCTTAAGTTTATTTCAGAAGTCATTTGATGAATTGCAAGTTAGTGCAAAATAATGAACTGTTTTTGATAAATAGGGTCTCTGGGGAAGGAGACGCTATTAAGGAAATATGTGCCGAAACATAAAGACCAGAAGAGAACCTTGGATTATGAATCATACTCTGTGCCAGTGTCAACTTGCTTTCTCAATATTTGGCATTGCAAATTAATTTGCAAACCGCAAGCCAGATATGTTAACTTAAGTCGATGTTGACTACTGCATCAATGGCCGTAGTAGCCAGAGACTCTGAATGATTTGCAGCATCGAGGCTGTGAAGTTTCCAGTCGCTAAACATTACCTTTGGTGGATTTCAATAGTATTCAACCCTCAAGAAACGTGGGATTTTCTCTTCTAAATTGCTGCATAAGATTATCAGATTGTATTTGTGCAATTAAATAAACATGTGGATTTGATAATCTGCATTATATCTGCATTTTGATTTAGGAAGAAGCAATTACTCATTAATAGATCATACAGTACCAGGGTCAGTCACTAAGTTCTACATTTAAATATCTTAGCAGTTTGGGGGGAAGCCCTTTCTCCACCTTTACCTCTGGAAAGCAGTCAGATTAGATAATGTGATGATCTAAGGCAAAATATGATTCCAGTGGCACCTTATTAAAGACTAACAACATTTATTCCAGCATAAACTTTTGTGCATCAGAGTTTACTTATCAAATGCATTGAAGTGTACATCAGTGCATTTGATTAAATAAATTCTGAGTCACAAAATCTTATGCTGAGATAAATTTTGTTAATCTTAAAGTGCCACTGTACTCCTGTTTTATTTTGCTGCAGGGCTACACATCTGGAATTATCAGTATAAGGCAGTTTCATTTGCAACACAGTCATGTTTAATAATAATAGTAGTAGTAGTAGTAGTGCTTATATACTGCTCTTCTAGACAGATTAGTGCCTCATCCAGAGCAGTGAACAAGTTAGTGTTATTATTATCCCCACAATACAGCTGGGGAGCTGGAGCTGAAAGGAGTGGCTTACCCAAGGCCACCTACTGAGCTCATGGCAGTAGTGGGATTCGAACCAGTAGAGTGCTGATTTCGAGCTGAACCACTCAACCACTGTGCTACAGTAGCTTTCTGGTGAAATTATCATTGGGAAGGTCTTTTTGTGTGAAGATATGATATTGTGTAATCCCAAGGCTGCTGTTCAGAAAAGTGTACAGAAAAGGTTGGTCCCACTCCCACTCTATTAAAGATCATTTTGGAAGGAGTCGTCGTTATGGGACCTTATGCTGCTCTCTACAGTCTCTTATCATCTTAGATGGGTTAATGCTGTCTTCTTTGCTATTTGGACTTCACAAGTGGGAATGGGCATTCCCTGTACCTTCTCCCCTTCCCCCCCACCGCCCAATACCATGTCTCATTTTCTTTAAGAGAGAGAAATGATTGCTGTCACACATACTCACTTTTACTTTCTCTCTCTTTCCCTGCCCCCCACCCCATCGATCTATCTCTTTATCCCACTCCCATCACTTACTGTAATTCTCCCACTCTCTCTTTCTTTCTCCCCCAACGCCTGTCAGTATTTCTCTCATTCACTTCCCCCAACCCCAGCTGTCATTCTTTCTCTCTCTTTCCCGCTATCTTTGCCTGCTGTCTCTTCCTGCTCTCTTTGTCTACTGTGACATACACTCACTCTCCCTCTGTAACTATAATTCAAAGGGAGTTTTCTATGTTATCCAGTGTCCCTGCAATTTAATGTATGTGGAAATGACTAGTAGACCAGTCAGAGTTCGAATATGTGAATATAAGAGCTGTACTAGATTAAAGAAACTGAACGCCCCACTTGATAATCACTATCTCACTGCTGGCCACACGGAGAAGCAGCTGCGATTCTGTGTTGTGGAATGTATACAGAACACATCTTCAGGCTTACAGGAACTCCTGCAGAAAAGAGAAGTATTTTGGATCCATCACCTCCAGACATTGATGCCTTGGGGACTAAATAAAGACGTGGACTGCACTTGCTGTGTCTGATAAAGATTTGTTTTGGACATCTCCTTGGGTTCCTAATTTGACAGTGTTGTGTTCTTGTAACTTTAGTGTTTTCTCCCTTCTTGCATCTCTTTTCTTCCCCCTCCTCCACCTCCCTTGGGAGCATATCTCTATATCACATGGGAGATATCGCATCACCCTTCTACCTTTTCATGTAGTTGAATTTCTTGAGGTTAAAGTGCTACTTTAGTTAAACGGCATATTGATTGAACACACCAAATACATTGGAAACCAAGCCTCAGGTTTGTTTGAGATTGGAGAGCCCTGGGGGGTTTAAAGAGTTTAGTATGGACTAATTAGTTCGTAATATTTTTTTCTATAGATTACAATATCAAATGAAGAGCATCGTGTGAGTGCAGTCCTTTGTCTGCAGCAACATTTGTTTTATACCGCAATACAAGAAGTAAATTTTGTTTTAGTGTTTTTCTAAAAATATTTCTAGAGCACAGTGGTTGCCAACACTAAACATAAAAAATTTTCCTCCCCCCCCCCTTCTCTTTATGATGTTTTAGCTAAAGCAGTGGGAGCATCTTTATGTTGGTTTCTGAATGTGTGGTTTGATTATAAATATTGGACAATTGACCACTGAGGAAGGCCTTGGGGCCAAAATGCGTATGGTCTGTCTTTGTGTTGGTTATTAGATTGTATCATCATCTGTGTGGAGAACATTTTAGTAATTCTTAGCATATGCATGTAGCCTGCCATTCAGGCCTTATGTTTTTAACTTGTTTTTAACCTATATTTTGTGCACATTCATAAAAAATACTTTTTTTGAAATATATTTTACATTTTAGGTTGTAACTTGACCCCTCTATCTTTTTTCCCTTGCAGACCACAGAACCAAACATGGTTGTTGCTTCTTCCAATTAGGATACCACAGCAAACTGAGGTTAGTTACAGCTGGGAGGTCTTCAGTTTGTCAACTGCACATGAAGAGATGAATGGTGCATGAGCCTGAGGACTCTTAAGTAAACCAAAGTTTGTTTATGCCAACGGAATTCAGAGACCATATATAGTTGAGCCTGAAAATGGAATCTAAAATGAAATTGAAGGTAAATCAAGTTGTCACTGAAATTTCATTTAGAATCCGTTTATTTCATTTTTATCCAGCTCTTCTTTCAAGGAACTCCTGATTTTCTCTTTCTCCATTTTACCTTTACAACAATTCTGTGAGATAGGCTAGGTAGAGAGAGAAAAAGAGTAAGTTTTTTAGCGAGAGCAAGGATTTGAACCTGTGTTCAGCCAGACATAGTCCAATATGCTAACCACTTAACCATTCCCTGAACACAGTTATCTATTCTCTGATTAGGCTACTATCCTGTCTTGAAGAGAGTGTTGCCTTTGAATGGAAACTGGCTCATTGTGTTGCCTGGTCATTGATGAATGACAAATATTTTATCAGCTCTTTTCTAAGTTCATTTCCATCTACAGTTCAAGCTGCTGGTTTTGATCTATAAAGCCGTAAAGAGTTTGGATGAGGGTATCTGACAAACTACTTTCTCTTACACAATCCTGCCTACCTCAAGGTAATTTTCTGATGTCTGCTGTGAGACTTCCTGAGATTCGGTGGCTGGTGAGCAGAGTCAGGACATTCTCTTCATTTGCGCTTAACCTGAGGAACTCCTTCTTGAGAGATCCTGAACAGGCACCCAGTTGCTTTCCTGCAGGTGCCCTGCCAAGACATCTTTATTCTCATAGGCATCCGAGGGTGGTATAGTGGTCTGGGAGACCCAAGTTCAACTCAGAGCTAAGCTACAAGTGATGCCTGACACAGTTGGACACTTGTCAGCTTCCCTCAAGTTTTGATGGGAAATGTAGGCATCCTGGTCTTGCAGCTGTAATGGAGAGCCAAGCTGTAAAACCAGGACGCCTACATTTCCCATCAAAACTTGAGGTAAGCTGACAAGTGTCCAACCTGTGTAAGGCGTCACTTGTAGCTTGGCTCTCAGTGCTCGACAAGGGAATCTTGCTGGGTGACCTCCTGCCAGTCGCACACACTCATCCTAGCCTACCTCACAGAGTTGTTGAGAATGATGTAAGCCACCTTGTTTCCCTATCGGGGAGAAAGGTGAGGTACAAATAGAGTAAAATAACATAAAATAAAATAATGACCCTTGCTGTTTACTGACCCTGTATTTTGACCTTTTTTAAAAAAAAAACAAAACTGCAGTGTTGGTTTGAAGTTCAATATTGTGCTTATGTTTTTAACTGTGAACTGCTTTGAGAGGTCTTTTTAAGTTAAAGACCAGTATAGAAATGTCTCAAATAACTAAATAAAATGTTGGAATCTCTCTTTCTTGGCAACCAGTCCCGCAGCCATTCAAAAAATACTTGCATGCTTCCAGTACTCAAAACAAAAAATGAAACAAAAATCCTCATTAAGTGCAAGGCATGAATTTCTCAATTCAAGCTCTGGGGCTTCTGTGAAGAGCAATTGTTTATGAAAATGAACAGTCAGGGGGTTATAGTAATGCATCGTTCATTCCTTACACAATCCCCAATGCATGAGAGCCATCAAATAGAAAACATATTTTAACAGTGTAGCAAATATTCATGATCTTCACTTAACTGGTAAACTACACGTTTTTTAATGGACCCTAACAGACTTCTGGAGGGCTACAAATTTATCTAAGTGCTCATTAACCATCAACAAATAAAATGAGAAAAGCTTGCTTTGTAATTATTACCATGACATTTGCCATTATTAGTGTGTTCCTCCTGTTCGGCAAGAAAAACAAAACTCAGGGACATTATAGCAACAAATATATTTATGTTGGAAAGTTTTGCACAGGGAATTGTATGCCACTGACTTGAAATGAAATTCTATTTATTATTGAAAATAAAAGCTTCACATACAAACTTCCTAATGATTTTCATTAATGCAAACGGGATACATTTGTCATAAGGTTTTCTAAGCATCACAACAAAAGCGATGGTTAGCTGCAGATATCATGACATCATTTAAATGGTAGTAACAATAAATTGCAAACAAGAAATCAGGAGATTGAGACTTGGAGGGGCAGCCATGAAGAACAGCCTTAAGGAAGTGTTGCTAGTGGCCAAGATCAGGATAATTCATACTATGTAATTCCTCATTACTATGTATGGCTGAGAAAGTTGGACAATGGAGAAAGCTGACAGGGAAAAAATTGATTCATTTGAAATGTGATGTTGGATGACAGTTTTACACCAAAAAGACACATAAATGGGCTGTAGATCAAATCAAACCTGAATTCGCTGTAGAAGCAAATATAAAAACTGAGGCTATTGTACTTTGGTCACATGATGAGAAGACTCACAGGAAAAGACAATAATGCTAGGAAAAGTTGAGGGCAATAGGAAAAGAAGAAGACCTAATACAACCTAGACTGACTCTGTAAAGGAAGCCACAGCCTTCAGTTTGCAAGACCTGAGCAAGATTTTCAATGATAGGATGTTCTGGTGGTCATTCATTTGTAGGATTGCCAGAAGTCAGAAGCAGCTTGACAGCACATAACACACAACAACAACAACAAATCAAACACGTTTCTCACACACATGGACTTTACAATCAAGACAGTATTGTCTACTTTGACTAGCAGACATTTTCCAGAATGTCAGGTAAAGATTTTTCACATCACTGGGTCCTTGGGTGCTGGGGAATGAGTTTGGAGCCTTTTATATGCAAAGTAGATGTTCTACCACAGAGCCAAAGCCCCTCCCTTCATTTGAGTGGTCAACCGTGGATTGAACTGTGAATATTCCTCTAGGAGAATATGCTACTCAGGGCTTTTTTTTCTGGAAAAAGAGGTGGTGGAACTTAGTGGGTTGCCCTCAGAGAAAATGGTCACATGGCTGGTGGCCCCGCCCCCTGATCTCCAGACAGAGGGGAGTTTAGATTGCCCTCTGCGCCGCTCAGCAGCACGGAAGGCAATCTAAACTCCCCTCTGTCGGAGATCAGGGGGTGGGGCCACCAGCCATGTGACCATTTTCAAGAGGTTCCAGAACTCTGTTCCACTGCATTCCTGCTGGAAAAAAGCCCTGATGCTACTAGAAAAGTGGTGAAAATCTCTCCAGCAAAAATAGAAACAAAACAAAATCATGTTTCCGTATAGCAATGGGAGTCTGATTTGAGATTGCTTCTATATAAGATAATAGTGCTTCTACACTCGCAGATGTATTGTTCCTACTCATCCACCTGAGAAAAGCTTCACCAGATGGTATTTAGTGCAGCACTAATGTAAAATAAAGAGATTAAAAAGAATTGATGGGTCCATCATCAAGCTGGAGAAATCTGTGGGCAACAAATTGGATTGATGGCTGAGATGTTCCAAAAATAAAACCTCAACAAGTGTTGGAACTTATTAGAAGAGTGACTAAAAATACTCATACACAAATCCAAACCATAGAGTATGAAAAAGGAGTCTTCTAGAAATCCTGTACCCAGGGGTTGCAAGGGCTATGACTTTGGCAGGAATAGGGCTGCAGTACCAAAATTGTTATTGCTCTCTACTTCGATGATGCCAAGTATCATCGACAGGTGATGATCAGCACAATCTACGCCATGATCATTGTTCTAATTGATGGGCAGATTGCTGTATATACAGTGCAACTCCTTTCGATAATGATTTCAGGACCGGATCACTGAACAGCTCCAACAGTCACACCGGCCAGTGTTGTGTTATGTTTTGTGACAGTTGTAATGACTTTAAGTGTGTGTGTGTGTGTCTTTAAATGTTTGGTGTGGTACAGATGAACAATGAGGGTGAAAGAGAGGGATGAGTGAGTAAGCTGATTGGTTGACGACTGAGAATATGGGCAGAGTGAACTGCAGTTTTAGTTACTGAGCAGAGAGAAAAGTTTCAGTCTGGGCAGAGCAGGCAACCTGCGTGGAAGCCTGAAGTGTGTGTGTCTGTGAGAGAACATTCATCCTGCTTTCTGGTTTTGACAGGCAAACTGTGTGTGCACCTGACTGAAAGTCTATGTGTATCTGAGTGAGAGAATAATTTTTCTGAAGCAGGCATATTGTGTGTGCACCTGAGAAAGTTTATGATGATCTGTGTGACTGAGCCTATGAAGAGAAACTTTAAGAACTGAGAACTATCTTTGAAACCATCAAGCTTAATTATCAGTATGAAACCGATACACTTCTTGTAAAAATAAAAGTTGATTTTGTTTTTTGTTTTTTATCCCAGAGTATCTGTTATTCCTATATCCCATTCCTATCCTCAGGGCCACATAGACCCACGAAGGAGCTTGATGCTTGGGCAAGTTATTAAAAAGGAAATTTAAATTACTTATTTTGGAATATAGTTCTTGGTGGCAGCAATCTACCCAGTGAGTGTAAGAAGAGGTTTAAAGGAAAAATCTGAGAAAGAAAGGGCCTCGTAACAACAGTACTCACTGGTACTGAGGAGCAACACCTTTTTACAGGACTTCCCCAAGTTCTGATCTTCATGTACCAGCTCATCCCACTCAGCCAGAAGAACAGAGAGTGGACTCTCAGCAATAGCCTAGCGGGGAATTTGCAAAGAGAAATCTTATATGAGTACTGAGACTTTTTTTTTTTAACAAAAAGCACTGGTTATGATTATTTCTCTCATATCTTCATCAGTTTAAATGGGACATTTAAGAAACAGAGCAAAATATTTGCTGTCAGAAATTGTGTCATTCCTCCATGACCATAGATTCACCCTAGAGTCTCCTGGGGGTCCCATACAAACCGTCCACCAACCTTACTTCAATCAGACTGATTACTTAGGACCTAATATTTCAACAAACATTATACTGCTTGTAGATAGTGCAATGGCATTTTATTTGACTCTGCTTCAAATATTTGACTCTCCTCTGTAGAGTGGAAATCATTATAAATAATTTAGGTGTATTAATTTGAATAAAATTATCCAGATAGTACTCCCATGTGAATTAAGGATTCCATAATGTAAATGAAGTGCTCCTTGTTGTTGTTTACATAAGGTTAAGTATGCAGACTTCAATGTGTGTACAGGGACACAAGCACAAGGATACCTTCAGTCAAGATTTTTTTCATCATTTATTTTTTTAAAAAGAGTGAAAAATACTGTAGTGAGGTTTGTATTAGCCTTGCAAAAATCTGATTTTACGAAACTTCCTTACATAGCTTTTAGTCTAATCTTGAAAATACTTCATCTCCAACCTTCCGTTTTCTAGTTTCTAGGAGAAATTCTTGTGGGACCTATTTTTTAAAAAAACACACCTATGTTCAATCATTGGTTTAATAGTATTTCATTCTCTATTGTGCCATCTAGTGGCTAATGTAGGTCATAGCCTATAAATTTGCTCCAGTCCTGCTTTGCTTTCTGACAATGATCAGGCAGAATTTCAAAGGGGACATTTAGAACACAGTCAGCCTTTGTGACACATGGCAAAAGAGCATTATGACTGTTTTGATCCTGAAAGCTCACTAGATAAAAGGAAAGGTCCCTTCGGCCCATACAATGGCTGAAATTTGAGACATTAAGGCCTGAAATAATGCTATATCATGAAGAAACTCTGTCATTTTCCCCTCCTCTTTTTTGCAATGTTCAGTTCTGATTTCCTATATGAATTCCCTTTATAGCAATGGCCCTCACAATGCGGGCAAAAGGAAAGGTCTGTGAAGGGTTAAAAAATCCTCTCTCTTTCCCTGATGCTGCCTACAAAAATTCTTGTTTCATCTTGTTCATCTTTTCGAAAATCTCCATTCTCTCTAGAAGAAAAATTAGCATGGCCACATGTTCTTTGATATACAGGGAAAGGAAATTAAGATGGAAATGATTCCAGAGGACGATGGTCTTGTGAAGAAATCTATGAAAAGTCGGAATGTGTGAGTTGCACCACAGAGCTTTATCTTAGGCTGTCTGTTTATTTTAGAATACATATGCCACTTCCCCACAACTCAAAACAATGCATAAAATCCATAATACTTTCAGTAACCAATTTTTAACAATCGTTCAAATAGGGCACAAAATAATCAATGCGGGTTTGAATAAAAAACCTTCACAAAACACAACAGCCAGCTTAATCAAATACCTGACAGAATATCTGGCACCCCTATTGAAAGCCCTGCAGGAATAAAGCTTTCCAAATATCTTCAGGGAAAGGGTTCTAAAGCAGGCAAGGAAACAGCCAATGGAAAGGCCCAAGTCCTTAGCACCATCCCTCTCACCTTTTGGAATGGTGGTGCTGCCAATAAGGCCTGGTGTCAAGATCTTAACTATGCTTCTATAAGAAGAGGTGGCTTTTCAAGAGACATTCTGTGTTGCAGTGGACGAAGAATTAGAGTAAAGCTTGGAAGACGCAGCTTCAAATTCTTGTTTGCCATTAAAAAACCTCAGTAGATGGCCTTGCACTAGGGTTGCCAAGTCCTCTTGGCAACCATTGGGAAGATGGGAGGACAGGGGGGGTATTTACAAAGATCAGCCCTCAAAGTGCATGTGCACACCGGGAAGTGTGATGCCCAGAAGTGACATAATCAAGTGGAGTGGGAGGTGCAATCCTATGGAGAGCTACTCAGTGCAATCCTATGGAGAGCTACTCCAGTCTAAGCCCATTGAAGTTAATGGACTTAGACTGGAGTAACTCTCCATAAGATTGCACCGTTTGAGTTACTTCTTAAAGAATTGGCCCTTGTGCAAAGTTGTTCATGTTCATCATCATATCGGGCATGAGAGCATTTGTGTAGCCATATGCCTGAACTGCCTGTTGATGATAGGTGATCTCTGGGCAGCCTGCCTCTTCCCCCTGATCACCAGCAATTGCTGAGCAGAGAGGCAAATTGCTAGAGTTTGCCTACCACCTGTGGGCACCTGGCAAACCAACCTCAAACCAGTCTTTCTCTTTACCTCACAGGATTGCTGTAAAAATAAAAATAAGGAAGAACTATGTATGCTGCTCTGAGCTTCTTGGAGGAAGGGCAGTGTAAAAAATGTAATAAAATAAACTTGGGTACTCTATTGTGAAAGCCTTTAAAGATTTGGATCATAGGGCCAAATTAGACATTGCAGCTTCCATGGGTCCAACCCATGGATGCCAAAGCCATTTTAGAGCTGAATGCAGCCATTAATGAGGTCACAGCACAGTGGGACCAGGTGATCTTATTCCCTTTCCATCATGCCTTTTCACATGCCGATATATCCTGTATGTGTGAATAACAAGATCACCAGGTCCTGCTGTACTGTGGATCAGGAGAGAATCAGGCCCTCGTTGCATTTTTAAATGACCAAATACAATTCTAAAATGCAGTCAACATTCACAGGTCAAACCACGGGTTGTCTAATTTGGCCCGTAGGATGCTCCTTTGACCAGTTTGTTCCAGATATTGCTGGGAGCAAAAGTAAGAAAAAAATCTACTCTTAGAACAAAATGGTACAGTACAAGAAAACCTCATAGCCACAACTGTCCTTACCAGGCATTTGGGGAACCATGTTCCAATAGGTGACTATATTCCTGCCTTTAGCCGCTAGGTCTGTGTGTCATTAAAATGAGTAAAGAAGCAGATTTAGTTCAGTTTTCATTGCAGAGGAGAAATGAACATGGTAGGCATGTCTTCAAGGTGGGCTGTTTATCCCAAGTGATTTCTCTGCCCCTGAGGTTCTGCTGGGGTCTTTAATAAGTGGCCTCCATGCTTCTTAGCTCTCTCTTGTTGCCATCAGCTGGAGCTGTTGGCATCGATCTAGCAATGTGCAAGTGGATTAAGCTCTGTTTTGCTTGCTCAAGATCTAGTGCCCAGAAACTGGTTATGCAACAACAGAAATACAAGTGATGATGTAATAAGTTAGCACAAGTGACTATTGCAGTCTTTTTCTTGTGTTTCTGCTTGCACAGGAATGATAGTGCAAGAGGATTTTTTGCTCTAGGTCCAACCTATTGGCCTTTATTTATTCACTGAAGACAGTAAGAGTCTTTTTACATGAGACACCTTGGCACATGTTCATCAAGTGCAGGGAGATGCAGTGTTAGCCAGGAAGCGTAGTTTAAAAAGACAGAGTTGAAAGAGATCACTCCTCAGAGGGCTTGTTAATTTCATATTTGCCAACCTCAAGGCTCTGTCAATTTCACCTCTCCAGAATAAAACTGTGTGGAGATGAATGTATTGCCAAGAGTGATGTTCTTGTTACAAACAATTCCAATTATCCGAGACTCCAAACAATTTGAAAAATGGCAAAGGAAAATATCGGATTTTGTGTGGGCAGGCAAGAAACCCCGTGTGAAAATGAAAGTATTACAGGACGCCAAAGAGAGAGGTGGAATGCAGCTGCCCAATTTAAGACTATATCATGAAGCAATATGTTTGACATGGATAAAAGAATGGATGACGCTGAAGAATCACAAATTACTGGCTTTGGAGGGATATAAAAAAATATTTGGATGGCATGCATATTTGTGGTATGATAAAGTAAAAGCAGACTCTATGTTTTTACACCACTCTATTCGGAGAAGCCTCTTCACAATTTGGAAGAAGTATAAAAATTACCTACAAGACGGAATTCCTTCCTGGGTGGTTCCGTATGAAGTAATAGATCCGAGAACTGTCGATAATGAGCAGCAGTGTTTAACTTACAAGGAGATAACATGAGTAGAATTTTCAAAATTGAGAATAAAAACAGAGGAGGAGTTGTCCCCATGTTATGGATGGTTTCAATATAGACAGATCAGAGATCTTTACAATTCGGATTGTTTGAAAGGAGGAATAAGAATGGAGAACTCAGAATTAGAAGATGTAATTTTTCAAGAAGGTAAAAAGGAAATTTCAAGGATTTATAAAGTACTTTTAAAATGGTTTACAGAGGATGAGACAGTAAAAGTCCAGATGGTGAAGTGGGCTATAAATTTTCACAAAGAAATAACAATGGAGGCGTGGGAATACCTGTGGAAAACGACTTTGAAGATTACGACATGTACAAGTATTAAAGAGAATGTCTACAAAATGATTTATCGTTGGTACCTGACACCAAAGAAAATTGTGCTAGGAAATATTAATATGTCGAATAAATGCTGGAAATGTAAAAAACATGAAGGATCACTATACCACATGTGGTGGACTTGTGAGGTAGCGAAGCAATACTGGGGAGATATAATTGAAGTAATTAATGAGGTTTTGCAAACCCAAATAAATAAGAACCCAGAATTGCTGCTACTGAACTTGGGAATGGAAGATGTTCCAATGCAGTACAGAACATTGTTATTTTACATGATTACAGCAGCAAGACTTTTATATGCGCAGAAATGGAAAGTACAAGAAATACCAACTACAGAAAATTGGATTTACAAATTGCTGTACATGGCTGAGATGGACAAAATGACAAGAAAACTTAAAGATCTTGATCCAGGACAATTTAATGCAGATTGGGAGAAATTGAAACAATATCTAGAAAAAAAATGGGACGTGAAAGGGGAACTGTGGCAGTTCGAGAATTACTGAAATGTAATAGAAGAAGAGAGAAGTGACTTTACCGGGAAAGGGGGAATTTAATTATTAAAATCTAAGCTACCATTGGGGTTATGATAAAATTAAAAATTATAGAGTATTAAATAATAGATGTTTTACTATGGATATATAAGATTAAGCTAGTTAGATATTATTTACAATATATAGCTTAAGTAAAGAGTATATAATGGATATTTGAGTATAACAGTTACCTTATAGACTTAAAATAAGCTTAGAATAAGAAATAGTAAAAGATGGGTGTGTAATAGAATATTAGAGTCTAAGCTAATATCAGAATCAGGATGATTGTGGAAAGTAAAGAGTTTAAGTAAACGGAAAGTAAAATGGATATAATGTTATATTTTTAATATCTTGATTGCTAATATATATTATTATGCTAGCATTATCTTATGTAGAATATATGGTTTAACTGAGGTATTTAAAGGGAAACTTGTATTACAGAGATATTTTTAGTAGAGATTTAACAAGCTTAGAGAAAAGAGTATTAAGTGTGTGTTTAATAGAATATATGAGATACTAAGTAATTAAGTAATAAGATAGACTAAGGGTTGGAAAACTGTTGGAAGTCAACTAAAAAGGGGGGAGGAAAGGGAGGGGGTTAGAAATAGACTTACAAGGGGGTAATGTATGTGTTGAATGATATTATAATCTAATCCAATAAAAAATTTTATTAAAAAAAAACAGAATAAAACTGTGTGGGATTGCAACCAGAGGGCAGCGAGGAATGGAAATGGGCTGGAGCTGCCTTCTAGAGCTGGGCTTGGACCTGGAGAGGTTATAATGAGCTGAAGTTTCCCTTCTGGCATTTCACAGCCTCTTCATACAGCTCCAGTGTATAGCAAAGCCTTTGCCCTGCCGCCAGCAATGTCTTTTAAAATTACCCTGTCCGGCTAACATTGCATCTCTCAACATGTGTTCTTCACGTGTCAGATGTCTCGTGTAGAGAGATTCTTACATGCCAGCTTTTCTCCCAGATAATTGGGAACCAAAGGTGTTTTTAAAAATGTCAAAACAATTGTTAAAAAAACAGCCCACAAAATATAATAAATAGCATCCATTTCATCATATCATGGATGAATGAGTTAGTGATATCCAAGTATCTTTATATTATGAATATATGTGGAAAGATTTCCCCATAGGATTCATTAGTGATAATTGTTAGGGAATTTCTATGACCCCTGTTCTAAAAGACCTATGTCTGAGCATTTATTGGAGTTGACCTTTTGCACAGAAGGCAAAAAAAAATTTTTCTTGTAAGCAGATTCCTTCTGACACTGTGGTTAAGTAAGGTTAGAAAGCTCTATTGCAAGGACAGTATCTCTCTTGTTGGGAAATGTAATCTGAACGCAGAGTACCTTTAAATAAATTTTTCCTTAACAATAATGATCAAGGAATATGTGATAACTTACATACACGTTATTTAGAAATTCAAATGTGAGATTTCTCACTCATTCACCTTGAGATAACACCAAACTGAGAGGAGTAGCAAACACTGTTGAAGATAGGGATAGAATTCAATTAGATCAGAACACATTGGAAAAGTGGGTAGATTTGAGTACGATGCAATTTAACATGGATAAGTGCCAGGTTCTCCACCTGGATAACAAAAATGCAAAGCATGCTAACTGGATGAGGGATACACTTCTGAGTAGCTGTGTGTGTGAACAAGATCTTGGGATACAGGTGGAAGGGAAGCTAAATATGAGCAGTCAGTGTGATACAGCAGCAAAAAAGATGATGCAATCTTGGGATGTATCAACAAAGGCATAACATCCAAAGACCAGGATGTCATCGTCCTACTATATACTTCATTGGTCAGGCCCCACATGGAGTATTGTGTGCAGTTCTGGAGACCTCATTTCAAAAAGGATGTGGACAAACTGGAACGGGTACAGAGGAGAGCAGGCAGGATGATCAAGACTATAGAAATTGGGAATGTTCCGTTTGGAGAAGAGGATGTTGAGGGAAGAAATGATTGCCCTCTTTAAGTATTTAAAAGGCTGTCACTTAGGGGAGGGAAGGAAGCTGTTCCTGTTGGCAACAGAGAATAGGGCTCAAAACAATGGATGGAACTACAAAACTACAGGACAGAAAGTATCTGCTGCATATTAGGAAAAACTTCTTCACATTAAGAGTAATCCAGCAGTAATACCTAGGGATGTGGTAGGTTTCCCCTCACTGGCAGTCTTCAAAGAGAGGTTGGACAAGTACTTGCCGAGGATACTTTAGGCTGTTCCTGCATTGGGCCGGGGGCTGGACTAGATGGTCTGTAAGGCCCCTTCCAGTTCTATGATTCTATGGTGTTGGCTGTCCATTCCAAAATAGATCCTTCATTAGGACAAATTCCATTCACGAGTGCTGTTTTCCGATGTTATTCTCCATTATCCTGAAACTACACCGGAAGTTCAAAGCATTTGACTATAGGAGACATTTGTTCTATATAGCTGTGTTTCTGAGGGAAAAGATCAAGATATTAAGAATAAAGGTGGTTTAGCTATTACAGATAGAATTCTTCAGTGAGTGGAATACAAAATGTTTGGTGGTAGAAATGTATTGGTTTCGTGTGAATTGTCAAGGGGAAGGCAAAGCAGTTATCCTGATAATCTTGGGCATGCGTTAGTATTCAGAACGTTATTCACAAAACAGTTTTGCCGCACAGTATTTACTGTTTACAATTTTAACAGTTACTTAGCAGTAGTCAGGTTTATCACAGAAGAATGATCTGAAAGGGTTTCATTATGTGATCCAAGGGAATTGACAAGACAATATCTAGACAGTGAAAGCTGCTACCAAGAACCCGACCGTTCAGGCATCCCCTCACTTTTTCTATTTTAGCAAAGTGAAAAGAGCACAACAGGAGGAGGGCAGCTCCAGGGAAGTGCTGACACTTGTCAGAGCACTTCAGATTGGCACAGAAAAAACAACCAGCCCACCTCCACCCAATTCCAATAAATATAATGCTGAAAATGATATATCCCAACCAAATATGCTGGTTTTCCTTCTACGTGTCCTCTCCTTCCATTTTGTCTTTTTTGACTGAAAGAGCATACAAAATATTGTTTAAAAACAGTTTTGCAAATGAGTGCTATTTTCCCTAGGATTCTTTCCCAGGTACCTTGTAGCATGTTCCAAAGAACAGTCAATTTTTAAAAATATTATTGAGTTGGATTGAGATCACCACTGTACAGTTAGAATGTCACTTCCAGCTGCAGAAGAATGTAGATGGTTTCCTCCTTCCCATTGGAATTCCTCTGTCAGGAGCCTCAGGACCTTCCCTGGATCTTCCTTAGCTAGGGAGGAAGACTCCTCAGAGGAAGACTCCTCAAGTGCTGAAGAGCACCCCGTGGTCACTAGTATACTACACTCCAGAGCTGTTAAAGGCCCAGCAGAACCAGAAGATCATGTACCTCTTCAGTGAATAAGTCCACCACCAGCACCCCCGTAGTGTTCCAATGACACAAGGAATAAAGAAGGCAGAGGACTGGGCCAATGCACCCCTGGCAGCTCAAGGCATCCCGAAGTCTAGTCTCATGAAGGAGGAAAGCACCACGCTCAAGAAAGCCCTGAAAAACTAGTGGTGAGGATCAAGGGGGAGAAAAGTCCTGTGGAATAGTCTGACAGTCAAATAAAGGGAGAAATTTGGTTTCCCTTTGGAGCTGATACTGTCATCAGCGAGTGTGATAGGATTATGCAGAATTGTGTAGTATCTTGCTCTCTCTCTCTTTTGGCTGTAGGGTTTTGTCTTGTAAATGGCTAGAAACTTTGGGGGGTTGGCCTCATTTGACTGGCAGAAAGGATGTGGTCCCAGCACCAAGAGGCAGAAAGGAAGGGGCCAAACAGGAGGCCTGATGATAACAGCTTGCTGAAGGTCACTCTGAATGACAGCCTAGAGCAGCCCAGATCTAAGAATATTCAGCTCATATTCTTCTTGGCTTAAATTATACTTTCATTGAGTAACAGAAACGGTCTAATCCTAAAATGAATGGATGAACACTGCATCTTTGTGCCTGGTTGCTGAGAGGAACTAACAGAAAAAAAGATAATTGTGCATAACAATTGTGCAGAACATGAACACTTTGATCAATCTGACTCACCTTTTAATTTGTATTATTTTGATGCTTCCTATGTCTTTAATAGTAGCAGCTGGCCTACAAAATGTTCCAATTCATAGCATTTAGCATGAGGAATTTACTAAGAGTTCAGTCATTGAATAATAGCTAATGTTACAGCCTTGGATATATTGTTTTCCCCAACAAGGCAGTGTCTGTGCAAGACAAAATCTATCTGATGATTTTTTGTTTTAGAAGATGCCATTAATCCAGAGTCAATGGGTCTTGCTTGGCAGCATCTCTGGTTTATCTCCAGAATGTGAAAGGTACACCTTGTAAATGGTAACATTACTAAAAACATCTGATTGTTTGGAATAGTTTTGTATCCCCCTCTTCTGGCTTTCTTTTTTGCAACTATTAATAGATTCAATTTCTTAAGTGTAACAAAATGCAGTTTCCTTCAGCCCTCTTAGCATCAGCGCTATTCTTGATGACTTCATTAAAATGGAAAGCTGACAATAAAGTTTCAGTGTGAAATGTGAAATGAGCATTTGGGGGCTTATATTCTAAAACAAAAACTCAACAAGCTTTTGGACACTTGAATTAATTGAATAAAACCCAATATATTGCAGCCAGATAGTGTGTACAATTCTGAATGTAAAAATCAAATTACTTACCTTTTGGGGTACCTTTAATGTAGAAATGGTGGGAATAGTCTAGATGAGATTGCACAGTGAAACACTTGTATCACACACAGGTGGTGTGATTTTTTTCTTTGTTATTGTGTGTTCATATCATATTTGTAACTCCCAAACCATCAGAAACCCCAGTATGAAACTGATATACTTTCAGGGCTATATACTGAGGAGGACTATAGGTGCTTTACTCCACCTGGAGCACTATTTTGCTCCAGTTAATAAAACACCCTTTCCGCAAGGAGCTAAGGGCAACATTTGTGGTTCTCCTCTGCCATCCTCACAACCAAGTGAAGTAAATTAGGTTGAGAGATGACAACTGGCTCATGGTTGATCCATGAGCAGGGATCTGAACCCGGTTTCCTCTCATCCTTGTCAGACACTTTTGGTAACCTGTTCTGTTTATTGACTTCATAGATTTGTACACAGATTTGGAGTATAGGGATAACTGGAAGGAATTCTGAAAGGAATATGTTGATTTGTCAACTGAGAAAATATACAATACTCTTCTGTCTGGAAGAGTATTGAGGTGGTGGCAAACTTTGTTCCCTGCTCAAGAATTTAATCTAAAAATAAAGAGGCTTTCCCCACTAGTAAATGCCAAACAACAAGAAATCCACACCAGGGAAAGATTGTTGTTTGGCAAGAATTTAATCTGGCCACTGATGTATCCCACCCTGAACGTGTCACAGTCCCTGCCTTCCATAGGAAACAGTAAATGCAACACATTGAACTGACTAGGTAATTAAAGGTATTCAAACATTTCAAATTATTCATAGAATTTAGATCACTGCAGGAGGTGGTAAACTGTTGTAGTATAAAGCAGCACAAGCGATTGCATGTTGACCAAGAACAACGAGATCTGGTACTTGAAATTAGGATTATAGGTCTGCTAGACCCACAGGGGATTTGGAATGTGTCTTGCACCATGGGAAGCAAGCAAATTATTTAATCAGAATGACTACAACAGTTTAATTGCAGATATGCTTGGGAATTCAGTGAGGGTAGTTTGACATTCTCAAGATTATACCTGTGCTGAGATTCTAATTATTACCCACCCACACTCAAGTGAAATTGTGTCTTCTCTTAATCATCCATGAAGAAATTTCATGGGATGTACGTCTATTTTTCCATTTGCTGATCTTTAACCAATATGCTACACAACAATGGCTATTAGGTAGATTTTACAAAATGGCTGTGGTTTACAGCTGCTGATTGTAAAAACATATTTATGTTGCCCTGTTTTTATTTCTGTTTTCTGAGCAAAATGCCATTTTGAGGTTCAATTTAATATGCCCATGCTATTGAGCAAGTATTTTTAAAGGGGATATTCAAATATCTTTTTCTAAAAAAAAACAACCTACTGACAATTATTTGTACCAAAAGATGAAAATTCAGCTTTATTTGCCTGGGTTTCATGCCCTGAAAGGAGATTTGATCTCGTGACCTTTTATTTCTCTTTGGATCCTAAAGTGTGAATGTTTTCAGCTAATGTTTTCAGTCCCATTGGATAGAGGGCTGATTCTCAAACTATGAGTCAGGAGTCAGGGGACTCCAAAGTGACCTTCTTGTAAATGGGCTTTGAGGACAGGAAAGAAGAAGAGGACAAGAGGCTCAGTGGAAAATCTGGGGTTTTCTTCTGCATAATGTGCAAAAATACCATGAAATACAGTCTGTAGCTCATTGATGCTCTATAGTTATAAATGGTAAGCATGAGAAATTATAAACTAGTTTAATGATAACTAATCTGAGATTCCTGTGGTTTATGTGGGGGAGAAAGTAGCACCAAGTCACTTTGCAAGTATGTCTAGAAGTGAGTTCCCACTTCAAAACGTTTGCGAACCACTGGGTACCGAACTGCAAAGCAAGCCATCCACAAGGGGAACAACAGAACCAAAAGGTCTACATGAATGAAATCTAATGCACTGGGATGAGATCTGAAGGGTTAAGTTGCAGGCTGCTGCACAGCAAAGAATGAACACACGTTGTGGTGATGGGGCAGCTTCAGCTTGCCCTGCCCCTGGCATTTGGCTGGCTGACCGAAACCGAGTCACGGCTTGGACAGGGCTCGGAGAGTCGGAGTCTTTCAGCTCCTACCAAGGGGCAGGAAAATTGGGAAGGGTTACTGAGAAGTGGAAGCAGCAACCATTCCAATTAGCTGCAGAGGGTGTTTGACAAGTAAAGCCCCAATGGGTGACTCAGAAGAAGCCCTCTGCAGATGACCCATCTGCCATGAGTATAAGTGAAGGCAAGTAAGTGAAGGCAGGTAGAGCAGGCACAAGTGAACTGGCTCCACACCCCATGGGATCACTGTGTGGTCTGCATGGGGTAAACGTGCAGAGGAAGTGCCCGCAAGTATGCCTCCTCCTTATGATTAGGGATGCTGCTGAAATGTGATGTAAATGAGATCCAGTTACAGGGATTGGAAAGTATTCTGTTACATTCTTATCCCTAAACTGTAACAAATTGAGGGCAAATACTAACAATTGTGGAAGGGGGGAGGGTAACAACCATGGGTGACCCGGGTTCTCTATAGTGCCTAGCCACATAGTAAGGAGAACTGGCAGGGGAGGGATACAGGGTAATATCACTCCTGGGAGTCCTGGCTGAAAGAACTGCACTGGCTGCCTCTCTGTTAGGCCACAATTCAAGGTTTTATGAAACGTGAGATGTTTTATGCTGTTCTGATCCTCTGGCTGCATTTTAATAGATATGTTCTCTGGAGAAGCGGAATTAAAATCTCTGAATGAACATATTAATTTTTAAACTTCTCCCCAGATTTCTGACTGAAAGAGCATGTATGGTAAAATCCTCTAGGCTTGTGGGTGTCATGGCTGGTAGTTTGCTCAATTCATATTTGAATGTCCATCAAAGGAATTTGTAAATGATAGCTAGCCTATGTTTTTGCAACCTCCTCTGTGTTTACAAAGGTATGCAGTGAGTGGGCATTATGAGGAGGCGCAGCAAGCACAGACAATGCTAATCTCACAGAAATATCAGTCCAACATGAAAGATAATTCCCTAAGTTTTACACAAACCACAGGCATTCAGATTCTCTCCAAACTCTTGTAGCTGCTGCTGCTTAAGCTATGCATATGATTTTAGCCTTTAGATGAGGGTATGGTGCTGACAGACATTGAATTGTTTTTACCACTAGGTGGCACCAAAGACTTGGAGATAGTTTTCATGAAACGTTAATATATTAGATCAGAACACCCTTAACAAATAGATCTTTATATTAAAAAACATGACAGCACAATCCAAAAAATATCTAACAGTTTTCCTGATTGTATGCATTTAATTCTCTTGCTGACAACAACTGAATGTAGAGATAGCTTTGCACATTCATAGCACAAGATCCAGCCAAATATATGATGTGTTCCCTTCTGGGTGTGTTAATTCAATGGCGTATTTCATTTATTTATTTATTCATTCATTTGTTTGTTTGTTCATTCATTTAAACCCAACCTTTCTCCCCAATAGGAACCCAAAGCAGCTTACATCCTTCTATTTTATCCTCACAACAACCCTGTAAAATAGTATGTTAAGCTGAGAGCCTGTGACTAGCCAAATGACATGTAGCAAGCTTCCATAACAGAGCAGGGATTTGAACCAGGGTCTCCCTAATTCCTAGCCCAACCCTCTACCTACTACACTGTGCTGGTTATCCTGCATGGTGTGTACACTCAATGGTTTCTGTTTTGCAGCTTAGGAGCTCCTATTCTAGTAAAAGTCAATTGCCAGCTATTTTCCAGATCATCTGGCTCATCATGTCCTCTAATTAAGGTAAAGTTTAAGGGGGGGGGTCAGTGGTTGGTCTGGAGTGCTCCAGTTTCTCAACAAGAGATTATTGTAAATTACTTATGGTAAGGTGTGACAGAATCGGCATGAAAATGTCAGGACTGCCAAATGCTGCATCCAGCAAAACGCAAGAAAAGACTTAAAACAACAGTAGGAAGGGAGGATGACTGACATGTAGTGTAGTGTAGTGTAATGTATTGGTTAAGAGCAGCAGGACTCTAATCTGGAGAACAGGGTTTGATTCCCCACTCCTCCACTTGAAGCCAGCTGGGTGACCTTGGGTCAGTCACAGCTTCTCAGAGCTCTCTCAGCCCCACCCACCTCACAGGGTGATTTTTATGAGGATAATAATAACACACTTTCTAAACTGTTCTGAGTGGGTATTAAGTTGTCCTGAAGAGCGGTATATAAACCAAATATTATTATTATTAAGAGGGTTTTAACTAGAGGTGGGCACGATCCCAAAAAAATTAACGATCAAACTGATCGTGGATCCGCGCCGGCGGCGACCCCAAATCACCGACCCACACCGGTCATCTCCCGTTTCCGATCCGTGGATCGGGGATTGGGGAGGCCAAAGCAGGGCGCTCTGTTATTCCCAGCTATGTGGGAAGGTGGGTGGTGGCGGAAGGTGGGTCTGAGGCTGGGGGGGGGCAGCTTCAGGACTGCTCCTGCCCCCTTCGTGCGCATGCACACACCCGGACTATGGGGCGGCGGGCGGCTGGGCAGGAGGGCTGAGAGGCTGCTGGCCCAGCCAGGCACAGCGGGTGGCTGGGGAGGCGTGCGTGCGTCCTCCCAGCCCTCCCGCTCCATTGCTTTGCGCACCACTCCAGACACCTGCTGCGCCTGGCCCACGGCTGCTGCGCCCAGCCGGGGGGGGGGGTGTTGGCGGTGGCAGCAGCACAGCTGGGAGGCTGCAGTAGCTGCAGGCCAGGCATGGAAGGTGGCCAGGGAAGCACATGGGCAGCTTCCCTTCCCTCCTGGTCAGCCGCCCACGTGCTGCTGCTGCCAGCTTTGCAGCATGTGCCCCCGGCCCCGGAGCCGCCTCCAGCATCTCAGCACTGGAGGCGATCGCCGGGGTTTCCTCAATGGATGCACCAGCCCTGCCTCTACGTAACCTTGGCTGGGTAACATCACAATCTATACATTCTTTAAGGGTGAGACAATGAAGAAAGTTAAAGTTACAGACACAAACATGCTACTGAAAGCTTCCCAGCCCAGGAAACAGCTTCAAATATTTCAAATATTTTTAATGTCTTTTTATCTCTCGTTTTACATTTTTAATGATGTGTTGATGTTGTTTTAGTTGGTTTTAATAATTTTAAAATGTGATTTTATTATATATATTTTAACATTAGCCGCCTTGGTAGCCTTTATGAAAGGCAGGATATAAATTTTGTTAAATAATAAAAGAAATGGGGGCTTCCATAACACCATCAAGTCCAGAGTCTAAAATAGCTATTGTGCCACTGACACCTCCATCCCAGAATCCTCTGCAGTCCTCTGGGTTGCTCATGCAGTTGGACTTGTTCTGGTGAATGCCATGGAAATATGCCTGACTATTCATAAATGATAAAATATGAACCTATTTTCTGCTTGCTTCAATGAAGATTCAAAACCTAGAACAAAATAAACATGACCGTAGGTGCTTATACATTTCCTCCTGTGAAGTAAAAAGGAGTCCCGTGAGGTGGTGGTGGTATCGATTTTGAGAAACCACATACAAGAGTGTCTTGGAGCATAGGGTCTTGTGGGGGCCTGCTATCCCCTCCTGGGAGCCCCCCAGCCCCACAAACACACTCCTTTCCCTCCTTCCCTCTTCACCCTTGGAGCAGGCAAGGACCTTATACCGGCTGCTACCACTCTGGTTTGGGAGTTCAACTAGGGAGAGCCTTGAGTACCACCCCCCATTCTAGGAAGTGACATCATCATGCCGGCCATGGACATGCTCCCACGCTTTGTGTAGGGCTGATTCTGGCCATTTGGGGACAAAATTGGGCCCAGCAAAGCGTGGGAGCACGTCCATGGCTGGCATGATGATGTCACCTCAGGAAGTGATGTCATCACGACCCACTGGGACACACCTGGTAAGCGCTTTCCTGTGTTGCCTACCAATGGCAGGCGATCGCTGGAGGGTTTGCCACCTCCTGCTAATTGCCAGTGATTGGCGGGCAACCAGGCGAACCCCAAGGAGATTGCCCGCCACCGGCGGGCAACTGGTAAGCCTATTCTTGACTCTAACTTCAATTTCATACACCCACAGCAAACATTTTCCTTGATGAAACACATCTAGTATCATCCTAAGTAGAAAAATATGCAGAACTGCCCTGCTTTTCATCCATCAACTGCTACCTCACATCTAGGCTTGCCATTTTCCCCACTCTAAGCCTCTGCCCCCTGCCCCCTCTCACCTGGCTGGCGGAGGCGGAAGGTGTAGGAATGCAGTAGTGGGGCAAAGCACATTCCTGCAGGCTCCAGAGCACCCCTGCATGCCCCGTCAGGAATGACATCATCCCTGAAGTGATGCGAGGTGCTCTAGAGTGTGCATTGGCTTCACATGAATGCAAAGTAAGTGCCCCCCATGCCCCCTAATCCTCCAATTTGCCCCCCAAGGGACCTGGCAAACCTACTCACATCATAATTTGCAGAAGCTTTGGTCCCCCGATGGATAACCTCAGCTGGGAAAGAGACAGAATGCAACTCTTTGGGTCCTCCTGGATATGTCCTAGGGATCCCATTCTCCCAGCCTCTGCCCCCTGCCACCGCTTACCTTGTCAGCCAGGGGGAGGGGGGAGAAATGCAGGAAATGGGACTGGGAGCCCAAACACTAGTTTGGGGGCCTTCACTTCCTTGTCACACTGGGAATCATTCACACTGACATCATTCCCAGAGTGACAAGGAAGGCCTCCAGAGTGTGTGCATGCCTCCCTTGACCTTGCCCACCCCCCACCCCCAGTTTGGGCCTAGGGTTACCAAGCTCCAGGTGGTGGCTGGAGATGTCCCAGAATTACAACTGATCTCCAGGCCACAGGCATCAATTCCCCTGGAGAAAATGGCTGTTTTGGAGGGTGGAATCTACGACATTATACCCTGCTGAGGTTCCTCTCCTCCTGAAACCCCGCCCTCTCCAGGCTCCACTCCTAAAATCTCCAGGAATTTTCCATCCTAGAGCTGGCAAGCCTATTTGGGCCCTACAGTACCTGGCAACCCGAATATGCCAGGAGTTTTCCACGCCACCCATCATAGTGTCCTTCTGGAGCACCTTTCTGGGCTGGGCCTGGGAGAGACTGTTTTGCAGGGGCTCCAGCCCTAGCTGGAAGGTCGGCTTCAGAAGGTGGTGCTGGGAAATGGCTGCGGTGCCCCTTGGCCTGTGGGGTTCTGCAAGGCTTATCTCCTACGCTTCTGAACGTCTAAATGAAACCACTGGGCGAGATCATTCAGAGGTTTTGGGTGGGTCATCACCAACATATGGATGACGCTCAGCTCTGTCTCGCGCTTCCAGTTGATTCCAGGGAGGCTGTAGAAGGCCTGAACTAGTGCTAGGAGGCAGTTTGAATGTTGGCTAATAAAATGAAGCTTAATCCTGGCAAGACGGAAGCGTTGCTGAGGAGTGGCAGGTCCAACCCAGGATTGAATGTGTTGCCTGTTCTGGAAGGGGTTGTGCTCTCCTTGAAAGAACAGGTCTGTAGTTTGGAGGTGCTCTTAGACCCAGGGCTACTGCTGGATAAGCAGGTGACAGCTGTGGTCAGGAGTGCTTTTACCAACTTCAACTGGTTAGCTAGCTGCAGACTTTCCTAGGCAGAAAAGATTTGGAGATGGTGATGCGTGCCTTGGTTATAACTAGACTAGATTAATGCAACACGCTCTATGTGAGGCTGGCCTTGAAAAGTGTTAGAAACTTCAGTTGGTGCAGAATGCTGCAGCCGGGATGTTGACTGGTGTAGGGATGATATCAGTGCAGTCTTGGCCCATCCGCACTGGCTCCTAATCAATTTCTAGGCACAATTCAAGGTGCTGGTGTTGACTTTTAAAGGCCTATATGGCTTGGGACGAGTATACCTGAAGGACTGTTTACTCCCTTATGAACCTACTCAACCTTTATGGTTCTCCTCTGAGGCCCTGCCTTCTGAGATTAGGCATGTGGCAACCAGGGAAAGGGCCTTCTTAGCTGTGGCACTAAAACCCTGGAACACTTTCAAGATTTATTTGTTTGCCTGACATTCCATCAGTGATTCCCTTTTCCTGACCTATGTTTTAATTCTTGTTTTTTTCTGTTATGTTTGTTTTAGCTTTAGGTTTTAAATATTTAATGGTTTTTAAGACATATTTTTATTATGTATGTTTTTAATCTGCTAGCCACTTTGGTGGCCCTCATAACAGCAGAAAAGTAGGGTATGAATTTTGTGAATTAATAAATGAGGTAATTCCTGCTTTTGTTATTAGGGATAGTAACATAATAACAACGTTCGATTTATATACCGCCCTTCAGGATGACTTAAAACCCACTCAGAGTGGTTCACAAACTATGCCATTATTATCCCCACAACAAAACACTTTGTGAGGTGGGTGGGGCTGAGAGAGCTCCTAGACGCTGTGACTGACCCAAGGTCACCCAGCTGCCTTCAAGTGGAGGAGTACCTCTCCAAGCATTTTCATAGCTTAATTGTGAGTTTGCCTTTAATAATGTTAGAATGATAGCAGATGAGGGAAGGTATCATGGGAAGCTGTGTTATACTGAGCCAGACAATAGTTCATTGTTTTCCAGTCTGATTGGCAGCAACTGCCTCAGGTCACTGGGAGAGGTCTTTCACATCACCTCTTACCGAATTCTTTTAATTGGAGATGCTGAGGATTAAACTTGGGAAGGAAGTATGGCTGCTTCCAAATTGTCATAGGAAAGTCAAACTCATTAAGAACATAAGAACATAAGCAAAGCCATGTTGGATCAGGCCAGTGGCCCATCCAGTCCAACATTCTGTCACACACAGTGGCTAGAAATCCAGTGCCATCTAAAGGACTGTAAGTGAGGCCAGGACACCAGAAGCCCTCCCACTGCCTTCCTTCCAGCACCAAGACAACAGAGCACCACCTCCCCACAAAGAGAATACCATCTATCTCCTGTGGCTAATAGCCACTGATGGACCTCTGCTCCATATATTTGTCCAGTCCCCTCTTGAAGCTGGCAATGCTTGTAGCTGCCACCACCTCCTGTGGCAACGAATTCCATGTGTTTATCACCCTTTGTGTAAAGTAGTATTTTCTTCTATCTGTTCTAACCCGACTGCTCAATAATTTCATAGAGTGCCCACGAGTTCTTGTATTGTGAGAAAGGGAGAAAAACACATCTTTCTCTACCTTCTCTAACCCGTGCATTATCTTGTAAACCTCTATCATGTCTCCCCTCAGTCGTCTTTTCTCCAGGCTAAAGAGCCCCAAGCGCCTCAATCTTTCCTCACAGGGAAAGTGTTCCAACCCTTTAATCATTTTAGTTGCCCTTCTCTGTACTTTTTCCAGTGCTATGATATCTTTTTTAAGGTGTGGCGACCAGAACTGTACACAGTACTCCAAATGAGGCCTCACCATCGATTTATACAGAGGCATTATGATACCGGCTGATTTGTTTTCAATCCCTTTCCTAATAACCCCTAGCATAGCATTAGCTTTTTTTATGGCAGTCGCACACTGTGCTGACGTTTTTAGTGAGTTATCTATCATGACTCCAAGATCTCTCTCTTGGTCAGTCTCCGCCAGTTCAGACCCCATCAACTTGTATTTATATTTTGGATTTTTGGTTCCAATGTGCATTACTTTGCACTTGGCTACATTGAACCTCATTTGCCACATGGATGCCCACTCTTCTAGCCTCGACAGATCCCTTTGGAGTGCCTCACAATCCTCTCTGGCTTTCACCACCCTGAACAATTTCGTGTCATCTGCAAATTTAGCCACTTCACTGCTTAATCCCAATTCCAAATCATTAATAAACAAGTTAAAAAGCATTGGACCCAATACCGACCCCTGTGGCACCCCACTGCTCACCACCCTCCACTGTGAGAAGTGCCCGTTTATACTTACTCTCTGTTTCCTATTAATTAGCCAGTTTTCGATCCACAAGAAGACTTGGCCCTTTATCCCATAGCTACTGAGCTTACTTAGGAGCCTTTGATGAGGAACTTTGTCAAAAGCTTTCTGGAAGTCAAGATAAACAATATCTATCGGGTCTCCCTTGTCCACTTGTTTGTTCACTCCCTCAAAGAACTCTAACAGATTGGTGAGAAAGATCTTCCCTTACACAACCCATGCTGAGTTTTCCTCATCAGCTTTTGGTCATCAATGTGCCCACTAATTTTATTTTTGATAATAGTTTCCACCAACTTACCCGGTATTGACGTCAGGCTGACTGGCCTGTAATTTCCCGGATCTCCCCTGGAACCTTTTTTAAAGATGGGGACAACATTAGCTACCTTCCAGTCCTCAGGAACAGATGCAGAGTTTAATGACAGATTACATATTTTTGTGAGGAGATCTACAAGTTCACACTTGAGTTCTTTCAGAACTCTTGGATGTATGCCATCTGGGCCCGGTGATTTATCAGTTTTTAAATTATCTAGCAGTCGCATAACCTCCTCTCTCGTCACCTCAATGTGACTCAGGTCTTTCAAAACCCCTCCCAAAGTCAGTGCTTCCGGAGTGGGCATGCACTTCTTATCTTCCACAGTGAAGACAGAAGCAAAGAACGCATTCAGCTTCTCGGCCATTTCCCTATCACCCTTTAGTAATCCTTTTACGCCTTGGTCATCCAAGGGCCCCACTGCCTCCCTAGCTGGTTTCCTACTTCTAATATATTTAAAGAATTGTTTATTGTTTTTCTTTATGTTCTTTGCAATATGCTCCTCATATTCCCTTTTTGCCTGTCTGATCACAGACTTGCACTTTTTTTGCCACAGCTTATGCTCCTTTTTATCAACCTCACTCCGACTAGTTTTCCACTGCCTAAAAGAATCCTTTTTACCTTTTACAGCTTCTATTACATTGCTTGTTAACCATGCTGGCCTTTTCCTAAACCTATTTGTGCCTTTCCTAACCAGCGGTATATATTTAATTTGAGCTTCCAGGATTGTAGTTTTAAATAGTCTCCAAGATTCCCCAAGTGTTTTGACCTTTTTTACTTTCCCTTTCAGTTTCTTCTTCACGTACCCCCTCATCTCAGAAAAGTTACCCCTTTTGAAGTTAAACATGGCTGTGTTGGTCTTATTTGGCAATTTCCTATTTATACATATGTTGTACTCAATAACATTATGGTCACTGTTCCCAAGTGGTGCAATCACATTTACATTTCTCACCAGGTCTTCAGCATTACTGAGGACCAAATCCAGGATCACCTCTCCCCTAGTAGGTTCTGTAACCATCTGTTCCATAGCACAGTCATAGCAGTCATATGTCATAGCATATGACATAGCATTATATAGATGAGCATTTGAAGTTGCCTTATATTGAGTCAAGCGTTTTATACATCTACTTCAGTCATCTTCTCTGGCCGGTGGCAACTTTCCAAGACCTTAAGTTGAAGGGGATCTTTCTCCTACCAGAGAAGCTTTAACTGGAGATGCTGGTGATTTTGCACTAGAGGTGGGCACAATCCCCCCCAAAATACTGATCAAGCTGATCGTGGATCCACGCCGGCGACAACCCCAGATCACCGATCCACACCGATCAAGTCCCGTTTCCGATCTGGGATCAGGGAGGCCAAAGTGGAGGGGCACCCCCCCACACACACACACACCTAGAGCAGAGGAGGGGAAAAGTTTTTAACCCAGCGACAAGCAGCCTCCCCTAAGGGAGGGGACGTTTTCACACACACACACACACACTTAGAGCAGAGGGGGGAAAGTTTTTAACCCGGTGACGAGCCGCCTCCCCTCAGGGAGGGGACGTTTTCACACACACACACACATACACACTTAGAGCAGGGGGGGGAGTTTTTAACCCGGTGAGGGGCTGCCTCCCCTCAGGGAGGGGACGTTTTCACACACACACACACTTAGAGCAGAGGGGGGGAGTTTTTAACCCGTCCCTGCCTCTCCAAATAGAGTGAGAGAGAGAGAGAGACCCCGTCAATATGTTTCAGCCAGCTTTTTAAAAAAAAGCAGGGATAGAATCCTCCATTCCTCCCCACCCGATTTTAAAAGCAAGCAGCCAGTCTTCCAAAAGCATATTTTAAACAGGAAGAAAGTAAAACCAGGATCCACACGGATCCTCGCGGATCCTATGGTTTTTTTAAATAGGAAAAACACAAATGAAACATCAAATTACATATCACAGCCAGGTCCACAGACTGAAATATAAAAAACACAGATCCAAAAATATTTGGTGCTGCCACGGTGAAAAAACATGAATCTGAGACATGGATCCTCATGAATTCATAAGATTTTTACATTGAAACAAAACAAAAAGGCTGTCATATTTTAGATCTTTTGGTCCTGTTTGTGGCATTGGACATGATCTGGGACAGTATACTGGATTTTGGGTGGCCCCAAGTAAAAACCTAGAGGATCCATGCGGATCCATGCTTTTGAACCGTATTTTTGTGCCGTGGCGGTTCCACGAAGTAGTGGATGGCTGAATTTTTTGGTCCCATTTGTGGCAACAGACAGTCTGTGATTGTGTGGTGGATTTTGGGTGGCCCCACTTAAAAATCAAGAGGATCCATGTGGATCCGTGCTTTTTTAGCATGTTTTTGTGCCGTGGCACCACCACGGATTAGTGGATGCATGATTGTTTTGTTGCTGTCTGTAGACTAGGACATGATCTATAATATGACAGCCTTTTTGTTTTGTTTCAATATAAAAATCATATGAATTCATGAGGATCCGTTTAAAATAATCTGGATCCAGCTTTTACCCACTCCCTTTTAAACACACACACAGAGCCGTGAATGAGGTTTTCCCACAAAATACAGTGTTTTAAAAGCAGGTTAAAAACAGAGAGTGACAGACAGAAAAACAGCCATTCCTTCTACAAAGCCCCATTTTTTTAAAAAGCAAAAAACGTTTGGAGATCCCATGGCTACAGAACACCCCCTTCCCCTTCCCTCCCCTGGCTGTCTTCTCCCAACTGGTGAATGCTTTGCTGCTCCATGGAAGGAAGCCCTGCTGATCAAGGAAAGCTGGGCTTCCATTCGGGTTTCCAGGGCGACAGAAGGAGGGGGAAACACAGCTCAGGCATTCCCCTGGCTCCGTTGCCAGGGCAATAGAATGCTGGCGCCACAGTGTCTGGATCACAATCAGATACCGATCGATCCGATCAAGCCCCGAACAAGCCCCCCCCCCCCCGGACTGGTTGCTGTGGATGGCACCGATCAGCCGGGTCCCGATGGCACGGACGCCATTATCGTGGTTATTTTCCTATTGTAATGCTGATCGTGCCCATCTCTATTTTGCACACCGGGCATAGGCTTTACCACAGGAGCTGTGGGTGTCTCATGTTATAGGTACTGTGAGCCTTATGTTATGTTATAGGGTAGGTTTGAGCCTATATACATAGTGAAAGTGTTGCATTAACCATAAACTGGATGCTACTCACACAGAACATCACAACAGTTTCCAGGTAATTGCCACTGTGTGGATGAAGTAACTTCTGACTAGTTTCTGCAGTTCTCACATGAACTGGAATATTGGTGGTTTATTATAGATCCTTCTCGGAGTACTGCACTTCTTCAGAAATTGCAGTGGTGGTGATGAGTGCTGAGACTAACAGAGATTGTTTGCCACTCCCTGCCCTGCATAGCAATCCTTGTCTCCCTTAGGGATCTCCCATCCAGTTACTAACCACAGCTGATCTTGCTTAGTTTCTGAGATCTGATGAGATAGAGCTTGCCTCAGCTATCTGGGTAAGGGTTATTCAAAAATTAGTTGAGGGTTAATCAGAGATAGTATTTTCTGTAGTGGCTTCCCAGTTGTAGAACACCCTTCCAAATCACATTAGTTAACATCTTTTAGGTACCAGGTAAAATTTGCCCTGCTTGGCTGCGTGCTTTTGAACACATAGATTATTAGTAACAGCTTCTTTTAACATACTGAGTCCTACTGCTGGGTGCTTAAATAAGTTTTAAGTTGGATCTGTTGTTGTACAGAGCTTTTGTATTGTTGTTATATTTTTAACTCTTAGCCACTTTGAAAGTTGTGGTAGACACTTTCTCAATAAACTAACTCTTCCTAGGGGTGAACTACATGAGCATGTCTGTTCAAAAATGTGTTTTCCTAGTTACCAGGTTACAACTAGGCATACATCACTTCCTTCAAAGGATGCTCACTGTGGAGTGATCTACAAAATATTTCGCCTGACTCTATATGATTGTTTTAATTCTGGGTTAATTTGCTTTGCAAGAGACCGTGTATAAATTGAAGGACACTATATACATTTATATACATAAGTGTTAAAAAATAAAGTATCTGAATGTGGATAAAATAGCTTTGTTTGCATTTTGTTTTACATGTTTGCTGTAGTGGTTAAGAGCGCGGGACTCTAATCTGGAGAACTGGGTTTGATTCCCCACTCCTCCACTTGAAACCAGCTGGGTGACCTTGGGCTAGTCACGACTCTCTGGAGCTCTCTCAGTCCCACCCACCTCACATGGTGTTTTGTTGTGGGGATAATAATGGCATACTTTGTCAATCGCTCTGAGTGGGCATTAAGTTGTCCTGAAGGGCGGTATATAAATCGGTTGTTGTTGTAATTATTATTATGTTACCATTTATCAGGCAATTCTTTATTTGCCAAAACAAAAGGTTATCCAAATAACAGATGCAGCTCATTCACTTAAAGTAGCACCTGGTTTATTGAAAATGTTGTACTACTCAATAAGAAGTTTGTGAACTTCTACATTCTCATCAAAATTGACCAAGAAAACAGGAAGAAATATAATCAGTAACAACAACATTCGATTTATATACCGCCCTTCAGGACAACTTAATGCCCACTCAGAGCGGTTTACAAATTATGTTATTATCTCCACGACAAAACACCCTGTGAGGTGGGTGGGGCTGAAAGAAATTCCAGAGAGCCGTGACTAACCCAAGGTCACCCAGCTGGCGTCAAGTGGAGGAGTGGGGAATCAAACCCGGCTCTCCAGATTAGAGTCTTAACTACTCTTAACTACTACACGAAAGTGGCTCTCCAGTTCCAAATTCTGAACAAGAAATGGCTTTAAGGCACAGTGGCTCTCTCTCACTCTTTGTGCATGTATAAATGAAAACACCTCTCCCCATGTGAAACATATTCAGACTAAAGACAGGAGTATAGGGATCCTGAATGGGAGAATGCTGCTGTCTTTTTTGCAAGAGAGAGGATGCTAACAGGAGCTGCTGCTTACAGCACTGCATCTGCTTCACCTCTGTGGTCTTACTTGTCCATTTCCATGGCTGCGCATTCCATCTAGAACAGCAATTGTGTTTCACGCAAAGCAGGATTGTTAACTACACACTGTTTCTTTTCCGTTACTCCAGCCTTCCTTCTTTTATGCCCATCAAAAGTTGCCTTCTCTCTTGTCTTATGCAACAGAGAAAATGGAGATGTAGATTGGTTTTCACTCTGCCTTTTACAAATACCTCTGTGAGGTCACTTTGCATCTCTTCTCCAGGCTTGATAATCACAGTCTTTGTATCACAGTCACAATCACAGTCTGAAACATAAGGCAGTTACCACTTCTGTTCTCCATTGTATTGGCACCCTAAGGGCTTATATAAAGGCAAAAGGGGAAGGGGGAGAGATAAGAGAATAGCATCTGTGTTCAATTTTTATTTTCTTTTTGAGACAAATATTGGTTTTTTTAAGCATTAGTTCTAATACCCTTGGCTCACTTCTAATGCTAACTCCCTTTGGAAGACATTAGTGAGCTCCTACCAGCAACATTTGACAATATGTGTTGGATGGATTAAAAGAAGTACAGTTACTTCAAATACTTCAGCACACCCACTGGAATGTGTTAATTTTCATTTATCTAGCACAGGGTTCTGCAGCCTGTGTTTCCAGAGTCAAATGCAGTTCAGTATAGAACCAAACATGGCTCTTTAAAGGAGAAATCAAATCTTGAAGTTGGAGTGGTAGGTGGGATGCTACAACAGAGAGCATGTGAACAGAGTGGCATGTACATTTTATGGTGAAAGGACTTCTTTGAGATGATTTACAGAAAAGGAAATAATAGAGGTGAATGGGTACCAGTAGTACAAGTGCAAACTATGCAGAGATTTATACTGGTGCACTAAAACAATTGCACAGGGTAGTCTTTCTGCATATTTATTACTCGTTGCGAGATCCTGTATGCCACTTGCAAATAAATGTTTGGGCTGAGGAAACTATGTTAATTATCCATAATGTTTTGTATTTTGTTAGGCAAATGGACTTTCTTATACTGGCTCTTTGGTGACGTCATGCTCTGAATTTTGACCTAGTTTGGCTTGTTCCTTGTAAAAGGTTGCACAGTCCTGAACTAGCAGAACTTCACCTGGTAATCCAAGCTGTTTTTTAAACTGCTGTATGGTTCAACTGTATTTTATCACTTTATCCAGTGAGCTGCTGTTCAATAAACACAAGACCAATGTCCTCTTGGGCTCATAGAACTTGTGGAATTGTTTGGATCTCAGACTATATACATAGTACTTATGCTATCTATGAGTTATTCCACAAAATACCAACTATATAACATGTATAATCATTAACCAGCATATAAAACAACATGTTGAACTGTTTTCCTTCCCCTCTATAAAAGAAAAATGCAATATTTACAAAAGCAAAATGCAATATTTACATAAGAGATTTCCGCACTGAAAGGAATGGTTTTTGGTTTCTTTTCAACACAAAACAAGTTCCCAGGCAATCTGAGGCAGAAATAACGGAGTCTCTCTCTCTACATGAGACATCTGACACGTGAAGAACATGTGTCGGGAGATGCAATGACAGCTGGGAAGGGTAGTTTAAAAAGACAGAGCTGGAGGCAAGGCAAAGAGAGCTCCAACCCATTTCCATTCCTCGCTGTCCTCTGGTTGTGATCCAACACTGTTTTAGACGGTAGAGATGAAATTGACAGAGCCTTTCGGGAGGCAAAGATGAAATTAACAAACCCTCTGAGGAACCATCTCCATCCACTCTAGCTTTTTAAATTACGCTTCCTGGCATCTCCTACACTTGACAAACATGCTCTGAGGTGTCACATGTAGAGAAACTCTGAGTCAGAGATAAATGGAGGGAAAGAAGAATTAGGCATGCCTTTCATAAAATTGGTAAGAACTTGCATATTGATGGGCTTTTCAGAAAGTTCTTGACAAGTCCGTTTATCTACTAATAAAAGGGACCTGTGGTTCTTAATATTTCAAAAATTAGGCCTAATGCCACTTCCTTTTAAGATAAATGAACATATTCAGTATTTTAGAGTGATTCAGTTTAGAAAAAGATCCTACATTTTCATTTATAAGGTTGGATATAGCCAGCTTTTTCACTTACTTGTTCAATTATTAAAGCCTCTGAACCACAGGTAGGTCCCATGACCCCCAGCATAACCTTTAGGTGGTCAAAAGAGGCCCTTTCTCCTTTTTCACCACAGGAAATTTGGTTGAATGCCACCCATAACCCATCTATTTGTTACCTAATCCTCTGAGGAGGCCATTTCTGCATAGTGCCTCTCCACAAACAGCAGCGGCATCTTATGACGTTCGCTTCATGGATTCCCCTGACTCTGTGGAAGCTTTAAAATGGCTGAAGCTACTGTTGGTTTTGTTTCCTAGTTTCAATTACCTGAACTGCTGATCAATAATACTATGAACCTGTTTGTTGCTCCAAGTTAGTGAGCTTTCTTTAATGGTTCTCTTGAAGCATCAAAATTGTCAGTTAAACTCTTCCCACAGTATCACCTAGACAGGCTCGCCTTTGTTGGATTCCTTCCCAACAACCTTTTCCAACCATTTTTTTTTTAGTTTGTCAAAAATTTCATCCCATGATTCATCCATTTGTTGTATTAAAACACATTTGTTAAAAAAGTTATTCATCAGTTGTAAGTCTCTGCGCCGTGCTGGTTGCACAGAAGGGTTGGATGACATTCAGTTTAACGGAAAGGATCTCTTGTATAGAATACGGGTAATACAATAAGAAATGAAAAGAGGGCCATGTTGGAGGAGTTCTGTGATGGGGTGGAGATTCTTCCTTAACTTTGGCAAGTCACTCTCCTTTTTGTAATATGGGCAATAGAATTCCTTCTGCCCAAAAAGGCATCAATTTGATTGTTTTTCCTGAGGAAGACTGTAGCCTGGTTTCTTTCCAGACAGCCCAAGCACACACTGCAGTAGAAGTAGTCATTTTAAACATCTTATCTTTTATAAGTGAGACATCTTTTGGAAAAAGCTAGGGGAGTATGAAAGTGGGAACACAGATGAAGACAATGAAAAGTACCATTTATATCCTCTTTCTTGGTATCCTGAATAACTTTTGTGGAAATAAGTTCCACTGAATAGACCTGAATAGGATTCCTAGTGGACCTGTTTGCTTGCTCTCTAAATTAAGCACACCTGAATATCAAAAGATACGTATTGTGGTTTTGTTACCAGGGGATGAAAACATGTTAGATCAAAGGTATAATTATATAGGAATTGCTTTCTTACCAAACAAATCAGAGTCTGAACTCTGAAGTAATTTCAGGGCTCATTATTTCAGCAAAACTGATTGTGCAAACAGGGCCTAGGAAACTGAAGTCTATTCACACCATCATTTTTGAGGCTCAAGAATCATGACTAGTTGAACAAATATATTAATCCATACACTGTGTAGTATAAATGGTATAAATGGACAAGCATGTTTGAACAAAAATGTGCTTCCAACAATTTGATTCTATATTAAATCCATGTTTATTGCTTAAGTTTTTATCACAGTGGAGATTAAATTATTCTTAATCATCCGGTCAGTGCTTGTGTACTTTCTTCAATACGAAAAACATTAAAACCAACTCATCCATACACTCTAGGTTCTGTCACTCTCCCACCATTCATTGCCTCTATGTGTTCCTTTAGTTGCCACGTATTGACAGGATTGTAAAAAGATAAAGCTAACAGGCTTATTTATAATATTTTCTTCAAGTATCTGGAAAGCAGTACAATTGCTTGTACTGAATATTAGAAACATATTTGCAGTGCTACTTTATTGCTATTAAGATTGAGGCTCCTGATGGGATAAAATGAAATTTCATGTCACCGTGTACAAAGATGATCTTAGCATTCTGTATTGTTTCAGAACGTTTCCCATGTTAGTGAACAATACTCATTAAATGGACTCCCCCCACCCCCCACTGCTGTCAGACATGGGATTTTCAAAATGTAAATAAATAAAGTATACACTCACAACATGTGTAGTGCAAATTCCAAGTAAACAGAATGACATGAAAATTAATAAACTCATAGTTGCCAACGCTGGTTCAACAGGACAGTCCTGATTTTATGTCCAATGCCCTGCGTTCCCATTCTTTGTGTTAAAGCCAGAAAAGTCCTGTATCAGTACAGTGATTCAAAGAGTGTTGTGCTGAAGGGCTGTTGTGGACATGGGAAGAGGCAAACGTCCTAATCAGGTTTAACGTCATACATGAAATCAAACCTCTAAGATAGCGGCAACTGACCAATAGATTGCCTCCGTTTTATTCCAAGAACTGATGTTGGCAACTATGTAACATGGATTTGTGACCCAGACCAGTATAAGGAGCACAAACAGAACTATTCAAAGTGAACCTCTGAAACACTGTGATTTAGGGAAAAACTTAATTGTAATAATATCCATAGCAATAATGCAGTAATTAAAAGGAAAGACGTTCAACGTTATATCAAACCTCCAAAGTGGTTTGATTCTGCGTTGCTCAAGGGATATGGCAAAACCTTCTCCAAAGAGCCTGGGGAATATTTTTTCCCCTGCACTTCATTTATTTTTGTTAACTATCCAATCTATTCACACAGCCCTTTTAATTCCTGGAGTAAAATACCCATATAATGGCAAAAATTATAGTTATAAGGGAAAGGCAAAAATACAGCTAAAGTATACATAAATATAAAATTACAGCTTACTGTACTCTTGTGCAATTTCCATTTCTGCACAGAAATGGAAAAGTAAAGAAAAGTTAAATAGTCTATCAAAAGTCTGGTGTATTAGTATCATATTCTTTGGTGCTTTTTCAGAATATGATTTATATGGCTGCATTTTGATCCAGCAGTTGATTAACTGCTGTGTACCAAACTCCAGAAAAGATGACTTTAAGTAACATCATTGAACCTTAGAGAAATACAACAAAGCTCTCTCCTCTAACGTAAGATTGAGTCTAGGAAAATAGGAAATACCTTTGCAAGTAATGGGAAACCTTTTCTTATTGGGGACATATATGTCTAGATTCACAAATGGAGAGTCCATAAATATACTTACTGAATTACATCATAGAATTAAGGCTTCTAAACTTCAGTGCCAGAATAACCTTTCTGCATCAGTATTAAGAATAAAATACATTTTGCATTTTAGGTTGTGCTTTGTTTTTTTTTTTTAAAGTGTTTCTTTAGTTCTGTAGAATTTAATTGCATAAGATTACATACTGTAGGGGAGCGTTAGAACTGTTTATTGAGGTTTTACTTTAGGTAGGTGTTAAACTAAGTTACAGCTATAAAATTCAATTCTAGAACTGATTCTCTGCTAATGTACATAGGGTAGTTGGCTCATTTCACCTTTTTTTCATGTTTAATGTGGCCATTTCTTCTATACTTGCCATTTGGTATCCCATTTTGGTAATGTCCATTAACAGTAGTGTGTTCATCAACAGACCAAAGATGTTTACTTTGCTTGCGGACAAATTTTGCTATCCTGGCCAAAACGTAGCAGAGTAAGGCAGTACTAAGCAGTATAACAAAGGCAACATCCAATAAGAAATACTGATATAAAGATATGGTGTAAACAGCAGCACGTAGATGGTGTGCTCCATTGTGCCGAAGGATATAATTAATCCAGTAGACGGTTCGATCAACAGGATGACCAGGTTGGTCTTTGTGAATTTCAGACAGCTTCTGAGCCCGTTGTCGGTAGCTGTGGAAACGAATAATTAGAAGACAAACTCAGAATATTATGCAGTATTGCTACACATTGCTTCATCATCCACACATAATGTTATACAAATTAACCTATTAGACTCAAAGTCTTGGATCCAATGCCTTGCTTCCTCTTGTCCAGCAATGTTCTCAGTTGCAGAGGTTATATTATCTGCTGCAGTGTGCATTCCTCCAGTGCTTCTGCTCACATAAGACACGTCTCTTATAGTGAGACAAAGGCACCTATTGCCTGATTAAGACATTCTGCAATGAAAGATCTCCTGCACAACTGATGGAGAGCTGTACAAAAGGGAACAAGGTACAGGATCAAGGCCATGGTTACTAGCTACTTCTTAAAACTTCTATCAGTGAAAATTTGGCAAAAGAAAAGAAAATGGCAGCATTACCTGGGATTATTAATAACTTTCACCAAAGCTTCATATAATTCATCCTCAGTAATAGTCTTCCAGTTTAGTAATATCCCCATGCCTTTGGACTGAACTCGGGTCATAGTGTCATAATGGTCTCCAAAGAGAGGAATTCCTACCACAGGTACACCATGGTACATAGTTTCAAAAATGCTGTTCAGACCACCATGACTAAGGAAGGCCTTAATATTAGAATGACCTAAAGAAGTAAAAGGCAAGTTATAGGAAGAATTGCTTTTCACATAACATATTTTATCATTCAATATAGCAGAAATCTATGCGTATGAAACAGGAATGAAAATAAAAATGGGCATTTGAATAAGCAGGACATTCCCATCTGCATGAAGTTTCTCTTGTCTTTTTTTTCCAAATAATTTTTATTTTATTAAAGCAAAAAGGGGTACAAAAGAAGAAAGAGGGAAAGAAGGGGGAAATCAAGACAAATATAAAACTATGTGCTACAAGGGTTGTTAAAATACAGAGTGCAAAAAACATGATCTTTATCAATATTAAAATAGAAATTATTATTATTATTATTATTATTATTATTATTATTATTATTATTATTATTGAGTCTAATTAGTATATATTTCCCATCGGAACTACACAAACCGGATTCAAACCTATTCCTGCTTGTTATTTGATAGTAAGAAAACCTCATTATTTCATTATTACTCCAAATTATCCTTTCCATTTTAACAATAACAATTATTAGCAATATCAAGTTTCTCTTGTCTTTTGACTTGCAGATGGGTCAATTGTTTCCTCTACTGCAGCCATATCTGAAAATCATGTAACGAAGTGATTGCTTCCTGACTACCACCATCCCCAGTTTTCCATGAGATCAAACATCTGCATCCTTGCTTCCTGATGTTAACAGCAATAATGTGAACAAAATCAAATGCTTCACTTTCCTAGTGACAGCACATGAGAGGCTCGATGAATGTCTATAGTAATATTTGTAATAGTATATAGTCTATAGTATATATAGTCTATAGTAATCTTTGTAATCTCTTGAACATAAGGCACAGTTACCACTTCTAGACTTCAATTTTTTAGCATCCTAAGGGCTTAGCTTCTATTATTGTGTTGATGCATAAGAAAGACCTTTACATCATTAGTAGTAAGGAAATAACATCAGTGGCAAGCACTTACAATTTAATGTACTGTCGAAGGCTTTCACGGCCAGACACAATGGTTGTTGTGGGTTTTCCGGGCTGTATTGCCGTGGTCCTGGCATTGTAGTTCCTGACGTTTCGCCAGCAGCTGTGGCTGGCATCTTCAGAGGTGTAGCACCAAAAGACAGAGATCTCTCAGTGTCACAGTGTGGAAAAGATGTTGGCAGGTCATTTATATCTACTCAGGAGGGGTGGGGTTGAGCTGAGTCATCCTGTAAGGGTTTCCCAGGGTGTGGAATGCTAATGGCGGGAGGCTTCACTGTATCCTGAGGAGGTTCTTTTGCATATGCATTGATGCTTGATGTGCTAATCTTCTCTGCAGGGCTATTGTCAGGTGTAGAGTGTTTTGTTAGCCTGGTGTTTTTCAGAACTGGAAACCATGCTCTGTTCATTCTTAAGGTTTCTTCTTTCCTGTTGAAGTTTTGCTTATGCTTGTGAATTCCAATGGCTTCCCTGTGCAGTCTGACAAAGTAGTTGGAAGTGTTGTCCAGTATTTTGGTGTCCTGGAATAAGATACTGTGCCCTGTTTGAGTTAGGCTATGTTCAGCCACTGCTGATTTTTCAGGTTGTCCAAGTCTGCAGTGTCTTTCGTGTTCTTTTATTCTTGTCTGGATGCTACGCTTTGTGGTCCCGATGTAAACTTGTCCACAGATGCAGGGTATACGGTATACTCCTGCAGAGGTGAGGGGGTCTCTACTGTCTTTTGCGGATCGTAGCATCTGTTGTATTTTTCGTGTGGGTCTGAATACTGCTTGAAGGTTATGCTTTTTCATAAGCTTTCCCATCTGATCAGTAATTCCTTTGATATATGGCAAAAACATAGATGGATGGGGTGGCCATGGGGAGCCCTCTCAGCCCAGTTATAGCAAACTTCTATATGGAACATTTTGAAAAAACAGCTCTAGAATCAGCACCCCACAAACCTAGTGTATGGTTCCGGTTTGTGGATGATACATTTATCATTTGGAGCCATGGGGAGGAAGAATTGATGGGGTTTTTGAATCATCTCAACAACATCCACCTGAACATACAATTCACAATGGAGAAAGAAATCGAGGGAAAACTCCCATTCCTGGATACCTTGGTCATCCACAAAGCAAACTTTCAGTTAGGTCACAAGGTCTACAGGAAACCAACTCACACTGATCGGTACTTACACAAAAACTCACCACCCCCGACAGAAAAGAGGCATAATGAAAACGTTAGTGGATCGTGCAAGACGGATATGTGAGCCGCACTTTCTCAATGAGGAAATTAATCATCTAAACCACGCACTTTAGGCAAATGGCTACTCCAGAAATGAAATCCGAAGAGCAATCAAACTCAGGATGAATCAAACAACCAAGGAAAAACAGTCTCCTACAGGGAAAGTGTTTTTGCCATATATCAAAGGAATTACTGATCAGATGGGAAAGCTTATGAAAAAGCATAACCTTCAAGCAGTATTCAGACCCACCCGAAAAATACAACAGATGCTATGATCAGCAAAAGACAGTAGAGACCCCCTCACCTCTGCAGGAGTATACCGTATACCCTGCAGCTGTGGACAAGTTTACATCAGGACTACAAAGCGTAGCATCCATACAAGATGCCAGCCACAGCTGCTGGCGAAACGTCAGGAACTACAGTGCCAAGACCACGGCAATACAGCCTGGAAAACCCACAACAACCATCACTTACAATTTACATCATAACTGGAAGAAGTGTTTTGCTCAAAACATACATGAACAACTCAGATAAGGTTACTATCAGTCTGGACTTACTCAGTTGAGTAATCTATTTTTCTATACACATTTAGGTCTTGAAAGCATTTGTCCCTAATCCAGCAATCAAATAATCTAGCAATCAAATATCTAGTTAAAGTAGACATAAAAGGATATTTGTGTCTGAGCATGTAAGTTTAAAGACTATCACTGTTTCCCATACTCACCAAGCAAATCATTTTGTGGTAACCATTCTATGAGTTTTGTATTGTTGCCTAAATTCCTAGGTTTATTTCCTGAAAACCTAAAATATACAAGAAGAAAAATCATTTCAAATTCAGGTTCATAAGAAAAAAATATGTATATATACATTTGTTAGTCATTTTTCTACTGATCAAAGTGACTTATCACTAAAGGTAAAAATCCCTGACAGCAAAATGCAATGCAAAAAACTATACAAATATAAACAAACAAAAATATATGAAGTGTAGCACACAGAAGGCTATCCAGCCCTCATGCTATGCCTTGGATTTGCAAGTATGTTATTGCAAAGAAAAATCTTTTAATTTTGTGAGATCAGAAAATGTTCAACATGCATACGTTTTTATTTTCAAAGCTTAAATTATCATTTCACAACTGCTAACATCTAATTTTTATTTATTTATTTATAGTCCGCCTTTCTCAAGGTAGATTACACAACGAAAGTGAAATACAATTAAGCAACAGCTAGGACATTCAGTGAGCAGATACAACAGAGAATGGTAGCAGAAAATTTGAAACAAGCACAAAGGCAAGGACAGAAATGAAATCTTTTTGAAACAAAGTGTAACTAGTTAACATGGCATATGTAGATATGCTCCCTAGTAGGAGCATATCTACAGCAGCAGAAAGTTCACAGCAGCACAGTCTATAGTCCCTGTCCCTACCAATGCATCTCTCTGAGCTATTTCTTATGACACAGCCCTATAATCTGGGTAGAAAGCCCTCCTGAATAATTCCATTTTGCATAGCTTGTAGAAAGCCAAGAGAATGGGAGCTTTCCTGACCTCCTCAAGAAGGCCATTCCATAAGGTGGAGATTACCACAGAGAAAGCACTATTTTTAATGTTCATCATCACTGAAATCATCTTCTGAGTCCTCAAATTCAACTGTAAAGTCCACATTTGGGTGTGTGTTTTTTCTGGTTGCCACGTGTGTAATTTACATACAGCAGTGCAAGTAAGTCCACTGGGCAGATATGAGCAGTTTGGCAGTTGACAGGAAGACACATACTTGCATGATAACATCTGCAAAATTGCAATTGGTGCTGGTAGTTCATGCATCCAAGTGGTGACAGGATTGTCATCTCTATCATCCATCTTTGGCCTAGGTACATTTGGCTGGCTTTCTTAACTGTATCTCCACATTCCTGCTGGGAAGCTGGCCCTAAGCATGTGCATGAATAGACAATCCTTGCATAATGGATGCTGGCTGAGCTCTGCCTCTCCATGCTTGGCACAAAAGTGTTCCTAGCATAGTTTGTTTACAGAAGCAGTTCAGTTATTTGGAACATACATTTGACAGGTGAACTGCTGTGCCTTCTCAAACAGCTCTGTAGAGATATCCCATGTCTTCCCTAGTTGACTGTGTTCTAGTAGTTCTTGATTTTTCTCAGTAGTTTCAACTGAGTCAACTTTCCTCAGTCTGCGAAAACACTCACAGTTTGTGAAGGCATGTAGTCAAGGCAACGGACACATTCTGTCCAAGGTAACTTCTGTGTTTGCTTATGTCAATAAATCTTGTGTGGCTCTTTGTTCCACATTTAACAAACATGGGGCATGGTATTTCACTTACAAATCCAAGGTATACTAATATGTGTATCTGTGCCTTATGAAACAACAGATTTTGTCCCAGCCCTTGCTGCGTGTAATGCATGTAGTAGCAACCTAGTGTCTGTGTCTTCTTGTTTAGACCTCAGCTCACATACTTCTTTCCCGATGGTTTCTGGTAATCTTGAAACAGGCCTCATTAGTTGCTCTATAAAATGTTTTCTCTTCCAACCTCTTCATGTAATTCGACATTGTTGGACTAGGAATTTGATGAGCACAGGCTCAGTGGATGAGCTGCACAGATATCATTTTACTGATGGATTTGGTGCGATATTATTCTCCTGCAGGCAAACAGTTATTCCTTGCATCTTTCAGCATTTTTATAGACATTTCCAGGTATACATCAAAAACACTGCCTATCCTTTCACTGTGGGTACCTTCATGAAATATAACACAGAATATAGATTCTGTTAGCAGCTCATTACCCTTCCTCTTTTGTACTAAATTCATTCCATCAATGATGCAGGTAGATGGGACTGGTCTGTTTTCTGCAGAATATACATTTTTCTCCCAACACCCTGGCAAGCATAGCCTTGTTAATCTTCCGGACTGATCCATTTTCTTTTGCAAGTGCCAAGGCAAAAGTCTTTGAGGATGAGTTAAGCCATTTCTGATATGCATTTGTCTAATTTGGGCAGCAAGGACCATATGCCCAAAGAGGTTTCAGTCAGCCTTGAGGTCAGCTTCCTTAGTTTTACCATAATAGCATAACTTTTATTGATACTGGAAAATGTTCTCAGGTTCTGCTTGGACAACTTGTGATGAAAAATGGTAATTTGTAGAGTTTACTTCCAAATGCATCTTTTTAAATTCCTAATACGCTGCTTCTCTAATTTCATGAGCTCAAATGATGAATCATGCCTTTCAGCTTCAGAAACATGCTCCTGAATTCTGATGTTAGATAAGACTTACTGACAGCTCCTGGACTGAGGCTGTATCTCTTTGTTCTTCCTGGTGTTTGAGTATCTATGTTCACTGTTGCTTCTATTGTCAGGTATACAGGAATTTACCCAAATGGGTTGCTAGATCCTAACTGCACTGAAAATCTACCTTGCATGAAATAATCATGTATGTCTGGATATTCAAAGGGAAGAGTGGTCATGTGGGCATAAGAGTATGGAAGGTAGTGGGCATCATTCTGACAAGTGAAGAACCATGGGCTCATTGCCCAGATCCATGTCAAGTGAAACATCCAATCACCTTCAGGTGATGCTCTAATTAATCCCAGAAGAATTTCTACTGTGTCTAGATAAGATACTCAGAATGCTGACAGACATATCTGAGGTTATTACTGAAGTCCTCAAAGAGCTCCATAATCCTTGAACATGATGGATAATCAAGGATTTCCTTCAGTAAAGCTGTATGTACATCTTGGCAAAAATTGCTGTTTATTATCATTACATTCAAATACACAATGTCTTATCCATGAATGTCCTTCTACCATAACTAGAAACCCTGCCATGAGCTTTGTGAATTAGTTTGTGAAGTTTGACTGCATGTTTATATTTGTGACCATCTATTACCTTAGCTAATGAATCTTCTGCAATTGTGCCTAATTCAATGGACAAATGCCACAGTCCAGCATTTGTAACTGGTTATCAATGACAGCCAAAGAAGTGCATACAATGTGAAATACACTCATTCCATGCTTACCTTTTTAAGGATGTTTCCATACATTTTCTACAGCTTTTGCATAAAGTGCTTGATCAAAACCACTCAATCTTAGACAACTAGATTGAATGAGGTTGATAGACTGGTTTAAGAATATAGAAATAATTGACATTTCAGTTTTAGGAACATTTATTGTTGGCAAATAGCTAACATTGTCTTGCATCACAGACATCATCACAGACAAGTATGTTAAAACCTGTCCAGCTGCAAGTTGATTGTTCTTCATTGTTAGATATGCATGCCAGAAAATATGAGATTCTTCTGCAAAGCACAGCAAAACAATGTCTTGGTGAATATCTCTAGACTATAAGTTATAAGAAGGCATGTGAGTAGTCAGCCCGGCCTCCACCATTGAATAGCTGCTTATGATATAAAAATTATAAGCCAGTGAATCTGATGTGCTTTAATTCGCATTAGCAAACCAGCCAGCTGAGCAAAGCTTTGCTGGATCCCGCCCGGGAGAATGAAACATGAATGAAATGTGAATACAAGGTGAGCAACTGGGCATGGTTGCCTCCTGCCTCCCCATGCTGCGGAACGTGCTATCTTTGACAATAGAGGTGGTCGTGAGTCACCACCTTAAGCATTCCAAACTCCCCTCTTCCCACTGAGTAGATCCTGTCCTGCAATCGAGGACCATCAATCAACTCTGATAAGTTTGCAGTTCTTCCGGGAACATTTAATCAAACCTCTAAATTCATCAGCCAAGCTCTAGGAACATTTAATTAACTGCCTTTTCTTTGTAAAACACCAGGAGTAACTAATCTAATGTCTTTGTCTCACCCCAGTAGCACCAATCAAAGGTACTCAAACCTTTGTCATTCCCCAGAGGTGACCATTAAGATCCTTTGTCTTAACGGCTGAAGTACTCTCCACAGGAGAGTACTCCAAGTACTCTTATAGGGCCTGATTTGCCCTATAAGAATCTGAGCTTTGCCCCACTCAAACTGTGCACGTTTATTCAGATCCGAGCACTGTACCCTCAGAGTCTCCCTTTCTGAGCCTCTCCTGGTCGAGAACGCTGGCCATTTGAAGCCCTCTTCCTCTGTGGACTACTTTCTCATCGGAGAGGTAATTATCTCCCAAAAATCCCTGAAACCTATTCCAATTTTCACCGCTGCTTTCCTAGGAATCTTGTGTGCTTTTGACTTACTTCCTGTATGTATGCATTTTCCCCTTTAAATAAAAATTACTCTTTGTTTTTGACGAAAACATGTCTTGTCAGTTTCTTTGGAGTCCATAAAAATTGGTGAAGATCTTGCTTGTTACCCCTCTTGCATTGCCTTCTCCTTGCTGCTAATTCCCCCTACTCTCAAGGACACCAATTCAGGTAAGAATGGTGGAGCCCGTGAGCAACATCCTGCACTTCTATTACTCATGACATGTTATAGATCTACAGACATAGGGAATCCTGCCCGTAGGCACTCTCGAGAACAGGTGTGTGTGATTGTGAAACTTTTGTGCTTGAATCTTTAGTATCCCCTGATTTGGGGGTTGGGATTGGAACCTTTCCCCCTTTTCACTACTTTGGACTATGTTGTCAAGATGCCCCTACATTCCATGTGTCGCAAGACTGTGAGTTTAAGTGGATTGCAAATGGGCAGCACGGATTCATCCTTCCGAGCTCATCCTTGTTCCAGGGCTATATGTGGGTTGGGTGAAGTTAGGATAGGCCTGGCCCATTCCTTCGTAGAAAGTAGAAAGCAACTGTTAGGAGTCAGGGTAGGCTCCCTCCAGTCGTTTAGAGGTCAGGACAGGCCTCTCTAATAGACATGAGAATTTAAATTTTGGCTGCTTAGCTGTGTAACTTTGAAAATCAACCACTGTGCTGCATAACTTTAAATCAGCCGCCAAGTTGCACAGCATGTTAAGTAGGGTTAGCAATTATCCCTGTTGAAAAGTACGCGCTCCTCCTGTCTGAAAATTAGCCAGATTAATATACCTTACCAGTTGGCCCAGATTGATTCCTTAAAACCCTCTCTCCCCTGCGCACTGCAAACCCCAGCTGAACTGCAGACTTAAGTTCCACCAATTTCATTTCCCTCCTTATAACCCTGCCAGATAGCAGGACCAAGGTTTAAAAGGCTAGAGTAAGCCCCCATTCCCTAGGACCTGGTTCATTTGTCTAGGTCCATTGCTGGGAGGACAACCAGCAGTGGTTCATGATTCATTAAGGGCTCTACAGCTGAACAACCAGGTAGTGTGAGCAGGAGCTCCCTGGCTAAGGAGTGTGGACCCTCTCTGACCAAGATTTCTTTTTGAGGGAAAAAAGGTTAAAAATGTTCAGAGTCCAAGTCTTGATAAAATTGAGAAATTGATCATGAAACAGGGTCAGAATCTCTGGGAGGTGGTCTCCTTTAAAGGTCCACATCCTGTTCAAACTTTAAGAGAAGCATTTAAAAAGAGTGTGAGGAGAAATGAGAAGCTCTTGACATTGGAAGGTCATGACCTGGGATTTGGATGGCATGCTTATTTGTGGTATGATAAAGGTCAACGGAGACTTCAAAAATCATTATATTAGGAGATCCATTTTGAGAATTTGGAATAAACACAAACCGAGTTTATCACAGAAGACACCACTTTGGATTTCAAAACAGGAAGCATTTTATAGAAGGGAGATGACTACCAAACAGGGATGGTTGACTTACAGAGACTTACTAGAATTCTCACATGGAGACTGTAAATTAAAGACAAGGGAGAATTTAAAAGCTAAAGGTTATGAATGTCAATGGTTTTTCTATGCTCAACTTCTAGAAAGGTTCAAATCAGATAAAAAATTATGGGGCTTTGATTATGAAAAGACAGTTTGAAAAAGAAGGAACATTTAATCATCTTTGGTGGACTTGTCCTAAAGCTAAAAAATTTTGGTCACAAATTCATATAATAATACAAAAAATGTTGAAGATCAATATACAATTTAAACCAGAAGCCTTTTTGTTGGGATTAATGGATAAACATTTGGAAAATCAACATGGTATTTTATTTCTATATATGACCACGGCAGCTAGGCTTTTATATGCGCAAAAACAGAAAAGTACAGTATTGCCTTTAATCGAGGACTGGATTACGAAAATGACGAAGTTAGCAGAGATGGCTAAACTTACAGCTCTGATCAGAGATAAAACATTGTCTATTTTTATGGTTAACTGGAAATCCCCTATTGGAGTTTCTTCATGAGAGAGACAAGGAAAAATGAACTGATGATTTGTGGATTTAATTTTTAAGAAGATAAATTTGGGAAAAATAAATAGAAGGGGGACAGTATTGGAAATGACAAATTTTGGAGCTATCAAAACTAAAAGTATAATGTTTGTTAAAATATGACAGGTGTATAGAAAAATGGAAAATAAAGCCTGTATTATTGTTCTTTGTTATTTCTAATCTTTGTCTTTCTTTTTTGTATTCTTTTTTCTTTACTTTTTAAAATTTCTTTGCCCTTTTTACTGGGCTTTTAATCTTACTAATAAAATTTTAAAAATTCATGAGAAAAAAAGTGTGAGAAGAAGCTTAAAAGTTCTAAAAAAGACACATGTGCAACATGGGATTTATGGATCGCCCTCAATGACTGAGCAAGCACACCCCAAGAAGCTCAAGAAGCAATTAAAATTCAGGCCCAGGAATTAGATAAGTTAAGGTCAGAAAGATTCGACCACCTGGTAGATAAAAACATATTTGTTTCCGCTGCCCAAAGGAACGAGTTAAAGTTAGCTGAGTCCCAAGCCTGTACCCTAGATCTTGAACTCTAGGTAGCCGAGTTACAAGAACAGCTTGCCCAGACGCGGCAAGCCATCCAATTCCTTGCCAGCCAGGCAAAAGAACAGCATGCTGCAGTAAGTCACGAGGCATACCAGCAGAAGAACGATTCCCTTAAACAGCAGCTAGGACTCCAAACTGCCCTGATCACCTCCATCCACCTGGAGATTCTCCCTGATCTCCCAAGCCCCGACTCCTACTGGTCCTTACTGAGGGACTCTGTGCCCTCTGCCCCATTTAATGTTCAGCCTGAGGAGAAACCACTCGTTCTCCTCCACCCAGTCAAGGAAAAAATTGTAGAGAAATGCACTGTGAATAGCAAATGCGAGCACCAGGAAATCATGCAAGAAGCCCCCTGGATGCCCACCGAGGCCCCTTTAATAAAGAAACAGGAATTAGCTGGCTCACAATCATCTCTAACGCTCACCTCATGGCCACCGGAGATGACCTGACCCAATTAGCTAGATTGTGTGCATCTGGAACAGACGTGCCAGCCACTGAAACTGCCATTGCCACCTGTGGTCTCACTACCCTTGAAGCCAAGCAATGGATGAAAGAAGTTGTCCACTTAATTTGGTCAGGACAGACGGCAGAGATGCTATTTGTTATGGAGCGCCAGCTCCAGGCAAGAATCCCAAAGCTCATGTTGCCCGTTAAAAGCTCCTTGCTGTTGTGGCCAAGAAAGTAGAAGGCCAGGATGGGGTCTACAATTTTGACTATAAAGTTTTTAAGCAGCCCCTATATACCAGCTTAAACTCCCAATCTAAAATAACCTTGGACCCCATAGATACGATCTACATCTGAATACACTAAAAATGCTTTAAACCTATTGCAAAAATTCATTGTAGTATTACACTTACCTCCAAATAACTCTTTGAGGAAGTCTTGCCAGAGCATGTGCCAATTTATGTGCTATATCTTCAGACAAATATTTCACTCCTGCTCCAAATGAAACAAGTACAAAGCCATTTTCATTAGCACCATCCACCCATGTCTGGAGATCCTGAAGAAATAAAGACTTGCTGTCAAGACTAACAAGCATAATACTGCTTACTTTGTATCTAAATATTGGGAAACACCTTTATTAATAAAGGATGAGATGTGGAAAATCCACATGATGCTAAAACTTCCATTGAAGCTGTGTCAGCAATGTATTTGTTTATAAGCACCATCCAGTCCTTCTACACAGGGCATGAGTAAAATGCAAATAACACTGCTTTGTACCAGATCAGTGCAGAATAAGCAGACAATCCAAGGGAAAGGAAGCTCCCACTGGCACCCCATTTATGGAGCTGGAGGTAGAAAATAGGAAGGGATCAAACAAAAGTTTGGGCACATCACTTTAGAAGGTTCCTTTCTATTTCTCTTCAGTCCCATAAGGAAGGGGATACTATTAGGGGTGTGCGGTTCAGAAATCCGTTTCAGGGAAAATTCCCGAATCGGAACCGATCCGTAAAGATTTGGAAATCCCGAATCAAAGCTTTCTGAAGCATTTGGAATGCCTCAGAAAACTTCGGGGCTTAGTTTAAAGGGCCCTGCTGCTGCTTGCAAGCAGTGGTGGGGCCCTTTAAACACCATCCAAACAGCCTCCACCCCCACTTACTTTGGCCCTGCGATGGCTTCGGCTGTCCCCGCCGCCCGCAGAGCCGCAGAGGGGCGGAGGAGGCGGTGTGGTAGGAGGTGGTGCGGCAGCAGAGGAGCCGGCTGGCTCCAGGCCGCCGCTGCCATGCGCCGCCACTGCAGCTGCCACCATTCAGCTGATCACCCTCCCCCCTCCCTCCAGCACAAGGTAAGTGGGTGAGGTGTGGAGGGGTTGCCGTGGGGGTGGGGGTGGAGGAGTCGCTTCAGTATGCTCCGAATATTTACAGAGCATACCGAAGCGAGTAAAATACCACAAATCGCTGCTTCGGAATTATGGTACTCCCGAATTTCCCCCCGCTTTGGGTAAACCCGAAGCGGGAAACCTGAATCGACCTGGCCCTGCACATCCCTAGATACTATGCAAATAAACCATGAGCAAATAATACATCCCTCTGAATAAACTGCTGAGAGGACTCGGAGAGCCCCCTATCGCTGCTCCATAATGGTGCACTGTGCTTGAGATGGCTATGACACTGCATACTTTTTATGCACATACAGGGCCTGGATACACTGAGTAGATACACTGACTGCTCGGGTCCTCAGCCTTCACAATTTTCTCTCTATGCAAGCAAAGAAATATCAAATTGTTCCCAAAGAATGTGCCATAACAGCCATTTTACTTCCTAAAATAATATCCAGCAGCCAAGAAGTGTTAGCCTAACAGTTATAATCAACAGAAAATGAAAGGCTTTTTACTGTAAGTCTTAGAATAGTTTACTATTGAAAAACTAGAAACCTAAGGTATCTTTCTATGTTTTAGAAGCAAAAGGAAATACCACAAGGAATACACAGGTGTTACTGATAATAATTCCAACTGAAATTAACAGCTTCCCTACCCTTTCTTTCGTAGGTTCTGCTAACATTAACCAGTAACAGTTTCTGTACATCACAGCTATTTCTTGCTTATTGAAAATGTATTTAGAATGGAAACAAAATTAGCTATCTATGAATACAGCCATATATTTTGTATAACAGTGAAGAAAACCATGTTTCATACTAAAAATCTAAATTTGTGGTAAAGAATGAGTGGAGTATGTAGAGGTGTTAAAATTGCAACTCAGAACGAAGCTCTGAACAGTTCAACAATAGCTACTAGCTTGGGAAAATAAACAAAAACTTTGCCAGACAACAGAGGTGCAGTGTTGGGAAAAACAAGTAGGTGAGATAGAGACAGCAGTGGCATGAGCTGTAGCTATTCTTGGCTATACGGAAGCAATGTTATGCGACTCTTATGTTTCAGTACACTTATAATTAAGAAAAGCCTGAAAATTGGAAATTTTCACATCTCTTAGGAAAAGCCCTGACCATGAAATTTACCTTGTACAATCCAGCACAAAGCAAGCCAAATCACACATGAGGCAAGTTTGGATGTCCCATTAAATACTTCAATCAGTCCTGGCATTTTCAATAGTCAGAGAGAATACATATCTAAGCTTCTGGAACACAAGGTGTGTCTATTTACGACCTCAAAACATTACAAAAGGAAGTACTCCTCCACGGGCTGAATATAGACACTGAAAACTAAATGTTATTTTCTTTTTAACCTATCAACTGTTATCATCTAAGAAAAGCTGCACCTTTGTACACTACTGCTATTTTTCCAAGCCTGTAGGGAAGTTCTTTTGATTAGTTTCAGGAAAGCATTTTGGTACACACACATTGTAAAAATATAAATAAGATGTGGCTATCTTACAGTGTACTTGTATCCATAAAACCACCAATAACACATAGATCTGAGCATGAAACCTTGGCATATGCAACTCTTCACGTAGGATGGGCAAGCATAGAAGCCCTGATAGCTGGTGGTTCCTAGCAGGCATGGAAACATTTGCTCCAGTCCAGAGCTGAGCAATTTCCCTAGCACGTTAACCGTCCCACCCCCCGCCCATACACACACACATACAGCTGCCACTGTTCTGAGCTGATATAGTTTCTGATACCAAGAAGGCAATAAGCCAAGCCAATGACAGCACATGCTTTCCAAGTATGCAAGAGCAAGCAGTCCCATGTTCCCCTTTCAGAGGTTGCCAGGAGAAGCAACCGTGTGCACAGCTTGCAGTCCAGTCTTATCCATTTTCACCTATTGAGTACAGCGGGGAGGACTACTCTCAAGAACAGGGTTTTCTCCTCTGGCTGGGGAAGTGAAATGCAGTTGAAAAACCTGAAAGCACATAGAGCAAGACTACAGAGAAGAAGTGGGAGGGGGGACCCTGAGCACCCTTTAAACTTGATTGGATGTGAAGAATGGTTCATATGCTGTGATGTGAGAGAAGAAGAAATCAATGAGGAATGTATCAGCCATGCTGCTCCCAGGCACATTTTTGAAGTAAAGTGGCTTAAGGCATAGTTGGAAGACAAACAGTTGAATTTTCCTTTCTAGTCCACAACTAGAGATCTAAATAAAAAGAGATATTTTTGTTTTAATTTTTGCCCAATATTACTACTGTACTCAGAAATACAAACTGAAGTTTAAATGGCATTAGATCAAAGAAGGAAAAGGAAAGTATAGATACATTACTAAACTGAGATATAAGGCAGATGAAATACTTGAATTGTGTGATCACAATCTGATTAAGTGTTTGAAACAGTTTAAATTGCCTGCACACTATTAAGTTTCCACACCTATCATTGTAAAAGTACTTTAAATTCTCTTAACTCTAGACCACTTCCCATAGTAGTCCAGAATACAGTGCCCTAATGTAAAACAGCAGGTGCATGTTAATTCTTTAGACCAGTGGTTTCCATGCTATTTGATGTATTGACCCATAAATCCAAATTTACTTGATATGTGACCCGCTTAAAACAAATAATAGCAGGCACATATCAATAAAACAGGCAAAAGCTTGGGACTCACTTTCACAGGCTTCATGATCTATATTGGGGGTTGGGCCCACAGGTTGGAAAACACTGCTTTAAACAATCTAATCTCAAGGTCTGCTGGGCCAACAAGTAACTATTCAAAATGGATTGCAAAAACCTTTGTGTAGGTGTAATGTCACAACTCTTGGTTTTCTACTGGTCTCACAAATTATCCATTATTACCTGATACTGGCACTTTGCCAAAACACCACACATATCATTGGGCTATCACATAGCACAGAAATGGATGGAGACAAGGTGTGAAGTTAGAGAATCACTGAGGCATCATCCACAAGGCCACACATAAATCTAGGTTAGCATAGCCCCTTAGTCAACATGTTGCCTTGTAGCACAAGATGCAGGTGAACTGACAGGATGTCACTCTGCTAAAACTTGTACCTATGCACTATCACACTAATTCACAATTACAGCCAATACATTTTTTGCAAGATAGCCGTCTAATATGCTAGTGGACTAAATAAAAGTTATCTGGGAGCTACAAATAATGTTTTCCTCCATGAACCAATAGCTTCAAAACAGTTATCTGAATTAAACTATAACATCACTCTTACGAATAAATCATATCAAACTAGCATTTTCTTTTGTCAAAGTAGCTTGGGTTAACATATTATGTAACCTTCTTTAACATCTTGGCATAGATCAGAAATCAATTAAATTAATTAATTAACTTTAGAAACATAGGATATAGGAATTAGAGATAGGAAGGCCAGAAAAAAATTGGGAAAATGAAGGGGGGGTTTCCCCTCAAGAACTTTTTTACATTTTTCCAAACTGGGAAATCTGGTGAAGCACTGAAACAAGAGCACCTATGAAGTATTTTCTCTCTTGTAATAAGTAAAATTCCATATTTTCTCACTCAAAATAAATAAAGGTCTCAGAACTTGGCTCCCCCCCCCATTTTTCCAGTTGAAAAGAGTGTGACTGGCACAAAGTCACACAACAAGCTTCCACAGCAGAGTGGGGATTCTGATCGGGACATCAGATTCTACTCCACACTGCTAATTACTACCCCACACTGGATAATAATAATACTATACAGTGTATGTTGTATCATATACTGTACAACATATTTACAAGAATATAGTTTGTTGAAATGTAAATAATTTTGGCAGTGATTAATGCATTATAGTGTGTTTAATGTTTCAACTCTGAAAGATGGCCCCCTTACCTAGGCTTATCTGGCCACCTGGATCCATGTCACAGTAACATTGAGACTAGACTACTGTAATGCACTCTACACAGGTCTGCCCTTGAAGTCAACTCAGAGACTCCAGTTGGTACAAAATGCTGCAACTTGGCTACTATCAGGAGCTAGGTGGAGTATGCATATTATACCCGTTCTGTGGTTGAGCCATTGACTATCCATCAGTAGCTCAATTCAAGATACTGGCTATCACATATTAGCCCTTATATCTGCAAGATCACCTCTCCCACTATTTCCGGTTACAAGTTTCACTTATCTGAGCAGGCTGTCAGTCCCTGGCAGTTAGGTTCCCAAGTTCTCCACAGTTAACACACAGATATTACAGTCGAAGTAACTTAATTAGAGATCCATTCAGTACAAGGTTCATAGACAGTGAAATTGGCAGAAGTGACGTAGGTAAGACTAGCAGTGTTAGTTATAGGGCATATTCCCGCCTTAATTTGGACCATTAGGAGGATTGGAGTGAAACATTATTTAGAGCAAGCAGTGAGAAAGATGGACTTATCTTTGGTTCTCAGGAAGAGCACACCATGAGCCAGCTTCGGCTCGCTGTCAAGGACACTAGCTCAGTGGAGCAACAAAAAGGGACCCTTTTCTGTGGCTTCAAAATTTATAGACATTTTCTCTCTCTAGTGAGAACAGTGCTTAGCATCCAGCCTTATGGAGCCTACTTATGTGTCTTGCAGATCCCATGGAATGGGGAGTCTAGAAAGCAGTGGTTCTCAGCATTTCATACCTTATGTCCTACCAGTCCCCCTCTCAAAGAACCTAATGGTGAATTTGAAGACAGTTAAGCTAGAAAAGTATAGAGAACTTGAAAGAAAGATAATCATGAAGTGGTAAAGAACTCCTGTCCAGTTGGCATACATGCTTAAAGGGATGAAACCTAACTGCTGGCATTGCAATGCAAAAGAAGGGCGGTACTCCCACTTATGGTGGGAGTGTCCAAAGGTCATAGATTTTTGGGAAAAGATACGGGGAAAAATAGCATTGGTATGTGTTAACCTTAATATAGATGTAGATCTATTATTCATGGGTGTATTGAGAAACACTAGAATTGAGAAACAAAACCAGGATATTTTTAAAGCAATGTTACTAGGTGCACATGCAGTGATTGCATACGGTTGGAAGGAGAATTTAAAATGGACCTTAGAAAGATGGAATGATTACTTGTATGAATATATTCAATCGGATATGTTGGAATGTTTAAAAAAAGATAAGGCATGGGATGGAAAAATGGAGGAGATAAAAGAGAAATGGTCTGTATATTTTCAATGGGTATATAATGGAGAAGCCAATACAGCTATATTTGGAAAATTGGAAAAAATGTGCTCGTGGCTAAAAATTTAATTTGTAGTTATAGGATGGCCACCTTGCGGGGGGGGGAGGGTTACAAAAGGGGTAAAAGATGTATCATAGGAGAACTGGGACTGTATTGTAATGTAATATGTGATGCATTAAAAAAAAAGAACCTGAGTCTTCACCCTGATGGGAACAAAAGGCCACTTTTTCCAAGAAGGCCACTTACATGTTTACAGACATTCTGTTATTAAATTTATTACTTACAATAAGTTTTAAGGATATTAAAACAGTACTTTGGTGCAGTATTGCTAGAAGTAATTTTATTGCTATTAAACAAAAAGTTATTATTTTGTTTAGTGGTTAAAATTATAATAATGCTGTTTTAAGTATAAATTTTATTGCTATAGTAACTGTAAAACAAATTCAAGTAATATTATTGGAACAGAGAGAAACTGAACTCTTACAGGGCAATCTTAAGCATAGTTAGTCCCGTCTAAGCCCATTGATTTGCTTAGGATTGCACTGTTAGTTATTGTTATGAAATCCTGTGTCTCACCTAGCTCTGTATCCCACCAGTTTACACATCGCACCAGTTGAGAACTACTAGTTTAGAGAGTTCTCTTCCTAACTGATTGATCCCTTGTTTGCTTAGAACCATCTTCTAAAACACTAACCTTGTATTCTGACCAAGCAATGACCCCAATTCATATTATTACCCTGATATTTTCTGGCATTCCAACCTCATATTTTCTTTCCTATAATGAATTCTAATGCAGGATGAACCAAATGTTATTTTCACTGCCAGGAAAAATTCAAATTTCACATAAGTGATCGTGCAAAGGGCATATTATGAAATTAGCTGAATTTAAATTAGTGGTATGCAAAACTCCACATTTATAAGTGAGGATATCAAGTGTGCAAATGTGGTATACTGAAGTTCTCCTTGTAGTTGGATACTCAGAATTATTGCTTAGTTCTCTAAACATTTTAGTATTCATAAAAATATCAAACAGAAATGGTATTGTGCTTAGTCTACTATGTGATCTTTGTTCTCTTTGGTTTTTCTAATTAGCTATTCTTAGCAGGTTTAAACGCTAAATGCACAGCTGTGACTATAGTGTGAGGTCCCAGCTGGCAGTAACCAGTGGTGCCTAATACTGAGCTTTGTTTCAGAAAAACAAAGCACACAAATACAAATGTAACTGGACTTCTTAAAATGTTTGAAGCTTTCCCTATTCAGCTGTTGGAATAAAAATGTGGTCACAATTCACAGAAAAATATAGACGATTCCACTGCACAAGAAAAAATATTCATAATATTTAATTTGGAAAATAAGATGAAAACCACATTAATAAATATAATGGTGACCCTTATAAGGATTCCAGCTCATTTATTATATGTTACACGTTTCCAGAACCTTAAAATGTTGTGAAAATCAGAATCGTAAGCACTGGTTTGCTGGTGTTTACTTCTGAGATCATCATTTCTGAAGTCTTGGTTAATTATTCAGACTAAGAAAGAGGGACACCTCAGATTGGTACACTGAGGATTTTAAGAATTTCCCCAACAGTAGGTTCATATGGGAGACTTCTGAAGTACATGCTTTACCTGCGAAAAGCAGCAGTGGGTGTAGTATGTGACATGGCCTGATCTGCTTACAACAGCTGGGTAACAAAATGTATGCTGAACAGGAGAGGAAATTGGATCAGCCTAATATGGGGTTTACATACCTGTAACTGTTGTTCATTGAGTTCTTCTGTGCAGACACACATGGGGACTGCGCAAGCGCAGGCCTGCCGACGGAGGAATCCGATAGCTTCCAAAGAGCTCCGCTAGGGGTCGCCACCGGCCAGTCATGTAGCCCAACCGCCTTTCCCACCTAAACGGGGCACGTGACCTGGGCGGGGCGACCCCCTCTCCCTCAGTTCTCCTGAGCCGCCGCGAACTCCACCATTCCACATCTGAGAGTTCACAGCGGGACAGGAGGGAGGGATGTGTGTCTGCTCAGAAGAACTCAATGAACAACAGTTACAGGTATGTAAATCCCGTATTCATTTTCGTTCTTCTGTGCATCCCCACATGGGGAGAGTACCAAGCTCCAGACACAATAAAAGGAGGCGGGTGAGAACTCTGCAGAAGAAGTACAACTTTTATTATCAATAAAAAACCAAACGTGAAAATTCAGACTAAGATGACATCTCATAAGAACACACAACACAACAGCAATCACCCAAAAAACTCCTCCTTGCTTTATTATTATTATCGTATTACACAAACAAAGAATGCAGAACGGCCTTGGCCACTGCCACATCCTGAGAAGTGTTGACGTCAATTGCATAATGTTTAATAAAAGTGTCAGATGAAGACCAAGTTGCAGCCTTACATATATGCGCTAAAGGGACCCCCTTCAAAAACGCAGAAGATGAAGCTTGGGACCTTGTGGAATAAGCCTTAACTTGCAAGGGACAAGACACCTTGGCCTGACTATATGCCTTCTGTATGGCCGAAACGATCCACCTAGAGATGGTTTGGGAAGAAGCTCTCTTCCCCTTATTGCCACCTGCAAAACAAATGAACAGGTGCTCGTTGCTCCTAAAGGACTTAGTCCTAGATAGAAAGACAGGGCACGCTTCAAATCCAAGGAATGCAAGGCCCATTCCCAACCTGATTGAGGGTTCGGGAAAAAAACGGGCAAGGCAATGTCTTGTACCATATGGAAAGACGACACTACCTTAGGCAAAAATTTAATACATGGTCTCAAAACCACCCTATTAGGGTGGAACTGCAAGAAGGGTGGGTCAATTCTCAGCGCAGACAACTTGCTTACCCTCCTCGCAGATGTAACAGTAACGAGAAAACAAACTTTCCAAGATAGGAGTTTCAAAGAGTATGTCGCCAAAGGCTCAAACGGTGGCAACATTAATTGCGACAGCACGAGGGACAAGGATCACTGCGGAACAGGGTGCAACAGTGGAGGATATAAATTCATCATTCCCTTTAGAAACCTCTGGGAGAGCTTGTGTGAGAATACTGAGGTTCCCTCAACCTGTTGATGAAAAGCCGAAATGGCATCCAAATGCACCTTGAGAGAGGACGTAGCCAGCCCTTGTGTTCTTAGGTAACATAAATAATCTAGCACAGCGTAGAGGGGGCAGGAGTCAGGTAAGTACCCCTTAGTTTGAACCCACTTGGAAAAACGTGTCCACTTAGCCTTGTAAGAGAGCCTAGTGGACGGTCTCCTAGCATTAAGCAAAACTGACCTAACCTCCTCAGAGAAATTATCTATTGAGGGTATATTCGCCAAGCCGTCAAATGTAGCCTTTCGGGGTCGTGATGGAATAGAGCCCCCCATGTCAGGATATCTGGGGCCAAGGGAAGGGATATGAACATCTGTTTGGACCGCTCTAGAAGTTTTGCCCACCAAATCTGCCTTGGCCAATACGGGGTGACTAGAATACAATCCGTGTTGTCCTGCTGAACTTTGCAGAGCACCTTGGCAATGAGGGGAATTGGCGAGAACATGTAGTAGAGGCGACCTGTCCAAACCAACTGGAAAGCGTCCCCCGTCGAGCGGGGGTCGCTCCCTGCAAGGGAACAGAAAAACGGGGCTTTTGCATTTTGCATTGTGGCAAACAAATCCATATCTGGAAAGCCCCACCACAGAAATACAGGCTCGAGGTACACCATATTCAGCGACCACTCGTGATTGGAGAGCACCAGTCTGCTGAGCACATCCGCCCTGGAGTTGTCGGTTCCTGCTACATGAATAGCGTGCAGGGCCACACCATTCACAATTGCCCATTCCCAAAGGGCAGCAGCCTCCCTGCACAGGGTTAAGGATGCAGTTCCGCCTTGTTTGTTTACATAACACATTGCAGTGGTATTGTCTGTACGAATCTGCACACTCTTGTTCCTGACGAGAGCTGTAAAAGAGACAAGAGCGAAGCGAATGGCCCTAAGTTCCAACACATTAATATGAAGTGATTGCTCAGAATGTCCCCACACCTCATGAATAGAAAGGGAACCACAGTAAGCTCCCCAACCATATGTGGAAGCATCCGTAGTAACACTCAGCTCCCAATACTGGGGTCCAAAACTGACGCCACAAGTGAGGTTAGAACCCAAGGTCCACCAAAGTAAGGAGCGAAGCACTGACCGAGGGATAGCAAAACGTCGGTTTGGAGAATGTACAACTGGGTTAAAGCGTCTCACAAACCAATTTTGCAAGCTCCGCATATTAAGGCGGGCAACGGGACTACCGCTGTGGCAGCAGCCATGTGTCCCAGCAGTTTTTGAATACCCTTGGCAGTCTGATATCTATTCCTAGAGAACAGTGAAACCATGGAGCGAATTGTTCTAACCCTGTCAGGGCAAGGTCGCTCTACCCAACCTAGAGTCAAGGTCTGCTCCAATATAGGACAACTTAGTACATGGTACCAGCTTAGACTTGGCGGTATTTATCACTAGGCCCAGCTGCAGACAGACCGTAGTGACCAAGGTGACATCCCTTCTCAGCTTATCTTCCGATGGCGCCGACAAAAGCCAGTCATCCAAGTACGGGAAAATAGAGCAACCCAGTGTCCTCAGGTAAGCAACTACAGGGGCCATACATTTAGTGAACACCCTAGGGGCGGTAGCCAAACCAAAGGGTAACACAGTGTATTGATACACCCTATCATGGTATTTAAAACACAGGTATTTCCTATGGTCCTTTCTAATTCCCACATGGAAATAAGCATCTTTGAGGTCTAGGACCGCAAACCAGTCCCCCTGGGAGAGAAGAGACAGGACCTCTGAAAGGGTGACCATCTTAAATTTAGAAGATCGGAGATATAGATTTAAACCCCGCAAATCCAAAATAGGTCGTAGATCACCATCTTTCTTTGGTACTAGAAAGAATCTCAAGAAGAAACCACGAAAAACAGGCAAACCAGACATTTCCTCAATTGCCCCTTTATTTATTAGAGATTGAATCTCCATCTCTAATTCAGGCATCGTATTAGTGAGCGCCTCTGCAGTTAACATGCAAGGAGGCCTGGCCACAAACTCCAACCCATATCCCTGTCCAATGATGGATAAAACCCAAGAGTCCGACATAATCAATTCCCATTCAGGAAGATACGGCATCAGTCTCTCAGTGTAACAGGGATCAGGATCGGGTGGCAGTGCCGGAAGTCAAAACTGTTACCCGGGGCCCTGGGCATCCCTATTGCATTGAGCAGGAGGTTGAGGTGGCCTCTGTCAGTAAGGTTGCCTCTTGGGCTGGTGAGGTTGGTAAGGTTGGAAGGGCCTTGAGTAAGCATACTGCTGCTGCTGGTAGTGGCAGCCAGAGCGGTCGTAGCGCTGGTACCCATAGTGGTGTTTGGGAAAATACCTCGGCTTGTAAAAGCGTTGATCACCTGGGACAATGCTCAACGACTTCTCAGTCAGGCGGTTTTTTCCGTTTCTGGGACAACACCTCATCAATCGCAGCCGAAAATAGGGTAGTCCCCTCAAAGGGCATGTCTTCCACCTTAGCCCTGGTGTCAGGCGGCAAGGCAGTGGACCAGAGCCAAGTGTGTCGTCTCAGCAATATAGAACTCGCCATGCCTTTCGCCGAAGTTTCCGCAGCATGTCTGCCAGCGTTCATCTGCTGTTTAGATACCCGAATAGCTTCGGTCTGCAACAGCGTGAAGAGTGCTCTTTTATCGTCAGGGAGGCCAGTAACATACTCCGATAACTTCTCCCAAAGATATAGTTGGTAGCCTCCCATGACCACCTGGTGATTGCCAATCCGAAGGCCAAGCGCCGAAATGGAATACTGGCGTCTGCCCAGGCCATCCAGCTTCCTGCCCTCCTTGTCAACTGGGGTGGGGTGCACCAGGCCGCTGCCGTTGAAACTCCTCGGCCACCAAGGATGAAGGGACCGGGTGCTTGAACAAAGAAGGCCAGGTATCTTGTTTCACCTTATACATCGCCTCGACCCTCTTGGAAGTAGGTGGCATTTCAGCTGGTCTCTCCCATGCCTTTAGAATGACCTCGTCTAAGCCATCAACGATGGGGAATCCAATGGCCGCGGGTGCGTCACTATAGAGCCTTCCCAACAGCTTCCCTCCTCCCTTGGGAACCGAGGAGGAGACATCAAGGTCCAATGCTTGCGCCATTCTGGACATCTGCTCAGCGTAAAGCCTCAGATCCTCATAAGGGGACGTAGCCACAGGTCCCACATTTTCATCAGGTGGTGGATCCGAAGCCTCGGATCCGGCATCCTGAGACGCCTGTTGGGGAACTGCACCCTCCTCTTTGGAGTCGATAAGCTCCAGAACCGGGGAGGGGGGAGGCAGCCACGCCATTCTGGTCGGAGCCGGAGGCCTCAGATCCGGGTAGTCAGGAACAGGCAGGAGCCCTGGACAGCAATAATGACTCGGAGGCGCACAACAAGGCATCAAACGATGACGGTGAACAGGTTGCCCGATCCGACAGACCACCGAGCTAGAATCGCTTCTTGCACCTGAGTCGGAGGGTGAGACCCTTTCCCCGATTTCCCCGATGTGGAGGGGTTGGCTGCGAGGACCTTTTCCCAAAGAGAGGCCTTAAGGCACTGGGCTCGCTCATTCCGTGCCTTGGGGGTGAATTGTTGACAGAAACGACAGGTCTCCACCTTGTGGCCCTCCCCCAAACAAATAAGGCACATATCATGCTGATCGGAATGCGTCATTTTCATCCCACATTGGGCACATTTTTAAAAAAGGGCCTTCTGTGCCATTCCAAAAGATCAGGCAGTCTGAAAAAACGGGCCGTGAGTGAAAATACCGAGATCAACTTTACCGAGACGACGAGAGACAACGAAGCGATATCCAAGAAACCAGTCCTAAAGTTCAATACCAAAATTTTCAGTCAGAGAAAAAATAGTGAGATGAGCTCAGAAGCACAGATCCTCTCTTCGCGGCAGCTAAGAGAGAACTGAGGGAGAGGGGGTCGCCCCACCCAGGTCACGTGCCCCGTTTAGGCGGGAAAGGCGGTTGGGCTACATGACTGGCCGGTGGCGACCCCTAGCAGAGCTCTTTGGAAGCTATCAGATTCCTCCGTCGGCAGGCCTGCGCTTGCGCAGTCCCCATGTGGGGATGCACAGAAGAACGAAAATGAACAATTTCTTCTTCCATCCCTTCCAATAAGTGACAGTGGGCCACATGTGACCATCACATATGTGAAGAGGGGACAAGGGAGGGGTAGGGCAGCTCAGCCACTCCTCCCTTTGCTTGCCTCTACATGTACCATCTGCACACTGAGAGCAGGATTGTGTCCAAAAAATTAATTCGAAGTAGTTACTACAGAGGGAGATTATATAAAAAGGAATTGCTGAATACCATAACATCCAAATGTATTATCCAATCATGATTTTAATCACCAATATTTTATGCCATCTACCCAATCTGTAACAGTTAAGCAATACAAAGCCTTTCAGTTTATGGATAACCATAAATGTAGATTCTATAGCTGCAAAGGGCAACATAAAGAAATAGGACAAGTTGCATGAGCTAAACCTTGTGTACACTACAGTTTACTGCATGGTAAAACTGTTTCTGGAATGTACCAGACCAGAATTCATAAATAGAATATGTGTCTAAATGCCTTGTCCGGGGTCTGAGTCCCAGCCCCCAGACTTGCCAGGAGGGAGCAGTGGGAGGCAACCGGGAGGCAGTGGCCCTACCACCCCAGCCAGCAACCAGGTCCAGAACCTGCCCACTCCAGGGGGAAGGGGCGAAAGGCCAAAGCCTCAGAGGGCTGGAGGGAGCAGGGAGAGACCAGCCAGTCCCACCCTCCAGGGGGAAGAGAGGGGGCTAAGCAGGACAGAGGAAAAGGGCCAAGGCAGGGGGAACAGGGACCCAGCAGCAGCCCAAACAGAGCCCTTACCAGCCAAGGAGGAGAAGCAGCCACTACAGCCCAGAGCCACACCCCGGCTAGAGGACAGCAGCCTGGCTCAGGTGTTGCTAGGAGCCAAGCCCCTCCAGGTGGAGCTGCCACAGGCATTCTGGGGGAGGAGATGGGTAGCCTTGCCCAGCATCAATGAGCAGGCAGCCCAGAAGCTGGCCAGGGCAGCTCCTTGTGAGCAAGGCCAGGGAAGCTCAGCAGCGCAGAAGCCGGCTGGGGCAGCTCCTCACGAGAAAGGCCAGGCATGCTCAGCAGCACAGAAGCTGGCTGGGGCAGTTCCTCATGAGCAAGGCCAGGCAAGCTCAGCAGTTCAAAGGCCTACTGGGGCAGCTCCTCATGAGCAAGGCCAAGGAGACCTCAGCTGGGGATGGCTCGCATTCAACCCCACCCTGCCAGCAAGGCAAGGAAGCCAAGAAGGGATTAGTGGTAGGAGGGAAACACCTGAGGGAAGGCACAGCTGGGCCAAGTCAGGAGAGGGAACAAACCTAGAAGGAGGGCGGGGCGGGGAAAGGAAACCCTATATAAGATGGCTAGGAAGAGCTTTGAGGTGGTGGATGTGAGTAAGGAGTGATGGTGTGGAGTGAGAGCAGAGCAGCGTGAGAGCAAAGGCTGGGAGGAAAGTGGATGAAGGAGATGGCAGAGGCCAAAGAGGGTGAGTGGCACAGATTGAACAGGCCAGCGAGTGGATTGAGAGGGAGTCTGGGTGATGTATACTGCCCCTCCTTCCACAGAGCAGGGTCCTGCAGAATCCCTACCCCCCCTTTGATGTCAGAAGCATGCTGTCCAGTGCCCCGCCCAGTGGTGGCTGCTGCAAGCCCTGACATGCCTCTCATCAATAAATCAACCAATAATAAAAATATTATTCCTACATGTAGAAAACTAGCATGTCAGGAGGAGGCTAGGCTTAAAAAACATCACCCTGATCCTCCATTTTTAATGCACAGTCAGTTTATTTATACAGGGAAATAATCATACAGTAGAAAAGAACAAGAGTGCAGTAGCTCTTATAAGACTAACATTTGTGGTAGGGTATGAGTAGGGTTGCCAGCCTCCAGGTAGTGACTGGAGATCTCCTGGAATTACAACTGGTCTCCAGGCCACAGATATCAGTTTACCTGGAGAAAATGCCTACTTTGGGGTGTGGACTCAGGAATTATGCCATGCCAAGGTCCTTTCCCTCCCTAAACCCCACTTTTTCCAGGTTTCACCCCCCCCCCCCAGATCTCCAGGAGTTTTCCAACTTGGAGCTGGCAACCCTAGGTATGAGCTTTCATGAGTCACCACTCACTTCTTCAGATACAGCAAAAATGTGAGTCCATCTATCCTTGTATCTTGGAGAGTGAACTGATTTCAGATGCTGAATGACAATAGCAGGTAAATGATAGTAGCCAGTGAATAACAATAGCAGGCATGATTTGACAGAGTGGGGTATGTAGAGGGGTAGTACGTGTGGTCTCGATTCAATCCAGGTGGATGCATTGTCTTGCGCTTCATTATCAATTGCAATTCAGCAGTCTCTCTAATCTCCCTTTGAAATTCCTCTGCAGGATAACTGCTACTTTTAGGCCAGCCAATGAATGTTCTGGAAGGTTAAAATGTCCCCCCACTGGTTTTTGAATGTTGTGGTTTCTGATGTCAGACTTAAGACAAACTACTCCTCCTCATCCTCTAATGTGATTTATGCTATCACCTGTCAGCAATGATTTTCCAACCTTTACATTGGACAAACTGGCCAGTCCCTTCATAAGTCTGACATCAGAAACTGCAACATTAAAAAAAACCAGGGGAGAACATTTTAACTTTCCAAGACATTCCGTTGCTGACCTAAAAGTAGCAGTTGCCCTGCAGAGGGAATTTCAAAGGGAGATTAGAAAGAGAAACTGCTGAATTGCTCTTTTCTACCGCTACAGACAGATTAACATGGCTACCCATCTCAATCAATCATATAGTTTTCTATTTACAATTAGCTGTTCTCTGCCCAAGAAAGATGTTTAATTAATGTGAATCTTAATAATTACATCATATATTTGTGACTATTAACGGAATGATTAGATATGGCAATGAAAGTTTCTCATAATTACTTCCGTAAAAGTTAGAAAGATACTTTAGGACAAGATTGAACGAATGATTCTCATATTATAATTTATTATTGAATGATTATTCCAAAACACAACTAAAACAAAGCTGAAATGCACATGAATTTTTAACAGCATTGCTATTAAAACTTATGTTCCTTGAGTTCTGATAAAAAAGAGTCCAGTAGCACCTTTAAGACTAACCAACTTTACTGTAGCATAAGCTTTCGAGAATCACAGTTCTCTTCGTCAGATGCATGGAGGGTAAAAAGAAACTGGTCAGATATATCGGTGGAGAGGGGAGTAGATGCGATCAGTGGCTTCTGACAATGGGATCAGTTTGCTTCTGATAATGAGATAACCATTCATAGTCTCTATTCAATCCAAGCCTGACTGAGTCAAATTTACATATGAATTCCAATTCAGCAGCTTCCCGTTGGATTCTGTTTTTGAAAAGTATCTGTTGAACTACAGTGACCTTTGATGGAATGTCCTGATAGATTGAAGTGTTCTCCCACTGGTTTCTGGACGTTGCCATTTTTAATGTCAGATTTGTGTCCATTTATTCTTTTGCGCAGAGGTTGGCTGGTTTGTCCAATGTACAGAGCAGATGGACATTGTTGGCACATGAGGGCATATATCACGTTGGAGGATGAGCAGCTGTAAGAGCCAGAGATAGTGTAGTTAACACCATTGAGTTCAGTAATTGTATTTCCTGGGTAGATATAAGGGCAGAGCTGGCATCTGGGTCTGTTGCAGGGTCTGGTACCTGTGTTGTTGACTCTGCTAGCTGATTCATGGTTGTAAGTGAGAAGTCGTTTAAGGTTGGGGGGCTGTCTGTAGGCAAGGAGAGGTCTTCCACTCAAGGCTTGTGAGAGAGAGGCATCATTTTCCAAGATGGATTGTAGATCGCTGATGATACGTTGGATGGGTTTGAGCTGGGAACTATAGGTAACATCCAGTGGTGTTCTGTTGTTAGTTCCTTTAGGTTTGTCCTGGAGCAGGCTGTTTCTGGGTACTACTGTAAACAACAACTGGGCGGAGACTTAGATATATAAATTCAAACTGTATTATCAGTGCTAAGTGCAATAAATACCAATACAATAGAAAAATTCATACAGTAATAAATACTACCAACTTGATGATCTGTATCAATATGTACAATATATACAGAAATCTTCCACTCTAGTGAGTTGTGACAATAAATACATCAAAACAAGAATATGGCAATAGGCACAGCAGGTAAAGATCTATAACAGCCACCAGTCCAATCCCATATAGGGAATAATCAAGCCAATGGGCATAGTTGCCGACGGGATGCTGCAAAGCAACTTTCTCCAATACCCGTTTCGTATTTCTTCCTCCTGGGCACTCTGTAGTCTGGTGAAACTAGAAGGAGCCTGCCATTACACAGCCATACAGTCATTCCATGAAGATAATGATATAATGTATCATAATCATTTCACCAGACTACAGAGTGCCCAGGAGGAAGAAATACGAAACGGGTTATAGATCTGTTATAGATCCTTACCTGCTGTGCCTATTGCCATATTCTTGTTTTGATGTATTTATTGTCACAACTCACTAGAGTGGAAGATTTCTGTATATATTGTACATATTGATACAGATCATCAAGTTGGTAGTATTTATTACTGTATGAATTTTTCTATTGTATTGGTATTTATTGCACTTAGCACTTTGCACTAATAATACAGTTTGAATTTATATATCTAAGTCTCCGCCCAGTTGTTGTTTACAGTAGGTCTGTTGCACTGGGAGGCTCCGTTTGTGGTTTGTTTCTGGGTACTAGTCTGGCCCTGTCGATTTGTTTCCTCACTTCATTTGGTGGGTACTATAGCCCCAAAAATGCTTGTTGTAAATCTCTTAAGTGGGAATCCCAATCAAGAGCATTGGAGCAGATATGATTAAAACGTAAGGCTTGGCTGTAGACAATTGACCGAGTGGTATGTTTAGGGTGGTAGCTGGAGGCATGTAGATATGAATATCGGTCAGTGGGTTTCCGGTATAAGGTGGTATTTATCTGTCCATTATGTAGTTGTACAGTGGTGTCCAGGAAGTGTACCTGTTGTGTAGAGTGGTCTGACCAGTTTCTTCTTACCCTCCACGCATCTGACGAAGAGAACTGTGATTCTTGAAAGCTTATGCTACTGTAAAATTGGTTAGACTTAAAGGTGCTACTGGACTCTTTTCTATTTTGCTACTACAGACTAACATGGCTAACTCCTCTGGATCTATGACCATTGAGTTCTAATGCGAATTATGAAATGTCTAGCACAGACAAGCAAAAATAGGTCACACAATTCATCTGAGAACTACTAGCCAGTTTCCAAGGGACCTTTCAGTGCCTTCTCGTTATGAGATTCTTGCAAAGAATGGTTTTATAACTCATCAACAAATACCTCTGATGTTCTTAAGCAACAGTACATATTCAGGATCCTAGAATAATTACAGATTAACTGTTCAGAAGAGACACTGAGTATGTACTCATGTTTTATTTAAAACATGTGGGTATACTAATTATTTTTAATTCAAAAAATTTTAAGTATTGAAGTTAGCTCTCCCCTCGTATTATGAACCTGTTCTACAATAAAAACCCTTTGACTCCACATTCTTGGAAGCTAAAAACAGAAATGCAGTCAGTAAGTCCCTGGCTGAAATGTTGCTTCCACTACAAATTTATTAGGAAGTCTTAGACAAGACCTCATATGGAACCACACTATGTGCTTGCTGTAAAGACTACAGGGCAATGTATGTGAAGCCCTTTAAAGTGCTTATCCTTACTAATTCAAAGTAATACTGCACTGGGGTTATCATCCTCTAGGCAGGGCCTGGAATACATCCAGAATGATCTCCAGACTACAGAGATGCATTCTAGAAAAACTGGCAACTTCAGAAGGTTGATTCTATGGCATCACAGCCCTGCTGAGCTCTCTCTCCTCCCCATGCTCTGCCCCCAATTCTCCAGGATATTCCCAACCTGGAGTTGGCAACCCAACACTCTTATATTTTCTACGCTGTTATATGAATGACTTGGAGGAAGAAACTATTAGCTATTGAATACTTATTTGTTTATTTTATACAGTTTTAAAGGTAGCATGCTAAAAACTTTCCATTTTCTTTTAAAAATTCTGGAGTGTTCATTTTTTCAGAAGTTGTAAAAACAGTATGAATATCTAAAAATCCCATCAGAATTCCTAACGCAAAGAAAAGCCTTTTGCTATAGTACTGCTCTGTTCTACATCCTGTCCTTTGTTCATTAAGCTCCTTTAACAGATTATTAACCCCCAAATGTTTTAATAACCTTTTGAAATGTCTATCTAAAATTGCAGCAGTGTTGCACAGACATGGTTTCTTTTAATCTAAATAAACCCTTATATAAATATTTATTAATGGTGTTGATCACCTGACAATTCAGAGTTTGTTCACGTTATATTTCCATGGTTAGATCCATGAAAGCACCTCCTAACCAAAAGTTACACCCTTCTAAATTCATTGAAGTCAATGGGTTTAGAAGGGTCCAAGTGTTTCAGATAGCCCTGTTGGTCACATAACCAGTGTTGACATATCATAAACAACAACTGTTTTCTTTCCTTTGTATGGTTCTAACCTGAAATGATGCCAACAGCCTCAACAGGCATCAACTATACATTTTATTTTATTGCAACATACAAACACACACAAAGGCAACACGGCAGGAGAGAGAATGGTTGCACAGAACCTTTTTTAAGGGGCATCAGCAGAGTCTAACTTATTCTCTACAATTTTTTTTACAAGTTTATGAAGAACTGCATTTTTCATTCCAGCTATATTATTTCCATGTGTAATATTCAAGAAACAGAGAGAACAAGTAACTTTTTAAATATACTTCAATAAGCTTAATTACATTAATAAGGAAAAGATCTAGATAAATACTCATTTAATTATTCATATGCAAATATGTCTGGCAGGTTCTTGCTGAAAATAAAGGAGGGAAGCAAGTCTCTATCTCTTTTTTTTACATAGCTGTAAGGGGAAAGGTGAAGGCTGTGTATTTCTCCTCTGTAATTTATTTTAAATGAAAACTGGTAAGTAGTACTTTGGTGCAACCATGCAACAGATTGTTATAATGCTAAGGGTATCTGCAAACTGTTAAAAAAAACATAGAAAATGACAGCCACAGGAGACTGGTTTCAAGAAAAGTGTGGGAGAAACTCTGCATTTGCATCAGCAACTAGAGCTACACAGAGAACTGTTGCTACATGGAAACAGCCTATATCACTGGTAAATAATTCCATTTAAAATCTGAGACAGAATTATCCAGCACTCATAGGACCTCTCAATGGAAATAATCATATACAATTATATAATAATTATATAATCTTGAACCTCCCAATCAGCACTGTTAAGGAGCAAATTTTTAAAAAATGCTTTTGGTGCACGTGTTTAGGAGGAATGAATTCTAAACTGCATTCTGAGTGATAAGTGAGTGGATGGTAGTTCCTCCAGTAAATTAATCAGAAGTAAGACTCCTACTGTATATGTACATTCATAGCTTATATATCCAGTCACTTAACCAGATTAATCTTAAAACAATGTAATTAATTTGTATGGGCAATCAGCATAATTACAAAGAGTGCACAGAGAGCTTTTATTGAAATTTGGGTTGATTTGTTAATAATTTTGTTCAGATTCTTTAACATCACAATGGCATGCTTTCAGATTGGTTAAACAAATCCATTTCAACAGAGAAATGTCTTTTCACCTGTATCCCCACAATCAATTGGGATGAACATTTTAAGGACTTTTCCCCCTCATCCAGGGGATCCTACCTCCCAAATTTCTGAGAAATGGGAAAAAGGATCCATGTTTTACTAGTCTTTAAAATTCTTCTTACAAAGCAGGCACATGTGGGCAGAGGCTGAGCTTTTCCTCCATCCTTTCCCACCACTGGGATCCTAAAACAACGGGGGAGAAGAAATGCTAACCCATTTCACATCAACACAAATTCTATGCTAAAGTCATTCATCACAGAATTGATCTTAAAGCTGTATTATGGATTGTAAAAACAAAATCAAATGATAACACTTCAGATGAACTTGTGCAGAATAATCAAAAAGAGAGATAGGTATATGTACATATAGCATATAAATGAATGCACACGTTAATTTTTACCACAATGCCCCCCTCCATTCACTTGTTAGTTGCGTTTTTCTTTTCTTCCCACCCCCCACCCCTCTTTTTCTGGAAAGCATGTAGTTTCCTACTCAATTTCTGCCAAGGTATCCCAATACTACACCATGTATTTTCTTGTCATAAAAAAGAACTATGAACACTTACTGTGGCTCCATTCACTACCACTGAAAAAGTCCTACCCACATTTTTAGATTATGACCCTAAACAATGGTCTGGTCGAAGCCAAAGCAACAGCCAGGCTTACTAAACATTCAGCTTTCTGCTCTGTTTTCCCATAGTCACAGCAGTAAAAAAAGTAAAAGAAAAACACCACTTAAATTTCTTGTATGTTTAGGGGTTTGTTTTCTTTTTACTATTTTCTATGTTTAGGACTAGTGTCTTTAAATGTAACACTATCACTATATTTCGTCTAGTCAATTTTAATTTACTTCTATGTACTCTCTGTTGCTGTAAGTATGATCCTATCAGATAGTTTATATGTTGTTTAATATGTCCATCTCAGAATTTTTATACTCTCAGCATTTCCTCAACTCTGTATTGAATTTCTGCTGATTTTAAATCTTAACAAATTTGCATGTATATACCCAATTAGATTGTTTATTGAAATGTCTTTGAAATTGACTGTACTGACCTACATTGTGTAATCCACCTTGAGTCTCAGTGAGAAAGGCAGACTATAAACAATGTAAATTAATAAAATAAATTAACAGTTCTGTTTATTTACGGACTTCTCAGCTAGGCTCGAATTCACTTGCATTTGTGAACAGCTAAGACATTTTCCTACTACTGTAAATGAGAGGGCAAAAGAAATCATAACATAAATTCCAACAGCTTCAAGAAGCATTATTAGAAAGATGACAAAATATGAAAGTATGCAAATCACTTGAGTATAAAATGCAGTAAGTAGGAAATATCACCACAAAAGTAAAAAACTGTCAAACCTTACTTCTGGTAGAGGACTGGCTGGTTTGGTAAGGATTCCTCCCACATACACAACATTTGGTAGTGTGGGTCTTGGAAATTCTAATGCTACATCCGTACACAGCATCCACAGGCTGGATTCATGAACCAGTTCATACATGGCCCTTTCTGGCTGTACACTGTACTTCTGCATTATCCTTTCATATTTTGGCAGAACCAAAAAACTGACTCCAAATCTTGAAACCAGATAAACAACAGTGTTCTTAATCCTCTCGAGCAAATTCATATGATCTGTGAGAAGTGAATTAAATTCTGGAACGTATGCTAAAGGTGCTGGAGCACCTACTTCTGCTGGATACCAAAGGCCAGTGGAAAAAACAGCATATTTAACCCCTAACAGATGAGCAATAACAAATCCACACATCTCATTAGGATCCACTAGCAGCAGGTCAAATTTTTCCCGTTTCATGGCATGGAGCAGTTTCTTGTTGCCCACAATCATGTCACAGTTCTTGGTATAGTGATCCAGGATGTCAAAGAGTTCCAGAATTGTTAATCTCCCAGAAAATATATTCCTCATTTTGGACTGAAGAAACTCATCGGAGGTGGTGCTATTAAAGATCCCTGGGTATCGCAGCAGTCTATAGTAATTAGATGGAGGGATTTCTCTGCCCTCAGACACGAGGAAAACTGTCTGGTGGCCTTGCTCGTGCAAGGCTGAGGCCAGGGTCTTGAAAATATAGAGATGGCTTTCAAACATAATTGGCGGCACAACAACGATTTTGGCAGCCCTTGCAATCCCAACAGCACTCCACAGAAGAATGAAAACTGGAATGTAAGACTTCATAGCTGAAACGACAAACACAAAATTACTTGGATATACCCCACATATCAAACCCTCCCAAATAACACACATTAACAAAGTAAACACTGGCATATGCAATTCACAGTATTTTATTGCCAACCCGTTTCATACAACTAATCTCTCTCTTTCTCCTCCTCCTCCCTGAGAGCACAAATGAATTACTCCAATAATTTAGTACATGAGGGGGAACTGGTAAAGATAATGAAGTTGGTATCCTTCTCAGGATTTCATATACCTTATTTCACTACAGCCAACAATCAAGGTAACAGTTTTGTCATGAGCAGACCTACCAGTAACACTTTTAACGCAATGTAGCACTTCAGGCTCCAGATGTGATGTTAGATATTTTTAATGCACCCTGGGGGGGGCGGGGGGGGGAAGCACTGTATCTGCAAAAGCATACCAAGAAAAGAGAAGACTGAACCCTTATTCTTGAACACTTATTCCTAAACATGAAAAAATGTTCACCTATATTTAGAGCCCCTTATGGTAACAGTAAACAGCAGTGTAATGACTGAGTTTCTTAAAATACTGAAGTTATATTTCAAATTGCTACTGCAGTTTCATTTAGGGTTGCCAACTTTTCCACAGGATACTGCAACAATTTGATGTGTAGACATCAGCATTTAAAAATGTTTCTTCCCAGTACATGAAAAGCTTCACCTGCTGATTTCTGAAAATCAAATTACTACAAAAGGTAAAAGAGGAGGACAGGCTTTTATATGTATTTTTCCATTCAGCTCACAACCCTACCTTTGTCATTTATGCCATAAAAATGTAGAGATATAATATCTTGAGATAGTTTCACTCCAGTCAGACTGCAGAAACTCTGAGTGGAGGCATTTACAAAAATACCCATGAACTGCTGTTTTGTAGCCATTCCAGAAATACTTGAGAGGTGGGCAGAGCACAGTGAAAGACAGGCTATAAACAAAGTAAATAAAATAAAATAAATCATGATATTAACAAGACATAGTACAAAGCATTTCACACACAAACACAAATACCCCTCAGAACATCTGAAAAGAAGTCAAACAGACTTTACAAAGGACACTCTGAGGCAACCCCTGTGAAGGTCATCCATGCCTGAAAGTCACCCTGGCTCATTCACAAGATGGAAACTAAAGGGAATTCTCACCATCCTCCCTGCACACTAATGGACTAGAATTTGTACACCATTTATTCATTTTGTTCTTCACTAAAACTATTCTAGATTCTCTACACATTCTGGACTCTGAGTTTTGAAACCAGTACATTTCCACGGCACAGTCATTAAGACATATGTCAGTCCCTGCTTATATAAACTACGGCGTGGTTCAATTTATTTTGAAAACGCAGACAATACAGAAAAGTAATAACGACAACAACAACATTTGATTTATATACCACCCTTCAGGATGACTTAACACCCACTCAGAGCGGTTTACAAAGTATGTCATTATTATCCCCACAACAAAACACCTGTGAGATGGGTGGGGATGAGAGAGCTCCAGAGAACTGTGACTAGCCCAAGGTCACCCAGCTGGCTTCAAGTGGAGGAGTGAGGAATCAAACCTGGTTCTCCAGATTAGAGTCCCGTGCTCTTAACCACTACACCAAACTGGCTCTCAATTGATGGGACATCTGTAGATGTGTAAGTTTAATGTAAATTAATGAAGCTTGAATAAACACTGTATAGAAGTGTGAATTTGTATTTATGTATTTTTCTTTCCCCCTGAAGGCTAATTGCTGTTTAAGCAGAATAATAATAATAACCACAGCAACATTTGATTTATATACAGCCCTTCAGGACAACTTAACGGCCACTCAGAGAGGTTTACAAAGTGTGTCATTATTATCTTCACGACAATCACCCTGTGAGATGGCAAAATAGTAAAGAGTCCAGTAGCTCCTTTAAGACTAACCAACTTTACTGTAGATGCATCTGACGAAGAGAACTGTGGTTCTCGAAAGCTTATGCTACAGTAAAGTTGGTTAGTCTTAAAGGTGCTACTGGACTTTACTATTTTGCTACTACAGACTAACACGGCTAACTCCTCTGGACCTGTGAGGTGGGTGGGGCTGTCAGAGCTCTGGAAGAGCTGTGACTGATATGTGGAGGAGTGGGGAATCAAACCCAGTTCTCCAGATCAGAGTCCTGCCGCTCTTAATTTAAATTTCAAAAATGGCACGTATTTGTGTTGAGGATGGTGGTGGAATTAAACACCCCCAGTGTCACTGTTCCAATACAACAACACAGAGGGTTCTGGTAAAGATGTAAAGGCACAGAATAATACATTTTTTCTTAAGACTTTTATTGCAATTTTTCCAATGGAAAAAAATGGAAACTTTGGTTATGGCAAATACCAATATGTCTCTATTTTGATGGTAACACTCCTCACCCTTTTAGATAACACTTCCCATCCAAGCCATAGATGGAATGATTGAACCTGAACCGCCAGAAACAACAGCTGGTACATCAAGGAAGGAGTTATGGTATTCAAAACTTTTAGAAGTGTTCTGGGAAGCGTATACAATGCTTCATGAACAAGGTGCAGTAGCTATTGAATATTTTGACCTGGTAAAGTAATCAAAATTATAGTCTGGGCAATGCCTGCCTTCATGCACTTCATTCTGAAGATTCTTTTACAGTCTGTTCTTGTTCAGATAGACAATCAAACCTCTTCCATGCCTCTAATCGCTCTTCTCCATCTCTGACTGGAGGAGCAGAAAACTTCTGATGTACCTTACCTCCCTCCTACACAAATCAGAAGTGCTAGCTCTTACTTTCCCAGGCTTTCTCCTAGTAAGCCCATTAAAAGTTATTTCACTATTGTTCTCTGTCTTTATAACTGTGCTCCCTTCCCAAATGCCAAATTGCACATTACTAGCACACCCACTCCATTCTGCACACTGCCTTTGGCCTAATACAATAAACTTTACCTACCACTGCCAACTTGAACATACCACTCTGCATATACAGATGTTCCTGCACTCTTACTTGCTTCCTATCTGTGCCTGGGTAGTGGCATGCTGATCAGATCAAGCCATGATGGCTCTTTGGAATTATTGCTTGAAATTGCTGCTCTGTCACTTGGTGGCACCCCTTGCAAAGTGTCCTTCCTCTGCCCAAACTATACCTAATATGCCAGTCTGAAAGGAACTAGATACTACTTTCCTCCTCCCCCATTTCCCTTCCCCCTTTTGCTTGCTTCCTGCTCCCTTTTGCCGAGGCACTACTGGGTGTATACCAGGACTGGGCACTTAATACTGAGGGATTAAATGGTATTTTCTATGGAAACGTATGGAAACTGCTGATTGCTAGTCTGTAACCCTGATTATCCTCAATAAATTATTTCTGATTATTCCAATTTATTACAGTCATTGTTTTCCTTGCTAAGCCAGTTTTGGAGCTTCATTACTTTTAATTGCAATCCAAATGCTGGGGTATGCAGTATACATTCCCATTCATTTGAGCCTGGACCTAATTCCTGTTCACATGGACAAGGAAGTTTACGTATGACATATTCAGCACATTTTGTTAGCATGCAGGGATCTGCAAAAACTCCTATAAAATATTTTCTCTTTTGTAATACTTTTAAAGAGGAAGTTTACTCAAAACATGTAGTATCATTTTTCATGTAAGCATCAACAACATTAGATAATACCTCCTGTGTATACTTAGGGTTGCTAGATGAGTTCAGCAAAAATACTGAACATGCTTGATAAAAATTTGTTGACCTTGCAGGAACTACATGGCTTGGCAAGGCAGTTTGCAAAGCAGGAGTCAGAGAAAGGCCACACAGTGACATTTCTGTTGTGTGTGCTTCATGCCACACCAACACTGGCAGGCCGATCCCCCACCAGATGAGTGATTCTGAGGGCCTGGCAAAAGTCAAAGACTCCTTTACTCCCACTCAACCCCAACTTACTGATTTTAATCTACCTTATATAGTTAGTATGAGGATAAAATGGATTAGGCAGAATGTTGTGAGCCACTCTGGATCCCCATTAGCGAGAAAACTGGGGTATCAATAAAGCAAATAAATATTTACACCATTCAGACACATAAGCCAAAGTAACCCCTGCCTCCATCCCGCCTTCATAGTCTCTGGAGTCATGGCAGCAGGGGCTATAAGGGAAAAGCTGCTGTCGTTGATTACCAAGGTAAGAAGGAAGGCAAAGGGCAGAATGGGAAAAACAAGTCTAGTCCTCTGGGGTGAAACCGCCCTCTGAAGTGATTTTTGAGAACTGCTGCACTGACTTTGCAGCAGTGACAACTCCCCCCTCCCCCATGCACAGCCAGAAATCTCACCAGATGGCTGTTGGACACTATGGGGATTTAAGTTCTTCGTAATGCCTGCTCCCAACACTTGCTTGGACTGTGCCCCGCCCCTCCATTCTTTTATGCAGCTACCTCCCATTGAGAGAGACAAAGAGAAAAGCTGTTTTTTCCCCAGATGGGAGTCAGAAGAGACTTAGAGGAGGTAAATGAGGCAGAGCAGGCAAAGCAGCTCCCCAAGTGAGAAAGGGAAAAGAAAAAATACAACACGAATGAGCAAAAGTTAACCACTAGAGACAGGCACAAACTGGAAAAAACCCAAACCATGCGGTTCATGGTTTGTCGCATTTCACAAACCACGAAGCACAAACTTTCACGAACCTGTCCCGGTTCATGAACTGGTTCGTTTGATTCGTGAAAATGTCACATCTGGGCCAGCAGAAGGCCACTTCCGGGTCAGCAGAAGGTCTGCAGGAAGTCCATCCCCTGTTGCCTAGGAAACTGATTAATCGGCGCCAGACTGTCTGCAGTGACAAACCAAAAAATGAACCAAATGAACCAGCCTAAAGTTCATGGCAATTCGTCAGAAATGGGCTCTGACAAACCGCCAGTTCGCAAACCATGAACCAGCCCGGTTCATGCCAAACTTTGGTTCGTATTTCAGTTCATGCCCATCTCTATTAACCACCCACCTTGCAGCACAAGAGAAAGCCTCCACACATGGGCAATAAAACTGTACCTGCTTCTATCAGAGACGGAAAGAAGCCACTCTGTTGCTTGTAGAGGGGGAGCTTTATCTTCTCCTTCTCCCAGGTGGGGAACGATGGAAATGCTGGCACTAGCTACAGTTTCCATTCTACTCCCCCTTGCTCTACTGCCAAACTGTACGTTTTGATTTCTTGTTTTGTTCCTTTATTTTCTCACTTCCCTTCTATTTTGACCCTTGACTCCCCCTTCCAACTCTATCCCTTTGGAACTGCTTATTTCTTGGAACTCATAATTAGAAAATACCAGGCATTTGTATGTCTGTTTTTTTCTCAATTTATTTCCTGGACAGCAAGCACAAATACTGGATTGTCCGTATCAAAATCAGACACCTTACAACCCTATATATATATTGTAGATGCCCTGAACTGCATAGCCCAGGCTAGCCCAAGCTCATCAACTCTTGGAAGCTAAGCAGGGTTAGCCACCATTAGTCCTTGGAAGCTCTAGGTTGCTAGACAGAGGCAGCCAATGGCGAATCACCTCCTCTGTTCTCTTGCCTTGAAAACCCTACAGTTGCTGAAAGTCAGTTGCAACTTGATGACACTTTCCACCACCATACTGTAGATAATACAACATACTACTAAGGATATGGTTATTGTTCAATTATGCAACTAATTTTGCCCACAACGAATATGCTACAATGTGTATGATGATAATACAGTACTGAAGAGTTCATTATTCATTCAACTCAATTTCCAAGAATGCTGCTAGTCTTATTCTGACTGTGTAAGCCTATTCTGTCCTAATAGTACACTTGCTTTTGTTTACTACAAGATTTGTTTTCTTTTGCAAGTTTTCACTCTACCTCTGTGATGGCAAAAACTTACATACATTTGCAAAGATAGCATAGGATACAGCAGTTCGCATCTCTGCCTCAAGGACTCACAATTTTGTTTGTGGATTTATACTGTTTATACTATTATTCCATTAACATGCCAAACACTACAACTTTATATACTATGCTATAAATTATGCATTCTATGTTGTTAAAATAATAAAGTAAGATTAAGTTTGATGAGAAATAAGTATTGCATTTATTTAAATCTTTTCCTCAAAATTCTCCACAGCTTCAAGCTTTCTAAAAGCACATCTCTAGAATCTGACTTTCAAAGCTGAAAATAAATAAAACTGGAAGATGTGGTCATGGATCTACTATGTTAGAAATAGTCTGACCCGGAATTAAGTGGCCAATCGGGTATGAAATGATACAGCTTTACTAATTTTAAAAAATTATTAAATAACTATATTATACAAGTAAAACATCTTACAAGGAAAGATCAACGTCCTGTTTTTCCATTAGCTCCAATAAAGGAGAATCTGTAGCACAGGCATATCAAAATTCATGTTCTCTACTTGCTATATTCCACATTATATGTTTTGTTATGCCATTACTGAAAACACATGAACTAGACTTTTTGGCCTGCTGCTGATGGAGTAGATAAATTCTCAAATCAACAGAAATTATAAATTTTGCTTGCAAACAAGGAGAACATTCAAAAGTTGTCACTGTTTCAAGGCAGACAAAGCAAATTTAACAAAATATTTCCTGAGAATAATTTTAAACTGGATACATAGCATCTATTCCATGGGGTTTAATACTCTGCTTCAGATTATTTTCCTCAGATCAGGTTTTTTTGTAATGAGAGATGATATCATTACAAAAAACCTGACCTGGGGAAAATTTAAAATATGTTGAAAAATGCTATGATAACTTAATATGTATTCTATAAACTGGGTATATTTGAACCAAAAGAGAAAAAAATGATGTACTTTGATAATAAAGTTATTAAAGTCATATGAAACTGAAACCATCACTTTTATTATCCAAAAGTACCTAATGCAAAATTAGGATTATATTTATAGACATATGCTTATAGTAATATAAATACTATGGAATTTCATAATGGGAGTGTGGAAAGAAAAGTTAAACTTTAAACCTATTTTAACAGCCTTGCACAACCTATGTAATAAGCCTTAAATATCTGTTAAAAGAAAACAGAAATACAGTTTATGTATTTTTAAAAAATCATTATGCTGAGACTTGAAAAGTTACAGAAACTTTCCCTAGTCTGCGAACAATGCTATAAATCTCTCACACACATTCATAGAAAGACTAGATAAACATAATTAAAATGTAAAATGTCCTTGCCATGATGCTCTTGTTTAAGTATTATATTTGGTGATTATTAAAGCTGGAGATACAAAAGAGTAATGATACAGGTTTTGCTTACACTAAGGTGCCACTGGGCTAAAATCCTGCTGTTCTACTGCAGACCAACACAGCTACCCACCTGCTTACATTCCAGGTTACTCTACTATAAACATGCAATCTCATCTTTCTAACTGGGCATCTAGACTTTTGACTGTGACCAAATTATAAGGATGTCTGCATTTAGCTCTTGGCAATTCTGTGCCAAAATGCTTTCCTGGATTTGCTGCTATAGTTTTCACCCTCAGCCTTGTTAAAGAAGGTACTGTTCATCTGACATCTCCACTAGGGTTGCCAGTCTCCAGGTAGTGGCTGGAGCTCTCTCAGAATTACAACTGGTCTCCAGGCCACAGAGATCAGTTCATCTGGAGACAATGGCTACTTTTGGGGGTGGACTCTATGGAATTATACCATGCCAAGGTCCTTTCTCTCTCCAAACCCCATTTTCTCCAGGTTTCTCCAGGTTTCAACCCCCCCCCCCCAAATCTCTAGGAATTTCCCAGCTTGGAGCTGACAACCCTAATCTCCACAGATCATAATGTTTACCTTTTAAAGGCTGAAATTTCACAATTGTTTACTTGCACAAAACCACACAGAGAAATGTGCAAGTATACACAACGGGTCATCTCTGGTTAACTGAACTGGTATAACAAACAATACTAAAAGAGGAAAAAGAAGGAAGAAAGGCCCAGCTAACATGAAGCCACTTAGAGCAGCACAATTCTAGTGAATTTATTAATGTGGCAAAATATAAAAATAGGGGAAACAGTGTTAAATGTATTGATATTACCTTATGTCTTCTTTTTCTTTGTTAAATTCACTTGTCTTTTACTTGAGCAAGAAATAAAGCCATGGCTAAAGAGAGATCCTTCAAATCAATCAGAAAACTTCAATTCCAAGTGCATAGTCCTTTTCACAAGTGATCAGAAGATTTTGTTATCTGTTACTTTGTGAAATACAGCAAAGCAGGGCAAGGAATCTGGGCCCTGCTTAATTAGTGGGACTTTTACCTATATTCACATTTTAATTAGCAAAGAATTAATTAGGAATTGTAATGCCCATGAATCAAGTAAAACAGTGACGAGAACATCCCCAAAGAAAACTGACCTATCAGAGACAGTGAGACATATAAAGCTTCAGATATCCCCTCCAACACACACACAGATATCCCCTGCAATAGTTTCTTTTCTGCTCGCCAAGCTCTTAAGCTTTACACATCTCCTGAAAGAACTTGTTTGAAGAAATTTGATAATTTAGCTGACTGTTGTGTGAATCAGCAGGCTAATCCCCTGTTTGGGTTGGAATTTCAGTTAGAATGTGGAGGTTTGAAATCAGGAAAGCCATATCTAAACAGTTCCAGCCAATAAGCTTCAGTTATGCAACTAGGTTGAAGGAAAGGTTAGTCACACTTGTGACTTATGATGTTTTAAGATCCTTTATTCTGTCAAAGACTTAAGTTTCTCTGCAGTGGATGATACTGTTATTATCATGTTCATCGTCAAACCTTACCTATAAGGGCAAGACAACATCTTCTTTACTAACAGCTTCTATTACTAAAACAAACAAAATTCAATTATACAGATCTCTTCATCAGAAACTATGCAAGCATCACTGATTTCTGGCTACACTGAAATATATATCATTTATGGATTCAGTATATATAGAATCTCAGGCCTCCCCAGTAGCCAACTGAGTGTCATCTGATTTGGGAATCTTATCTTCCAGCAGTGTATCTTCTTTCATTTTGGATTGTCTCATCACAGGGTTTTCAAAGTAAGAGATTAGCAGAAGGGATTAGCTTTCTTCTGCACAGTACTAACCAGGGTTGGCTGAAGTGACGCTGCCATTGTCTGTGAAAGATCCTCCACCAGTATCACCTTCCACTACTGCTGTTGCCCAGTAGCTAGTCTTCAAGAATTCTTCTGCTCCCATCACCACTGGAAGAGTCAATCCTCTTCTGCTGATGTGACAGTTGAATATTGAAGGAGGTGGATGCATCTTAGTCTGGTGTCTCAGCTTTGACCATTCCGCCCTGAATGACTCTTCCAGGAGTTTATACTCTTGACCAAGCCTACGCTCCTAAAGGTATTGCTTTCAGCTTCTCTAACACACTCAAACCCTCTCGCCACATGAAGGTGTGTAGCCACGACTCAATAAAAGAAGCCACATCCTCCAGTCTGCAAGATCTGTGCAAGTCTCTTAATGATAGGACATTCTGGAGGTCTTTCATTCATGGGGTCACCACAAGTTGGAGACGATGTGACAGCACATAACACGCATATATAGAATAGAAGCCTATTCATTTTAAAATACAAGACCACAAAACTTGAACATAAGAGATTACAGGCTCTTTCATTTTATCTCCAACCCTAATGACCTTTTACTCTTCAGATGTATTCTTGAATACATCTTCTTGAATACATCTTCTAATATTTAGGCCAAGAACTGGAAAATCAGATGAAGAGTAGTTATTTGGGAACTGATATTTTGTGAGGAGGGATCAAAAATATTTGCTCTCTACTCTATTCTCTACGTAGGTAAATACTTCATCCATTTTGTGACTGATGAAGAATTCTATGCAGTTTAATCAAGATTCCACAGTGAATTTCGGTTTTTTCAAATACAGTCCTTGATCCCATGGAAAACATATAAAAGGATCTACAGGGTTGGATCTAACAGAGCTGTCGGTGACAGGAGCACTATGTTCACTGCCAATTAGCAATCTCTTCTGACTCCTATAAAGTCAGTTCCCAGGACCTGTGTGCCTCCTTCAGCCATATGGGTTGGGGACCACACTGAGGAGGGAGAATAGGGCTACCAATCTCTAGGTGAGGCCTGGAGATCTTCTGAAATTACAAATTATCTCCAGACTACAGAGATCAGTTTCCCTGAAGAAAATGGCTCCGCCAGAGGGTGATCTATATATCCTGAAGCCCCTTCCCAACTAAAATTCTACCTTTCCCAATCTCCACCCCCAGATCTCAAGAAATTTCCCATCCCAGAATTTGCAACCCTGAGCCAAAGGAGGAGAGATTTCACACTCTCTCCTGTTCCTCACTGCTGCAGTGCTGCCTCAGCCTATACGGCTGTTAGTTTACACAGGTCTGGTGACTCTGGACACCAACTTTCCAGAGGTCTGAAGGCACTACTGATGAAAGTGAATTTCTACTCTACAAAATGTTCTTTGATATTTTGCTATGTGATATTTTTCTTACATTTTCATTATCTACTACATACAAACACTATATTGGATATATTTTGTTTAAAATAGCTTTAAATAAAAGAAAGATCTCCATTTCCATTTATCTGATACTGATAGAATTAAAATACCGCAGAAACAGCTGGGGGAGATTACATTACTGAGTGATATTCATAGTAGTCGATGGATCTATTTTATATAGTGATATATAACATATAACTAGGAACAATTTCCACACAAAGTATAAATCATCACACAATTAAGGGTTTTGTACACGATTGTTATAAAATAAGCCTAGGAGAGGAATAATAAAAGTATTCCAAGCCTTGTACAATCATAGTCCACAGTAAATCAGCAAATGAATCTGGGCTATTGAAGGTCACCCTTTATACAGAAGGGAAAAAAAACCCTTAGTATTATAGCAATACAATACCTTAATGATTAGCAAACCTGTGTCTGCATAATCACCTGCTACTTTGAAGGCTTGCATATGTTACAAAACATTGATAAAATTGATAACATTTTCAAGAAAGAAAGAGGGGGAGGAAGAAAAAACTCGTAAGTGACACATTCAGGTTGAACAGAATGACTCATGAAAAGAACCCCAGAAGCTAATAAAGTGTCATCTTAAGCAAGGGTATTATATGGCTAAAAGGATGGAAAACATAATTGGTACGTCATTAAAAACAGAGAAAACACAATGATAATAATGTCACACATTTTACACAAGATTTAATTCTACAGATTAATTAAAATAAACAGTTGTGGGGCGTGGCGTCAACGCGGAGGAGGAAGGGCGCTTAATGCAAGGGCGTCCCCCCCACCCCCACCTCAATCTCTCTTTTAAAAACGTCACAACAAAAAGAGACACATTAATTATGGGAAAGCAGATGTCCAAGAAAAAGGCAGCAGGTAAAAGTGATAAAAAACTTACAGGACTTTTTTCCGAGCCGGGAAACAGCACTGGAGTCAGGGAGACAGCAGGGAGAGGAAAACAAAATGGCGGGCGCAATTAAAACTGCTGAAATAAGCCCACCCTCCCAACAAGACAGTATTACTGAGCTGATAAAACAAATGGAACAAAACCTGCTTGATAATATGAAAATGCTATCACAGCAATTTACAGCACAATTTGCTGAAATGAAAATCGAAATAAATAAGGTGAGACACAATGCTAACAAAGCGGTGGAAATAAGTAACGCAGCTCAGACAGAAGTCAAAGAGCTTCAACATAAAAGTACTCATCATCAGGAAAGATTATTAAGATTAGAAATGGCTGTAAGACAGAGGAATGTTAAATTTAGAGGATTTAAAGAAAATATTAATACAAATGAAGAGTTACCAATCTTTCTGGCCTCATGGCTAACAAAGCAGCTGCAGTGGAACGAGGATTAAGATGAGGCTCCAAAAATAGAAAATGCCTATAAAGTGGGTCCAAGGAACGGTGGAAAGAATAAGTTCCCTAGAGACATCATAGCTACCTTTCAGGATGGGAATATTAAGAAAAAGATTCTTGTGATAGGCAGAGTGAGGGGAGCACTAGATTACAACGGAACCCCAATATTAGCCCTCACTGATCTACCACCAGAAGTACTGAGCAAAAGGAGAGAATTGAAAAGAATAACTGAAGCACTAAGGAAAGCCCAAATTAACTATAAATGGACCAATCTTTTTCATCTAGAGGTCACACATCAAGAACAAAGCTACAAAGCTACTGATCAAGATTCTGGAGAAGCACTTCTTAGAGCTGTTGGAATTGAGCCCTCAATCGAAGTGGACAGAAACACACAGAAAAGAAGAATGCTATTTGCCTTATCTCCCATTAAGAACAGTAAAATACTAGTTCATTTGAATTAGCTGATTGTTCTCAATGCTCAGGACAAAATTTTTCATGTTGTGAAATAAAAAAGAAGCATTTAATTAAGATGTCATAGGGGATTGGGGTGGTGGGGGGATAGGGGGGTATTGCATTTAGCCCTCATTGTCTTTTCCTGTTTTTGGAATTGGTTTTTTTTTATACCAATAACCTGTTGGATATCTACCTGCAGGTCACCGGGTTCAGGAGTGTCTGTATGTAAGAGAGGGGAAATGAGGGATGGGGGGGTAGAGAGGGAGGGGATTGGAAAGACAGTAGAACTTGTGGTTGTTAGCTACCTTTAGGGAGGAAGAGGGAGGAGGGAGGGAAGGAGGGTTTGTTCTAGTACAGCTGTAGTGATCTAATTATAGTTACATATTGCTGCCTTTTCTCTCACTATTTTTAAATTCAAGTTTATGACCAAAGTTAGATTACCATTTTGTGAAACATTTCTTAGATTACTCATTAGAAAGAAATCTTGTGCACTATACTTAGAATATCTTAATATGAACATTTATCTATTAATATCTTGGAATTGATATCTTTAAAAGCTTTGTAACTATTTGTATTTATAAGCATTATTATAATAAAAAAATTAAATTTTAAAAGGGGAAAAGAAAAGTAATAAAGGACACGTCAACTTTAAAAAAAAATTAAACAGTTGCAGTTTTCTGAAAGCACAACAGCTAAATGGTGACAGGTAATGAAGGAACTATGCATTCAGACTATCATGCCAATTTACATTAATGTTTTACTTTCTTCTCATATTTAAAAGCATTATATTGCAAATCTGTGCCAGGAGATCTACAGAACTAATGGATAAATTGTAATGGGCAAATGCCAAGTTATATTAAACAGCATAACACTATCGAAGTTCATTCTGATGCAACACTACTGGTTTCAATAGAGCTGTACCAGTTACTACCTGACCTGATCTCAGCACAAACAATTACATTTGAAAACATTGATACGGAAAAGATTATTATACACCCTAAATTCTCTGCTTTGTTACTGATATGCTTTATTGTGGCCGATAAGGGATTAATCAGATACCTGGTTATATGCAGAGAACCAAAAGTGTTGTTTTGTGCAGAAGTGCCAAGCACCTTCACCAGCTCATGAGAAGTAGTTAGACAAAACATGCAGTATAGAGAGAATAGCTCTAATACTGCCACTTTTGTCACCTGCTTATCTAGTGTGACGTTGGTATCTGTGTGCTCTCTTTATATTTACTGTTTTTCATCCTTTTTTAAAACTAGGAGTGAGTCTGAGTAGAGAAGTTACTAGTAAGTCATATAAGCAGGTTCAGAGGTATTCAAAAGTAGAAGACATGTAAAAAAGAGAGCCAGTATGATACAGTTGTTAAGAGTGTCAGACTAGGATTTGGAAGACTCAGGTTTGAATTCCTGCTCTGCAGGGGAAGCTTGCTGGACGAATGGGCCAGTCATGTGCTCTTAGCCTAATCTACCTCACAGGCTTGTTGAGAGGATAAAATAGAGGAGAGGAGAATGTTGTAAGTCACTTTGGGTCTCCACTGAGGAGAAAGGTAGGGTATAAATGAAGTAAATAAAAAAGATTTTATGAAAAGAGCAGACCCTTCTTGAAAACACTTTAATGTAGTCTAGATCATAAATGCTTTTTGTGCTCATATTAACCTGATTCCTCTCATTTTCAAAGGTAACCACACAAAAAGATTACATCCAATCTTATGTATTAGTCAATGTAGGCTGCTGCTTATTAAAGGTTTAACCAGTTGATCCTTAAAAGGCTATAGCACCTAGTCTTGCGCAGCTGCCATTCTGAAATTTCTCCATAAACTGAAGGCTTTTCTAAGTGAAATGAGATAACATGATCTTTGTCTTTTAATATGTTTTTCAGGAAAATCTGTGCAGCTGGTCACAAACAATACTCTTGTAGAGGCAGAGTTTTTTGTTTTAAAAAAGATTACATGACCACATTTTTTCTTTATTACAATCCTTGTCCCCAAACATTTCTATTAGCTTAAACTTCTAATGCTGCCCCACTTCAAAGCATTTCATCGATCTCTCCTAAATAAAACTGAATCACAGATTCACTGCCAGAAAAAGATGCCTGCAGAATAGGCATAACCTGAAGAGGAAAGTAAGAAGTACATATAAACAAAAGAAGAAACCATATTTTACCTGCTGAGGCCTGCAGTGTGATGCAATGCAGCATTGTTGGAGGAAGAAATTCTTAACAGAAAATCCCCCTGGTAAAATTTCTGGTGGGGGAGATGAAAACAAAGGGAACATCTAACTTACAGCCTGTCTGCAAACAAAAGTCCAGAAATGCTGAAGAAAAATAACCTTTTTTGGTCCAGAGGAGCAGAGATATAGGAAGATGGACACCCTGCCCCAAGGCCTTAGAGAAATGAAGGCCTATCTAAGGCCTTAAACTTTACTGATCTCCATCTTAGTAAGGCTGACACAGTATCATATTATAAGGAGCACAATCCCCAGAAAAAGGCATGTATGTCTCGTCTCCCTCTAGAGGACAGGAGGATGTAAAACCAGGCCACTGTAAAGGTAAATAAATCTTCTAATAACTTTTTTAAAGAATATAACTTTTATAATAAACATTTCCACTCTAGTATTATTAATGAAAATACACCAATGGTTACAGTTTATGAATGCATCAGGACTGGGTTTGTTTGTTCATATACAAGAAAATATAGAAGCAAACTTTAGCTCTTCAGCATGATTCAGTGTGATAAACATAAAAATATTCATTATTTTATCCCTGTTTTCCAGAGTCAGTAATAATTTTTTAGCATAATAACTCTGTAAAAACATGATGAACCTTAGTTTGGCACAGAAAGAGGAAATAAATATTTGGATTTATGCCTTGAAATTAGGCCTAGGTTGGTACAAGCTATCTCAAAGTCATAACAGATGATGACAGCCAAGAATCTAAATGCATTAGAGCTGAAATAAAGAATCTTTGTTATACTTCTGACCTCATCTGGTCACATGACATTTCAATAAACCTCACAATTACAATCTCAAGGTAAAATACACCAAAGTCACTTAACTAGTATGTCTTCTCCTATTTAGATGGCACATTAATTTTATTTTACTTAATTGATACTCTGCCTTTCTTCCTCCCTGCATTTTATCCTCACAACAACTCTGTAAGATACATAATGCTGAGAGTGTTTGATTGGCCCAAAGGCACCAGCAAGCTTCCCTGGCAAAACAGGCATTCAAACCTGGGTCTCCAGATCATGTCCAGCATTCTAACTACTAAACGTCACTGACTCAACTGGTTTAGGACATTAACTGGTGTAGGGTATGATCAAGAACACTTTAAGGGATATTTATGTCTAAATACATGAAAACTCTGTTTGCTTTTATTTAGAAATTGCTTAGGAAGGGTGACAAGAGACAGAGAAGAAGCAGAAATTCTGAGATTAGGAACTGCATCTCCCAACAGTCCCTTTTCTTGAGGTGATGAAAGGAAAAGGGAGAGGCAAAGAGAAGGAGGGAAAAGATAAAGAAGAGGCTGAAGAGAGAACTGCAGCCAGGAACTGCCCTGTGAGCGATGGAAAGGGAAAGGTTGATGCAAAAGTTGTTGGCCCTTAAGTGCCTTCTTCAACACTTGTCTCAAATCCTAACTGCTCAGAGACACTATTAATCTGTATCAGCATTACATGTCATCTACTGTTTAGATGCTACTTAAGGTATGTTGCAGATCAACAATAATATTCTAAGATATTTACAGCTAGATACGTTGAAGTGGTATCTCTCTGTTTCCAAATTGTTTAGGATTACCATAGGGATTCCCAGACAAGAGATCAGTTCCTCTGGAGAAAATGGCAACTTTGCAGGGCAGACTCTATGGTATTATATCCGGCTGAGTCCCTTCCCCACACCCTGCTATCCCCATGCTCCACCCCCACAATCTCCAGGAATGTCTCAAGCCAGAATCAGCAATCTCAGCAGTACACAAACAGAATTCCAGTCCTGTCTCTCAATCCCAGCATTAGCTACATGTACTCAGAAGTGGAAGAGTCCTGGAAGGGGTACTTTGCTAGGGTGATAGAATCCTTACAGACTACAGCAACACCACCTTCCTGCCCACTAGATCTATGCTTGCTGATGTATCACCAAATAGCCTAGGGGACACAGCTGAGAGAGGATAACCTCCCCCCCAGCCAAGTCTCAGTGATATATGCCATGCCAGCCCACTCATCCAGAACTAAATACCGGATGGTCACTTTTTGTTCTGTGACTGACTTGGCATTTAGTAGTAGGATTTTAAAAACCTGTTGTGTTGTTGATATGGTATCCAACATCACTTCAGCTAGAAGAAGTGCCCAAAAAGGCCTCAGCACGCCTGTTTTCCCTTCCCTTTACCTGGCATTTTCTTCGTCCACCACCACATCTCCCCCTACTCCACACACAATGAACTGTGGAACATCTTTCATCCCATTCCCTCTCCCCAAGCACATCTCTCCCAACAGCAGAGAAAAGTCAAAGTGAAGCTAATACTCAATACACAATAATCCAGACCCACCTGGATTATTAGATACCAAAGTGAGGAATTCTGTGATAGAGGTATAACACAATCAAGAGTCTATAATAGCAGACAGCTCTCTATATGAGCTTTAGCAATCAATTTTCCTGGCTTGTATGTGTGTAGATGTAAACACTAAGCATTGCATTCACGGAGACAAGATTCAAAGTGTTGGCTTGCCTTTGCTAAAAACATCAAGAAGTGCTTACAGCCAGTCTGAGAGCCAAGCTACAAGTGACGCCTTACACAGGTTGGACACTTGTCAGCTTACCTCAAGTTTTGATGGGAAATGTAGGCGTCCTGGTTTTACAGCTTGGCTCTCCATTACAGCTGCAAGACCAGGATGCCTACATTTCCCATCAAAACTTGAGGGAAGCTGACAAGTGTCCAACTGTGTCAGGCGTCACTTGTAGCTTGGCTCTGAGTTTCAAAGGTTTTATCATAATCCTGTGTGCAGTTTCTTCACACCCATAGCAACAGTCAAAGCTTATTTAACAATTTAGGCATAGCTCCTTTCAGTTAAAGTCACAGTAATGAGTGCACCAGTATCATCAGGCAGTATGTAACTAAGGACAGCTCTAACACCAAATGGTTAAGGCATCACACATAACAAACATTGGAATCTGGTATCCATAGAAGAAAACAGGCAGAGCTAGAGATTGGCAGATTCTCAACATTTTAAAAGGCTTCAACATGCTGAAGAGTCCACTTCCATTAAGCTTCTTTATCCAGCAATCAATGAAGGAATTCCGCTATGGTGGCTTTATCCTTCAACAATGTGATAAAAACTGAGTAATCCTAGAAAGCCTAGAAGATATTAACTGCATTTTGAAAAGGGAATACAATGTATTGCCCCTCACTTGTCTTCAGCTGTGTGAATCTCTGATACTGGAAATTCTGAGGTGACATTCTCTTTCTTATCTCTGACACCTGACTGCATGAATCTCTATGGAACTAATCTGAATCACTACAGCCAGTTTGATATAGTGGTTAAGAGTGCAGAACTCTAATCTGGAGAGCAGGGTTTGATTCCCCACTCCTCCACTTGAAGCCAGCTGGGTAACCTTGGGTCAGTCACAGCTCTCCGGGGCTCTCTCAGCCCCACCCATCTCACAGGGTGTTTGTTGTGGGGATAATAACAACATACTTTGTAAACCGCTCTGAGTGGGTGTTAAATTGTCTTGAAGGGAAATATAAATCGAATGTTGTTGTTATTGTTATTATTCTATATTAGTTATTCTTGAGATGGGCCTACATCAATAATAGAATAATCCCATGATTCGCGCTGACAATATTTCTATATGCTGCTGGAAAATTCCCAGTTCTACAGATATTACAAAGATATTTGCCATGGAAAATTTCTTGAGTAATTATTGTTGAACATTATCAGAATTATAATCTGCTATCAATTACTGTCAGATTAAATTTTGTTAATGACAGACACTGGGTATGGATCCTGCTCTGGTGCCTCCTCTGCAATGCAGTTCTAATTTACACAGATGTGAACACTGCTAATAGGTGTTCTATTTGTTGTCCTCACTCTGTAAACATAGAGTCCCCAGGACGCTTCCTTTCTGACATCAAAATGCTCTATATAACCAAATATGGCTACTTATCCAGAGCTTGTCCTTCTGTTTATCTATCTATGCAGTACATTTGTTACCTGTTCAGTGTGACGTACATTGTTCTGCTTTCCCAACTGTGTCTCCTCCCCAATAATCCCAGTGAGGTAGATGAAGCTGAATCAGAATGTCTGATGCAAGATTACCCATCTGAACTTCATGGTACAGTAGGGATTCCAGGTCTCCCAGATTGTAGCCCATCACTGAGTGGAAACAGATGCTGAGAATTACCTGGGGATGCTCAAGTGTAGGATTTTATGTGGTCCTCAATTCATGTGCAGGCTGTTTCTTGTTCAGCACACATGAATGCCGCTTTCACGGGAGCTTCCTTTGTGTGATTGCATTTGCAAGTGAGTACAAATGCCACCAACGAGTCAGGAGGGCAGGGCTCCAATTCAGCTCTGTTCTCACAGCAAGAACTCTCAGGGATGGACACTGTAGAGCAAATATTGGGTGGGGGAAACTGAGAATTAGGCAGCTGAGGAGGCACTGACATTGTAAACGTGAATGTACTCACGTGGAGCAAATTGAAGTGTGACAGTGTGAGTCAGTGCATGGGAAGCTGGAGGAGGGGACACATGAAATGAAGTTAACTTGAGCATCCCTAGGTACTTTGTAACATGTATTTCTACCCACTCTAACCACTGCACTACACTGACTCTCAGAAAATTCTGTACAACTACCCTGAGAATTCCTTTAGTGATAAGTCAATCTAGTTTGCTATGGAATAAAACATACAATATGAAGCATAGGCTATGAAGGATACAGATGGGTGCTTTTATAGGATCCAACTAGAAACTCACAGGTAGAACTTTCAAAGCTCCTAAGTCAAGTTATTTGCAAATTTATTAGGTCTCTTTGTACAAAAGTCTTCACACCTAGAACACTGATTCCAATGGTGTGAATCAGTTCCTTCACAGGCTTTGCAATATCCTTAAATACACAGAGCCATATTATATGTCTACATTGCAAGATCTAATAGTTTCACCCTCTTGTCCGCTGTGGTCATGAAAGAGACATTGGTTTCAGTAACTTGGGAGGATGGTACTTAAACAGCTAAAAATGAGTTTTGATCTATCATAGAACCTGGATCCTCTTCCATTTTAAAACTGTGACCAGTAATTACTGATTACTATAGTTATGATTGTCTCAGAGCTTTGAGTGTTATTTTACAGTAAGGGTTAGTCTCAAATGTATGACTGGTTTGGGAACATGCAAATTTATCATGGTATCATTGCTTCCCAGACCTAAGCCTTAACCAGCAAACACTATGTGGCCTTTCTTCTTGCAGGCATGATATGCAGCCATTCCAAACCTAGAGCTATTTTGTTTATATTGCCTTTCACAACTTGAATATGTATATGGATTACTAGGTTGAAATGATGCAGTCTGCTTGATTTGCTGTTGATAATCTGATCTCTGATCATTTCAGGGGCAGGAATTTGTGTGAGGAACTTGAGTGAGGAATTTATTTCACATGATGAGATGCTGCTTCAGGTGCCAAGGGCATTTCTTGTGTAGTAGAAAAGATTAGATTTAGCACAGAAAAAAGTATTGGATTTTATCAGCAGGCCATACAGGAGATTGCCCAGATCCTCAGAATTAATCAAGACAAATGAATTCAACTACATAGTCTGTGATATCATTATTGTCTTTATGATATTGGTTAAAAATGAGAACATTCCCTAGGCAACAGTGTGGTGTAGGTGACCAGGGCTTAGGCAACAATGGTATAGGTATAGTCAGGAAGATTAGTCGTTTCTCTTATACTTGCTGCCCCCCATGCTTTAAGCATAAAGAGTCCCAAGATGCTTCCAATCTGACATCAAATTTCTCTATATAACCAAATGGCTATTTATCCAGATCAGCCACAGCAGTATGGGATTTTATGTGAAAAGCAGATTCATGAAGTCAGCAGTAGATAATCCAGCAGCAAGCATTTCTTTTCCTTAACTAAAAACTATTTATTGACAAAAAAATCTAAAAAACTCAGACAAAAATGCAAGATGTATAAGAAAATCACATATTTGCCCAGCTTGATCTAAGGGCCAGCCTACCCAAGAGTTCTTTCAGATCACTATTAACAAACTGCTCAAAACTGGGGGGAAAGTCTATGTCTGTGATTTTAGTTTTTCAACTACTGCAAAGCTGCCATAGAGCAACTACTGAAACTGAAGCAAGATACAACACTGTTACATGCCTAAATTACTAATTTGGAGCCTCAAATGAATAAAAAGACTCAGCCAGTTTGGTGTAGTGGTTAAGATCGCAGGACTCTAATCTGGAGAGCTGGGTTTGATTCCCCACTCCTCCACTTGAAGCCAGCTGGGTGACCTTGGGTCAGTCACAGCTTCTAGGAGCTCTCTCATTCCCACCACCTCACAGGGTGTTTTGTTGCGGGGATAATAATGGCATATTTTGTAAACCGCTCTGAGTGGGCATTAAGTTGTCCTGAAGGGCAGTATATAAATCAAATGTTGTTGTTGTTATTATTATTATTTTGTAAGATTTCCATAAATAGTCACCAGCAGACAACGCTTACTCACCACTCGTGCCAAAATGAGAGGCTATTTTATAAGTCTGCAAATACTTCTTCACACAATTGAAAATTCATTGATAAAATGTGATGTAGTGATGGCTGTTTTTTTAAGATTAGAAAAATGGATTTACCACCAGTAGGGTTGCCAACTTCCAGGTGAAACCTGGAGATCTCTCAAAATTACAACTGATTTCCAGACAACAGAGATCAGTTCCTCTGGAGAAAATGGCTCCTTTGGAAGATAGACTCTATGCCATTATACCCTGCTGCACCCCCTCCCCTCCTCCCCCGCCCTTAGGCTGCACTTCAAAATCTCCAAGGATTTCCCAACTCGGAGTTGACGACCCTATCATTAGCTAAACTATAATAAACTTAAAGTGCATTCCTGCAGTGAACAGGCATTAGACTCCTGTTTATTTCTGCTGCAACAGACTAACATGGCTATTCCTCTAGTGATTATTCGCATACAGGCCTTTTGAATGCCACAATGCCAGATTCAAGAGCAAGAAAAAGGAGATGGCAATCAACATCATGCCCTGCTTGTGAGCTTCTCAGGAAACTTAGCTGGACCCTGGTGTGAAACAGAAAGGTAATTCTCACTTTTTTTGTGATACTTGCACCTGCAACGAAACAATCCCCCTTGCCCCCCCCCCCGCCTCAGCCCCACACACTGCTGGAGATACATAGGAACTGAGAAGTAAAGTTACAATAGGAAACCCAGAATGTTGAAGTGAAACTAGCTTGATCCCACAATTGGACAAAAACAGACTGTTAAAAAAATAACACTTCAATGAACATGGAATTTGACCAGCTTTATCAAATCCTTCTTCAAGGCTATAAAGAGTCTCCTTTATCTGATTTACAAGCTATTTTCTAGTCTAGGTCTCCCAGACTTTTAGACACCAAAAGTAAAGTCAGACCTCTTACTACTCTGCAATTCGACAGAGAGAGAGGAAGAAGCTATGTACTCAGCTGTCCCACAAATGGTTTCAGACAAAAAGTTATTAATGGGCACTGCCTTTTTCCTTTTCCCTGATGCCCAGCATCTCTGGGAGGAAGACCATCCTGCACAATGCTCCTCTCTGCCTCCATTTTGTTCTTTTTCAGGGAAGTATTTAGACATTTACTGAACAGAATTGGCAACATTCAAACCAGCTTTATCAAATCCCTCTTTAAAAGCCATGTTTGGTGTAGTGGTTAAGAGCGAGGGACTCTAATCTGGAGAGCTGGATTTGATTCCCCACTCGTCCACTTGAAGCCAGCTGGGTGACCTTGGGCTAGTCACACCTCTCTGGAGCTCTCTCAGCTCCACCCACCTCACAGGGCGTTTTGTTGTGGGGATAATAATGACATACTTTGTAAACCACTCTGAGTTGGCATTAACTTGTCTTGATATCAAATGTTGTTATTGTTGTTGTTGTTGTTATGTTGTCCTCGGGGTCTGGGGAGCTGGGCAAGATGCTTCTAAAATTCCTCCCTTCCTCATTTTATTCTAAAAATCACCCTATCAGGCAGATTACACAGACACTGAGCAGCTGGCCCAGTTAACCCATGATCGAATGAAGATTTGAACCCAGATCTCTCCAATCTTAGTCCAACACTAGCTACACTACACTAGCTCTCATCACATCTTCAGTAATGAATACTGCAGGTTAATTATGTCCTGCATGAAGAGGTAGCTTCTTTTGTTTGTTCAGAATCTATGCATACAAATTTAAATGGGTGACTATTACCTCCAGTAGCATAGAAGAAAAAATGAACTAACATTGCTATCCTAAGCAGGTCTACTTATGATCCTATTCAGGTCTATTAAATGAGGCTTACTTCCAGGAAAGTGTTTTTAGGATTGCACTGTAAGATCAGATGTTGGCACCTCTCAGGACAAAGTCTAATCAGTTTTGTGACTGTTTCAAGACACAGTAACTTATAGCACTGAACTTTTACAAGTTGGGACTTAGAGCTGCCATTTTCTTTGCTGCTGTTTGACTACCAGTGTGCAGGCAGAGAGAGCATGTCTCTAGGGATCCCAGGGCTCTGCCCTCAAACACCAGGAGCTTTTGGGAATGGGGCATGGGGAAGGGAAGTATCCATAGGCAATGCAATGTCACCCCCTCCATTTTCCTCTCACTGCTCATTCAAGCAGTGGCGGAAGGACTCTCGCTCTTCCAGGTAATCTGGCAACCCAACCCTACATGCCACACTTCCTGCATCTCTTTACATGCATATGGAGGAGCAGCAAGCCAGTGGGCTGAATTCGTTCATGGTTAGATCACTGAGCATCTGACCCTTCTATTCTCTTACTCTTTATTTCCTTCAGTAATTTTTCCATGCTAACTTTTCTTTTTAAAAAATATTTACATTTCTTGTAAACCACTGATTCAAGTATCCTCATTTGCAGTTTAGACATGCCATGCCACTTCTGAGGAAATGTGAACCAGGATGAGTAGTTTAAATGCCACACAGAGGAACATACATGTGGTAGGTGTTGCAGTATTTAAATTATACATTTTACTTTTATTTTGACAATATTTTTGAGGAATTTAAATTGCCCATCTCTCCAAATTTAACTGAAAATTGACCTGGAGTTTTAGGTGCATAGCTGTGTTGGCCTACAGTGGAAAAGCAGGATTTGAGTCCAGTGGCACCTTAGAGACCAACAAGATTTTCAGGGTGCAAGCTTTCGAGAATCAGAGCTCCCTTCTTTAGATACCAAGATATTAACTGTTTTTATGAACTGGTATATGAAGAAGGCAGCTTTGATTCTCAAAACCTTATATAAGGTGCCACTGGACTCTTATCCTGCTGAAGGAATTACAGTATACTATACAATCACCAGAATGGACATTATATATAAACAAATTTTGCAGATTGGATTTAAATTTAAAAAATGCTATATATAACAAGTGAAATGGTATATAAACATGTTCATTTTTTCTCACCCTTGCTAGAACTGCGAATCCACTGATAGGTTATGTTATAATTTGTCTGTTATATTGCATCCTCTTTGACTATTACAGGATGAAGACAATTGTACGACATTAAATAAGTTGAAGGCTGTCGTGCTAAGCATAGAAAGATACCTTATACCAAGTCAGACCACTGGTCTAGCAAGCCCAATCTATTTTGGCGATCAGTATTTTTCCAAAGGCTCCAACAGAACCCTTTCTTAACCCTACTGAGTTACTTTAATGGAAGATATTGGGGATAGTAACTGGGATTTCCTGTATGCAAAGGCATGCGCTCTGTCAATTAACTATGGACCCAGTTCAGGGACCTCAGGACTTTGAAGGCTATGCTGATATGGACAGAGGTGTCGTTGCTAGGTATGCATCCACTCCTTTTGTACAAGTGTTGCTTCTGGCCAAAGAGATTTCGCAGGTTTCTGAAGCACTACAAACCCCTACAAACCCCACTCATCAAAGACAACAGTTCAGCACATTGTTGGTATTCTACCACCAACTCTCAAGGGAGAGGAGAACCCACAACTCTCTCTCGTTCAGTATGTACAAAAGAAACTAGTTCCTGTGTGCTTTCTCTGCCGCACTATAATGCAATCAAAAACAGGACCCAGGTCAGAGTGATACAAATGAAGGAACAGAATTATACAGACATGAGCAAACTTTTCTTTCAAAAACTCCCACTGCGTTCTGTGGAACAAAATAAATTAACTGCAATCTGTAACACAACAGGGATAGAGGAACGAAACTTGCCTGCTCCCTCAGACACTCAGGACCTTAATTATTGTGGGACATGATAATTAAAAGATAGTTGAAGCAGTCACAATTGGAAAGAATATAAAAAGAGCCCTGCCAAAGGTTCACTGCCTCTAAAAACTGAAGTTTCCTTTAGTCACTGCGGCTACTAGGCACTGATGGATCTATCCTTCATGAATCTGTCTAACCTCCTTTTAAAGCCATCTTTGTGACCATTAGGGTTGCCAGGTCCATGTTGATAAATTTCTGGAGATTTGAGGGGTGGAGCCTGGAGAGGGCGGGGTTTGGGGAGGTAAGGGACCTCAGCTGGGTATAATACCATATAATCCACTTTCCAAGTCAGCCATTTTCTCCAGGGGAACTAATTTTTGTCATCTGGAGACCACTTGTAATTCTGGGAGATCTCTAGCCACCACCTGGAGACTGGCAACCCTAGTGACCATCAATTCATCCACTGGCAATGAATCCCACAATTTAACTACTCATTGAGTAAAGAAGTCTTTCCATTTTGTCTGTCCTGAACCTATTTCCCAACAATTTCTTCAGGTAACTCCTAAGTTCTAGTATTATATGACATGGAGAAAAAAACGATCCACTTGCTGTACCTTATGCATGATTTTATATACCTCTATCATGTCCCTCCTTAGTTGCCCTTTTCTTGGATGCTATCAGTCTTGGAACTGACTAGCTCAGTACAGAAAGTATTTGTCCCTCTTTAGAATACACTATTCAGCTTGCCTTTCCAATTCAGTATCTATTAGAAACACATGCACACTGAGAAGGATCATTTACTTTTCTGACTGTATTTTCATATGTGCTCAACATAGTAGCATACCACATCTATAGCCAGGGTGCTTGGTCTCATTTTGTAATCTCTTTTCTTCCCCCTTCCTTTATTCTATACATGTTGGTGAGGATAATACTTCATACATCTAATAAAAGCAGGCTGTGACTCGTGAAAGTTGATGCCACAGTAAATGTTTTTGGTTTTTTTGAAAAAAAATTATTTTTAATATCTAAAACAAAAACCTACAAAAAAAACTACAAAAGTACTAGGAAAGGGGAAAAGGGAGAGAAGAAAGGGGGAAGGAGGGCTGGAAAAGGGGGGGAGGTTACATACAGACAATAAACACTACACTACAATGTTTTCCCTTCATACTGCCATAGTTAAAAATTTAAACCTTCATAAAGTAATGATGGAGTGGTTGACCTTGCAAAATACAGAATACAACCCATATTAAATTTTCTTCTCTCCCCCCCCCCCCCCGGGCGATGCCACAGTAAATGTTAATACTTAAGGTGAATAAGACACTGTTGCTTTAGCTGCAATAAACTACCATGCTACTATTCTAGAAGCAAGACACACAACTTTGGAAGCTAATTCTCAAGTGCTGCTTACAAGAGCTGACACATAGCAGTTGCCACCAAATTTCAACCCAACCAAATACAAGGTGAATTTGATTATGATCAGGAGAACTGCTATAAGAAGTTCAGAAGGAGACACAAGAATTTCAGTAAGATTTGCTAGCATTGGCTGGACAGTTTTTCTAATCTTTCCCAATATACTGAAAACCACAGGTTGGATCCAATCATTTTTTTTGCAGATGAAAAAATGAGGGGTTCCCTCTGACCATTCAAAAAGTCTATGTTGGCAATCATGTAAGCTGCATGGACAAAAACTATTTAGGACAGGGACATAAGATAGAGAACTAAGTGTGATTGAAGGAGAAAGCCACTGTTGCTATTCTATTATATGATAAAACACATTTAAACAGTTATTCAAATGGATGCATTGAATTATGCCCAGTTAATGGAAGATTAGCAATAAGTACATTTTTGGAAAATTGGTCATTGCAATTCAACATTCTAAGATGCTTTTTTAAAGTTTATGCTATTTTTTAAAAGAATGGTGTATATCAGTAAAGCTAACATCATACTATGGATTTTGAAAGAATTTGCCAACACTGCTTTAGCAGCTGCTTTTTTATTTTCATATCCAAATCTGAAAAATGTGGACTTCTTTCCCCTGCCCCTTCCCATGGTTTTATGTCCTAGGTATACTTTGGGGGAGAACAGCAGTGCTGCAATTGCCCCAGCAGTGATCCTACAGAAAATAGTCAAACATTATAAGAAGGGGGAGATAAGCCTTGCTCTAAAAGAAAGCGAGTGGCCTTGAAATCAACTGGTATTCTCAACAATTTTTCTTTCTGAAAGCAGAGAAAAGAGAAGGAATGACTGATTGTGCAGATAGTGTCAGGCAAAGAAGTTCAGTTTCTGGGACCTCCATAGCCTAAGCTTCCTTAATGCAGGTCTACTGGCATAAAGTGGGCTCTACAGGACAGGGAAACTTTTGTTTGGCAGATTCCCGGCAAATTTGGTCAAGAGGGCTTCAAACTGTATCCTCTGGTGGATAGAGAGATATAAGCCGAAAGGTATCTACAAAGATAGCTATAAAATTCATGCTACAGTAGGAACCTGGAGATGTGGGGTACCTTAAAAACTGGGGGGAAATAGCAGGAGATACAGTGTTCATGGCTTTCAATGTCTATAGGCTAATGCTCAGAATATGGATAATAATAAAAAGCTTGAACTCGTAGTACAAGAATATCGCTAAATAAATTTGACTTATAATTATATGGATGGCTCCCTTGGTTGGAACAGTAGTTGACGGATACAACTTGTTCAAGAAGTATGATACAACCAAAAGGAAGAAGTAGAAATGTATGTAAAAACAAAACAAAATGCGTACACCAGAAATGAAAGGAAGTGAACAGGGTATCCTTGGGGAGAGCATTTGGGAGGAAATTAATATTAAAAAGTTTTTAAAATTTGTTTGGAGTCTATAACAGACCATCAAAGTGGGGCTGCTTCCACACAAGGGCTAGGGTCCACAGTGGTCATGTTGCTGTTGAAATTGTTTATCAGTTCACACTTGCAACAGAAATTCCAAACACAGCTGGGTAATCTATTTTTCTACAATTATCTGAAAAAGGGAACTTTGACTCTGGAAAGCTTGCTATTTAAGGTATTACTAGACTCAAATTTTGCTTTCTCACCATTGTTTGCTATGTTTTCCTTTTCATACCGGATGCACACTGTATTACCTCCTCCCCCAGGGCATGATTCTTCACCTACCTTCTCTTCTTTTTTTCTTTTGGAATACTGCTCAGAAAATAGCTGAAATCTGAAACCTTCATGTTTGAGCAGCACAGATAAGGAATAATGCAATACATGAATCTTTCTGCCATGCTCCCCACACTTGCCTCCCTTTAATGAACTGACTCCTCCCTGCCTTTGGACAACATTTCTGCTTAGGGAAATGAAATGGGGACAACTGCCCTTCCCCTTCCTGATTAATGAATGAATTAGTTCCTTGCTAGGTTGGTCAATAAATAATAGGTCCAATAAATTCCCCACCCATTGAATTAGTTCCCCACTAGATTATAGCCACATTTCAGCTCTGGGAAAGCAAATTCCCCTCTCCTTCTGTGTTGAAGAATCTCTTTGCATTCTAGGCTTGGAACTGAAAATAAAAAGGACATAGAAGGAGAGACAAGTCATTGGGGATGTCTACAGATGAACATCCTGGACATGTAGGGACAGTGTAAGGGAAGCTGAAGCTCAAAATAAGCTGAGGCTGGTAAAGAATGCTGAGAACAAAAAGGGCTTTTCAGATACATTCGAAGGAAGTGGAAGAAACAGTAGAGCTTCTATTCAGTGAGAACAGTGAAATGGATGGCAAAGAGAAGGTGGAACTACTCAAACGTTTTGCCTCCTTCTTCTAAAAAGGAAACTGTGTTCAGTCTTATAAAAAGTGAGCAAAGAGTAAGTCACAGAATACCCATCTACATTAAATGAGTTCTGGTTCAGATGAATTGCAACCCAAGATATTCAAAGAACTTGTTGATGGACTCTCAGAGTCCATCAACAATATGTTGATATGCCAGCAAACAAGAGTAGGTGGGTGGGTGAGAGTTGCACCTAGCAGACATAATGGGAGCCAGCTGAGCTATAACTTCACTACTAATGCTACTGGAGATTGCCTCAGACACAGTTGGTAGCCGCATGGTTCCAGTAGATAGTAACAGACATAAACCATGCTCAGTTCCCTTCTCCCATGCCACTGGCCACAGCAACATAACCAGCACTTCAGGGGGACATCTTAAGTTGCTTAAGCAGAGAACACCCTGTGGGTCAAACAACACAGTCTGGCAGGCCATTGTCTGGAACATATGCCAGGAGGTGCCTATGTAACCCCTGTGAGGTTAATTGGTTTGGCTCTGTAATTAGTACAGTACAGGAAAACATGTTTCAAGGTTTCTATGTCCCGCCGAGCACAAGTGCATAACCTGTTAGCCTATGGCGTTTTGTGAAATCTCTCATAAAGTATCGCAGAGGGTAACACATTAAATTGAGCTAGAAACAAAGCTCTGAGATAATGTGGGGGCCATTAAATAGGTAAGATACTCTGCCCTATACCCATGGGGTAAAAACACCAAACCCAGGGGTCAGCATCTGCCTTTTGCAAGACTCCTAAGTTTCTAAATCTCGATGTCAAGGAGACTTTGTCTAATTAGTGCATAAGCTGATTTTTCTGTGAGGGAAAATAAATCTTCGATATTAATCCCTATTGAGTTAATTTTCTCTTCTATGTGGTCTAGTCACATGGATGACTGAGAGTCCATCAGCATATGAAAGATAAAGCCATCCTCATTATTCTTAAAATGTAGGTGTAACTAAAATTTGATAGTATTAATCCATGCTTTAGTCTCAAGGAGTCTTTGATAAGTTTCAAGGCAGATGGCCGCATATGACACACACATGGGAAGGCCCAATCTTTTCCGTACAAAATTAGATTGTATTCTCTCCACTTCCTTGTTGAAAGCTATAATCCATATAGGTATTCCATAAAACAATCCATATTGGCCTCATTTAGGAAAAAAAAGTTATTACATTGGTCATTTGAACAGCTAACTGTTGGGCCTCCTCGGTATGTTGTTTCTGTGACAAGTTATATTGAAAAAGTATTCCCAAGTATCAGAATTGTTTAACTTGTTCTGCTTGTGGGGAAGGCAGAATAAAAGTCTAAAGTAAATAAATAAATAAATAACTTTTGCCCATTAATTTCCCAGTTATAAATTGGAGGTCACTGTTGCTTAGTAAAAATCATAACCTTAGACTTGATTTCCAATTTTCCTCCAGTACAGTACTGAGAAAAGGATTTCAGCAAATGCTGGAGGCCAGCAGGTTGCAGGAAAAAAGAGTATTATCAGCATATAATACAGGAATTTCAACATTGGCTAGGAAAGGAGAATGATGGTTGGGTGGGTGATTTTAACTGTACAAGCAAATCACTCATATGTAAATTGAACAATAAAGGAGCCAATAAACATTCCTGATGGACCCCTCTCTGCAGAGAAAAAAATCTAGAAGCACAACAACCAGGGTCACGAAAAATCAAACAATCAATGTTAGTATAAATTATTATATTATATCAAAAGTGCAAAAGTGCAAATACATATCCAACAGAGTTTAAAGTGCATATATATACAGGAAGAGGTAGTCTATCGGATGAACAATAAATATATTCCTATATATAATTAATATTCTGGTGGTGGGAGAGTACAAACGGATGGAAACGTTCCGCCTATGCGTGGAAACTGTCCATATGTCCAAGGGTGGAAGTAGGACGTGTCCTAAGACACCTAGCCGACGGGCTTCAGCTTGCTATTCCCAATTCCCGTTTCGGTTTTTCTTCATCCTGGGCTAGACTCTATGGATGTCCACTGGCATCTCTCCTCACTCCACACACCATTGCAGTTCCAAGTATACCGATAGTTACCTAGACAAAAATCTAGACAAATGTCCAAGATTGCTAAAGCAGGCACATGCATAAGAGGGCTCATATAGTCTTTCAATTAGCCTTAACAGTCTGTAGGCTATAGAAGTGGTCCTCAACTTGGTCCATAGCTGGTTTCTTGGTACGTAGTAAAAAGCTGCTCATTCTTAAACATAAAAGGCAAACTGTGTTGCCGACAACTCACCGCTTATCCCCACGCACGTGCAGTATGCGGGGATAAGAACTTAGTTGACCGGCAATAGGGTTTGCCTTCCTGCCACCTTGAGGCTTCCAGAGGCCTGGAAAACCCGAGCAGTGCAGGCAAGTCAGGCATGCCTGGCTCTCCTGCCCTGCCCCCCCCAAAGCTGCAACAGGGGCAGGGGCGAGGGGGGGTGGGCAGCGGAGGGCATGTCTCGCTTGCCTGCCCTACCCCCTCAAAGCCATGATCGGGGGTAGGGGGCACACAACAGCAAGCATGCCACCTTGCCATCCTCCCCCTGCCCCAGATCAGGGCACTGGGGAGGGACAATGCTCAGCCAGACCAAACTTTCCTTCTCCCCCACCCTGCCCTCCTCCCCCACAGATTGAGGCGCTAGGGAGGGGGCAATGCCTGGCCCAGCCGCCCTGCCCTCCTCCCACCACCCTAGATTGTGGTGCTGGAGAGGGAGCTATGCCCAGTCCGGCCACCCTGCCCTTCCCCAGCCGGGATCAGGGCGTGGGGGAGGCAGCAATGGCCAGTTCAGCCTCTCAGCTCTTTCTAGAGCCCATTGTATTTTTTTGCCACAACAGGCTTTGTTGCTAGTAAATCAATAAAGGCAACACATAGGAAACTGTTTCAGATCATATATTTTTCTGCCAGATGGTACAGAATTGCACACTGGTCCAGCATAGAGCAGTCATGCATAAATCCTGCCTGCACAGGGCCAATAACATGTTCTGATTGAATCCAATGTTCAAGTTTCTGATGAAAATATAAAGCATATAATTCCTCTGTACCGACAAAAGACTGATCGGTCAGTAATTAGCTGGATTGCGTTTGTCCCCTTTTTTGTGAATTGGTACAATAATGGCGATGCCAGGATGTGGGCATTTAGCCTCAGTTGTTGATTGATGTAAAAATGGGTGCTAAAAATTGGGCCCAACCTCCACAGCCAATCTGATCTCCAGCGGCCAATCAGAAGCCCTGTTGCACAAGAGCCCATATTGCCCATCATGCTTTCTAAAAACACAGGAAAAGTGTTGGCAGGCACAACAGGACCACAGGCACCATGTTGGGAACCCCTGCTGTAAACACAGCACCCAAATAATGAGAATTCAGTTTTATTCGATGCCAGTATAGGGAAGTGTCTCCAGTCCCAGGAACCATACTTTAAGAAGGATGTAGAGAAAATGAAAAGTTCAGAAAAGGGCAGTGAAGATGACTAGAGACCTGGAAAATGAGTCCTATAAGAATAATTTTAATGTTTATGCTTAGCTTGGACAAAAGAAAACTGAGAGAAAACATGACTGCAGCCTTCAAATACCTGAAGGGCTATCATATAGGAGAGAGGATGTAAATTACGAAACATTTAAATGGTGGTTCATTTACCGTTTATATCTCTAAATATTTAAACAATAAAACCAATGATGAGTGGGGGAAGGGTCTGTCCGGAAAAAAAACAGAGGATCTGGAGGATTGACCCCTTTCCTTGTACGTATCTGTGATTTTTAATTAATGTTGTTGTTTTTATAAAGAAAGGAATTTAGATCCCTGAACTAGAGATAAAAAAAGAAATTTCCCAGTTCATGACTTGGAACAACTGACTGGCCCCTCTGGTACTACAAGCCAGTGCTGCAGAGGTCGCTCAGTTCAGTGGTGCAGACAATGGGTAATAGCTTACTCATTGATCCCTCCTGAAAACTGACAGCAGAGTGGGAAAAGGCAGTTGGTGAATTGACACCAATTAGTACTGCCAAAAAAGGGTCTTGGCCAGAACTTGGTTATGCTTGCTCTTGGCCACCAGTAGCCTCTAGGGCAGTGTCCCACCGGGAGATTTCCTTGTAAGTTATATGGCCAGTCCACCCCTGAATGGGCTAATACTAGTGGCCAGTTAACTTACTATCTGATTGTGTTTGCTCAGCAATTCAGACCTTTGTTATATGGGGTAGTATGGAAGACAAAAGTTTAATTTAAAGATACTATGGTCCTTGGTTGGTTTCAAAACACAGTAACAGTTTCACTTCACAAAGATTTTTCTTAATGAGGTTTGCAGCGACAGCCAAGCACGTCGTTTTAGAAATGAGAATATTCAGCATCTCTTAAGGACCTTCAGTGGCAATGGCCAATGCCATTTATTTACATACACTTGCATTGGAATAAACATGCCTTTTGAAGCACAAAGTATCCTGCTTGCTTTATTAAGATGTAATTCTACAAAGCAAGTAGTGAACAAAAGAAAGTGGACAAAGAATAGTTTCATATAGTCACAATACCAGCATATTTGGATACTGAAGCAAACTATAACACTGAAGATTCTGAACTCTTTAATAATGTGTTATTAAACACATTGTAGCATATTAATTGTTGTTGAAATTATTCATATTTAAACAACATATATATTCTTGAAATTAGACTGTATGTCCACTACACAAGAATTAACATTACCCAGTGCTTTAGGTTGTCTTACATAAAAATCTTCACGCTACACATTTTTAGTAAGTAAAGCCTTCTCTTAAAAAAGCATTTCACTTATTTCAAAAGAGAAAATATTTCATAGTGGTTTTCTTGCTGCAAAATTTACTTGCTGCACTTAGTACAGTGACCCATTTAACTGTTTATAATTATAGCAACTAGTAACCAATAAGCTGTCCAGAAATATAGGTGTTTCTGAGACATAAGCAAATGTAATATAAAATACAGAAAGTGAGGCGACTACCCCTCCCGAATTGAACTTCCAGTTTCTTGTACAACATGGCCTCACTTTCCTTCCTACCATACTTTTATCACCTATTCTCCAAGCCCCCTTGTGTCTTTTAGCAAAAGCTTCCTCCCTATTACTACCTCCACCCCCACCAGGCTTCTGTCACCAAAAGCCCCTACCCATTCCTAAAATAATCCTTCGTTTACGCCCTCCTCCCAAAGTAAGTCCTTTCTGTCACTTTTCCAAGCACCTTTCCCAATACTATTTTTTACCTTACATACATTTGTGAGAACTGGAGACAAAACTATAGGCTCATTAGAAGGGGGACATTAGTTCATCAAGATGCATCCATCCATAGCAGAGTCATGCCTCTTTTCCATTTGTGCTATCATACCTCCTTGAAGATAAGCAAACATCAACAGACAGATTGACTCAAGCCTGGGAAAGGAAGGTGTCTATTATCTGTCACTTGCTCAGCAACCTCTCCAGTATGGGATGGACCTTGTCCACTGGGCTTGTACTCTTCCACAGAGGTGCACAGTACAACATCCAGCCCAAATTGATCAATGTTTTCTCATATATGCAACAAACATTCTTGAGCCTGGGCTCACTAATTAAGGGATTTGAATTCTTAATGGTACTACCATAATAAATGGAAGGCTGAACTTCATATATAATCCAAAATAACATTATTACTAGAAAACTTTGAAAACAGGGCATTTTTACATCTCTCACCCCAAACTCACCATAATCCCAGGAAGTAAACCTTGCTAGATCTCAGACAGAATGCAAAAATGTATGCTCCAAAACATTAAAATTACAAGATTGCTCACATACAGGGAACCCCATAGTTATCACCTAAAGATTTTCTGGCTAGACGTCAGAAGCCTGAATAAAACATCCTGCTTGATATTAAATTGGGAGCCCCTGAAACTGGCAGGAATTCATGTGAACACTTTAAAAAAAGGAGTAGCCCAGCTGCTGGAATACTCTATGGAGTACCCTGATAAAAGACCTTTTTATCAATCCTAGGAATAATTGACTTAAACTTGCTGAACAATAATCAAGCCTCCCAAAACGGCCAAATCCCCTTCCCTCCACAATGTAATTCAGTCAAGAGCCTGAGAAAGCCATCAAGCCTCTGCCCAGTTTGTGATAAACCAACTCAAGCTAGCACATAATCACTGCACTTTATTATCTACAGCATACCTCAGTACACAGCATGACCATATTTGTAATTCCCTCTCCCCTTAAAACTTTTGCTCCCCTAAATTCAGAATCTGCCAGTAAGAATCAAGACCCCACCCCACCAAATCTAAAAAAAGGGTACTCCAGCCCCTCAAATTTAGTAGCTGGTTTCTGGATCCTACCTGTTAACCCAGAATCTGTCAACAAATATGGAAAACAAAACAATGGCCAATGTATTGTCGAAGGCTTTCACGGCCAGAGAACGATGGTTGTTGTGGATTTTACTGGCTGTATAGCTGTGGTCTTGGCATTGTAGTTCCTGACGTTTCGCCAGCAGCTGTGGCTGGCATCTTCAGAGGTGTAGCACCAAAAGACAGAGATCTCTCAGTATCACAGTGTGGAAAAGAAGTTGGCAGGTAATTTATATCTACTCAGGAAGGTAGGGTTGGGATGAGTCATCCTGTAAGAGTTTCCCAGGGTGTGGAATGCTAATGGAGGGAGGCTTCACTGTATCCTGAAGAGGTTCTTTTGCATATGGATTGGTGCTTGATATGCTAATCTTCTCTGCAGGGCTATTGTCGGGTATAGAGTATTTTGTTAGCCTGGTGTTTTTCAGGACTGGAAACCATGTTCTATTCATTCTTAAGGTCTCTTCTTTCCTGTTGAAATTGTGCTTATGTTTATGAATTTCAATGGCTTCCCTGTGCAATCTGACAAAGTAGTTAGAAGTGTTGTCCAGTATTTTAGTGTCCTGGAATAGGATACTGTGTCCTGTTTGAGTTAGGCTATGTTCAGCCACTGCTGATTTTTCCGGATGGCCAAGTCTGCAGTGTCTTTCATGTTTTTATTCTTGTCTGGATGCTACGCTGTGTGGTCCTGATGTAAACTTGTCCACAGCTGCAGGGTATGCGGTATACTCCTGCAGAGGTGAGGGGGTCTCTACTGTCTTTTCCTGATCGTAGCATCTGTTGTATTTTTCTGGTGGGTCTGAATACTGCTTGAAGGTTATGCTTTTTCATAAGCTTTCCCATCTGATCAGTGATTCCTTTGATATATGGCAAAAACACTTTTCCTGTGGGAGACTGTTTTTCCTTGGTTGTTTGATTTATCCTTGGTTTAATTGCTCTTCTGATTTCATTTCTAGAGTAGCCATTTGCTTGAAGTGTGTGGTTTAGATGATTAGTTTCCTCGTTGAGAAAGTGCGGTTCACATATACGTCTTGCACAGTCTACTAATGTTTTTATTATGCCTCTTTTCTGTCGAGGGTGGTGATTGGAGTAATGACTACCCAGACCTAGACAGCCCAGCCGAGGGAAGCCCAATCTTATCAGATCTCAGTTGCTAAGCAGGGTCGGCCTTGGTAAATAATTGGATGGGAGACCTTCAATAAAGACCAGAGTTGCAGAGGCAGGCAATGGCAAACCACCTTTGACAGTCTCTTGCCATGAAAACCCCGCCAGGTATTGCCCTACGTCAGCTATGATTTGAGGGCACCACAACCACACACACCTAGGAATTACACAATTTTAAAGTTGACAATGAAGAAATTGAAATTGTTCAAGATTTTCTCTTTCTTGGCTCAATCATCAACCAAAAGGAAGACTGCAACTAAGAAATCAGAAGAAGACTGAGACTTGGAAGAGCAGCTGTGAGGGAACTAGAAAAGATCCTTAAAGATAAAGATGTCCCTCTGGGGGCCAGGATCAAGGTAATCCAAACTATGGTATTCCCCATTACCATGTATGGATGTGAAAGATGAAGAAATTTCAATGAAGAAACCTGATGCACTTTTATGATCAGAGTGACAAGAATCACGCAACTTCCTGACCTGCCTGTCCAATAACTTCCTTTTTCAAATGGTGGAAGAAGCTACAAGGGGCTCGGCCTTTTAATATTAACCAATAGGGAAGAATTGGTAGATGGGGTGAAAGTGGTGGGGACCTTAGGGGGAAGCGAACATGTCCTCCTTGAATTCCAGTTGCGGTGGGGGGCCAAGAAAGTTTGTAGCCAAACTCGTAAATTATATTTTTGTAGGGCCGACTTCAATGAACTCAGAGGCTTGATGAGCGTCATTCTGTGGGGGAGTATGATGGAAGGGAAAGGAGCAAGTGAAGGGTGGACTCTTCTCAAACATGAGCTTTTGCAAACTCAAGCCCTTACTATTCCGGCAAGATGGAAACATGGTAAGGGCTCCCAAGAAACCGATGTGGATGAACAGAGAGCTCCAGAATAAGCTAAGGGAGAAAAGGGAAATGTTTGTGAAATGGAAAGAAGGACAGACCTCTAAAGAATATATGAGTGTAACAAGGTACTGCAGATCAGCCATCGGAGAAGCCAAAGCTCAGTACGAGCTGGGTCTGGCCAAGAGGGCGTGCTACAATAGGAAAAACTTCTACAGATATGTGAGAAGCAAACGCAAGGTAAAAGAGGCAATCGGACCGCTGTTGGGAGTAGTAGGAGAAACTCTGATGGAGGACAGAGAAAAAGCAGACAGACTTAATGACATTTTTTGCCTTTGTTTTCTCCCTGAAGAACTTGAGCCTATCTAGAGATGGTAGAAGGCATGACAGGACTCATGGGTGACTAGTTGACATTGACAGAAAGGTTGTGGCAAGGCACCTGGCTGCACTGGATGAAATCCCCTGGGCCGGATGGTATGCACCCAAGAGTGCTCAAAGAACTTCCTAGAGAACTTGCAGAGCATCTGTCCATCACCTTCAAGGCCTCCTGGAGCACTGGGGATGTGCCACAAGATTGGAGAAGAGCAAATGTTATCCCAATCTTTAAGAAAGGGAAGAAGGATGACCCGGGAAACTACAGGCGGGTCAGTCTGACTTCTCTTGCTTGGAAGATAGAGCAGATTTTAAAGGGATCGATCTGTAAGCATCTGAAGGACCGCTTAGTGATCCAGGAAAGTCAACATGGTTTTGTCCCCAACAGATCTTGTCAGACCAACCTGGTTTCCTTCTTTGATCGAGTGGCAAACTTACTGGATCATGGGAACTCTGCTGACATGATTTACCTGGATTTTAGCAAAGCTTTTGATAAAGTTCCTCATGACATTCTAATAGGTAAACTGGAAGACTGCAGACTGGACTACAGGACAGTTCGGTGGATAGGGAACTGGTTAGAGGACCGCACCCAAAGAGTGGTGGTCAATGGTGTTTCATCAGATTGGAGGGAGATGTCCAGTGGGGTGCCGCAGGGCTGAGTTTTGGGCCTGGTACTTTTCAATATTTTTATCAGTGATCTGGATGAAGGGGTAAACGGGCTACTCATTAAATTTGCTGATGATACCAAATTGGGAGGAGTGGCAAACACCCAAGAAGATAGAGTTAAAATTCAACAAGACCTGAATACTCTGGAGAAGTGGGTAGTTGTGAACAGGATGCAATTCAACATAGATAAGTGCACAGTATTACATCTGGGCCACAAAAATGTGAAGCACAAATACAGAATGAGGGATACACTTCTGGGTAGTAGTGTATGCGAAAGAGATCTTGGGGTAAGAGTGGACTGTAAACTAAATATGAGCAGTCAGTGTGATGCAGTGGCAAAAAAGGCAAACTCAGTCTTGGATTATATCAAAAGGGCCATTGCATTGAAATCGCAGGAGGTCATAGTCCCTCTCTATACTGCCCTGGTCAGGCCACACCTGGAGTACTGTGTGCAGTTCTGGAGGATTCACTTCAAAAAGGATCTGGACAAAATCGAGAGGGTGCAGAAGAGTGTGACAAGAATGATCAGGGGTCTGGACACTGAGCCCTATGGGGAAAGGCTGAGGGCCTTGGGGATGTTTCGTTTGGAGAAGAGGAAATTGAAAGAGTACATGATTGCTCTCTTTAAATATTTGAAAGGCTGTCATTTGGAGGAGGGCAAGGAGCTGTTCCAGTTGGTAGTAGAGGATAGGACCCAAAGCAACGGGCTTAAATTACATGCAGAAAGGTACTGGCTGGATATTAGGAAAACCTTTTTCACTGTCAGAGTAGTTCAAAGGTGGAATCAGCTGCCTAGGGAGGTGGTGAGCTCCCTAGGCAGCTGTGAGCTCCCTAGGTGAGCTGTGGTGAATATTTGTCAGGGATGCTTTAGGCTCATCCTGCATTAGGCAGGGGGTTGGACTAGAAGGTCTGTATGGCCCATTCCAACTCTGTGATTCTGTGAGTGAGATTCTCCTATCAGTAGTAGTAGTAGTAGTAGTAGCAGCAGCAGCAGCAGCAGCAGCAGCAATAGTAGTATTTTGGCTTTTGTTTGTTAATGCAGGATTAGGCTCAAGGCTGTGGACAAAAGAGCTGTACCAGGAAAGGAAAGGAAATGTGATGCTGAAGGAGAGTTTTGCCGATACCATGGATGGCCAAAAAGACAAATAAGTAGATTCTAAATCAAATTAAGCCTGAATTCTCCCTTGAAACTAAAATGATAAAACTGAGGCTAACATATTTTGGTCGCATTGTAACAAGACAAGATTCTCTGGAAAAGTCAATAATAATAGGAAAAGTAGAAGGGAGTAGGAAAAGAGGAAGGCGAGACCTAAAACAAGATTGGCTGGACTCAATAAAAAAAGCCATATCTTCCAGTTTGCAAGATTTGAGCAAGTCTGTTACTAATAGAATGTTCTGAAGGTCTTTCATTCATAGTTGCCATAGGTCACAGGCGACTTGATGGCACATAACACAAACACCTGTTACCCCAACCGATTGCTGAAATCGCTAACCCTCCCTACTATGGATCTCACATCTTGTAGCTGGTTATGGAATCGAAGTCTGCTTCCCCAACTTTATGGCAGGTTCAGGATCCCCACTCTTTGCCTGAAATCACTGAGCTTTCCCCTTCTTTGAACCCCAGAAATCCATCCCCAGACCTGCTTTTCATTACTCGCTCCTGTACTGGATTCTCACCCATCTTCTCTCTTCAGGATCAGAACTGTATGTTTTCTTTTTCCCCTTTATTACTCCAAAGCACTACTAACTTGCCTAACTGCTTGCCAAGCCTCTATTTTCAGATTGGTCCCCAATAAACCAGTTAGGGTTATGTAACTCAGATTCATTGGGAAAATCGCCGCATACCTTGACATGGCTGGTCAGGCTGGTCACCTGAATTCACACCCCAGCAACATTGAGACTGTACTACTATAATGCACTCTACATCAGCCTCCCCTCAAAGCCAACTTGGAGACTCCAGCTGGTGCAAAACACTGCAGCTCAATTATTGTCAGAAGCTAGGTGAAGCATGCATATTACTCCCACTCTGCAGTCACTTCATTGGCTACTCATCAGTAACTGGGCTCAATTCAAGGTTTTGACCATCACCTACAAAGCCTTTCATGGCCCCGGCTCCTCATATCAACAGGACCACTTCTGTCCCTATGCTCTGCCACAGTAGCTTTGCTCATCTGAACAGAGCCTTAACCAGGTACCACTGTGCAAGTGGGCAAAATCAACAGCTGCCCATACGTGCACTTTTTCCTGTGGTGGCCCCCACTTTATGGAATGGCCTACTTAGAGAGGCCAGGAAGCGTGAGCGCCCGACTTACCGGGCGCTCGGTTTGCTGCCGTGGGGGGTGGGAGGCGATGCAGGTGCGGCGGCCGGACGCTGGCTTGCCCGAGCGTGGTCGGGCAGCCAGCGGCCAATCAATTCAAAGTCCCGGCGGCCTATCCGCGGCGGCCGCGGGGGCCGGCCGGGGGGCGGGGCCAGCGACCGGACCTCAGGGAGGCAATCTTGCCTCAGGTCCACTCGCTGGGTACTTAAGCTGGCGCCCGCCCGGCCTCGCCTCACACGGCGTCGGGCTGCGGAATCCCACCCACCGCTCCCCTTCTGTTGTGGGTTTAGGGTCTCCTTTGTCACAGCTTGTTTGGCGGTTGGTCATTGGATCGGATCTCTTTTGGGGGAATCAGGGCTTCCGTCCTGGTTTCTGGTAAGGGGATTCCCATAAGGAATCTTGGGGGGTGAGTCACGGAGGTGCATGCCCAGCTCGGGGGCTGCCAGGTCGGACTCACCACCAGGCAGCAGGGGTATCATACAGGGGTGTACACCCAGATAATCTCCCCCTTAATGCCGCTCCTTGGTGCCCCCCCTCAGCTGGTGTCCTGAGGGGGGAGGGTTCATCGGCTGGCAGGCGGGCCAGCCGATGCTTGGGGGGATCCGATCCACATGACTGCCTTCGCTCCTTCCTGCTGTTTCAATAAAGTTGTGGCCTATTTTCACCCAGCCATTTGTGTGGTCTCTGTTTGTCGCCATGCCTGCCGCCTCCACACCATCAGCACTAGGCAGCAAAGTTCCCACTCTCATGGTTTTCCACAAACTATGCAAAATTGAATTATCAACAGGGCTTCTTTACTCAGGTAACAGGGCTGTGTGGTAAGGAAAATGGTTTAGAGAGACGGTTTGATAAAGGGACGTGGACTGTATACTATAATACTGAGTACTGTCTGTTGATGTGGATATGCTCTTCCCAGGTAGTTGTTTAATCTGTCACACTGAATTGCTTATGTTTTGTTTCAGGAATGTTCCATCCTGTATTCCTTTATTTGAATTTATGCTTCTCTTAAAATTTCTGGAATCCTTACCCTATTGTACTGCTTATTCAATGTCCTAGCTATTAATCATATTGACTTACACTATGTAATCTGTCTTGAGTATCACTGAGAAAGGCGGAAAATGAATGAACGAATGAATGAATGGTTTTCTGTTTATTATACTGTCTCATTTTGGTATTCTTGCCTTTCAATTTTTGCATTCTGTACCTTGTTAGGAGAATAAAGATTTTTTTTCTTATTTAAGAGCTATTTTCTCCCTGATTCTTTTGAAGTGCTGCCCTGAATTAGAACCCTGGTATACATAGTTAGAAAATCCCAAAGTTAATTGCCAAGGCATGTGTTGAGTCTTACACATGTAAAGGATACTTGGCAGATTATATCCCTTGCATGGGTACCTATTTGGTTAACAAATCTGACTCTAATTGTGCTTTACAACAGTATTTGAGCATTTAATAACCGTGCCAGAATGGTGGTGGGTATTGCATCTGAGTTCATTTTCAAGTATACTTCCCAGTGAAAGCAATGAAGCAAGTACAGACAGCATCTTATACTCTGCTGTACATTCTGAAGTACATTTAGATGAGCATCTGATTTACCCCCTGAAATTAACAATTCAGAAAGTGACCGGTGTACAGAAACCTGCTTCTGAAAATGTATTTCTGAAATTATATCACTAAGAACATGATTCCAACTTTGAAAATAACATATTTTCAAACATCATCTTCCAAATTTGAATCCACTATTTCTAGCAAAAATTCCTAGAGATAAGACTGTGAAGAAATCTGAGTAATGTTCTTTACTTGTGTGATGTTTTGGCTGATCTTAATCTGCTACTTGGTGAAAGGATTCAGTGGCACAAAAATATTCTAAAACAACTAAAAGTTTGCATGAATAGATTATTAAACTGCTGTTATTAAAATTCCTTGGTTGCATTTAAATATTTGCTTGATGACTTACTTAATAATTACTGGGTGTAAAAATGTAATCCACAATCTAACGATATTAAAACAACTTACTTCATCTTCAATGTCATAATCACAACAGATTGTCACTCTGCCAGATTATCTCTCCATAAAATAGTTTTTTAAGTGATAAAATAGATAATATCTTATTAAAGCCCTTTTGTCATTTCTGTACTTTATTATCATATTTTTAAAATCCTGAATACCTTGCATGACTAAACAGGATTGTGATGTTACAGTTTTGAAAAGGACAAAACATTGGAAGAAACAGTAGCATTGGAAGGAAACAGATGGAGAGGAGGCTTTTACTGCAGTGGTGCAGCAGAAGAAAATCAGCAGAGTCAAACTGTACCTGTGTGAGAGAGTGTTTTTCCTTCTTAAAACCACAAGACCTTGCTACTCTTTAGTGAATAATGGAACTAGGGTACCACATGCCCTTTTTTAACACTATCCCCAACATGCTATTATTACATAAATACAGACTTCTGATAGGAAGGGGCCCAATTCAGCCTAACAAAATGTATTTGAGGTTGTAGACACTACAACTTTTCAGATATATCTTTCATTTCTCCAGTGGTGTGTTCTGTTACATCTTGTTTTGTATTCTTCTTAAATCTGTGTAGGAACCAGTTCAATGCCTATTTCCCAACTTCATTTCTGCATAGTGTCCACTTCAATGACACTGACCTACAGTTCCACACAAGAAACAAATTCAATTTCTACAATGCTGAGCCTCCCTACAAATCTAGACAAGCACTCTACTCTGTCCCACTGTATTCCACTTCCATCCAGGTCCTTTTTCCTGCTGTCCAAACTAGAGTCCCCTTGTTTCTCATTCCTCTCCTTGTTAAAAATTCCAGAGGTTCTAGAAAGCTCTTCTTTCTGAGCTACTAAAGCAGAAATCACAAACGCATTATACAATATTCAAATGTGAGTCTTGTGTCTATAAATCAACATTCAGAAACTTGTTAAAGTTGCTCACGAACAGAAAAACTTGAAACTTTCTTTAAGCAGCACATGCAACTCTGATGAAACAAAAGTCCATTAACATCATAAAGACCAACAACGTCTATTCCAGCATAAGCTTTTGAGAGTCACAGCTCACTTCTTCAGATGCTACAAAGAGGAAATTATAGTCCTCACTGTTTAGGCAAAGATACCAAAGGGGATGGGGAAAGGGCAGAATGGGTTGGCCTAAGACTCACATATGTCCATTTGGCAATGGGTGGAAGTTCTGACAAACCAGCTGTTTCTAGGTGAATGACCATCTACAAACATACCTCTCTACTTTCATCCCCTTTTCTGTTCGATCTATTTATTGTTGTTGTTAATGTTCTCTCTCTCCTGGGCCTGAACTCGTTGCCCTAGCTCCTCACTGACACTGGCTGCTTTTGTTTTTCCATGCCATGGCCAGTGGGTGTACTGTCCCAATTGGAGCACTAAGGATACAAGATGTGTCATTTTGATGGCCCCTAATAAAAAGGTAAAAGGTGTGTTTTCTTTGCTCTGCAGCACTAGGGGCCTAACCACACAAACATGAGCTGCAAGTTCTGTGCTGAAACTTAATTCTCAAGAGCATATGGGCCTGATTCAGACTGGGGCCATGGGACAGAGAGTGCTTAAGCCTCCCCATCTCTTCCCTGCATGATTTTCTAGACCTATAGCAGCCTTAGCTGCTGTTTGCCCCACTGAGGAAACTTATGTGTAGCCCATCTATCAGTACGCATATGGTTCCCAATAGAGCAAACAGATACACTCCAGGGCTCTTTCAATTGGGGAAATGGCCATGGGAAGCTTAATCCCTTTCTCCCACAGATCATAGTCTTGATCTGAATTGTATTGAACCACACACAAACACATCAGGGAATTAAATTTTTAAAATTGCTAGGAGCTCCAATCATCTGGTCTGACTAGATTGGGTGGGGAACTGGATCCAAGAAAAAAAGTAACACACAGTTAGGCTTGTCACTTTAAAAAAATGGTTTTTTTATGTCATGAAAAATTCTATTTAAATAATGAGGTTTTATTTTAACCCAGAAAATTTCAGGGTTCTTGTTGGCTTTGAAATCCTCTTTTGACACTATCACTGCAGGCATGATCAAGTGCTTAACAGGGGTAAGGCACCTGCTTCAGCCTGGGACCAGCCCAGGCCTGTGAGCATTACAAGGTCACTGTTTCCCTTCCCCAAAACTAACTGGATAGGGAAGGCTGCAGCCCCATTTCCCTAAGCTTTGACCTTCCATCTCCACCAACTCTTGGGTTTGCCAACCTCCAGGTGATAGCTGGAGGTGTGAAATTACAACTGATCTCCAGGCCACAGAGATCCGTTTCCCTGGAGAAAATGGCTGCTTGGGAGGGCGGACGCGATGGCATTATACCCTACTGAGGCACTTCTCCTCCCAAACCCCGCCCTCCCCGGGCTCCACCCCCAAAACTCCAGAATTCCCAACCTGTAGTTGGCAACGCTACATCTCTCTTCACCGGGAAGGGGGTGGGTGGACTAGCTTGCCACTGGAGCCAATGTCTTCCTCGTCGGGGATCGCCTCACGGTGATTCCCTCCTAAACGGGCAGGACAGGAGGAGAGGCTGGAAGTGGACAGGAAGGAGCCCCCTCAACGGCTCTCTTCAGCTCACCTCAGCAGCGGCGACCAGGCGCTCCTCCCGCGAAGGCAGAGAAAGAGGGCGCGTCGCCCATCGCCTCCCTCCCCAGTTCTCCCCCACCCCCAAACTGGGGCGAGACGAGGCAGCCGCCAGTGCCAGCGCCTCCCCGGCCCAAGTTAGGTGACCATTGTGATTGAGGGGGGCGGGGCGCGCACACGCTCCCAGCCGGCGGGGCGGGGGAGAGTGCTGAGGGCGCCGCTTTTCTCCCCCCTGCCCCCGCCACAGCGGGCGCGACTCCCCACCCCCTCCCTTTCCTACCCTGCCCAGCTCAGTTTCCTCTCTAGGTGGGTGACTCGCCCGCCTCCAGCCCCTGCCTCCCGCTCCTCAGGCGAGGCTCCGGCTCTCTCCCTCCCCAGCCTCGCTAACTTTCCCACAGCGCCCCTTTCACCTTCAGCATCCCTCGCCTCCTCCTCCCGCAGGCCACCAGCCACCCCGCCCCCGCGGCTTCTGGCTTCCTTACCTCGCATCAGGAACGGCTCTTGTCTGCAAAGAGGCTACACGCGGCGGCGGCGGCCGGGGGTGGGGGTGCTTCTTTTCCTCTCCCTCCCTCAGTGAGAGATCCGGGGCCCTTTTCTTTTTCTTCCCTCTTTTCCCTCTTTTGTCTTCTTCTGCCCCCCCAACCCCAGGAGAGGCGGCGCGGCGCCTTTTGCACCTCTGGCACTTCCTCTCTGCACCTGCTGCGGGACTCTGAGGCTGCTGCTCCCGGGTTTGGGTTTGGAGGCAGGAGGGCTCCGGCTCAAGGCGCCCTCAACTTCTCATCACTTCTTCAGCCTCTTTCTCTTCCTGGCTTCCGAACCGGGCCCTCCGCATCCACGGGGCGCATGGACCGCTTGCTAACACAGCCCCTCCAGGCACGCTTCCCGCAGCTGCACCAGCGAAAGGTCCCTGGACAGGGGAAGGTCACGCGGCGGCGGCGGCGGCGGCTCCCGGGTCTCTCCAGGAGGAGGTCTTCTACCCTTCCCCCTCGCGTGCAGCCCCCAGACACCTTCCGCTTGCATGCACTGGCGGGGCTCCCTGCACGGCAGGGACCTCTCCATGGGGCAGCCCCTATCCCCACCTCCCAGCAGGCGGGACCCGGTCTCCCTCCCTCTGAGCAGCTTGGCCACTTACAGAGAGGCGCTCTCGGACAAGAAGAGGAGGAGGAGGCATCTGCGTGGAGCCAGTTGCATGAAAAGAACAAGGCTCCGAAGAGAGAAGACATAGGCTAGCTGCCTCTGGGTACCCCAGCATCCTGAGCTCCCGACCGACAGCATAGAGGACCACTTGGATTGCAAAAGGGGGAGGAGGGGCTTGAACTGTTTTGTTTCACACTGAAACCGCCAGGAGCCCTTAAATCTTAGTACACTTGCCGAACTTCAGAGCATCCTGGCACAGCTGGTGTGCAGGCAAAAAAAATGCAGCATGTGCCTTCCTCTTTCTAACGCCAGCTAACTTTCAACCCAACAGTGTCCAACACTTCTTAGTTCCCAGTAAAACTCGGGGTACAGACTCATCACTGCCCAAAATGCTTTTTTACATTTCCCACGTCAGTAATGCAGATGTGAAACTTATGTGGTCTAGAAAGCACTTTATCTGGCATTAACAATATTCACAATTGCAAAGTGGTGCTCCCCCAAGCTGTTTGCAAGTATTGTGTGCAAAAAGTTGCCTCAGGTTGTTTTGAAGGAAAATGCAGAAAATGAATCAGCAAAGGTCTAGGCAGAACATTTTGATTTTTGTATGCAGACATTACAAATCACAACCAGGAGCCAGGGTAAAAAGTTTCAGCCTAGGATCTGGGAGGCCTCAACCAAAGTCCCGGCTCTGCCATGAAAACATACTGGGTGACCTTGAGGCAATCAGTCTTGCCCATCCTAACTTACCTTACAGGCAAGGACTAAAGGATGGGAGAAAAGTGGGGAATAAATAGCTAAATAAAATTCTATAATAAAAATAACAGATGCTTGCAGCCTGACATGACGCTGCATTGCTTGATTGTGGGTGCACATGTGCATCTAGTTGCAACTGACTTATGGTTGCCCTAACGAGGCTTTCAAGGTAAGAGATTAGCAGATATGGTTTGCCACTGCTTTACTCTGCAGAGCAACCATGGTCTTCCTTGGTGCTTTCCCAACCAAATATCTACTATGATTGGCTTCCAAGATCTTATAATATCAGGCTATACATAAGAGCCCCTTCCAAGGTCAGTAAAATGAATACCCAGTTTCTTGGAGGTAAAGTGTAGATGACTGGGGAAGGCAATGGCAAACCACCCCATAACAAAAAGTCTGCCAAGAAATCATTGTGATATGATGTCCCCCCCATGAGTCAGTAATGACTCGGTGCTTGCACCTTTACTTTTACCTTTATACCATGCTATTCCACCCCCCAGCACTGGTTGGTTGCCTCCATAAAAATAATGGATATTCCATATCCTAGCTCTTCAGCAATTAAAAACCCACATTGATCACATATCTTTCTGTCACAAAGCACATGATTATTACATGCAGACTACATCATCTAAGGAAAGCCTTGTGAAGTTTCCACACTGCAAATGGTAAGATCAATAGCTGTCTGTAAATGTGCATTGTCTGCTGTGGCCTCCACTTTGTGGTATAGCCTGCCTGAAGAGGCCAGGAAAGCCTCCACATTTCTGTTATTCTGCAAACTGTAAAACAGTTGTTCCAGGAGGACATTTTTTTATAGGTAATAAGGCAGGCAAACTGCTCTCATCAGATCTTGGAAGCTAAGCAGGGTTTAATCTCCATGATTTAATCTGGGTATCTCGAACATAACCTCTGCACATTCACTTGGTAATAAGCCTCATAATAATAATACACCTTGTAAACCACTCTGAATGGATGTTCAGTTGTCCTGAAGGGTGGTATATAAATCAAATATTATTTAACTAGAGGGCAATTACATCTGGGAAAATGCACATAGAATCATTCACACATATTCCTCAAATACCTTAAACTTTGTTTTATAGCTTCTAAAATAACTTCCATTACTTGCAACTCTACATGAAAGCATACTTTCAAAGAACTGTTGAGACTGATACAGTTCATTACTGAGTTAGAGTCTCTCTACATGTTATTAAGTACCAAGGGATGCTCAAGTGCAGGATTGTATGTGTAATCCTCAATTCACGTGCAGGATGTTTTTGCTCAGTGCATGTGAATGCTGATTTCACGGGAGCTCCCTTTGTGTGACTGCATCCGCAAGTGATTCTGGAGGGCCAAGCGCCAATTCAGCTCTGTTTTCTCTGTGAGGACAAGTACTATAGGTTTCTTTGAATTGCCAATTTGCATTTCTTTAAGAAAGTGTCAAGATCTGTATTTCAATTAATGGATGTGCGGGGAAACTGGGACACTTCTAGCAGTTGATATCAAAAGTGTAAATTCAGTCGGAGCAAACTGAAGTGTGACTGTGTGAGCAAGTGTGTGGAAAGTTGGAGGGGGGACACGTGAAATGAAATTCACTTGAGCAGGAGGGTAGTTTTAAAAGACAGAGCAGGTGGAGATCACTCCTCAGAGGGTTTGTTAATTTCAACCACCTCCCCAAAGGAGAGGTGAAATTGACAGAGCCTTCCTGAAGGTGAAGTTGAAATTAATAAACCCTCTGAGGAGCGATCTCTGCTGGCTCTGGTTTTTTAAACAATGCTTCCCAGCTAACATTGCGTCTCCCTACACTTGAGCATCCCGATGTAAGATAACTTGTGTAGAGAGACTCAGTCTACTGGTAAAGAGAATTGCTATGATAGATGATGCTTTGTTTTCAGTGTGAGATAGCAGACGGGGTGGGGGGTCCAAATATAAACATGGATATAATACTGAAGAATCCAGGCTCTTTATTATGCATGATCATTATTATTGCTTATCATCTTTCAAATTAGGAATGAAGATTGTGTGCAGTACTGGGACATTTGGTGGTGATGTTATTAGAGAGACAGAGAAGATTTATGAGACAAGGTAGATTCTTTATCTACATTTTAAATTGATGAAAATCTTGAAGGGTGCAATTTTGCCCAAGCACAATGCAAGAACTCTCTGGATTCCCATATTACATAATGTAGTCACAGCAGGCAGATATGAAGATGGACACTGAACTTGCTTGTTAAATCACAGGTTTTTATTATATATCAGATACTGGTCTAATTTCATTACAGAACTGGGAAGCTGATCAGAGGAAAGTAATATTTGCGCAACTTCCCAACATTTCTTAAAGACTCTGCAAATCACACACAGGTTTTTCCCAGAGAGAAGAGAAATGCCTTTATGGGGTGAGGCACAGTGGGGATGAAGATCTTCAGACAACCGTATATTCCAGTTATTTAAAGTGTGCTGAAATTTTTCACTATTCTGTCTTAACTAGGATGTAAAAGATAGCAATACCTAGCAAACACCAAGCATGTGTGGCTTGAACCCAAACCACATAATTATACTTCTCGTTAACTACTTCTCCACCTTGCAGGTTTCCTGCTCACAAGGCTAAACAACATGTGCACGACTCAGTTTGAGATGGTTTGTTGTAGCAAGCAATACTACACCATAAGCTTCTGGCAAAACACATGACTGGTCAACTATAAGACTGGAGCTTCTTCTAAACAAAGGATAACATGGTTGCCATGAGCAGTACAGTTGAGCACATCAAGAGAGAGGACAATTCTTACTTTATTTTTTTGTATTTACGCACAAAATTGAGGGCCCAGGCTACCCTGATGTTGTCAGATCGTGGAAGCTAATCGGGGTTAAACCTGGTTAGTACTTGGTTGGGATACCATTAAGGAAGTCCAGGGTTGCTACACAGAGGCAGGCAATGGCAAATCACCTCTGTTCATCAGTTGCTTTCAAAACCCAACAGGGTTGCCATAAGTTGGTTGTGACTGGATGGCACTTTCCACCACCACCAATTTGAGGCATGCCTTATGAAGTGTGAGGTTGCGCACATGGTACATTACCTATGTGACCTTTAACACACTAAAAGTGGAAACCTGATCTGTATATACACTTGATAGAGCATGCGTGTGTTTGGTACTCAAGTATATTTGCTGAGTAAATAAAGTACAGTGAAAATCCACCATTAGCCGTCTACCTTTGCAATGACATTTATGACCGAAAATGATACACTGTCAGAAGTAATGGCATGTTCTTTTATTTACAAAAAAGGTTCTGAAAAGTTGCAGGAAAAAATGCGTCCAAATATTAAAACATTTATACATAAAACTGAGATTTCAAATCTGCTTTCTCCCTTTAGTTTAAATGTTTATTTATTTGTTACATTTTTATCCCACCCTTCCTCAGGTGGTCTACATCAGTTTCTCTCTCCTCCACTCCATTTTACCCTCAAAATAACCATGAGAGATGAGTTAGGCTAAGAGAGAATGATAGGCCCAGAATCACGGCTAGCAAGCTTCATGGCACAGAGGGGATGTGAATTTGTGTCTCCCAGGTCCTGGTTGGACATTTTAATCATTGCACCAAGTTGGCTGTCAAGCTGAATATAATATCACTGTTATTTTCATTAAAAAATAAGATTTTGAACATGCTGAACTAACACATATCAATTCCTAGTGGCAAGGCAAAGATAAAGAAAAATGTGATCTTCATTTTGAACACTCAGATATTTTATCCTTAGCAGGTAGGTGTGAAGATCTGGCTCTTTAGTAACCATTTTATAATAATAAATGTAGACAATATCTAAATGGTCCCAATAGTCACAGAATGTGGATAATGCCTCGTATTTTCACATTGTTTTATCATTTTAAACAGCAATCCTACCTGATTTAATGGGAATCTTTTTACAATAAATTCATAACCTGCTTGACTGTTGTCATCAATTTGCATGTCTAAACACAATGAGCCCTGCAGATGAATTGTCTCAGATACTGAAAAGTGAATTATGTCAGTACTGGAGAAAACACTACTGTGGAGTTACTCATGGACTCTTCCAGTACTAGCAACTGGGCGATTTTTTGTTGTTGTTTACATCTGTATTTAATAACACAATCCTAAACAGAGTTCCACCCTTCTAAAACCATTAATCTCAACAGATTTAGTAGAGTGTAAATCTGTTTAGGACTGTACTGTTAGCCTTACAATGTCAGATCCAGAGAGCGATATTTGGATTCTCTCTCTTTGAAAAGACACCCAAAGCAAGGATGAGAGATATTAACAGCTTAATATAATTCCAAATTTTCTTTCTTGGGTTCCTAGAAACAATTAACCATTTGATTTCAAATATCCAAGACACAAATCAACATTCTTTAGGAACTGGTTTATGGTAGAATTGCCAAACTTCAGATGGGATCTGGAGACATCCCGGAATTTCAATAGATCTCTAGATGACAGAGATGAGTTTCCCTGGAAAAAATGTCTGATTTGGAAGGTTGACTCTATGGCATTATACCCTGCTGAGGTCCCTCCCCTCCCCAAAGCTCCCTAGGCTCTGCCCCCAAATTCTTCAGCCCTGGTTTCATCACGGAACAGAACAAAATGTCACGCATCTAAAGCATGAGATCACTCAGGTAGAGCAAAACATACGCAAGAAAAAAGAAACAGATTGCTGTACTTGAAACAGGTTATATTTCCAATATTTATATTGTACCTCTGTGACTCCAAGGTGGCTTACAATAAAAATGCTGGTTAAAACATCAGTGGAAAAATGCATCAAATTAAAAAAGAAGATACGTTTTAAAAATACTAAAAGCCACATAAAACCAATCATCATAACAAGAGTGCAGCAAAACAACTGCAGGGCACATAAAAAGCTTCACAAAATAACCTAAAAGGATACAGGCTTGTTGCCAGACAAGTCTCTCTAGAGAGGAGTTTCCAGGGCATAAGTGCAAGCATTGAGAAGGCCCTGTCCCTGGTGCACTCCCACCTAGCTTCAACATGTAGGGGCACACAGAGCAGAGCTGCCAATGCAGAGTTCAAGTACATATAAGAGAAGGCAGCCTGTCGGATATCCTAGGCTCAGGCTTTACAGGTCTTTATAGCTCAACACCAGAACTTTGAATTGTATCCTGAAGCAAATTGTGGCAATCCGTGTAATGCTTTTAAAATTTATGAGATGTGATCCCTGTACATTTCATCAGCTAGCAACCTGGCTGCTGTATTTTGAACCAGAAGTAGCTTTAAAGTGTTTCCATAGGTAGCCACACGTACAGCACACAGTAATAGTTCAACTTGCATACAATCAGAATATGGAACATTATGGTGAAACACTGCCTATTTAGTTATTTTATTTACTTCTCTTATTCCTCACCACCTTTATCCCCAATGGGAACCCAAAGAGGCGTACATCATCATCCACTACTCTGTTTTATCCTCACAACAAGCCTGTGAGGTTGGTTAGTCCAGGAGTGTGTGATGGGCTCAAGATCACCAAATGAACTTCCATGGCAGAGTGGGGATTCAAAACTGGATCTCCCAGATCCCACTCTGACTAACCACTTTACCACACTAGCTTGATAAAGCAGCCCAAGATGGTTAATAGGCTTATCAATCCCTTGCTAATGATAGGGGAGGCCCCACCACCAGTGAATGCTTCCTGCCGCCACTCAGCAGGCCAGTGGGGGGAGGGGGCATGAAACTGGGAAGATGTTGACAGCATCCTGACAAACTATGTGCCCAGAAGTGACATCACTGAGTTGCCTGTTACACTCTGGCATTTGCGCAAAACTCTATGGTTAAATCATAAGGTTTTGTGCAAGTGCCAAAGTGTCTTCAGCAACACCATGATGTCTGAACATACGGAGAGCGACATCCGTACATCGCCAGAAATGTCAGTATGTCAACAGTGGACCACTACCCCCTGACAGCAAGGTAAGTTAAGGGGATATTTGCCATTAGTTATTTAAACCTCCGGGGATCTATGTCTAAGTCTAAATCTCTTCTAGTGTAAGAAGAGATTTTAAAGGGCAGGATCTTCAAGGCAGCCCTCCCTGAACCAATAATGTATTACTCCAGTGGCTCAACCAGGCAATTTCCACCAATTACATGCTATAAGCCAAGATGGATGAAGGATGAGCATAGGTGCAGTAGGATGAACTCCCACAAGCAACTTGTCCATATTCTCAGGTTGCTACTACTGAAATTCAATAGTGAAAACCTGATGAGACTGCTCTTGGATGACATTGTGAGACTAACATGCTATAAAAACAGAGTTCAAGTCATTTTTTAAAAATTATTTATTTATTAAATTTATAGCCTGTTCTCCTCGCAAGTGGGCTCAGAGTAATAAAACCACATCAAGTAATAAAACCACATTAAACCACATTAAAACATAAAATTCAGTACAAGAAGGCAGCAACTGTACACAATAGCACATATTATCAAACCCAAACCATTACATCCCATGGGGTGAGAGACGGTATATGACATTGGGCAAGTCAGCAGACAACTTGGGAGAAGGGAGTTGTTATGATCCCCCCCCCCCTCAACAAGAGACTGCCAAAGGAGCTCACCCATACCTCAACCTCAGCCATATGCCTAGCGGAACATCTTTGTCTTACAGGCTCAGCAGAAGGATGACAAATCCTGCTAGGCCCTAGTTTCCACAGACAGAGAATTCCACCAGGTTGGTGCCAGGACCTAAAAGTCCCTAGCCAAGGCCAGACGAGCATCCTTAGGGCTAGGGACCATCAGCAGATATTTATCGGTCAACTTAAGCAACCTTTGGAGAATGTATGGTGAGTGGTCCCACAGATATGCTTGTCCCAGTCTGCTGAGTGCTTTATAGGTTAAAACCCACACCTTGAATCTAATCTGGAACCCCACTGGGAGCCAGTACAGCTGAGGCAAAACAGGTGTTATATGCGCCCTATATGGCATCCCCATAAGGACATGCACAGCTGCATTCTGTATCCATTGTTATTTTCAGACCAGACCCAAGGGAAGCCCCACATAGAGCGAGTTACAGTAGTCTAATCTGGAAGTGACCATTGCTTGGATCACTATCGTTAGGTCATGGGTTTAAAGATAAGAGACAAGCTGCGTGACCTGACGCAGGTAGAAAAAGGTAGATCTGGCAACTCCAGTGATCTGGGCCTCCACTGATAAGGAGGCATCCAGAATCACCCTCAGACTCTGACCATCAGAATGGGCACAAGTGACACCCCATTAAGGGTCAGGAGCCGGATTCCTGAACCCAACAGCCCTTGACCCAAGCACACGACCTCCATCTTTGTGGGATTCCATTTAAGTCCACTCTGTTTCAACCTTCCAGTCACAGTCTCCAAAGCTCCACTAAGGCCTCTGGGGCAGAGTCGGGCCGGCTGTCCATCAGCAGATACAACTGGGTGTCATTCACATATTGGTGACACCCAAGTCCAAAACTTCATACCAGTTGAACGAGGAGATGCATGTAGATGTTGAATAACTTTGGGGAGAGTATCACCCCTTGTGGGATGCCACACACCAATGGGTGACATGGTGACAACTTGTTCCCCATCACCACCATCTGTCCCCAACCATGGAGAAAAGAGACAAGCCACTGCATGGCAGTCCCTCATATCCCCACATTGGTGAGGCAGTGGGTCAACAAATCATAGTCGACCATGTCAAACGCTGCTGTATGATATAATAACACCAGCAGTGCTGACCCGCCCCTATCTAGGTGCCTGCAAAGATTTCCCATAGCCTAGGTGAAAGCCAGACTGAAATGGGTCAAATACAGAGGAATTGTTCAGGAAAACCTGCAGCTGTTCTGCCACCGCCCGCTCACTTGCCTTACCTAGAAAATGCAAGTACTTTTACTTGTGATATGCAAAACAAACATTAATAAATTCCATGCACAATACAAGCAGGAAAACAACATGAAAAGGGGAAGTGGCTGTTAGCAAAGGCAAAAATGGCATGGAAGGAGACAGAAGAAAATGACTATAATGCTGGTTCCACAATCACATCTCAGTGTTGTAGTTTGGCTGTATGTGGATTATCACACCACATTAGACATACAAGCAGATGACAGTTTCTGTGATGTGAATAGAACATGACAATTAAAATGTAGTAACACTGCGGCTAAAAGAATGTTCACATGTACATGCATTCTCATGCGTGTGATTCTGAAAACCCCTGGGGACAACAGAAAAGCAGAACCAGCCCCTAGGCAAGGACTGTGTGTGATGGATTGCACTGTAGAAGCATCTTGTTCAAAATTATCCTGCAACTAAATAAAAACTAGTGCATTTCCTGAATTCACTCCATGTAAGAAATATTGTTGAATTATATTACCTTTCGTGATTTTCATCTCAGCCTTGACTGTAAAGAGTTTACATGAACACAAGAAACTGCCAATACAGACTCAGCCCCGGGGCCCATCATGGTCAGTATTGTCTTCTCAAACTGGCAGCAGCTCTTCAGGGTCTTAAGCAGAAGTCTTTCACATTTTCTGCTATTTGGGCCTTTTAACTGGAGAGTACTGGGAATTAAACCTGGGACTTTCGGCATGCCAAGCAGTTGCTTTTCCACTCTGCTACAACCCCTCCCCTATTCAACAGTTCAATACAAGACCAGTTCTCACACTTCTAGTTATGCAGACAAACTCTTTGTATTCAGGTTTCCAGTGTTACATATATAGCATCTCTGATTATCAGGAATTTTGAACAAAGATATCATAGATATCTGTACAGGCTTGTACAACAAACACAAAAATGGTAATTCCTAAAAAACTTTTTAGACAATAAAAATGACCTTAAAATATTGTTATTAATAACACAATACAATTAATTTTATCAGAACATTTACTGCTTGATCTCATAAAGAATTGTTACAAAACCTATTCTCAATAAAATAATAGATAAGAAGATCAGATACAGCAAAAACAAAAGGTTTTTATAATATTTAATTAAATTTAACTGATGTAAAGACTCAGGTATTGAAATGAGTGTTCTACAGGAAAATCATTTATGAAGTCATTGGTAAAATTGGCTTTAGATTATACAAGTGCTTTTCCTCAGATGCGCATGAGCAAAACTGAAAAGGTAGCCAGAGGTGATGACCAAGGAAAGTCCCCACACTGCTAATGGACTTTGAAGCTTCTCGGGTACAGTATCATTTCATTGTGCTACTCTGATCCAACATTACATACAAAGAAGTTTCCCTTGAAAAGCATCCAAGTCAGTTGTGTAAAAGCCTGCAGTGTATGTGCTATCACCTATCCTACCGCCATCTGAAACAGCATCCCAGAAAGGAGACTGTGAGGAAATACTAATTGTAGTAATCAATGTACTGCCGGGCCCAGGATTAAAGGCAGCTGCCAAGAGCCACACCACTCCACCTCCGGAGGCTGCATACTGAACAGAGAGCTCTGTGATGAGCTAAGGAAGAAAAAGAAGCTATTCAGGAAATGCATCCAAACAGGAGTATCTAGGGGTAGCTAGGCACTGTAGGGCAGCTGTCAGAAAGGCCAAAGCTCAGGATGAGCTGAGACTTGCCACAAGAAAAAATTATTCTTCAGTTATGCGAGGAGCAAATGGAAGGTGAAAGGGGCAATACCCTGATTGCTGGATGAAAATGGAGAAACTCTGACAGAGGACAGAGAGAAGGGCAGAAAGGTTCAATGCCTACTTTGTCTCAGCTTTCTCCATGAAGGAGAGAACAGGTCCAGCTAGAGATGGTAGTAGGCAAGGCATGGCTTTGAAATTGCTGGTTATCGCGGGCAGAGAAGTTGTGGAGAAGCACCTTGCTACATTGGATGTGCACAAATTCCCCTGAGCCAGATGGGGTGCAGCCAAGAGTGTTTAAAGAACTTTCAGAAGAGCCTGCAGACCCCTTGCTGATCATCTGCAGGAAAGGTAATGTGCCGGAAGACTGGAGGATAGCAAATGTTATCCCCATCTTCAAGAAATGGGAAAAGGATAATCCTGGGAACTGCAGGGCAGACAGCCTGAACTCTGTCCCAGGGAAGAAACTGGAATGGATATTAAAGGCGTCCTTCTGAAAGTACCTGATGAACAACATGGTGATACGCAGAAGTCAGCACGGATTTGTCCCCAACAGGTCCTGCCAACCAATTCTTCTATGACCAAGTGACAGGCTTACTGGTTCGCAGAAATGCTGTCAAGTAATTTATCTGGATTTCAGTAAAGCTTTTGACAAGGTTCCTCATGATGTTCTGATGCATACACTGAAGGAATGTGGACTGGACTCTAGGATGGTTAGATGAATAGGGAACTGGCTGGATAACTGCACCCAAAGAGTAGTTGTCAATGGTATCCCGTTTGATTGGAAGGAGGTGTCTAGTGGAGTGCCACAGGGCCACAAGGCTCGGTTCTGGGCCCAGTGCTTTTCAATATTTTTATAACTGATCCAGATGAGGGTTTGAAGAGATTACTCATTAAATTTGCACATGACACCAAACTGGGAGGAGTAGCAAACATCCTTGAAGATCGGGATAGAGTTCAATGAGATCTGAAAACACTAGAAAAGTGAGCAGATTTGAATACGATGCAATTTAACATGAGTAAGTGCCGGGTTCTCCACCTGGGTAACAAAAATGCAAAGCACACATACTGGATGAAAGATACACTTTCGTGTATCTGTGTGTGTGAGCAAGATCTTGGGATATGGTTGAACAGAAAGCTAAATATGAATAGTCAGTGTGATGCAGCAGTAAAAAAGATGAATGTAACCTTGGGGTGTATCAACATAAGGCATAACATCCAAATCACAAGTTGTCATTGTCCCACTATATACTGTGTTGCTCAGGCCCCACCTGCAGTATTGTGTGCAGTTCTGGAGGCCTTATTTCAAAAAAGATGTAGACAAATTAGAACGGGTGAAGAGGAGAGCAATCAAGATGATCAGGGGCCTGGAGACCAAGCCCTACAAAGAAAAGTTGAGGGAATGTTCAGTTTGGAGGACCCTAATGGGAACATGATTTGTTTCTGTTGGCAACAAAGGATAGGGTTTGAAACAATGGGTTTTGAACTGCAGGAGTTGCAGAACAATTGGGAAGGGCTATGGCTCAGTGGAAGAGCCTCAGGTTTGCATGATGCCTTCATGCTTCATGGTATCTTGCCTGGTATCTTCAGCTAAAAGGACTGGCAGTAAGTGTTGTGAGAGACCTCTGCCTGAGACCTTGGAATGCTGCTACCAGTCTGAGTAGACAATACCGACCCTGATGGGCCAATGGTCTGGTTCAAAATAAGGCAGCTAAGAGTGTGTGCTATCTGTGATCTGTTATCAGACTAAATTCCTGATTTTTTTTAAAAAAAATATTCCCCATCTGACTTCCCTGAAGACAAAACTATACACTGTGAAGAAAATCCAAGATTCTATCTTTTTTTCTTTCTGAACTAAAAAACAGCTGTAGTGGGCTGCAGATTTTCTCATAACAAGGAGCATTACCCACCCACCCCCTGCTGCTATTTTCCTTGATAAATCCCTGCTCGTGTTGCAATTTACCTCGTTCATGAATTGTGATTTCAGCTCATTGGGAGCTTTGCCAGTTGCATCTTGCTCCCATCGTATCAGAGCACAATAGATTGCTTATATATAATTGCAAAAATAATCTGAAGCATGGAAATAAATTTATATTGGTTGACATCCCTTCTTTTCAGATTATACGTACTGTTGTTAATACAACAGTACCACACACTCTCAGCCTAACCTACCTCACAGCATTGTTATGAGGATAAAATGGAGGAGAGGAGAGAGAAAGGCAGAGTACATACCTGCAACAATGAAGCCAATGTGGATTGTATTCTGCCAAACAAATTTTATCGGCTTTCAGCTTTCCTCTTCAAGAATTCATTGCTCTGATTTGTTGTGTTTGGGTCATGCCTTCATTAAATTCCCCTTCCAGTTTCACATTTCCTGCAGGAGGTCATGGTTGCAAAAGGAGAGAGGCTCTCTAGACAAGCTTGCTTTGATCACATGAAAGGCTATGAGTGTCAGCAAAGCATCTTTACATGGAACTGCCTGTTAAATGCAGAGCAAATAGTGGAGTACTCGGGTATGTCCATGGTGATCTTCATTGTTAAGCAGATGTAGTGACTCCTGCTGCTTTATTTGATATAATGCAAGGCTTTTTTTCTGGGAAAAGAGGTGGTGGAACTCAGTGGGTTTCCCTAGGAGAAAATGGTCACATGGCTGGTGGCCCCGCCCCCTGATCTCCAGACAGAGGGGAGTTTAGATTGCCCTCTGCACCACTGCACGGAGGGTAATCTAAACTCCCCTCTGTCTGGAGATCAGGGGGCGGGGCCACCAGCCATGTGACCATTTTCAAGAGGATCCGGAACTCCGTTCCCCCGTGTTCCCCCTGAAAAAAAGCCCTGCTATAATGTATTGTTCTTCACACATTTCAGATTAATCCTTGAACAGAGTTGAGGTAAGTGAATAGATCTCTCTCCCTGCCCCAAACTATAGCTTGACAGTTAAACACCTGCCATTATTTGAGGGTATTAGAGTTAGAATCCCCACTCTGTGATGGAAGCTTCCTTGGAAACCTTGGGGCCAGTCAGCTTAACCTACCTCACAGGGTTGTTGTTGTGAGGATAAAATGGAGAGAAAAGAGAAATGCATAGTATAAATGACATGATAAATAATTAAATATTATAAAGTAGATTCTCGGGATATCAGAAGGGAGAAAATATCAGGTATGTCTGCTTATTCCCTGAATATAGATACTGTAGTCTTTACTACTGGATACTGTCTGCTGGTGTAGATATGCTCCTACTGGGCACCTTCTGCATTGTTTAATAGGCCATGTCAAATTACTTACGTTTTGTTTCAGCAATGTTTTATCTCTGTTCTCAAGCATTCGAATGTATGCTTTTTTCCAAATTTCTTCCATCCATACCATATTGTATTGCTTATTGAATGTTGCTATGACAGTCTGCATGTTTGAAGAAAGCCTAGAAGGGCCGAACACACACATTTGCAGGACTGTGTTAAGAGTTAATCCCTCTCAGAGTCAGATAGATTTGTGTGGCAGGCTACTCCTAGACATCGGATTGGGTAGCTGAGCTGAGAGAGGTGGGTTTTGAGTCCTGGCAGAGAGAGAGAGAGAGAGAGAGAGAGAGAGAGAGAGAGAGAGAGAGAGATCGAAGTGTGTAAAGGAGTTGAGAGAGGGAGTCCTGAGGGAAAGCAGTTTCAGCACTGGCTGAACTGGGAAAATTGGCAGGAGGTTTGGGTAGTAAGTGCAAATGGGCCAAAAAGAGAAGGGTAGATCTTCTAAAGGAGAGGAAATTGTCCCTTCCTGGTTAAACAGGGAGACAGCTCTAGAGAGAGGTCAGATGTGGTGGATAACTGCTTGAGGAGGCTTCCACTGCAGAGAGGGGGCTTGGTGAACTAAAAAGAGAGTACCAGCCTTCCTAACCCCAGAAGCGAAGGGGAATACTAAAAAGAAATTATATTTAAGTGCTTGGGAGAAGAAACAAGGGAAACAAAGCCTAACAATGGAAGCCTTAAGTAACAGTGAAGAGCCTAAAAACTGAAGTCTGTGCATGTTTTGAATGTTACCTCAGAGATCTAGATGTATATATGTTGAATTTTACCTCAAAAAGCTTCAACTCCTGACTTCACCTAACCTTTTGCCATTAATGAAAATAAACTACTTAGTTATTTTTGAGTTTAAAAAATACCTCTGGTACCATTTCTGTGATTTAAGGATGAGGGAACATCATAGTTGCATTGACGTATATTATGTAATCCACCTTGAGTCTCAAGTAGACAGGCAGATGATAGGCAAATAAATATTAGCATGAAATTACTTCAGCAAATTGCTTGTATGTAGGTTAACATGAATTGGCTATGATCCCATGAATGTGTTCTGTGTGACCAAAGGAAAAGAGCACACCAAAAATAAGAAAAGGCACTGTGAAAAAAGATGCAAAGAAAAATGCAAAATAGAATTCCCTTTGCCAGACGGAAATGTGTTGTAAAATTCCTCAATCTTCCTTGTGCAACTTCTCCTCCTAATTCCAGTAAACAAAGGAGCTCCTTACACAAGGTGACAATCCTTCTGTATTGCTGAAAGTGACCTGATGAAGAATGTCAAAAAGAGAAAATCTTGCAACATACTTCTAACAGAAAAGGGTCCTCAAGTGATGTCATTGCACCCAGCGGTGGGCATGCTCCCGCGCTTCACAGGGGCCAATTTTTGTCCTGGAAGTGACATCATCATGTCAGTGCTGGGAACGCATGCATGCTTTATACATGCAGAAATACACCTCCCAATAAGTGCCAAGTCGCCCACCTCCTCCCGTCAGGAGGGTATAGGGACTTGGCAACCCTAGGCCCAGCCAGCTGACAACAGGTGACTTGCATGGCTCATCCAGGCCTGGCTGCTTACCACTATTCTCCATCAGCCATCTCATGAAAGACAGAGATCTTCAAATGAGGATCTGGGAGACAAAGACTCAAATCCCCACTCTAACATGGACGTTCACTGGGTGACCTTGAGCTAGTCATGCACTCTCAGTCTAACCTACCACAGGGTTGTTGTAAGGATAAAATGAAACAGAGGAGAATGATGTAAGCTGCTTTGAGTCCCCATTGTAGAGAAACATGGGGTATAAATGAAGTAAATAGATAATAAATATAGCGGGATGGGGGGCAGATAAAATGTATTTTGGCTGATGGGTGAGAATAAGAGAAGGAAGTAAGGAAAGAAGAGAGAATATGGGGGCTGCCAGGAGGAGAGAAAGACAAAATAGTGTGTGAAGTGGGATTCAGGGGAAAGTGAGGTGCCCTCCACAAGTCTTTGTGTGATCTTCACCATACAACTGGGCAATGGAGGAGGGAGGCTGGGTGCCCGGGCTGGGATATGGAGCTACCAGGGGGCAAGGGGCCAGGTGTCCAGTATTTGGGAAACATTTCTCTCACACAGTCCCCCAAAATACTGGACTGTCCAGATGAATACTGGGCACCTGGCAACCCTACTCCCTGCCATCAGACATCAGATGAAGGGAACTGCTTCATTTAAGAGAGAGAGAGAGAGAGCTCAAACATGCTCAGAATGGCGCCCAAGGGAAGGGAGCGCTCCTGCCTTCCCTCCAAGGCATTTTCCTACACTAAAATAGCATGTATGGGAGGAGGAGTTATTTTGCTGACTTTTTGCTGCTCCACATGGACTACCTGTGCAAAATCAGTGAAATAACTCCCCTCATGCACAGCTTTCATCCCGGAAAACAGCATTAGGGGGAGGGCAGGACCCTTTCCTCCCCCTCTGGCACTATTCTGACCTCGTTTGAGTTCTCTCTTTTTTAAAAGAAACAATTCCTTTCAGCTGACATCTGACTGCAAGGAACACATTAAAACCAGTGTTATGCACAAACTTATATCCATCACCAGTGCATGCCTGTGCAGAAATGTATTATCTGGCAAGACCCTAATATGCATCCACCGCTTTCAGGAGTCAACAATCAAATCACCAGAAGATAATTGACGGTTTCATTTGTAATGGGGTGGAGGAATCCTTGAAGGAGAATTACTGGGCAGCAGCAGTAGTGGAAGGTGACACTAGCGGAGCATCTTTCACAATGTCAGTGACACTTCAGCTAACTTGGTTAGTACTGTGCGGAAGGCAGCAATGGTAAGCCACGACAGAGAAAAGTATGTAGTACTCTAGCCAAAGTCATTTGTCTCAAGTCAAGTATCAACACATGGCACTGCAACTGTCAGACTGGAACAGAGAGGGTTGCATATCAGAGAATGTGTGTAAGAAAGATGGAGTAAATATTTAATTAATGTATTTAAAACATTTATAAGCCGGTCTTTCTACCAGGCTCAAACGAGTGCTTTCCTGGGAGTAAGCCCCACTGAATAGACTTGAGTAGGATTCTGAGTAGACCTGTTTAGGATTGCTTTCTTTAAAACTCAAGCTTTTACTTCATCAACTTAGCAGAATCTGATGAAGCAGTCTGAATTTATGTTGTTGCTCTTGTTGCTCACTTGTTCAAATGGAAAAAAAACCATGAAGTAGGTAGTGTATATTTCACAAAAGGAACAAGTAAAATAGATAGGTATGAAGGATATTCTCCTTTGCAGGCTTTTATTGTCAAGAAAGGGCATGAACTACTTTCTGGGCACTATAGCAACGACTAACATTTTTAAAAATTCTATAGGACTCAAAATCCTAAAACAAAAGGCTGTGTTCTAACAAAATGGTCATTTGACCAAACTCTGCTTTGTGGTCCATCAATACTTCTTTGTGAGGGGGACATCTCTAAAATATGCCTTTGTCCCAAGCGGAATGTTTCCAGAGGCGTTTAACGCAAGTGTCTCAGTAGGCAGGCTGAAATACACAAGGGAGCCATACAAAGTTTAAGATTAATTGTGTATATATGTATTTTCCCTGTACCATGTACTATTCATTACCTGGATGAAGCTCAGACTAGACCAATACAGCATATCAGTATGACTTCAAAAATTAAAAACATAATATTTTCATATCTACTATTTTTGCCTTGCAAATGTAAAGAAGAAAATAATTTTTATGTTTCCTTAATGTAATGCCATTCTACACAATGTGTAATGCTATAGATTTAAATAGTGAATTGAAAAACTGCAATAGAAAAACAATGGATGCTAAAGATGCCTGGCAGATGGATTTGATTGGAGCGCCAAAACATTCCACAGACAGAGGTTCAAATAGCAGTTGGATTCTGACAGTTTGAAGGTAGTTGGGAAAAAGACAAAAGGCTGAGATGAAACTGATGGTTGTAGCTGAGCAGTAGGGTTGCCAGCTGGCCTGAAGAAAAGATGAACTGTCCCTTTCATAAAGGCTTCATGCATAGAAATGGACAGTTAAAGTTTTTCAAGGCAAATAACCTGGTATATAACATCCAAGTAAGCCTCTGTTAAAGGAACAGAACATTTTTCTCCAGGATACCTGGCAACCCTAAACTGGCATGGCATGTCCAATACATTGTGCTTCGATGTTACAAGTTGCAGGGGGCAGCTCATTTTCCCTTCCCCTGGTATTTCTCCTTTCCTTTACCTGAAAGCCCCTAAGGCTCTCCGCTTCTCCTGCTTCCTTCTTTCCTTCTCACTTACCAGCCAACTTACAGTTCTCTCTCTACCTCAGCTGCAGCTTTCCCTTCTTCCCTTTAGCAGCCTCTCCCTTGGAAAACTCTGAGTGGAGCCAGCCACTGAGCTGAGTTAAGCCCAGATATACAGTGTTGGCTGCCAGGCCCAGTTGTATGGGTTGAAGCCGGCAAGTACTTGAGGAAGGCAGATCCCGGTCAACTGTATACCCCCTAAACTAATTCCTCATTCCCTCCTGGCAACCCCCATACCTTTACCTTTCTGTGCTTGCTTCTCTCCTTCCTACATACCACCCTACCTACCTTTTATCTGCCTCCCATCTTCAGATATAATTTATTTCCTTCATTTATGTTCCACTTTTCTCCTCAATGGGGATCTAAAGCAGCTTACATCATTCTTATGTTCTCCAGTTTATCCTCACAACACCCCCGTGAGGTAGATTGAGCTGAGAATGTGCAACTGACCAAAGGCCACCCAGTGAACTTTCATGGCACAGTGGGGATTTAAACCTGGGTCTCCCATATCCTGTAGGTTAGCTGGAGTTGGCACACCACCCAGTTTGCCTTGGCAACTCTTTACATCCCTGATTTCTGGTCAGTAGGCACACCACAACAGGAATCAGGGAGTAGTTGTAACATGTTTCATCTTGTTCTCTCATCATTCACAGAGCACAACATTCCCATACACTCTAAGTAATATTCTTCTATGCTCAGAAGCTCATGATGTACCTTTCTTTCCATTATGCTTCCTAGATAAGACAAAAGTCTGATCACAGCATATTTTGCTTAGTTGGCTGAGAATGGAATGTGTAACTTGTAACTGTTGCTATAACCATATTTGGGCATCCGGGACTTCCTGAATACAAGCTAATAAAACTCTCGCCTCCATCTTTGGAGGGTCAGACTTTGCATCCAGATCCTGTCTCGTGTCGTTACTACAATATCCTAATCTGAAACCCAAACCACTACAACACACTGACTTTTGAGGGTTGTCTGCTGTTGAACAGAAGCAAACAGCTGGGCCTTGATGAGTCATGCAAGTTGGGTGACAGCAGGTCACTTGGTGCTTGCTGGTGGGCCTGATATCAATGAATCCTCCCTCAGAAGCCAAAACAGCCCTTGAAAGGGCTGTGCCCCATCTCCCTGCCTTTTATTGACAGAAACCAATGTTCGAAGGGTGGTAATACTTGATATACTGTATGGAAAAGTACTTGATACATTGTACTAAGCTCATCCTGTGTAATCCGCCTTGAGTCTCAGTGAGAAAGGCGGACTATAAATGACATAAGTAAGTAAGTAAGTATTCGGTTTCGTTTTCTCAGCCATGCCGGACGCTCCTCTCGGCTGGTCCGGGAGGAAACGACCGGGCACCCTGACCGGGCGGCTGATCCGTAAGGATTAGCCCCCAGGACTCCCAGGGAGGGAGCCAGGGTCCGGGACGCGGCGGGAAGAACTCCCCGAAATCAATGCGGGGGGGGAATTGCCCGTTTGTCCCTATGGAGGCCGGCAGATGTGCGCGGCGCCTCGAGTGCCGCCGGGCAACGAGAAACGGCAAGTAAAAGAAACAGGCGGAAGCCTGTAAACAAGCGAATCCCTTCTGTTCTACAAGCGTTTGTGAAGGAGAGGTTGATCTGAAGAAGACTCGCTCTTCCCCTTCGTGGAGTTCCAGAATTTTGTTGGCGTCCCCCCCCCCCCAAAATGGCAGCAAAGAAGCAAAGTCCCGCTCTCGGTAAGTCAATCTCGGCCACCTTGCAGAAAGGGGAGTCGCTCGAAGAGTTGGTGCGCAGGGCGGTGGTGGAAGCCATAAAACCCTTTGTTGACAAGCTGAACGAAACTGATCAAAGGGTGGGCTTAATTGAAAGCGAGGTGAAAACCATTAAGGCAGCAGCGGGGGGGGGCAGAAAAGTCTGCTCTGGAAAGTGCGTCACTTGTGAAGGCTACAAAAAAGGAGCTGAAGTTGGTGGAGAACCAACTGATCGGGCTACAGGTGGAACGAACGCAGACAATTTTGCGTCTCCAAAACGTGAAAGAGGAGGAAAATGAGGATCTGTGGGATTTGGTCTCGGAACTACTGGCGACACCCGCGAGGACGACTAAAGAAGAGGTTAAAAGCGCCATTTTGGAGGTCCGTCGGGCTTCTTCAAAATATGCAACAAAGCGACAGTTGCCTCGTGAGATCATTATTGACTTTTCAACTAAAAAGATTCGGGACACCATCCTATATAACTCATACAATGCGGATTTGGACTTTATGGGTTTGAAAGTCAAGATTTTGAAGGACGTTCCATTTCTAGTCCGGAAACGGCGTTTTAAATATAAAAAGTTTGCAGCTCTTCTGAGGGACCATGGAATAAAGTACAAATGGTTATTCCCGGAAGGAATATGGTTCAGATATAAAGATCAGGCCTATAAGATATTATCAGAAGATCAACTAAAGGATTTTGAGAATAAAAACCCAGAACTCTGCTGCACCAAGAACGAAAAAAAGGAGGAGCCGGAGGGGGGGGGGGAGGAGGAGAGCATCGCAACAGCAGTTGCACAGAGAGAATTGCGTCCGGGACCTAGAAGGGGGAGGAAAGTTTAATCAGAATTTGAAATGTTTATTTTCTGTATGATTAACCACTCCATCATTATTCTATGGAGCTATTTTTGTATTATGACAGTATGAAGGGAAACATTGAAGTGTAGTGTTTAGTGTTTGTAGTTCATTCCCCCCCCTTTTTCTTTTTCCACCCCCCTTTGTCCTTTCCCTTTCCTTGTGATAGTCTGGTGTAGTGTTTTGTAGTTATGAAAAATAAAAAAATTTATAAAAAAAGTAAGTAAGTAAGTAAATAAATAAATAAATACTGTTGCGGTTGCCTAGCATCCCACCTAGTGACCACTAAAAGGGTGTTCTTTTCTTAAAGCTACAGGCACAAATGTTATTATTTGTAGGGTTGCCAACTTCCAGACAGTGGTTAGAGATCTCTCAGAATTACAACTGATCTCCAGGCCATAGAGATCAGTTCCCCTAGAAAAAATGGCTGATTTGGAGAGTGGACTCAATGGAATTATACCCTGTTGAGGTCCTTCCCCTCCCCAAACCCCGTCTTCTTGAGGTTCCATCCCCCAAATTTCTAGGGATTTCCCAACTTGAACCTGGCAACTCTATTTATTTGGGAGTGGGGAGGGGTTTTAATTCCTTCCCAATGTATTTCTGTTTAAGATTTCAGATTTTTCTTCAAATGCGGAGTTTTTCTCAGATTTGTAGAAAGATCTGTTTTGTCTGTTTATGGCTCCAGTCTTTGAATTTGTCCATGCTGAAAATTAGATATATTGATTTTCACTGTATGCTTTTGTGTGTAACTCTGTGTCAATCTCATTGCTTATAAAGATGTCTTTAGTAACTAGTGTAAGTGGTTAATCGAAAATTTGTCACTATCATGTTTATTCATGCAATGTTTTGCCTTGTAAATATTTTATTTCAGCTAATTAATGAGGAGTTTAAATGTATGTTTACTGTGGTTAAAAATGCAGACCTATAAGAGAAGAAAGAGGGGCTGGATAGGTGAGTGGTGTAGTATGATTAGATGGTAGCTATACTCCAGGGGGCTGAGTGAACTGTCATTTAGTCAAGAGTTCTTCTAAGGGGAAGAGTTTAGTGTGTTGTTCTAGAATTGATAAGATGTGTCTGGAGGAAAGAGGGAGAAGGAGTGAAATGCCATAATCTAATTTCTTTCTGGATATTATTAGCCTAAGCAGCAACTGGGGGGAAATATTCTTTGTGACTGAGTAGATTTACAGTGAAATCCTAAGCAGAGTTACTCCAGTTTAAGCCCATTGAAATCAGTGGGCTTAGACTAGAGTAACTCTGCTTAGGATTTCATTGTTAGAAATGTTTGAAGATCTGTACCTATCTAGAACCATTTTGCTTATGAAGTACTCTGAAATTACTTAGAAATTACTCTGAAATAGAGATGGGCATGAACCAGGAAAAAAATGAACTGTGGTTCATGGTTCATTGCATTTCACGGAACACAAACCACGAACTTTTGCGAACCTGTTACATCATTTGGTACTCGAAAACGTCACTTCTGGGTTAGCAAATCATCACTTCCAGGCCAGCAGAAGGTCTGCAGAAAGCCCATCCACCTTTGTCTAGGAAACTGATTGATCGATGCCAGGCTGTCTGCAGTGACAAACCAAAAAATGAACCAAATGAACCGGCCTAAAGTTCATGACTGTTTGTCAGAAATCGGCTCTGATGAACTGCCAGTTCGCGAACCACGAACCAGCTCAGTTCATGCTGAACTTTGGTTCATATTTCAGTTCATACCCATATCTACTCTGAAACCATTATGCATATGTACTTTTAAATAAACTCTATTTTTGCTTAAGTCAATTTCATTTAGTATAATGGATCCCCTTTTACCTCGCAGCCACCCCATGCACTGACTGTTCTGCCCATCTATGAAATATAACTAAGCATTCCTATACTAGTGCTCAAACTGAGAGAGAATTAAGGTAATCTTTGGTAGCAGCAAAAATCTAAGGGAATACTAAGAAAGGCAGGGAGACAGTATAATACAAGTATCATAAAGGAAGCAAAACACCACAATTCAGCTACAACTAACAGCGCTAAGGGCATTGAGGCAATATGTCCTCACTGAATAAAAACTTTAGGCATATTTGTTTGAAGCTTGCAAGCTAGGAAAATACTAGCGTGCTCAGGGGTGGTGGCAGCATATCTATAATAATAAACAGAGACATCTATCTGTCCTTTCATCTATCTATGGCCTGCATAACTTACTAGAAAATGTCTCAAAATTAGCTACTAGCTTCAGGATCATTGTGAGAGTTGCTGTGCCCAAAATGAAGGAATCAGAACATGCTGGCCCAGATTATCTCCAGATTATGCCCCCCATCCGTGCTATTTGCAATGGAAGCTAAGGTTGTCTGCTTGTGGCAGATATAACTCACTAGAAAATAAAGCTTGAAGTTCCAAAATTAGCAGCTACCTTTAGGATTATTGTGGAAGTTGCAGCGCTAAAAATGAAGGGAACAGGAACATCCTTGCTCAAAACAGCCTTCTGCTATTTGGAACTAAAGTAATGGTTTATGTACAATAAGCTGAGCAGGTAGAGGCAGCAATACACACTTGATGTAGTAAAAAAAAGAGATAAACAAAGCCAGAATGACACCACAAGACAATCTGCTACAAGGTAGACCCAGGCAAGACAACAGCAGAATACCGCTGGTGATCACATACACCTCTCAGCAAAAACCAATTCAACACATCATTAATTACTTGCAACCTGTGCTGGACAATGATATTCTTCTCTCATAGACATTAAGAGGGAATTTTTTTCTTGCCCACAGAAAGCCCCCAACCTTAAACAAGTTCTCACTCACACCAATACACTTCCAAACATAGGGCCAAACTACAAGTGACACCTGACAGTAGTTGGACACTTGTCAGCTTCCCTCAAGTTTGATGGGAAATGAAGGCATCCTGGTCTTGCAGCTTGGCTCTTTGACTGCTCTCCAATAGACTTTTCAACTGTCACTTGTCCAACGTTCCGCCAAGCTGCTGCGTTTCCCATCAAAACTTGAAGGAAGCTGACAAGTGTCCAACCTGTGTCATTCATCACTTGTAGTTTGTCCCATAGACACAGACTCTGGCACCAGGGCCAGCAAGATGCCAACTCTGTTCGCATATTCACTCTAATATAAAATTACCAGATAGAACAACACCAGCTATATCCTCTCAGCTTCATTCACTTGTTTATTTGACAACATTCTAGATGTTATCAAGTGTCAGCAGTGCCCTTCCACTTTCTACATTGGACAGACAGGCCAGTCGCTATGCAAAATAATAAAGGGACATAAATCTGACATAAAAATCATAACACTCCAAAAGCAGGGGGAGAACACTGTAATCTTTCACGATTAGTCAGCAATAGAATGCCAGTTTGAATCTGTACGTCTCTTATAGAGTAGCACAGTTCTCCCGGGCAGCTAAAATAATCTGGGCTCAAGATGTGCTTAACGATTGAGATTCCTTCACCTGTGTATAACAAAGGCGCTAATATGTTTTAATGTACTTTTATGCGTTTTTATCATTATAGCTTTATTGTTCACATTTTACTTAAGTGTTTTATTTGCTCAATTCTGATGACCTTTGTTTATATGCAATAACCATTATTCTGACTCTGATTGGAGGGAGCATAAGTGGGCCCCTATTATGTAATAAAACAGGTAAGAAGGGTTGCATTGAGTAATAGAATGGTTGTTATTCTCCTGTTGGGGTGGGGGATCCCCAGATCCCCCCATCCCCCCCATGCCCACTTACCTGGCTGGTGGGGGGCATGCTCCCTGGAGCACCGCCTCCCCAGATGTTGAGGTGCACCCCTGGGCAGGGGGTGCACTCCCACTCCGTGAGAGCAGGTGGCAGCAGTGGCAAAAGCAGGCCGCTTTCGTTGTCACCGCTGCCGCTGGCTCTCACTGCCGCTGTCGCTGCCACCTCTCGCTGCTGCCTCTCACCGCGGCAGCACCTGTGTGCCAAATGAGAGTGGGTTGCGGTGAGAACAAGTGAGCGGGCAGGCGGGCAGGTGGCGGCAGCGAGTGCAAGAGGCTGCAGTCACAGTCACAGCAAGAACCGGCAGTTGCGGCAACAAGGGCCCCCTTTGACCCAGGGAACTCTTTAACCCCGCGTGCTAACATCTATTCTAGGAAATGCATCCTTTTGCATCACTCTGATAGGGTGTTTGCACTAACCTTTGAGCTTTTATTCTGTAAACAGTTAGTGTTAAGGTATATAAGGATCTTTAATGTAATCGTTCCTTATACATTTCTTCCTGAAATGGTGGTATGTGTCATGAGCTTATTTAATAAACAATAAACCCATATTTCTTTGAAGATCACTGCTTTTGGTCTCTTAATTATGTATGAAGTTATTTGGCCGAAGGGGGTGGGGAGTAAATCGAAACACAGAGTACTTTAAAATAAATTCCCTTTCACTATGCTACTTTTTATCTTTCGGGACTGGAATAGAAAAAAAACCAGTAATCAAACCCAAAATTAAACTTCAGTTTCTAAGACCTAGTTCTAGGCAGTACCTAACGTTAGGCATGGCGATAAGCAACGAGGCACACTTTTGATACCATTAAACAGCAGAAAACTATAATTTCAATTTTTATATAAGATTAAACTGGGTAGTTTTGAGCCACATATGAAAGGAGGAAACCAGGCTACTCACAAACAAGGCAGCGATTGTTACATACCTAGATCATTTTAATCTTTAAATATTCGTACATATGTTTACATGCTAGAGTGTTTAATGTGTTTTATTTGTATGGATTGTAATGGCCTTTGGCCGCAAACAATAAACTTACCTTACTTTGCTTAGATCACTTCTCAGTAGGGTTGTCAGATCCCCTTACCTTGCACCTTAAGGAAATGATGTCATCGTAACTGGTGGGAACACACCCATTGTTCACTGGCCCCAGGAGGGTTTTTGCCTCAGGCCTGTTCCCTGGGCTTTTCCCTCCCACTGGCCAGGTAAGTGGCGTCTGGGAGTGGGGGATCTCCTAGTCCCACCAGGGGACCTGTCAGCCCTACTCCCCAGACAACAAGAACAATATGATTATATACATTAACTGAAAGAAAACCTCCCAAACAGGCCTGATGCAGACTGAGCATGCTTCAAAAGGTCAAAGAGAGAAGGGTAAACTGGCCTGCTTATTCACTGTTTTTTTAATCCAGTTCTGGAGGATTTGATTTGAGTGTTTACAGGAGGAAAAAATTTCAAAATTGTTCACCCTTCCCCCTACACACATATTCCCCACTATTGTTTATCCCCCTCCAGCCCCCTCAGGCCCCACTTTATTATTATATCATCTCAGTAGTATAACTCATCCCCTGGTAGAGTAAAATCCAAACTACTATTAAATCTAGCAGAACAGGAAAATCCACAGAAAATCCAGTGAACAAATACTTCTACACACAGGAGAAAAGGGGCAAGAGTATAAACACCCACGCAGTGTGATCCTAAACAGGGTTACATACTTCCAAGTCCATTAGTCAATGAGCTTAGAAGGGTGTAGTTCTCCTTAAGATGGCCCTGTCAATTGCTTAAAAGTCTAGGTAAAAAAAAGTCTTCGCTGGGGTCTAAAATAAGATCAAGAAGCGTCTGCAAACATGCTACCATGGAGAAGTCCCTTCTGGTCATATACTCCATACTGCCATGTCTGGTGGTGGCTATATGTACAAAACAGACAGCTAGAAACATAAGGAGGTCAAACAAACGGAACTAAAAGGAGACCAATCTATGTTCTAGGTTTTCAAATCAGACACAGCCTTTCCGCAGTCAGGCAACAAGACACTAACTAGGGAAGCATGAACAAAATCAGATGAAAATTATTTCAATATAGAGACTTATGGAAACTAATTTTCAGTGAAGTTTGCATAGCCTCATGGATTCTTTGCACACTGCCAGTGACTAGAAGAAGCTGAAAGAAGTTTCAGCAAGCTAGGACTCATCAAAGACAGCAGGTGTTCTACTATAGAGAAAGAACAGGTAAGTCACCTTATCATCTTGTCTATTAGGGCTGCCATCCCCCTGTGGGGGTGGAGGATCTCTTCACTCCCAGCCTCTGCCTCCCGCCACCATGCACCTGGCCAGCAGATGGGAAAGTCGTGAGGAACAGGCCCAGGAGGCAAATTACCTCCCGGGCAAGCCCACAGCAAGCACATTCGCAGCAGGCTATGGCAATGTCACTTCTGGGAGTGATGTCGTTGCGCCAGTCATGGGAATGCTTCTGCGTTTCACTTGGGGCCAAGCGTGGAAGCATTCCCTCGGCCAGCATGATGGAATCACTCCTGGAAGTGACATCATGTTGGTGCTGGGAGCATATGTGGGCTTTGAGTGCGAAAGTACTGCCCCCCCCTCCGCCCGAAGGGTATGGGGACCTGGCAACTCTATTAACTATTGTGCATGAACTTGCAAGACAAATTGATTTGGGGGTGGGAGGCTAGTTCATGATTTTGCAATGAAAAAGGCAAGAAAAATAAAGCTTTAAATTGGTATATCTTTGCAGCCGCATTGGTCCATTAGAATTCTTTTTAAAAAAAAATTGAAAGGATAATCCCTTGTTAGTGACCAAAAAGTTACAAAATACTTATACGACTCTCAGTCTGGGTGTTATTATTAAACAACAGTTGTAATTTTTTTTTTCAGAAACACAGAATATGTAACCGTAACTTTCATGGTTCTTGAGATTATATGTATGGGTTGAGGGACTGTTGGGGGGGGCATTTTGCCAATTTGTAGTGAGCCTGAAAAAATAATGCTCAGGACCTGGTGGTGGCCGCTCCCAAGGGAGAATCCTATCCTCCCTCCCTCCCTTTGGTAGCTCGCCATTCTGTTGGCCAGCCTGCAGTGCTGCTGCCTCTATTGGCCTGGCTCATACAACTGACAGGATTCATAATTCTCAGATTCTCGATCACTCATAGTATCACAAGTACATTTTAATAGTTAAAAGAGTGTTCAAAACCTTTATATGTATGTTGAGACCAGGCAGAATGCCTGCCAAGCTGTAAAGTGATTGTGGTGTTATTTTACAGCTTTGCGGTCTCGTAAAGAAGTTATAATCACAGCTAATGTGTGGAAGGGAAAGCCACTGCACTGAGATTCTTGAAAGAAGGTAGAATTAAAATGTACCAGTTAGATAGATTTCACAGAAATACTAGGACCAGACACATAGGTATTAACTATACCAATGCTTAGGGAATATGCAAAACAATTTAAGGATACTCCATTAACAGAAAAGAAGAGATTCATTTGTTCCAAAAAGTAGATAATGTGTGAATGTCTAAAAATAATAAGGCGTTTACAAAAAGTTATGAACATAATTGAAAAAAACCTGGGTTGGATCCAGACTAAATTTTCCAATAGCAAAATGGAACTTTCCTGCCTTTCCACAACAGCCCATTGATTTACACAAAATATTGTCCTGAGGGACAGGAGACCCTGATGAATGCCCTTTAGCAGGAGAAGGCCATGGTGAGAGAAAACATCATCCAGTGAAATGGTTAGGTTGGCATGACTAATTTAACAGCTGAGTGCCACTTCACCTTTGTACAGAAGATGACAGAATGGGAGTGAAGTTCTCTCTTACTGGAGGTCTTCAGGCAAGCACTGGACAGCCATCCCTTTGGAATGCATGTTAGAATGGAGTTTTGAACCTGGCTGTCCCAGATCCTAGCCTGACATGTTAACTATTGCACAATATGTTAACCTGATGCAAATGATGCATCAGAAAGACAGATCTTTGTTAGTAACTGTGTATTTTCACATGGCTACATGTTGTTTGCCTTTAACTTGTCCAGACCACCAGTTTCCTTCTACATGTTGTTTGCCTTTAACTTGTCCAGACCTTCCAGTTTCCTTCCTTCCTTCTCTCTTCTCTGTGCCTCTCCTTACACAGGTGAGGTGAGGACTGATCAGGGACAGAACTTTTTCAGTGGTGGCCCCTAACTTCAAGAATGCCCTCTCCCTTGGGGCTTATCTAGCACTTTCCCTTTTAGGTGCCAGGCCACAATTTTTCGTTTTACCCAGGCTTTTAATTAAGGAGTTGATTTTTTAATATTGTTTTTCTAGTCTTCTTCTAGTCTGAGGATAGTTTTATGAAAAATATTTAGGCTGTTAAATGTTTTATGCTTTGGCTTCATTTTGAATTGGCAATTTTTATGCTGTCATAATTTTATTATGTTTTATTTTGTAAACTGCCTCAAGTAGGTTCTCTGGAGAGGCAGCATAAAAATTTTCCAAATAAATAATCAGTCTGTCTTTGGACCAAGAATGTGGTGACTACCCGTTCTTGATGAAAACAGGTTGAATGCGCTTTGCTAGAGCATTGCTACACACAGTCCAACATGATTATTTATGGAGGTTAGGATAATATTATAGTGATAAATCACATAAGAAATGTCCTGTTTGACTATCTGTGGGGCGGATACTGTGCAATTAGCTTGGGTGTTTACTAAAAACTCCTACACTAGAAAAACCTTTGTTCTAAGGTTTCTTTGTGACTGGCTCT